>NC_069077.1:76730791-78013791 GCF_025698485.1 Gossypium arboreum | reverse complement strand
GTGCCTAGCATATCAGATGCTATAGAACTTCGATGTGATAACAATTGAGCTATTGCACAAGCTAAAGAACCCATACCTCACTAGCGATCTAAACATATACTTAGGCGCTACCATCTTATTCGAGAGATTATCGATCGAGGGGATGTAGAGATATGTAGAGAACCTATAGATGATAACATTACTGATCTCTTGACTAAGCCTCTGACATAGTAGAAGCATGATCATCACACTAAGTCACTTGGTATTAGATATATGAGTGATTGGTCTTAGTGCCAGAGGGAGATTGTAAGAGTATGCCCAAAGATCAATCACGAGATGGTTGTAATAACATGCTTGATTTATCATGTTTATTGATATCAAGCATTGCCATTATTATTTCATTTTCTTTTTTGTGTACATAAATAAACTGTTTTATAATAATGTCCCGAGAATAATATGATTATTCTTCAAAGATCCTTAGTCAAGTATTATTGTTGGCTAGGACAACAATAATGCATTAAGACTAACACGTAGTTGATTGATGGTAAAGAGTTGTCATTGATATGGAGTGTCAAAATCAATGCATGAATATGTGTGTTAGAGAAAAACATATTGGTCTGACCTGCTATGAGTATGTTTCTTGGATTATTATGTAATTGTCACAACATTGCTCATAGTGATTAATATGTATATGATCCTCATACTTGAGATCATCATTATCCCAACATCGTGAGTTGTATATTTTGATATAGTCAAACGAATATCATAACTGGTTGTTCTATAAAGACTAATGTTGGATATACCATAATCTATGTAGAAGGATATGGTTGATCAATATAGGATAAGTCCCTCCTACATAATGGGAGTAATATCTTAGGCCACTTGATTGAGTGAGACTAGAAATGGATGGCCATGCTCAAATAAGTTGATATGAGATGTCATACTTATTTGTGTATCATAGTTCACTTAAGGTATCAAGAAACATGGGATGGACTATGCAAGTGTGACTATTCCATGACTTGTGTCCATTCCAAAGATATAGGACTTAAGGATTAATGCATGAAAGGTTAATCACAAAAGGTTATGTTGAATCATGACTTCTCGTAACTTAGGTCTCAATGATGCATTGCTAGATGCCACTCATTATTTGTAACATTAGAATCGTTCTATATTACTGCTAACGTTACAAAAACCTATAGGGTCACACCCTATGGTTGAAATGAACGAGTAAAACATAGTTGGTATTGTATTCGATTGTCGATGAATTAAATTAATTATAGAATTAATTTAATTGGGCAATCAAATTGTTGAACATACCATACGCATAAGGATGTTGTACACATAATCGAACATAATTTCATTAGTATATGAATTTGGTTCAGATATAAGTTTAAATAAATATAGTTTATCAAATCTTTATTATAATTAATGTAATTATAATTTTGGTTAAACATTATTATATTTATTTTAATGATGACTATTATGTTGATTAATTTTAATGAATTAATATTCATTAAAAAGATATACCAATTAAAAGGGTGTTATATATGGAAAGGGTAAAAACCCTAAAGAGATAATGTATAAATAAGCCCGAAACTATGCAAAAGGGTTTAGTAGCCGTCAAGCATAAAAATCACTGAAATAGTTTCTAAGATTTTTCTACCGTTCATTGTCAACTGGGTGGACTACGTAGAGGCCGACATCGAAAAGGTTGCGGCTTGGTTCGATAGTGGTTCAGGATTCCTGTTGCCTAGGCGTCGCTGTCTACTCAGATTGAAGTTTCGGTAATTTTGAAACCTTTTATCACCCCAATAGGTTCCTTACACATGGATCCATGGTTTGGATTGCCGGAATATTTTTAATTATTTTATTTTTTCGCTGCGCCTTGGAGGTACCGGCGTTCCAACAGAACTATGAAAGATATGTTTTGGATTAACATGTTTTGTATTGGAGTTTTTGATGATTTTGAGTAATTAGGACTAAATTGAAAAATTAATAAAT
Organism: Gossypium arboreum; assembly: GCF_025698485.1. Classification (NCBI taxonomy): domain Eukaryota; kingdom Viridiplantae; phylum Streptophyta; class Magnoliopsida; order Malvales; family Malvaceae; genus Gossypium; species Gossypium arboreum. Next base: position 78,011,811 of record NC_069077.1, on the reverse strand, counting down.
TGAGGGACTAAAATGTGAAATAAATGAAATATATGGAGTTGTATGGCACTAGGAACATTCAGCCAAACATGGGTATATTGAAATTTTGCATAATTTGTGTTTTGTTAAATAGGGACTAAGTTGTAAAAAGTGTAAAATGTTAGGGGTAAAATGGTAATTTGCCCATTTTTTTGTTTTTGAACTAAATTGAATTAAATATGTTTGAATGAGCTTAATTTGAATATGTTAGATTAAGAAACAAAGAAATTAGATTTGTGATACGAATCGCCTCGGGGAGAGTCAAGTCGTATGCGAGTTTGCCCGATCGTCTACGAGAAAGTATCGTTCGGTTTGTTCAAAAAGGATGTTTCTAAATAAATTATGCGGAAGCTATTCAAGGGGTTCAAAGAAAGGGTTTAAAATATGAATATTAAGGTTCGGTTTAAAGTAAATGAAAGAATGGAAAGAAGCAACTCAAAAGCAAGCACGAACCAATGCTAGAGAGTATTGACCCAATTGCTTATAGGCTTTCAAGGTGGAGAATGAAAGTGATAAAACCTCGACCCACTACTTAGCAAAGTAGGAACCTCGGTATAAGGGTGAAAGAAACAGGGTTGACGCTACTACTAGGTAGATAAGTCAACAAAGTCTCAAACAAAGTTTAGAGAATAAAATTCTCACAAGATTAAATTCAATAAAAAATTTGGCAAAAAGTCCCTTACAATTGAAAGAAAACAAATACTTATAGGCACATAGATGACCATTCAAATTTGGCATCTAGGTGTTCACACAATAATAAAAACGTTGACACTAATGTATTAAAAGAGTTCATAAATTTTGCAGATTCATGAACTAGTTGAATGGACACTTTCTTCCCCCTAAGTGTGTGCATGAATGCTTAATCATAAAGAAAGGCTTCAAGTGACTTGTATGTGCACCAAAGGTTGCATTCATCTCCTTGGGAAGTTCATGCACTTGTATGGAACATGTATCCTCATAATTAAACTCTTTAATAGCATGTAGGTTCATAAATGGCAGCATGAACCTAGTAAATTCCTTCTCCCCTTTGTGCATACACTTAATTCAATCAATGTGTTGAATTATTGAGTTAATTCCTTCCTTTGGACATTCTTGAACCCATCCATGCATGTGTAGTAGCTTATAGGTCAATTCAAAGTGTGAATAGCTACTTCTTGGATGAATAAGTGCCTTGGAAAGTTAGGAGACAGCCACCATACATGCACTTAAGCCATTCATGCATTCTATCATCCCATGCATTTGATCCATTCATGGACTAGCCTTTAATGTCCATACATGCATTCGACACATGCATGAATTTGTAGAAACCTTGCATCTAGCCGTACATGCACCAGCATTTAATACTTCTTCATTCATGAGTGTGGAATGCCCAAAAGAGATGTTCCTTCATCCATACATTGTACCGTCCAAAGGGATGTACCTACATGAAATAAACAAGTCATTAAGATATCTCATGGACACTCATAAATTCTGCATGATGTGAACACATTAATGTCATGCATTAGTTCAGCTATGTGAACATAATTAATTTATGTAATGACTATGGCATATTAATAACAAATATTAATATAAGACAAGTTTAATGCTTAAATAAATATGTGTAATTTTTTATTTAATGCATTAAAGACAAAACCGAGTTTAAACTAAAATGAGCTAAGCTTTAGCTCGTGAGCTAAAGTTGAGCTGAGGCTAAACTCCTAAGCTGAAGTTGAGCTAAGGTTTAGCTCGTGAGTTGAAAGTGAGCTAGGAGTGAGCTCGGTTTAGCTCAGGCAAGATGGATTGAGCTAGAATAAGCTGGATTTGAGCTGGACGAAGCTCGTGGAGCTGGAAACGAGCTTGGATCAGCTTGCCAACATGTCATTGCTCGGCTTGACAGACTTGCTCGATAAAGTTTGCGAGGCGTGCTCGTATCATTCCCCCCTTCTTTTAGGTGACTTGTCCTCAAGTCGAGCTGTTTATCCATGGGAGAACTTTGACTCATGCATGGTTTTCCTCGATCAAATGGGATGGAAGATGTCACACAAACCTGAAAAATTCTTACCACAGCAGGTAAAAAGAAACTCAAAGGAGTCAAATTCAAATGTGTTCGATAGTTCATAAAATATTCATTCAATCGAATATATGCCAAAAATCTCAATTGGACAAAGCAAGCATATGTAAATTTATCAAAGAGTTTCGTTAGACCATTGTTACAAACATGAAAACTAAGTTGGATCAAGGGATAATTGGTTGAAAATGATGGTAGGCACTTAAACACATTATTCCTCATCCAAAACATTTTAATTTCTTTAATCAAATATAGTAACTTATTTGGTCCTTTGTCTTGCTCATGCAAGGTATGCCATGGCCAAAGGTATGCTAACTCTTCCTTTCGTTTTTGAACAACATGAGGGGAGTCTCTAAATTCCAACGTAATAATCACATCATCACAATGCCGAAAGGAAAAATCCATCACATCAAAGTATAAATAATTCCCAAACAACCAATCAATGGAATTTTCAACTTCAATCGAATTGAGCAAAGATATTTGAAAATTTTCAGATGACTTACCTTGACGAATATGAAGAGAAGACAATTGAGGATTGGGTTTACCTTTCTCGGTCAAAATGAATCTTCTCTCTTTGGATAGATAACGTAAGACAAACCTATTACTCTAATAAATTTGAATAGGTGGTGACGCACCATGACATGTCTTGCTCCTCGAGGGGTGGAATTCACAAAAATAAGACTGGTTAGTATTATTGAAAACTATGGACTTAAATGGAAAAGGAAAGCTACCATGGAAATTTGATTCAATTCCAAAAACATAGGTTGGCCTTACCTTCTCGAAATGAAACGAAAATTTCAGATGTGGCCAAACAAGGTGATTAATAAATGAATCAAAATTGAAACCCAAATCATTGAATTTCACCTTCTTATCAAAAGTTTGAACATCAAGAAAACATATTTTGATTGCAAATGATGCAAAGTGCTTAATGTTTCCATAAAATGAATTCATGTAGCAAATACCAGGCTTGAACACACGAACTTGTTTAGGAATTCCAACAAGCAACATATTAGAAAAAGATATAATCAACTCACCACACGAATTATATTTCACTAGTTTAAACACACATGTTGATTTGACAAAACCGAGCATACCAAAATGCAAAGGTTCATACTTCAAGAGTATTAATCGGGAATGTAAATCACTACATGGAAATTTCGCACAAAAACTCAAAGATTGTTCATGAAGAACACAATTGCACATATCATGTGAAGATCTTTTAACATGGATGCCAAACAAAGAATTTTTAACGAACATGCAACTTTTCAAATAGGCAGATTTATCACAAATCAATTGAGCAGGCATATTTAAACATAAAGATTTAACACATGAGTTCAACAAGTTTGCAGGGTCAAACACATTAGAATTTTTATGTGACAGACTTTGATCAAACATGTTCAAAATTCGCTTAGAGCAAACTAATCCAATGTTGTCAACAAATTTGCCAATGTAGTAATTGTCATAAGAAAAGCTGTATATGGCATCTTTTAAGACAAATTCGTTAACAATAGTAAGTGAAAAAAATTATCCAAATCAAGTGACTTTGATTCGATAAACAAAGAATCCTTACCTTCCTTACCTTCGATCGCAAGTGGGTGGTAGTCATTCGCGAACTTACCTTTTTCGAACAACCTAAAACACCTCTCGTTTGGAAGGTAATGTAGATGGAATTGGTCACACAAACTTCTAGGAACCTGAAAAGTTAACTCATAAGAAGATCGAACAGGTGGGTTAGTATAAATAATCCTCACTTGCTCAATTGTTTTCTCACTCGATTCTTTTTCTTCTGAATCACTCGTTTCTTTTGTTTCAATTTCTTTTTCATCTTCTTTTTCACTCTCAAATTTCTTTTCGTTCTCTTTTTCAATCTCATTTTCTTTTTCATTTTCTTTTTGCTTTTCAAAGGCTTTTTTAAAGGCTTTTTCAAGTTCTCTCAAGATTCGCTCATTTTCTCTCCTACTTGCCTCTTGCCTCTCTTTTCTTTTTATTGCATTTTTTTTATCTTCTTTTGCTTTTTCTTTTCTTTTCTTTATTTTCTCTTTACAAGAATGTACAAAAGGACGATGAGAATACAAATCTTGTTCAAAAGATGAAGAACTATTTGCATATGATTCACAATCAAAACTTCGTGAAGAATACTCCGAGTAAGATTTCTTTGAAGATCTAGTCGGAGTATGTCTTTCTCTTCGAACGCCATCTTGGAACGAATCAAAATCGTAATCGGCTTCTCGTCTTCTCGAATTTCTTGATGAAAAGGACTTTCGATCGAAGTCACTTCTCGAATTCGCTGATGAATATGAGTCATAGTATGAATCTCTTTTGTGACAACCCGAATTAGGGCCTAATCAGAATAGTGGTTTCGTGACCACAAATCCGAGATAGAAATAATTGTTTTATAATTATTTTGGGGTTTATGATATGATTGCATGATTGTGTGAAAATTTCGTGATGAAATTCTATGCCTAAAGTGCTTAAATTGAAAGTAGGGACTAAATCGAATAAGTTGCAAAATTTGCATCCGGAAGTTTTAGTATGAAATTGTTTTGGAATATTAATTAGGAGGTCTTAAATAGCAATTTGACCAATTTTAAGTTCATGGACAAAATTAGGACATGGAAGGAATTTTGAAAGTTTAGTAAGGAGGGCATTTTGGTCATTTGGATATTAAATGAAATAAAATGGGAAAAATAACACAAAATTGATCATCATCCTCCTTAGTTGCTGCCGAATTCTCCTCTCTCCATAGCTAGGGTTTCTTCAATTTTCAAGCTCCATAATCAAGAAAGACGCGAATGGATCTCGAACGGGGAAGGAAAAAGTTTTAGACTAAATTGCAAAATTTCCACATTTTGCACCAAGGTAAGTTTGTATGTAAATATTACAATAATTTCATGTACATTCTTATATTTCAGCCTATTATATAAATATACTAGCTGATGTTAAAATATAAATCGACTATTGGAAGGATGGAAATAAATATAGAGAGAGATCCGGTTGAACATCTGGAGAGATCGAATGAAATAGAGGAGCGTAGCTAGGTCACATATATGATGCTGAGTGCACATCATGTGTACAAGAAAGCTACGAGACACCTGTAGTAGCTAGGTCACATGTGTGATACGAGATGTATCCCATGTAGACAAGAGAGCTACGTGAAAGATAAATGTAGCTAGGTCGCATGCGTGATTCCAAGTGAAGGACACCATGTAGACAAGAGAGCTACGTGAAAGATAAATGTAGCTAGGTCGCATGCGTGATTCCAAGTGAAGGACACCATGTAGACAAGAGAGCTACGAGACAAATCGGTTAGGTCGCATGAGTGGTACTAAGTGTTCACCATGTGTACAAGAGAGCCGAACTAAACGAAGTATGATGGTGGGGTGTGTCTTTGAAACCATTAAATATCGAGGATTGATCCGAATTGTTCAACGGAATGGTTTTGTGGTGATATTGTGGTTTGGACCTACACTTATGCTGAATGAAATGTGGTGAAAATGATTTGTGGTATATACATATATAAGATAAAATGAGGTTAGCATAAAGAATGTGTGAAAGAGTGAAATTAGCATTAAAACTGTTTTTAGATGGTAGCAGTGACGTGATTTTGAAAAATCACCAAAAATAGGAGGAATATAATTAGAGGTTGAATGAGATGTGAAATTAAAGTTTAATGAGTCTACTTTCATATAAAAGAAACAGAGCAAGCAAAGGAATTCTATATTTTGAGATATTTACAATTGTATGTGACTTGCTCAGGATGAATACGTGATCCCCTGTTCCAACTTTGAAAAATCATTAAAAATTGTACAAATAAAATTAAGAAATATAGTTTACATGCCTAAATTCCTTGTTGAGACTAGTTTTAAATGAAACAGACTTCAGGGTTTTTTGAATTGTGTACTAAGAGAAATTCAATTCGTAGTGAACAGAGGTCAGATCAGTCGAGCTGTGTAACAGGGGAAACTTTAACTAATAAACTGTACTAATCGGATGAACCAAAAATTATAGAAAAAAATTAGCAAAAAGCTTTATGAGTCTAGATTCAGGGAAATTTTACGGATTTGAATTTCGAGTTTTGTAACTCGAGTTATGATTTATTTAGTGAATATGACGCAGCAGAGACAGCTTAATCAAAGTGGAATGAATAGTGAAGTTAAAGTAGATATACTTGAATTGTTGTGTAAACATGTTAGATTTTTTAATTAGTATTTACATACTTACTTACTAAGCTATAAGCTTACTTTGTTTCTCTCTTTTGTCTTATAGTGTCCTTCGGCTTGCTCAGGAGTTAAGGATCGTGAAGATCTACCCGCACTATCATACTTTAGGGTATTTGAACTAAACGTTTTGAATTATGGCATGTATAGTAGGCTTAATTATTTTGTTACGTGTCATATTTGTCTAGGTTTAAAATATTAGTTACAAGATGCTCGACCAACTACTTTGTACAAGCCATTAAAGTTGGCTAATATTGTTCAAGACATATATTATACGATGCACTATCAAATTGGATGACATATTTATATCTCGGTTATGTTTAATGGTATGTATTATGTTCCGTAATACCTTGTATCTGTTCCTACGACGTAACGGGTAAGGGGTGTTACATTTAGTGGTATCAGAGCTATGATTTAGTCAGTTCTCGGACTAATAAAGTGTGTGTAAAAGTCTAGCTATACATGCCATAAAAATATTGTGATAGTGTGGTGACTCCTGATTATTCTAAACTGTGTTTTGTTTTAATATAGTAATGGATCCTGAAGAAACTGCGGCTGATGATGCTGCTAGTAATGCGCCGGCTCCCGCACAAGGGACCGCGCCTGTGGAAAGTAGACTTGAGACATTGAGACAAGGAGATGAGGCTCGGGATGCCTTTCTCCAAATGATGAACAATTGATATACTGAATTTATTCGAGCAAATCCAAATGCTCAACCTCCTCCACCCCCTCCTATACCTCAGACGATTCCTGTAGCTGCTCAAGGTATAGATTTGGTAAGAATGAACAAGCCTCTGGTTGACAAGATTCGAAAACAAGGGGCCAAAGAGTTTAGATCAAAGGTCGATGATGATCCTGAGAAAGCGAAATTCTGGCTTGAAAATTCTACCCGTGTATTTGATGAGCTCTCATGTACACCCGAGGAATGCTTAAAGTGTGTTGTATCACTTTTGAGAGATTGACTTACCACCGGTGGAAGACTTTGGTTGCAGTGGTGCCAAAAGAAAAGTTACTTGGGATTTCTTCCGGAAGAATTTAGAAAGAAATACATAAGTCGCGATTTATTGATCAAAAACGGAAGGAGTTCCTTGAATTGAAGCAGGGAAAATGTCAGAGCGAGTATGAACGCGAATTTGTAAGACTAAACAAGTATGCCCAGAATGTGTGTCCACCGAGGCCATTATGTGTAGAAGATTTGAAGATGGGCTGAATGAGGACATTAAAGTGCTTGTAGGAATTTTGGAGTTGAAAGAATTTGTAGTATTGGTTGATCGAGCTCTTAAAGTCGAAGAATTGAACAAAGAAAGAAGAAAAGTCGCTATTGAGGCCCGAGATGTCGAAAAAGACAGATAAGCAAGCCATTTCAATCTCAACCAAAGAGGTCCAAAGAGACAAACCCTCGAATGACAGTTTCAATTGGGGATTCACAGAGATCGTGGTAGAGCATATTCGGGTCTAAAGCTCAAGCTACTTGGTGGCAAGTGTGGGTAATGTGCGACCTAGAAAGCCCGAGTGTCAAGAATGTGGCGAGCAACATTATGGTGAGTGTTGGGGACCGAAGCGAGCTTGTTTCAAAAAGGTTCTCGCGAGAATTTTATTAGAGATTGTCCGGAGAAAGTTAAAGAAGAAAGATTTGAGTGCTAGACAGAATACCATCGCTAGTAGAGGTAGACCACCGAGAAATACTGGAGGTGGGACTAGTAGTAAAGCGTGATGAAAGATTTAACGGCAAGATCGGAAGCTAGAGCACTGCTAGAGCTTATGCTATACGTGCGAGAAGATGCATCATCTCCGATGTCATTCTTGGTACATTTTCTCTATGATACTATTGTTATTGCATTGATTGATCCCGGTCCACTCATTCCTATATTTGCATGAATTTAGTATCCAATAAAAGTTGCTGTTGAATTCTTGAGTTTACGATTAAAGTGTCGAACCCTTAGTCCAATATGTGCTAGTTGACAAGGTTTGCAAGAATTGCCCATTAATGATTCAAGGTCACTTTTTTTCCGGCCAACTTGATCTTGTTACCATTTGGTGAGTTTGACGTTATCTTGGGAATGGACCGTTAACATTGTATGATGCTAAGGTAGATTGTAAACAAAAGACACTAGAGTTGAAATGTGAAAATGGAGAAATTCGTGGGTTGAAACAGATGAATCAAATAAATTGCCTATGGTGATTTCGCACAAGTCCGCACAAAAATACATGAGAAAAGGGTGTGAAGCTTATCCGCTTATGTAATGAATATTGAGTTGCCTCAACTGAAATTTGAATCGATCTGATAGTCTGTGAGTTTCGGATGTATTTCCGAGGAATTGCACAGGTTGCCTCGAACAGAGAGATAGATTTTGCCATTGATTTGTTGCTTGCATCGCACCGATCTCGATTGCTCCATATAGAATGGCTCATGAATTAAAAGAATTGAAGGCTCGATTGCGGGAGTTAACGGACAAGGGATTTGTGAGACCGAGTTTCTCTCCCTGGGTGCTCTGTATTATTCAGAAGAAGAAGGATGGTTCAATGAGACTTTGCATTGATTACCGTCGACAATAAGGTGACTATAAAGAACAAGTACCCATTGCCGAGGATTGATGATTTATTCGATCGGTTAAAGGGGCCACAGTGTTTTCAAAGATTGATTTGAGGTCCGGTTACTACCAAATTGAGAGTTAAGGAGTCGGATGTCGAAAACCGCCTTTAGGACAAGGTATGGACATTATGAGTTTCTTGTGATGCCTTTCGCTTAACAAATGCTCCACTATATTTATGGACTTAATGAATCGGATCTTCCGGCCATATTTGGATAAGTTTGTAGTAGTGTTTATAGATGACATTGTAATTTATTCTCGAGATGAGTCCGAACATGCCGAACACTTGAGAACTATATTGCAGATCTTGAGAGAAAAGAAACTGCTTGCCAAGTTTAGTAAAAGTGAGTTCGCTTCGTGAAGTCGGATTTTGGGGCATATAGTCTCGGTGATGGTATTCGGTGGATCCAAGCAAGATTTCTGCGATCGTTGATTGAAACCGCCAAGAATGTATCCGAGGTTAGAAGCTTTTAGGCTTAGCCGGGTATTATAGACGTTTTGTTGAAGGATTTTCGATGATTGCCTCTCCTATGACTAAGTTGTTGCAAAAGAATGTTAAGTTTGAATGGATGATAAATGTCAACAAAGTTTTGAAAGTTGAAAGCACGATTGTGAAGCACCAATTTTAGTACAGCCCGAGTCGGAAAGGAGTTCGTAATTTATAGTGATGCATCATTGATGTGCCTTGGATGTGTGTTGATGCAAGAGGGTAAAGTGGTAGCTTATGCTTGAGACGCTTAAAACCGCATGAGAAGAACTATCCTACACATGATTTGGAACCGGCATTGTTGTTTTTGCCTTGAAGATTTGGCGACATTATTTGTACGGTGAAAATGCCGAATTTTTACCGATCACAAAAGTTTGAAGTACTTGATGAATCAAAAGGATCTGAATCTGTGATGCGAAGATGGCTTGAATTATTAAAGGATTATGATCTAGTGATTGATTATCATCCGGAAAAGCAAATGTAGTTCTTGACGCCTTGAGCGAAAATTTCTTTTTACTTTGAGAGCCATGAACACGGGTTAGCATTGTCGATGATGGGTCAATCTTAGCAGAGATGAGAGCTAAACCGTTATTTCTCCAGTTGATTTGTGATGCTCAAAAGAATGATAGTGAGTTGCGGATCAAGAGAACTCAATGCAAATCGAGTTACGACTCAGATTTTCGAGTTGGACCGGATGAGTATTTGATGTTTCGAGAAAGGATATGTGTGCTTGAAAAACGATAAATTGATTCGAAAATATTACATGAGGCGCACAATGGCTGTTTATCGTTCATCTGGTAGCACAAAAATGTATAATGATTTAAAGAAGTTGTATTGGTGGCGGTATGAAAAGGACATTTCGAATTTGTAACCAAGTGTTTGATCATCAACAAGTAAAAGTTGAACATCAAGTGCCTTCAGGATTACTTCAACCGTAATGGTGCCCGAGTGGAAATGGGACAAGATTACCATGGATTTTGTAACCGGTTTGCCTTTAACTCCTAAAAAGAAGGATCTTTGTTTGGGTAGTGGTTGATAGATTAACAAAGTCAGCCCACTTTATACCAGTACGTACCGATTACTCACTTGATAAATTAGCCGAATTATATATTGCTGAAATTGTGAAGTTGCACGGAGTACCTATGTCTATAATATTAGATAGAGATCCGAGATTGACCTCGAGATTTTGGAAAAAGTTACAAGAAGCTTTGGGTACAAAATTGAACTTTAGTACCGCGTTTCATCCACAAACAGATGGTCAGTCGGAAAGAGTAATCCAGGTACTCGAAGATATGCTTAGATGCTGTGTTTTAGAATTTGGAGGTAGTTGGGAGAAATATCTATCTTTGATTGAGTTTGCCTACAATAACAGTTATCAATCAAGTATACAAATGGCACCGTACGAAGCCTTGTATGGTCGTAAGTGTCAAACTCCTTTATATTGGACCGAGCTTAGTGAGAAACAGATTCATGGAGTCGATCTAGTTAAAGAAACCAAGAGAAAATAAAAGTAATTGGGATTGCTTGAAAGTCGCTTCAGATCGACAAAAGTCATATCTGATTTAAAAAGAAAAGAGATTGAATTTCGGTGGGTGATAAAGTGTTCTTGAAGGTGTCACCATGGAAAAAATTCGAGATTTAGTCGAAAAGGCATGTTGAGTCCGCGTTTTATTGGGCCGTCTGAGATTCTTGAGAGAATTGGACCATGGCATATCGGTTGGCCTTACCGCAGAGTTAGAAAGAATTCATAACGTGTTTCATGTATCAATGTTATGACGTTATTGTTCGATCCTTCACATGTGATTTCCCAACGAAATTGAGATTCGATCGGATATGACCTATGAGGAGAAACCAATAAAGATTTTGGCTCGAGAGGTTAAAGCAGTTAAGAACTAAAAGTATAGCTTTAGTGAAAGTATTGTGGCACGACATGGGATAGAAGAGGCTACGTGGGAACCCGAGGAAGCTATGAGGAAACAAGACCCAAACCTCTTTCTCGGTAAGATTTTCGGGACGAAAATCTCAAAAGGGGGGAGAATTGTGACAACCCGAATTAGGGCCTAATCGAATAGTGGTTTTATGACCACAAATCCGAGATAGAAATAATTGTTTTATAATTATTTTGGGGTTTATGATATGATTGCATGATTGTGTGAAAATTTCGTGATGAAATTCTATGCCTAAAGTGCTTAAATTGAAAGTAGGGACTGAATCGAATAAGTTGCAAAATTTGCATCCGGAAGTTTTAGTATGAAATTGTTTTGGAATATTAATTAGGAGGTCTTAAATAGCAATTTGACCAATTTTAAGTTCATGGACAAAATTAGGACATGGAAGGAATTTTGAAAGTTTAGTAAGGAGGGCATTTTGGTCATTTGGATATTAAATGAAATAAAATGGGAAAAATAACACAAAATTGATCATCATCCTCCTTAGTTGCTGCCGAATTCTCCCTCTCTCCATAGCTAGGGTTTCTTCAATTTTCAAGCTCCATAATCAAGAAAGACGCGAATGGATCTCGAGCAGGGGAAGGAAAAAGTTTTGGACTAAATTGCAAAATTTCCACATTTTGCACCAAGGTAAGTTTGTATGTAAATATTACAATAATTTCATGTACATTCTTATATTTCAGCCTATTATATAAATATACTAGCTGATGTTAAAATATAAATCGACTATTGGAAGAATGGAAATAAATATATAGAGAGATCCGGTTGAACATTCTGAGAGATCGAATGAAATAGAGGGCGTAGCTAGGTCACATGTATGATGCTGAGTGCACATCATGTGTACAAGAAAGCTACGAGACACCTGTAGTAGCTAGGTCACATGTGTGATACGAGATGTATCCCATGTAGACAAGAGAGCTACGTGAAAGATAAATGTAGCTAGGTCGCATGCGTGATTCCAAGTGAAGGACACCATGTAGACAAGAGAGCTACGTGAAAGATAAATGTAGCTAGGTCGCATGCGTGATTCCAAGTGAAGGACACCATGTAGACAAGAGAGCTACTGAGACAAATCGGTTAGGTCGCATGAGTGGTACTAAGTGTTCACCATGTGTACAAGAGAGCCGAACTAAACGAAGTATGATGGTGAAATGTGTCTTTGAAACCATTAAATATCGAGGATTGATCCGAATTGTTCAACGGGATGGTTTTGTGGTGATATTGTGGTTTGGACCTACACTTATGCTGAATGAAATATGGTGAAAATGATTTGTGGTATATACATATATAAGATAAAATGAGGTTAGCATAAAGAATGTATGAAAGAGTGAAATTAGCATTAAAACTGTTTTTAGATGGTAGCAGTGACGTGATTTTGAAAAATCACCAAAAATAGGAGGAATATAATTAGAGGTTGAATGAGATGTGAAATTAAAGTTTAATGAGTCTACTTTCATATAAAAGAAACAGAGCAAGCAAAGGAATTCTATATTTTGAGATATTTACAATTGTATGTGACTTGCTCAGGATGAATACGTGATCCCCTGTTCCAACTTTGAAAAATCATTAAAGATTGTACAAATAAAATTAAGAAATATAGTTTACATGCCTAAATTCCTTGTTGAGACTAGTTTTAAATGAAACAGACTTCAGGGTTTTTTGAATTGTGTACTAAGAGAAATTCAATTCGTAGTGAACAGAGGTCAGATCAGTCGAGCTGTGTAACAGGGGAAACTTTAACTAATAAACTGTACTAGTCGGATGAACCAAAAATTATAGAAAAAAAATTAGCAAAAAGCTTTATGAGTCTAGATTCAGGGAAATTTTACGGATTTGAATTTCGAGTTTTGTAACTCGAGTTATGATTTATTTAGTGAATATGACGCAGCAGAGACAGCTTAATCAAAGTGGAATGAATAGTGAAGTTAAAGTAGATATACTTGAATTGTTGTGTAAACATGTTAGATTTTTTAATTAGTATTTACATACTTACTTACTAAGCTATAAGCTTACTTTGTTTCTCTCTTTTGTCTTATAGTGTCCTTCGGCTTGCTTAGGAGTTAAGGATCATGAAGATCTACCCGCACTATCATAGTTTAGGGTATTTGAACTAAACGTTTTGAATTATGGCATGTATAGTAGGCTTAATTATTTTGTTACGTGTCATATTTGTCTAGGTTTAAAATATTAGTTACTGAAGATTCGACCAACTACTTTGTACAAGCCATTAAAGTTGGCTAATATTGTTCAAGACATATATTATACGATGCACTATCAAATTGGATGACATATTTATATCTCGGTTATGTTTAATGGTATGTGTTATGTTCTGGTAATACCTTGTATCCTGTTCCGGCGACGGTAACGGGTAAGGGGTGTTACATCTTTGTCTCGAAGTAGATGACGAAAAGGAATCACGATTGGAACTTTTTTTCAGGTAGTAGTCGGGGGTATATCTTCGTGGGGTTCTTGGTTCCAGTTTACAACTTGAAGAAACTCGATCACTTTGGTCTCGTTTAGTCGCCATTCTTCGCATTTCTTGAACCAAGTATTGGTGTTCCGATTCGATGAACTCTTCGCGTGACATGATTTTTGTTGCTAAAAAGAAAATGTTAGATCACAAACAAAATAAAAAAAAATTAAGTACCTCACCACAAACCTCACAATTTCGCTCGGAAAGAAGAAGAAAAAAGGTGTCACTCCTGCTCGTGTTTACACTCGTTTGGCTTTTACCTCCACTCGAATGATCTCACTCGCTCATGCCTTTTTTTCGCTCCTTTCTCCTCTTATAACCTTGTAACAGACTTAGTATGACTTGATCTCTAGTATTGTGGGTCGGTTTCAAATGGTTTTACAAAAGATAACATATGAGGGGTTACGGGTTGGCTAAAAGAAAAGGAAATTGGGTAAAAAAATATGTGGCGTGGATGAGATTAGAATAGAAGATGAATCAGGAATGATATCAAACCAAGGGCTTTGACATTCGAACAACAATCAAATTGCATTAAACACTTTTTTTTCAGATTTTTTTTTCATTTCGATTTTTTTTTTGAATTTTTTTTTGAATTTTTTTTTGACTTGTATAACTTTTTTTGTACTATATTGACAAACTAAATACAATAAAACACTTTTTGTACATGATTTTTTTCTTCTATTGCGTAGATTTTTGTTTTTATAGTAATGTAATGACTAACTAATCAAAATGAGAAAACTTGATATCTGAAATATTTTTTCTATACTCTTTTTTTGGATCCTACTTACTTGCGTTCACTTGGACTAGCCCGGATTAATTTACGCATACGATCTTCTCTTTTAGTAGCTCGATACCAAATGATACGAACCGCCTAGGGAGAGTCGAGTCGATATCTTGAGTTTGCCCGATCGCTCACGAGAAAGTATCGTTCAGTTTGTTCAAAAAGGATGTTTCTAAATAAATTATGCGGAAGCTATTCAAGGGGTTCAAAGAAAGGGTTTAAAATATGAATATTAAGGTTCGGTTTAAAGTAAATGAAAGAATGGAAAGAAGGAACTCAAAAGCAAGCACGAACCAATACTAGAGAGTATTGACCCACTTGCTTATAGGCTTTCAAGGTGGAGAATGAAAGTGATAAAACCTCGACCCGCTACTTAGCAAAGTAGGAACCTCGGTATAAGGGTGAAAGAAACAGGGTTGACGCCACTACTAGGTAGATAAGTCAACAAAGTCACAAACAAAGTTTAGAGAAGAAAATTCTCACAAGATTAAATTCAATAAAAAATTTGGCAAAAAGTACCTTACAATTGAAAGAAAACAAGTACTTATAGGCACATAGATGACCATTCAAATTCGGCATCTAGGTGTTCACACAATAATAAAAACGTTCACACTAATGTATTAAAATAGTTCATAAATTCGGCAGATTCATGAACTAGTTGAATGGACACTTTCTTCCCCCTAAGTGTGTGCATGAATGCTTAATCATAAAGAAAGGCTTCAAGTGACTTATATGTGCACCAAAGGTTGCATTCATCTCCTTGGGACATTCATGCACTTGTATGGAACATGTATCCTCATAATTAAACTCTTTAATAGCATGTAAATTCATAAATGGCAGCATGAACCTAGTAAATTCGTTCTCCCCTTTGTGCATACACTTAATTCAATCAATGTGTTGAATTATTGAGTTAATTCCTTCCTTTGGACATTCTTGAACCCATCCATGCATGTGTAGTAGCTTATAGGTCAATTCAAAGTGTGAACAGCTACTTCTTGGCCGAATAAGTGCCTTGGAAAGTTAGGAGACAGCCACCATACATGCACTTAAGCCATTCATGCATTCTATCATCCCATGCATTTGATCCATTCATGGACTAGCCTTTAATGTCCATACATGCATTCGACACATGCATGAATTTGTAGAAACCTTGCATCTAGCCGTACATTCACCAAAGATTTAATACTTCTTCATTCATCGGTGTGGAATGCCCAAAAGAGATGTTTCTTCATCCATACATTGTACCGCCCAAAGGGATGTACCTACATGAAATAAACAAGTCATTAAGATATCTCATGGACAATCATAAATTCTGCATGATGTGAACACATTAATGTCATGCATTAATTCAGCTATGTGAACATAATCAATTTATGTAATGACTATGGCATATTAATAACAAATATTAATATAAGACAAGTTTAATGCTTAAATAAATACGTGCAAATTTTTATTTAATTCATTAAAGACAAAACCGAGTTTAAACTAAAATGTGCTAAGCTTTAGCTCGTGAGCTAAAGTTGAGCTGAGGCTAAACTCCTAAGCTGAAGTTGAGCTAAGGTTTAGCTCGTGAGTTGAAAGTGAGCTAGGAGTGAGCTCGGTTTAGCTCAGACAAGATGGATTGAGCTCGAATAAGCTGGATTTGATCTGGACGGAGCTCGTGGAGCTAGAAACGAGCTTGGATCAGCTTGCCAACATGTCATTTCTCGGCTTGATAGACTTGCTCGATAAAGTTCGCGGGCCGTGCTCGTATCAATTTGGATCGGAGGAAAACGAAATTTGTTGACTAGTTAATTTTAATTAAATGCAAATTATATATGCTGAAATGAAATATGCGAATTTATATTTACAATAGTCGAATGTATACAAGCTTGGCTACTTTATTTCTGAATCTGTTTCGACCGAGTTACGATGTTCGAAAGTCCCGTATGAACCTTTGGAATAGCTAGGATACATATGTCATGATATAGGATTCCGATATATGATGTGCAAGTAAGACCATGGCATCGATAAGTGACTCTGATATATGTGTGCGAGTAAGACCTTGTCTGGGACAATGGTATTGATATGTGATTACATGTAAGACCACGTCTGGGACGTTAGCATTGTACTATATATGTGTGATTATCCGAGTGTCCTATCCAATTCTAAATGGTTCACTGGGCAACGTTAAGTGTGAACGAATCTGTAAATTGAGCTAAAATGATCAGATATGAATTAGTTTATTTCCTACATGAAATAAGGTAAGTAAGTTACTTGATATTTGTTGTAAGTCTTGTATAAAGTAATGGAAGAATGTATGTGAATATGGTAAGAGTATTTGGCTTTATGATTAAATGATATGAGACTTATGGAATTGATTCTTGGATATGTGTAATTATGACCATGTATATTCGGCCAAATAAGTAGTATATGTATATGATGTTATATTATGATTCTTGAGCTTGTGTATATGAGTATATGTATATTTTGTTATATAATGACATATTGGCTTTGAAAGTTGAATGATAATTGGCTAATTTCATTTTATGAGCATTCGGCCAAGGTAAAAATTTTTGGATGTAAATGTATTATTTATGAAATTTGTAAGTTTGAGACTAAGCATGGAAATGATACTGTAACTTGGTTTAGTTGATTTGAATTAATTATATGATTTGGGTTGTTTATGACTTACTAAACTATAAAAGCTTACTCTATGTGTGTGTTTGATTCTGTTTTTATAGATTTTGGATCAAGTTACGAGCTTGGGGATCGTCAGCAAAGTTCGTCGCACTATTTACAATTTCGATACTTAATAAGTTGCACTCGAATTATGGCATGTATAGCTAGCCTTGGAGTTACTTATTTTGAAAGTGTATGTATAAAAGCCATGTGAAAATTGCTTAATTTCCATGCTTGAGTTCGATTTTGGCTTAAGTTCATTTTTGTTATCATGCCATGTTCCATGGATGATTAGAATTTGTGTTATGTGTTTGTATAAGGAGATTGGATTAATGATAAAGGATATGTATGCTTTGGTATTCGGTCATGATATGTTAGTTGAGTTCCTATATGTCTTTACATATATTTATGTATATGCGCTTATATTATGGTTGATATGTGTATGTGCATGGTTATATAGATTTGTAGTTATTTGTAAGCTTACGTATATGTATAAATGAATTGTGTTAGCCGAATAGATAAAGAAATGAAATGGGTTCTATATATAACCGAATGCTTGTTCTTAATTTATGTTAACATGCAAAACATATGAATTTCATATAAAATAATAAAATAATGTAGCATAAATGAATAAAAAGGTTAGTAATAAAATTTGTTTCAATTGATGTAAAATTTGTACATGCACATGTCTTATATAAAATAGGTCGATATTCAATTATTGGAGTTGTTGATTTGTTATATGTTTCAGATATGTATAACTTGTTTTGATATATGTTGGATTATGTTTTAATTATGCTATGTTTTTAATGATATGATTTTAAGATTTGATATTTGATTAAGTTACGAGCATTGATTTGATTAAAATCTCGAATTGTAATATGTAATGCATAATTGTATGAACTATAATATGATCGATAATTCCTCATAACCCTAATCTAGTGACAGATATGGGTTAGGGATATTACAAAAATAATCGATCCTTTGAGAATGTAGGATTATGTGTAGAAGGAATGTGTAACGCCCCGAATTTGGGCAAAGAAGTATTGGGCCTTGAGCGTGGGATCTGTTAGTAGGCGGCTTATAAATATTTTAGTTGAGCAGGTAAGTGACAAATAATGAACTGAGCTATGGTGTTCGCATAGCCGTGACTGAAATTGGGCTATGGGCCACACGAGCGTGTGGGCCCACTTAGACCAAGTTATGGGCCTTGGGCCCATTTGCACCATTTTGACGATCTAGGTTACCTGAGTCGCTCGAGGCGATGGTAGACCATCTATGAGGTTGTAATCTGTACTGGGACCCCAAAATTAGTAAAATGACTGAAATACCCCTAAAGGGTAAAATGACTATTTTGCCCCTCGAGGATAAATGACTGATTTGTCTGTCATTTGTATGACTGATTTTGTGCATGACATTCTGCATAAATGTCATACTGCTTGGGATTGGGATATTGTTATGGAGGAAGAAACTGCATTGGGGGTTATGCCACATATTCAGATATTAGCAGCATTACTGCGATTCTAGTTAGTGCTGCAGCCGGTGCTAACACTTAAGTGTAGGGATGGCGTGGGTGATTTATTCCCTACAGGTATTGATTCTGAAATGGGCTAGGGTAGGGTTGGATAGGTTATCATGTGTTATTCATATGGGTTTGATATTGAAATGGGCTAGGCCCAACTGATATTGATTATGAAATGGGCTAGGCCTAACTGGTATTGATTTTGAGATGGTCTAGGCCCAATTGAGACTGTGATAGGTTGAGACCCAAATGTTAATGAATCGGGCTTTGGGCCTACATATATTTTGAATTGGACTGTACTGTTACTGGACAGGGCTCAAGCCCATAATGGTTCTAAATTCTATTTTTGACTGACTTTTTGGATGCTAGGGAAATTACACACTGAGTTTTTGTAAACTCACCCCATTTTTAACTGTGCAGGTAATCCCCAGCATTAGGAGGATCGGTGCTGTGAGGGACTCGAAGATGGCCACACACTGCTTATGTTTTCAAATTTGTTTATTTACTGTTGTGTATTTTTCATTTCGGTTGTAATAAGTCCTCTCTTATTTCTGGTTTTTATTTTAAAATTTGGGATTTTATTTACTATGTTTGATATTTGTTAGAAGTAGGTTGCGGTTTTCCAAAACAATAACTATTTTCAAAAAACTACGTTTTCTCAACTTAACTTTTAAACATCACGTTTTTGTAAATCGGTTACCCTTAAAATTAGCTTCTGCAACCCAAAAAGGAATTTCGGGAATAAATTAATGAGTTTTCAATGTACTACGTTTTAAATAAGAAGGGTTTCTAATGAAATCATGGTTTTCGAAAAACACTTCAATGTGACATGCCAGATTCAGCCATAACGTCTAGGCCAGGTTTGGGTGTTACAGAATGAGATGTGTTTTCAAGAAATGGTGCAAAGTCTTGCATTGAGGCTTCAATAAGACTCTATCGAAGGTGTAATAGTCATTTCTTGAAATTGACCATTGTGTACCTTCCACACAGACATCGGTGAGAACTTGGGTTAAGCACTCTAGGGATATTATCTTGACAAATTCAACATGCTCGTCAAGAGCTTTAGACAATCCATATTTGGTATTGATGGACTCCTCGTCAAATAGAACTGATGTGCCACGCACATAAATAAATACATTGTTAGGAGAAGTTATATGGGCATAAAACTCTTTCACTACCTTTGGGAAGACATCGTCAGGATGGAGACAGAAGATTCCTTATCCATGCTTAACAACTGATGAGATGGCCTCTGTATACCTCATAAAGGGAGCATCCTAAAAAAGGAATATTTTTTTCCATGCAAAATGGTCTTTTGGAAATATTTTTATGGAATTTATCTTCAGCAAGTTTACTGAAGAAGGTGCATGGAGAGGCAGATGTCGAAGTGGAAGTTGTTTGGGAAGCCATTAAAGAAAATATAGAAAGCTTGGAAATGAAAAGGGCTAGATTTTATCGTGGTTGTGACTGAAATAAAGAGTAAAAGAATAAAACAAAACAGAATGAAAATATGGGAAGAAACTGAATTGGTTAGGTTAAAATGTGGGAAAGAAGAAATTGTGACGTGTTCGATAAGATTGGCCTTAATCATGGTAAAACAAATGGGATTTAGCGAGAAAAGAAAATGTATTTAGCACAAATTTGTGAAAATTTAAAGAATTGGGCTAATGGCTTCAATTTGTAAGTACTTTGGCCCAAAAGGAAACTTGTAACAAGAGAAAATAAATAGTTAAGTAAATTTCTTGGGTAATAAATACGAAAAAGAAAAAATAAAATAGGCAAAGAAGATTTTTGTTAGAGAATAATATTAAGTATTTCGAAGAGAAATAAATTTTTTGTCACGAATTATAGGAGCTCCAAAATAATGTTTCAGGCATTGACCATTGACTTTGAAAGTGGATTCTATTTTCCATCTTTAACATTGACAGCTCCATGAGGGTATATTCGCTCAACTTCGAATAGTCCAGACCATCTCGACTTTAATTTGCCACAGAATAGTTTAAGTTTGGAATTGAAAAGCAAGATTTGTTTTCCAGGTACAATTTACCCTGGAAATATATTCTTGTCATACCATTTCTTTGTCTTTTCTTTGTACAGTCTAGCATTCTCATAAGCTTAAGCTCAAAATTCATCCATCTCCTTAAGCTCTAACAAGCAATGAGTTGCAGTAGCACCCTAGGCCATGTTTAGTTTTTGGATTGCCCAAAATGCTTTGTGTTCTGGCTCAACTGGCAAATGACATGGTTTACCATAGACATGCTTGAAAGGTGACATTCCCAACAGTGTCTCGAAAGCTATGCGATAAGCCCACGATGCTTCATCCAACCTTGCTGACCAATCCTTGCAGTTGGGATTGACAACTTTCTTCAAAATTTGCTTGATTTCTCTGTTGGGAATTTCAAGTTGTCCATTTGTCTTTGGGTGGTATGTCGTGTCAACTTTTTTGTTTAACCACATATATGCTTAGAGCGTTGGCAACTAATCTACTGTCAGAATGTGAACCTTCATTACTAATTAAAGCATGAAGGGTATCAAACCTGGTAAAATATTTGTATGCAGGAATCTCAAAACTGGTTTAGCATTATTTGCAGGTAAAGCCACAGCTTCAACCTATTTGAAGACATAATCCATAGTGAAAAGAATGTAGATATTGCCCTAGGATGGTGGAAATCGACCTATTAAATCAATTCCCCATACATCAAATAATTCTACCTCTAAAATATTTTGAAACGGCACTTCGTGTCTACTTGATAGTTACCAGTTCTTTGACAGCGATCACAGCTTTGACAGAACTCATGAGCATATTAAACATGGCGTGCCAATAAAAACCAATGCTGCAGTTCGCATGCTTCCAAAATGTTTGACATATGGTGCAGAATGACTTGATTCAAGGTACTTTGAATTCCATCATCCACAATACATCTCCAAATTATTTAATCTGCACACTGCTTGAATATAAATGGCTCGTCCTAGTAATATTGCTTGACATCATGAAGGAATTTCCTTTCTCCTTGATGATTGAACATAGGTAGCAACAACCCACTAGCTAGAAAGTTAAAAATATCAACATACCATGGCAATGCCATAACGAACAATAACTGCTCATCAAGGAATTCATCTTTAATAATTTGACTATCACCATAATTATTCCCTACTTCCAATCGTGACAAGTGATCAGCCACTTGATTTTAGTGCCTTTCTTATATTTGATCTCCAAATCAAATTCCTACAGCAACAATAACCATCTAATGAGTCTGGGTTTGCCCTCTTTTTTCTTCACCAAGTATTTAATGGTAGAATGATCTATATAATGGTTAAATGGTCTATATAAACTGTGGCTTTGGTGCCCACTAAATAAGCTCTGAAGTTTTTAAAGGTAAATACCACTGATAACAATTCTTTCTTCTTGGTGATATAATTGAGCTATGAATCTGTCAACGTACGACTGAAATAATATATAGCATGAAACACCTTGGCTTTTCCTTGCCCCATAACTTCTCCTACAGCAAAGTCACTTGCATCACACTTCAGTTCAAATGGAAAAGTCCAGTCTAGTGTAGTCACTATAGGTGTTGTAATTAATCGCTACTTTAACTCTTCGAACGCTTTTGAACATAACTATCAAAATGAAATGGTCTGTTTTGTTCCAACAATTGACATCAAGGTTTGGATATCTTAGAAAAATCCTTGATTAAGTGGCAGTAAAATCCAACATGAGCAAGGTAGCTTCTAATTCCTTTCACTGAAGTGGGTGGTGGCAACTTTTCAATGACTTCTGTTTTTTCTTTATCGAAAGAAATTTCTTGCTGTGAAATCTTGTAACACCCCAAACCCGGCCCAGACGTTATGGCCAGATCTAACGTGTCACATGGACTTACGACTTAGTATGCATTCGTTGGCTTAAGTGATTGGGGTGGTCTTTGCAAAAATAGCGGTTGAATGAAAAGCCGGTTTATCAATCTTTACGCTATCCATTTGTTGTGCTTGTTGAGTCTTGAAAACGTTCATTAATTTTGAAAACCCACGCAGCCTAACACTAGCAGTTTTGTTATAGTATAAATATAATCAGAAAATAAAACCATAGCGGAAAAAAAAAATTTAAATAGCGGCCTTATTACAACTTAAAACCCAAAATTAAATCAGAATATAAAAATAATAAAAATAAACTAACTTAGAAAAACCAACTTTGCAGATAATGTGGCCACTCCGAATCCCTCACAGCTCCAAGACCACTATGGTTGGGGATTTCTTGCAGAGATGAAAATAAAGGGTGAGTTCGGTAAACTCGGTGTGTAACATAACCCAACCATAGCCCAAAACAGATCAAACCTCAGAGTCAGACTTATCGGGCCTTGGCCCAAGATCTAAATCGAATGAAACCCATAGGCCCATAGCGATCTGAACAAATATATCATGAATGCGAAATCCCAACCCAGATCCATCCATAACACCCCCGTACCAGCCTTACACCATGCGGGGAGACTACTCGACCCACCCAACCGCTACACACCACAGAAATTGCAGCGAGGCTGCCAGATATTGTGACAAAGTCACCAGATACAGTTATTGTGGCTAGGCCACCAAAACAGATATATATATGTGGCGAAGCCACCAGATTGCAGCGACGCTGCCAGATATTGTGACAAAGTGACCAGAACAGATATATCTGGCGAGGCCACTAGATTGCAGCGAGGCTGCCAGAACGCTTCCTCCATTAATATAAACCCATGTCCCATGCAACAGAAATAATATGTCATGGCATACATATACAGAAACAGAACATCATGTTTTTTAAAAAAATAACCCTAGGGGTAAAATCGTAATCTTGCATGCATATGGGTATTTCAGTAATTATTACCTATTGCTAAGGTTTCATTCTCATTCTAACGTTTACCAAGTAATCAGAAGTACTTACCTCGTCTTTTTAGCAAAGTGGGTCTGTTGGCCCATTGGCCCGTTTTCGGCCCATTAAGCCCAAAAATACCGTTGTGCACGAAAATGCTCACTCTGTACTCTAATCATCCAAATGCACCATATTCATTAACAACTGTCTCACAAGTGCTTGCACACTCGCGAGTTTACAAAATACCAACGTTTCGGTAATTCAGCTTTTACCGATTCAGTCTAAGGGAGGGTGTCGTTTACACACCTGGTTGATGACGATATCTCCCACGTGATAATCCTACAATCGATCACTAACACATTAGACTTACGAATTAACGATAACTAACATAAATCCATGTCAACTAACCCAATCAATACACAAGTTAGTCATGTACGCACGAAGGGCAAAATAGTCATTTAACACCCTAGGGGCAAAATGGTAATTTTACCCCACAAGGGTATCTCGGTGATTCTTCCCTACAATGGTATTTCGATATTTGTACACTATAAGGGTATTTCGGTAATTCTACCTTATAGGGGTATTTCGGTAATTCTACAACCTATCCACTTGGGCTTTCGGACCCATTGGGACCACATGGCCCATTTCAGCCCATCGCGGCCCGAAATAGCCATCCTACTGCTAGAGTAATGAGAAATACACACGTGTTAGGAGACTGCAGTTAATCTGCACTCCAAACACTCTTAGCTGACGCCCAACCCAAATAAGCACGTCACAAAATGAAAGGGATCGCCAAGAAAGGTATGCCTACACTCCTCATGGTTTTCTCTATTTAAAGCTACCTCTCCATCCACTCTTATGTTAGCTTCCCGATGTGGGATCCCTCCATCACCAGAGTTTAAAACAAACACCAACTCTTGCCGTCCCAACATAGCAAAATAATCAACCTTTGTGTACCAAGGGATTCGAACCAAAATCCTCTTACATGCCAACTCACACCACCACCACTAGGCCATCAACTCATTTGTGTCATAAATCCAACACATTAAACTTTAAAGCGCACCTACTTGCTTCCAGATTTATTGAAAAGAAAAACCAAAATATATTGCAAGAGCCAAGACTTGAACCTTGGACCCCTTGTTTCCTCTATGGCGTCACTTCCTTGTCCCCTAAGTGGCGCCTCCTTGCCACTACACCACACTCCTTTTTGTGTCATCTTTTACCCCTTTACTCTTAAAAGCCCAAACGCCAATTGCATCACCTGTTCATAAAATTAAAATTCCGAAGACTACCATGGATTTAACTTAAGTTTGGGCCTTCCAAAGGCCCACTAACCTACTAAAATATATATTTTAACCAACCAGAACACACATAAATTTTAAAAATCACATAAACACAGAAAACCCGAAAATTGGGGTGTTACAAATCTTGTGGCCTAAAACAATGCCTTCATAAACCATAAAAGTGTCATTTTTCCCAATTCAATACAAAATTTATTTCTTGACATCGGCAAAGTACTAACTCTAAAATTTTCAAACAGTCTTTGAGAATGTCGCCAAAGACCAAGAAATCATCCATGAATATTTCAAGGTGTTTCTCCATCCTGCCAAAAAATATTGCCATCATACAACATTGGAATCCTGCCAAAAGCATTACATAACCCAAATAACACAAATGGCATTCTTCTAAAGGAAAATGTTTCATAAGGACCGGTGAATTTAGCCTTTTCTTGATGAGGAAGAGATATGGCAATTTGGTTGTACCCTAAGTAGCCATCTAAAAAATAGTAGAAGGATTTCCCTACTAGTCTACCCAACATATGATCTATAAAAGGTAGAGGGAAATGGTCCTTCTTCGTTACTTTTTTGAGCTTTTGATAATCCATACAAAATCTCCAACCTGTGACAGTACGTGTGGGGATGAGTTCGTTGTTGTAACAACCTGACTTTGGGTCTAGTTGGAACAATGGTTTCGAGACCACGAATCTGACGTAGAAAGATTTACTTTTTTATTATACTTTTATAGTCTACAATATGATAGAATGATTTTGTGAAAATTTCGTTAAGAAATTTTCTCGATAAGGTGTCCAATTTGACTAAGAGGACTAATTTGTAATAAGAGTAAAATGTGTGTTCCAGAAGCTACAGCCGTCTAATTTCTATGAAATTTTAAATTTGAGGTCCTTAAATGGTAATTAGATCATTATACTTTAAGTTGGATAAAAATGGACATGGTATGGTGAAATTTCAAACTTTGGCATTAAGGGCATTTTAGTTATTTGGCTAATAAAGACAAAATTTAACAAATAAAAGATGTCATATTCTTAATTTCATCCTCCCATGGCTGAAAAGCACAAAAGAAGACATAGCTAGGGTTTTCCAAGCTTTCAACCTAGATTGTAAGTCCGTTCTAGCCCCATTTTTAATGATTTTCATGTTTTTGAAATCCTTGTAACCTAATCTAGCTATTTCAATGACTAATTTGAAAGAAACATGAAGTTTAAAATTTTACCCATGTTAGATATTTGTGTATTTTGATGTATAATGGTAGAAAATGCATGTTTGGTGTTAGATAAACAACTTTTGCTAAGTGATTTTCGGTAAAAATGTCAAAAAGGTCTTATCTGTAAAAGTTATAAAATGAGTAGTAAATATGTGATTAAGTGGAAAATGTGGGCTGATATGAGTATGAAAATGGTTCGGTTAGGCTTGGGTTTTGATGAATTGAATATATTTCATTTTACAAGCCTAGGGACTAAATTGTAAAAATGTGAAACATTAGGGGCAAAATGTAATTTTTCTATAATATGATTTTTGGGCCAAATTGAATAATTTGAGTATAAAATGAGTTAAATTTGTTATTATTGATCAAGAAAGACGAGGTTCTGACCTAGATCGGGGGAAAAACAAAGTGTTTGACGATGAGGTCCAATTCTACTATTTTTTGTACTAAATAATGCAATGTTATATTAATGTTTTAAATTCTCTAATAGTGCATGAATTGTGCGATTAACTCTTTGGACGTAATTGACAAAGTTTTGACAAGCAAGAAATCTTAGCTGAACCATAGGAATACAATAGGATACGAGTGACCTGTCACTAGGAACCCTATGTGTATATGTGTTTATGCGATCCGGGTGCTGGTCTTGTATGTCCTACCAGTGGCTGGGTATTACAGCATATGTTACAGTTACCTGACAACTTGTGTGAACAGCACTATGTAGTTACGTCTTGATTGATAGCTTGTGTGAGTAGGCCTGTGAATAACTCGAGAGTGAGCCTATTTGTGTTATGAGATATGAGGTAGCTTTGACTACATATGTGGCACTTACGTGCAAGATTTTTTGAGTATTGGATAATATTCCAAGTGTTCAACGGGAATGTCATGATATGAAAGGATGTGGTCATGTTACGAGTTGGTATAGGTATGTATGTAAAACTCATAAGTAATAAACTCGATAGGTGATAAACTCTTGGTATGGTTGTGATTGAGCAAGTTATGACTATGAGATTTTAGTAACATTTATGTTATCTAACATTATATAAATTGCATGATTAAAGTATGGTTAATATGCTTATTATTTGCATATGAACTTACTAAGCTATATAGCTTACTCCCCTTTCTTTCCCTTGTCTTTTAGTGTCACACTATCAACACTTAGTTTGGTACCAATGAATTAAACATTTTGAGTTATGGCATGTATAGGGGACTAGGTCATTTTGTTATGTGTCATAATTGATTTGGCCAAATGTGTTGGCTTATATTGGTTAGAAATCCATTTTTTATAAGGCTACTGAAAATGGGTTAATATCGATTATAAGTACATTCATATAATGATGCCTTTCATGAATGATGTGTTGATGTCTTGGTTATGGATGTTTGATTGTATGTATATGCTTGGATTGGTGTTATTTATGTTGTGTAGGTATGTGTATAAAAGGGTGGTAAAATGGCTTGGTAAATAGCCTTATTTTCGTCCACACGAGTAGACACACGAGCGTGTGTCTAGGCCATGTATGACACACGTTCTACCCCATAGGCGTGTGATCTAGCCATGTCTCCCTTGCACCTTAATTTTGAGAAACAGAATGCTTAGAATTGAGCACACGGGCATGTGTCTTAGCTGTGTGGATGCACGGCCTCGAACACGAGTGTATGCCTGAGTCGTGTGAAGTCTGCACCTATTTTATGAAAATTTATATTCCAGATGACCTAGCACACAGGCCTGTGACTTGGCCATGTGATCTCAATTTGTTCATAGGTTACAAGTCAGTGAGTTATACCGGGTCGGGATACGGGCGTGTGACCCCTTTTTAGTGGAAAATTTTTTAAGTTTTGTAAAATTTTCTAAAGTTCATGGTTTAGCCCTGAATCACTTCCAATGCAATTTTTCAGCCTTATAGGCTCGTATCAAGGACTTTATTATTAAATGTAAATTGTTTTAATTTGGACGCAAATTCATGACTCGAAATTGTATGGTTGTTTGTGATAAGTTCGGTAATGCCTCATACCCTATTTCGGCGTTGAATGTGGGTAAGGGGTGTTAGAGTTATTATCACTGCTGACTATGGTGACCCCTCTTTTCAGGAACTTCTAAACTTTCCTCCTCGGTAAAGGCAATATTCACAACTCCTGGCAGTTGAGTTGTCACATCAGAATGTTATGGCTTACATTGTTCCTTTTCTTGAGATAGAGAACTTTCTGTGTCACTATGAAATTGTAACACCCTAAAATCCTGAACTTTCTTATTGTTTCAGTTTTGATAAAATGTGTGCTCAATAGTCCTAGTTAAGTGTTAATTATGTGTTAATAGGCCTAGGTTAGTTTTGGGGTTCGAACATACGAGTTAAGGAAATTATAGTTTAATAACCAAAAAAACCTTGCTGGCTAGTGGGTTGGCTTTTAAATAAAAGAAGGAGGATTTGGACACAAAAAGCCTTGTGTTGGAGTGGCAAGTGGCGTCACATGTGGGGCTCAGAGGTGGCGTCACATGCATGACAAGGAGGTTTGGGGTTCGAATCCCTCCTTGCTCAAAAGGAGGATATATTTTTACTTAAGAGATGGTCAGTGGTGGCGTTGGACATGAACACTGTAGGGAGTGATAAGAGGAGAAATTTGAGGAGGGGATTAGGGAGTTATCAGGGAGAAAAATTAGGAGATGAGGAGTGAAGAAGAGGTGGAGCTGAATTTGGAATTTGGGCATAGGAAATTCGGCTATAGATTATATATAGGTTCTACATGTGAGGATTCCAGGCTAATGTCGAATTATCCCTATCCTTGTTACCAAAAAACACTTTTCTCTCCAAGGATCAAAAAGCCGAAATTCCTTATTCTTCCTTCTTTACTTTGTGCCGATTTTCCATTTTTTCCCTTACTCAATACTTTTTCTAATTCACCACTGGTTGTAAACGGTTTCTACTGCTCTTTTTCTTTGTGCCGAAAAACATTTTCCATCATGCAAACCTTAAAAGTCGAATATCCATTGTGCTGCCACTACTCCTTCTACTTCAGACAATTCTAGTGTAAGTGTTTTGTTCTTTCAGTCAGTTTTTCTAAGTATCGATTACTCCTGTCCGTCACTCCTTCTGAATCGTTTAGGTAGGATTAATATCAAACCTCAGTCTTTTGGATCTCTGTCGATTTTCTATCTAAGTGTTAAAAATTTGGTAAGTATTCTTCACTTTGGTTAGGGTTGGCCGAATAGGCTTTAATGGGGAAGGGTGACATATGTTGGATACAAGTCACCCATTATGTTTTTAACGATAAAATTAATGTAGATCTAGGAAGTACTCGTGATTAGTGATTAAATAAAAGCTATTAAGGCGTGGCGTTTCAGGTAAGGATTAAGGTGATATTTCAGCTTTTGGTAAAAGTATTTGATAAGTATGTGTGATTAAGCATTGAGTGACATCGATTGTAGGTTTGTGGCTAGGGAGATCGCGGCACACTTTATTACCAGGTGTGTATATACACTACACATACACAATAGATCGGTAAATCTCGAAATGCCGAAAAGCCAAAATTTTGGCTATAATAGACTTTCGAGTGCACGAACACTCATAAGGGGAAACCGATAGGTTATCAGAGGCCCCATGAGCGATACCATGGACTTGGGTCATGTATTGGCCAACCGGGTTAGAATGGGCTAAACGGGCCCGATGGGCTGTAGGGCCCATAATAGGCAAAATTGGCAACTTGATACTAAGTGATGGGAAATTGTATGAAAGCATGACTATGAATGTGATTTGAGCCTAATGGGCCATACGAATGTGATTTGGGCCTAATGGGCCATATGAATGAGATTAGGCCTAGTGGGCCATATGCATGTATGTAGACTTGTTTGGGCTTTGTAAGGGGTTTTAGGCTTAGTATCTGAAACCGCTTAAATGGACATAAAACTTAATTAATTAATTGCGACCGTGGACGAGTCATAAGCTTAAGGTGTGGCAATAGGTGTATGCATGTCTAGGATTAGATCTAGGGAGAGCTTGGTATTTAAGCGATCTTAATGACTCACCTCCTCTTCTCTGGTATCCTACCTGGTGCATAGTTTCTGTTCACTTTAGCCAATGAGGACTTGTTAACGGGCCAAGGTAAGTAGTAAACCCATAATAAGAGAAATTACCAAAATGCCCCTAAGGGCAAAAAATGACCAAAATACCTCTATGTGTTGAAGGTAAGATTTACAAATGTTACATGTATATCTACTGCATTCATATGATATTTTATTTAGTTTGCATATGGGTTGGGAATTACGGAACGGAGGAAGTATATGAGGATCGCATGGTTGCTTGACTACCGTGGATCCACCGACGGTTATTAAGCCCAATATGTGATTAGCAGCTTGCTGCAATAAAGGTAGTACCACAATCGGGCTACCATTGATGTGTATCGGATGGGTGGGTCAATATTTATATCCCCACATGATGTGTACCAGGGGATGGAGTTGTTAAATAGCGGTTGGAATGTGGGAGTGGGTTGCACATAATTGCATGTATGACATTATGGTGATTGATGTTTGCTTAAGTCTCTTTGACGGTTGTACAGACTGAGTTTTCGAAAAATCACCCACTCTTTATTTTTCTCAAGTGATGCTCAGTAGGAGGATCGACGGTTGGAGGGACTCCGTGGAGGCCAGCTAGCAAGACGACTTGGACTTGATTTTTGTTTTGAAAAAACATATAGTTTCTACTTTATTAAGTTATTTCAGACTGGATTGTAATATGGCCCTCCCTTTGGTTATTGTTCAAATTAGGATTATTATTTTCATGCATTATATTTGTGAGAAGTTGAACATGGGTTTCCTAAACCATAGTTTTTGAAATACTACGTTTCCTGACTAAATGTTTAAATGAAAAAGTTTCCATAAATCATATGTTCTAAATAAAGCTTCCTCAACTGAAAAGAGACTGTACAAAGTAGTTAAGGTTTTTCATTCCAAGGAAGGGTTTTCAATGGAAACAAGGTTTTTGATAAAACACATCAATGTGACACGCTGGATTTGGTCATAATGTTTGGGCCGGGTTTGGGGTGTTATATTTAGTGGTATCAGAGCCCAAGTTGTAAAACTCGGGCTGTGAAGTAGGCCTTATTATTTGGGATTTGTTTTTTTTTAAATAATGTTTTGGAAGAAAAATCTTGCTGTGAGGTAAGTTCTTTCACTATTAAGCTTGTTTAATTTGATATGTAACACCCCAAACCCGGCCCAAACGTTATGGCCAGATCTGACGTGTCACATGGACTTACGACTTAGTATGCATTTGTCAGTTTATCAATCTTTAGGCTATCCATTTATTGTGCTCGTTGAGTCTTGAAACGTTCATTAATTTTGAAAACCCGCGCAGCCTAATACTAGCAGTTTCGTCATAGTATAAATATAATCAAAAAATAAAACCATAGCGGAAAAAAGAAATTTAAATAGTGGCCTCATTACAACTTAAAACCCAAAATTAAATGAGAATATAAAAATAATAAGAATAAACTAACTTAGAAAAACCAACTTTGCAGATGATGTGGCCACTTCAATCCTCACAGCTCCAAGCCCACTATGGTTGGTGATTTCTCAGAGATGAAAATAAAGGGTGAGTTCAAGAACTCGATGTGTAACATAACCCAACCATAGCCCAAAGCAGATCAAACCTCGAGTCGACTTATCGGGCCTTGGCCCGATCTGAAATAAAAATTAAACCCATAGGCCCATAGCGGATCTGAACAAATATATCATGAATGTAGAAATCCCAACCCGAGCCATCCATAACACCCCATACCGGCCTTACACCATGTGGGAGACTACTCGACCCACCCAACCGCTACACACCACGAAATTGCAGCGAGGTCGCGGATATTGTGACAAAGTCACAGATCTGAATATTGTGGCTAGGCCACCGAGCAGATATATATATGTGGCGAAGCCACTAGATTCTGATGAGGCTACGGATATTGTGACGAAGTCACCGTATCGATATATGTGGCGAGGCCACAGATTGCGTGAGGCTGCCAGAACGCTTCCTCCATCAATATAAACGCATGTACCATGCAACAGATACAATATGTCATGGCATATGTATACAGAAAGAGAACATCATGCTTTTCAGAAAAAAAAATAACCCTAGGGGCAAAATCGTAATTTTGCATGCATAAGGGTATTTCAGTACTTATTACCTATTGCTAAGGTTTCATGCTCATTCTAACGTTTACCAAGTAATCAGAAGTACTTACCTCGTCTTTTTACCAAAATGGGCCCGTTGGCCCATTGGCCCGTTTTCGGCCCATTAAGCCCAAAAATACCGTTGTGCACGAAAATGCACACTCTGCACTCTAATCATCCAAATGCACCATATTCATTAACAATTGTCTCACGAGCGCTCGCACGCTTTCGAGTTCACAAAATCCCAACGTTTTGGTATTTCGGCTTTTGCCGATTCAGTCTAAGGGAGGGTGTCGTTTACACACCTGGTTGATGACGATTGATGACGATATCTCCCACGCGATAATCCTACAATCGATCACTAACACATTAGACTTACGAATTAACGATAACTAACATAAATCCACGTCAACTAACCCAATCATCCCACAAGTTAGTCATTTACGCACGTGAGGCAAAATAGTCATTTTACCCTCCGAGGGTAAATCGGTAGTCCTACCTTACAGGGGTATTTCGATAATTTTGTAAATCGAAGGTAAAACGGTAATTCTGTAAATCGGGGGTACTTTGGTAATTTTACAAACCAGGGGTATTTTGCTAATTCTACAACTTATCCACTTGGGCTTGCGGACCCATTGGGACCACATGGCCCATTTCGGCCCATCGCGACCCGAAATAGCCGTCCTACTATTAGAGTAATGAGAAATACACACCTGTTAGGAGATTGCAGTTAATCCGCGCTCCAAACACTCTTAGCTAACGCCCAACCCAAACGAGCACGTCACAAAGTCAAAGGGATCAGCCAAGAAGGGTATGCCTACTCTCCTCATGGTTTGCTCTATTTAAAGCCAGCTCTCCATCCACTATTCTGTTAGCTTCCCGATGTGGGATCCCTCCATCGCCAGAGTTTAAAACCAACACCAACTCTTGCCGTCACAACATAGCAAAATAATCAACCTTTGCGTGCCAAGGGAATCGAACCAAAGTCCTTTCACATGCCAACTCACGCCACCACCACTAGGCCATCAACTCATTTGTGTCATAAATCCAACACATTAAACTTTAAAGCGCACCTACTTGCTCCCAGATTTATTGAAAAGAAAAACCAAAATATATTGCAAGAGCCAAGACTTGAACCTTGGACCCCTTGCTTCCTCTATGGCGTCACTTCCTTGTCCCCTAAGTGGCATCACCTTGCAACTACACCACACTCTTTTTTGTGTCATCTTTTACCCCTTTACTCTTAAAAGCCCAAACGCCAATTGCATCACCTGTTCATAAAATTAAAATTCCGAAGACTACCACGGATTTAACTTAAGTTTGGGCCTTCCAAAGGACCACTAACCTACTGAAATATATATTTTAACCTACCAGAACATACACAAATTTTAAAAATCACAGAAACATAGAAAACTTGAAAGTTAGGGCGTTACAACTTTACCCTCCTTACAGAAATTTCATCCTCAAAATTTTACCTGGATCAAACAGATGAGGATATTGTTGACGTATCGCCACTTCTGGCTCCCAAGTAGCTTCCTCTTTGCCATGATTACGCCACAACACCTTTACTAGTGGAACTGATTTCCTCCTCAAAATCTTAACATCTCGATCCAAAATCTGCACAGGCTCTTCCTTAAAAGTCAAGTCTGTTTGGACCTCGATCTCTACAACCGGCACAACATGAGTAGGGTCAGAATGATACCACCTTAACATGGAGACGTGAAAGACATCATGAATCCTATCCAACTCTAGAGGTAGCTCCAACTGATAATCCACTGGACCCACTCGCTTAAGAATCTAATAAGGCCCAATGAACCGCAGATTTAACTTGCCTTTCCTCCCAAACCTTAATATTTTCTTCCAAGGTGAAACCTTCAACAAGACCATATCACCCACAGAGTACTCGATTTCCTTGTGCTTCAAATATGCATATGACTTCTGTCTATCAGATGCTTCCTTCAACCGGTCTCTAATCAACTTGACCTTATCCTCAGTATCTGCCACCAACTAAGGTCCAAGAACCTATCGTTCCCCCAACTCGGTCCAACAACTAGGTGTACGACATCTTCGCCCATATAGTGCCTCATAAGGAGCCATTCGAATACTTTCCTGATAACCGTTGTTGTATGCAAACTCTGCCAACGGTAAGTAATCCTCCCAGCTGCCTTGAAAGTCGATTCCAAAATCTGAATAACCCTTTCCGACTGACCATCAGTCTCAGGATGAAAGGCTGTACTAAAGTTCAACCGCGTACCCAACGCCTCATTCAACTTTTGCCAAAACCGAGTTGTGAATCTAGGGTCTCGATCAGAAATAATCGACACTGGTACTCCATGAAGTCACACTATTTCCACCACATACAATTTGGCTAACTTCTGAAGTGAATAATCAGTGCGGATAGGTATGAAATGAGCAGATTTGGTCAACCTATCCATAATTACCCAAATCGAGTCCTTCTTCGACGGTGTCAAGGGTAACCCACTAACAAAATCCATGGTTACCCTCTCCCACTTCCAAAATGGTACTTTCACTGGCTGCAAAAGTCTGGAAGGTAATTGATGTTCAGCTTTCACTTGCTGACAAGTCAGACATTTTCCCACAACTTTCGTTACCTCTTCCTTCAATCCAGGCCACCAATACAACTCCTTTAAGTCGCAATACATTTTACTCCCTCCAGGATGCATAGCACACAAACCTTCATGAGCTTCTTTCAGAATTGCTTGCCTCAAGTTAGAGTCCTTCAGAATAGAAACTCTACCTCGGTAACACAGAACTCCCTCACTGTTCAGTCCAAACTCAAGAGTATCGCCATTCTTAACCTGCCGGAATCGAGAAACCAAGGACTCATCCCTCGACTGTTTTTCCTTAATCTCATGCACCCAGGTCGGCCTAACTTGTAGTTCTACTAATAGATATCGTTGTCATGCAGACTCAAACGAGCAAACATGGCTCTCAGATTAGATACATTTCTACGACTTAGGGCATCAGCCACTACATTAGCTTTGCTTTGGTGATACTCAATCGCGCAGTCATAATCTTTAAGCAACTCTATCCATCTCTGCTGCCTAAGGTTCAGTTCCTTCTAAGTCAGCAAGTACTTAAGACACTTATGATCTGTGTATATAATAAACCTTTCTCCGTACAGGTAATGTCTCCAAATCTTAAGTGCAAAGATTACTGCTGCCAACTCCAGATCATGAGTAGGATAGTTAACTTCATATGGTTTAAGCTGTCACAATGCATAAGCAACCACTTTACCCTCTTGCATCAGCATACGACCCAACCCTACATGTGATGCATCACTGCATACGGTAAAATCTTTTCCATACTTCGGCTAAATCAATACAGGTGCCTCGGTCAGATTTTTCTTCAGCTTCTCAAAAGATTCCTGTTGTTTCTCAATCTAAACAAACGGTACTTCCTTTCTTATAAGCTTTGTCAAAGGCGCTGCCATCACAGAAAATCCTTCCACAAACCTTCTATAGTACCCAGTTAAACCCAGAAAACTTCGAGTTTCTGACACTGACCTCGGTGGCTTCCATTCCAGAATCGCTTCAATCTTTCGAGGGTCCACCTTGATCCCTTCAGCAGAGACAACATGCCCCAAGAAAGTTACCTCTCTCAAAAGAACTCACACTTATTGAATTTCGCATAAAGCTCCTTCTCCCTCAGCACTTGCAGCACAATACGAAGATGCTCATCATGCTTCTCCTCAGTTTCAGAATAAACTAGAATATCGTCGATAAAGATGACCACGAATTGATCCAAGTATGGCTGGAACACTCGATTCATCAGATCCATAAATGTTGCAGGTTCATTCGTCAAGCCAAATGGCATAACCTAGAACTCATAGTGAACATACCGAATTCTGAATGCCATCTTATGAATATCCACCTCCTTAACCCTCAACTGATGATACCCCGATCGAAGGTCAATCTTGAAAAATACTGAAGCTCCTCTAAGTTGGTTGAATAAATCATCGATTCTCGGTAGTGGGTACTTGTTCTTAATGTCAGTTTGTTTAACTGTCGATAATCGATGCACATTCGCATTGACCCATCTTTCTTTTTTACGAACAACACTGGTGCTCTCCACGGAGACACACTTGGTCTAATGAAGCCTCTATTCGATAACTCTTGAATTTGGGCTTTCAGCTCCACCAACTCCTTCAGTTCCATCCTATAAGGTGCAATGGACACCGGTGCCGTTCCAGGCAACAAGTCAATTCCAAACTCAACCTCTCTGTTCAGAGGCAAACCCGGAAGCCCCTTTGGAAAAACATCTTGAAAATCCTTGATAGTTCTAACTTTATCTACTGTCGGATCCTTAGTTTCCGATTGGCTTACAAATACCAAATAAGCCTCATATTCCTTAGTAACGATATGACTCCCTTCAGCTTCTGCTCCACAGAGCAGTCCCGATCATCCATAATCTGCTCTGTGGCTTCTAACCAATGCTCAGCCACATTCAGAGCTACACCAGATATGCCCCTAAATATCTCTGCTCCATTGGCCCAGAGCCGCTTAGAAATAGACCCTCGAATTCTGTTTCCCGTACTTGCCCCAACAACCCTTTCTAAAACTCTGAGCATTGCCTGGGATAGAGCATCATCCCCGGCACCTCGATCATGAGACTCTACCTCCGTTGCCGGTGGTACATGTGCATCTGCTGCCGGCACATGTCCTGAAGATGAAGATTCAGCCTGAGCATTACCTCTGCCACGTCCACGGCCTCTTCCACGAGTTGCTCGTGTACTCATTTCGTATTATCTGATTAAGGATTTTATGAATCAGTTTAATATTTCAGTGTTTATGACAGATGTCTTATGAATAACAGTAATTCAGAGTTTGAGTTTGTTCCCTTTTGCGGTAGCCTAGCTACAGTCTCAGTCTACTTTTCAGAGTTTCTATAGTTCCAGTGTTACCCTAACTAAAGTACCATGATAAAGTTTTGTATAAGCATATAACAGATATTACAGAAACAATCAGAAAGGCTCAGAAAACTTATAGAATTGGGCCGGAGATTCGGTGTGCCACCTTCTAAAAAAACTAATTTTAGAAAATTGATTTTAATCTTTAAAATAATCTATTTGTAAAGAGAAAATATTGGAAACATTCTCAAAAACAATTTATAATCAAGTTCCAAAAAAAAGTATTTCGAAAACCTTTATTCAGTGTTTCTTTAAAAACTCCCATTTTTAGACCCGTTCCACAGCCGAGTTATTGCAACCTAGCTCTAATACCACTAAATGTAACACCCCAAACTCGGCCCAGACATTATGGCCAGATCTAACGTATCACATGGACTTACGACTTAGTATGCATTCGCTGGTTTAAGTGGTTGGGGTGGTCTTTGTAAAACGGCGGTTGAACGAAAATCCAGTTTATCAATCTTTAGGCTATCCATTTGTTGTGCTTGTTGAGTCTTGAAAATATTCATTAATTTTCAAAACTCGTGTAGCCTAACACTAGCAGTTTCGTCATAGTATAAATATAATCAAAAAATAAAGCCATAGCGGAAAACAGAAATTTAAATAGCGGCCTTATTACAACTTAAAACCCAAAATTAAATCAGAATATAAAAATAATAAAAATAAACTAACTTAGAAAAACAAACTTTGTAGATGACGTGGCCACTCCGAATCTCTCACAACTCCAAGCCCACTATGGTTGGGGATTTCCTGCAGAGATGAAAATAAAGGGTGAGTTCGGTAAACTCAGTGTGTAACATAACCCAACCATAGCCCAAAACAGATCAAAAATCAGAGACAGACTTATCTGGGCCTTGGCCCAATACAGAAATCAGAATGAAACCCATAGGCCCATAGTAGATACAGAACAAATTTATCATGAATGCAGAAATCGCAACCCAGAGCCATCCATTACACCCCCATACCAGCCTTACACCATGTGGGGAGACTACTTGACCTACCCAACCGCTACACACCACAGAAATTGCAACGAGGCTGGCAGATATTGTGACAAAGTCACCAGATACAGATATTGTGGCTAGGCCACCAAAACAGATATATATATATATATATATGTGGCGAAGCCACCAGATTGCAAAATGAGGTTGCGGATATTGTGACGAAGTCACGTATCGAATATATGTGGCGAGGCCACAGATTGCGGCGAGGCTGCCAAAACGCTTCCTCCATCAATATAAACCCATGCCCCATGCAACAGAAATAATATGTCATGGCATACGTATATAGAAACAAATCATCATGCTTTTCAGAAAAAAAATAACCTAGGGGTAAAATCGTAATTTTGCATGCATAAGGGTATTTCAGTAATTATTACCTATTGCTAAAGTTTCATGCTCATTCTAACGTTTACCAAGTAATCAGAAGTACTTACCTCGTCTTTTTACCAAAGTGGGCCCGTTGGCCCATTGGCCCGTTTTCAGCCCATTAAGCCCAAAAATACCGTTGTGCACGAAAATGCTCACTCTGCACTCTAATCATCCAAATGCAGCATATTCATTAACAACTGTCTCACGAAGCCAGACGTCATGCGAGTTCTAAAATCCTACGTTTCAGTATTTCGGCTTTAACCGATTCAGTCTAAGGGAGGGTGTCGTTTACACACCTGGTTGATGACGGTTGATGACGATATCTCCCACGCGATAATCCTACAATTGATCACTAACACATTAGACTTACGGATTAACGATAACTAACATAAATCCACGTCAACTAACCCAATCATCCCACAAGTTAGTCATTTACGCACGAGGGGCAAAATAGTCATTTTACCCTCCAGGGGTAAATAAGTAGTCCTACCCTACAGGGGTATTTCGATAATTTTGTAAATCGAGGGTAAAACGATAATTCTGTAAATCGGGGGTACTTTGGTAATTTTACAAACCAGGGGTATTTTGGTAATTCTACAACTTATCCACTTGGGCCTGCGGACCCATTGGGACCACATGGCCCATTTCAGCCCATCATGTCTGAAATAGCCGCCCCTCTTGCTAGAGTAATGAGAAATAACACCTGTTAGGAGGCTGTAGTTAATCCGCGCTCCAAACACTCTTAGCTGACGCCCAACCCAAACGAGCACGGCACAAAGCGAAAGGGATCAGCCAAGAAGGGTATGCCCACTCTCCTCATGGTTTGCTCTATTTAAAGCCAGCTCTCCATCCACTCTTATGTTAGCTTCCCGATGTGGGACCCCTCCATACCAGAGTTTAAAACCAACACCAACTCTTACTGTCCCAACATAGCAAAATAATCAACCTTTGCGTGCCAAGGGATTCGACCCAAAGTCCTCTCACATGCCAACTCACGCCACAACCACTAGGCTATCAACTCATTTGTGTCATAAATCCAACACATTAAACTTTAAAGGGCACCTACTTGCTTCTAGATTTATTAAAAGGAAAAACCAAAATATATTGCAAGAGTCAAGACTTGAACCTTGGACCCCTTGCTTCCTCTATGGTATCACTTCATTGTCCCCTAAGTGGCGCCACCTTGCCACTACACCACACTCCTTTTTGTGTCATCTTTTACCCCTTTACTCTTGAAAGCCCAAACGCCAATTGCATCACCTGTTCATAAAATTAAAATTCTGAAGACTACCACGGATTTAACTTAAGTTTGGGCCTTCCAAAGGCTAACTAACCTACTGAAATATATATTTTAACCAACCAGAACAGACACAAATTTTAAAAATCACAGAAACGTAGAAAACCCGAAAGTTGGGGCGTTACAACTCTACCCTTCTTAGATATATTTCATCCTTGAAATTTTACCTGAATCAAACAGATGAGGATATTGTTGACATATCGCCACTTCTGGCTCCCAAGTAGCTTCCTCTTTGCCATGATTATGCCACAGCACCTTTACTAGCGAAACTGATATCCTCCTCAAAATCTTAACATCTCGATCCAAAATCTGCACAGGCTCTTCCTCAAAAGTCAAGTCTGTTTCGACCTCGATCTCTACAACCGGCACAACATGAGTAGGGTCAGAACAATACCGCCTTAACATGGAGACGTGAAAGACATCATGAATCCTATCCAACTCTAGAGGTAGCTCCAACTGATAAGCCACTGGACCCATTCGCTTAAGAATCCAATAAGGCCCAATGAACCGCAGACTTAACTTGCCTTTCTTCACAAACATTAATATTTTTTTCCAAGGCGACACCTTCAAGAAGACCATATCACCCATAGAGCACTCAATTTCCTTGCGCTTCATATCTGCATATGACTTCTGTCTATTAGATGCTTCCTTCAACCAGTCTCTAATCAACTTGACCTTATCCTCAGTATCTACCACCAACTCAGGTCCAAGAACCTATCGTCCACCCAACTCGGTCCAACAACTAGGTGTACGACATTTTCGCCCATACAATGCCTCATAAGGAGCCATTCGAATACTTGCCTGATAACTGTTGTTGTATGCAAACTCTGCCAATGATAAGTAATCTTCCGACCTGCCTCGAAAGTCGATATCGCATCCCCTCAACATGTCTTCCAGAATCTGAATAACCCTTTCCGACTAACTATCAGTCTAAGGATGAAAGGCTATACTAAAGTTCAAACGCGTACCCAACGCCTCATTCAACTTTTTCCAAAACTGAGATGTGAATCTAGGATCTCGATCAGAAATAATCGACACTGGCACTCCGTGAAGTCGTACTATTTTCGCCACATACAATTTGGCTAACTTCTGAAGTGAATAATCAGCGCGGACAGGTATGAAATGAGCAAATTTGGTCAACCTATGCACAATTACCCTAATTGAGTCCTTCTTCGACGGTGTCAAGGGTAACCCTCTCACAAAATCCATGGTTACCCTCTCCCACTTCCAAAATGGTACTTTCACTGGCTGCAAAAGTCCGAAAGGTAATTGATGTTTAGCTTTCACTTGCTGACAAGTCAGACATTTTCCCACAACTTCCGTTACCTCTTGCTTCAATCTAGGCCACCAATACAACTCCTTTAAGTCGCGATACATTTTACTCCCTCCAGGATGCATAGCACACAGACCTCCATGAGCTTATTTCAAAATTGCTTACCTCAAGTCAGAGTCCTTCGGAATACAAACTCTACCTCGGTAACACAGAACTCCTTCAGTGTTCAGTCCAAACTCAAAAGTATCCCTATTCTTAACCTGCCAGAATAAAAAAACCAAGGACTCATCTTTCGGCTATTTTTCCTTAATCTCATGCACCCAGGTCGGCCTAACTTGCAGTTCTGCTAACAGACTACCGTTGTCATGCAGACTCAAACGAGCAAACATGGCTCTCAGATCAAATACACTTCTACGACTTAGGGCATCAGCCACCACATTAGCTTTGCCTTGGTGATACTGAATCGCGCAGTCATCATCCTTAAGCAACTCTATCCATCTCCACTGCCTAAGGCTCAGCTCCTTCTGAGTCAGTAAGTACTTAAGACACTTATGATCTGTGTATATAATACACCTTTCTCCTTACAGGTAATGTCTCCAAATCTTAAGCGCAAAGATTACCGCCGCCAACTCCAGATCATGAGTAGGATAGTTAACTTCATGTGGTTTAAGTTGTCACAATGCATAAGCAACCACTTTACCCTATTGCATCAGCACACAGCCCAACCCTACATGTGATGCATC
Source organism: Gossypium arboreum (assembly GCF_025698485.1). Taxonomy (NCBI): domain Eukaryota; kingdom Viridiplantae; phylum Streptophyta; class Magnoliopsida; order Malvales; family Malvaceae; genus Gossypium; species Gossypium arboreum. Next base: position 77,969,971 of record NC_069077.1, on the reverse strand, counting down.
GCTGCATACGGTAAAATCTTTTCTAGACTCCAGCTAAATCAGTACAGGTGCCTCGGTCAAAACTTTCTTCAGCTTCTCAAAAGATTCCTGTTGTTTCTCAATCCAAGCAAACGGTACTCCCTTTCTTATAAGCTTTGTCAAAGGCGCTGCCATCACAGAAAATCCTTCCACAAACCTTCTATAGTACCCAGCTAAACCCAGAAAACTTTGAATTTTTGACACTGACCTCGGTGGCTTCCATTCCAGAATCGCTTCAATCTTTCGTGGGTCTACCTTGATCCCTTCAGCAGAGACAACATACCCCAAGAAAGTTACCTCTCTCAACAAGAACTCACACTTATTGAATTTCGCATAAAGCTCCTTCTCCCTCAGCACTTGCAGCACAATACGAAGATGCTCATCATGCTTCTCCTCAGTTTCAGAATAAACTAGAATATCGTCAATAAAGACGACCACAAATTGATCCAAGTATGGCTGGAACACTCGACTCATCAGATCCATAGATGTCGCAGGTGCGTTCGTCAACCTAAATGGCAAAACCTAGAACTCATAGTGACCATACCGAGTTCTGAATGCCGTCTTGTGAATATCCACCTCCTTAACCCTCAACTGATGATTCCCAGATAGAAAGGTCAATCTTGGAAAATACTAAAACTCCTCTAAGTTGGTCGAATAAATCATCGATTCTCGGTAGCAGGTACTTCTCCTTAATCGTCAGTTTGTTTAACTGTCGATAATTGATGCACATCCGCATTGACCCATCTTTCTTCTTTACGAACAACACTGGTGCTCCCCACGGAGACACACTTGGTCTAATGAAGCCTCTATCTGATAACTCTTGAATTTGGGCTTTCAGCTCCACCAACTTCTTCAGTGCCATCCTATAAGGTGCAATGGACACCGATGCCGTTCCAAGCAACAAGTCAATTCCAAACTCAACCTTTCGGTTCAGAGGTAAACCCGGAAGCTCTTCTGGAAAAACATCTTGAAAATCCTTGACGATTCTAACTTTATCCATTGTCTGATCCTTAGTTTTTGATTGTCTTACAATTGCCAAATAAGCCTCACATCCCTTAGTAACGATATGGCTCCCTTCAGCTTCTGCTCCACAGAGCAGTCCAGATCATCCATAATCTGCTCTGTGGCTTCTAACCAATACTCATCCACATTCGGAGCTACACCAGATACGCCCCTAAATACCTCTATTTTATTGGCCCAGAGCCGCTTAGAAATAGACCCTCGAATTTCGTTTCCCGTACTTGCCCCAGCAACCCTTTCCAAAACTCAGAGCATTGCTTGGGACAGAGCATCATCCCTGACACCTCGATCATGAGACTCTACCTCCGTTGCTGGTGGACAAAGGTATGGACGAAGGTGTCGAACTCCAACATGCTAGATAAAATTGGGCGAACGAAGAATTTTGGGCCCAGAGTTAGTAGCAGATACTGAGGATAAGGTAAAATTGATTCGAGATCGGTTGAAGGAGGCCTCGGATAGGCAGAAGTCGTATGCTGACCTTAAGCGTCAAGAGATAGAGTATGCAGTGGGGGACTTATTTTTTCTTAAGATCTCTCTGTGGAAGAAGGTGTTAAGGTTTGGACGAAAGGGGAAGCTAAGACCAAGGTTCATTGGACCATATCGGGTTGTGAGGCGGATTGGGTCAGTCGGTTATCAGCTGGAATTACCTTCTGAACTAAGCCAGATTCACGATGTGTTTTATGTTTCAATGCTAAGACGGTATCACTCGGATCCTTCAAATATTGTGGCAGTTGAGGAAATAGAGGTTAGGCCAGACCTAGCTTTCAAGGAGGAGCCCATACAAATAATTGGACCTGACGTTAAGGTACTGAGAAGGAAGTCCGTTCCATTAGTCAAAGTGTTTTGGCATAATCACAAGGCTGAGGAGGCTACTTGGGAACCTAAGGAAACAATGTGACATCAATACCCTCAACTGTTTGCATCAGGTAATTTCGAGGACAAAATTCTTTTTTAGGAGGTAGAGTTGTAATGCCCCAAAATCTCAAACTTTCTTGTTGTTTCAGTTTTGATAAAATGTGTGCTCAGTATTCCTGGTTAAGTGCTAATCATGTGTTAACCTGGGTCAGTTTTGGGGTTTGAACTTAGGGGTGAAGGAAATTAGAGTTTAATGACCAAAATAACCTTGTTGGCTAGTGGGTTGGTTTTTAAATAAATGAAGGAGGATTTGGACACAAAAAGTCTTGTGTCGGAGTGGCAGGTGGCGTCACATGTGGGGCCCAGAGGTAGCATCACATGCATGACAAGGAGGTTTAGGGTTCGAATCCCTCCTTGCTGAAAAGGAGTATTTATTTTTGCTTAAGAGATGGTCAGTGGTGGTGTTGGATATGAACATTATAGGGAGTGATAAGAGGAGAAATTTGAGGAGGGGGTTAGGGAGTTATCAGTGAGAAAAATTATGAGATGAGGAGTGAATAAAAGGTGGAGCCGAATTGGGAATTTGGGCATAGCAAATTCAGTTATAGACTATATATAGGTGCCAAATGTTAGGATTCCAGGCTAATGCTGAATTATCCCTTTCATTGTTATTAGAAAACACTTTTCTCTCCAAGGATCAAAAAGCCAAAATTCATTATTCTTCCTTCTTTACTTTGTACTGATTTTCCATTCTTTCCCCTACTCAATACTTTTTTTGATTCACCACTGGTTGTAAACGGTTTCTACTACTCTTTTTCTTTGTGCCGAATAACCTTTTCCATCATACAAACCTTGAAAGTAGAATATCCTCTACGCCTCCACTACTCCTTCTACTTCGGCCAATTCTAGTGTAAGTGTTTTGTTCTTTTAGTCGGTTTTGCTAAGTATCGATTACTCCTATCCCTCACTCTTTTTGGATCAGTTTGGTAGGATTAGTATCGAACCTTAGTCTTTTGGACCTCTGTCGATTTGCTCCCTAGGTGTTAAAACTTTGGTAAGTGTTCTTCACTTTGGTAAGGGTTGGTCAAACAGGCTTTAATTGAGAAGGGTGACATATGTTGGATACAAGTCACCCATTATGTTTTTAATGATAAAGTTAATGTAGATCTGGGAAGTACTCGTGATTAGTGATCAAATAAAAGCTATTACGGCTTGGCATTTCAGGTAAGGATTAAGGTGAGATTTCAGCTTCTAGTAAAAGTATTCGATAAGCATGTGTGATTAATCATTGAGTGACATTGATTGTAGGTTCGTGGCTAGGGAGATCGTAGCATGCTTTATTACCAGGTGTGTACATACACTGCACACACATAGTAGATCGGCGAATCCCTAATTGCCTAAAAGCTGAAAAGTTGAAAAGCCAAAAAGCTAAAACTTTGGCTACAATATACTTGTGAGTGCGTGAACACTCGTAAGGGGAAACCAATAGGTTATCAGAGGCCCCATGAGCGATACCATGGACTTGGGCCTGTATTAGCCAACTAGGCCAGAATGGGCTAAATGGGCCTGATGGGCTGTAGGGCCTATAATAGGCAAAATTGGCAACTTGATGCTAAGTGATGGGAAATTGTATAAAGGCATGACTATGAATTTGATATGCGCCTGATGGGCCATACGAATGTGATTTGGGCCTAATAGGCTATATGAATGAGATTGGGCCTAGTGGGCCATATGCATGTATATAGACTTGTTTGGGCTTTGTAAGGGGTTTTGGGCTTAGTATCTGAAACTGCTTAAACGGACATAAAACTTAATTAATTAATTGCGACCGTGGAGGAGTCATAAGGTTAAGGTGTGGCAATGGGTGTATGCATGTCTAGGATTGGATCTAGGGAGAGCTTGGTACTTATGCGGTTTTAATGACTCAATTTGTAACACCCCTAACCCACAATCGACATCGGATTCGGGTTACGAGCCATTACCAGAGAAACAGAACATTTTAAACCAATTCAGAATCACAGATATCATATAACATCATTTCATAAGCAATCATCTCTTAAAATGGTCTACTAGACCTAAAATGTACTTCTAAGAGACAGTCGAGACTAAACCAAACACATTCATAAAGTTCATAACTTTTAAAAAATTTCAATTCTATAGAGGTCACACGCCCGTGTGACCAGGCCGTGTGCTCCACACTAGCATTAGGCATGCCCATGTGAACCATTCGTGCCAAAACAGAACTTATATACTGTCTTATTCCCAATGCCAACAAACACGCCCGTGTGCCACGGCCGTGTGATTCTTAGCTAGCTACTAACTTAAGCCCACGGCTAACAAACACGCCCGTGTGCTATAGTCGTGTGGCACAATGCAGGCTTGGTTTAAGCAATTTTCCACCCCTTTTATGGGTCATTCCTACGAGCCAAATTAACAACATTCATACAAAATATTCAGCCAATTTCTTGCTCAAAACATGCTTCATACAACTATTTCATCATCATTCAAAACTCATTCAAACCATACCAAAACTTAACACAAACATACCATTTGATAGCCAACTTTCATTGCATAACCTAAATATACAATTCAAAACTTAATACATAAACCTTCTAGCCTATACATGCCATACTTTAAAATATTTACACTTTCAAGAGTACCAAAATGAGTTCGATAGTGTGGTGACTATCCTCAACTATCCCCGAGCCTTTAGTAGCTACGATAACTATAAAACAGATAGTAAACACACAGAGTAAGCTGCAAAGAGCTTAGTAAGCCAAATACAATTGGTCTAACTACTAAAGCATATAAATACAATTCACCCATATAGATTCATAACCATTTCACAGAATAATTCATAAACTTAACAATACTCCTTTGTTTGCATATATGTCATGCTTCATTTCCATACATATTTCACAGAGATAGTTTTTCATATTCAGAAATTTCGTACGATACAAACGTACCTGCATAGGTTATACATTTCATATACTCAAAATCATATTTCGTATGCTATCATCAGACGGGTCAGAAACGATATAGATGCTCATAAACAAGTACAATACCGACGTCTTGGACGTGGTCTTACTTGTAATTCAATATCAATGCCTCTGTCTCAGACAAGGTCTTACACGAAATCAGATACGATCCCGATGTCCTAGACATGGTCTTATATGTAAATCTCAATCGAGGCCTGTGTCCCAGACACGGTCTTACACGATGTCTCAGACAAATGTCAGCTTTTCTTAGAAACATACAGAGCTTTTTAGATATTAACATATTATCATACTTTACTTCAAAGATATTCATCAGGCACTCAAGGCCATCCAATACAGATTACAGTTTATATGTGCAGAATTTATTTCAATTTAACAGTAATTGTAATTTGACTTACCTCGGATGGATTTCAGACAAAACGAGCCATCTGTTCAACTATTTTGGACTTCCCCCGATCTAAGTCTGATTTTCTTTGTTCTTGATCTAATACAATACAAATTCAACCATTCAATCATTCATTTTATTCAATTTAATCCATATACACATATTTAGGGCACTTTACATTTTAGCCCTTACATTTTCACACTTTGACAATTTAGTCCATTTTTCATAAAATCACCAATATGCAAAATTTCTTTGCAACAAGGGCTAACCGAATTTTCATGGCTTCTATATCAGCCCATACAACATGTTCAATTCACAATTTAGTCCTTCTAAACCTCATTTTTAAAATTTAACCCAAATAGCTCAATTTCATAAAAAACTCAAAGACAAAACTTATGGACCATCTACCAAGCCTTTATAATTCATTCAAAAACATTACAAAACTCATGATATCAACAATGGAATTACATGAAATCTTTAACAGAAACAGAAATTCAGACATGGGCTTTGAAGAACACTAAGCAACGATCACAAAAACGTTAAAATTATCAAAAAGGACGAATATCCATACCTTAATTGAGCTTTAATCTAGCCGAACCCTAAATGCTTTTATTTCTTTTCTTTCTCTTTGAATTTCGGCAAGTTTGGATGAACATTTCATCCATTAACATGTTTTATTTTTTATATCACTAATTATTTTACTATTTCCCATTTTGCCCTTGAATAATAAACATTAAACTTACCAACTATATGTCCACGTTTGTCCACCACTAAGATAAATGGTCAATTTGACATGCAAGGACCTTTATTTTAAAAGCCAAGCCAAATAGGTGCTTTAGCATCTAGCACTCAACTTTTACACTTTACGCGATTTAATCCTTTTTCATAATTAAGCACAGAAATAGACAAATTAAATCACAGAAATTTCACAGATGTAAATTCACATATCACAGGCACAAAAAATAATATTAAAATATTTTTTGGGCTCGAATTTATGGTCTGAAAATCACTATTTCGACTAGGGTCAAAATCAGACTTTTATACACCTCCTCTTCTCTGGAATCCTACCTGGTGCATAGTATCTGTTCACTTTAGCCAACGAGGACTTGTTAACGGGCCAAGGTAAGTAGTAAACCCATAATAAAGAGAAATTATTGAAATGCTTCTAAGGGCAAAAAATGACCAAAATACCCTTATGTGTTAAAGGTAAGATTTACGAATGTTACATGTATATCTGCTGCATTCATATGCTATTCTATTTAAGTTGCATATGGGTTGGGAATTATGGAACGGAGGAAGTATACGAGGATCGCATGGTTGCTTGACAACCGTGGATCCACCGACGGCTATTAAGCCCTATATCTGATTAGCAGCTTGCTGCAATGAAGGTAGTACTGCAAACGGGCTACCATTGATGTGTATCGGATGGGTGGATCGATATTTATATCCCCACATGATGTGTACAGGGGGACGAAGTTGGTGTATAGCGGTTGGCATGTTAGGGTGGGTTGCACAACATTACGTGTATGACATTATGGTGATTGATGTTTGCTTAAGTCTCTTTGAGGGTTGTACACACTGAGTTTTTGAAAACTCACCACCTATTTATTTTTCTCAGGTGATGCTCAGTAGGTGGATCGACGGTTGGAGGGACTCTGTGGTGGCCAGCTAGTAAGACGACTTGGACTTGATTTTTGTTTTGAAAAAACATATAGTTTCTAGTTTATTAAGTTATTTCAGACTGGATTGTAATAAGGCCCTCCCTCTGGTTATTGTTCAAATTAGGATTGTTATCTTCATGTATTATATTTGTGAGAAGTTGAACAAGGGTTTCCTAAACCATAGTTTTTTAAATACTACGTTTCCGCAACTAAATTTTTGAATGACAAAGTTTCCATAAATCATATGTTTCAAATAAAGCTTCTGCAACTGAAAAGAAACTTTACAAAGTAATTAAGGTTTTTCATTCCAAGGAAGGGTTTTCAATAAAAATAAGGTTTTCAATAGAACACTTCAATGTGACACGCTAGATCCAGTCATAACGTTTGGGCTGGCTTTGAGGTGTTACAGAAATGCTCATTATTGTCCTGAACTTAATGAAGTGGCAATTTGTCTCACTTGATTCTCCAGAGCTCTTAAGGAAGTTGCCTGGCTCTGAATAATTGCATCATTCTTAGCCATATACTACTTTAATAGAGCTTTCATAATTGATGTTGAAGATGACGAACTTTGTTGCACATTTTTCCACGACATTGGTTGACTGTATCCATGTGGTACACTAACCACAGTTTGTCGATTCACATTGCTGCTATTTCCCATTCCTTGATTACTCTAACTGAAATTTGGATGTTGTTTCCACTCTGGATTTATGTGTTGGAGTAGGGATTGTTGTTCCTACAATTAAAGTTCCCCATGTAATACGTAGAGGTTGGATTGGATGGGCATTCATCAAAAATATTATCTTCTCTACAGTATACGGATGCTAGTTTTGCAACCTTCATATCCTGCACTACAAAGTGTCTTTTTAGAGTTTTAATCATATTTGTTAAAGATGATACCTAAGTTATTAGAGATGTAATCTGTAATACCCTAAATCTATTTCAGTAGCCGAAACAGAGTTAAGGAGAATTACCAAAGTTTATAGAAAAAATATAATTAATTCATGTCAATTACTATTTATTTTAGAAACCAATCATATTTAATCATATTGTCCCTTAAATGGACCCTCGAGGCCCAATTTATGCATTTGAAACAAGTCGGGACTAAATCAAAAACTCAGGGAATGTTTCACAAAATTTTAATTCTTTTTAAGTGTAGGGGACACACGCCCGTGTCCCAGGCCATGTGGGCATTTGATGTGAGGCATACGGTCTTGTCCCAGCTCTGTCTATACCCGTGTAACTCTTTGTGTAACGCCCCATAAATATATTAGATCTTTATTTTTGTATGTTGTGTTGCTTAAGCATGTGCCTTTTCCAATGGTTAAGTGTCCTGAGAGGTGTTGGAGAGGTCCTGAGTTCAAACCTTGGCTTGTACAAAATTTTGGTTTTTGTTGAGTTAAACTTGCCTCTGGTTAGTTGGTCTTTTAAATTAATTTGGGTAAAGTGTGGCATAAGGAGCTTGCTAAGTCTAGTGGCAAGGGGCGTGTGGATGATCTTGGAGGCTTGAGTTCGAGCCATGTTGCGTATAAGGATGATCCTTTTGCTGCTGTACCGTGGGAGTGTCCTAGATTGATCGAAATTAGAGTGTTTGAATGAGTTTGAATGGGTGGTTGTGAGAGAGAATCTAGGAGATAATGGAGGGATTTGAATAGTGATCAGGTTGAGTGATGTATGGAGAGATTTTAAGAGATTTGTGGGGAGTTGGGGAGTGAGGAGTTGGTACGCCGAATGGGGATTGTGGCTTTCAGGAAGTTCGGCTAAGGGTTGTGCTCAAGAGCCATTGGTTTTTGGTTTTTTTCTCTCTTTGCCGAATAATATTGGGGGTTTTCTTTCGGGTGTTGCATTTGCTCATCGACTGTTATCAATTAGCTCTCTCACTCTTTGCACTTTCAGGATTTGACAATTGTGTCTTTTGGGGTTTTCTTTTATGGTCGAGTTCTTCATCTTCCCCTCCCTCTTCTAGTTGTTGGTGACCGAATAACCTTATTCTCTTTTCTTTCTGTACCTCTTTCTTCTGCTAATCGTTTCTTTTACTATCTTTCCCTTCTTTTGATCCTTTTCCGAATACTAATTCTTTTTTCTTCTCTTCTCTTGTAGTCTTTTCACCATTTGGTACTGTGACAATGGCGATATTACCCTTTTACCCTATCTCTACTTTTGGCTTTTGCAACTGATTATTGGAGCAATCGGTAGGTGTTTGTTTCCTCACTGTTCTTTTCTTTTCTTGATTTAGAATGTCCTTAACACCTCTTTTACTATCGTCTATGGCTAGGTTTGTTTTTTACTGAACCTTGCCTCTATTGTTTTGGATTCTCACTTGGGGAATAGGGCCGACTGTCCTTTTTCTCACAACCGATTTCACATTCTTGATAAGTGATTATATTGGTTCAATATTTATGTTATCGATATCAATATAGGTTAATGGAATTCTGTTATATGTAGATTAGTCAAAGAGCTTGTATTCAGCCTTTGTCAAACGGTTCTTTTAGAGCTAATCTCACTTTCGTAATCAAGGCAAGTTTTGGGTTTTATTTCAGGTTTGGGAATAGTAAGGGTGATTAAATCTAGAATCAAATGATTAACGGAACATCATGATTGAATGTAGGTTCGAGGAGCGATTGGGTTGGTCACATGTTTCGCAACAAGTGTGTAATTACACTGTCCTTAGCAATAAATCGGCAAAAGCCGAAAATGTTCGACCGGTGACATTTCACAAGTGTACGCTTGCACGTGTTGTGAGTCAAATGCCCGAAATGTGGGCATTCGATCGAAGAGGCCACCATGAATGATTTCATGGGCTTAGGCCGATTTGGGCCACGATGGGCCGTGTGGGCCCCACTGGCTCATGGGCCATGCACGGGCAAACCGCATAGATGTGTGGAGATTGTTGGGTCGGCTATGTAGTTTGTACGGCCAATGCCATTATTTGGCTTACTGGGCCACACGAGCGTATGGGCCCGTATAGGCCATAATTTGGGCTTGGGCCCATTTTTACTTTTTAACTGTTAAGGTTGCACAGGTCGCGCGAGACGACTGTAGACCTACTGTTGGGTCGGTAGGCATGCCTAAACCCTAATTTATGAACTGACTGTTATACCATTATTAGGTAAATTACGATTATACCCCTATGTGATGTATGACTGTTTGAGCATGCCATATTTATCGTATGTACACTTATATTATGTTGCATTGCATGGGTGGGATATATATATTATTGGAGGGAGTATACTGAAAGGCTATAAGCCTTTTACTGGCAGCTCTACTGCAACCACTATTAGTGCCAAAAACGGTACTTTATTCTGGAATGTAGGGATGGGTGGGTCGATTTATTCCCCACATGGAGTGTAGGGCTGGACGGAGTGTAGTGTAGAGGATGGTGGGTAGGATCTTTTTATACATTACTGATACTGTACTGAATTGGGCTAAGGCCCACACCGATATTGCTACTGACATGGGCTTAAGCCCAAACTGTTCAACACTGTTTGTGTGACTGTTTATTAAATAGGGATTACATACTGAGTTTCATACTCACCTTTACTGCTTAAATGTTCAGGTAAACCTTAGGCGGGTCGGTGCTACGAGGGACCTGAGACGGCCACACCACTGTTTATAATTTCGTTATGAATTTTAGTAAGAATATCTTTATTTGGGGTATTTTATGTAATAAGGTTGTTTTAAGTTTTTATTAATATTTGTGGATTTTATTTATATCTGTTATCCGTAGGATGCAGGTTTTCAAAAACAAGTGAAAAAGGTTTTCAACTATCAAGCTACGTAACCTGATTTAAAAGCTTCCACGATGACAATGTTTATAAGTAATATAAAAACCCAGTACGAGACATGTTTTACTAAATGAACCTGTATTTTGGGAAACGGACTAAACAAGTTGGTTTTACAAAAGAATCACAAACAAAGTTATTTATGCAAACGAGCTTTTCTACTAAATCTGTGCTTTACGAAAACCCACCTCAATATGACATCACAGATGCGACCTTAACGTCTAGGCTAGGTTTGGGGTGTTAAACTCTGACTTGGGTCACACGGTCAACCACTTGTCGGTGTTCTAGGTCATATGACTCACACAGCTGAGACACACGCTTGTATCTCTGCTTATGTGAGCAATTCGAAGCATTCTGTTTCTCAAATTATAAGATGCAGGGAACACACGGCCAAACCACCTACCCGTGTGCATGGTTGTGTCTCACACACGGTTGTGACACACGCTCGTCTTTTTGCCCATGTGGACAAAATAAGGCCATTTCCAAGCGTTATTACTCACCCAACCTGGCATCAACATATCCAATCAATTTTTTGTACTATTAGAAGTCACAATAGAACATTCAATTCAAGCCAATTTCAAGTTAAATACATGTCATAACATCCCATTTATCCAAGTATTTGATCTTACCTAATTGGCCATACAAATATATGAGTAATTTTACCTATTCATGCAACCATTAATATATTTATGTGACTTCCATCATTCAACCATTTCAGTACATACATCAAGCATGATAAGGCCCTATATAGCTACATCAAAATATGATTAACACTAGCCATTCCAATGGCTAGTTACAAACAAAACATTTCATCATTATGCCTACTTAGCTTATACAGCTATTATACTAAAAATTTGCATGTTTTATATATCGAGAAGTCCGAGGGATAGTGTGATGTGTCTCCGATCAAGTTCCAACTTCACGAGCTTCTAAGTACTCTAAAATAGAGGAATTTAAATAGAGTAAGCATATTATGCTTAGTAAGTTCGTATAATAGAAAATTTACTTACCATTCATTTACATTTAAGACAAGCAAACAAAACTCATCCAAAGAAATTTGGAAATGTGTCTAAACATATATAATCTCAAGAAACTTGTTAGTCATGTATGACATGTAAACATCAAGAATCAAGATGAGGTCATCGTATAATAATTTTCAGATACACATGCTTTTAATATCATATTTCCATTTAACATATGCATTTCCATGACAAATCATGTTAAGCTTAGTTTAACCACGTTAGAACTTAGCCCAATGAATTTATTTGAAATATTGATGGATACACATGTAGTACACTCGAAGTGTACAAAACTGCAATCCGTCAACTTATAATCGGGGGGTACCCATTAGGGCATATAATCAGGCAGCACTCTCTCGAGCCATATAACAGGATGCTCATGTGAGCCATGTAACAGGAACCTTATCCCAGTTAGAACAAGAAAGTCATAAAAGTTTAAAATAGGAAGCTCATTGAGCTTAACTAATAACTCCAAAGAGTTATTATCAAGGAGCTCCGGATAGCCATATAACAGGAATTTCAAGTGAGCCATATCAGGTAGCTAACAAAGAGCCTATATTAGGACACTCATAAAGAGCTTCGTTTGTGTTCGCAATATATGCAGAATAATAACCAATCATATAACAGGATGTTCATAAAAAGCTACGGTAGTCCGTAACCCATGCAGGATCATTATCATCAAGATGCTCGCAGGAACCATATAATCGGAAGCTCGAGGGGGCTTATAACAGGTTGCTTGTAAGAGCTATGGTGTGTCGCAACACATGCAGAACCACAACCAATATTGGAAATCCTATATCTATCGCATTCCATTATTCATACGGGATTGAATATTTATCGGGCTTTATTGGATATGTAACCAATTTCATATATTTGGTATTTATAAAATTCACATACACAATGTTTAATTCAAGCATATAAATATACACAATTTAGTTACACAAACTTTCCTCGATACTTGTTTGTATTCTGGAATCTACTAATCCGATACATTTTCTTTTCCTCGATCCAACTCTTTAATTGATCTTTTTGGATCTATATAAATGAATTTAACATCAATTTAACACATTTCATATCCAATTCAATCTAATTTACATCTTAGGCAAAAGGACCATTTTGCCGCTATATTTTTAATTAATTTCTATTTCGTCCCTAGGCTCGAAAAATAAAATACATGCAATTTAATCCTTATTTCAAGCCTAACCAAAATTTTCATACAACATTTATAACACATGAAATTCATAAAATTCAAAAATTTTCCATAAATTTTACATCATTTCAATTTAGAACCTAAATCACAATTTCATGAAAATTTCCTTTACAAAAGTTGTTTATCTATCAACAACCTTTCATTTTCTACCATAAATTTCAAATTTTCTGTAACACCCCTAACCCATATTCGTCGTCGGACTAGGGTTAAAGGCGTTATCGAACATATCAGAGCATTTAGCATTCATTTCACAAACATCATAGCATCAAAGGTCAAATATCAATACAAAGTCCCTTACTAGGTCATCGAGACCTTAAACATGCTTTAGAAAAGGATCGGGACCAAACCAAACACATACAAAATGTTTTGAAAATTAAACAAATTTTCTAACTTACAGAGGTCACACGTCCGTGTGAACTGGTTGTGTCCTCACACGGCATTAGAAACGCCCGTTGTCTAGACCATGTCAAATTAGAGCATACATACTGACTTAATCACACGGCCAAAAGACATGCCCGTGTGCCTTGGCCGTGGTCGAAACTGACTTGGGTCACACTGCTAGCCACACGCCCGTGTGCCTTGGCCTTGCTCAAGACTGACTTAAAATCATTGGGTACCACAGGGGACACACGGCCATGCAACATTACCATGTATCACACATGGCTGAGACACATGCCCGTGTCTCTGCCCGTGTGGACAAAAATAGGCCATTTGAAAAGAAAAAAAGCAATTTTCCACCCAATATGGGTCAAACCTACAAGCATCAAACCAATCACATTTGTACTATAATTTCAGCCAATTTCAATACCAAAACATACATCATTCATGTCATATTATTATCAACCATACTCAATTATATCAAATCATAAGCCAAAGTCATATTAAATCATATGTTTCGTAACTCCAATTCACCTCATTCATTCACATGCCAAAACCTTACCAAATTGACCATTTCACTAGGCTATTGAAGCACATCAAAACATATCATTTATGAACACAAACATATACCAAATTCATTCATAATCTTATCCTTAACTAAGTCATACCACATGGCTAGATATACACATCACAAAACATAACCAAAATCCTCTGGCCTATACATGCCATACGTTTTCAAAAGGTACCAAAATAGAGTTCGATAATGTGGTGATGATCCTCGATGATCCCTGAGCTTTCGGTAGCTTCGATATCTATAAAAGAATGCAAACACACAAAAAGTGACCTTTCAAAAGCTTAGTAAGCCATATACAAATAAACTTAACTTATAACATCAATTTAAACCAATTCATTTTCAAAATTTAAGGCAAAATACATTCTCATAGCCATATATCTCCATTAGTTCATTTCATCATGATTCACATATATATTTCATATCTCATTCTCATAACAACTTATACTTATATCATATATTCACCAAAGTACATGTGCTTACCCATTCATTCTCAAACATGGTATACAATTCAAACGTATCTGAATCAAATACACAATGACATAGTCATTCATTCTCTCAGAATGCCCATTGAACCATTCGGAATTAATAAGGATACTCGGATAACTCGAAAACCTCGTACAATGCCAACGTCCCTGATGTGGTCTTACATGTAATCAAATATCAATGCCACTGTCCCAAACAAGCTCTTACATGAAATCAAATACGATGTTGATGTCCCAAACATGGTCTTACACATAAATAATAAGTTGATGCCAATGTCCCAGACGTGGGCTTACACGAAAACACATATCGAATCCCATGTCATGACATATGTATCCTAACTATTCCTAGGGTTCGTACAGGGCTTTTTAGACTTAGAAACTTTGTCGATACTTTCTCGGATATCTCATACTCAAATCATATAATCATTCATCATTGTTCACGAGCATATAAACAATATTAATTCAATTCAAAACACATTTATTTGTATATAGACTTACCTGGAACGGATTCGGATAGACGGAATCGACTACTCGACAACTTTCGACTTTCCTCTATCTAACTCTATTTTCTTTAGTTCTTAATCTATATAAATTCAAATTTAACTCTTTTATTCACTAAATCATTCAATTCAATCCAAAAACACATATTTAGGCCATTTTACAAATTAGCCCTCACATTTTTACATTTTGACAATTTAGTCCCTAATTCATAAAATCACAAAATACACCAAATCTCTTTAAACATATGCTTAGCCAAATATTCCTATTGTTCATATAAGTCCACTTATTTCATTTATTTTATATTTTAGTCCCTCAATTTACAAATTTCACAATTTAGTCCAAATTACTCAAATTCATCAAAAATTCAAATACAAAATATGTTAACCCGAAACATATCTTCCATTTACTATCATCAAACTTCATAAAACTCATAATTTCATCAATGGCTCAACTCAAAATCATCAACAATTTCTAAAATTCAGACATGGGCTAGATAGAATACAGTGCAACGATTACAAAAAAGTAAAAATTATCAAAAATCGAACAAAATCCATACCTTAATCACCAAATCAATGTGTCGAACCCTAAAACTCTTTCTCTTTCTCTTTTCTTTGGTGTTTTTCGGCAAACGGATGATAATATGACTAAAATTATGTTTTGTTTCATTAATAAAAACTTTAATAACTAAATACCAATTTTGCCCTTAATAAATAAACATTTAAAACATTAGCACTAAGGCCATAAATGTCCACTCATGCTTTTAATGGTCTAATTGCATTATAAGGACATCTCTTTTAATAAAACAAATCAATTAAGCACTTTAACAAACAACAGTCAACTTTTACATTTTACGCGATTAGGTCCTTTACAAATTAAGCACACAATTGATCGAATTTTCATAAAAAAATTTCACACATGCTAATTCACATATAATAAACACGGAAAATAATATTAAAACATTTTTTTAACTCAGATTTGTGGTCCTGAAACCACTATTCCAAGTAGGGTCTAAACTGAACTGTTACAATTCTCCCCCTTAGGGATTTTAGTCCTCGAAAATCTTACCGTTAAACAGATTCAGATATTGTCGTCTCATAACATCTTTAGGCTCCTACGTAGCCTTTTCAACACCATGTCGATGCCACATTACTTTTGCTAATGAAATTTTCTTATTACGCAATTCTTTAACCTTGTGAGCCAAAATACAGATAGGTTCTTCTTCATAAGTCATGTCGGACTGAATCTAGATTTTGGACGTAGAAATCACATGCGAAGGATCAGATCTGTATCATCAAAGTATCGATACGTGAAACACATTATGGATCTTTTCTAGCTCTGGTTGCAACAACAATCTATAAGCAACCGACCCGATACACTTTTTAATCTCATACGGCCCAATGAACCTCGGATTCAATTTGCCTTTTCTGCCAAATAGGAGTACTTCTTTCCACGGTGAGACTTTCAAAAACACTTTTTTGTCAATTTCAAATTCAATATCTTTTCGTTTCAAATCAAAATAAGATATCTGATGATCAGAAGCTACTTTCAAACAATCTCGAATTACTATTACTTTTTGTTCAGCCTCTTTTATCAAGTCTATCACGTGAATCTTATTCTCTCTAAGTTCAGTCCAATACAAAGGTGTATGGCGTTTATGACCATTTAAGGTTCGTAAGGTGCCATTTTAATGCTCGATTGAAAACTGTTATTATAAGTGAAATCAATCAAAGGCAAATATTGTTCCCACATACCTTCAAACTCAAGAATGCAACATCTCAACATATCCTCGAGAATCTAAATAATCTTCTCGGGTTGATCATCTGTTTGCGAGTGAAAAGCAGTACTGAAATGCAATTTTGTACCCAAGGCATCTTGCAATTTCTTCCAAAATTGTGATGTGGATCTCGAATCTCTGTCTGACAAAATAGATGATGGCACACCATGCAATCTCACAATATCGGAAATGTATAAATCAGCTAACTTATCAAATGAGTAATCGGATCGTACTGGAATAAAATGGGCTGATTTTGTCAATCGATCAACTACAACCCAGATTGCATCTTTCTTTCTCGGAGATAAGGGCAAACCCAAAACAAAGTCCACTATTACTCTATCCCATTTCCATTTCGGAACCATAATCTGCTGTAACAAACCAGAGGGCACTTGATGTTCAGCTTTAACTTGCTGACAGATTAAACATTTAGAAACAAAGTCAGAGATATCTCTTTTCATTCCAAACCACCAGTAATATTGTTTCAGATCATTATACATTTTCATACAACCCAGATGAATAGATAAAGGACTGTTGTGAGCTTCATTCTAAATCATTTGAATCAAATCTGGATCTCTTAGAACACAAATTGGATTTCAAAATCTCAGACAGTTATCTTTATTAACTCTGAATTCTAAATCAGAATCTAAATTACACTGAGCTCGTTTTGCTAAAATCTCATTATCAATCTTCTAAGCATCAATATTTTTTTGTAAAAACAATGGTCTCACTTTCAATTCGGCTAAAATCGAACCATTATCAGACATACACAACTGAGCATTCATAGCACGTAATGCAAACAATGATTTCTGACTCAAAGCATTAGTAACAACATTTGCTTTTCCCGGATGATAATCAATAACAAGCTCGTACTCTTTTAACACTTCTAATCACTTTTTCTGTCTCAGGTTCAAATCTTTCTGATTCATCAAATATTTCAAACTCTTATGATCAGAATATATATGACATTTCTCACCAAACAGATAGGGGCGCCAAATTTTCAAAGCAAATACAATCGCAACTAACTCAAGGTCTTGCGTTGGATAATTCTTTTCATTCGGCTTTAGTTCTCTCGAGGCATACGCTATAACTTTGACTTCTTGCATCAAAACACATTCTAGACCGTTCAATGAAGTATCACTATAAATCACAAATTCTTTACCTAATTCAGGTTTTACTAACACTGGCGCTTCAGGCAATAGCGATTTCAACTGATCAAAGCTTTTCTGACACTTTTTTGACCATTCAAACTTCACATCTTTCTGAAGCAATTTCGTCATCGATAAGCCTTTTACAAACATTCTATAATAACCGGCAAGTCCCAAAAAAATTGCGGACTTCAAAGACATTTCTCAGAGGCTTCTAATCTAGAATAGCTGAAATTTGCTAGGATCAACTCGGATAAAAGATGCTGATACAATATGGCCCAGAAACCGACTTCTCGTAACCAAAATTCACATTTGCTAAACTTCACATATAGTTGCTTATCTCGCAAAATCTGTAGCACTATTCTTAGATGCTCAGCATGCTTGGATTCATCACACGAATAAATCAATATGCATCAATGAATACAACAACAAATCGATCTAAATATGGTCTAAAAATTATGTTCATCAAATCCATAAAGATAGCAGGTGCAATAGTTAATCCGAAAGGCATAACTAAGAACACATAGTGGTCGTACCTCATTCTGAAAGCAGTTTTCAGAATGTCTGAGTCTTTTATTCGTAACTAATAATAGCCTGACCTAAAATCTATCTTCGAAAACACGGTAGCTCCTTTCAATTGACCGAACGAATCATCAATTTGAGGCAGAGGGTAATTATTCTTTATATTCACTTTGTTCAATTGACGATAATCAATGCACATTCTCATCATGCCATCTTTCATTTTCACAAATATAACTAGAGCACCCCAAGGTGAGAAACTTGGTCTAGCAAATCCTCTATCGGTTAACTCTTGCAATTGAGACTTTAATTTATTTAGTTCAATCAGTTCCATTCTATACGGAGCTATCAAAATCGGAGTAGTTCCCGGTACTCAATCAATGCCAAATTCAACTTCTAATATTGGTGGTAATCCCAGAAGTTCTCCAGGAAACACATCAGGGAATTCACAGACAATCGGAACTGATTCAACTTTCTTTTATGTTACTTTTGAATCGATCACATACGCAAAATAAGCTTCACAACCTTTTCTCACAATACTCAAAGCTTTCATTGTCGAAATCACAGCTGGTAGCCCATTCAAATCACTAGATTCAATTCGAACTATTTCATCATTCTTGCATCTCAAATCAATAGTTTTCCATTTGCAATTCACAATAGCATCGTGCAAAGTTAGCCAATCTATACCCATAATTATATCAAAGTCATCGAAAGGAAATAACATCAAATTAGCCGGAAAACAAACGTCTCGAAAAATTAACAAATAATTCTTGCAGACTTTATCAACCAAAACACATCTGCCTAGGGGGTTTGAAACTCTAATTACAAACTCAGTAGACTCTATAGGTAAGTCTTATTGTTCAATAAGTTCATGCATATTTAAGAATGCGTTGATTCGGGATCTATCAATGCAATCACAGAAGTATCATAAATAATAAATGTACCTGTTATAACATCGAGAGATGAAGCTTCCTCATGAGCTTGAATGGCATAGGCTCTGGCAAGTGCTCTAGCGTCATATCGAACAGCAGTGTCTTTAGTCCCTATTTGACAACCACTCATATTTCCTAGATTTTTGGGAGGTCTACCTCGAGCTGAAGTGTTACTAGGTCTCGAATTTTGTACAATTTCTTACTCGAAAAATTCAGGGCAATCACAGATGAAATGGTCTAATGATCCACATTTGAAGCAAGCTCGATCATACAATCTACAATTGTCGAGATGTCTTTTACAACAGTGTTTACACTCGGGTCGATCAGATTTGACATTTCCAACACTGGCAACAGATGTAGCTGGAGCTATGAAACTCAAATGCGATCTCGTACGATCTCTACTCATATGTCCCACATTAGCCTTTGAATGGCTATAATCATCTCGAAACTTCTATGATGCAGATGAAATGGCTTGCTCAATATCTCTTTCGCACTTTTATAGCTTCTGAATCAGCTTTTCTTTTCTCTTTCTTGAGCTTTTCAGCTTTACATGCTCGTTCAACAAGCACTACAAACTATTTTATCTCTAGAATCTCGACTAACAAACGAATATCTTCATTCAGACCATCTTCAAATCTTTTGCACATTATTACCTCGGTAGATACACATTCTCGAGCATACTGACTTAGGCTTACAAATTCTCGCTCGTACTCTGTAACAGACATACGACCTTTTTTAAGTTGAAGAAACTATTTACATTTCTGGTCGATAAATCTTTGACTGATGTATTTCTTTCAGAATTCAGCTTGAAAGAAATCCCATGTAACTCGCACTCTCGGAACCATTGATATCAAAGTCTTCCACCAGTGATGCGCCGTATCTCTCAGAAGTGAAACGACAGATTTTATGCATTCATCCAGAGTCAAAGACAATTCATCAAATACTCTTATCGTATTCTCTAACTAGAACTCGACTCTCTCTGTGACACCCCTAATTTGACCCTAGTCGAAAAGTGGTTTCGGGACCACAAAATCGAGTCATAAAAATAATTAGCCGTCATATTTTATGACTATTATATGTGAATATGAATGTGTGAAAGTTTTAAGCTTTGATTTAGTAAATTGCATGTGAATTTAGTCAATAGGACTTATGTGTGACACTTTTGAAATGTGATAGGTCAAAACATAAGGATCTATTAGTGCATGAAATAAAAAGGGTGGACTTGCATGTCAATTTCCCCCCTAATTAGTAGTGGCCGGCCATGAGCATGAGAATGGACAAAATGTTATGGGGTGAAACATGTTGGAAACATGTTGTGCTAGTGTGTTATGGGAGAAAGAATAAAATAAAGGGGTTAGTAATAAAGAAATGAAAAGGGAGGGGTGATGAGAACAAAGTTGTCTCATCCATGTTCCTCCCCCCATTGCCGTGACTTGAGAAAGAAAGGAAAGAAGAAATTGGTTCTTCTTGGCCGTGAATTGAAGGAGGAAGAAGAGGGGAAGTTCAGCCAAGGTGGTTCTTGAGATTAAGGTATGTTCAATGTTGCTTTTGGAGGTTTACACATCCTTTGGAGGGTTAGCCTACTTCTATTTATCTCATGGATGAAATTGGAGTTGTTGGAGAGTTAGGATTCGGCTAAGAGGCTTCAAAATTTTAGTTGATGCCTTGGTACTACTAGCATGTTAGCTATATGGATGTGTTAAGTTACTTGAAATGTTGGATAAATTTGAACTCCCTACCAAATTCTTTAGGCAACCCATGTTAGAAATTTTGGTATTGAGATGTCTAGATCTTTCGGCCATTGTGGCTATGGAGGAATTAAGTTTTGTTTCTTGTTAAATTGGATGAATTTTGTTGTATGAGTGCTTGAACAAACTATGATTAAATGGATGCATAGATTCAAAGTGGGAAGAAATGGGCTATTATATTTGATGCTAATGCCGAATATGAAGATGATGAACTTGAATAAATAATATTCAGGTAGCATGATAAGTTATGAAATATTAAGTAGATGATATAAATGAGCTATTTAGATGTTAAAGAATGTTGTCTAAATGAGTGAAGACTATGATGTCTAAAACTGCTATTTATTTGCTTTACAAGCTGAAATTTAAGGGGATTGAATGCCGAAATTAATTGTACATGAAGGTTAAAGTTTTTGTATCCGATGCTCCAATCCAAGTTGAGTGATGGTGTTCGAAAGTGCTCTGCGGCTTTAGCTTAAGAGCAAAGAGGATCAAAGTCGGATAAGGGAAAAAGAGAATGTAAACGAATAACCGTGGATACCTAATTGTCGACCACTTCCGAGGTAAGTTTTAAGTGATCAAACGTTGAGTAAATTCAATCAAAATAGGACATAATGAGTTGATTTAATAAGATATGATGTGGTCATGATATGTTTAAAACTCAAATGGTAAGTTCATAAGTGTTTGGACTTGGAAATTTAAGAGCAAATTGTAATAACTTGCTTAGGACAGCAGCAGTAACGTGATTTTAGAAAATCACCATAAATTGTTGGTGTGGAATTATAGGCTGAATAAAATATGTAATCAAAGCTTAATTAGTCTAGTTCCTTATAAAAGAGGCCGTGTGAGCAAAGAAATTTCCTATAAAGAGATATTTAAAGTTGTGTGAGACGGTGTCAGAATGACTCCGAAATTCCCTGTTCTGTTTTTAGAAAATCGTTATAATTTGTACAAAAATGGTTATAAGGTAAAATGTATATGCTTAGACTCCTTAATGAGTCTAATTTCAAAAAAAATTGAATATAACACATTTTGAATTCGGTACAATGAGAAATTTGATTCGTAGTGAGGAGTGGTCAGATTAGTCGAATAGTGAAACAGGGGAAAACTTTAAGAGAAATCTGGTATTGATTGGCCACACCTAAAATTCTGAAATTTTTATGGATGAAAGATACATGAGTCTACATTCGGGGAAAATTAACGGCAATTGATTTTGAGTTTTGTAGCTCCAGTTATAAACAATTTAGTGACTATTGTTCAGGAAAACTGCTTGTAGTGAATATGTGATTTTGTTGTAAACTTTGATGAAACTATTTGAGTTACTTACAAGCTATTGCTGAAATTGATGTATAAGAAAAATATGAAATATGTATGATATACATATATGTGTGATAAGGCCGAATGGCCAATGTGATGAATGTGAAAGTGTATATATGTGATAAGGCCTAATGGCCCATGTGATGAATGTGAAAGTGCATATGTGTGATAAGGCCGAATGGCCAATGTGATGAATGTGAAAGTGTATATATGTGATAAGGCCTAATGGCCCATGTGATGAATGTGAAAGTGCATATGTGTGATAAGGCCGAATGGCCAATGTGATGAATGTGAAAGTGTATACGTGTGATAAGGCCAAATGGCCAATGTGATGGATGTGAAAGTGTATATATGTGATAAGGCCTAATGGCCGATGTGATGAATGTGAAAGTGCATATGTGTGATAAGTCCCGAAGGGCATTTTTGTCAGTACTATATCAAGGTTAAAACCCCACAGGCTTTATGCGAGAATATTATCCTGATTAATGTCCGTAGGCTTCGTGCTCATACTATATCCGAGCTTTAAAGACCCGACGGCTAAATGCTAGGATTCAAGTAAGACTTTGATATTGAGTATCTGCATTAAGTTACCATCAAATAAGTATTATGTATTTAAGATGTTCAGGTACGTATTACTTACTCATCGGTGGAGTGATTTCGAGGTGAATTACCAGTATCAAAGAGGTAGGTAAATGTGATTAATATTATAACTCCAAATATGAGAATGATCTGATTGGTAATGGTATGTTTGTATAATAAAGTATGGGATGAAATATTCTTATGTATTAGTGCATATTCTGCCCAAAAGCCTTATGATTTGAGTATGGGTTGGGTTGAGCTAGATGTGCCAGTACAAGGTAAGGATTATGATTTGTAAGCTTACGTATATGTGATAAGGAATATGTTTGGTTCTTTATGTGCCTATGGTAATTTAGTACTTGTCATGTTGAAATACTTAAAAGTATGGATGTGATTATGAACAAGTGGAAAGGATTATTGAAAGTTGAAAATCGATGAAGAATGTGCTTTGGAAATATTTGACCATCTAGGTCATTATTATTCAAAAGTATATATGTGGCAGCCAAGTGTTGCGTTTAATGATATTATAGATCGAGATGAAGCTCTAGATTAACTTCATCGAACAGTTGAAATGAATGACCAATGATAGTGATTGAGAACACTTTGTTTTGCTTAAAACTTACTAAGCATTAAATGCTTACTCCGTTCCTTGAATCTCTGTTTTATAGATTTGGTTCGTCAGCTATCGGACTCGGGATCATTGAAGTCGAAGTCGTCCACACTATCAAAGCCCTTTTGGTACACTTTTGGTCGAACTCTGAAAATGGCATGTATAGGACTACCCTTTTTGTTGTTGGTCATGTACCCTTCGGTTTTGTGTAAATTTTGATAGCCATGTGAAAATGGCTTAAATATACTTTGATCATAGCATTAAAATCGTTTTGTATGTTGTTTGTCGAGAGGTATGGAAATGTTGGTAACGGTTAGCCATGGGAATGGTCATTCATGATCACTTTTGGTAAATGTATGACAAACTCTGGTTGTTCCATGGAGGATCATGAAATAGGTAAAGTTTACCTTAAAAATAGATGCTGATAGCAGCAGTGACGTGAATGTGAAAAATCACTAAAAATAGTAGGGATGGAATTAAATAGTGAATAAATTATGTAATCAAACCTTGATGAATCTATTTTCATAGGAAAGTAACAAAACGATCATATGAACAATATGTTAAGAGATATTTAAGTTTTCGTGAGACAGGGCTAGAACGGTTTCTGGATTCCCTGTTCCAACTTTGGAAATTCATTATAAATTAACCAGAGATAATTAGAACTCATGCCATATATGTAAAGATTCCTTTTCAAGTCTAGTTTCTACAGAAACAAACGACATCAGTATTGAAGCCCAGTACAAGGATATATCTAATTCGTAATGCGTGAAGGTCAGTGTAGTCGAACCCTGAATTAGGGGAGACTTTAACTAATAAAATGTACTAATTGACTTGACCAAAAATTCTAGAAAAAAAATCTTTAGATGGACATATGAGTCTAGTTTCAGGGAAAAATTACGAAACTGATTTTTGAGTTTTGAAACTCAAGATATGATTTTTAAGGCGACAGTGATGCAGTAACCAGCTTGTTTGGAAATTTTTAAATGGACTGTGAAAATAATTAAGTTAAGTCTATGTGCACCTTGTGTTCGACTCCGGTAACGGACTCGGGTACGGGGTGTTACACTCTCAGCATCATCACTAGTGGTAGCTTGAAACTCTTTGGCCCCATATTTCCTAATTTTATCGACTGAAGGCTTATTCAACTGATTCGGATTAACTTGTGTCATAATAGGAACTTGCGGAGGATTGTCCGAGATTGGGGGTTATTGTGACAGCCCTAAAGTGACCCTAGTCGGGACCGCTAAACCGAGTCACCAAATTATTTGAATATGATATTTATTGTCTAAAATATGTGAATATGAATGTGTGAAAGTTTTAAGCTTCGATTTAGTCGATTGTATGTGAATTCAGCTAATAGGACTTATGTGTGACACTTTTGAAATGTGATAGGTTAATCTATAAGGATCTATTAGTGCATGTAATAAAAGGGTGGACTTGCATGTCAATTTCCCCCTTAATTTAGTAGTGGCTGGCCATGACAAGGAAGGAAGACAAAATGTTATGGGCAAAACATGTCATAAACATGTTATGTTAGTGATTTATGTTAGGAAAAATAAAATAAGGAGTATGGGTAATAAAATAATAATGGAAAGGTAAATAATTCTAGAAAAAAATTTGTGGATGGATATATGAGTCTAGTTTCAGGGAAAAATTACGAAACTGATTTTCGAGTTTTGGAACTCAAGATATGATTTTTAAGGTGACAGTGACGTAAATTTAAAATGGACTGTGCAAATAAGTGAATTAAGTCTGTTAACCCCTCTTGTCCGACTCCGACAACGGTCTCGGGTATGGGGTCTTACAACTAAATTGGTATCAGAGCTACGGTTTAGTCGATTCTAGGACTACCGTAATACGTTTGGGTCTAGCTATACATGCCATTTTGTGATTATTTGATAGTGTGGTGATTTCTGAGATTTGCAAATGTGTTTATTTATAGTAATAGATCCCGATCCCGACCGAGTGGTAGCTGATGATCTTGAGAGTGTAGCGCCTGCTCCCGCACAAGGGACAGCACCGGCGGACTCTCAATCTATTGCTAGTAATCCGAATGATGAAGCTAGACAAGCTTTTTATAGCGTGATGAATGATTGGTTCAACCAATACATTCGAACTAATACTACTGTTCCACAACCTCCATTCCCGAATAATACCACCTCAAGACCTACAATACCTCCAGAATCGACCAAATAAGGTCAAATAAGCCCCAGTTGATGAATTGAAAACACGGGCTACTAAATTTAAAGCTACCGACAATGATGATGCCGAGCAAGCTGAATTTTGGTTGGACAACATTATTCGGGTACTCGATGAGCTATCTTGCACACCCAATAAGTGCCTAAAGTGTACTATCTCCTTGCTACGTGATTACGCCTACTATTGGTGGAATACGTTGACTTCATTGTGCCAGAGAGCAAGTAACTTGGGAGTTTTTCCAAACCGAGTTTCGGAAAAAAGTATATCAGTCAGAGATTCATGGATCAAAAACGGAAGGAATTTCTTGAACTTAAACAAGGTTCCATGTCGGTTACCAACTATGAATGAAAATTTGTGAGGCTTAGCCGGTACGCACGAGAATGCATTTCTTCAGAAGCTGTGATGTGTAAACATTTCGAAGATGGACTGAATGATGATATAAAGCTGTATGTTGGCATTTTAGAAATCTGAGAATTTGTGGCACTTGTCGAGCGAGCTTGCAAAGCCGTGGAGCTCAGTATGGAGAAAAGAAAAGCTGAGGTGGGAGCAAAGGAGTTTCGTAAGAGGTCTTCGGGGAAGCCCTTCCAACAGTCATCGAAGAAATTTAGAGATGGCTTAGGCCGGTCTAGAGACACTTCGGGCTTTTCTAGACGAGATCGTGATCGACCCCCTGTGGGTACATGAGTCACTTCGATTGCAAGTGTTGGAAATGATCGTCGAGACAGAACGGAGTGCCAATATTGTGGTAAATGGCATTCGGGGAGTTGTAGATTCCATGACCGATCCTGTTATAAGTGCGGATCGATTGACCACTTTATTAAAGATTGCCCGAGGTTGTGCGAGCAGAATGTAAACCGAGTGGGAAACCGGTGCTACCAACGCCGAGGTAGACCATCTAGAAACACGGAAATCCTAGTGGTGGTCGAGAGGATCTAGAGATGCTACAACCAGATCTCGAGGCTCGTGCTCTGCTAGAGCTTATGCTATATATGCACGCGAGGATGCTTCCTCCCGGATGTTATTACGGTACTTTTACTCTCTTTGATACTAATGTGATTGCTTTGATTGACCCTGGTTCTACTCATTCTTATATATGTGAAACCTTAGCATCCAAGAAGACTTTACCTATTGAGTCTCTCGAGTTCGTAATTTGGGTGTCAAATCCTTGGGTCGTTATTCGTGCTTGTCGACAAAGTGTGTAAGAAATGTCCCTAGTAATTCGAGGTTCCTGTTTTCTGGCGGACTTGATGCTTTTGCCTTTTGATGAATTTGATGTTATCCTCGGTTTAGATTGGTTGACCGTGTATGATGCGGTTGTGAATTACAAAAGTAAGACTATTGATTTGAGGTGCACAAATAACGAGATAATCCGAGTTGAGTCTACGGACTTAAAGGGGTTGCCAACTGTAATATCATCAATGTTGGCCCAGAAATATGTAAGAAAGGGGTGCGAAGCATACCTTGCGTATGTACTTGATGACAAAGAGTTAGAAAAGAAACCCGAATTTGTGCCGGTGGTTTGTGAATACCTGGATGTTTTTCCTGAGGAATTACCGGGTTTACCACCTGTTCGGGAGGTAGAGTTTGGTATTGAGCTTGTATCTGGGACTACGCCGATTTCGATAGCTCCGTATCGTATGGCACCTACCGATTTAAAAGAGTTGAAAGCTCAGTTGCAAGAATTGACGGATAGAGGTTTCGCTCGACCAAGTTTCTCACCTTGGGGTGCACCAGTATTGTTTGTGAAAAAGGACGGAACCATGAGGTTGTGCATCGACTATCGTCAGCTGAATAAGGTGACAATAAAGAATAAATATCCGATGCCACGTATTGACGATTTGTTTGATCAACTAAAGGGAGCCTCAGTGTTTTCAAAGATAGATTTGAGATCGGGTTATTATCGATTCATAATTCGAGATTCGGATATACCCAAAACCGCTTCGAGCGAGATACGGTCACTACGAGTTCTTAGTGATGCCGTTTGGGCTCACTAATGCCCTGCGGTATTTATGGATTTGATGAATCAGATCTTTAGACGTATTTGGATCGGTTTGTAGTTGTGTTTATTGATGACATCTTGGTTTACTCAAGAGATGAAACCGAGCATCTTGAGCACCGAGATTAGTGTTGCGATTTTACGAGATAAGCAATTATATGCTAAGTTCATGAAGTGTGAGTTCGGTTAGAGAGGTTAGCTTCTTGGGTCATGTGGTATCCATAATGGGTATTCGAGTTGACCGAGCAAGATTTCACCATACTTAGCGGGAGCCTCAGAAATATTACTGAGGTTCGGAGCTTTTTGGGACTTGTCGGTTACTACCGACGGTTTGTAAAAGGTTTCTCGATGATAGCCACAGCAATGACGAAGCTACTTTAAAAATATGTTAAGTTCGAATGGACGGAAAAATGTCAGAAAAGTTTTGACCAACTGAAAGCTTATTTGACTGAAGCTCCAATTCTAGTGCAACCCGAATCAGGCAAAGAGTTTGTCATTTATAGTGATGCCTCCCTACTTGGGTTGGGTTGCGTATTGATGCAAGAAGGTCGAGTTGTGGCCTATGCGTCGAGACAATTAAAGCCACATGAGAAAAATTATCCGACCCATGATCTCGAATTAGCTGCCATCGTGCTCGCCTTGAAAATATGGCGACATTATTTATTTGGTGAGAAGTGCCATGTATATTCGGATCAAAAAAGTCTCAAATATTTGATGACTCAAAGAGAGTTAAATCTACGACAAAGACGTTGGCTCGAGTTGTTAAAAGATTATGAGCTTGTCATTGACTATCACCGGGAAAGGCTAATGTGGTTGCGGATGCCTTAAGTCGTAAATCACTGTTTGCCTTACGAGCGATGAATGTACACTTGTCTGTTCTATCCGACAATGTGTTAGTGGCGGAATTAAAGGCCAAACCATTGTTGATTCATCAAATTCATGAAGCTCAGAAAGTCGATGATGAATTGGTTGCAAAACAGGCTGAATGTGTTCCGAATATGGAATCAGAGTTTCAAATTGATGATGACGATTGTTTGAGGTTCAGAAGTCGGTTGTGTGTTCCAAGAAATTCAGAACTCATTTCGATGATTCTGAACGAAGCTCATTGTAGCCGAATGTCAATTCACCCGGGGAGTACGAAAATGTACAACGATCTGAGACGTCAGTTTTGGTGGCATGGTATGAAACGAGACATTTTCGATTTTGTTTCGAAGTGTTTAATATGTCAGCAAGTGAAGGTGGAATATCAAGTGCCTACGGGTTTACTCCAGCCGATCATGGTACCTGAATGGAAATGGGATCGAGTCACGATGGATTTTGTGTCTGGGTTGCCATTGTCAACAAGTAAGAAAGATGCGATTTGGGTTGTTGTTGATAGACTGACTAAGTCGGCTCATTTTATCCCCGTACATACGGATTTTTCATTGGATAAACTAGCTGAATTGTATGTTTCTCATATTGTGAGATTACACGGGGTACCGATTTCTATTGTGTCGGATAGAGATCCGAGATTCACCTCGCGATTTTGGAAGAAATTGCAAGAAGCTTTGGGTACCAAGCTGCATTTTAGCACCGCTTTTCATCCACAAACCGATGGTCAATCCGGCGGATAATTGAGATACTTGAGGATATGTTGAGATGTTGCATCCTCGAGTTTAGTGGTTCATGGAGTGGTATTTACCTTTGATTGAATTCGCCACAACAATAGTTTTCAATCAAGTATTAAGATGGCACCTTACGAGGCTTTGTACGGGCGTAAATGCCGTACGCCATTGTTTTGGACCGAGCTCGGTGAAAGTAAAATTTTCGGAGTGGATTTGATTAAGGATGCTGAACAGAAAGTAAAAATAATTCGTGAAAGTTTGAAGGCAGCATCAGATCGTCAGAAGTTGTATGCGGATTTAAAACGAAGAGATATTGAATATCAGGTGGGAGATAAAGTGTTTCTTAAAGTTTCGCCTTGGAAAAAGATACTCAGATTTGGCCGTAAGGGCAAGTTGAGTCCGAGATTCATTGGGCGTCTGAAATCTCCGAATGAGTTGGTCCGATTCGCGTATAGATTGATTTTGCCCTCGAACTTGAAAAGATTCACGACGCCTTTCATGTTTCGATGCTTCGACGTTATAGATCTGATCCGTCACACGTAATTAATCCATCAGAGGTTGAAATTCAATCCGACATGAGTTATGAAGAAGAGCCGATTCGTATCCTAGCTCGTGAAGTGAAAGAGTTACGAAACAAAAAGGTTCCTTTAGTAAAAGTGTTATGGCTCAAACACGGGATAGAAGAAGCTACTTGGGAACCCGAGAACTCTATGAAAGAGCAATACCCAAACCTATTTACCGGTAAGATTTTCGAGGACGAAAATTTCTTAAGTGGGGAGAGTTGTGTGACCTAAAGTGACCCTAGTCGGAAGCGGTTTGGGACCGCTAAACCGAGTCACCAAATTATTTGAATATGATATTTATTTTCTAAAATATGTGAATATGAATGTGTGAAAGTTTTAAGCTTCGATTTAGTCGATTGCATGTGAATTCAGCTAATAGGACTTATGCGTGACACTTTTCAAATGTGATAGGTTAATCTATAAGGATCTATTAGTGCATGTAATAAAAGGGTGGACTTGCATGTCAATTTCCCCCTTAATTTAGTAGTTGACGACCATGACAAGGAAGGAGGACAAAATGTTATGGGCAAAACATGTCATAAACATGTTATGTTAGTGATTTATGTTAGGAAAAATAAAATAAGGAGTATGGGTAATAAAATAATAATGGAAAGGTAAATAATTCTAGAAAAAAGTTTGTGGATGGATATATGAGTCTAGTTTCAGGGAAAAATTACGAAACTGATTTTCGAGTTTTGGAACTCAAGATATGATTTTTAAGGTGACAGTGACGCAGTTAGCCAGCATGTTTGGAAATTTAAAATGGACTGTGCAAATAAGTGAATTAAGTCTGTTAACCCCTCGTGTCCGACTCCGGCAACGGTCTCGGGTATGGGGTGTTACAATTATTGTACAGTCGGATTAGTTCTAATGTATTGGGTGAACCAATCATTCATCATATGATAGAAGGCTTGTCTAGCCTCTCCATCATGGCTATTCGTAGCTGGTCTAGAGTCAGATGGTGCTGCCCCTTGCGCGAGAGTAGGCGCATTACTCTCGACATCGTCAATTAGGGCTTGTTCAGGATCCATTTGCTATACAATAACACCTTTTCATTGTCAGGATTCATCACACTATTGCAATTCATAAATATGGCATGTATAGCTAGACTCACATATGCTACGTTAGTCCTAGAATCAACTAAACTGTAGCTTTGATACCAACCAAAAGTAACACCCCTAACCCATATCCGTCGCTGGTGTAACACCCCAAACTCAACCTGGACGTTATGGCTGAATCTGGCGATGTCACATTGAAGTGTTTTTTTGTAAAGTGAAATATCATTGAAAAACCCGTTCTATATTTAACCTTATTGTGATCTTAACAATTTTTTTAGGATGTCTTGATCATTTTCCAAAATGCAAGTCATTTGGAAAAACGTTAATCATATTAAAACATCATTAATTTATAAAATGTTATTTCTTGCGGAAGCTCTTAAAACAGGTTTTTTATTTGTGGTATTTTTGAAAAACATTTATCTTTTTCAAAACCCACGTCTTTTCCTATTGCTAGCAGTTATAAACGAAAGGAAATAAAAATCCCAAAAATAAAAATAAAATCCAAAGAGGCCTTTTTACTATAAATATTACCCAAAATAAAATTACTTATAATTTATAAATCAAACATGAAAGTATGTACGGTTGCGTGGCCACCTTTCAGTCCCTCGCAACACTAATCTGCCTACGACTGGGGATTACCTGTACAAATAAACAGATGGGTGAGTTATGAAAACTTAGTATGTAATCCCATATCAAATAACCAAACAGTGGGCACATACAGTTTGGGATTCAGTAAAGGTTTAGTGTCAGTTATGGCCTTAGCCCATTACAATATCAGTATCAATTTGGGCCTGAGCCTATCTCAGTGGCAATAACAGTACAAATATGCATTCAACTGATCCTACCCAGCCAGTGTCTACACTCCATCTCCATCCAACCTTGCACTCCATGTGGGGATATAATCAACCCACCCATCCCTACACTCCAAATAGTACCAGTTGCGACACTAAACAATATTTGTAGCAGAGCTGCCAGTGCAATACACTCAATACATGTCATAATATCATACATGTACTCAATACATCTAAACCGGCATGATTAAAATAATCATACATCACATAGGGCAAAATAGTCATTTTAGTGCGTAGGGGCATAACAGTCATTATATAGCATAGGGGCATAACAGTCATTTTATCAATTAGAGGGTCTAGGTATACTTACCGATCCAACAATAGGTCCACAATCATCTCGGGCGACCTGTGCAAGCCTAACAGTCCAAAAGTGAAAAATTAGCCCAAAGCCCATATTGCAGGCCCATGTGGGCCCACAGGCTCGTGTGGCCCACATAGCCTAGAAATAACCTCGGCCGTGTGGATTACACAGCTTGGCCCAGCATTCTCCACAGGTTCATGTGGTTTACCCGTGTGAGGCCCACATGCCCGTGGGCCCACACGACCCAGTTCAGCTCAAAATGGCCCAAAATGACCTCGTCCCATGAAATCGTTCATGGTCGGCCTCAATGATCAAACGCCCATCTTTAGTCACATAGACCACAACACAAGTGTGCGCACACCCGTGTAGCGTCATGGTTCACTTATTCAGGCTTTTTCTGATTTCCAAAGTTGGGTTTGTGGTTACACATCTTGTTGCGAAAGTGCGCAAATAGTCTACAAGTGCTCCAAACCTATATTCAAACACGACACTCCATTAATCATTTATAATAGGATTAAACAAAGTAGTAATTATCACTTGCCTTGATTGAAAGATTGACACTTTACACACTTCAACCGTTGCAGAGGACTGATTACTAGCCCTAAGAAATCACCTGCATTCCAACTGAATCTTATTAACCTTAACCAATATTGTTCACACAAACAGCTTGAACCCAACGTGTACCACTTACTGAAAATGTAAAACCAAGAATAGGAGAATGAAGCAATCGGCCTACACCCAACACGAAAGCTGGAAGCCCTAGAAACGATAGAGGCAAAAGATGGAACACTCACACCCATAGATGTAATCGGTAGCAAAGGAAGATGCTAGGTGAAAGACTATTACGACAAAGAGAGGGAGAGAGAGAAAAAGACCACACCCGAACCTGACTAATCAAAGAATAGTTTCCAAAACTGACAACAAAATAGAGAAAGAGTTGAAGTATTCGGAAAAAGTAACAAGATGAAGAGAGAAGGAAATCTATTAAAACCAAAATAATTTAAGGAGGGGGAAGAAGGTGCACTCGGCCAAAGCAAGGATCGATTAAGAGAAGGAGAGAAGAAGAGTCAATCAATCAGCAATAGGACACTAGAGAAGAACAAACTTAGACTAAGCCAAAAACGAGAGAAACCCGAATGGTCCTTAGCAATTATCGGTCCCAAAAGAGAAAAAACGAAAGATGGAAAAGGTGAGCTATTGACCTTTTTTTTTTTCCAAATGAGACTCCCATATTCAACATACTCCTAAACACTCCCCTCACTCGACTCCTCAAAACTCTCCAAACACTCTACTATCCAAATCCCAATATTTCCTCCTAAAATCCCTCTATCATAATCTCTTCAACCAACAAATTGAAACTCCTCTCACCTATAATATTTCAGTCAACCTCTATTACCCACATGGAATAGGTAGCAAAATAAAACACTCTATTGTGCATAGTAGGACTCAAACTTCAGACCTCAGGTTACAGTAACACGCCACTCATCCCCTAGATCAACAGGACTATTCTGACATGTTTTATCCATATTTATTTAAAGCCTACTGACTAAAGATAGAGTTTATTCATATTAAAAACAAAACTTTTGCACAAGTCAGGGCTTGAACCCAAGACTTCCCAGACACTTCCCAGAACACTTAACCACTGAAGCAGACATGCATTTGTGTAACACAAAAATACAAAAATAAATACATAGGATTTTTTTGGGGCGTTACAATTCTGCCCCTCAAAGAAAAATTCAGCCTCGAAATTAACCTGATCAGAAAAGATGAGAGCATTATTGTCGCATCAGCTCCTCAGGTTCCCACGTGGCCTCCTCAGAGCTGTGATTACGCCAAAGAACCTTAACCAGTGGGATAGACTTCCTCCTTAAAACCTATACATCACTATCTAATATCTGAACCGGCTCTTCCTCAAAAGACAGATCTGGTCTAACCTCAATCTCCTCAACCAAAATAACATGCCTGGGATCAAAGCGGTAGCGCCTCAACGCAGAGATGTGGAACACATCGTGAATCCGGTCTAACTCAAGAGGTAACTCTAGCTGATAGGCAACCGTTCCCACACGTTTCAGTATGTAGTAAGGCCCAATGAACCTAGGGCTCAACTTGCCCTTCCGTCCAAACCTCAGTACCGTCTTCCATGGCGAGACCTTGAGAAAAACGAAGTCCCCCATAGAATACTCAATCTCCTTACGCGTCAGATCTGCATACGACTTATGTCTGTCTGATACTGCCTTCAGTCAATCCCGGATCAGTTAAACTTTATCCTTAGTATCAGAAACTAGCTCAAGGCCCAGAACATGCCGCTCGCCCAACTTAGTCCAACATGAAGGAGTACGACACTTACGACCATATAATGCCTCGTAAGGTGCTATTTGTATGCTAGACTGATAGCTATTGTTATAGGCAAACTCTGCTAGTGGGAAGTAGTCCGCCCAACTGCCTCTAAAATTAATCACGCAATGCCTTAACATGTTTTCCAGTATCTGAATCACTCTCTCAGACTAATCATCTGTCTGAGGATGGAATGCAGTACTAAAGTCCAACCTTGTACCCAGAGTTTAATGCAACTTCTTCCAAAACCGAGACGTGAAGCGAGGATCCCTATTAGATATTATGGAAATTGGTACCCCATGTAGTCTCACTATCTCAGATACATGCAGTTTAGGCAGTATCTGCAAAGAGTAATCAGTACGAACTAGTATGAAATTGGCAGATTTGGTCAATCGATCCACGATGACCCATACTGAATCCTTCTTGGTCGACGTTAGGGGCAGCCCACTAACAAAGTCCATAGCCATTCTCTCCCACTTCCAAAGTGGTATTTTAACTGGCTGAAGCAACCCTGAAGGTAACTGATGTTCCACCTTAACCTGCTGGCAAGTCAGACATTTACTCACAAAAATCGGTAACTTCACACTTTAAACCTGGACACCAATATAATTAGCGAAGGATACGATACATCTTATTTCCACCAGGATGCATAGCACAAGGATTACTATGCACCTCTTCCAGTATAAACTGCCTCAAATCAGTATCCTTCGGTACACAAATTCTTCCACGGAAATAGAGTACCCCTTCACTATTCAATCCAAAATCCACAGTATCCCCACTCTCAACCTGTCGGAAATGAAGACCGAGTGACTCATCCTCTAACTATTTACCCTTAATCTGATCCACCTACGTCGGTTTAACTTGGAGCTCAGCCAACAAGCTACCATCATCAAATAAACTGAGGCAAGCAAACATCGCCCTTAGATCAGTCATAGCTCTACGACTCAGTGCGTCCACCACCACATTGGCTTTCCTAGGATGGTATTCGATTATACAGTCATAATCTTTTCGTAGCTCAACTCATCTACGCTGCCTAAGACTCAGCTCCTTCAAAGTGAGGAGATACTTAAGGCTCTTGTGATCAATGTAAATGATACACCTCTCATCGTACAGGTAATGCCTCCAAATCTTCACTACGAATACCATCGTAGCCAACTCCAAGTTATGCATCAGATAATTAGCCTCATGGGTGTTAAGTTGACGAGACACATATGCTACAACCTTACCCTCTTGCATCAATACGTATCCCAAACCAATATACGACGCATCACTGTAGACAGTGAACTCTTTCCCAGACTCTGGCTATATCAAGATAGGGGATTAAGTAAGAACTTTCCTGAGCTTCTCAAAGCTCTTTTACGGTGTATCAGTCCAGTTAAATTGCACCCCTTTATGCAACAACTTAGTTAGAGGTGCTACAATCAATGAAAACCCTTATACAAAACGCCGATAATACCCTACTAGTCCTAGAAAACTGCAAATCTGAGATATAGTTTTAGGCAGTTTCCAATCCAAAACAGCCTCGATCTTTCGAGGATAAACCCTAATCCCCTCAGCAGATACCATATAGCCCAGAAACATTACCTTTCGTAACTAGAACTCACATTTACTAAACTTGGCGTGCAGTTGTTTCTCCCTCAAAATCTGCAGAACCACTCGGAGGTGTTGATCAAGTTCATCCTTAGTCCTCGAATACACCAGAATGTCATCAATAAAAACCACTACGAACCTATCCAAGTAGGGCTGGAACACTAGGTTCATCGGATCCATAAAAGTCGTTGGTGCATTCATCAATCCGAACGCATCACTAGGAACTCGTGATGGCTATAACTAGCCCAAAATGTTGTCTTGTATACATCAGTCTCTTTAACCCTTAATTGATGGTACCCCAATTGGAGATCAATCTTAGAGAAAACCAAAGCTCGAACAAATCATCTATCCTCGGTAGAGGGTACTTATTCTTAATGGTCAATTTATTCAATTGCCAGTAATCGATGCACATACGTATGGATCTATCCTTTTTTTCACAAACAAAATTGGTGCTCCCCATGAAGATGCACTAGGGCAGATGAACCCACGATCCAACAATTCTTGAATCTAAGCTTTAAGCTCCACAAGCTCCTTCGGTGCCATTCTATAAGGGGCGATAGACACTGGAGTTGTACCAACCAGGAGCTCAATCCCAAACTCCACTTCACGGTTTGGAGGTAATCGAGGTAGCTCATCAGGAAAAACATCTTGATAGTCTTTAATTATTCTGATGTCCTTAACAGAAGAAACCTCAAAATCTGAAACACTAATATAGGCTAGGTACGCCTCACAACCCTTACGAACCAATTTCTCAGACCTTGATGTTGAAATCACATTTGACAAGTAATTTTGCCGCTCCTCAATTACAACTACCTCGTCATCCTTCGCAGTTCTCAGTACCATCCATTTTGTAGCACAATCCAAGCTCACTCGATGTTTCACTAGCCAGTCCATTCCCAGTATTAAGTCAAATTCTCCAAAAGGAAGTTCCATCAAATCCACAAAAAGATAACACCTTGAACCTCCAAAGGAACATCTTTGAATAGTTTATTTACCCTCACTGACTGCCCCAATCTACTCAACACAGTAACCTCACTCGTGGTGCTCTCCACTAAGATACCTAGAGTCTTAGACACATTACAAGCTATATAGGGATAAGTAGATCCTATATCTATCAGTGTAGTATAAGGTACATTATAGATAAAAAAACGTACCTGTGAAAACTTTTGTGGTATCTCCATCCTCTCGGCGACGTGCAGCATAAACTAGAGCCGACTGTCTCGCCTCAGTATGAATAGCACCTCTGCGCAATGCCCTCTGACCACAGGCCACACCATTACCACCTCTGGCCTGACCACGGCCTCTCGGATGTTACTGAACACCCTTCGACGGTTGTATAGTACCCAAACCTATAGCTTGCACCTGATCAGGTTCATGGACAATCTCTGATACGGTGCTTCAATGATCCGTACCTCAAACAAGCCCCAGTCCTTTTTCGGCACTCACTCTGATGGCGTCTCTCATAATCAGCACAGGGTTGCAATCTAGTAATAGAAACAGGGGCCACAACTCTGACCCGCCCATCAACTCTGGCCTTTTTCTTAGGCCTCAAAAAGAAACTTGAGGGCTCGAATCCCTCTTGTTCCTACCTCTCTTCTTCTCATGGTTCTGGTGCTCAGCGCATTTCAACTCCTCGGCGATCTTCGCCTTATCTACCAAAGCAGCCAAATCTCGCTCTCTTTGTAGAGCTATCAGAACCCGTAGACTATCCCTGAGACCATCCTCAAAACGAAAACAACGCTTGTACTCCATCGCCACTATCCCTCACGCATAGCTACTTAATCACAAAATTTCAGCCTCATTCTCAGCCATTGATTTATCCCCCTGAGCCTGATTCAGGAACTCTCTCCTCCGAGTATCCATATAACTAGCACCCACATACTTTCCTTGAAAAGCAGTCTTGAAAAAATTCCTAGGTCAGTGGATCGGGCTGAGTGCCCTCTTTAACTGTAAGCCACCACTAGTAAGCCTCATCTCTCAGCAGTGACACTGCACCTTTTAGTTTCTGGTTAAGGGTGCCGTCGAGATCGTCCATGATCCTCTCTGTGGCCTCAATCCAATACTCAGCCACATTAGGGGCAACTCCAGCAATACCCCTAAAAATCTCAGCTCTATTAGACCGGAGTCGTTCCGTAACTAACCCACGGCCCACAACTCCAGTATTGGGCCCAGTGACCCTCTTTAAAACCTATAACATAGCTTGGGACAGTGCATCGTCCCCAGCCGCAGAATCATGAGACCTAGTCTCAGTCACAGGTTAAGTCGGCACCTCTCTAGCTTCAATATTAGGCACGTGCTAGACGACTAAGACCCAGCCCGAGCACCTCCACGGCTTCCGCCGCAGCCTCTTGTACCTCTTCCACGAGTACCTCTAGTGCTAATTATCGATTTTCGTTTTATCTATATTAACAGTTTTATGCATCAGTTTACAATTTTAGTGTTTATTCACAGATGTTTTATGGGAAACAATATTAGTAATTTAGAGTTCGGTTTCCCAGTTCACAGTCTTACTACAGTTTTTAGTTTACCTTCAATAGAGTATTTCAGTACAGTCTACTAACTACAGTAGTCTCAGTATTTCAATTTAATCAATCAACAGTTTCAGAAGACTTACAGAATTGGCGCTGAAGACTCGTTGTACCACACCTTCAGTAAAACATTTCAAAATACTTCAAATCATTTAAAATAGGTTTTTTTAGAAATTTCAAGCTTTTTAAAAGGAACCCAAATCCACAGTCGAGTTTTGCAACCTAACTCTGATACCACTAAATGTAGCACCCCAAACCCTGCCTGGACATTATGGCCGAATCTGGAGATGTCACATTGAAGTGTTTTTTTGTACAGTGGGATATCATTGAAAAACAAGTTTTATATTTAACCTTCTTGTGATCTTAACGATGTTTTTAGGATGTAATTTTCCAAAATGCAAATCGTTTGGCAAGAAGTTAATCATATTAAAACATCATTAATTTATAAAACGTTATTTCTTGTAAAAGCTCTTAACACAAGTTGTGTATTTGTGGTATTTTTGAAAAACATATATCTTTTTGAAAACCCGCGTCTTTTCCTACTGCTAGTAGTAATAAACGAAAGCAAATAAAAATCCCAAATTAAAAATAAAATCCAAAGAGGCCTTATTAATAAAGATTACCAAAAATAAAATTACTTATAATTTATAAATCAAACATGAAAGTATGTACGGTTGTGTGGCCACCTTTGAGTCCCTCGCAGCAACGATCCATCTACGACTGGGAATTACCTATACAGATGAACAAATGGGTGAGTTATGAAAACTTAGTGTGTAATCCTATATCAAATAACCAAATAGTGGGCATATACAGTCTGGGCCTAAGCCCAATTCAGTAATGTTTCAGTCTCAGTTAGGGCCTTAGCCCATTACAATATCAGTTTCAGTTTGGGCCTGAGCCCATCTCAGTGACAGTAACAGTATAGATATTCAATCAAGTGATCTTACTTAGCAAGCCTCTACACTCCATCTCTGTCCAACCCTGCACTCTATGTGGGGATATAATCAACCCACCCATCCCTACACTCCAAATAGTATCAGTTGCGACACTAAACAGTATTTGCACCAGAGCTGCCAGTACAGTACACTTCCTCCAATAATAAAACCCAATCCCCATGCAACACATCATGCATCATGTCATGTCATGTCATAATATCATACATGTACTTAATACGTCTAAAATGGCATTCTTACCATAATCATACATCACATAGGGGTAACACTCATTTTAGTGCGTAGGGGCATAACAATCATTATATCGCATAGGGGCATAACAGTCATTTTATAAATTAGGGGGTCTAGGTATACTTACTGACCCAACAGTAGGTCCATAGTCGTCTCGGGTGACCTGTGCAACCTTAACAGTCCAACAGTGAAAAATGGGCCCAAGGCCCATATTACGGGCCCATGTGGGCCTACACGCCCGTGTGGCCCACATAGCACAGAACTAGCCTCGGCCGTGTGGATTACACAACCTGGCCCAACATTCTGCACACGTCCGTGTGGTTTACTCGTGTGGGGCCCACATGCTCGTGGGCCCACACGACCTAGTTTGGCCTAGAGTGGCCCAAAATGACCTCGGCCCGTGAAATCATTCATGGTCGGCCTCAATGATCAAACACCCATGTTTAGTCACACGGACCACCACACGAGTGAGCGCGCCCCCATGTAGCGTCATGGTTCACTTATTTTAGCTTTTGCCGATTTCCAAAGTTGGGTTTGTGGTTACACACCTTGTTACGAAAGTGCACAAATAGTCCACAAGTGATCCAAACCTATATTCAAACACGACACTCCATTAATCATTTACAATAGGATTAAACAACCCCTTTTATAATACTAATCCAAAGCAGTAATTATCACTTGCCTTATTGAACGATTGAGACTTTACACACTTCAACCGTTGTAGAGGACTGATTACTAGCCCTAAGAAATCATATACATTCCAACCAAATCTTATTAACCCTAACCAATATTGTTCACACAAATAGCTTGAACAAAATGTGTACCACTTACCGAAAACGCAAATCCAAGAATAGGAGAATGAAGTAATCGACCTACACCCAACATGAAAGCTGGAAGCCCTTGAAACGATAGAGCCAAAAGATGAACACTCACACCCCTAGCTGTAATCGGCAGCAAAGGAAGATGTTAGGTGAAAGACTATTACAAAAAAGAGAGGGAGGGAGAGAAAAGAACCACACCCGAATTTAACTGATCAAAGAACAATTGCCAAAATCGACAACAAAAATAGAGAAAGAGCTGAAATATTCGGAAAAAGTAACAAGATGAAGAGAGAAGGAAACCTATTAAAACTAAAGGAATTGAAAGAGGGGGAAGAAGCTGTATTCAGCTAAAGCAAGGATCAATTGAGAGAGGGGGAAAAGAAGAAGCTATTGGTCAGCAAGAGGACATTAGAGAAGAAGAAACTCAGACTAAGCCAAAAACGAGAAAAACCTGAATGGTCCCTAGCA
The DNA here is from genome assembly GCF_025698485.1 of Gossypium arboreum. NCBI lineage: Eukaryota > Viridiplantae > Streptophyta > Magnoliopsida > Malvales > Malvaceae > Gossypium > Gossypium arboreum. Next base: position 77,928,975 of record NC_069077.1, on the reverse strand, counting down.
ATTATTGGTCCCAAAAGAGAGAAAAACAAAAGATGAAAAAGCAGCAAAAACCAAAGGCAAAATTCGGCACAAAGGAGAGAAGGTGAGCTACTGACCTTTTTTTTTTTTTTCCAAATGAGACTCCTATATTTGGCATACTCCTAATCACTCCCATCACTTGACTCCTCAAAACCGTCCAAACACTCCACTATCCAAATTCCAATATTTCCTTCTAAAATCCCTCCATCATTATCTCCTAAACCAACTAATTCAAGCTCCCCTCACCCTGCAGTATCTCGGCCAACCTTTACTACCCACACAGCATAGGCAGCAATATAAAACACTCTATTGCGCATAGCAGGACTTGAACTTCAGACCTTAGGTTACAGTAACATGCCACTCATCCCCTAGACTAGCAGGCCTATTCTGACATGTTTTACCCACATTTATTTAAAAGCCTACTAACTAGAGATAGAATTTATTTATATTAAAAACAAAACTTTTGCACAAGCCAGGGCTTGAACCTAAAACTTCTCGGACACTTCCCAGAACACTTAACAATTGAAGCAGACATGCATTTGTGTAACAGAAACATACAAAAATAAATACTTAGGATTTTTTTTGGGGCGTTATAGCCGGACCATGGTTAAAGGCGTTACCAGACATATCGGCACATTTAGCATTCATTTCATAAACATCATAGCATCAAAGGTCAAATATCAATACAAAGTCCCTTACATAGGTCATCGAGACCTTAAACATGCTTTAGAAAAGGACCGGGACCAAACCGAACACATAAATTTTTTTTCAAAACTTAAACAAAGTTTCTCAGTTACAGAGGTCACACGCTCGTGTGCCTCACATGGCATTAGACACGCTCGTTTGTCTAGACAATGTCAAATCAGAGCATACATATTGACTTAATCACACGGCCACAAGATATGCCAGTATGCCTTGGCCATGGTCAAAACTAACTTGGGCCACACGGCTAGCCACACACCAGTGTGCCTTGGCCGTGCTCAAGACTGACTTAAAATCGTAGGGTACCCCAGGGGACACACGGCCATGCAACATGACCGTGTGTCGCACATGGCTGAGACACATGCCCGTGTCTCTGCCCGTGTGGACAATAATAGGCCATTTAAAAAAAAAACAATTTGCCACCCAATATGGGTCAAACCTACAAGCATCAAACCAAGCACATTTGCACTATAATTTTAGCGAATTTCAATACCAAAACATACATCATTCATGTCATATTATTATCAACCAAATTCAAGCTTATAAAATATACTAAATTATATCAAATCATAAGCCAAAGTCATATTAAATCATATGTTTCATAACTCCAATTCACCTCATTCATTTACATGCCAAAACCTTACCAAATTGACCATTTCACTAGGCCATTGAAGCATATCAAAACATATCATTTCTGAACACAAACATATACCAAATTCATTCATAATCTCATCCATAACCAAGCCATATCACATGGCTAGATATACATCACAAAACATAACCAAAATCTCTTGTAACACCCCATACCCGAGACCGTTTCCGGAGTCGAACACGAGGTGCTAACTGACTTAATTCATTTACTCTCACAGTCCATTTAAAAATTTTCCAGACGACTGGCTGACTGCGTCACTGTCACCTTAAAAATCATAACTTGAGTTCCACAACTCGAAAATCAGTTTCGAAATTTTTCCCCGAAACTAGACTCATATATCCATCTACTGATTTTTTTCTAGAATTTTTGGTTGGGCCAATTAGTACAGTTTATTAGTTAAAGCCTCCCCTGTTACAGGGTGCGACTACACTGACCTTCATGCATTACGATTTGGATATCTCCCTGTACAGGTCTTCAATACTGATGCCGTTTGTTTCTATAGAAACTAGACTCAAAAAGGAATCTATACATATATGGAATGACTTCGAAATGTCTCTGGTTAATTTATAATGAATTTCCAAAGTCAGATCAGGGGATCCAGAAACCGTTCTGGGCCTGTCTCACGAAAACTTTAACATCTCATAATATACTGTTCATATGAATGTTTCGTTACTTTCATATGAAAATAGATTCATCAAGGTTCGATTACATAATTTATTCGCTATTTAATTCCATTCCTACTATTTTTAGAGATTTTTCACATCCACATCACTGCTGCTGCCAGCATCTATTTTTAAGGTAAACTTTACCTATTTCATGATCCTCCATGGATCAACTAGAGTTTGTCATACATATACCAAAAGTGATCATGAATAACCATTCCCATGTCTAACCATTACCAACATTTCCATATCTCTCGATGGACGACATACAAAACGATTACAATGCTATGATCAAAGTATACTTAAGCCATTTTCGCATGGCTATCCAAATTTACACAAAACCGAAAGGTACATGACCTACAACAAAAGGGTAGTCCTATACATTAACCAAAATATCCTCTCACTACTAGTCTATTCTATACATGCCATAAGATATTCCAAAACGTAGCAGTACCAAACAGTGGATGGTGATAATGTGACTAATTGCTGATGATCCCCGAGCCTGTAGCTTCCAAATGAGATCTATAAAACAGAGGAAACAAAGTACACGGAGTAAGCATTACAATGCTTAGTAAGTTTTAAGCAGTGTCAACAGATAACAATCAAATTATAACATAGTTGTTCGTATTTTATTTCACTCTTCCTTCGGGCATACCATCCCTTTTCCGAATATGCACGTCTCATCATATGTAATAGGCAGATAAATTCTCACTTGATGGTGACCTCTTATGGTCATAGGTACATTACATATTTTTGCCTGACTTTCCACATCGACCAAATGCACAATAATCATAGAACAGTCTTATTGCTTTACTCACATGTGCATCACATAACGACCTTGTGATTTAGTCTAAATCAAACTTAAATATAATCTCAAAATACATACCGACCAACTTAACGCATTGAACGATTTATTACTAATTGTCACTATGAAGTCGCATAATCTTACGCTTTACTTGAATCTTCAGCAAAACCTTTAGTTCGGGCTTACCGGACAAAATCTCCACACGTAGTCATCGGGTCATTAGAGCTCGGATATAGTACGAGCACGAAGCCTCACGGTCATTAATCGATGATAATATTCTCGCATAAAGCTGCGGGGTTTTAACCCGGATATAGTATCGACACAAATGCCCTTCGGGACTTATCACATTTATACACTTCCACATCCATCACGTTGGCCACTCGCCCTATCACATATATACACTTTCACATTCATCACATTGGCCATTAGGCCTTATCACATATATATACACCTTCACATTCATCACATCGCCATTAGGCCTTATCACATATATACACTTTCACATTCATCACATCGGCCATTAGGCCTTATCACATATATATACACCTTCACATACATCACATCGGCCGTTAGGCCTTATCACATATATACACTTTCACATTCATCACATCGGCCATTAGGCCTTATCACGTATATATACACTTTCACAAATTTTAATATCAAAGATCCATCTAACACTCATATATCATTTTACAATATCACTAATTAGAATTCAAGTATGGGTTTAATCAATAGCTTATGAGCAACTAAAACAAGTTTTATCCATGTTTACAACAGAATCACATATTCACTACGAGCTGTTTTCCTGAGCAATGGTCACTAAATTATTTATAACTGGAGCTACAAAACACCAAATCACTTGACGTTAATTTTCCCTGAATATAGACTCGTATATCATCCATCCATAAAATTTCCAGAATTTTAGGTTTGGCAATCAGTACCAGATTTTTCTTAAAGTTTCCCCTGTTTCACTGTTTGACTAATCTGACCAGTCTTCACTACGAATCAAATTTCTCATTGTACAGAATTCAAAATATGTTCTATTTGATTTCATGTGAAACTAGACTCATTAAGGAGTCTAAGCATATAAATTTTATCTTATAACCATTTTTGTACAAATTATAATGATTTTCTAAAAACAGAACAGGGGATTTTGGAGTCATTCTGACACTGTCTCACACAACTTTTAATATCTCTTTATAGGAAATTTATTTGCTTACACGGTCTCTTTTATAAGAAAATAGACTAATTAAGCTTTGATTTCACATTTTATTCAGCCTATAATTCCACACCAACCATTTATAGTGATTTTCTAAAATCACGTTACTGCTGCTGTCCTAAGCAAATTATTACAATTTGCTCTTAAATTTCCAAGTCCAAACACTTATGAACTTACCATTTGAGTTTAAGACATATCATGGCCACATCATATCTTATTAAATCAACTCATTATGTCCTAATATGATTGAATTTACTCAACGTTTAATCACTTAAAACTTACCTCGGATATTTTGAATAGTTGCGGATAGACTACTCGATTGCTTTTTCTTTTCCTTTATCTGATTTTGACCCTCTTAGCTCTTGAGCTTGATTCAAACAAATAGATCTTATTTAATAACTTATCAAATTAGCTATTCAATTAAATACATGTATATTATACAATTAAGTGCGAATGATTTTATTAACTAGTTATTCAAGCATTATACATATGCTCTACTCATGCCCCATCGAACATAATACTAGCTTAATACCTTGCATATTAGGATTTCATAGACATCATTTAGTTTCACATAATAAACATATTGTCCCAAATCGACACAAGAGTCAAACGCATCACTCAAAATGCCGAAATCCAATTAAGTCTACCATTATAGCATTATCATATTTATGTACTTGGTAAGTTGGGTTTGAACATGTTTGGCACTAGGTGTCCAACCAAATATTCCTTGAACACTAATCTCAATTTATAATCTTTCCTAATTAAAACATTTAACACCGACTAGACATGTTTACAAGCCTAGGCTGAATATTATTTTAGACATTCGAGAAATCATTTCTCAACTCGTGATTCACTAACTTGGGAGTTATTTTCTAACAAATTTTAACTTACTCTAATACCGAATGCTACTTGTAACACCCCTAACTCGTGACCGACGCCGGTGTCGGACACGAGGGGTTAACGAGACAAATCCTCTTAAAGTACCGACCAATTTGGCATTTCTGGACAGGCTGGAAAACTGCGTCACCGTCGCCTTAAAAATCATATCTCGAGTTCCAAAACTCGGAAACTGGTTTCGTAAATTTTCCCTGAATTTAGACTCATATACCCATCCATGGATTTATTTTTAGAATTTTTAGTTGGGCCAATTGGTACAGTTTATTAGTTAAAGTCACCCATGTTACAGGGATCGACTGCTCTGACCTCCGCGCGTTACAACTTGAATATCTTTCTGTACAGGGCTTTAATACTGGTGCCGTTTGTTTCTAATGAAACTACACTCAAAATGGAATCTGTACATATAAGGCATGACTCCTAATTCTTTCTGGATAATTTATGGTAAATTTTCAAAGTCGCAACAGGGGACCCAGAAATCGTTCTGGCCCTGTCTCACGAGAACTTTAATATTTCCCAGTATACTGCTCATATGGTCGTTTCGTTTCGTCCATATAAAATAGATTCATCAAGGATCAGTTCCATAATTTACTCACTATTTAATTCTACTTCTACTATTTTTAGTGATTTTTCAATCTCATCTCACTGCTGCTGTCCGCAACAGTTACTGCAGTAGACTATGCCAATTTCATGAATTTTTCCTTGGCCTTAATCACCCATCATACATGACACAATTTATGGCCACCTTAACAAAATTTGAGTTTCTAAGACTCGTGGCTATAGGTTCTAGCATCCCACTCGACGACCACATAGGCCATTTTCACATGGCTTAAAGTTTACAACCCACAATTCGACAAAATATAATAGCCTATACATGCCAAATGTTCTTCAACAACAAAAAACAATACCACAAGATTTCAGCCAGTGTGATGACTTCAACGACGGTTCCGAGCACGCAACAATACGAGTCCAAGAGACCTAAAATGGGTGACAAGAAAACACCGAGTGAGTTTACAACTCAGTAAGTCATAAGCATTCATCAATCCATCGATAAAGTTACTACTACATGTACAACAAATGAGGCTAGGTACTCGTCCATATCGAATCTATACCATAATACCTCGGACCTTTCAGTCCAATCTCATACCAATTCATACATCCACATTTCATATTCTACACAACAAGATAATCGAAGCATTTTTACACATTAACTCAATTTCCAGCACAACCATACAATTTCAATCATCACATAGATTTAAGGCTTACCAAATTCAACCCCAAGCATGAACGTATTCTCTATTCGTCATTGAGCTCGAGGTACTTACCCGATCCGCTGTCCATACTCAATTCAATGGAGACACAGCCTCCATTTATATAGAGTTCGCACACACAGTGCTTACTACTCGATTTCGCACACTTAGTGCCACGTAATTTAAGCTCGCACACACAATTGCCATACCCTCCGAGCTCGCACACCCAAAGGCCGTATTTTTTCCAGCTTGCACACTTAGTGCCAAATATTTCCAGCACGCACACTTAGTGCCATATATTTCCAGCACGCACACTTAGTGCCAATCTCGACACCATACACCCGTATTGTTCAAGCACACATAGTGCCGAAAGCAAACTTTCTACACATTCCACTATTTCTTTTACATTCAACAATTATCCTCATTCCATACACATACAATTTCATTTATACATATATATATATAGCATTCCATTAAACACAATTGCATAGATTTTCCAATCATTTAAGCAATATCAAATATATGCGCTTAATGACTTACCTCGGATGTTGTCGAACGTCTTCAACGGCTATTCAATTACTTTTTCCTTTCCTTTATCGGATCTAGTTCCCCTTTGCTCTTGAGCTTAATATTAACAAATAAATTGATTCAATCATTTTGAATATCAAAGGGGAAATTCAAGGTACTTAGCCCTTATATATTAGGCATTAGAGTCATATATGTATGCAATCATGAATCAAATTCCACATATTAGCCCATATTTTCCTTTAGCCGATTTTTCTAAGTCAAGATTAAGCCACCAATATGCTCACTTATGGCGAATACACGAAATCACCCATCTATGCATTCAATCATGTGGCGAATGTGCATGTTCCAATATAACACCATTTCCATTTCGTTTAACACTTACATTTACCACATATCAATTTAGAGACTCTACTAACCCATCATACATCCGCAATAGTCTATAGCTCTTTCGCCACTCCTTTCACAACATAATAAAACTTAATTTCAAAATCATTAGTGAGCATTTTATTTAGGCATGTACATCTACAACCGAATTCATCATATAAACATCTTTGAATTCACTCAAACATTCTCAATACAACACATTGCCCACTAGCAATTAGTTCATCAAACCAACATTTGACCCTATTTCCTTTAACACCATTGCATTCGGCAATGACCACATCATTTAACCAACTAAATAATAAACCACAACATTTAAATTCATCTTATTCTTCTCCCATTTGACCGAATGAATATCAAATGCAACTCAACTAACAACAACATTTTTTTTTTTCTTTCTAAAATGTATATACACTCTTACGACCATGAATCCTACTCATCCAAGCATCAATTAAGCTACTTAACAAGTAATTAACATCCCAAAGAAACTTATCAAAATGACACTAATTTAGCACTTGCCGAATGGATATTGAGCTATGGACTCATGAAATTAAACCATAGGTCAACTAAGCTATGTACTTATCCATTTAGTCTCATAGTCAATTAAAAGAAAATCACCATGCATACCTTAGACTAGGATAGCCATGGCGAAATACCTTAGTTTCTCCTCTTCAAATTTCAACTTTTTTTGGTTTTCTTTGCTCAATTCACGGCAATGGGGAAAGGATGAGCATTCTTTTTTTCTTTTCTTTTCTTTCTTTACTAACATTATTTTATCTCCAATGACCCATTCCTTATTACAAAATCTAATTAAACATATATATTGCCCATCAATATCCTATCTTGGCCGGCCACCATTAATAAATTGGGCAATTTGACATGCAAGTCCACCTTTGTGTTAACATGCACTAATAAGCCATTTAAAATTAGCCTATCATATTTCACCATGTCTCACATTGATCCCTATTTAATAATTTCTCATACAATTGGTAAAATTAGAGAATGAAACTTCCACATGTGCATGTACACACACAATAAGCATAGAATATAACAATTAATTATTTTTATGACTCGGTTTTGTGGTCCCGAAACCACTTTCCGACTAGGGTCAATTTTGGGCTGTCACAACTCTCCCCCTCTTAAGGAATTTTCGTCCCGAAAATCTTACCGTAAATAGGCTCGGTATCGCTCTTTCATAGAGTCCTCGAGTTCCCAAGTGGCTTCTTCAATTCGTGTTTATGCCACAACACCTTTACCAATGGAATTTTCTTGTTTCGTAACTCTTTTACTTCACGCATCAGAATGCGAACCGGCTCTTCTTCATAGCTCAAATTAGGCTGAACCTCGACCTCAGATGGAGTAATTACGTGTGTCGGGTCAGACCTATATCGTCGAAGCATCGAAACATGGAAAACGTTGTGAATCTTTTCGAGCTCAGGGGGTAATATTAATCGATACGCTACTGGCCCAACTCGTTCAGATACTTCGTATGGACCGATGAACCTCGGACTCAATTTGCCCTTACGGCCAAATCTAAGCACCTTCTTCCAGGGTGAAACTTTGAGAAAGACCTTGTCTCCAACCTGATATTCAACATCTTTTCTTTTCAAATCCGCATACGACTTTTGGCGATCCGAAGCAGCTTTCAAACTTTCACGAATTACTCGAACTTTTTGCTCGGCATCCTTAACCAAATCAACCCCGAAGAATTTACCTTCACTAAGTTCAGTCCAGAATAATGGGGTACGGCATTTACGACCGTATAAAGCCTCGTAAGGCGCCATCTTAATACTTGATTGAAAGCTATTGTTGTAGGCGAATTCAATCAAAGGTAAATACCGTTCCCATGAACCACTAAACTCAAGGATGCAACATCTCAACATATCCTCGAGTATTTGAATTATCCGTTCGGATTGACCATCGGTTTGGGGATGAAAAGCGGTGCTAAAATGCAGCTTGGTACCCAAAGCATCTTGCAATTTCTTCCAAAATCGCGACGTAAATCTTGGGTCTCTATCCGACACGATAGAAATAGGCACCCCGTGTAATCTCACAATCTGAGAAACGTACAATTCCGCTAATTTGTCCATTGAAAAATCCGACGACGGGGATAAGGTGAGCCGACTTAGTTAGTCTATCGACAACGACCCAAATCGCATCCTTCTTACTCACCGACAATGGCGGTCCGGATACAAAGTCCATTGTGACTCGATCCCATTTCCATTCGGGTATCATGATCGGTGAAGTAATCCCGATGGCACTTGATGTTCGCTTTCACTTGTTGACATATCGGACACCTTGAAACAAATTGAAATGTCTCGTTTCATACTGGGCCACCAAAATTGGCGTTTGGTCATTGTACATTTTAGTACTACCCGGGTGGATTGACATTCGACTACAATGGGCTTCATTTAGAATTATCGAAATAAGTTCAATTCTTTGGAACACAGACGACTTCAACCTCAAACAATCGTCATCATCAATTTGAAACTCGATTCCTTGTTCGAACACACTCATTTCGTTTTGCAAGCAACTCCTCATCAACTTTCGAGCTTCACGAATTTGATGAGCCAACAATGGTTTGGCCTTTAATTCGCTACTAACACATTGTCGGGTAGAATAGACAAGTGTACATTCATCGTCAGAAAGCAAACAAAGTGATTTCGACTTAAGGCATCCGCAACCACATTGGCCTTTCGGGTGATAATCAATAACGAGTTCATAATCTTTTAACAACTCGAGCCATCGTCTTTGTCGCAGATTTAAGTCTCTTTGAGTCATCAAATATTTGAGACTTTTGTGATCCGAATACACTTGGCACTTCTCACCAAATAAGTAATGTCGCCATATCTTTAAGGCGAATCGATGGCAGCCAATTCGAGGTCATGGGTCGGATAATTTTTCTCATGTGGCTTTAATTGTCTCGACGCATAGGCCACAACTCGACCTTCTTGCATCAATACGCAACCTAACCCAAGTAGGGAGGCATCACTATAGATAACAAACTCTTTGCCGATTAATTTGTACTAGAACTGGAGCTTTCGTCAAATGGGTTTTCAATTGGTCGAAACTTTTCTGACACTTTTCCGTCCATTCAAATTTGACATCTTTCTGAAGCAGTTTTGTCATGGGTGTGGCTATCATCGAGAATCCTTTCACAAACCGTCGGTAGTAACCGCAAGCCCCAAAAGCTCCTAACCGGTAACATTCCTTGCGGTTTCCAATTGACTATGGTCAAATTTTGTTCAGTCCACCCGACACCGATCGCGGACACCACGTGCCCCAAAAAGCTAACCTCTTTCAACCAAAATTCACATTTCTTGAACTTTATGTATAATCGCTTATCTCGTAAGATTTGCAACACTAGCCTCGGTGTTCAAGATGTTCGGTTTCATCTTCGAATAGACCAAAATGTCATCGATAAATACAACTACGAACCGATCCAAGTATGGCCTGAAAATTCTATTCATTAAATCCATAAACACCGAAGGGCATTAGTGAGCCCAAACGGCATCACCAAGAATTCGTAGTGACCGTACCTCGTTCTAAAAGCGGTTTTGGGTATGTCCGATTCTCGGACCCTCAATGATAGTACCCGACCTCAAATCTATCTTTGAAAACACCGAGGCTCCTTTAATTGATCAAACAAATCGTCAATTCGTGGCAATGGATATTTATTCTTTATCGTCACTTTATTGAGTTGACGATAGTCGATGCACAACCTCATGGTTCCGTCCTTCTTCTTCACAAACAATACAAAGCGCCCATGGAGAAAAACTCGGTCGGCGAAACCTCTATCCGTCAATTCTTGCAATTGAACCTTCAATTCCTTTAATTCCGTTAATGCCATACGACACGGGGCTATTGAAATCGGCGTAGTACCCGGTACAACCGATGCGAATTCCACTTCTCGAACCGGTGGCAATCCGGTAACTCCTCGGGAAAAATCCGAATACTCACAAACCACTGGTACCGATTCGAGTTTCCTTTCCGTCTCTTTACTCCCAAACACATACGCAAGGTATGTTTCACACCCTTTTCACATATCTTGACGGTCATAGAAGATATTATTGTCGCACTCCTTTTAAATCAAGAGACTCGACTCGGACTACCTCATTATTTGCACTCCTCAAATCAATGGTTTTCCTTTGCGATCCACCTTTGCATCATGCACGGTCACCAATCCATACCAAGAATAACATCGAATTCATGAAATGGTAGAAGCATCGATCGGCCGGAAAAAGATTCTCGAATTATTAGGGGCATCTCTTGCACACTTTATCAACAAGCACGTATTGACCCAAAGGGTTTGACACTGAATTACGAACTCAAGAGACTCAACGGTAGAGTCTTCTTTGGATGCTAAGGTTTCACATACATATGAGTGAGTAGAGCGGGGTCAATCAATGCAATCACAATAGTATCAAAGAGAGTAAAAGTACCAAGTGATAACGTCGGGGAGGATGCCTCTCTCGTGCGCGGATGGCATATGCTCTAGCAGAGTACGGGTCTCGGATCGGACAGCAGATTAGAGGCTCCTCTCGATTACCACCCCTACCTCCAGAGATTCTCGGGGCCTACCTCCACCGTCGTTCCACTAGGTCTTGCACCTTGCGTCTTATTCCTCTCATCTAGCTCCGTGCAATCTCTAATGAAGTGGTCCTTGAACCGCATCCATAATGAGCCCTATTAATGACTTACCCCAACATTCACCTAGGTGTCGTCTTCCACATTGGGGGCATTCAGGTCTCTCTTGACGATTATTGCCCACACTAGCTCTCAAGTAGCTCGAGTCTGTCAATGGTCGGGCTCTAATGGAAATTCCCGATCGTCCTCCACTTCATTGGTGTCCTCCCGAACCTCTTTACAGCCGAGAACGGAGCTTTACTAAATCGATCTTTTACGGTAATCTCTTGCTTCAAATTCAGCCTTCTTCTTCTCCTTCCCAAGTTCTTCCGCCTTGCAGCTCGTTCGACTAGCGTCACGAACTCCTTTATCTCCAAAATTCCCACTAGTAACTTTAACTCTTCATTCAATCCTTCTTCAAATCTTTTGCACATCGCAACCTCATCAGCCACACACTCCAGAGCATACCGACTAAGTCTTACGAACTCATGTTCAGATTGAGATCTGATCATCCGCCTTGCTTGAGTTCCAAGAATTCCTTACGCTTCGATCGATGAACTGTTGACTAATGTATTTCTTTGAAATTGGATTGGAAGAAATCCCAAGTAACTCGTTCATTTGGGACTATGGAAATTAAAGTCCTCCACCAATAGTAAGTGAGTCTCATAACAAGGATATAGCACACTTAAGACATTTGTCGGTGTGCATGATTCATCTAATACTCTAATGGTGTTATCGAGCGTAACTCGGCCTTTTCGGCATCATCAAGAACTATGGCCTTGAACTCCTCGCCCCACGCTTCCTAATCAAGTCCACGGTGGTTTACTCAGCCTCACAGGATCGAGAATCGGAGGCATTGCGGGCTCTTGGGGTGGAGTGTTTAAATTCGGGAATGGTTGGACAGTAGGGTTGGTTCGGGCATATTGCGCGACCCACTCATTCATCATAGTGAAGAAGGCTTGTTTCGCCCCTTCATTTTGATTATTCGCGGATGATCGAGGCTCAACAGCGGTGTCCCTTGCGCAGGAGCAGCCGCTACACTTTCAACGTCATCCGCCAAGGGTCTCTCTACCGGGTTCCATCGCTAATCAAAACAAAAATTTCAACCGTCAAGTCATCACATTATTAAGCACTATCAATTTGGCATGTATAGCTAGACTCACACGCGCTATGGTAGTCCTAGAACCGACTAAACCATAGCTCGATACCAATAAAATTGTAACACCCCTAACTTCGTGACCGACGCCGTGTCGGACACGAGGGGTTAACGAGACAAATCCTCTTAAAGTACCGACCAATTTGGCATTTCTGGACAGGCTGGAAAACTGCGTCACCGTCGCCTTAAAATCATATCTCGAGTTCCAAAACTCGGAAACTGGTTTCGTAAATTTTCCTGAATTTAGACTCATATACCCATCCATGGATTTATTTTTAGAATTTTTGGTTGGGCCAATTGGTACAGTTTATTAGTTAAAGTCACCCATGTTACAGGGATCGACTGCTCTGACCTCCGCGTTACAACTTGAATATCTTTCTGTACAGGGCTTTAATACTGGTGCCGTTTGTTTCTAATGAAACTACACTCAAATTGGAATCTGTACATATAAGGCATGACTCCTAATTCTTTCTGGATAATTTATGGTAAATTTTCAAAGTCGCGACAGGGGACCCAGAAATCGTTCTGGCCCTGTCTCACGAGAACTTTAATATTTCCCAGTATACTGCTCATATGGTCGTTTCGTTTCGTCCATATAAAAATAGATTCATCAAGGATCAGTTCCATAATTTACTCACTATTTAATTCTACTTCTACTATTTTTAGTGATTTTTCAATCTCATCTCACTGCTGCTGTCCGCAACAGTTACTGCAGTAGACTATGCCAATTTCATGAATTTTTCCTTGGCCTTAATCACCCATCATACATGACACAATTTATGGCCACCTTAACAAAATTTGAGTTTCTAAGACTCGTGGCTATAGGTTCTAGCATCCCACTTGACGACCACATAGGCCATTTTCACATGGCTTAAAGTTTACAACCCACAATTCGACAAAATATAATAGCCTATACATGCCAAATGTTCTTCAACAACAAAAAACAATACCACAAGATTTCAGCCGGTGTGATGACTTCAACGACGGTTCCGAGCACGCAACAATACGAGTCCAAGAGACCTAAAATGGGTGACAAGAAAAACACCGAGTGAGTTTACAACTCAGTAAGTCATAAGCATTCATCAATCCACGATAAAGTTACTACTACATGTACAACAAATGAGGCTAGGTACTCGTCCATATCGAATCTATACCATAATACCTCGGACCTTTCAGTCCAATCTCATACCAATTCATACATCCACATTTCATATTCTACACAACAAGATAATCGAAGCATTTTTACACATTAACTCAATTTCCAGCACAACCATACAATTTCAATCATCACATAGATTTAAGGCTTACCAAATTCAACCCCAAGCATGAACGTATTCTCTATTCGTCATTGAGCTCGAGGTACTTACCCGATCCGCTGTCCATACTCAATTCAATGGAGACACACCCTCCATTTATATAGAGTTCGCACACACAGTGCTTACTACTCGATTTCGCACACTTAGTGCCACGTAATTTAAGCTCGCACACACAGTGCCATACCCTCCGAGCTCGCACACCCAGTGCCGTATTTTTTCCAGCTTGCACACTTAGTGCCAAATATTTCCAGCACGCACACTTAGTGCCATATATTTCCAGCACGCACACTTAGTGCCAATCTCGACACCATACACCCGTATTGCCCGCACACATAGTGCCGAAAGCAAACTTTCTACACATTCCACTATTTCTTTTACATTCAACAATTATCCTCATTCCATACACATACAATTTCATTTATACATATATATATATAGCATTCCATTAAACACAATTGCATAGATTTTCCAATCATTTAAGCAATATCAAATATATGCGCTTAATGACTTACCTCGGATGTTGTCGAACGTCTTCAACGGCTATTCAATTACTTTTTCCTTTCCTTTATCGGATCTAGTTCCCCTTTGCTCTTGAGCTTAATATTAACAAATAAATTGATTCAATCATTTTGAATATCAAAGGGGAAATTCAAGGTACTTAGCCCTTATATATTAGGCATTAGAGTCATATATGTATGCAATCATGAATCAAATTCCACATATTAGCCCATATTTTCCTTTAGCCGATTTTTCTAAGTCAAGATTAAGCCACCAATATGCTCACTTATGGCCGAATACACGAAATCACCCATCTATGCATTCAATCATGTGGCCGAATGTGCATGTTCCAATATAACACCATTTCCATTTCGTTTAACACTTACATTTACCACATATCAATTTAGAGACTCTACTAACCCATCATACATCCGCAATAGTCTATAGCTCTTTCGCCACTCCTTTCACAACATAATAAAACTTAATTTCAAAATCATTAGTGAGCATTTTATTTAGGCATGTACATCTACAACCGAATTCATCATATAAACATCTTTGAATTCACTCAAACATTCTCAATACAACACATTGCCCACTAGCAATTAGTTCATCAAACCAACATTTGACCCTATTTCCTTTAACACCATTGCATTCGGCAATGACCACATCATTTAACCAACTAAATAATAAACCACAACATTTAAATTCATCTTATTCTTCTCCCATTTGACCGAATGAATATCAAATGCAACTCAACTAACAACAACATTTTTTTTTTTCTTTCTAAAATGTATATACACTCTTACGACCATGAATCCTACTCATCCAAGCATCAATTAAGCTACTTAACAAGTAATTAACATCCCAAAGAAACTTATCAAAATGACACTAATTTAGCACTTGCCGAATGGATATTGAGCTATGGACTCATGAAATTAAACCATAGGTCAACTAAGCTATGTACTTATCCATTTAGTCTCATAGTCAATTAAAAAGAAAAATCACCATGCATACCTTAGACTAGGATAGCCATGGCGAAATACCTTAGTTTCTCCTCTTCAAATTTCAACTTTTTTTGGTTTTCTTTGCTCAATTCACGGCAATGGGGAAAGGATGAGCATTCTTTTTTTTTCTTTTCTTTTCTTTCTTTACTAACATTATTTTATCTCCAATGACCCATTCCTTATTACAAAATCTAATTAAACATATATATTGCCCATCAATATCCTATCTTGGCCGCCACCATTAATAAATTGGGCAATTTGACATGCAAGTCCACCTTTGTGTTAACATGCACTAATAAGCCATTTAAAATTAGCCTATCATATTTCACCATGTCTCACATTGATCCCTATTTAATAATTTCTCATACAATTGGTAAAATTAGAGAATGAAACTTCCACATGTGCATGTACACACACAATAAGCATAGAATATAACAATTAATTATTTTTATGACTCGGTTTTGTGGTCCCGAAACCACTTTCCGACTAGGGTCAATTTTGGGCTGTCACACTACTCAAGCTTTAAGCTCATGTCCTTTCATTATTAAGCAAATGTTATAACATAACTAACATCCCTTTTTCAATTTGAACATCAACACATAAAGAAATTAAACACAAAGATTCATAGCCGAAACCTATACATAACATCATTCAAGGTTTAATCCCCTAAATTCATGCACAAAGTCGAACCTATTGAGATATGTATATAAAACAATATCTAGTTAGTACATTCAAGCACCTACGGCATTCCTTCAATTTAATACTAAGACAAACCAAAAGATTTATTCATGTAAATTCAAAATTTCAAGTTCATCTCTTTCACATATAAATACCAAAAATTAAGTATTTAGTAGCTTAAACTCTATTAAACCTTAAAACATCAATCTATCCCTACCATTTTCCCCATGGCGAATGCTCAAGACACCATAAAACTAAAAATTTTGTCATGGGATATGTAATGAACTTAACATCTAACTCAAAATATGAAAAAAAATCCATAAGCTAACATGAATTTCTCACCTTATTCATGACTTAGAATCACCGAATGGTTGCTCCTCTCTCCCTCTTAGAATCGGCCAAGAAGAAACAAGAATAAAGACTTGTTTCTTTCACCCCTTCCTTCTTTCTTCTTCTTCTTGTAATGCTAAGAAGAACAATGTGATGCCCTTTTTTTTCTTTCCTTCACCCTTCATCCCCTTATTATATTACTAACTCATTATTTTATTCTTTCCAACATGAACATTAGCACACCATGCTTAAAATATGCTATGATCCATAGCATGGCCTACCACTAGCTCAATTTTTTGGGCAATTTGACATGCAAACCCCACACTTCTATAACATGCATTAACAGGCCACTTTACATTTGCCTAGCACACTTCTAAATTTTCTCACATAAGTCCTATTTACTAAATTTCACCTACAATTAGCAAAATTCAAATATGAAATTTTCACACATGCATATATACATATAGTAAGCATCAAACATGACAGCTAATTATTTTTATGACTCGGTTTTGTGGTCCCGAAACCACTTCCCGACTAGGGTCATATTAGGGCTGTCACATCTCTAGCCTATACATGTCATACTTTAATATATACATTTTCAAAAGGTACCAAAATAGAGTTCGATAGTGTGGTGTTGATCCTCAATGATCCCCGAGCTTTTGGTAGCTTCAATATCTATAAAACAATGCAAACACAAACAAAGTAAGCTTTCAAAAGCTTAGTAAGTCATATACAAATAAACTTAACTTATAACATCAATTTAAACCAATTCATTTACACAATTTAAGGCAAAATACATTCTCATAGCCATATATCTCCATTAGTTCATTTGATCATGATTCACATATATATTTCATATCTCATCCTCATAACAACTTATACTTATATCATATATTCACCAAGGTACAAGTACTTACCATTCATTCTCAAACATGGTATACAATTCAAACATACTTGAATCAGATACACAATCACATAGTCATTCATTCTCTCAGAATGCCCGTTGAACCTTTCAGAACCAATAAGGATACTCGAATAACTCAGAAAGCTCGTACAATGCAAACGTCCTAGACGTGGTCTTACATGTAATCAAATATTGATGCCATTGTCCGAAACAGGGTCTTACATGAAATCAAATACGATGACGATGTAACACCCCGAACCCGAGACCATCGCCGGTGTCGGACGCGAGGGGTTAACGAGCCAAGTCCTCTTAAAGCACCGACCAATTTGTCATTTCCAGACAGGCTGGAAAACTGCGTCACTGTCGCCTTAAAAATCATATCTCGAGTTTCAAAACTCGGAAACTGATTCCGTAAATTTTCCCTGAATTTAGACTCATATATCCTTCCATGGATTTATTTCTAGAATTTTTGGTCGGGCCAATTGGTACAGTTTATTAGTTAAAGTCACCCATGTTACAGGGATCGACTGCTCTGACCTTCGCGCGTTACAACTTGAATATCTCTCTGTGCAGGGCTTTAATACTGGTTCCGTTTGTTTCTAATGAAACTAGACTCAAAATGGAATCTGCACATATAAGGCATGACTTCTAATTCTTTCTGTATCATTCATAGTAAATTTTTAAAGTCGCGACAGGGGACCCAGAAACAGTTCTGGCCCTGTCTCACAATAACTTTAATATCTCTTAACATGTAACTCCTATGACCGTTTCGTTTCTTCCATATGAAAGTAGACTCATCAAGGTTCATTTACATAACTTATTCACTATTTAATACCATTCCTACAAATTTTGGTGATTTTTCAAAACCACACCACTGCTGCTGCCAGCATCTGATTTCAAGGTAACCTTTACCTATCTCATGATTTCCACGATTCAATTGGCCCTTTTGCATACATAGCACAAAGTGTGATCATGATTAACCATTCCAATGGCTAATCTTTTCAAAACAATTCCATACCCCATAATGATCATCATACAAACGATTATAGAATCATACTGAAAACGTATATAAGCCATTTTCGCATGGCTATCCAAGCTTACACAAAACCGAGAAGTACATGACCTTCAACAATAGGGTAGTCCTATACATGCCATTTCAAAGTTCAACCAAAATTATACCAAAATGGAGGCTTTGATAGTGTAGATGACTTCGACTTTAATGATCCCGAATCCAATCGCTAACGAGCAAAATCTATAAAACAGAGAGCCAAAGCAACGAGGTAAGCATTTTTATGCTTAGTAAGTCTCAAGCAATAAAATCAGCTTTAACTAAAGCATTACATTCACATAGCCAAATGAATCATTTCATTAATACACATTCACATAATCATACTTACTTCACACTTCATCATTATATACTTTCACAAGATATCAACCAATTCAATAGCGGAAAACTCGTTAGTCGATTGTGCGAATGTTACTCAAACGTATCGACTTTTCCAATGCACATATAAACATACCTTATCCTTTGGGCTTTTCGAGCGTACTAATTAAATTTATTACAGCAACCAACGCTCACCTTCAGCCCAAGCTTCTTCGGATTACAACCGGATATAACCACATGCACGAATGCCTTCGGGTCTTAGCCCGGATATAACGACTTGCACAAATGCCTTCGGTATTAGCCGGATTTAACAACTTGCACGAATGCCTTGGTCTTAGCCGGATGTAGTCACTAGCACAATTGCCTTGGTCTTAACCTGGATATAATTACTAGCACAAATGTCTTGGGACTTAGCCGGATATCATTCAATTGCTCATGCACACATACATCAATAATCATTACACATCCATGTTTCATTTTCGTTACTAAGGCTCAAACATATCACTAGCATAATCACCTTGGGACTTAGCGGGTATCATTCAAATACTCATACACACATATATCAATAATCATTACACATCCATATTTCATTTCACATAATTGAGTAGGGTCATTACTTGAAGACTTACCTCGGATGTTGTCGAACGCAGCTTCAACGGCTATTCGATCACTTTTCCTTCCCTTTATCGGATTTAGCTCCCTTTGCTCTTGAGCTTAACGAATACAAGTAGAAGTATTCAATATTTTTCTCAATAATGTTTACTAGTCAATCACATTCGGCATCTCATATCATCTCACTTTATTATAATTTATCATTCAACCTTTGAACCAAAACGCCATTATATGGCCACATATACATACATCCATATATTTAAGCTCAAGAATTTTAACATAACATCAAGTGCTCAAATTACTCATGTGGCCGATTATACATGGTCATAAATACACAAAATCAAAAATAATTTCAAGGTTTTTCACCCTATACATGTACTAGGCGAATGTACATGCAAATTTCACAACATTCTTCAACAAATTTCTTCTTTAAACAAACATATTTATCACTTTCTTCATCACCAAAATATCATGTGCAAACATATATACACATATAGG
The DNA here is from genome assembly GCF_025698485.1 of Gossypium arboreum. Taxonomy (NCBI): domain Eukaryota; kingdom Viridiplantae; phylum Streptophyta; class Magnoliopsida; order Malvales; family Malvaceae; genus Gossypium; species Gossypium arboreum. The sequence continues at coordinate 77,908,858 of NC_069077.1, read as the reverse complement.
TGCAAGGCAATTTCAAGGTGTCCATAACCATCCAAAGTACAAATTTTAACTAACATGCAAGAAGCATAAACCATGCTCATGAATGCTTCATGGCGAATACATCACAATCATGCCCTTTCAACTTCGGTCATGGTTAAACAAAAGAAAACTCAATGTCTTACTCAAGATTGCTACAAAGAAATTTCAAGAGTAGACAATCCATCATTGCATGCATCATTAGCAAGCTTCACATTTAGCATGCAATGGCTTTAACACAATAACAACTTTGGCCAAATACCATTTCCATGGCATAACAAGGATTTGAACCATGGCTAACATGAACATCAAGTTAGCAACTAAAACATGCATGAAACTCATAACACAACCTCATACATACCTTAATCTTGATGCAAGTTTAGCCAAATCTCCTTCTAGATCTCTTCTAAACAAAGAAAATGAAGCAAAATCTCTTCTTCCTCTTAGAATTTTCGCCAAAAGAAGGAGGGAAAAGATGAACAATTTTTTGTTTTTCTTTCTTAGTTACACGGCAATGGGGGAAGGAGCCTTCACACACACATTTTTTTTTTATTCCATACTCCTTATTCTATTCATTCAAACATAACCCACTTACCAAACATGTTTCATGACATGATTTTTGCCCATAATTCCTTGTCATGGCCGGCCACTAGCTATAAAAAGGGGAATTTGACATGCAAGTCCATTGTTTTGCATGCATGCTTTAATTAGTCATCACACATTTTCATATCGTACTTTCAAAGTTCACTACTAAGTCCCTTCTAGTGAAATTCACCTTTATAACACTAAATCTGTAATATCCTGATTTTGGGCCTAGTCGAAATAGTGGTTTCGTGACCACAAAATTCGAGATATAAATAATTATTTTATGATTATTTTAAGGTCTATGATATGATTGCATGATTGTGTGAAAATTTCGTGAAGAAATTTTATGCATAAAGTGCCTAATTTGAAATTTGGGACTAAATTGAATAAATTGCAAAACTTGTGTTCTAGAAGTATTTTGCATAAAATTGAATTAGATGATTAATTAGAGGTCCTTAAAGAGTAATTTTACCAATTTCTAAGTCTATGGACAAAAATTGGACATGGATGGAATTTTTGAAAAGTTTAGTAGTAAGGGCATTTTGGTCATTTAGGGGTAAAATGAATTAAAATACAAAATTAAAAGCCAATTTTGCTCATCTTCAACCCCATGGCCAAATATAGCAAGGAGAAACCATGGCTAGGGTTTTCAAGCTTCCAAGCTCGATTGTAAGTTCGTTCTAGCCTCGTTTTTAATGATTTTTACGTTTTGGAGTCCCAAGAGCTCGATTTAGCTTATGCTAGCAATAATTTAACCTAGGGTTTATATTTGGAAAAATACCCATAGGTGAAATTTGTGTATTTTGGTGTTTTATGATAGAATATGAGGTTTTAAATTATGTTAGACAACTTGTGCTACTCGGTTTTAAGTGAAAACGAGCAAAGGGCTTAATCGGTAAAAATACCTAATAGTCATAAGTACATGTTAGAGTGAGAATTTGATGTTGCCATAGAAGGAAAAATGACCAGCATGTCATAAAACATAAGAAAATAGGCTGAATTTTAATTTACGAGCTTTGGGGCAAAAGTGTAAATATGCAAAAGTTTAGGGCAAAATTGTAATTTTTCCAAAATATGATTTTGGGTCAATTTGAATAATGTGAGTCCTAATTAGACTATATTTTAAATGATAGAGCAAGGAAAACTGAAATTCGGGCTAAAATGGGGAAAATACCAAGTGGTGGACGAAATGGTAAAATAGCCATTTTAGCATACGAGGTAAGTTCATATGTAAATGTTGGTAACATAGTTATTATTTTAAATGTTTTAATGTTTTTTAAATGATATGATAATTATTATGAAATATTATACTTGTGATAATTGTTTGATAATATGTCAAATTATGTGATATACTTGGAAAATATGAAATACTACCGAGTATCGGTATCGGCATTCCGTAGAAGATGGTTGAGACACATGATTGGGAAAAAGGTCCGTTGAACCTTAGGAATGGATTAGGATACAAGTGACATGTCACTGGGATATTTGGGCATCCGAACTCGTTGAGTTGAGTCCGAGTTCACTTATGGATGCGAATGTCCGAACTCGTTGAGTTGAGTCCGAGTTCGTGAGATGTAACTAGGCATCCGAACTCGTTGAGTTGAGTCGAGTTCACTTATGGATCTGAACGCCGAGCTCGTTGAGTTGAGTCCGAGTTCGCTTATGGGCGGGTTACATGATTGCTTGATTGAATATGTGGCACTTATGTGCAAGTTATCCATGTATCTGAATTATATTCCGATGTGTTCAACCGGTAAAGTTCTACTCAAATGGAGGAATACTCAAGATGAAAGGGACGTATTGGTAAGTGTTGTGAAATGGATAATTTGAACAGGTATGTACTTAACCCTCGGGTTGAAAACTCGATATAACAACAATATGGTAAGATGATAAATGAAAAGGTGATATGAATGTCTTGGTGATGATTATGCAAATGATGTTTTATGTTTGCTTATATGGTTATGTTACTTGCTATTTGCATGTGAGCTTACTAAGCATTTATGCTTACTCCTCCTTTTCATTCCTTGTAGTGTTGACAAGCCAGCTCGAAATCGGAAGCGGTCGGAGGCACGCTCACACTATCCGTATACCATCTTGACATAATGGCTTGTATATTTTGAGTATGGCATGTATAGCATTATAATCATTTTGTATATATGGTCTTATGATATGGTTATTGAGTGGTATGGAGATAGAAATGCTTGGTAATGATTAGCCATTGGAATGGCTAATCATGATCATATTTGGTATTATGTATGTCAAATTGCTAGCTAATCCATGGAAACCATGAAATAGGTAAAATTTACCATAAAATAGATTCAGACAGCAGCAGTGACGTGAGTTTCAAAAATCACTAAAAATAGTAGAAATGGAATTAAATAATGAATAAGTTATGGAATCGAAGCTTGATGAGTATATTTTCATATGGAATAAGCGAAACAGGTATATGAGCTATATTTTATGAGATGTTTAAATTTTTGTGAAACAGGGCCAGAGCGATTTCTGGATCCCCTGTTCTGACTTTGGAAATTCACCATAAATTTTACAAAGATAATTAGAAGTCACGCTTTATATGTACAGATTCCTTATTGAGTCTAGTTTTATTAGAGACAAACAGCATAGTCATTGAAGCTCTGTACAGGGATATATCTGATTCGTAATACACAGAGGTCAGAGTAGTTGAACCCTGAAACAGGGGAGACTTTAACTAATAAACTGTACTAATTGGCCCAACCAAAAATTCTAGAAAAAAATTAGTAGATATATATATGAGTCTAGTTTCAGGAAAAATTTACGGAATTGGATTTCGAGTTTCGTAACTCGAGATATGATTTTAAAGCGACTGTGATGCAGTTAGCCAGCTTGTCTGGAAATTTTAAAATGAATTGTATGAGCTGTTTAATTAATGAATTAAGTCGATTAACACCTCGTGTTCGACTCGCAACGGTCTCAGTGCGGGTGTTACAAAATCAATCATCAAAAATGTCACACATGAGCACACACATATTATAGGCATCAAAATAAATTTTAAATTATTTTTATGCCTCGGTTTTAATGGTCCCGAAACCACATTCCGACTAGGGTCAATTTTGGTGTCACAACTCTCCCCACTTAAGAAATTTTCGTCCCGAAAATCTTACCGTAAATAGGGTTGGGTATCGCTCTTTCATAGAGTTCTCGGTTTCCCAAGTAGCTTCTTCTATCCGTGTTTGAGCCATAACACTTTCACTAGCGGAACCGCTTGTTTCGCAACTCTTTCACTTCACGTGCCAGGATACGAATCGGTTCTTCCTCATAACTCATATTGGCTTGAATTTCAACTTCTGATGGACTAATCACGTGCGATGGATCAGATCTATAGCGTCGAAGCATCGAAACATGAAAGACATCGTGAATCTTTTCGAGTTCAGGGGGCAAAATCAAACGATATGCCACTGGACCGACTCGCTCGGATATCTCATATTGTGACATCCCTAATTTGACCCTAGTCGGAAAGTGGTTTCGGGACCACTAAACCGAGTCTTATAAGTAATTAAAAGTTATATTCTATGTTTATGATATTAGTAAATGCATGTGTGAAAGTTTCATGCATTAATTTGATCATTTCTATGTGAATTTATTAAAATGGACTTGTATGAAACATTGTTGAAAGGTGATAGGCTAATCTTACAATGGTCTAATAGTACATGCATGCAAAAGAGTGGTTTTGCATGTCAATTTGCCCAAAAAAGGGAAGAGTGGCCGCCATGACAAGAATATGGGCAAGGGAACATGTTTCCAACATGTTTAGTTAGTGGATTATGTAGAAAAAATAAAGAAATGAAAAAAAAAATGAGCATGGATGCCCCCCCTTGTTGCCGTGAGTAGAGGAAAAAGAAAGGAGAAAAATTTGTTCATCCATTCTCAAATCTTGGCGAAAATACTAAGGGAAAAGGAAGGATTTTTGCTTCATGCTTGGTTTAGAAGAGAACTAGAAGGAGATTTGGTCATACTTGTGTCAAGATTAAGGTATGTTTGAGGTTGTGTCATGAGATTCATGCATGTTTTAGTTGCTAACTTGATGTTCATGTTAGCCCATGGTTCAAATCCTTGTTATGCCATGGAAATGGTATTTGGCCAAGGTTGATATTGTGTTAAAGCCATTGCATGCTAAATGTGAAGCTTGTTGATGATGCATGTAATGATGGATTGACTACTCTTGAAATTTCCTTTAGCATTCTTGAGTAAGACATGGAGTTTTCTTTGTTTAACCATGACCAAAAATTGAAAGGGGATGGTGTGGGATGTATTCGCCATGGCATGCTCATAAGTGCGATTTATGCTTGTTGCATGATAGGTAAAAATTTGTGTTTTGATATGTGTGTATATGTGTTTGTACATGATGTTACAAATGGATGTGAAAATATATGCTAGATTGGGAAAATTTGATTAAATGTTCATGAGATGAAATTAGGTGATTAAAAGATGTTAGTTGACATTGTACATATATATATATATATATATATTCGGCCATTAAAGTGAGTATGTAGGTAATCTTGAATCAAGTTTTTGGTGCATATTCGGTTAGGTGTATAATCGACCAAATGGGCGATTAGTAAGAATGGTTGCCGAATATACAAGCATACATATGCATGTGTAGTTGAATTATGAATGTTTAGCAAGATGGTTAAACTAGTGATTTATTGATTAAGCTCAAGGAGTTAAAGAAGGAGAATCAAGCAAGGGAAAGACGAAGGTCATCGAGTAGCCGACTTGGAACTATTTTACCCAACACGAGGTAAGTCATTAAGCATATATTTGGTGTTGATTTGAATGAACATAATATATATGCAAATGTGTTTAAATGAGTTGATGTGTAAATGGAAATGTATGTGTATGGAATGATGCCATTGTTGAATGTATAAAGGCAGCAAAATGCATAAGGTATTGGTCTCGGCACTAAGTGTGCAGGTATAAATGGACACGGTGACAAGATTGGCACTAAGTGTGCGGGTTTAAAGTTGTACAACACTAAGTGTGCGAGTTTGATTATATAGCACTAAGTGTGCGAGCTGAATGTATATAGCACTAAGTGTGCGGATTCACTATATGCTCTTGCATTACAATTGGCCTTGAGTGTGCGACATTACCGAAGTTAATCCGGACAGCGGATCGGTAAGTACCTTGAGCTCATGACGAATAGGCAATATGTTCATGCTCGGGGTTGAGCTTGGTAAGCTTTAAATCTATGTGATGATTGCAATTGTATGATTGTGGTGAAAATGAGTTAGTGTGTGAAAATGCCTCAAATATCTTATTGTATAGAATATGAAATGTGGATGTATGACTTGGCATGAGATTGTACCGAAAGGTCCGAGGAATTATAGTATAGTTTCGATATGGATGGAGTACCTAGCCTCGTTTATCGTTTCATGTTGTGATAATTTTATTAATGGTTGGTTGATGAATGCTTATGACTTACTGAGTTATAAACACACTCCGTGTTTTCTTGTCACCCATTTTAGGTCTCTTGGACTCGTATCGTTTGCGTGCTCGGAACCGTCGTTGAAGTCATCACACCGGCTGGAAATCTTTTGGTATTGTCTTCGTAGTTGAACTAGGAGAACATTTGGCATGTATAGGCTATTTTGTTTTGTTGAATTGTGGGTTGTAAACTTTAAGCCTTGCGAAAATGGCCTATGTGGTCGGTTGAGTGTGATTCTAAAACCTATGGTCACGAGCCTTAGAAACCTTAATTTTGATAAGGTGGCCATAGTTGCATTACGTATGATGAAATAGTTGGCCATGGAAGAATTATGAAATAGCCATTGTTTGCTTTAGTAACAGATGCTGCCAGCAGCAGCGAGGTGAGATGGAAAAATCACTAAAAATAGTATAAGTAGAATTAAATAGTAAATAAATTATGAAATTTAACCTTGATGAATCTATTTTCATATGGATGAAACGAAACGACCATATGAGCCGTATTTTAAGAGATATTCGAGATTTCGTGAGACGGGACCAGAACGGTTTCTGGGTCCCCTGTTGCAACTTTGAAAATTTACTATAAATTATCCAGAAATAATTAGAAGTCATGCTTTATATGTGAAGATTCCATTTTGAGTCTAGTTTCATTAGAAACAAACGACACCAGTATTAAAGCCCTGTACGGAGAGATATTCAAGTTGTAACGCACGAAGGTCAGTGTAGTCGACCCCTGTAACATGGGTGACTTTAACTAATAAACTGTACCAATTGGCCCGACCAAAAATTCTAGAAATAAATCCATGGATGAATATATGAGTCTAAATTCATGGAAAATTTACGGAATCAGTTTCTGAGTTTTGGAACTCGAGATATGATTTTTAAGGCGACAGTGATGCAGTTTTCTAGCCTGTCCGGAAATGCCAAATTGGTCGGTACTTTAAGAGGATTTGTCTCGTTAACCCCTCGTGTCCGACACCGGCGATGGTCTCGGGTTCGGGTGTTACAATTTTATTGGTATCGAGCTATGGTTTAGTCGGTTCTAGGACTACCATAGCGTGTGAGTTTAGCTATACATGCCAAATTGTTAGTGCTTAATAATGTGATGACTTGACGGTTGAAATTTTTGTTTTGATTAGCAATGGAACCGGGATAGAGACCCTTGGTGGATGACGTTGAAAGTGTAGCGGCTGCTCCGCGCAAGGGACACCGCTGTTGAGCCTCATCATCCGTGAATAATCAAAATGAAGGCGAAACAAGCCTTCTTCACCATGATGAATGAGTGGGTCGCGCAATATGCCCGAACCACTTTGGCTGTCCAACCATTCCCGAATTTAAATACTCCGCCCAAGAGTCCATAATGCCTCCGATTCTCGATCCGTGAGGCTAAGAAAACCACCTGTAGACTTGATTAGGAAGCGGGCCGAGGAGTTCAAGGCCATAGTCATGATGATGCCGAAAGAGAGATTCGGCTCGATAACACCATTCGAGTGTTAGATGAACTATCATGCACACCGATGAATGTCTTAAGTGTGCTATATCCTTGTTAAGAGACTCGACTTACTATTGGTGGAGGACTTTAATTTCCATAGTCCCAAATGAGCGAGTTACTTGGGATTTCTTTCAATTCAATTTGAAAGAAATACATTAGCCAACGATTCATCGATCGAAGCGTAAGGAATTCTTGGAACTCAAGCAAGGCGGATGGCCGTGATCTCGAATCTGAACATGAGTTTGTAAGACTCGGTCGGTATGCTCGGGAGTGTGTGGCTGATGAGGTTGCTATGTGCAAAAGATTTGAAGAAGGATTGAATGAAGACTTAAAGCTGCTAGTGGGTATTTTGGAGATAAAGGAGTTCGTAACACTAGTCGAACGAGCCTGCAAGGCGGAAGAACTCGGAAAGGAAAAGAAGAAGGCTGAATTTGAAGCAAGAGATATGATTTTTAAGTCGACAGTGACGCAGTTTTCCAGCCTGTCCGGAAATGCCAAATTGGTCGGTACTTTAAGAGGATTTGTCTCGTTAACCCCTCGTGTCCGACACCGGCGATGGTCTCGGGTTCGGGGTGTTACACATATGGCCCAATGAACCTCGGGCTCAACTTGCCCTTACGGCCGAATCTGAGTATCTTTTTCCAAGGCGGAACCTTGAGAAACACTTTATCTCCCACCTGATACTCGATGTCCTTACGCTTCAGATCCGCGTCACGACTTACGACGATCGGAGGCTATCTTGAGACTTTCACGGATTACTTTCACTTTACATTCAGCATCTCTAATCAAATCCACCGAAAATTTTGCTTTCACCGAGCTCGGTCCAAAACAATGGTGTACGGCATTTACGACCGTACAAAGCCTCGTAAGGTGCCATCCTAATACTTGATTGAAAACTATTGTTATAAGCGAATTCAATCAAAGGCAAATACCGTTCCCATGAACCATCGAACTCGAGGATGCAACATCTCAACATATCCTCAAGTATCTCGAATTATCCGCTCGGATTGACCATCGGTTTGGGGGTGAAAAGCGGTCTTTGAAATGCAACTTGGTACCCAAAGCTTCTTGCAACTTCTTCCAAAATCGCGAGGTAAATCTCGGATCTCTATCCCACACGATAGAAATAGGCACCCGTGTAATCTCACAACTGAAACGTACAATTCGGCTAATTTGTCCATTGAAAAATCCGTACGTACGGGGACAAAGTGAGCCGACTTAGTCAGTCTATCTACCACGACCCAAATCGCATCCTTCTTACTTGCTAACAATGGCAGTCCAGATACAAAGTCCATTGTGACTCGATCCCATTTCCACTCGGGTATCGTGATCGGCTAAAGTAATCCTGAAGGCACTTGATGTTCCGCTTTCACTTGTTGACATATTAAACATCTCAAACAAAGTCGGAGATGTCTCGTTTCATACCATGCCACCAAAACCGACGCGTTTCAAATCGTTGTACATCTTCGTACTCACGGGTGGATTGCCATTCGGCTACAATGGGCTTCGTTCGAATTATCGAAATAAGTTTGAATTCTTTGGAACACACAGACGACCACGAACCTCAAACAATCGTCATCATCGATCGAAACTCCGATTCCTTGTTACGAACACACTCGGCCCGTTTTGCAACCAACTCATCGTCGACCTTCCGAGCTTCACAAATTTGATGTATCAATAATGGTTTGGCTTTCAATTCAGCTACTAACACGTTGTCGGATCGAGCGGACAAGTGCACATTCATCGTCAAAAGCGAATAATGATTTACGACTCAAGGCATCCGCAACCACATTCGCCTTTCCGGGTGATAGTCAATGACCAACTCATAATCCTTTAACAGCTCGAGCCAACGTCTTTGTCGCAGATTTTAAGTCTCTTTGGGTCATCAAATATTTGAGACTTTTGTGATCCGAGTACACATGGCACCTCTCACCAAATAAGTAATGTAGCCAAATCTTTAAAGCGAATCGATGGCGACCAATTCGAGATCATGGGTCGGATAATTTTTCTCATGTGGCTTTAATTGCCTCGATGCATAGGCCACAACTCGACCTTCTTGCATCAATACACAACCTAAACCAAGTAGGAGGCGTCACTATAGATGACAAACTCTTTGCCGATTCGGGTTGCACTAGAATTGAGGCTTCATCAAATAAGTTTTCGATTGATCGAAACTCTTGACATTTCTCCGTCCATTCGAACTTAACATCCTTTTGGAGTAGCCGTCATTGGCGTGGCTATCGTTGAGAAACCTTTTACAAATCGTCGGTAATAACCAAGCAAGCCCCAAAAGCTCGAACCTCGGTAATATTTCTCGGAGGCTTCCAGTTAAGTATGGCTGAAATTTTGTTCGGGTCGACTCGAATGCCCGATGCAAATATCACATGCCCCAAGAAGCTAACCTCTCTTAACCAGAACTCACACTTGCTGAACTTAGCATATAATTGCTTATCCCGTAGAATTTGCAGCACTAACCTCAGGTGTTCAGCATGTTCGGTCTCATTTCTTGAATAGACCAAGATGTCATCAATGAATCCGACTACGAACCGATCTAAATATGGTCTGAAGATCGATTCATCAAATCCATAAATACCGCAGGGCATTAGTAAGTCCAAACGGCATCACTAGAAACTCGTAGTGACCATATCTTGTTCAAGGCGGTCTTGGAGTGCGTCCAGAATCTCGAATTCATGAATCGATAATAGCCCGATCTCAAATCTATTTTCGAGAACACCGAGGCTCCTTCAGTTGATCAAAAAGTCATCAATACGTGATAACGGATATTTGTTCTTTATCGTCGCTTTATTAAGTCGACGATAGTCGATGCACAACCTCATGGTCCCATCCTTCTTTTCACAAACAACACTGGCGCACCCAAGGCGAAAAACTCAAAGGGCAAAACCTCTATCCACCAATTCTTGCAACCGAGCTTTCAACTCCTTTAATTCCGTCGATTGCCATACGATACGGAGCTATCGAAATTGGAGTGGTACCAGTCCCAATTCGATGCCAAACTCTATTTCCGAGCAGTGGTAAACCCGCAATTCTTGAGGAAAACATCCGGGTATTCACAAACCAGCGCAGATTCGGGTTTCTTTTCGACTCCTTGTCATCAAGCACATACGCAAGGTACGCTTCGCACCCTTTTCTTACATATTTTCGGGCCAACATTGCTGATATTACAGCTGGCAACCCCTTTAAGTCCGTAGACTCAACCCGAATTATCTCATTATTCGCACACCTCAGATCGATAGTCTTGCTTTTGCAATTTAGAACCGCATCGTGCATGGTCAACCAATCTAAACCAAGAATAACGTCGAATTCATCGAACGGCAAAAGCATCAAGTCTGCCGGAAAACAAGAAACTCGGAATACTAGGGGACTTTTCTTGCACACTTTGTTGACAAGCACGTAATGACCCAAGGGTTTGACACCGAATTACAAACTCATGAGACTCAATAGGGAAAGTCTTCTTTGGATGCTAAGGTTTCACATATATAAGAATGAGTAGAACCAGGTCAATCAAAGCAATCACATTAGTATCGAAAAGAGTGAAAGTCTGGTAATAACATCCGGTGAGGCGGCATCCTCGCGCGTCTTGCGTATGGCATAAGTCCTAGCAGAGTACGAGCCTCGGGTCTTGTTGTAGCATCTCTCGACCCTCTCGACCGCCACTAGCATTGCCCGCATCTCGGATGGCCTACCTCGGCGGTGGTAGCACGGGTTTCCACTTTGACTTGCATTTTGTTCAAGCAACCTCGGGCGATCCTTGATAAAGTGGTCACCGATCCACACTTATAGCAGAGGCGATCACGGAACCTCAGCTCCCGAATGCCATTTGCCACAATGCAGACACTCGCTCTCTCTCCGATCATTTCCACCACAGCGATCGAAGTGACTCGTGTGGTCACAGGAGGTCATTGCGATCTCGTCTAGAAAAGCCGAAGCGCCTCTAGACCGGCTCACATCATCTCAAATCTCTTGATGCTGTTGAAGAGACTTTCCGAGGACCTTTTGAATTCTCCGGTTCCCACATCAACTTTTGTTTCTCCTTCCTAAGCTCTTGACTTTACAAGCTCGCTCAACAAGTACTACGAACTCTCGTATTTCGAGAATGCCAACGAACATCCTTATATCATCATTCAGCCCATCCTCGAAGCGTTTACACATAATAGCTTCGGACGAAATGCATTCTCGCGCGTACCGGCTAAGCCTCACAAATTTTCATTCATAGTCGGTAACTGACATAGAGCCTTGCTTAAGATCAAGAAATTCCTTTCGCTTCTGGTCGATGAATCTCTGACTGATATACTTTTTTCGGAACTCGACTTGAAAGAACTCCCAAGTCACTTGCTCTCTAGGCACCACAGAAGTTAGAGTACTCCACCAATAGTAGGCGGAATCACGTAGCAAGGAGATGGTACAATTTAAGCACTCATCGGGTGTACAAGATAGCTTATCGAGCACCCGGATAGTGTTGTCCAACCAAAATTCAGCTTGCTCGGCATTGTCATCATCCATAGCTTTAAATTCAGTGGCCCCATGTTTTCGAATCCTATCGAGTGGGGGCTTACTTGACCTTATTTGGTCAGTTATCGGAGGTATTGTAGGTGCGGGGGTTGCATTTGTCGGAAATGGAGGTTGTGGAACAGCCGTGTTAGTTCGAATGTATTGGTTAAACCAGTCATTCATCACACTATAAAAGGCTTGCCTAGCCTCATCGTTCGGATTGCTGGCCATAGGTTGAGAGTCCACCGGCGTTGTCCCTTGCGCGGGAGCAGGCGCCACACTCTCCACATCATCAGCTATTGCTCGGTTGGGATCGGGATCCGTTGCTATAAACAAACACAAAGTCAAATTGTCAGAAATCACCACACTATCAATTCATCATTTAATGGCATGTATAGCTAGACCCCAAACATATCACGGTAGTCCTAGAATCGACTAAACCGTAGCTCTGATACCAATAAAATTGTAACACCCCGAACCCGAGACCATCGCTGGTGTCGGACGCGAGGGGTTAACGAGCCAAGTCCTCTTAAAGCACCGACCAATTTGTCATTTCCAGACAGGCTGGAAAACTGCATCACTGTCGCCTTAAAAATCATATCTCGAGTTTCAAAACTCGGAAACTGATTCCGTAAATTTTCCCTGAATTTAGACTCATATATCCTTCCATGTATTTATTTCTAGAATTTTTGGTTGGTCCAATTGGTACAGTTTATTAGTTAAAGTCACCCATGTTACAGGGATCGACTGCTCTGACCTTCGCGCGTTACAACTTGAATATCTCTCTGTGCAGGGCTTTAATACTGGTTCCGTTTGTTTCTAATGAAACTAGACTCAAAATAGAATCTGCACATATAAGGCATGACTTCTAATTCTTTCTGTATCATTCATAGTAAATTTTTAAAGTCGCGACAGGGGACCCAGAAACCGTTCTGGCCCTGTCTCACAATAACTTTAATATCTCTTAACATGTAACTCCTATGACCATTTCGTTTCTTCCATATGAAAGTAGACTCATCAAGGTTCATTTACATAACTTATTCACTATTTAATACCATTCCTACAAACTTTTGTGATTTTTCAAAACCACACCACTGCTGCTGCCAGCATCTGATTTCAAGGTAACCTTTATCTATCTCATGATTTCCACGATTCAATTGGCCCTTTTTGCATACATAGCACAAAGTGTGATCATGATTAACCATTCAATGGCTAATCTTTTCAAAAAATTCCATACCCATAATGATCATCATACAAACGATTATAGAATCATACTGAAAACATATATAAGCCATTTTCGCATGGCTATCCAAGCTTACACAAAACCGAGAAGTACATGACCTTCAACAATAGGGTAGTCCTATACATGCCATTTCAAAGTTCAACCAAAATTATACCAAAATGGAGGCTTTGATAGTGTAGATGACTTCGACTTTAATGATCCCGAATCCGATCGCTAACGAGCAAAATCTATAAAACAGAGAGCCAAAGCAGCGGGTAAGCATTTTTATGCTTAGTAAGTCTCAAGCAATAAAATCAGCTTTAACTAAAGCATTACATTCACATAGCCAAATGAATCATTTCATTAATACACATTCACATAATCATACTTACTTCACACTTCATCATTATATACTTTCACAAGATATCAACCAATTCAATAGCGGAAAACTCGTTAGTCGATTGAGCGAATGTTACTCAAACGTATCGACTTTTCCAATGCACATATAAACATACCTTATCCTTTGGGATTTTCGAGCGTACTAATTAAGTTTATTACAGCAACCAACGCTCACCTTCTGTAACACCCCTTACCCGTTACCGTCGCCGGAACAGGATACAAGGTATTACCAGAACATAACACATACCATTAAACATAACCGAAATATAAATATGTCATCCAATTTGATAGTGCATCGTATAATATATGTCTTGAACAATATTAGCCAACTTTAATGGCTTGTACAAATTAGCTGGTCGAGTACTGTAACTAATATTTTAAACCTAGACAAATATGACACGTAACAAAATAATTAAGCCTACTATACATGCCATAATTCAAAGCGTTTAGTTCAAATACCCTAAAGTATGATAGTGCGGGTAGATCTTCACGATCCTTAACTCTGAGCAAGCGAAGAACACTATAAGACAAAAGAGAGAAACAAAGTAAGCTTATAGCTTAGTAAGTAAGTATGTAAATACTAATTAAAAAAATCTAACATGTTTACACAACAATTCAAGTATATCTACTTTAACTTCACTATTCATTCCACTTTGATTAAGCTGTCTCTGCTGCGTCATATTCACTAAATAAATCATAAATCGAGTTACAAAACTCGAAATTCAAATCCGTAAAATTTCCTGAATCTAGACTCATAAAGCTTTTTGCTAATTTTTTTTATAATTTTTGGTTCAGCCGATTAGTACAGTTTATTAGTTAAATTTTCCCTGTTACACAGCTCGACTGATCTGACCTCTGTTCACTACAAATTGAATTTCTCTCAGTACACAATTCAAACAACCCTGAAGTCTGTTTCATTTAAAACTAGTCTCAATAAGGAATTTAGGCATGTAAACTATATTTCTTAATTTGCTTTTTACAATTTTAATGATTTTTCAAAGTTGGAACAGGGGATCACGTATTCATCCTGAGCAAGTCACATACAATTGTAAATATCTCAAAATATAGAATTCCTTTGCTTGCTCTGTTTCTTTTATATGAAAGTAGACTCATTAAAATTTAATTTCACATCTCATTCAACCTCTAATTATATTCCTCCTATTTTTGGTGATTTTTCAAAATCACGTCACTGCTACCATCTAAAACAGTTTTAATGCTAATTTCACTCTTTCACACATTCTTTATGTTAACCTCATTTTATCTTATATATGTATATACCACAAATCATTTTCACCACATTTCATTCACCATAGGTGTAGGTCCAAACCACAATATCACCACAAAACCATCCCGTTGAACAATTGGATCAATCCTCGATATTTAATGGTTTGACACAGCCCCACCATCATACTTCGTTTAGTTCGGCTCTCTTGTACACATGGTGAACACTTAGTACCACTCATGCGACCCAACCGATTTGTCTCGTAGCTCTCTTGTCTACATGGTGTCCTTCACTTGGAATCACGCATGCGACCTAGCTACATTTATCTTTCACGTAGCTCTCTTGTCTACATGGGATACATCTCGTATCACACATGTGACCTAGCTACTCTGAGGTGTCTCGTAGCTTTCTTGTACACATGATGTGCACTCAGCATCATACATGTGACCTAGCTACGCTCCTCTATTTCATTCGATCTCTCAGAATGTTCAGCGGGATCTCTCTCTATATTTATTTCCATTCTTCCAATACTCGATTTATATTTTAACATCAGCTAGTATATTTATATAATAGGCTGAAATATAAGAATGTACATGAAATTATTGTAATATTTACATACAAACTTACCTTGGTGCAAAATGTGGAAATTTTGCAATTTAGTCCAAAACTTTTTCCTTCCCCGTTCGAGATCAATTCGCGTCTTTCTTGATTATGGAGCTTGAAAATTGAAGAAACCCTAGCTATGGAGAGAGGAGAATTGGCAGCAACTAAGGAGGATGATGATCAATTTTGTGTTATTTTTCCCATTTTATTTCATTTAATATCCAAATGACCAAAATGCCCTCCTTACTAAACTTTCAAAAATTCCTTCCATGTCCTAATTTTGTCCATGAACTTAAAATTGGTCAAATTGCTATTTAAGACCTCCTAATTAATATTCCAAAACAATTTCATACTAAAAACTTACGGGATGCAAATTTTGCAACTTATTCGATTTAGTCCCTACTTTCAATTTAAGCACTTTAGGCATAGAATTTCATCACGAAATTTTCACACAATCATGCAATCATATCATAAACCCCAAAATAATTATAAAACAATTATTTCTATCTCGGATTTGTGGTCACAAAACCACTATTCGATTAGGCTCTAATTCGGGTTGTCACAATTCTCCCCCTTTTGAGATTTTAGTCCTCGAAAATCTTACCGTAAAGAGGTTTGGGTCTTGTTTCCTCATAGCTTCCTCGGGTTCCCACGTAGCCTCTTCTATCCCATGTCGTGCCACAATACTTTCACTAAAGCTATACTTTTATTTCTTAAGCTGTTTAACCTCTCAAGCCAAAATCTTTATTGGTTTCTCCTCATAGGTCATATCGATCGAATCTCAATTTCTGTTGGGAAATCACATGTGAAGGATCGAACGATAACGTCATAACATTGATACATGAAACACGTTATGAATTCTTTCTAACTCTGCCGGTAAGGCCAACCGATATGCCCTTGGTCCAATTCTCTCAATAATCTCGACGGCCCAATAAAACGCGGACTCAACTTGCCTTTTCGACTAAATCTAGAATCTTTTCCATGGTGACACCTTCAAGAACACTTTATCACCCACGAAATTCAATCTCTTTTCTTTTTAAATCGCATATGACTTTTGTCGATCTGAAGCGACTTTCAAGCAATCCGAATTGCTTTTATTTTCTCTTCGGTTTCTTTAACTAGATCAACTCCATGAATCATTTCTCACTAAGCTCGGTCCAATATAAAGGAGTTCGACACTTACGACCATACAAGGCTTCATGACGGTGCCATTTGTATACTTGATTGATAAGCTGTTATTGTAGGCAAACTCAATCAAAGATAGATATTTCTCCCAACTACCTCCAAATTCTAAAACACAACATCTAAGCATATCTTGAGTACCGGATTACTCTTTCCGTTTGACCATCTGTTTGTGGATGAAATGCGGTACTAAAGTTCAATTTTGTACCCAAAGCTTCTTGTAACTTTTCCAAAATCTCGAGGTAAATCTTGGATCTCTATCGATATTATAGACATAGGTACTCCGTGCAACTTCACAATTTCAGCAATATATAATTGGCTAATTTATCAAGTGAGTAATCAGTGCGTCTTGGTATAAAGTGGGCTGACTTTGTTAATCTATCAACCACTACCCAAACAAGCATCCTTCCTTTTAGGAGTTAAAGGCAAACCGGTTACAAAATCCATGGTAATCTTGTCCCATTTCCACTCGGGCACCATTACCGGTTGAAGTAATCTCGAAGGCACTTGATGTTCAACTTTTACTTGTTGATGAGATCAAACACTTGGTTACAAATTTAGAAATGTCCTTTTCATACACGCCACCAATCTGACTTCTTTAAATCATTATACATTTTTGTGCTACCGGGATGAAGCGATAAACAGCCATTGTGCGCCTCATGTAATATTTTTCGAATCAATTTATCGTTTTTACGGCACACATATCCTGTCTCGAAACATCAAGCAGATTATCGGTCCAACTTGAAAATCGAGTCGTAACTTTGATTCGCATTGAGTTCTCTTGATCCGCAACTCACTATCATTCTTTTGAGCATCACAAATCAACTGGAGAAATAACGGTTTAGCTCTCATCTCTGCTAAGATTGACCCATCATCAGACAATGCTAACCCCGTGTTCATGGCTCTCAAAGTAAAAAGAAATTTTCTGCTCAAGGCGTCAGCAACTACATTTGCTTTTCCCGGATGATAATCAATCACTAAATCATAATCCTTTAATAATTCAAGCCATCTTATTGTCGCAGATTCAGATCCTTTTGATTCATCAAGTACTTCAAACTTTTGTGATCGGTAAAAATTCGGCATTTTCACCGTACAAATAATGTCGCAAAATCTTCAAGGCAAAAACACCGGTATGCTAGTTCCAAATCATGTGTAGGATAGTTCTTCTCATGCGGTTTTAAGCGTCTCGTAGCATAAGCTACCACTTTACCCTCTTGCATCAACACACATCCAAGGCACATCAATGATGCATTACTATAAATTACGAACTCCTTTCCGACTCAAAATTGTACTAAAATTGGTGCTTGATCAATCGTGCTTTCAATTTTTCAAAACTTTGTTGACATTTATCAGTCCATTCAAACTTAACATTCTTTTGCAACAACTTAGTCATAGGAGAGGCAATCATCGAAAATCCTTCAACAAAACGTCTATAATACCGGCTAAGCCTAAAAAGCTTCTAACCTCGGATACATTCTTGGCGGTTTCCAATCAACGATCGCAGAAATTTTGCTTGGATCCACCGAATACCATCACCGAGACTATATGCCCCAAAAATCCGACTTCACGAAGCCGAACTCACTTTTACTAAACTTGGCAAGCAGTTTCTTTTCTCTCAAGATCGCAATATAGTTCTCAAGTGTTGGCATGTTCGGACTCATCTCGAGAATAAATTAAAATGTCATCTATAAACACTACTACAAACTTATCCAAATATGGTAGGAAGATCCGATTCATTAAGTCCATAAATATAGTGGAGCATTTGTTAAGCGAAAGGCATCACAAGAAACTCATAATGTCCATACCTTGTCCTAAAGGCGGTTTTCGCACATCGACTCCTTAACTCTCATTTGGTAGTAACGGACCTCAAATCAATCTTTGAAAACACTGTGGCCCCTTTAACCGATCGAATAAATCATCAATCCTCAACAGCGGTACTTGTTCTTTATAGTCACCTTATTAAGTCGACGGTAATCAATGCAAAGTCTCATTGAACCATCCTTCTTCTTTACGAATAATACAGAGCACCCGGGGAGAGAAACTCGGTCTCACAAATCCCTTGTCTGTTAACTCCTGCAATCGAGCCTTCAATTCTTTTAATTGATGAGCCATTCTATATGGAGCAATCGAGATCGGTGCGAGTACCAAACAACAAATCAATGGCAAAATCTATCTCTCGTTAGGAGGCAACCTGGCAATTCCTCAGAAATACATCCGAAACTCACAGACTATCGATCTGATTCAAATTTCAGTTGAGGCAACTCAATATTCATTACATAAGCGGATAAGCTTCACACCCTTTTCTCATGTATTTACATGCGGACATGTGCGAAATCACCATAGGCAATTTATTTGATTCATCTGTTTCAACCCACGAATTTCTCCATTTTCACATTTCAACTCTAGTGTCTTTTGTTTACAATCTACCTTAGCATCATACAATGTTAACCAATCCATTCCCAAGATAACGTCAAACTCACCAAATGGTAATGACATCAAGTTGGCCGAAAAGCAGTGACCTTGAATCATTAATGGGCAATTCTTGCAAACCTTGTCAA
This sequence comes from Gossypium arboreum, assembly GCF_025698485.1. NCBI lineage: Eukaryota > Viridiplantae > Streptophyta > Magnoliopsida > Malvales > Malvaceae > Gossypium > Gossypium arboreum. Next base: position 77,889,608 of record NC_069077.1, on the reverse strand, counting down.
CTAGCACATATTGGCCTAAGGGTTCGACACTTTAATCGTAAACTCAATAAATTCAACAGCAACTTTTTATTGGATACTAAATTCATGCAAATATAGGAATGAGTGGACCGGGATCAATCAATGCAATAACAATAGTATCATAGAGAAAATGTACCAATAATAACATCGGAGATGATGCATCTTCTCGAGCACGTATAGCATAAGCTCTAGCAGTGCTCTAGCTTACGATCTTGCCGTTAAATCTTTCATCACGTTTTACTACTAGTCCCACCTCCAGTATTTCTCGGTGGTCTACCTCTACTAGCGGTGGTATTCATCTAGCACTCTGAAATCTTTCTTCTTTAACTTTCTCCGGACAATCTCTAATAAAATGCTCATGAGAACCGCTTTGAAACAAGCTCGCTCGGTCCCCAACACTCACCATAATGTTGCTCGCCACATTGTCGACACTCGGGCTTTCTAGGTCGCACATTACCCACACTTGCCATCAAGTAGCTTGAGCTTTAGACCCGAATATGCTCTACCACGATCTCTCTGTGAATCCCCAATTGAAACTGTCATTCGAGGGTTTGTCTCTTTGGACCTCTTTGGTTGAGATTGAAATGGCTTGCTTATCTGTCTTTTTCGACATCTCGGGCCTCAATAGCGACTTTTCTTCTTTCTTTGTTCAATTCTTGACTTTAAGAGCTCGATCAACCAATACTACAAATTCTTTCAACTCCAAAATTCCTACAAGCACTTTAATGTCCTCATTCAGCCCATCTTCAAATCTTCTACACATAATGGCCTCGGTGGACACACATTCACAGGCATACTTGCTGAGTCTTACAAATTCGCGTTCATACTCTTTCTGAGACATTTCCCTGCTTCAATTCAAGGAACTCCTTCCGTTTTGATCAATAAATCGCTGACTTATGTATTTCTTTCTAAATTCTTCTGGAAGAAATCCCAAGTAACTTTTCTTTTGGCACCACTTGCAACCAAAGTCTTCCACCGGTGGTAAGCCGAATCTCTCAAAAGTGATCAAGACACTTTAAGCATTCCTCGGGTGTACATGAGAGCTCATCAAATACACGGGTAGAATTTTCAAGCCGAATTCCGCTTTCTCGGGATCATCATCGACCTTTGCTCTAAACTCTTGGCCCCTTGTTTTGAATCTTGTCAACCGGAGGCTTGTTCATTCTTACCAAATCTATACCTTGAGCACTACTGAGAATCGCCCGAGGTATAAGAGGGGTGGAGAAGGTTGAGCATTTGGATTTGCTCGAATAAATTCAAGATACCAATTGTTCATCATTTGGAGAAAGGCATCCGAGCCTCATCTCCTTGTCTCAATGTCTCAGTCTACTTTCCACAGGAGCGGTCCCTTCAAAGGGAGCGGCGCATTACTAGCAAACATCATCACCGCAGTTCCTTCAGGATCCATTACTATATTAAAACAAAACACAGCTTTAGAATAATCGAGTCACCACACTATCACAATATTTTTATGGCATGTATAGCTAGACTTTTACACACACTTTATTAGTCCGAGAACCGACTAAACCATAGCTCGATACCACTAAATGTAACACCCTTACCGTGCTACTGTCGCCGGAACAGATACAAGGTATTACCGAACATAACACATACCATTAAACATAACCGAAATATAAATATGTCATCCAATTTGATAGTGCATCGTATAATATATGTCTTGAACAATATTAGCCAACTTTAATGGCTTGTACAAATTAGCTGGTCGAGCATCTTGTAACTAATATTTTAAACCTAGACAAATATGACACGTAACAAAATAATTAAGCCTACTATACATGCCATAATTCAAAACGTTTAGTTCAAATACCCTAAAGTATGATAGTGCGGGTAGATCTTCACGATCCTTAACTCTGAGCAAGCGAAGAACACTATAAGACAAAAGAGAGAAACAAAGTAAGCTTATAGCTTAGTAAGTAAGTATGTAAATACTAATTAAAAAAAATCTAACATGTTTACACAACAATTCAAGTATATCTACTATAACTTCACTATTCATTCCACTTTGATTAAGCTGTCTCTGCTGCGTCATATTCACTAAATAAATCATAACTCGAGTTACAAAACTCGAAATTCAAATCCGTAAAATTTCCTGAATCTAGACTCATAAAGCTTTTTGATAATTTTTTCTATAATTTTGGTTCAGCCGATTAGTACAGTTTATTAGTTAAATTTTCCCTGTTACACAGCTCGACTGATCTGACCTCTGTTCACTACAAATTGAATTTCTCTCAGTACACAATTCAAACAACCCTGAAGTCTGTTTCATTTAAAACTAGTCTCAATAAGGAATTTAGGCATGTAAACTATATTTCTTAATTTTCTTTTTACAATTTTTAATGATTTTTCAAAGTTGGAACAGGGGATCACGTATTCATCCTGAGCAAGTCACATACAATTGTAAATATCTCAAAATATAGAATTCCTTTGCTTGCTCTGTTTCTTTTATATGAAAGTAGACTCATTAAAATTTAATTTCACATCTCATTCAACCTCTAATTATATTCCTCCAATTTTTGGTGATTTTTCAAAATCACGTCACTGCTACCATCTAAAAACAGTTTTAATGCTAATTTCACTCTTTCACACATTCTTTATGCTAACCTCATTTTATCTTATATATGTATATACCACAAATCATTTTCACCACATTTCATTCACCATAGGTGTAGGTCCAAACCACAATATCACCACAAAACCATCCCGTTGAACAATTCGGATCAATCCTCGATATTTAATGGTTTCAGCACACAGCCCCACCATCATACTTCGTTTAGTTCGGCTCTCTTGTACACATGGTGAACACTTAGTACCACTCATGCGACCCAACCGATTTGTCTCGTAGCTCTCTTGTCTACATGGTGTCCTTCACTTGGAATCACGCATGCGACCTAGCTACATTTATCTTTCACGTAGCTCTCTTGTCTACATGGGATACATCTCGTATCACACATGTGACCTAGCTACTCTGAGGTGTCTCGTAGCTTTCTTGTACACATGATGTGCACTTAGCATCATACATGTGACCTAGCTACGCTCCTCTATTTCATTCGATCTCTCCAATGTTCAACCGGATCTCTCTCTATATTTATTTCCATTCTTCCAATACTCGATTTATATTTTAACATCGGCTAGTATATTTATATAATAGGCTGAAATATAAGAATGTACATGAAATTATTGTAATATTTACATACAAACTTACCTTGGTGCAAAATGTGGAAATTTTGCAATTTAGTCCAAAACTTTTTCCTTCCCCGTTCGAGATCAATTCGCGTCTTTCTTGATTATGGAGCTTGAAAATTGAAGAAACCCTAGCTATGGAGAGAGGAGAATTGGCAGACAACTAAGGAGGATGATGATCAATTTTGTGTTATTTTTCCCATTTTATTTCATTTAATATCCAAATGACCAAAATGCCCTCCTTACTAAACTTTCAAAATTCCTTCCATGTCCTAATTTTGTCCATGAACTTAAAATTGGTCAAATTGCTATTTAAGACCTCCTAATTAATATTCCAAAACAATTTCATACTAAAACTTCGGGATGCAAATTTTGCAACTTATTCGATCTAGTCCCTACTTTCAATTTAAGCACTTTAGGCATAGAATTTCATCACGAAATTTTCACACAATCATGCAATCATATCATAAACCCCAAAATAATTATAAAACAATTATTTCTATCTCGGATTTGTGGTCACGAAACCACTATTCCGATTAGGCCCTAATTCGGGTTGTCACACCTTCAGCCCAAGCTTCTTCGGAATACAACCGGATATAACCACATGCACGAATGCCTTCGGGTCTTAGCCCGGATATAACGTCTTGCACAAATGCCTTGGGTATTAGCCCGGATTTAACAACTTGCACGAATGCCTTGGTCTTAGCCGGATGTAGTGACTAGCACAATTGCCTTGTGTCTTAACCGGATATAATTACTAGCACAAATGTCTTGGGACTTAGCAGGATATCATTCAATTGCTCATGTACACATACATCAATAATCATTACACATCCATGTTTCATTTTCGTTACTAAGGCTCAAACATATCACTAGCATAATCACCTTGGGACTTAGCCCGGGTATCATTCAAATACTCATACACACATATATCAATAATCATTACACATCCATATTTCATTTCACATAATTCGAGTACGGTCATTACTTGAAGACTTACCTCGGATGTTGTCGAATGGCTTCAACGGCTATTCGATCACTTTTTCCTTCCCTTTATCGGATTTAGCTCCCCTTTGCTCTTGAGCTTAACGAATACAAGTAGAAGTATTCAATATTTTTCTCAATAATGTTTACTAGTCAATCACATTCGGCATCTCATATCATCTCACTTTATTATAATTTATCATTCAACCTTTGAACCAAAACGCCATTATATGGCCACATATACATACATCCATATATTTAAGCTCAAGAATTTTAACATAACATCAAGTGCTCAAATTACTCATGTGGCCGATTATACATGGTCATAAATACACAAAATCAAAAATAATTTCAAGGTTTTTCACCCTATACATGTACTAGGCCGAATGTACATGCAAATTTCACAACATTCTTCAACAAATTTCTTCTTTAAACAAACATATTTATCACTTTCTTCATCACCAAAATATCATGTGCAAACATATATACACATATAGGTGCAAGGCCGAATTTCAAGGTGTCCATAACCATCCAAAGCACAAATTTTAACTAACATGCAAGAAGCATAAACCATGCTCATGAATGCTTCATGGCCGAATACATCACAATCATGCCCCTTTCAACTTCGGTCATGGTTAAACAAAAAAGAAAACTCAATGTCTTACTCAAGATTGCTACAAAGAAATTTCAAGAGTAGACAATCCATCATTGCATGCATCATTAGCAAGCTTCACATTTAGCATGCAATGGCTTTAACACAATAACAACTTTGGCCAAATACCATTTCCATGGCATAACAAGGATTTGAACCATGGCTAACATGAACATCAAGTTAGCAACTAAAACATGCATGAAACTCATAACACAACCTCATACATACCTTAATCTTGATGCAAGTTTAGCCAAATCTCCTTCTAGATCTCTTCTAAACAAAGAAAATGAAGCAAAAATCTCTTCTTCCTCTTAGAATTTTCGGCCAAAAGAAGGAGGGAAAAGATGAACAATTTTTTTGTTTTTTTTTCTTAGTTACACGGCAATGGGGGGGAAAGGAGCCTTCACACACACATTTTTTTTTATTCCATACTCCTTATTCTATTCATTCAAACATAACCCACTTACCAAACATGTTTCATGACATGATTTTTGCCCATAATTCCTTGTCATGGCCGGCCACTAGCTATAAAAAGGGGAATTTGACATGCAAGTCCATTGTTTTGCATGCATGCTTTAATTAGTCATCACACATTACCCTATCGTACTTTCAAAGTTCACTACTAAGTCCCTTCTAGTGAAGTTCACCTTTATAACACTAAATCAATCATCAAAAAATGTCACACATGAGCACACACATATTATAGGCATCAAAATAAATTTTAAATTATTTTTATGCCTCGGTTTTGTGGTCCCGAAACCACATTCCGACTAGGGTCAATTTTGGGCTGTCACAGACGATGTCCCAGACATTATCTTACACGTAAATCATAAGTCGATGCCAACGTCCCAAACGTGGTCTGACACGAAAACACATATCCAATCCTATTTCATGAAATATGTATCCTAACTATTCCTAAGGTTCGTACGGGGCTTTTCGGACGTCAAAACTTTGTCGATACTTTCTCGGATATCTCATACTCAAATCATATAATCATTCATCATTGCTCAAGAGCATATAAACAATATTAATTCAATTCAAAACACATTTATTTGTATATAGACTTACCTCATACGAATTCGAATAGACAAAATGGCTAGTCGACAACTTTCGACTTTCCCCGATCTAATTCTGTTTTCTTTAGTTCTTGATCTATATAAATTCAAATTTAACTCTTTTATTCACTACATCATTTAATTCAATAAAAAAACACATATATAGGTCATTTTACAAATTAGCCCTCACATTTTCATATTTTGACAATTTAGTCCCTCATTCATAAAATCACAAAATACACCTAATTTCTTTAAACATATGCTTAGCCAAATATTCCTAGTGTTCATATAAGTCCACTTATTTCATTTATTTCAAATTTTATCCCCTCAATTTACAAATTTCACAATTAAATCCAAATTACTCAAATCCATCAAAAATTCAAATAAAAATATGTTAACCCAAAACATATCTTCTATTTACTATCATCAAACTTCATAAATCTCATAATTTCATCAATGGCTCAACTCAAAATCATCAACAATTTTCAAAATTTAGACATGGGCTAGATAGAATATAGTGCAATGATTACAAAAACGTAGAAATGATCAAAAACCGAAGAAAATCCATACCTTAATCACCAAATCAATGTGTTGAACCCTAAAACTCTTTTTCTTTCTCTTTTCTTTGGTGTTTTTCGGCAAAATGGATGATAATAGGACTAAAATTATGTTTTGTTTTATTAATAATAACTTTAATAACTTAATACCAATTTTTCCCTTAATAAATAAACATTTAAAACATTAGCATTGAGGGCATAAATGTCCACTCATGCTTTCAATGGTGTAATTGCATCATAAGTACCTCTCTTTTAATAAGACAAATCAATTAAGCACTTTAACAAAAAGTAGGCAACTTTTATATTTTACGCGATTAGGTTCTTTTTATAAATTAAGCACACAATTGATCGAATTTTCATATGAAAATTTCACAAATGCTAATTCACATATAATAAACACGTAAAATAATATTAAAATATTTTTCTAACTCAGATTTATGGTCCTAAAAACACTATTTCGACTAGGGTCTAAACCAGACGGTTACAATTTCAACATACTCATCCATGGAAAACTTTTAATACTTTGATCACTTAACAAATTAATCCCCAAAATAGATATATTAGGTCATTACTATCTCAGAAATAAAAATTACAAAAAATGGGACACGATTAGTTACCCAATTAGGCTTGCTTGAAATTCTCTCTTTGCTAGGGTTTCCATAGAAAACTCTGGGGAAGATGTTATAAAATGATGACATTTTCTATTTAATTAAAATATCATCTTTTATTATTTCACCTTTCTAATTTAGTCCATTTCCTTTTCTAATTTTCCATAGATGATTCATCATAAATATCTAAAAACTTCATTTAATGGTCTAATTACCATATAAGGACCTCAAATTTTGAATTTTGTAGCTATTTGATACCTATAGCTACTAGAACTCAAATTTTACATTTTATGCAATTTAGTCCTTTCTATAATTAAACATGAAATTAGTAAAATTTTCTTATCGAGATTTTCATACATTATTTCTATCATAATGCGGACCATGCAATAATATTAAAATAATTTTTATTTCTGACTCAGATTTGTGGTCCCAAAACCACTATTTCGATTTCACTAAAAACGGGCTGTTACAACTCTCCCCCTTAAAGAATTTTCGTCCTCGAAAACCTTACAAGTAAAGAGGTTCAGATATTGCTTTCTCATTGTTTCCCCTGGTTCCTGTAACACTACAAACCCAGCCTAGACGTTACGGCCGAATCTGGTATGTCACATTACCTACCACTAACCAAGTTACCTAGTCTACTAAAGTTTGGGTGAGCTTTGTACAAAACCATTAATGAAGTTTTAAGAGAAATGTTCCGATTCACTAGTGTGAGTCCTATCTATTATTGATTGTTAAGGGTTTAGAAAAACGTGACTTTTGTTGTACTTTGAAAAGTTTCATTTCGAAGACGTTTGGTTGACATGTCGGTTTAAAACCAGTAATTTTTGATAAACCCAGAGTTAACCAATTTCAAGGAATTAATTTAAGTGATGTGAATCTCAAGTCAAAAACGATTTAAGTAATTTAAAAACCCAAAATAAAAATAATAGAGCGGCCTTATTATAGCTTTAACCAAAATAGAAATAATCAAAAATGAATGCGAAAATTAAATAGGAAGCTACTTGAAACTTATTTAAAACCAGAAATTTAATCTTCGTGGCCACTTTGAATCCCGCCCAGCTCCAAGTCCCACAACTAGGGCTCACCAGCAAGGATGGAAGAGAAAGGGGGTGAGTTTGGAAAACTCAGTGTATATGGAAAACCCATCCAAAGCCCAAGTTAGCTCAAGCCCATTGGGCCTAAGCCCTATTCAGATAACCGCGAGTACTGGGCCGAAGCCCTTTTCAGATAACAGTATGGCCCGTAGGCCCATTCTAGAACAGAACAGACATATTCATGTATGCAAGCCCAACCTAGCCTATAACCAACCGCTACACTCCACCCGTACTAGCCCTCCACTCCATGTGGGGAATAGCTCAACCCACCCAGCCCTACACTTCACAATTGCAGCATAGCTGTTCAGATATCAGTAAGTTGAGGCAAAGCTTCCAGTACGTGGTCAAGCCACTTTTAGTACTTCTTCCATCAATAACCCAGTCCCATGCATCAGATAATAATAACATGGGATGCAGTAAATAGTAATAGTCAATCATGCATTCAGGTCATCCTTAACCCTAGGGGTATATCAGTAATTTTACTCCTTGGGGTAAAACTGTAAACTTTTCACCTATAAAGGTATTTCAGTAATTTTATCAGTTTCAAGGGTTCTCATGAATGTTCCGGTCCTTACTAGCCCATTTGTCATCGCAGTAATTTATTTATCTCAATTTCACAATTTTAGCCATTGGGCCCTAAAACCCCTAATGGGCCCTACAGTGTCCATTAGCAATTTAAGCCCATTTAATTCAAGTTTTATGGCCAGTTTACCAGTTTAAGCAATTTCGATTCTACAGTCTAACAGAACATACTTATTGCCTATTTCTTTATGTTATAAATATTATTATTATTATTACCCGTATGGGCCCGTAAGCCCATTGGGCCCAATTTTAGCCTATCGAGGCCCAATTACTGAAGTGCACGAAACTTCACACACGACTAACTTACCGCTTCTGATTTTAGATCTAATGATTTCTAAACGTCTTGTGAGCACTTGCACACTCACAAGCCCACGAAATGCCGAAATTTCGGCATTTCGGCTTTTGCCGAATTGAACTATGAGAGGGTGTTCGATACACACTGTCTTTCACGACATCGCCATTGAGATCCCTTACGATGTCCTACAATTGATTACCACAATTCTTAGATTGCAACCCACAACAACCAATCCCAATATTCAGCAACCCATATTCGAACTATGCCCCTAAAGCCTTTAGAATCTTACCTTTTTGACGAAAATCGATGACTAGATCTAAGTCTAATTGTTCCAAAGATCCAAGCCTTTGATCAAACCTCTAGAAGACACTAATCACAAAAAGAAATCGTCGGTTAAAGACCCTTAAAGCCCTATGCCCAAATCGATAGCCTCCCTATATTTTAGGGACTTCGGCTTTTCTAAATTGTAAAATAAGACTAGATCTGAGGTGATGAGCACTTGCCACTTGTTCCTCTTTGACTTGTATGCAGATCTGATGTAGATCTATCCTTTAAACAATAGTAGAACTCGAATCTAGGAGATCTGAAGTTTCGACTATAAGTCCCTAAATCTATGGTATTTCAGCTTTTTAAGTGATGAAGAAGATGACGATTTGAGGCTATAACTTTGAAGTAATGTTGCCGAAAGATACTAAGGGTTTAGAGAAGATGAAATTTGATCAAAAAGAACAAAAATAACTAAAGGATTTTGGCTTGGAGAAATCGACACAAGAAGTGAGTTTTCGGGATTTCAGCTTTTATGGCAATCGGCTATGGAGGTTTTGTGGAGGATGGGATTGACAGAGGAGGTGAGCAAGGTGATCAGAAGGTTTCAGCTAGAAGAAAAATAAAAAAGGAAGAAAGAAAATTAAGGAAAAAAAGAGGAAGAAGAAATCGGCACCAAGGAGAAGGAATTTGCGTTTTTGGCTTTTGTGAGAACTCAGAGAGGATGAATGATAGTGAAAGCTTTCAGGTGGCTAACCCTAATTCTCCAAGATAGAAAAAAGAAAAGAACCTAACCCTAATATCAACTAAAACAATCGGCCCAACCTCCCTAAGGCCCTTGCCGAAATTCACTTAAGTGAACACATGCCCGGCACATACCTAAAATTTAAAAGTAACAATATGCCAATCTTGTAACTCGAACCCTGGACCTTTTATTCGTTCCTAGATGCCATTTTTTTAGGCACTTAGTGGCACCACCTTGCCATTTTACCAAGGCCTTATTTGTGTCGTAATTTACAAAGTTCTTCTTAAAATCCCACTTACCGAAGAACTGACGAATCATCCTTCAACTGTTTTTCTTTAATCTGTTTAGTCCAAGTAGGCCTCACTTGCAATTCTGCCAACAGACTTCCATCGTCGAACAGACTCAAGCGTGCAAACAAGGCTCTCAAATCAGCAACAACCCTTCGACTCAAAGCATCAGCCACCACATTAGCCTTACCTAGGTGGTACTCAATCGAATAATCGTAATCCTTAAGCAACTCTATCCATCTTCGTTGCCTAAGGTTTAACTCCTTCTGAGTCAACAAATACTTTAGGCTCTTATGGTCTGTGTATATAATACACTTTTCTCCATATAAGTAATGTCTCCAGATTTTCAACGCGAAGATCACTACTGCTAGCTCTAAATCGTGCGTAGGGTAGTTCGCTTCATGAGGCTTAAACTGTCACGAAGCATAAGCGACCACCTTACCTTCTTGCATCAGTACGCATCCTAACCCCACATGCGATGCATCGCTATACACAGTGAGGTCCTTCCCAGACTTTGGTTGAATCAACACTGGCGCCTCAGTCAATACCTTTTTCAACTGGTCAAAAGCTTTCTGCTGTTTTTCAGTCCAGACAAATGCTACTCCTTTCCTTAACAGTTTTGTCAATGGTGCAGCAATCAGAGAAAATCTCTCTACAAACCTTCTGTAATAGCCTGCCAGACCCAGAACTGCCTCAATTTTTTGAGGCTCTACTCTAATTCCTTCAGCAGAAACCACATGACCTAGAAAAGTCACTTCTCGCAACCAGGATTCACACTTACTAAACTTCGCATAAGGTTGCTTCTCTCTCAGCACTTGTAGCACAATACATAGATGCTCATCATGCTTCTCTTCAGTTTCTGAATATACCAGAATATCATCGATAAAAACGACCACGAATCGGTCCAAGTAAGTTTGGAATACTGGATTCATCAGATCCATGAAAGCTGCAGGTGCGTTCGTCAACCCAAATGGCATAACCAGAAACTCGTAATGACCATATCGAGTTCTGAATGCTGTCTTATGAATATCCACTTCCTGTACCCTTAGCTGATGGTATCCAGATCGAAGGTCAATCTTGGAAAATACCGAAGCTCCTCTAATTTGGTCAAATAGATCGTCAATTCCAGGCAGTGGGTATTTGTTCTTTATCGTCAGTTTGTTCAACTGGCAATAATCAATGCACATACGCATCGTCCCGTCCTTTTTATTCACAAATAGGACCGGTGCTCCTCATGGAGACACACTTGGTCTAATGAAGCCTCTATCCAACAACTCTTGGATTTGAGCTTTCAGTTCCACTAACACTCATGTTACCCTCTCCGCTGGGGTACCCTCTCTCACAGTGATCCACCACTGATACGCCTCATCTCGCAGCAACGACATTGCTCCTTTTAACTTCTGCTCCACTAAGCAGTCCAGGTCATCCATAATCCGCTCCGTGGCTTCTAGCCAGTACTCAGCCACATTTGGGGCTACTCTAGATATGCCTCTAAAAACCTCCGCTCCGTTGGCCCGGAGTCGCTCAGAAATGGACCCCCTATTCATGGGCCCGACATTAGCTCCAGCCACCATTTCCAAAACTCTCAACATGGCCTGGGACAGAGCGTCGTCCCCTGCGGCTCGATCATACGGCCCATTATCAACCACCGGTGGTGGTCGTGCCTCACTAGCTGGCATTTTTTCAGAAGAAGAAGATCCAGCTTGAGTACTACCCCGGCCTCGACCATGGCCTCTTCCCCGAGCAGCTCTCGTACTCATATCAATTTATCTGATTACAAATTTTATGACATTAGTTTACTGTTTCAATTGTTTATTACAAAATATCTTATGAACAGATAAAGTTTTAGAGTTTTTCTCGCGCCATCGCAGTTTAGCTACTATCTCAGTTTCCTAGGGCTTACTTTACCCTACAGTTCAGTTTTGTAGCCTTAATGCTACCTTATCTATAGTATTATATCTAAGGCTCAGTACTATCTACAGTATTATTTTTAGTACAGTACAATATATATATATAGAGCAGAAAGATACTTACAGACTTGGTGCCAGGGATTCAGTGTGCCACCTTATCAGATTTCAGACAAACGCAAAATATTTAGGCCTTTTTAAAATCCATTTCTCAAACATTTGATTTAAAGAAACCAAGTTTGAAAATTTATCTGCTTTAACCAAAAAATTTGTTTTCAAAAGTCAGATTTTTCCAAAAATACCCTCTTTGGGCTTAAAGTTTTGAAAACCTTTTTGGATCCGATCCATAGCTGAGTTGTTGCAACCGGGCTCTGATACCACTAAATGTAACACCACAAACCCGGCCTAGACATTACGGTCAAATCCGGTGTGTCACATTACCTACCACTAACCAAGTTACCTAGCTTACTAAAGTTTGGGTGAGCTTTGCAAAAAACCATTAATGAAGTTTTAAGAGAAATGTTCTGATTCACTGTGTGAGTCCTATCCATTATCGATTGTTAAGGGTTTAGAAAAACGTGACTTCTGTTATACTTTGAAAAGTTTCATTTCAAAGACGTTTGGTTGTCGTGTCGGTTTAAAACGAGTAATTTTTTATAAACCCAAAGTTAACCAATTTCAAGGAATCAATTTAAGTGATGTGAATCTCAAGTCAAAAATGATTTAAGTAATTTAAAAAACCAAAATAAAAATAATAGAGCAGCCTTATTACAACTTTAAACAAAATAGAAATAATCAAAAATGAATGTGCAAATTAAAAAGGAAGCTACTTGAAACTTATTTCAAACCAGAAATTTAATCTTCGTGGCCACTCTGAATCCCGCCCAGCTCCAAGTCCACCAACTAGGGCTCACCTGCAAGGATGGAAGAGAAACGGGGTGAGTTTGGAAAACTCAGTGTATATGGAAAACCCATCCAAAGCCCAAGTCAGTTAAAGCCTATTGGGCCTAAGCCCTATTTAGATAACCGCGAGTACTGGGCCGAAGCCCTTTTCAGAATATGATAAACTGGGCCTTAGCCCCTTTTCAGATAATAGTATGGCCCGTAGGCCCATTCTAGAATAGAACAGACATATTCATGTATGCAAGCCCAACCCAGCCTATAACCAACCGCTACACTCCACCCGTACTAGCCCTCCACTCCTTGTGGGGAATAGCTCAACCCACCTAGCCTTACACTTCACAGTTGCAGCATAGCTGCTCATATATCAGTAAGTTGAGGCAAAGCCTCCAGTACGTGGTCAAGCCACTTTCAGTACTTCCTCCATCAATAACCCAGTCCCATGCATCAGGCAATAATAACATGGCATGCAGTAAATAGTAACAGTCAAACATGCATTCAGGTCATCCTTAACCTTGGGGGTATATCAGTAATTTTGCTCATTGGGGTAAAACTGTAAACTTTCCACCTTAAAGGTATTTCAGTAATTTTATCAGTTTCAAGGGTTCTCATGAATGTTACGATCCTTACTAACCCATTTGTCATCGCAGTAATTTATTTATCTCAAGTTCACAATTTTAGCCATTGGGCCCTAAAATACCTAATGAGCCCTACAGTGTCCATTAGCAATTTAAGCCCATTTAATTCAAGTTTTATGACCAGTTTACCGGTTTAAGCAGTTTCGATTCTACAGTCTAACAGAACATACTTATTGCCTATTTTTTCTATATTATAAATATTTTTATTATTATTATTACCCGTATGGGCCCGTAAGCCCATTGGGCCCAGTTTTAGCCTATCGAGGCCCAATTATCGAAGTGCACGAAACTTCACACACGACTAACTTACCGCTTGCAATTTTAGATCTAATGATTTCTAAACATCTTGTGAGCACTCGCACACTCACAAGCCCACGAAATACCAGAATTTTGGCATTTTGGCTTTTGCCGAATTGAACTATGAGAGGGTGTTCGATACAGACCTATTTCGCGATGACTTCTATTGAGATCCCTTACGATGTCCTGCAATTGATTACCACAATTCTTAGATTGCAACCCACAACAACCAATCCCAATATTCAGTAACCCATATTCGAACCATGCCCCTAAAGCCTTTAGAATCTTACCTTTTTGTCGAAAACCGATGACTAGATCTAAGTCTAGTTGTTCCAAAGATCCAAGCGTTTGATCAAACCTCTAGAAGACACTAATCACCAAAAGAAATCGTTGGTTAAACACCGTTAAAGCCCTATGTCCAAATTGACAGCCTCCCTAGATTTTAGGGACTTCGGCTTTTCTAAATTGTAAAATAAGACTAGATCTGAGGTGATGAGCACCTACCACTTGTTCCTCTTTGACTTCTACACAGATCTGATGCAGATCTACCCTCTAAATGATAATAGAACTCGAATCCAGGAGATCTGAAGTTTCGGCTATAAGTCCCTAAATCTATGGTTTTTCGGCTTTTTAAGTGATGAAGAAGATGACGATTTGAGGCTATAGCTTTGAAGTAATGTTACCGACAGATACTAAGGGTTTAGAGAAGATGAAAGTTGTTCAAAAAGAACAAAAATAACTGAAGGATTTTGGGTTGGAGATATCGGCACAAGAAGTGAGCTTTCGGGATTTCGGCTTTTATGGCAATCGGCTATGGAGGTTTTGTAGAGGATGGGATTGACAGAGGAGGTGAGTAAGGTGATCAGAAGGTTTCAGCTAGAAGAAAAAGAAAAAAGGAAGAAAGAAAATGAAGGAAAAAGAGAGGAATAAGAAATCGGCACCAAGGAGATGGAATTTGCATTTTCGGCTTTTGTGAGAACTCAGAGAGGATGAATGACAGTGAAAGCTTTCAGGTGGCTAACCCTAATTCTCTAAGACAGAAAAAAGAAAAGAACCTAACCCTAATATCAACTAAAACAATCGACCCAACCTCCCTAAGGCCCTTTCCGAAATTCACTTGAGTGATCACATGCCCGACACATGCCTAAAATTAGAAAGTAACAATATGCCTATCTTGCAACTTGAACCTTGGACCTTTAATTCCTTCCCAGATGCCATTTTTTTTAGGAACTTAGTGGCACCACCTTGCCATTTTACCAAGGCCTTATTTCTATCGTAATTTACGAAGTTCTTCTTAAAAGCCCACTTAACCAAGTCTCCTATTCACTTAAAATTCAACCTTGATATTTTACCGTGTTTAACTTAGACTTGGGCCTTCTAAAGGCCCACTAACACCTTTAAACACAATTCCAATATTCAGAACACCAAAATTTCAAAATTTACCAAAAATCACAGAAACCTAGAAAATCCCAAAAATCAGGGCGTTATAGTTCCCAAGTAGCCTCTTCTATTCCATGTTGTTGCCAAAGAACATTTACTAAAGCTACCTATTTATTTCTTAACTCTTTTGTCTCACGTGCCAAAATTTTGATCTATTCCTCACTGTAAGTCATGTCAAGCTGAATCTCAGCTTTTGTAGAAGAAATAACATATGAAGGATCTAACCAATACCGTCACAACATAGACACGTGGAAAACATTATGGATTTTATCAAGCTCTGGTGGTAATGCTAATTGATACCCAACAGGTCTGATTTTTTCAATGATCTCATATGGTCCAATGAATCGTGGGCTCAGTTTTCCTATATGGCCAAACTGAAGAACTTTCTTCCAAGGTGTTACTTTCAAGAATACCTTATCACCAACCTAAAATTCTATCTCTTTTCATCTAAGATCAGCACCAGACTTTTGACGATCAAAGGCTGCTCTCAAGCTATCCTGAATTACTTTTATCTTTTCTTCAGTTTCTCAGATTAAATCAACTCTGTGTATCTTTTCTCACTGAGCTCAGTCTAGTATAACAGAGTTCCACATTTACGACCATACAAAGCCTCGTATGGTGCCATTTTAATGCTTGACTGATAGCTATTATTGTATGCAAATTCAACTAAAGGTATATACTTTCCCCAGTTACCTTCAAATTCTAATACATAGCACTGAAACGTATCTTCTAAAATCTGTATTACACATTCGGATTGACCATCTGTATGAGGATGAAATGGGTACTAAAATTCAATTGAGTACCTAGAGCTTCTTGCAACTTGCTCCAAAATCGAGATGTAAATTGGGGATCTTTATCGGAAATAATAGAGACTGGTATCCCGTGTAATTTAACAATCTCAGAAACATATAACTCAGACAATCTGTCTAAGAAAAAATCCATATGTACCGGAACATAGTGTGCAGACTTCGTCAATCTGTCGACGATTACCCAAATGGCATCTTTCTTTTTTAGAGATAGGGGTAATCCCCATACAAAATGAATGGTAACTCTTTCCCATTTCTATTCTGGTATTATAACTGGCTGTAATAATCCCAAAGGTACCTGGTATTCAGCATTAACTTGTTGACATATCAAACACTTAGACACAAATTCAAGAATGTCACGTTTCATTCCCAGCCACCAGTACATCTTTTTCAAATCAGTGTAAATTTTGTTCCTCCCCAGATGAACAGACATAGTACTATTATAAGCTTCATTCAAAATCTTCTGTAGAAGTTCTAAATTCTTCGGTACACATATTTTGCCTCTAAATAATAAACAATCATTGGACCCAATCTAAAATTCAGAATCATAAATTGACTCACATTGTACCCATTTAGCTTGCAACTCATTATCACTTTTCTGAGTTTCGTAGATCTATTGCAGAAATGTAGGTTTAAATTTTAACTCAGCTACAATTGAACCATCATCTGACAATGGTAACCAGGTATTAATTGCTTGTTAGGCAAACAGTGATTTTTTGCTTAAAGCATCTACAACCACATTGGCTTTTCTTAGATGATAATTAATAACCAGATCATAATCTTTCGATAACTCAAGCCATCTGTGCTGCCTTAGATTCAGTCTTTTTACGACATCAAATACCTCAAAATTTTATGATCAGTGAATATCTGACATTTTTCACCAAACAAATAGTGTCGCCAAATTTTCAGTGCAAAAACAATGGCTGCCAACTCTAAATCATGTATCGAGTAGTTCTTTCAATATGGATTTAGTTGTCTAGAAGCATAGGCTATTACTATACCTTCTTGCATCAAGACACAGCCTAAACCATTTAAGGATGCATCGCTGTAAATTACAAATTCCTTACCAGATTCAGGTTGAACTAGTAAGGGTGCCTTAGTCAACAAGGCTTTCAACCTGCCGAAACTCTGCTGGCATTTATTAGTCCATTCAAATTTTAAATCTTTCTGTAATAATCATGTCATCAGAGAAGCTATCATAGAAAACCCTTTTACAAACCTCCGATAATATCCAGCTAATCCTAGAAAACTTCTAACTTCAGACACAGTTTTTGGTGGTTTCCAGTTAAAAATTCTTGAAATTTTATTCGGGTCAACTCTGGCGCCTTCAATAGATACTATATGCCCAAGAAAACCAACTACTCGAAGCCAAAATTCACATTTACTAAATTTGGCATAAAACTATTTCTCACGTAGTGCTTGTAGAATAATTCTCAAATGATCAGCATGTTCATTTTCATCTCGATAATATACCAATATATCATCAATAAATACCACCACAAATCTATCTAGATACAGTTTAAAAATTCTATTCATCAAATCCATAAATAATGTAGGTGCATTCGTCAAACTGAATGGCATCACAAGAAATTCATAATGCTCATACCTAGTTCTAAAGACTGTTTTTGGTACATTCTTTCACTCGTAACTGATAATAACCAGAATAAAGATCAATCTTCGAGAATACAGTGGCGCATTTAAACTAATCAAACAACTCATCAATACGAGGCAATGGATACTTATTTTTTATTGTGACTTTATTGAGTTGTCTGTAATCAATACATAACCTCAACGACCCATCTTTATTTTAACAAATAAAACATGTGCACCCCAAGGTGATGAGCTAGGTCGAGCAAAACCTCTGTCAGTCAATTCTTGTAACTGCGCTTTCAAATCTTTTAACTCCGTAGGGGCCATTCTGTAAGGTGCTATAAATATCAGTATTGTCCCTAGATCAAGATCTATGGAAAATTCCTCCTCTCTGATTGGCGGTAGTCTGGGTAATTCTTGCAGAAACATATCAGGAAATCCACAAACAATCGACATTGATTTAATCTTTGATTCAAATACTTTAGTGTCGAACACATATGCAAGATAGGCATCATACCCTTTTCTGATATATTTCTCTGCTGATATAGCTAAGATCACATTAGACAACCGATCAAGTTTACTAGATTCAACACGGATCAATTCACCATTCTAACATTTTAACATAATGTACTTCAGTTTACAATTTACCACTACATCATGTTGAGTTAGCCAGTCTATACCTAAAATTCAATCAAATTCATCAAATGGAAACAACATCAAATCAGTCGAGAAACAATAACTCCTTACCATTAACGGACAATTTTTACAAATTTTATCTACCATCACATACTGCCCCAGAAGGTTCAAAACTTTAACCACGAATTTAGTAGACTAAATAGGTAAATTTTGAACAAACACTGAATTCGTGCATATGTATGAATACGTTGACCTAGGATCAATCAAAGCAGTAATATCAGTATCAAGAAGAGAAAATGTACCAGTAATGACATGTGGTACAGAGGCATCCTCTCTTGCATGAATAGCATATGTTCTTGCTGGTGCTCGTGCTTCAGATTTGGCAGTTGAGTCTTTTCTTGTACCTCAGTTGTCACTCATATTATTAGGGTTACGAGGTGGTCTACCTCTCGAGGCAGAATTGTTTAGCTTTGAAGTCTAAACAGTATCTTTTTCAATCCTTTCTAGGCAATCTTTGAGATAGTGGTAAAGAGAACCACATCTAAAACAGGATCTGCTTCTCATCCAACACTCACCAAAATGAAATTTATTACAATGCTTGCATTTAGGTTTGGGATTCCTGACACTTTCAGCACTTCCAACTGATGGGGCTGGAGATCTCGGATTAGAGCGTTGAGAGCCTTTGTCTTTTCCAAAATATTTTTCTTTGATTTCTTTGAAGCTATCAATTGTGACTTCCCCATAAGTCTTTTACTATGAGCTCGGGCTTCAATTTTATCTTGTCTTTTACTTTACTCAACTTTTCGGCTTTATGAGTTCGATCAACTAGTACTACAAATTCTTTTAATTCCAGAATCCCAACC
Source organism: Gossypium arboreum (assembly GCF_025698485.1). Lineage (NCBI taxonomy): Eukaryota > Viridiplantae > Streptophyta > Magnoliopsida > Malvales > Malvaceae > Gossypium > Gossypium arboreum. The sequence continues at coordinate 77,870,186 of NC_069077.1, read as the reverse complement.
AACAACTTTATAAATCCATGTAATCCCTCTAAAACCATTGACATGAGGCAATTTCAATCGGGATACACTTTTAGGCATATTTACTTTATCAGACAAATTCTATCTCGTATTCGGATACAGTCATATTCCCTTGATTGAGTTCTAAAAATTCCTTCCTTTTCTGATAAAGAAATCTCTGGCTAATATGCTTCTTTTGAAATTCAATTTGGAAGAATTCCCATGTAACCTATTCTTTTAGTGTAACACCCCTAACCTGTATCTATCGCCGGATTAGGATTACGAGGCATTAACGAACAAAAACACATTTTCAGCCAACCACACATTTATACAAGTCATATCCATATATATATATATAACATAAGTTCAATTAAAATAACAAGCATGATTTTCTTAATCATAATATGATATACAAATCATATTAAAATATAAGTCAATAATGAACCTCAACCAAAATACCTCGAACAACCATATTTGTTCACTAAACTAAATTCATATATTCAACATTATATTTATACACTTACATATATCAAACCAAAACATTATATACTTAATTACATAAGTTCAAAAGCCAAATCACCAATCAACATTTTCATTGCCTAAATTCATATTCCATTGAATCTACTTACCAACCAAATTATACTACTCAAATAAACTAACCAAAATTTTAAAATAATATACAATTAGAGATAAACACAAAACCATATTTATCTTTTGCTTAGTCGATAACAAAATTTACCTATATAAATATATACCTTAAGTTGAGTTATATATATATAAAATCCATTCATCATGTGCATAAATTTATATAAACAAATACCTAATCACAAGTTCTCATATATTCAAAACATAAATCTTACAAGTAACCAACGAATTTATATAACTAAACCCGTAAACATATCATCCATATTATAAGCACACATATATATATTATATGTTATCATTAAACATGATTGAGTCAATTAAATACATCTACGAATATGCATATATGTATATCATAGTCGATTTTTCATCCAAAAATATATATATGCTCGTAATCATCAACCAACTCCAAAGCATATGTCACATGAAAATAATAACCGAATACCATAATTAACATGACCAATTGTACAGCATCCATTAGCATTATAATCAACCACATTTCATAAGTATATATATACCGAACTAATATCCAAACATATATTCATCATCTCATTTCAACAATTAAGCAAATGTACTTGTCAACCAAATGGAATTATTATTATTACAAGTCATAGCCGAATCATTTTAATCTAAAGTAACATAGACTATAGCCAAATCTTTCAAAACACATCCAAATTACTAATCAACTTCAATGCACCACAAAACACATATCACAAATATTATTCATCCTAGCATAAGATACCACAGCCAAAATACACTCAAAACATAAGCAAACATAACTGAAATTAACATGGAAATTAAGCCATTTTTGCATGGCTCAAATTATAAAAAACCAAAATCCAACATTTCAAAACACATTCCAGCCTATACATGCCATAATTCGAGTTTGATTATTTAAATACCGAAGCTGTAGATAGTGTGATAGACTTTGCTAATGATCCCCGAGCTTGTAACTTGAATCCAAAATCTATAAAATAGAAACACACATAAAAACACAGCATAAGCTTTTGAAGCTTAGTAAAAGCTTACTAAGTCACAAGCAAATAAACAACTCAATAACATTATCAACCGAATTAAACCAAGACAACTTATAATATTATAACACATTTAAATCCAAACATATAAAGTTCATAATAATATATATACATTTATTCTTAAATATCACTTTGGCTGAATTTTCATGTAACTAAAATATCATTTTACCATTTTACTTTCACAACCAAATAATCATCACAAACCTAGTTCACATACCATAAACACATAAGCTCATGTGTCACAACATAGTTTCATATACACATACTAATCACATAACCGAAATATCTCATCATATATACACAAATATAACGACTATTCATAACATACTTACTATTCATTCACAAAGCCAAATATACATATCACATACACATATTTGCTTTATTTGCATTTTACAAGATTTGTAACTAATAGCGAAGGTTTTTACTTACCTTACCTCAAGTAGGTAACAAGTTAATTCATACCTAGAATATAGCTTGTTTTACACATTCGAACTCAATTTACCTTTGCCCGATGAACAATTCGAAATTGGGTAGGACACTCGGATAATCACACATATATCATACATTGCCAACGTCCCAGACGTGGTCTTACATGTATCCCAGACAGGGTCTAACTCGCACACATATATCAGAATCACATATCGATGCCAAGGTCTTACTTGCACACATAAATCAGAATCCTATGTCATGACATATGTAACACCCTGAATTTTGGGCCTAGAAGTAATGGGCCTTGAGTTTGGGATCGGTTAGAATGCGGCTTTAATAACTTAAATGTGTTTAAATATTTTATAATTGCATGTTTAGTTTAATTTTTAAGTAATTTAGGAAGGGTTGGTAGTGTGGAAAAAGTCCTGGGTTTGATCCAGGGCTTTAGCAAAATTTTGCATTCTTTTCTAAAAGACCCTGAGCATTAGGTGGAAGGCTTATTAATAAGGCTTGGTAAAATCTGACACAAGGTAACGCTTAGCCTAGTGGAAAAAGGCATTGGTAGCAAGCAGAAAGTCTAGGGTTCAAGTCCTGGCCTTGGCGAAAATTTTTATTGCGCATAGTAGGGAAGTTAGCGTTTAGGCCTTATAAATATGTTTGGTAGAAATATGGCACAAGAGCGCTTGGGGGGCAGTGATGAGAAGCATGCTATGGATCTGAGAGGTTGCAGTTCAAATTCCAAGCCTGACAAAGTTTTAAATTTTTATTCTTTAAGGAAACTGAGACTTAAGAATATAAGCCTTATAGTTAATTGTAATCGAATGGTAGCACAAGATAGGTGGCGGTGCAGTGGCCAGCAGCGTGTTAGGAAGTTGGAAGGCTGGTGTTCGAGTGGTTTCATGCGCAAAAGGTAATTCAATTTTGCTGTGCAACGTAAGGAAGGATTGCCATTTGGTAGAAACAATTTGAATGCAATTGTTGGCTAAAGTCAAGGTTACGGTGGAGATAAGGATAAGGATTAAGTGTGGTTATGATGGTGATAAAACTGGAGAAATTAAAGGGAATTTAACTTGATGAGTTTAAGTCGATTGACGAGTTTAAGTCGAGTTTAAGTCGTATGGGCAAGTAAGGGCATTTGTTGTTTTTGTATGCCTCAGTCGCATATTCTTGGGGGAAATTTCTTCCAACCTCTTGACTCTTTTATTTTTTTTATTTTTATTTTTTTTGCCAATACCTGAGTAATCACAAACCCTTCATTCTCCTCTTTTCTTTAAGCCAAATTCTTGATCTTTTCTTCCCTATTTTAATCAAATCAACCTCTTCCCTCTTTAACTTAGCCAGTTGTTTTGTTTTCATTTAAGAGCCGATTCATACACTCTGGGGTTGATTTCTTGTTGGCAAGCAATCTCACGATCGGTAAGTGAATTAGATCTTCTTCGGCTTTTGTTAAATATTTCTAAGTTCTTTCGTTTCTACACTCTTAAAAGCTGATTTTTCTTTATCCTTTCCAATACCATTACTTTCGTTAACCTATGGTTTCTCTATTTATTTCTCTTTCTCCCTCTTATTCAAGAGTGTGATCGCTGGCTAAGTATTAGTTAATGGAAAAAGGGGGTTCTAGCAAAGAGGTTAGGATAGAGGCTCCCAAGTTTAAGCGACGTAAGGTGTCAGCCATTAGGGACTTTCGCCTGGATGTGGAAGGGGGCCTACGTCAGATTTCAAGTTACATAGATAGATCACAGCCGATCAATCTAGTCAAGGTTCAGGTGATTATGATTACTTAGTACTCCAAGTGATAAGGTGTGTACTTCTACCTTATGATAGCTTGATATAAAGTCGAAGGTGTGTACATACATTGCACACACGTTAGATCGACAAATCCCGAAATGCCGAAAAGCTAAAAGTTTGGCTACGATAATCTTGTGAGTGCGCAAACACTCGTAAGGGGTAAATCGATACATTGACTGAGGCCCCTTAAGAGATGTCATGGATCTGGGTCGTACTTAGGCCATCTAGGCTGGAATGGGCTAAATGGGTCCGACAGGCTGTGGGCCCAAAATAAGCGAATTTGTTGAGTTGGTAATAAGTGATAAACTAGTCATGTTGGTTACATGGCTTGGAATTGATTTGGGCCGGATAATCCATATGAATGTGATTTGGTCCTAATGGGCCACATGAACGAGATTGGGCCTAGTGGGCCAGATGCATGTATGTAGACTTGTTTGGGCTTTGTAAGGGGTTTTGGGCCTAGTATCTGATAACTGCTTAAACAGACATAAAACTTAATTAATTAATTAATCGTGACTATGGACGAGTCATAGGGTAAAGTGTGGCAATGGGTATATGCATGTCTAGGATTGGATCTAGGGAGAGCTTGGTACTTAAGCGGTCTTAATGACTCACCTCCTCTTCGCTGGAATCCTACCTGGCACATAGTATCTATTCACTTTAGCCAACGGGGACTTGTTAACGGGCCGAGATGGGTAATAAACCCATAGTAAAGAGAAATTATCGAAATGTCCCTAAGGGCGGAAATGACTAAAATACCCCTATGTGTGGAATGTAAGATTTATAGATGTTACATGTATACTTGCTGCATTCATATGATATTCTGTTTAGGTTGCATATGGGTTGGGAATTATGGAACGGAGAAAGTATATGAGGATCGCATGGTTGCTTGACGACTGTGGATCCACTGATGGCTATTAAGCCCAATATTTGATTAGCAGCTTGCTGCAATGAAGGTAGTACCGCAACTGGGCAACCATTGATGTGTATCAGATGGGTGGATCTGTAACACCCCTAACCCATTTCCGTCGCCGGATGAGGGTTATGAGACTTTACGGATCATAATACATATCTTACAAGTTTGCAAAACATATTACAATTTGAAATTTTTAATTACATTAATATACAATCTAAATCAGAGATTCAATATTATTATCTTTTTTTTATTTATTTAACTTGACATAATATAAAACATAATCTATGTCTATTAAACTATTATCTTTATTTATTTATTTAACTTGACATAATATAAAATATAATCTATGTGTATTAAACTATTTAGCTATATACTGAACATGCATCAAATTAATAACTTGATTAATAGAATGTAAAGTCAACATAAATAATTCATGCGTACATACATCATCAAACATTATTAGAAACTATTTCCAATACTTTTATTTTATTTATTTACGTGGCTTTACTTTGTTAATACAAATATATAATTCATAAGTCAAACATTAAGGCTACCTATTACACCCATTTAGTAAATATAAACTCATAAGTGGAAATAACTAGGCGAATGAATCTTTTAATATAATTGATTAAAACATATAACCTAATTTAATGGTCAATCACATATGTAACCTTCTTATGACATAACATGGCCAAACATGCTTTTTCTTTAACTCATATACATATTGTACGTTTTTACCTTAAATTAAGCACCACACTTCACATTTTATTCCATACAAACAAATGATTAAAATATTCATGGGACATTTTATTTATTATTATTTGCCTTACATGACCGAATTCCACTACTAAAAGCCATGAACACATCCATAAATTCCATCACCGAAATTACTAAAATTAAATTCACTAAACATTACAACTAGAACATATAAGACTATGACTAAACATGGTGATCAAATACACTTATTCACTAAATAAATTAGTATAAAGGACATCCAGTGTGACAGCCCTAATTTGACCTTAGTCGAAAAGTGGTTTCGGGACAACAAAACCGAGTCGTAAAAATAATTAACCATTAAATTTTATGTTTATTGTATGTGAAAAAGGCATGTGTGAAAGTTTCATGCTTCAATTTTTGTCATTTGTATGCGAAATTATTAAATATGACTTATGTGAGAAAATTTAGAAATGTGTTAGGCAAATGTTGAAGTGAATTATTAATGCATGTTATAAAAATGATGGGTTTGCATGTCAAATTTCCATTTATGATAAGTAGTGGCCGGCCATGATGGGATTATATACATGTAATATGTATTAATTATTAGTTAGTAGCTTTATATTTTATAACATAAATAAATAAAAAGGAAAAGAAATTAAAATAAGGAAATGAAGGGTGAAGAAAACAAAGTATCACCTTGTTCTTCTTAGCCGTACAAGAAGAAGAAAAAGAGGGGGGGACATTCGGCCTTTGAAATCAAGAGAAGGTTAGTAAATTATGTTAATTTTTTTTTGAAATCTTAGTTTGTTTTAGGTTAATCATCATGCTTTTTACCTAGCCCATACTAAAATTTTGAATTTAGATGGTTGAATGGAACTTTCGGTTATGGTATATAAGAGAAGAACTTGATTTTTTTTTTTTTACCCTTAAGTTTTGATGGAAAAAGAAACAAAAAGATTGTTGATGGAAGAAATTAATCTTGTTAAAACTTTAAACTAATAATACCCATATGTGTGGTAGCCGAACATAGACTTTGTTTAAAGTCTTGATCAAAGGCCGGTTAAGTGTTTTGAAATGGATAAGCTAGGTGTTTGATTTTTTTTTTGGTTTGGCATAGTACATGATATTTTGCTAGTGAGGTTTTGAATATGTATATATATATGTACAACTAACATATTTAGCTATTGATATCTAAGGTGTTAAATAATAAAACTCTTGATGACTTGGGTTAAATAGTATTCGACCAAAGACTATATGGGCTTGCTAATTCTGTTTAAGTGAAGAAATTATGATAGAGAGATATGACTAAATTGTGACTTATTATTGAACTTTCTTTGTGGTTGCAAGGTTATTTTATAATGTGTCATAACATTTAATTAGTTAGTCGAATTGATGAGAAAAGAATTTGGAGTATTTTATGGTGTCTTAAGCATATTATCCAATTGGTAAAGTTGAGTAATGATTCATGTACGAATGCTTGCTTAGTCGTATGTTATGTTTTGTTAAACTTAGTAATAAATATATATATATATATATCTTATAAGGCTATAATAGTAGATTTAGTGGACTTTGACAATTTAAATGATGCATTTGACTTGTGTACTGACTTAGGATGATATGTGTTTCTATATGAAGTTAGATGGTGTTGATGAAATTCGATAATGCATGATGTTTAAATAGTATTGAACAAGGTCATTGTACTTAAATTATGATATACATGTATTGAATGGAATTGCCCAAGTGAAAAATAATTAAATAAATTTATTTGTTTAAATTTAAGCTCAAGAGCTAAGGGGATCAAAATCAGATAAAGGAAAGCAGAAAGCAGTCGAGTAGTCTATCCATAACTGCCCAAATTATACTTGAGGTAAGTCTTTAAGTAATGAAATTTAGCTTATGATTTAATAAGGCAATTATTTTTCTATGAGCATAATAATTAACTTGTGACCTAACGATTCTACTTGAATTACATGACAAAATAAATAAGTAAGGTATTTACTTGTAGCCGAGTGGCTATGGAAATCTTGTGGATTAACGAAACGGGATCATGTTATTTGTTTAGAATTAATGAATCGAACGATGTATGGTTAGTAAACATGCTGTAATTGTATTCGAGTATCAGGAATGATATCCAGATGTGATATGATATATATATATATATATATGCATATATGTGTGAATGCTAATCGGGGTTTAAATCCAAGCTTGGTTTCGAAGGGCCTTTGAGCCAGTGCTAATAACTTAACTTAGTTTCGAAGGGCTTTAGAGCCAGTGTCATAACCGGACTTAGTTCCGAAGGGCCTTCGAGCCAGTGGTCTAATCCGAGCTTAGTCTCGAAGGGCTTTTGAGCCGATGCTAAGAATCGGGCTTGATTAGAAGGATGTTTGTGCCACATAATATTTGAGGTGAAAACCCATAAGTGTTCGACGAGAAATCATATAATACATGTTGGAAAAATTTTAATCACATGTGCTACTTACTGTAAGATAACCAGGTAAGTAACTCACTCTCGTTGAGAATACGATTGATTTTAAATTACGACTACGCAACTCGGTAGGTATGCTTAGACCATTGTTAAAATCATTCAAATATTTACGATCTGATCATGATGTATGAGTTCCAAATTAGAGAATTCAATTTCAAAAACATGAGATGTATGTGTATATGCATGAGATTGACATAGAAATTTGAGATGAATTGATTCGGCTATAGATTGAATTTTATTGGATATATTGATTTTACCTTTGTGCTATGAAAAACAAAATGGTACCTTAATTATGTTACTATTCGGCCAAATGATGGTACAAGTAAACTTTGATATTATTATGCCACTCTTTTAAATGATTTCATTACTTAAACTTACTAAGCATCGAAGTGCTTAATCTTTTGCTTTAATTCTCTGTTTTATAGATTTTGTTCGTCAGCTATCGGACTCGGGAGTGTCAAAGTCAAAGTCGTCCACACTATCTAAGCCCTTTTGGTATATTTTTAGTTGAACTTTGATAATGGCATGTATAGGGTTGACTTTTGTTGTTAATTAAATAGCTTTTGGTAATGTATGTGTGTATAGCCATGTGAAAATGGCTCGTATAATTTGAGTATGGCATTAAAATCATTTTGTGTATATATGCATGGTCTTATAATTTGGTTATTGAGTGGTATGGAAATGTTAGGTAAATGATCAGCCATTGGAATGGCTAATTATGATCATATTTGGTCCTATGTATGTCAAATTACTAGCTAATCCATGGAAACCATGAAATAGGTAAAATTTACCACAAAACATTTTTCAGACAGCAGTAGTGAAGTGAGTCTGAAAAGTCACTAAAAATAGCAGAAATGGAATTAAATAATGAATAAAATATGGAATCGAAGCTTGATGAGTCTATTTTCATATGGAAGAAGAAAAAGAGGTATATGAGCTATATTTTGTGAGATGTTTTAATTTTTGTGAAATAGGGGCAGAACGATTTCTGGATCCCCTATTATAACTTTGGAAATTCACCATAAATTTTAAAAAGATAATTAAAAGTCATGAATTATATGTACAGATTCGTTATTGAGTCTAGTTTTTTTAGAGACAAACGACATAGTCATTGAAGCTCTGTACAGGGATATATCTGATTCGTAATACACAGATATCAGAGTAGTCGAACCCCGAAACAGGGGAGAATTTAACTAATAAACTGTACTAATTGGCCCGACCAAAAATTCTAGAAAAAAAAATTGTAGATGGATATATGAGTCTAGTTTCAGGAAAAATTTACGGAATCGGTTTTCGAGTTTTGGAACTCGAGATATGATTTTTAAAGTAACTGTGATGCAGTTAGCCAGCTTGTCTGGAAATTTTAAAATGAACTGTGTAAGTAAATGAATTAAGTCCGTTAACACCTCGTGTTCGACTCCGGCAACGGTCTCGGGTATGAGGCGTTTCAATTTTATTGGTATCAGAGATACGGTTTAGTCGATTCTAGGACTACCGTAATACGTTTGAGTTTAGCTATACATGCCATTATGTGTTTATTTGATAGTGTGGTGATTTCTGACAGTTAAAAATGTGTTTACTTATAGTAATGGATCCCGATCCCGACCAAGCGGTAGCTGATGATGTTGAGAGTGTAGAGCCTGCTCCCGCACAAGGGACAACGCCAGTGGACTCTCAACCTATTGCTAGTAATCAGAATGATGAAGCTAGACAGGCTTTTTATAGCGTGATGAATGATTGGTTCAATCAGTATATTCGAACTAATACGGCTGTTCCACAACCCCCACTCCCGATTAATACAACCCCTGCACCTGCGATACCTCTGGTAACTGACCAGATGACGTTAAATAAGCCCTTAGTTGACAGAATCCGAAAACACGGGGCTACTGAATTTAAAGCTACAGACAGCGATGATGCCGAGCAAGCTGAATTTTGGTTGGACAACACTATTTGGGTACTTGATGAACTATCTTGCACACCCGATGAATGCCTAAAGTGTAGTATATCCTTGCTACGTGATTCTGCCTACTATTGGTGGAATACGTTGATTTCTGTTGTGCCCAGAGAGCGAGTAACTTGGGAGTTTTTCCAAACCGAGTTTCGAAAAAAGTATATCAGCCAGAGATTCATTGATCAAAAAATGAAAAGAATTTCTTGAACTGAAACAAGGTTCCATGTCAGTTACAGATTATGAACGAAAGTTTGTGAGGCTTAGCCGGTACGCTCGAGAATGCATTTCTTCAGAAGCTGTAATGTGTAAACGTTTCGAAGATGGACTGAACGAAGATATAAAACTGTATGTTGGCATTTTAGAAATCAGAGAATTTGTAGTACTTGTCGAGCGAGCTTGCAAAGCCGAAGAGCTCAGTAAGGAGAAAAGAAAAGCTTATATGGGAGCAAAGGAGTTTCGTAAGAGATCTTCGGGAAAGCCCTTTCAACAGTCATCGAAGAAATTTAGAGATGATTTAGGCCGATCTAAAGACACTTCGGGTTTTTCCAGACGAGATCGCGATCGACCCCTTGTGAGTACGCGAGTCACTTCGGTTGCCAGTGTTGGAAATGATCGTCGGGACAGGACAGAGTGCCAGTATTGTGGTAAATGGCATTCGGGGAGTTGTAGATTCCATGACCGCTCCTGTTATAAGTGTGGATCAGCTGACCACTTTATTAAAGATTGCCCGAGATTGTCTGAACAGAATGTAAATCAGAGTGGGAAACCGGGTGCTACTACTGCTCGAGGTAGACCATCTAGAAATACGGGAAATCCTAGTGGCGGTCAGAGAGGATCTAGAGATGCTACAACCAGATTTGAGGCTCGTGCTCCTCCTAGAGCTTATGCTATACGTGCATGAGAGGATGCTTCCTCGCCAGATGTTATTACCGGTACTTTCACTCTCTTTGATACTAATGTGATTGCATTGATTGACCCTGATTCTACTCATTCATATGTATGTGAGGCTTTAGCATCCAGTAAGACTTTACCTGTTGAGTCTAGTGAGTTCGTAATTCGAGTATCGAATCCCTTGGGTCGTTATGTACTTGTTGACAAAGTGTGTAAGAAATGTCCCCTAGTAATTCGAGGTTCCTGTTTTCCGGCCGATTTGATGCTTTTACCGTTTGATGAATTTGATGTTATCCTCGGTATGGATTGGTTAACCGTACATAATGCAATTGTAAATTGCAAAAGAAAAACCATTGATTTGAAGTGTGTAAATAACGAGATAATCCGAGTTGAGTCTACTGACTTGAATGGGTTGCCAGCTGTAATATCATCGATGTTGGCTCAGAAATATGTAAGAAAGGGGTGTGAAGCATACCTTGCGTATGTACTTGATGACAAAGAGTTAGAAAAGAAGCTTGAATCTGTGCCGGTGGTTTGTGAATATCCGGATGTTTTTCCCGAAGAATTACCGGGTTTACCACCTGTTCGGGAGGTAGAGTTTGGTATTGAGCTTGTACCTGGGACTACACCGATTTCGATAGCTCCGTATCGTATGGCACCAACCGAGTTAAAGGAATTGAAAGCTCAGTTGCAAGAGTTGACGGATAGAGCTTTCACTCGACCGAGTTTCTCACCTTGGGGCGCACCAATTTTGTTTGTGAAAAAGAAGGACGGAACCATGAGACTGTGCATCGACTATCGTCAGTTGAATAAAGTGACAATAAAGAATAAATATCCATTACCGCGTATTGATGATTTGTTCGATCAACTGAAAGGAGCCTCTGTATTTTCGAAGATAGATTTGAGATCGGTTTATTATCGATTCTTGAGTTAGAGACTCGGATATACCCAAAGCGCTTTCGAGCGAGATACGGTCACTATGAGTTCTTAGTGATGCCGTTTGGGCTCACTAATGCCCCTGCGGTATTCTTGGATTTGATGAATCGGATCTTGGACCATATTTGGATCGGTTTGTAGTTGTGTTTATCGATGACATTCTGGTCTATTCGAGAGATGAAACCGAACATCTTTGAGCACCGAGATTAGTGTTACAGATTTTACGGGATAAGCAGTTGTATGCTAAATTCAGTAAATGTGAGTTTTGGTTGAAAGAAGTTAGCTTTTTGGGACTCGTGGTATCTGCATCGGGTATTAGAGTTGATCCGGGAAAAATATCAGCCATACTTGATTGGAAGCCCCCAAGGAATATTACTGAAGTCCGGAGCTTTTTGGGACTTGCCGGTTACTACAGACGCTTTGTAAAGGGTTTCTCGATGATAGCCACCCCAATGACAAAACTACTCCAGAAAGATGTTAAGTTTGAATGGTCAGAAGAATGTCAGAAAAGTTTTGATCTATTGAAAACTTATTTGACTGAAGCTCCGGTACTGGTACAGCCCGAATCCTGTAAAGAGTTTGTCATTTGCAGTGATGCATCCTTACTTGGGATAGGTTGTGTGTTGATGCAAGAAGGTCGAGTTGTAGCTTACGCTTCGAGGCAATTGAAGCTGCATGAAAAAAATTATCCAACCCATGATCTTGAATTAGCTGCCATCGTATTCGCTTTGAAAATATGGCGACATTACTTATTTGGTGAGAAGTGCCATGTATTTTCGGATCACAAAAGTCTCAAATATCTGATGACTCAAAGAGATTTGAATATGCGACAAAGACGTTGGCTTGAGTTGTTAAAAGATTATGAGCTTGTCATTGACTATCACCCGGGAAAGGCTAATGTGGTTGCGGATGCTTTAAGTTGTAAATCACTGTTTGCTTTACGAGCGATGAATGTACACTTGTCTGTTCTATCTGATAATGTGTTAGTAGCAGAATTAAGGGCTAAACCATTGTTGATTCATCAAATTCGTGAAGCTCAAAAAGTCGATGATGAATTGGTTACAAAACGGGCTGAATGTATTTCGAATATGGAGTCAGAGTTTCAAATAGATGATGACGATTGTTTGAGGTTCAGAAGTCGATTGTGTGTTCCAAGAAATTCAGAACTTATTTCAATGATTCTGAACGAAGCACATTGTAGCCGTATGTCAATTCACCCGGGGAGTACGAAAATGTACAACGACCTGAGACGTCAGTTTTGGTGGCATGGTATGAAACGAGTCATTTCTGACTTTGTTTCGAAGTGTTTGATATGTCAACAAGTGAAAGCGGAACATCAAGTGCCTTCAGGATTACTTCAGCCGATCATGATACCCGAATGGAAGTGGGATCGAGTCACAATGGACTTTGTGTCTGGATTGCTATTGTCATCAAGTAAGAAAGATGCGATCTGAGTTGTTGTTGATAGACTGACAAAGTCGGCTCATTTTATTCCCGTACGTACGGATTATTCCCTTGACAGGCTAGCTGAAATGTATGTATCTCATATTTTAAGGTTACATGGAGTACCCATTTCTATTGTGTCCGATAGAGATCCGAGGTTCACATCGCGGTTTTGGAAGAAATTGCAAGAAGCTTTGGGTACCAAATTACATTTTAGCACCGCTTTTCATCCTCAGACTGATGGTCAATCCGAACAAATAATTCAGATACTCGAGGATATGTTGAGATGTTGCATTCTTGAGTTTGGTGGTTCGTGGGAGCGGTATTTACCTTTGATTGAATTCGCACAACAATAGTTTTCAATCAAGCATTAAGATGGCACCTTATGAGGCTTTGTGCGATTCGTAAATGCCGTACACCATTGTTTTGGACCGAGCTTAGTGAAAGTAAAATCTTGAGGTTGATTTGATTAAAGATCTTTGAGAAAGTAAAAGTAATCCGTGAAAGTCCGAAAGCGACTTCAAATCGTCGAAGTCGTATGTGGATTCAAAGCGAAAAGACATTGAATATCGGTCGGAGACAAAGTGTTTCTTAAAGTTTCACCTTGGAAAAAGTGCTTAGATTTGGCCGTAAAGGTAAATTGAGTCCGAGGTTCATCGGGCCATATGAAATATCCGAACGAATTGGGCGATCGCATCTGATTGATTCTACCCCGAACTTTAAAAGATTCTAGCGTTTTTCATGTCTCGATGCTTGACGTTATAGATCCAATCCATAGCACATAATTAATCCATCGGAGGTTGAAATTCAATCGATTTGAGTTATGAAGAAGAACCGATTCGTATCCTAGCTCGCGAGGTGAAAGAGTTCTTGAAACAAAAGGGTTCCGTTAGTAAAGGTGTTATGGCTCAAACACGGGATCGAAGAAGCTACCTGGGAAACCGAGAACTCTATGAAAGATCGATACCCAAATTTATTCACTGGTAAGATTTTCGGGGACGAAAATTCTTTAAGTGGGGAGAATTGTGTGACCCTAATTTGACCTTAGTCGAGAAAGTGGTTTCGGGACCACAAAACCGAGTCGTAAAAATAATTAACCATTAAATTTTGTGTTTATTGTATGTGAAAAAGGCATGTGTGAAAGTTTCATGCTTCAATTTTTGTCATTTGTGTGCAAAATTATTAAATAGGACTTATGTGAGAAAATTTAGAAATGTGTTAGGCAAATGTTGAAGTGACTTATTAATGCATGTTATAAAAATGATGGGTTTGCATGTCAAATTTCCATTTATGATAAGTAGTGGCCGGCCATGATGGGATTATATACATATAATATGTATTAATTATTAGTTAGTAGCTTTATATTTTATAACATAAAAAAATAAAAAGGAAAAGTAATTAAAATAAGGAAATGAAGGGTGAAGAAAACAAAGTATCACCTTGTTCTTCTTAGCCGTACAAGAAGAAGAAAAAGAAGGGGGGGACATTCGGCCATTGAAATCAAGAGAAGGTTAGTAAATTATGTTAATTTTTTTTTGAAATCTTAGTTTGTTTTAGGTTAATCATCATGCTTTTTACCTAGCCCATACTAAAATTTTGAATTTAGATGGTTGAATGGAACTTTCGGTTATGGTATATAAGAGAAGAACTTGATTTTTTTTATTTTTATTTTTTACCCTTAAGTTTTGATGGAAAAAGAAACAAAAAGATTGTTGATGAAAGAAATTAATCTTGTTAAAACTTTAAACTAATAATACCCATATGTGTGATAGCCGAACATAGACTTTGTTTAAAGTCTTGATCAAAGGCCAGTTAAGTGTTTTGAAATGGATAAGCTAGGTGTTTGACTTTTTTTTGGTTCGGCATAGTACATGATATTTTTCTAGTTAGGTTATGAATAATTTAATTAATGTTAGATATATGAAAAATTCTTATGTTTGGTTTTGGATGATATATATATATATGTACAACTAACATATTTAGCTATTGATATCTAAGGTGTTAAATAATAAAACTCTTGATGACTTGGGTTAAATAGTATTCGACCAAAGACTATATGGGCTTGCTAATTTTGTTTAAGTGAAAAAATTATGATAGAGAGATATGACTAAATTGTGACTTATTATCGAACTTTCTTTGTGGTTGGAAGGTTATTTTATAATGTGTCATAACATTTAATTAGTTAGTCGAATTGATGAGAAAAGAATTTGGAGTATTTTATGGTGTCTTAAGCATATTATCCAATTGGTAAAGTTGAGTAATGATTCATGTACGAATGCTTGCTTAGTCGTATGTTATGTTTTGTTAAACTTAGTAATAAATATATATATCTTATAAGGATATAACAGTAGATTTAGTGGACTTTGACAATTTAAATGATGCATTTGACTTGTGTACCGACTTAGGATGATATGTGTTTCTATATGAAGTTAGATGGTGTTGATGAAATTCGATAATGCATGATGTTTAAATAGTATTGAACAAGGTCATTGTACTTAAATTATGATATACATGTATTGAATGGAATTGCCCAAGTGAAAAATAATTAAATAAATTTATTTGTTTAAATTTAAGCTCAAGAGCTAAGGGGATCAAAATCAGATAAAGGAAAGGAGAAAGCAGTCGAGTAGTCTATCCGTAACTGCCCAAATTATACTCGAGGTAAGTCTTTGAGTAATGAAATTTAGCTTATGATTTAATAAGGCAATTATTTATCTATGAGCATAATAATTAACTTGTGACCTAACGAGTCCACTTGAATTACATGACAAAATAAATAAGTAAGGTATTTACTTGTAACCGAATGGTTATGGAAATCTTGTGGATTAACGAAACGGGATCATGTTATTTGTTTAGGATTAATGAATCGAACGATGTATGGTTAGTAAACATGCTGTAATTGTATTCGAGTATCAGGAATGATATCCAGATGTGATATGATATATATATATGCATATATGTGTGAATGCTAATTGGGGTTTAAATCCGAGCTTTGTTTCGAAGGGCCTTTGAGCCTGTGCTAATAACCGAACTTAGTTTCGAAGGGCTTTAGAGCCAGTGTCATAACCAGACTTAGTTCCGAAGGGCCTTCGAGCCAGTGGTCTAATCCGAGCTTAGTCTCGAAGGGCTTTTGAGCCAGTGCTAAGAATCGGGCTTGATTCCGAAGGATGTTTGTGCCAGCATAATATTTGAGGGTGAAAACCCATAAGTGTTCGTACGAGAAATCATATAATACATGTTGGAATAATTTTAATCACATGTGCTACTTACTGTAAGATAACCAGGTAAGTAACTCACTCTCGTTGAGAATACGATTGATTTTAAATTACGACTACGCAACTCGGTAGGTATGCTTAGACCATTGTTAAAATCATTCAAATATTTACGATCTGATCATGATGTATGAGTTCCAAATTAGAGAATTCAATTTCACAAACATGAGATGTATGTGTATATGCATGAGATTGACATAGAAATTTGAGATGAATGGATTGGCTATAGATTGAATTTTATTGGATATATTGATTTTACCTTTGTGCTATGAAAAAAAATGGTACCTTAATTATGTTACTATTCGGCCAAATGATGGTACAAGTAAACTTTGATATTATTATGCCACTCTTTTAAATGATTTCATTACTTAAACTTACTAAGCATCGAAGTGCTTAATCTTTTGCTTTAATTCTCTGTTTTATAGATTTTGTTAAATCACTATCGGACTGGAGTGTCAAAGTCGAAGTCGTTCACACTATCTAAGCCCTTTTGGTATATTTTTAGTTGAACTTTGATAATGGCATGTATAGGGTTGACTTTTGTTGTTAATTAAATGCCTTTTGGTAATGTATGTGTGTATAGCCATGCGAAAATGGCTCGTATAATTTGAGTATGGCATTAAAATCATTTTGTGTATATATGCATGGTCTTATGATTTGGTTATTGAGTGGTATGGAAATGTTAGGTAAATGATCAGCCATTGGAATGGCTAATTATGATCATATTTGGTCCTATGTATGTCAAATTACTAGCTAATCCATGGAAACCATGAAATAGGTAAAATTTACCACAAAACATTTTTCAGACAGCAGTAGTGAAGTGAGTCTGAAAAGTCACTAAAAATAGCAGAAATGGAATAAAATAATGAATAAAATATGGAATCGAAGCTTGATGAGTCTATTTTCATATGGAAGAAGCAAAATAGGTATATGAGCTATATTTTGTGAGATGTTTTAATTTTTGTGAAACAGGGCCAGAACGATTTCTGGATCCCCTGTTATAACTTTGGAAATTCACCATAAATTTTACAAAGATAATTAAAAGTCATGAATTATATGTTCAGATTCATTATTGAGTCTAGTTTTATTAGAGACAAATGGCATAGTCATTGAAGCTCTGTACAGGGAGATATCTGATTCGTAATTCACAGAGGTCAGAGTAGTCGAACCCCGAAATAGGGGACAGTTTAACTAATAAACTGTACTAATTGGCCTGACCAAAAATTCTATAAAAAAAATTTGTAGATGGATATATGAGTCTAGTTTCAGGAAAAATTTACGGAATCAGTTTTCGAGTTTTGGAACTCGAGATATGATTTTTAAAGTTACTGTGATGCAGTTAGCCAGCTTGTCTGGAAATTTTAAAATGAACTGTGTAAGTAAATGAATTAAGTCCGTTAACACCTCGTGTTCGACTCCGGCAACGGTCTCGGGTACGGGGCGTTACATCCAAAGCAGCCAAACATGCTTAAGACAGATTTCTCCATACCTCATGCAAAGTCATTAACTAAATTCAACATTCAGACAAATAACTCATACTATATATCCTATCATGGCACACAACATATTAATCAAAATGGACTTATACCTTTATCAAATCAGAACCGAACACAAGCTTAGAAATAAGCCATATTCGCATGGCCTTAATACAAAATCAAAGCTCAATATTTCCCATACCACATTCCAGCCTATACATGCCATAATTCGAGTTTAACTTATAAAGGTACCAAAATAGCTGATAGTGTGATAAACTTTGCGGACGGTCTCTGAGCTTGTAGCTTGACTCCAAAATCTAAAAGGCAGAAACAAATATACACAATAAGCTATTATAGCTTGTAAGCAATAAGCATTTAACAATTCAATAATACATCCAACCTATCTTATTAACCCGAATTATAATATCATGTACAAAGCTTATCCTTAAACCCACAAATAAGATATAATGGTACAGTTCCAAATACCGTTTCTTTTACTTAATCGAATACTTACATAAACAAATTAATCATCATCAATCAACTCTTCGGGTCCAACATGTCACCAAATAATCAAGCATACTTACCATTAAAACAAGTTCAAGAATCGATATGTCATTGGCACACATAATCCTTATTTGGCCAAATACTCCCATAGGCACTTATCGTGTTAGTAAACAATTTCCAAAGGCAAATAGTCATATTAAAGTTTAATACGTATTCATCCAAATGTAAAATATCGAATATCAGGATAATATTACACAAACATACATTAATTACATAACCGAAAATTCCATATCATACTTACATATGTATATAGGTTATTAATGACATCCTAACTATTCTTTTAGTAAGCCAAATACACATAGCATACACATTTTCTACTTTATTTGCACCATACAAGATTTATAATATATATTCATGGTGTTTACGTATCTTACCTCAAGTAAGTAACATATTAGTTCATACCTGGTATATAGCTCAATTAACACATTCGAACTCGATTTACCCTTGCCCAATGAACCATTCAGAATTTGATAGGGCACTCGGATAATCACACAAATGGTACACTGCCAACGTCCCAGATGTAGTCTTACATGTAATCACATATCAATGCCACTGTCCCAGACAGGGTCTTACTCGTAAACACATATCGAAATCACATATCGATTCCATGGTTTTACTCGTACACATAAATCGGAATCCTATGTCATGGCATATGTATCCTAACTATTCCTAAGGTTCATACGCGGCTTTCGGGCGTCGTATTTCAATCGAATTGCACTCAGAAGTGTGGTAACCATATTCAATTACATTTGGCCATACCATAATTTTAACGTAACATTTTTTAAAAACATGTAAACATAATGTTAAAGTTATCAATAAACACGTTTATTTGCTTATAAGCTTACCTCGGACGTCGTAAAATGGGACGGGGTTGCTAGTCGACCACTTTCATTTTTCCCCAGTCCAAATCCGATTTCTTTGGTTCTTGATCTAAACATATTCAAATTAAGCTCATTCAAACATATTTTCATTCAATTTAGCCCAAAAACACATAAATAGGTAAATTACCATTTTACCCCTAACATCTACAATTTTTACAATTTAGTCCCTATTACACAAAACACAAAATATGCAAAATTATCCTATACCCATGTTACGTAGAATAGCACCCATGCTCATACAAGTCCACATATCTTATCAATTTCACATTTTAGTCCCTTAAATTATTACTTTTGCAATTAAGTCCTAATTACTCAAAATCATCAAAAACTCCAATACAAAATATGTTAATCAAAAACATATCTTTCATTTTTCATCATCAAACAACAAAAATCACAAGCTATCAACAATGGCACAACTTAAAATATTCATCAAAATAAGAAATTCAAGCATCGGTTTTGTAGTACTCGAAGCAACAATCTCAAAAACATAGAAATTATCAAAAACCGACAAAGAACGAACCTTGAATTATCTTGCAAGATTGCCGAACCCTAGTTCTTTTTCTTTTTCTTTCTTATTTATGGTTTCAGTGGATGACAATATATGAACATAACTTAATTTATTTTTATGTTATATAATATACAATAACTTAACATTATTTTACTTTTTTTTAAACCTTAGTTTAAAACATTATATTTTCACTTATAATTGTCCATTACCGTCCACCCATTTTAATATTGGCCTATTTACAACTTGAAGTCTCCCATTCAATAAGCCAACAACAAATTGACCCTTATACTTAAAACCATCAAATTTTGAATTTACGCAATTAAGTCATTTTATTTAATCGGACACCTAAACGACCAAATTAAATCACGAAAATTTCACTGTTATAAATTCACACAAAATAAACACAGAAAATAATTTTTAAATATTTTTCTGACTCGGATTCATGGTCCCGAAACTATCGTTCTGATTAGGGTCTAAATCGGGCTGTTACAAGGTCGATATTTATATCCCCACATGATGTGTACAGGGGGACCGAGTTGGTGTGTAGCTGTTGGATTATTGGGGTGGGTTGCACAACATTGCATGTATGATATTATTGTGATATTATTGCGATGTGGGCTTCGGCCCAACTGAGGCTAATATGGGCTAAGGCCCAAAGGCCACCGTTATTGAATTAGGCTCTGGCCCAGAATGACTGATGAATTCTTTATACTCACTGAGAGCTGTACACACTGAGTTTTCGAAACTCACCCCCCTCTTTTTAAATTTTTCAGGTGATCTTCAGTAGGCGGTTCGACGGATGGAGGGACTCGGAGGTGGCCAACTAGCAAAAAGTTTAGACTGTCTTTTATGTAATTTTTAATATTTTGATTTAAAATTTTTTTTGGGGTTGGCCTTCCCTCTAGTTATTATTTCAAATTAGGATTATTACTATTTCTATGCTTTATATCTGTTAGAAGTAGAACATGGTTTTTCCTAAACCATAACTTTTTTTAAATACTACGTTTCCGCAACTTAATTTTTAAATGACAAGTTTTCATAGATCATCTATTTTAAATAAATCTTCCACAACTGAAAAGAGATTTTACAAAGTAATTATCATCATACAAGAGGGAATAGTTTTTTTAAATACACCTCGCTTTGAAAGCAACAAATACAAGCTGGGATTCTACTCAATGTTTTTATTTTAAAGAAGGGTTTTCAATGAAAACAAGGTTTTCGAAAAACCCTTCAATGTGACATGCCAGGTTCGGCCTAATGTCTAGGCTGGATTTGGGGTCCTAACTATTCCTAAGGTTCATACGGGGCTTTCGGACGTCGTAACTTGGTCAAAACGAATTCAAAAATGTAGTAGTCAAGCCTTTTCATATTCGGCCATAACAAATATAAATTCATACATTTCATAACAGCATATATATCTAAAATTTAACTACAATTAAACACGTCTATTTGCTTATAAACTTACCTCGGATGATATAAAACGGAACGAAACGGCTAGTCGACAACTTTCGTTTTTCCTCAATCCAAATCCAATTTCTTTGGTTCTTGATCTAGACATATTCAAATTAAGCTCATTCAAACATATTTTCATTCAAGTTAGTCAAAAACACATAAATGGGCAAATTACCATTTTACCCCTAACATTTACAATTTTTACAATTTATTCCCTATTACACAAAACACAAAATACACAAAATTTCTTCATACCCAAGCTAGGCCAAATATTACCCATAACCGTACAAACTCATATAATTCATTTGTTTCACATGTTAGTCCCTCAAATTATTATTTTTGCAATTTAGTCCTAATTACTCAAAATCATCAAAAACTCCAATACAAAACATGTAAATCTAAAACATATCTTTCATATTTCATCATCAAACAACAAAAATCACAAGATGTCATCAATGGCATAACTCAAAATATTCATCAAAATAAAAAATTCAACCATGAGTTTTGTAGTACTCGAAGCAACGATCTCAAAAATGTAGAAATTATCAAAAACTGAACAAAAAACGAACCTTGATTGAGCTTGAAAGGATGGCCGAACCTAGCTCTTTTCTTTTTTTTCTTTCTTATTTGTTGTTTCAGTGGTGAACAAATGAATATAACATGTATTTTAACTTCACTGAAAGCCTCATAAGGTGCCCTTTTGATACTTGACTGAAAGTTATTATTGTACGAAAATTCAATCAGAGGTAGGTACCGTTCCCACATACATTCAAACTTGAGAATGCAACATCTCAGTATATCCTCAAGTATCTGAATGATTCGCTCAGACTGACCATCTGTTTGCGGATGGAAAGCAGTGCTGAAATGTAATTTCGTACCTAGTGCATCTTGCAGTTTCTTCCAAAATCACGATGTAAACCTCGGATCTTTATCCGAAACAATAGAAATAGGTACCCCATGTAATCTCACAATCTGAGAAACATACAATTCAGCTAGCTTATCAAGCAAGTAATCTGTACGTATCGAAACAAAATGAGCTGATTTAGTCAATCTATCAACAATAACCCAGATTGCATCTCTCTTGCTCGGTGTCAATCGTAAACCAGATACAAAATCCATAGTAACTCTGTCCCACTTCCACTCAGGTATCACAATCGACTAAAGTAATCCTGAAGGTACTTGATGTTCAACTTTTACTTATTGACAGATTAAATATCTTGCAACAAAGTCAGAAATATCTCATTTCATACCATGCCACAAGTAAAGTTGTTTCAGATCATTATACATCTTTGAACTACCTGGGTGAACAGATAACCGACTGCTATGAGCTTCCTCTAAAATCATTTGAATCAACTCTGAATTTCTCGGGACACATATCCAATTTTTGAACCTCAAACAACCCTCAGCATCAACTCTGAATTTTGAATCAACATCTGCCTCACACTGAGCTCGTTTTTCTAACAATTCATTATCAGCTTTCTAGGCATCACAAATTTGTTGAACAAATAGCGTTCTTGTAATATCCCGGATTAGGGCCTAATCGGAATAGTGGTTTCGTGCCCACAAAATCCGAGAAAAACTAATTATTTTATGATTATTTTGAGGTCTATGATATGATCGCATGATTGTGTTAAATTTTTTTTTAGAAATTCTATGCATAAAGTGCTTAATTTGAAATTAGGGACTAAATTGAATAAATTGTAAAACTTGTGTTCTAAAAGTATTTTGCATAAAATTGAATTAGATTATTAATTAGGAGGTCTTAAATAGCAATTTTACCAATTTCTAAGTCTATGGACAAAAATTGGACATGGATGGAATTTTTGGAAAGTTTAGTAGTAAGGGCATTTTGGTCATTTAGGGGTAAAATGAATGAAAATACAAAATTAAAAGCCAGTTTTGCTCATCTTCAACCCCATGGCCGAATATAGCAAGGAGAAACCAGGGATAGGGTTTTTCAAGCCTCCAAGCTCGATTGTAAGTCCATTCTAGCCCCGTTTTTCAAGTTCTTTACATTATTGGAGTCCCGGTAGCTCGATTAAGCTTATGCTAGCAATAATTTAACCTAGGGTTTATATTTGGAAAAGAACCCATAGGTGAAATTTGTGTATTTTTATGTTTTATGATAGAATATGAGGTTTTAAATTATGTTAGACAACTTGTGCTACTCGATTTTAAGCGAAAACTAGCAAAAGGGCTTAATCTGTAAAAATACCTAATAGTCATAAGTACATGTTAGAGTGGGAATTTGATGTTGCAATTGAAGGGAAAAATTATAAGCATGTCATAAAACATAAGAAAATAGGCTGAATTTTAATTTACGAGCTTTGGGGAAAAAGTGTAAAAATGCAAAAGTTTAGGGGCAAAATTGTAATTTTTCCAAAATATGATTTTGGGTCAATTTGAATAATGTGAGTCCTAATTAGACTATATTTTAAATGATAGAGCAAGGAAAACTAAAATTCGGGCTAAAATGGGGAAAATACCAAGTTGTGGACGAAATGGTAAAAGTAGCCATTTTAGCACACGAGGTAAGTTCATATGTAAATGTTGGTAACATAGTTATTATTTTAAATGTTTTAATGTTATTTAAATGATATGATAATTATTATGAAATATTATACTTGTGATAATTGTTTGATAATATGTCAAATTATGTGATATACTTGGGAAATGTGAAATACTACTAGAGTATCGGTATCGGCATTCCGTAGAAGATGGTTGAGACACATGATTGGGAAAAAGGTCCGTTGAACCTTAGGAATGGATTAGGATACAAGTGACATGTCCTTTGGGATATTTGGGCATCCGAACTCGTTGAGTTGAGTCCGAGTTCACTTATGGATGCGAATGTCCGAACTCGTTGAGTTGAGTCCGAGTTCGTGAGATGTAACTAGACATCCGAGCTCGTTGAGTTGAGTCCGAGTTCACTTATGGATGCGAACGCCCGAGCTCATTGAGTTGAGTCCGAGTTCACTTATGGGCTGGTTACATGGTAGCTTGGCTACATATGTGGCACTTATGTGCAAATTTTCCATGTATCCGAATTATATTCCGATGTGTTCAACGAGTAAAGTTCTACTCAAATGGAGGAATACTAGAGATGAAAGGGACGTATTGGTAAGTGTTGTGAAATGGATACTTTGAACAGGTATGTACTTAACCCTTGGGTTGAAAAATCGATATAACAACAATATGGTAAGATGATAAATGAAAATATGATATGAATGTCTTGGTGATGATTATGCAAATGATGTTTTATGTTTGCTTATATGGTTATGTTACTTGCTATTTGCATGTGAACTTACTAAGCATTTATGCTTACTCCCTTCTTTTCATTCCTTGTAGTGTTAACAAGCCAGGTCGAAAATCGGGAACGGTTGGAGGCACACTCACACTATCCGTATACCATCTTGGAATAATGGCTTCTATATTTTGAGTATGGCATGTATAGCATTATAATCATTTTGTTTATATGGTCTTGTGATATGGTTATTGAGTGGTATGAAAATGCTTGGTAATAATTAGCCATTGGAATGGCTAATCATGATCATATTTGGTGTTATGTATGTCAAATTGCTAGCTAATCCATGGAAACCATGAAATAGGTAAAATTTACCATAAAATATATTCAGACAGCAGTAGTGACGTGAATCTGAAAAATCACTAAAAATAGTAGAAATGGAATTAAATAATGAATAAGCTATGGAATTGAAGCTTGGTGAGTCTATTTTCATATGGAAGAAACGAAACAGGTAAATGGGTTATATTTTATGAGATATTTAAGTTTTGGTGGAACAGGGTCAGAGCAATCTCTGAATCCCCTATTTTGATTTTAAAAATTCACCATAAATTGTAAAAAAAAACAATTAGGATTTGTGTCTTACATATATGAAATCCTTATTGTGTCTAGTTTTATGATAAACAAATGGCATAGTCATTGAAATTCTGTACAGGGAGATATCTGACTCGTAATACACAGGGGTCAGAGTAGTCAAACCCTGAAACAGGGGAAACTTTAACTAATAAACTGTACTAATTGGCTCAACCAAAAATTATAGAAAAAAATTATTAGATATATATGTGAGTCTAGTTTCATATAAAATTTATGGATCTTAATTTTGAGTTTCATAACTGGAGATACGAATTTTTAAGCGACTGTGACGCAGATTGTCAGCTTGTCTGAAAATTTTAAAAATAAATTGTTTGAGCTGTTTAAGTAATGAATTAAGTCCGTTAACATCTTGTGTTCGACTCTAGCGATGGTCTCGGGTATAGGGTGTTACATTTGGTGATATCAGAGTAGGTTTAGTCGGTTCTCGGACTAACTTAGCATGTGTAAAAGTTTAGCTATACATGCCACTGATCTGTGATAGTGTGATGTCTTCCGACGCGTATGAGTACCGTCTTATTTAGACAGGGTACTCTCCAGCCGAGCTGCACCTACCATGTTTAATGTTATGTGAAGCTGTTTGAGTAAAATTATGATTATGATAAGTCTCGGTTCAGAAAAGTATGAATAAAAGTTTATGATACATATGTGATAAATATCCATATTTGTTTATTGCTCATATGATGTAGTGTATGTGGCTTACTTGATAGGATGAATGGAATAAATAGAAAGTAGTAGATGTATGAATAAAGGTCATAATATTATGATACGAATGAAAATGTCCTTGTCTTGATTTGGACGTCGAATGTTGATGAATGCTAATGATATATAATTTTTATGAGATAAAGGATTATAATGAAATGAACTTATCTATGTTAAATTGTTGGACTGAATTATATGATTGTAATGATATGTACATGATGATGCACGAAATGAATGTTGTGATTGTGATGCAAATATCTTTGTTTGTTTGGCCTTATATGATGTCATGAGCATGAATTAATTTAATTAAATGAATGGATAAGTAAAGCTATCTAGAAAACATAGAATGTATGCATAAGTATATTGTCTAAATGGGACAATAGGAAAATTTGTGTAAGCCAACATGAATGTTGCATTGCCTGAATGAATGACATGATTTTGATGATGGAAGTTGTGTCATATGTGTATGTATAAGAAAGTCGAGTCAGAGGTCCTACAACCCCTCCCCCTTACCGAAGTGGTACTTGTAATGGAATTTCATGAGATTTGTGTTTCTGGTTGAGAACCCAAAGAGTTCATTGAAAGAATAATTATAAGTATGACCAGAGATTGAAAATGAGTTGATAAGTAAAGTCAGAGACAGTAAAGTATCGGATTGATATAATGATTATTGGATTTATGCACTGTCCCAGTTAGAGAAGGAAATTCTCTTTGGTAAATCGAATTACTCAAGTGCAAGGTCGAGAAAAGTGTAAATCAAAATTTATTCAGAACTGACCTTCTTTAGTGAATGGTTTAATATGAAATTTGTGATGGTAGAACTAGTTGGGGAAATGATATTTGAAATGTGAACTATCTGAGTGTGACAGTTATGGTGGACAGATTAGCGATCTCTTTTGAGATGTTCTATGTGTTTACCCGTTCTCGAAATATTTCTATGGCTATTGATCTTCGAAGAAATTCTTGTTATATGGGAATGTCTTCTAATTCTGGTGTTGGATGAAAGCATTGGTAGTCTGACTGGTTTATAATTTATATTGCTCTATTTCATCGTGTATTCTATTTCATTTCATCTGATAAGAATTGATGAGAGAATACGTATGATATTATGATTCTGTTTCTTCTACTTGATGCTTCATCTGATATATATGTACGGGAAGATATATTGATCTTGTTATATTTGATTTTAGTGGGATTAAATGATGTTTTCTTCTGGACTTTCTTTCTTTGAAGAATTATCGGGGTATTCCGTATTTTCTCTATGAGTTTGGTTTTCGATTCTCGGCATAGTATCGTATCTTGGGTTTCTTTATCCCGGATCTCTTTATTCGGATTTCTTTGTTCGGGTTTCTCTATCTTGGATTTCTTTTTCAGTTTTCTTGTTATCTTTGTTCCATAATTTGTCAATTCGACTCATGTTCAAGTGGGTTCTTCATTCGTGATAATCATGTCAAATATGACTATAGTTCTAATTTGATCTTGGTAATGTGGTGATTTTAGTATTGGGGTTTTTTCTAATTTCTGTGTAAGGATTTGACATCAGTAAAGGCATAAGTGATAAAAGTGCGAGTTTCAGTCAATATGGTAAATTATTTATTTGAAAGATTTCATGTGACAATTATGTCAGGATTATTTTTCCCAAGTCTGATAATAGAATTTCATTTTTGTACTGATAAAAGAGTAAATAGTCTGAACGAGAAGTGTATATTTATTAGAAAGAGTTGGATATTAGTTAAAGTCACTACGAATGATAAGGTTTTAGTCTTGTGAAAGCTGAAAAGTTTATTATATGTTGACAGAGTTCGGATACATGAGAATATTGGTAACTGAAGCGTCTGAACTAGACTAGTCTACATTGAGTAAAGACTTCCTGACTTCCAGTAATGTACTGTTGTATGAATTGTGATGTGTTTCAAGACAATGAGGTAATGTGATAGTTTAGAGCATTCGATGTTACATAAAATCTAAGTTGTTAAAGAGGTTAAAGCCGAGCATTGGGATCTATCAAAATTATCCTTGCCAGTGTTGATATTGGGATGGAAATGAGAAGGATTATTCTTGAGGCCATATCGAATTATTTCTATGGCGTAAAGAGGAAAATGTGATGTATCCTATTGTTAAATGTTTGGCGAGATCTATAAATCATATCAAGATTGAATGAATTCCTACTCATCGATTCATGGAATTTGGTCTCTTTGATTGTTGGATTTCTTGGAGTTCGGTCTCCATTAAATCAAGCTGAGATCCGGGTTTTATGTCATGATATCATGGGAAATTGAGAAGGGTTGAAAATCTAAGAACAGTTGAGAGTTGAGACTCTAAGCTTTCAGATCATATGAGAAATTAAAGAGATGTATTGGAAGTACAGCCTAAATGAAAGTTCTTTGGCATTGAATATGAGATTAAAAGTGAAGACCACTTTTCTGGTAAGATTTTCGGGGACGAAAATCCCTAAAGGGGGGGAGAGTTGTAATTCCCGGATTAGGGCCTAATCAGAATAGTGGTTTCTTGACCACAAAATTTGAGATAGAAATAATTATTTTATGATTATTTTGAGGTCTATGATATGATCGCATGATTGTGTTAAAATTTTGTTTAGAAATTCTATGCATAAAGTGCTTAATTTGAAATTAGGGACTAAATTGAATAAATTGTAAAACTTGTGTTCTAGAAGCATTTTGCATAAAATTGAATTATATTATTAATTAGGAGGTCTTAAATAGCAATTTTACCAATTTCTATGTCTATGGACAAAAATTGGACATGGATGGAACTTTTGGAAAGTTTAGTAGTAAGGGCATTTTGGTCATTTAGGGGTAAAATGAATTAAAATAGAAAATTAAAAGCCAATTTTGCTCATCTTCAATCCGATGGCCTAATATAGCAAGGAGAAACCATGGCTAGGGTTTTTCAAGCTTCCAAGCTCGATTGTAAGTCCATTCTAGCCCCGTTTTTCAAGTTCTTTACGTTTTTGGAGTCCCGGTAGCTCGATTAAGCTTATGCTAGCAATAATTTAACCTAGGGTTTATATTTGGAAAAATACCCATAGGTGAAATTTGTGTATTTTTATGTTTTATGATAGAATATGAGGTTTTAAATTATGTTAGACAACTTGTGCTACTCGGTTTTAAGCGGAAACTAGCAAAAGGGCTTAATCGGTAAAAATACCTAATAGTCATAAGTACATGTTAGAGTGAGACTTTGATGTTGCCATAGAAGGGAAAAATGATCAGCATGTCATAAAACATAAGAAAATAGGCTGAAGTTTAATTTACGAGCTTTGGGGCAAAAGTGTAAATATGCAAAAGTTTAGGGGCAAACTTGTAATTTTTCCAAAATATGATTTTGGGTCAATTTGAATAATGTGAGTCCTAATTAGACTATATTTTAAATGATAGAGCAAGGAAACCTGAAATTCGGGCTAAAATGGGGAAAATACCAAGTTGTGGATGAAATGGTAAAAGTAGCCATTTTCGCATACGAGGTAAGTTCATATGTAAATGTTGGTAACATAGTTATTATTTTAAATGTTTTAATGTTATTTAAATGATATGATAATTATTATGAAATATTATACTTGTGATAATTGTTTGATAATATGTCAAATTATGTGATATACTTGGGAAATGTGAAATACTACCGAGTAACGGTATCGGCATTCCGTAGAAGATGGTTGAGACACATGATTGGGAAAAAGGTCCCGTTGAACCTTAGGAATGGATTAGGATACAAGTGACATGTCACTGGGATATTTGGGCATCCGAACTCGTTGAGTTGAGTCCGAGTTCACTTATGGATGCGAATGTCCAAACTCGTTGAGTTGAGTCCGAGTTCGTGAGATGTAACTAGGCATCCGAGCTCGTTGAGTTGAGTCCGAGTTCACTTATGGATGCGAACGCCCGAGCTCATTGAGTTGAGTCCGAGTTCACTTATGGGTGGGTTACATGGTAGCTTGGCTACATATGTGGCACTTATGTGCAAATTTTCCATGTATCCGAATTATATTCCGATGTGTTCAACGGGTAAAGTTCTACTCAAATGGAGGAATACTAGAGATGAAAGGGACGTATTGGTAAGTGTTGTGAAATGGATACTTTGAATAGGTATGTACTTAACCCTTGGGTTGAAAAATCGATATAACAACAATATGGTAAGATGATAAATGAAAATATGATATGAATGTCTTGGTGATGATTATGCAAATGATGTTTTTATGTTTGCTTATATGGTTATGTTACTTGCTATTTGCATGTGAACTTACTAAGCATTTATGCTTACTCCCTTCTTTTCATTCCTTGTAGTGTTGACAAGCCAGCTCGGAAATCGGGAATGGTCGGAGGCACACTTACACTATCCGTATACCATCTTGGCATAATGGCTTGTATATTTTGAGTATGGCATGTATAGCATTATAATCATTTTGTATATATGGTCTTATGATATGGTTATTGAGTGGTATGAAAATGCTTGGTAATAATTAGCCATTGGATTGGCTAATCATGATCATATTTGGTGTTATGTATGTCAAATTGCTAGCTAATCCATAGAAACCATGAAATAGGTAAAATTTACCATAAAATAGATTCAGACAGTAGTAGTGACGTGAATTTGAAAAATCACTAAAAATAGTAGAAATGGAATTAAATAATGACTAAGTTATGGAATTGAAGCTTGATAAGTCTATTTTAATATGGAAGAAATGAAGTAGGTAAATGAGTTATATTTTATGAGATATTTAAGTTTAGGTGGAACAGGGTCAGAGCGATCTCTGAATCCCCTATTTTGATTTTAAAAATTCACCATAAATTGTAAAAAAAATAATTAGGATTTTTGTCTTTCATATATGAAATCCTTATTGTGTCTAGTTTTATGAGAAACAAATGGCATAGTCATTGAAATTCTGTACAGGGAGATATTTGACTCGTAATACATAGGGGTTAGAGTAGTCGAACCCCGAAACAGGGGAAAGTTTAACTAATAAACTGTACTAATTGGCTCAACCAAAAATTATAGAAAACAATTAGTAGATAGATATATGAGTCTAGTTTCATAGAAAACTTATGGATCTTAATTTCGAGTTTCGTAACTGGTGATACGAATTTTTAAGCAACTGTGACGCAGATTGTCAACTTGTCTGAAAATTTTAAAAATAAATTGTTTAAGCTGTTTAAGTAATGAATTAAGTCCGTTAACATCTCGTGTTCGACTCCGGCGACGGTCTCGGGTACAGGGTGTTACAGTCTTGCTTTCAATTGAGCTATTATTGAACCATCATCAAACATAGCCATATGCGCATTGATTGCACGTAAAGCAAACAATGATTTTTGACTTAGAGCATCAGCCACAACATTAGCCTTTCCCAGGTGATAGTCAATCACAAGCTCATAGTCTTCTCACAATTCTAACCATTGGTGTTGTCTCAAATTCAGATCTTTCTGAGTCATCAAGTATTTCAGGCTTTTGTGAGCAGAATAAACATGATATTTCTCACCGAACAGATAATGACGCCAAATTTTCAACGCAAACACGATAGTTGCCAATTCTAGGTCATGTGTTGGATAGAACTTTTCATGTAGCTTTAACTATCTCGAGGCATAAGCTATAACTCTGCCTTCCTTGATCAAAACACAGCCCAAAGCATTTAAAGATGCATCACTATAGATAACAAATTCTTTACTCGATTCTAGCTAAACTAGCACTGGAGCTTCCTTCAAAAGGGCTTTCAACTTATCAAAGCTTTTCTGGCACTTTTCTAACCACTCAAATTTAGCATCTTTCTATAATAGCTTTGTCATCAGGATGTAATCATAGAGAAGCCTTTCACGAACCGCCTATAATAACCAGGAAGTCCTAGAAAACCTTGGACTTCAGAAACATTCTTGGGAGGTTTCCAATCAGGTATAGCTGAAATTTTACTCGGATCAACCCGAATACCCGGTGCTAATACAACATGGCCCAAAAAATTGACTTCGCTTAACCAGAACTGACATGTACTAAACTTCTCATACAACTGTTTATCTCGTAAAGTCTGTAACACCAGTCTTAGATGTTTGACATGTTCGATTTCTTCACGGGATTAGATCAAATTGTCATCTATGAACACAACTACAAATCGATCCAGATACTGTCTGAAGATTCAATTCATGAAATCCATAAAAATAGCAGGTGCATTAGTAAGTCTAAAAGGCATAACCAAAGACTCATAGTGTTCGTACCTCATTCGAAAAGCAGTCTTTGCCTCATCAGAGTCTTTAACTCGCAACTGGTAGTAACCTGATCTCAAATCTATCTTCGAAAACACTGAAAGGGTTCGCTTTGACCGTTAAGAGCAGGTAACCCATTCCCTGCGTCTTTGTTTCTATTGCATTCTATCTCATTGTATCACATTCTGTTCTGTGATATTTGAGAATCACCGTCAATACCTTGATGTAGGTGTCTGGGATAATCATTTGTTCCATAGTCCAAGGGCTATTTACAACCAGCCAATTAAGGCCCTTTCAGTTGGTTAAACAAATCATCAATCCGCGACAATGGGTATTTATTCTTTATAGTCACCTTATTGAGCTGTCTATAATGAATGCACATTCCCATAGTTCTATCTTTTTTTTTTTGCACTGGTGCACCCCAAGGTAAGAAACTCGGTCACACGAAACCTCTATCTATCAACTCTTGCAACTGAGCTTTCAATTCTTTTAATTTTGTAGGTGCCATTTTGTACGGAGCTATGGATATTGGAGTCATTCCAAGCACTAACTCAATACCAAACTCTACCTCCCGAATAAGTGGCAAACCTAGTAATTCTTCAAGAAACACATTTGAATAGTTGCACACAATAGGTACTGATTCAATGTTTCTTTCGGACACATTGCTATCAAGTACATATGCAAAGTAAACTTCGCAGTATTTTCTCACATATTTCTAAGCTAACATCGAAGAAATCACTACTGGTAACTCATTCAGATCACTAGATTCAATCTGAATAATCTTATTATTTTGGCACCATAAACCAATAGTCTTTCTTTTGCAGTTTACAACAGCATCATGCAAAGTCAACCAGTCCATACCCAAAATTATGTTGAACTCATCAAATGGAAACAACATCAAGTCAGTTAGAAAGCACAAATCTCGAACCATCAAGGGACAATTCTTACACATTTTGTCAACCATAACACACCGGACTAAGGGGTTTGACACTCTAATCACAAACTCAGCAGATGATGGTCTTGAAACTAACTAAAAATTTGACTTAAGGTAAGCGCACCTATCGAACAATAGTATAGTTATGGTGAGACCGAAATATCGTATCCACGAGGACTAAAAGTACTAGTAATTACTATCTTTTTATTATCTAGCCTAAAAATTTATGGAATGTTTTATCTAAGACTTAATTATCTAATTAACTATAGTAACAACAAAGATTAAAGTTGGAAAATACTTTAGGAAAACCAATGGAGAAGACAATACCCAAGGAAGAATCCACCTAGACTTCAGTTATTACCTTTGACTTAGACGATTTATTCACTTGACTTATTCCATAGAAATCCCTGATTTATTTTAATATCCCTTTCGAGACTAAAAACAACTGACTCTAGGTTGATTAATCAAAATCTCTTTCTAATTAAAACCCCTATTGTCACATTAACTCAATCTATGGATTCCCTTATTAGATTTTACTCTAATCAGGCAGATTTATGTCGTCCTATCTCTAGGATTGCATGCAACTTTGCTTAATTATGAATGATCTAATCTTAAATAGGGACTTTGCCTCCACTAAATAAGCACATCCTGGAATAGTAAAGCAAGAATTAGAACCCACAATTAAGAATAAGAATAAGTGTTTATCATATAAATCAAAGAGTAATAAGATTCGCCTTTAGGTTTCATCTCCCTTAGGAATTTAGGGAGTTTAGTTGATAATATTAATAAAAAAACATCTCAAATTTTGGAAAACAACAAAACATAAAGAAACCTAAAGAACTTCTAGGAAATTGGATGGAAATCTTCAGCCTTGATGTAGATCCTAGCTCCGAGGTCATTCCGATGGCTATTCTCAAGTACTTTCTACCTCCAACTCTTTGTCTCCCCTTTAATCCTCTTTTAGGGTGTTTATATAGGCTTTAAAATGCTTCCAAATCCTTAAAAGTGCCCTTTTTCGAGTAGAACTAAAATTGGGTTCGACAGGGACACGACCGTGTGCCACGCCCGTGTGCGGGTGCTTAAGCCGTGTGTAATTCTGAGTTGGTTTCTAGTTGACACGATCATGACACACGGGCGTGTGGTCTGCCCATATGCCTCACACGGATGTGTGGATAACCTGTGTAGAAGTGCTCAGGCCGTGTGAAACACTATTTTAAGCCCAATTTGTCCGTTTTTGGCTTGTTTCTTGCTCTTTTTGCTATCCTAAGCTCTCTTGAGTATAAAAACATGTAATTAAAGGATTAGGAGCATCATGTTCACTAAAACCAAGGAAAAATGGAAAAATCATTCATAAATACTCCAAGCTTGGGGTAAAAATATGTATAAATTACAGTTTATCAAATATCCCCACACTTAAGCGTTTGCTTGTCCTCAAGCAAAATCCTCAACTCACAGTCAAAATAAATTCTTCTCAACTTATAATTCTTATCAATAGTGTTGTAAATAATTCACAAGTAATCATACATTAAAAATTTAACTAAAAGATCATTAAAGCTTCAAATAGTCAAAGTTGATCATTTTAATCATAAAATTATAGGCATCCCCCTTTATCTAAGTATTTATCTTTAATTCCAAATTGACATTGATTGACATCCTCACTAAAGGCTCACTCAAATCACTCAATTTATTTAAGGTTGAATGATTAAGCACTCATTAGTCAAACATGAAAAGTTATTTCCATAGGCTTGCATGAAAATCAAATCTCCACTACTATAAATGAGATGATACACAAATCAACAGGTCTTTAAAGGGTTGTAATGGGGCTTTGGGTTAAAGGTGTGGATAAAGGCTAAAAAAGCGGTTAGAACCGAGATTAAATTGATAAATTACCTAACTGGAAAAATAACTAACATCAATTGAATAAACATGAGCTTCTTCTCAGCGTATGGAATTAAAAACTTAAGCTCAAAAATAAAGAATTACTACTAATATGTATGTATATATGTATGTTTTTTTTTTAAATAAGAATAAGTACAAGTAAAAGAGAGAATTAAATGATTCGAATGAAATAAAATAGTTTGGCAATTAACCAAATCAAATCTCGACAAAAAGGGATTCAATAAATTAGGAAAAATTCTCAACGAATCAAAAAGTATGATATAGGGGTTAAAATTTAGGGTAAATTAAAAAAAATGGTTTGTTAAGCTCAAAGGGGTTCATTAAGGGTTAATTATGAGGGTAGGCTTTTTATGTGATAAATGGGTTAAAACCTAAGTGCCTTTATCATTTTCATATATCAAATCAAAGGTGTGGTCTCGACATGTATAATCAATGCAAGTTCACAAATAACAAATCAATTTTGACACACTCATAACCAATAAAATCAGTGAGCAAGAAAGATATATGCTCTAAAAGGCTCAAAATCTCACAAAAATTATGGGTGTTTGATGTCAATTCAAAACTTCAAGATAATACCTCAATTCAGGGAAACAACCTAGCAATTTTAATTCTCAAAAATTTCAACTTATCATACTCGATTCTCTAATGTCTTAAAGTTTAAACAATCAATGCACAGTTACTTATGATTTAATTCAAAACATATCAATAAAAATCATACATGAATCAAAATTTACTCCAATAATGATATGAGAAAATTATTTGAGAACAAGATAAAAATTCAGTGATTTTTTGATAATCACATAGATAACCTCCCTACACTTAAGATGTACATTGTTCTCAATGTACAAAGATAGTTAATAATAATATAAGCATAATATCAGAAGAGAGGGAGAGAAGCAAACTGTCCTGAATATTTGGATGAGATCCTTAGAGTAGCGAGAGCAAGAATTGTAAAGAAAGCCAAATAAAAGGCATGATTCTGAGGTACTAATAAAAAAATAAACACCACTTTGGAAGAGAATTAAAGTATAATTCAATAATAATCATAAAGATAAGTAGAGTTTAAAACATAAAATATAAGTCTTAAAAATAAATAAAGGAAAATAAAAATAAAAATAATAAAAGGGACTCAAAGGTCCTCATCATCAGAGTCGTGAGCTGTCGGCACTAGAGAGGAGATATAGAGGTGGTGGCAAATCTGTCAAAGAGTGGCATCGATGCTGTTGAATCGCTCGAAACACTGCTGCTCAAAGCGAGTGAATCGTTCAGATAAATCTGTCAAAGTGGCAGTAGGAGCTCAGTGACTCGGTGGTGCTGGTAGGGGTGGGTCCTCGTGAGAGGGAGGGACATCGTCAGTAATGTCTTCTGGCTCATCCTGGTCAGCAGAGTGGACGAGTCTATACTGAGGAGGGTTGACTCCACGGTGTCGCTCTATCATCCGCATGTGGATCATTCTAGAAATTCCTTGCAGAGACATCTGGCCGACTAATGTGAGTGTTGATGACATCTTTGAAGTGTCGAACAGGCCAAAGTGTCGAGCGAGACAAGTCACGTAAGGGCCAAGGCAGATGGGGCCCTCCTATGGCGATTCATCTGGTGGCAAAAGGCGAGGGCAATATAATGTACTAAGTCAAATACATGGCCAGTCTCCATGTTCCATAGGAAGTACGCATCGGTAATGCTAACTATTCTGGTGCTCTCTCTCCTCTCAGTCAAAGTGTGAGCCAAGATGGCATGAATGTAACATAGTGTTGGAGGGAGAGAGGTCACCTTTCAGTGACTCCATCATAGGGAATCGTGCTCACCGTAAGGTCGGTCCAACAACAAGATGGCGAATAGTGTATGTGATGGTGGAGTTGTACAAAATTCTCTAAAGCCATGAACTCTTCTGTGTAGAGGCCCAAAGCAGCTCCAAACTCGGGTACACTCATATGCCTGACAAGTCCACTAAGTCTAAAAATGATAGTACCAGCCTCGTCATGTGTGTTCATCACGTTCTGTAAGTCGAAAGTAGTACAGAACTCCAATGTTAGCTCTGAATAGATGGGCTCGATATTGCAAAGAATCGATCCCATGGCACAGTATCGAGACGGAATCAAACGAGGTGAGTAAGTTGGACCTGCTCCAAAGTTGCCTAGTCAATACATCGGCCCACTCCTAATGGTCGTACACGTAGTAGCTGAAATAGGTCGTCCTGTGGGCTGGAGGAGAATCGAAGCAGTGGGTGGCGAGCTTCGGTCAAGGCGCCTGAGGAGGTTGCGCCAGGACCTTTCCACTTTTTCAAAGCGGGGACAGTAATCTTCTTACCTCGTGTGATTGTCATGGTGTTCCTGAAAGTAATAGACGTTAGTAACAAGGCAGCATTAAGTATTCAATCCATATGTTGGAATAGAGAAACCCTTGCTATTTAAAAAAAAAAAATTGTATCTTGCACCAAGTATGTACTTTCAACGAAGATAGGGACCTAAAGACCAAAGACTATATGTATGACTAATACAATGATGTGAAGACGAAAAAGTGAAACAATAATATCTATTAAGCATAAGATGCAAAAGGAAAAGCTAAATATTATTCTATAGCAATAGTTAACCAAAAATGAAATAGATAGATGCAAATAGGGAAAATATTGTTTTAATACTAGAAATATGTAATAAGATAAAGTCAAGAGCAAGGGTGAAAGAATTAAAAAAACATAGTCAGCAAAATAGTAAGCAAAGAATAATAATCAGGATTATAATAATTAAAATACTCAATAACAGTAATAACCAGAATACTAATAATGAAGAACAATAATGAAAACTTAATAAAGAAATAAGTAATAGGGGTAAAAGGGAAACCGACTATAAGAAGGGTGACTGGTCGGAGGTAAGGGTGCTGGTGTCGATGGCGAGGGGTTGGTCAGAAGGGGAAAAACACGGGCATAGGGGGACGGGTTGGTCAAAAGAGGGAATAGGATTGTGTGAGGCTCGTGTTAGGCCACACGGTTGTGTCACACGCCCGTGTGGCTCACGTCCAACCCGTGTTTATCGTGTAATTTTATTGCCCAATCGTCACACGGCCAGAGGATACGCCCGTGTGTCCAGGCCATATGGTGCACACGGTCGCGTCGCACAGTCATGCCAGGTTCTTCGCTTCTCCCACGCCTGTGTGGTATTCCACACACCCTTGTGTCTTGCCCATGTGGCTCCCTGGCTTATTTAGAATTCGAAAAATTAGCTCCAGTTTTCACACGGCCTAGGACACGCTCCAGTTTTCACACAGTCGTATCGCACGGCCTTGTGGATCAAATTCATGGCTATGTGGCTCAATACTTGGGGAATTTTTAGCCCTATTTCTACACGACCAAGGACACGCCCATGTGTCCAGGCCGTGTCGGCACTGTACCTACACAAAAATACTAAAAATAGCTAAAATAAACTAGTTAGTGGTGTTAGTGCTCGGGTTACATCCCGAGAAGTAGTTATTTAGAGTCTAAGCTCGACTTACCTCAATTTCGTGTGATTATAGTGGATCACAGAGTCGAGACTCCTCTTTCTCACTATCAATTCTATTATCCACATAAAGTTTAAGTCGAGTAATATTTACCTTAAAAGTGCCAAAATGAGAATGATTTACCTCGACTATACCGTATGGGAAAACATTCAGTACCGTGAAGGGAGTCACTCCATTTTTATTAAGCTATGAAGTAGCAATTCGGGGGTCCTTTTCATCTAACAATATTTTCTCCCCAACCTTAATTTGCTTTGTGTCATCCCTATGCTCATCGTGGCGTTGCTTTGATTTTTCGTATGCTTTTGGTTTTTCCTTGACATGTATTCGCCATTCATCTAGTTCATCGATCTGAAGCCTTCATTCTTCGTGAGTCACTCCATTTTTTTGGCATGAAGTAGAATGAGGCTCCGTCACGTTCTTACTAGGGGACTCCTGTAAAGAAGTTTAAGTTGAAACATTATTTAAATTAATCGAATCGTCTCGATTACTAGATATTTTAACAGAATCACGAGCTTGGAGATAATCGTGTCATCCACTACCCGAAGTGTTATTCACCTGTGCCAACATCAATGATAGTCCTAGCAGTCGCTAAAAAGGGTTGTCCTAAAATCAAAGGCACGTTACTATCCTCTTCCATGTCTAGAACAACAAAATCAATTGGGAATATAAATTTATCAATTTTAACAAGCACATCTTCAATAATACCCCTAGGGAATCTGATTGTTTTATATGCTAATTGAATGCTCATCTTAGTTTGTTTGGGTTTCCCAAGACCTAGCTGTTTAAACATTTTATAGGGCATGACATTAATACTTGCCCCTAAATCAGGCAAAGCATTGTTAACGCTTAAACTACCAATTAAGAAGGAATCGTAAAACTCCCTGGGTCTTTCAACATGTTGGGTAGCTTATTCTATAGAATGGCTGAGTAAACTTCATTCAACTCCACATGCGACACCTCATCCAACTTCCTCTTATTTGCTAAGAGCTCCTTTAAAAATTTAACTACGTTTGGCAACTGTAAAAGGACTTCAATAAACGGTAAGTTAATATGTAATTTCTTTAATAATTTAAGGAATTTACCAAATTGTTCGTCTGAGTGGTCTTTCCTTGTCGCACTGGGGTATGGAACACGAGGTTTATATTCTCTACTTACCGTTTTTTTCTCATTGTGGTCCACTTCATCCTTACCTTTACTTACCACAAGTCCTTGCCTCGGTTCTAGTTTAGGTTCAACTAACCCTTCTTCATCTCGAACAGCAATCGCATTAAGTTAGTTTCAGTATTACTCGACAAGATATCTTATGGTTATTCCCAAATCAACTTAGCAAACTGTCCTATTTGAGTTTCGAGCCCTTGAATTGATGCTTACTGATTTTTAAGAGCTGTCTCGGTGTTTTGGAATCATGTTTCAGATATCGCGATGAATTTCGTTAGCATCTCCTCAAGGTTCGACTTCTTTGCCTGTTGGTAAGTTGGTTGTTGAAAACCTAGAAGATGTTGTGGTCTTTGATTTCCTTGGCCTCCCCATGAAAAATTTGAGTAGTTCCTCCAACCTACATTATAAGTGTTACTATAAGGATTATTTTGAGGTTGAGGATTATTACCCATATAGTTCATTTGCTCATTCTCCATGGTAGGGCCGTATGATGGATAGTCAAAATTATTTATTCCACCTCCACTTGCATTGCACTACATTACTGGATGAACCGTGAGGAGCCAAGTAAACCATCAATTTTTCTATTCAAAAGTTCTACCTGATTAGTGAGCATAGTAACTGAATCGACGTTAAAAACAGCGGCTGCTTTTGTTGGCTTTGTCCTCATGACTTGCCACTGATAGTTATTCAGTGACATCTCTTCTATAAATTCATATGCCTCTTCAGGTGTCTTATTATTAATAGTCCCACCAGCAGCTGTGTCAATCATCTGTCTAGTTGAAGGATTCGAACCATTGTGGAAATTTTGAACTTGAAGCCAAAAGGATAACCCATGGTGAGGGCACCTTCTCAATAGAGCCTTGTATCTCTCTCATGCATCATAAAGTGTTTCTAAATCCATCTACACAAAAGAAGAAATATCATTCCTTAATTTAGTTGTTTTAGCCGGTGGAAAATATTTTAGTAAAAATTTTTCGGTCATTTGTTCCCAAGTTGTGATTGACCCTCAAGGTAACGAGTTCAACAATTGTTTAACTTTGTTCCTCAGTGAGAATGGAAACAACCAAAGGCAAATGGCATTGTCAGAAATGCCATTGATCTTAAAAGTGTTGCAGAATTCCAGGAAGTTTTCTAAATGATTGTTTGGATCCTTGTCCTGCAAACCATCAAACTGAACAAACTGTTGTATCATCTAAATTGTGTTAGGTTTCAGTTCAAAATTATTTTCAGCAACAGCAGGTCTAACTATACTCAATTCAGTTCTTGTTGAAGTAGGTTTAGCATAATCATACATGGTACGAGGAGCAGGATCCTAATTTACTAGGTTTGCAGCAACCACAGGAGGTAACAGATTATTTTGATTATCAGCCATCTCCTCGGTTATGGGTTGAATATCGTCCTCTTGCCATTCCTCTATGTATCGTAGGCTTCGCCTTATTTCTCTTCGGTTTCTACGAGCTGTTTTTTCGATCTCACTATCAAAAGGTAGAGGTCCTAACAAGTTTCTTCTAGTCATAAACTATAAAAACCTATCAGCAGTAAATAAAAGAAAATTTAATAATTTAAGCAAAAATAAAATTAAATTGCAATAAAAAAAAAATGGCTAAAGTAATAAAAATTAAGCGTTCCTAATATCTTAATCCCCGGTAACGACGCCAAAAACATGATGGTCGTGAAACTAACTAAAAATTTGACGTAAGGTAAGTGTACCTATTGAACAATAGTATAGTTATGGTGAGACCAAAAATATCGTATCCACGAGGACTAAAAGTACTAGTAATTACTATCTTTTTATTATCTAGCCTAAAAATTTAGGGAATGTTTTATCTAAGACTTAATTATCTAATTAACTAAAGTAACAACAGAGATTAAAGTTGGAAAATACTTTAGGAAAACCAATTGAGAAGATAATACCTAAGGAAGAATCCACCTATACTTCACTTATTACCTTTAACTTAGATGATTTATTCACTTGACTTATTCCTTAGAAATCTCTGATTTATTTTAATATCCCTTTTGAGACTAAAAACAACTGACTCTAGGTTGATTAATCACAATCTCTTTCTAATTAAAACCCCTATTGTCGCATTAACTCGATCTATGGATTCCCTTATTAGATTTGACTCTAATCCGGTAGATTTATGTCATCGTGTCTCTAGGATTGCATGCAACTCTGCTTAATTATGAATGAGCTACTCTTAAATAGGGACTTTTCCTCCACTGAATAAGCACATCAAAAACCTGAATTAATATCCTGGAATATTAAAGTAAGAACTAAAACTGACAATTGAGAATAAGAACAAGTATTTTTCATATAAATCAAAGAGTAATAAGATTCGTCTTTAGGTTTCATCTCCCTTAGGTTTTTAGGGAGTTCAGTTCATAATATTAATAGAAAACATCTCAAAGTTTGGAAAACGGCAAAACATAAAGAAATCCAAAGAACTTCTAGGAAATTGGATGGAAATCTTCAGTCTTGATGTAGATCCTGGCTCTGTGGAGATTCGATGGCTATTCTCGAGTATTTTCTGCCTCCAACTCTGTGTGTCCCCTTTAATTCTCTTCTAGGGTGTTTATATAGGCTTTGAAATGCTTCCAAACCCTCAAAAGTGCCCTTTTCCGAGTAGAACTAGACTTGGGCTCGACAGGGACATGGCCATGCCCATGTGCGGGTGCTCAAGCCGTGTGTAATTCTGAGTTGGTTTCTAGTCGACACGGTCATGACACACGGGCTTGTGGTCTGCCCGTATGCCTCACACGGGCGTGTGGATAACCCGTGTGGAAGTGCTTAGGCCATGTGAAACACTGTTTTAAGCCCAATTTGTCCATTTTTGGTCCGTTCCTTACTCTTTTTGCTATCCTAAGCTCTCCTGAGTATAAAAACATGAAATTAAAGGATTAGGAGCATCAAGTTCACTAAAACCAAGGAAAAATCATTCATAAATATGCCAAGTATGGGATAAAAATATGTATAAGTTACGGTTTATCAGTAGACTCAATACGTAGAGCCTTACTAATTACTAATGTCTCACACACATAAGAATGAGTAGAACTAGGATCAATCAATGCAATTACATTAGTATCATAAAGAGTGAATGTACCAGTAATGATATCTGGGGATGAAGCCTCCTCTTGTGCGAGAATAGCATAGGCTCTGGCAGGGGCACGAGCCTCAGATCTGACTGTTGTCTCTTTGGTCCCTATCTAACTGCCACTCACATTACCTGCATTTCTGGATGGTCTACCCTGAGATGCAATATTACCCGATCTCGTATTCTACACTGGATTTTCTTCAGCTAACACTAGGCAATCACAAATATAATGATTTTTCGATCAGCATTTGAAACAGGCCCGATCATGCAATCTACAACTGTCGAGATGTCGTTTACCATAGTGTTTACACTCGGGTTGATTTGACCTGACATTCCCCACACTAGCTACAGAGGTAGCTCTCGAGCTAATAGGTGGTCTACTCTAATCTTATCTAGAATAACCTGAAGTAGCTTTGGAACGATTGAAATCATCTCAGAACTTTTTTGGTGTCGACTGGAATGACCTACCGGATGTTCTTCTACGTATATCTCTAGCTTCAAAGTCAACTTTTCTTTTCTCTTTCTCAAGTTCTTCAGCTTTGCAGGCTCGCTCAACCAGTACTACGAACTCTTTTATCTTAAGTATGCCAACTAACAGTTTAATGTCTTCGTTTAACCCATCTTCAAATCTTTTACACATTATGGTTTCGATAGAACACACTCTCGGGCATACTGACTGAGTCTCACAAATTTCCACTCATACTCTATCACGGTCGTCCGACCCTGTTTTAGCTCTAGAAATTCTTTGCGCTTCTGGTCAATCAATCTCTGGCTGATATATTTCTTGCAGAACTCAGTCTGAAAGAATTCCCAAGTTACCTACTCTTTCAGAACTATTGATACTAGAGTATTCCACCAACGATATGCTGTATCTCGGAGTAAAGATATGGCACATTTCAAGCACTCATTTGGGGTACAGGACAGCTCATCAAACACACAGATAATATTATCAAGCCAAAACTCAGCCCACTCAGCATCATCATCATTAGT
This sequence comes from Gossypium arboreum, assembly GCF_025698485.1. Classification (NCBI taxonomy): domain Eukaryota; kingdom Viridiplantae; phylum Streptophyta; class Magnoliopsida; order Malvales; family Malvaceae; genus Gossypium; species Gossypium arboreum. Next base: position 77,826,443 of record NC_069077.1, on the reverse strand, counting down.
AGCTTTAAACTCTTCGGCCCCATATTTTCTAATTTTATCAACAGGTGGCTTATACAATCCCAACAGATCACTTACTTGAGGTACAGTAGGCATCCAATATGGATTAGTCGGGGTGGAGGTTGTTGTGCAGCTGGGTTAGTCCAGATATATTGAGTAAACCAGTCATTCATCATTTCGTAGAAGGTTTGTCTAGCCTCTCCTTCCTGGTCACTCGAAATTGATCGAGAATAACCGTCGCTGTCCCTTGCACGGGAGCAGGCGCTACACTCTCGACATCATCAGCTGCAGCTCTGTCAGGATCTATTTACTATATGAAAACACATTTTTAAATGTCAGAAGTCATCACACTATTGCAGTATATAATTATGGCATGTATAGCTAGACTCACATGCACTACGTTAGACTTAGAACCGACTAAGTCGCAGCTCTGATACCAATAAAATGTAACACCCCTAACCCGTATCTGTCGCTAGATTAAGTTTTCGAGGCATTAACAAACAAAAACACATTTTCAAACAACCACACATTTATACAAGTCATATTCATATATATATATATAACATAAGTTCAATTAAAATAATAACATGATTTTATTAATCATAATATGATATACAAATCATATTAAAATATAAGTCAGTGATACGTGATATTCGTGAAAGGTTTTAAATATTTATAATGAATCGTTCTTGAAACTAACTATTACCACGATGAAGGCAAGTGTACCTATCGAACAGTAGTATAGCTTTAGCAAGACCGGATTATCGAACCCAAAAGAACTAAAAGTCGTAGTACTAACTTCCTTTTTATTGTCTAGCCTAAAAATTAAAAGGGTTTTGTTTATCTAACTAATTAATTAAACTAAGAAATCACAGAAAAGAAATTTAGGGAAAATACTTTTGGAAAAACAATTGAATTAAGACAATACCTAAGGAAAACTCCACTTAGATTTCACTTGTTATTTGACACTGAATCAGACGATTTATTCATTTGACTTGATTCGTAGAAATCCCTAAGTTATATTATTATCCCTCTCGAGACTAACAACGTCTAACCCTAGGTTGAATAATTGAAATCTCTTTCTAATTAACTCCCTAGGGTTGTATTAACTTGATTTATGGATCCCCTTATTAGGTTTCACCCTAATCTAACAAAATCTTGTCACCCTATCTCTGGCCGGGCAATCAACTTCGCTTAATTATGACAAATGTACTTTTAGATAGTGTCTATTCCTCCTCTGAATAAGAGCTTAACTTGAATCAATATCCTGGAATATCAAAACAAGGATTAAGAACACATAATTAAGGACAAGTCAAATATTTATCATACAATTCAGATAATAATAACAAGATCTGTCTTAGGTTTCAATCCCCTTAGGTATTTAGGGGTTTTAGTTCATAACTAAAAAGGTAAACATCCCAGAAGAATAATGAATACAAAACAAAAAGAAAAACCCAAAACTCCTGAAGGAAAATTGAGGGGAGATCTTCAATCTTGATGATGAATCTGGCTTCTGAGATGGATCAATCGGCTTTCCTTGAGCAGTTCCCTGCTTCCTTCTTTATGGCCCCCTTTTCCTCCTCCTCTAAGGTGTGTTTATAGGCTTTATGATGCCTAAGAACCCTTAAAATTGGCCTTTTCTGAATTTGACTCAATTTGAGCTCGACAGGGACATGCCCGTGTGCGATTACTTCAGGCCATGGTCAAGCATATTAAATAGGCACGGGCGTGTGGTCCACCCATGTGAGTCGTGCTTTGAGTCTTCCAATTTGACACGGCCGTGTGGTCTACCCATGTGAGGAGGTCCAGGCCGTGTTGATTTCGTACGTTGGCCCATTTTCTCCGTTTTTTGGTCCATTTCTCGTTCCTTTCACTCACCTATGCTCACCTGAGTATAAAATATGAAATTAAGGCAGTAGGAGCATCGAATTCACCAATTTTAAGGAAAATCATCGATAAAATGTGCTAGGCATGGGATAGAAATATGTATAAATTACGGTTTATCAAATACCCGTACTGTAACACTCCTTTCCCGTGTTCCACATCGAAACAGGGTACGAGGTATTACCAGCTCATAATATATATCATTAAACGAAATCGAAATAGAAATATGTCATTCAAATAGATAATGTATCATTATAACATATGTCTTGAACAATATTAGCCAACTTTAATGGCTTATACAAAATAATTTGGTTAAATAATGTAACCAATATTTTAAACCTAGGCAATTATGACACGTAACAAAATAACGAAGCCTACTATAAATGCCATAATTCAAAAGAAATGTTTAGTTCAAATACCCAAAATTATTGATAGTGTGGCAGATCTTCAACGATCCTTAACTCCTGAGCAATGCCAGACGACGCTATAAGACAAAAGAGAGAAAAGAAAGTAAGCTTATATAGCTTAGTAAGTAAGTATATAAATAATAATTAAAGAATCTAATATGTTTACACATTACTCAAGTGTATCTACTTTTAATTTCAATATTTACTCCACTTTGATTGAGCTGTCTCTCTTACGTCATGTTCACTAAATAAATCATAACTCGAGTTACAAAACTTGAAATTCAAATTCGTAAAATTTTCCTGAAACTATACTCATATAAATTCTTACTAATTTTTTCTAGAATTTTTGGTCCAGCCAATTAATACAGTTTATTAGTTAATGTTTCCCCTGTTATACAGCTCGACTGATCTGACCTCTGTTCACTACGAGTTGAATTTCTCCCAGTACACAATTCAAATATCCATGAAACATGTTTAATTTAAAACTAGACTCAACAAGGAATCTATACATATAAACTATATTTCTTAATTATTTTTTGTAAAATTTTTAATGATTTATCAAAGTCAGAATAGGGGATCACATAGTCAATCTGAACAAGTCACACACAAATATAAATATCCCAAAATATAGAGTTCCTTTTCTTGGTCTGTTTATTTTATATGAAGATAGACTCATTGGGCTTTAATTTCATATCTCATTCAGCCTCTAATTTAATTTATACTATTTTTGGTGATTTTTCAAAGTCATGTCACTGCTACTGTCCAAAACAGTATTATTGCAAATTCACTCTTTCACACTTTCTCTGTATTAACCTCACTTAGCATACATATCACAATTCATTTTCACCACATTTCATACATCACAAGTATAAGTCCATGATTACAATGCCACCGTAAAATTATCCCGTTGAACAATTCGGATCAATCCTCGATACTTGATGGTTTCAGCACACTGCCCCACTATCATATTTCATATAATTCGGCTCTCTTGTACACATGGTGAACATTTAGTACAACCCATGTGACCTAGCCAATTTATCTCATAGCTCTCTTGTCTACATGGTGTCCTTCACTTGGAATCACACATGCGACCTAGCTACATTTATCTCTCTCGTAGCTCTCTTGTCTACATGGGATACATCCCGTATCACACATGTGACCTAGCTACTACATAGTATCTCGTAGCTTTCTTGTACACATGACGTGCACTCAGCACCATACATGTGACCTAGATACGCTCCATCTATATTATTCAATCTTTCCGAATGTTCAACCGAGATTTCTCTCTCTATTACTTATTTCCATTCCTTCAATAGTCGATTTATGTTTCAAAATTAGCTAAAATACATATAATAGGCTGAAATCTAAAAATGTAAATGAAGTTAATGTATTATTTACATACAAACTTGCCTCGGTGCAAAATATAGAAATTTTGCAATTTAGTCCAAAACCTTTTCCTTCCCCCGTTCGAGATCGATTCCACGCCTTTCTTGATCTATAACAACACATTTAGCTCATTTAACACTCATACTATTTATTTCAATCCAAAAATCAAAAAATTACATTTTTGCCCCCTAACTTTTACAAAATTATGATTTTACCCCTGGGCTCGGGTATTTTTACTGATTATGCCGTTTTACTCGTTTTCGCTAAAAATCGCTTAGAAAAGATCATTCTCCTAACTTCAAACATTCATATTATACCATAAAACATCAAAATACATGCATATCATTCATTGGTAAAATTTTAAACATAAACCCTAGCTCAAAATAATGGTAGAAATAGGTAGACCGAGCTACGAGGATTTAAAAAATGTAAAGAACATTAAAAACGGGGATTGAATGCACTTACTATTGAGCTTGAAAGCTTGGGAAAAACCCTAGCTATGGAGAACATGTAAGTTTCGGCCAAGCTTGAATGAAGATGAACACATTTTTGTGTTATTTTTCCCATTTTATTTCATTTAATATACAAATTACCAAAATGCCCTTACTTCTAAACTTTCTTAAAATTCCATCCATGTCCTAATTTTTGTCCATATAAAGTATAATGGTCTAATTGCCATTTAAGGAACTCTACTTAAAACCCCCATTTCAATCATGTACTTTATGAACTAGAACACACATTTTTTTTACCTATTTCAATTTAGTCCTAAATATCAAATTAAACACCCAATCGATAAAATTTCGCGATGAAATTTTCACACAATTATGAAATCATAATATAAACACTAAAACTTAATCAAAATAATTTCTTTCAACCTCGGATTCGTGGTTTCGAAACCACTATTCCATTTTGGCCCTAAATCGGGCTGTTACAACTCTCCTCCCCTTTAGGGATTTCGTCTCTGAAAATCTTACCGGTAAAGAGATTTGGGTACTGTTTTCTCATGGATTCCTCCGATTCCCACGTAGCTTCTTCTACTCCATGTCTTTGCCATAACACTTTCACTAAAGCTATACTTTTCTTTCTCAACTGTTTTACTTCTCGAGCCAAAATCTTAATCGGTTCCTCATCATAGATCAAGTCCGATCGAATCTCAATTTCTGTTGGAGAAATCACATGTGAAGGATCAGAACGATAACGTCGTAACATTGATACATGAAACACGTTATGAATTCTTTCTAACTCTGTCGGTAAGGCCAACCGATATGCCACTGGTCCAATTCTTTCAGTAATCTAGTACGACCCAATAAAACGCGGACTCAACTTGCCTTTTCGGCTAAATCTCAGAATCTTCTTCCATGGTGACACCTTCAAGAACACTTTATCACCTACCTGGAATTCAATCTCTTTTCTTTTTAAATCTGCATATGACTTTTGTCGATCTGAAGTAGCTTTCAAGCAATCACGAATTACTTTTACTTTCTCTCCGGTTTCTTTAACTAGATCAACTCCATGAATCTGTTTCTCACTAAGTTCGGTCCAATATAAAGGAGTCCGACACTTGCGACCATACAAGGCTTAAATGCGGTGCCATCAGTATACTTATTTGGCTGTTATTGTAAGCAAATTCAACCAAAGATAGATATTTCTCCCAACTGCCTTCAAATTCTAAAACACAGCATCTAAGCATATCTTCGAGTAATTGGATTACTCTTTCCGACTGACCATTTTTGTACCCAAAGCTTCTTGTAACTTTTTCCAGAATCTCGAGGTAAACCTTGGATCTCTATCTGATATTATAGATATAGGTACCTCGTGCAACCTCACAATTTCAGCAATATATAATTCAGCTAATTTATCAAGTGAGTAATCAAGATGCGTCTGGGGTATAAAGTGAGCCGACTTTGTTAACCTATCAACCACTACCCAGACAGCATCCTTCTTTTTAGCAGTCCGAGGCAAACCGGTTACAAAATCCATGGTAATCCTATCCCATTTCCACTCAGGCACCATTATCGGTTGAAGGAATCCTGAAGGCACTTGATGCTCAACTTTTACTTGTTGATAGATCAAACACTTGGTTACAAATTCAGAAATGTCCCCTTTCATGCCTGGCCACCAATATAACTTCTTTAAATCATTATACATTTTTGTGCTACCAGGGTGAACCGACAAACAACCACTATGCGCCTCATGTAATATTTTCTGAATCAATTCATCATTTTTCGGTACACATATCCTATCTCGAAACATCAAACAGTCATCCGGTCCAACTCGTAATATTTGCAACACTAATCTCAGGTGCTCCGCATGTTCGGTCTCATCTCTTGAATAGACCAAGATGTCGTCAATGAACACAACTACGAACCGATCCAAATATGGTCTGAAGATCCGATTCATCAAATCCATAAATACCGCAGGGGCATTAGTGAGCCCAAACGGCATCACTAAGAACTCGTAGTGACCATATCTCGTTCTGAAGGCAGTTTTGGGTATGTCTGAATCTCGGATTCGCAACTGATAATAGCCCGATCTCAAATCTATTTTTGAGAACACTGAGGCTCCCTTCAGTTGATCGAACAAATCATCGATCTGTGATAGCGGATATTTATTCTTTATCGTCACTTTATTCGGTGACGATAGTCAATGCACAACCTCATGGTTCCGTCCTTCTTTTCACAAACAATCTTGGTGCACCCAAGGTGAGAAACTTGGTCGAGCGAAACCTCTATCCGTCAATTCTTGCAACTGATCTTTCAACTCCTTTAACTCGGTTGGTGCCATACGATACGGAGCTATCGAAATTGGCGTAGTCCCAGGTATAAGCTCAATACCAAACTCTATCTCCCGAACAGGTGGCAAACTCGGTAATTCTTCGGAAAAACATCCGGTATTCACAAACCACCCAAGACAGATTAGGGTTTTATTTCTAACTCCATATCATCAAGTACATACGCAAGGTATGCTTCGCACCCCTTTCTTACATATTTCTGGGCCAACATTGATGATATTACGCACCCCTTTAAGTCCGTAGACTAAACTCGGATCATCTCGTTATTTGCGCACCTCAAATCAATAGTCTTGCTTTTGCAATTCACAACCGCATCATGCACGGTCAACCAATCCGACCCAAGAATAACATCAAATTCATCGAACGGCAAAAGCATCAAGTCCGCCGGAAAACAGGAACCTCGAATTACTAGGGACATTTCTTACACACTTTGTCGACCAAAGACGTAATGACCCAAGGGATTTGACACCCAAATTACGAACTCGAGAGACTCAATAGGTAAAGTCTTCTTGGATGCTAAGGTTTCGCATATATAAGAATGAGTAGAACCAGGGTCAATCAAAGCAATCACATTAGTATCAAAGAGAGTGAAAGTACCGGTAATAACATCCGGCGAGGAAGCATCCTCACGTGCGGGTATGGCATAAGCCCTAGCAGAGCGCGAGCCTCAGATCTAGTCGTAGCATCTCTAGATCCTCTCGACCACCACTAGCATTGCCCGTATTTCTAGATGGTCTACCTCGGCGTGGTAGCGCCGGTTTCCCACTCGATCTACATTCATTCGGACAACTTTGGGCAATCTTTAATGAAGTGGTCAAGCGATCGCACTTGTAACAGAGCGGTCACGGAATCTACAACTTCGAATGCCATTTTCACAATCATCGGCACTCCGTTCTCTCTCGACGATCATTTCCACCATGGCGATCAAGTGACTCGTGTGGTCACAGGGGTCGATCGCGATCTCGTCTAGAAAAGCCCGAAGTGTCTCTAGACCGCCTAAGCCATCTCTAAATTTCTTTGATGATTGTGGGAAGGGCTTCCCAAGACCTCTTATGAAACTCCCTTGCTCCCACTTCACTTTTCTTTTCTCCATCTTGAGCTCCTCGGCTTTGCACTTTCGCTCGACAAGAGCCACAAACTCTCGGATTTCCAAAATGCCAACATACTGACTTTATATCATCATTCAGGTCCATCTTCAAAGTGTTTACACATCACACTTCGAAGAAATGCATTCTCGCTGCGTCTGGCTAAGCCTCACAAATTTTCGTTCAGTAGTCGATGGCAGACATGGAACCTTGTTTAAGTTCAAGAAATTCCTTCCGTTTTTGATCCATAAATCTCTGACAGATATACTTTTTCCGAAACTCAGTTTGGAAAAACTCCCAAGTTACTTGCTCTCGGGACACAACAGAAGTCAGAGTACACCACCAATAGTGGGCAGAATCACGTAGCAAGGAGATAGTACACTTTAGGCATTCATCGGGTGTACAAGATAGCTCATCGAGTACCCAGATAGTGTTGTCCAACCAAAATTCAGCTTGCTCGGCATCGTCGCTATCCGTAGCTTTAAATTGATAGCCCGTGTTTTGAATTACATCAGCTGGGGCTTATTTGACCTTATTTGGTCAGTTACCGGAGGCATTGAAGGTGCAGGGGTTGTATTAGTCGGGAATGGAGGTTGTGGGACAGCCGTGTTAGTTCGAATGTATTGGTTGAACCAATCATTCATCACGCTATAGAAAGCTTGCCTAGCCTCATCATTTGGATTGCTAGCAACAGGTTGAGAGTCCGCCGGCGCTGTCCCTTGTGCGGGAGCAAGCGCCACACTCTCCACATCATTAGCTATCGCTCGGTTGGGATCGGGATCCATTACTATGAATAAACACAAATTCAAACGTCGGAAATCACCACACTATCAAATAATCACATAAAATGGCATGTATAGCTAGCCCCAAACGCATTACGGTAGTCCTAGAATCGACTAAACCGTAGCTCTGATACCAATAAAATTGTAACACCCGTGCCGAGTCCGTTCGAGTCGAACACAAGGTGCACACAGACTTAACTTAATTGTTTTCACAGTCCATAAAAAAAAATTTTCCAGACTAGCTGGTTACTGCATCACTGTCGCCTTAAAAATCATATCTTGAGTTTTAAAGCTAGAAAATCAGTTTCGTAATTTTTCCCTGAAACTAGACTCATAAGTCCATCAACATAATTTTTTCTATAATTTTTGGTCGGGCCAATTAGTACATTTTATTAGTTAAAGTCTCCCCTAATCCAGGGTTCGACTACACAGACCTTCATGCATTACAAATTTGATATCTCCCTGTACAGGGCTTCAATACTGATGACGTTTGTTTCTATAGAAACTAGACTCAGAGAGGAATCTATAAATATATGGCATGACTCCTAATTATCTCTGGTTAATTTATAATGAATTTCCAAAGTCGGAACAGGGGATCCAGAAACCGTTCTGGTCCTGTTTCACAAGAACTTTAATATCTCTTAACATATAACTCATATGACCGTTTCGTTTCTTCCATATGAAAGTAGATTCATCAAGGTTTGTTTAAATAATTTATTCACTATTTAATTCCATTCCTAAAGTTTTTAGTGATTTTTCAAATCCACACCACTGCTGCTGTCAGCATCTGTTTTCAAGGTAAACCTTACCTATTTCGTGGTTTCCATAGACCAACTAGAGTTTTGTCATACATAGGTCCACATATGATCATATTTAGCCATTCCAAGGGCTGATCATTGCCCAACACTTCCATTCCAGTCCATAGTCACATCATGAAGCCATATATATATACATAAACACAAATGGTCTAATGCCATACTCCACTTTTACGAGCCATTTTCGCATGGCTGTACACACATACATCACAAAACGTACTTGAAAAAAAACAGCAAAGGGTAGTCCTATACATGCCATATCCAGAGTTCAACTAAAAGAGTACCAAAGGGCTTTGATAGTGTGGATGACTTCGACTTCGATGATCTCAAATCCGATAGCTAACGAGCAAAATCTATAAAACAGAGAGCCAAAGCAACGGGGTAAGCATTTTAATGCTTAGTAAGTCTCAAGTAAAGAAATCAGCTTTGACTAAAGTATTACATTCACATAGCTAAATGAATCACTTTATTAATACACATTCTCATAATCATACTTACTTCACACTTCATCAACATATACACACAAGCTATCAACCTATCTAAGAGCCGAAAGTTCGTTAGTCGATTGAACGAATACTATTTCAAACGGATCGACTTTTTCGATGCACATGTAAACATACCTTATCGTATGGGTTTTTCGAGCGTATTAATTGAATTTATTATCGCACCAAAACGCTCACCTTCAACCGAGCTTCTTAGGAATTTAGCCAGATATAACCACAAACACAATTGCCTTCGGGTCTTAACCCGGATTTGGTAACTTGCACAAATGCCTTCGGGTCTTAGCCCGGATATAACAACTCGCACGAATGCCTTCAGGTCTTAGCCCGGATATAATCACTAGCATAAATGCCTTCGGGACTTAGCCCGGGTATCATTCAAATGCTCATGTACACATATATCAATAATCACGACACATCCATATTTCATTCTCGTTACTAAGGTTCAAACACAAAACATTTATCCAACCTTTCCAATTTCGGCTCAATAGCCACACACAAAGAGCATGATTTCAATTGACTTTATAACTTAGTCCCTACGCACATTCGGTGTATCGCCATAATATGACAAATCATTTCAATATAATTCAAGTAGGGTCATTACTCAAGACTTACCTCGGACGTGGTCGAACGATTTCGACGGCTATTCGACTACTTTTTCCTTCCCTTTATCGGATTTAGCTCCCCTTTGCTCTTGAGCTTAATTTAACAAATAAATTGATTTAATCATTTGAGCATCGAAAGAGGAATTCAAGGTACTTAGCCCACATATTTTCACTAGACATTAAAGTCACATGTGTACGGAAATCATGAATCAACTCAACACATTAGTTAGTACTCTCCTTAGCCGAATTTTCTAAGCCAAGAATAGGCATCAATATGCTTGCCTCTAACCGAATGCATGCACACCAATTCCCCTCATGTGGCCGAATATGCATGTCCATGTTGAGGCCAATTATACACTTAATACCACACAAAAACAGCATACATTTTACTAACTAACGCATTCCATATTGTAACTCAATACGCATCAATCATTTATTTCATAACCGAAACATCATCATATGCAAATATATACCTTGAGGTATATATGTCATACCAATACATCATGTGCAAACATGTATATCTATATATATATATATGCTAGAGCCGAATCTCAAAGTTGCTTATATCCAAATATAAACATATATCCAAAGCTCAAATCTTACCTACCATGCAATATGCATAAATCACACTTATGGATATACCATGGCCGAATACACCACAACACCATACCGTTTCGATTTTGGTCACGGTTGAACAAGGAACTTAATGCCTCACTCGAAAGAAAAAAAATGCTAAAAAGAAGATTTAAGAGTCATCAATCCACCTTCACATGCATCATTACAATGCTTCATTTTTAGCATGTAAATGACATCAACACCAAGCAAGAATGATGCATCCATGGCGAGTGTCATTTCCATCACCTAACAAGATTTCGACCATGGGCTAGGTAGAACTCAAGCTACCAACTAAAACATGCATGCATCTCATGGACAACATCAAACATACCTTAGTCTAACAAATCACCATAGCCGATTGTTTCAAGCTCCTCCCTTCCTTTCTTTCCTCTATTCGCCAAGGATGAACCAAAGGACACACTTGTTTCCTTTCTTCCTTAGAGTTTTCAGCCAAAAGAAGTGACAATTGATGAACACTTTTTTTCTTCTTTGTTTTCTTTCTCTCATTCACGGCAAGGGGGGCATGGATGAGACCATTTTTTTCTTTCTTTGCCCATGCTCTTTATTTTATTATTTCTAACATCAAGCATTCACCCAACATGTTTTATGACATGTTTTGCCCATAATTCTTTGTCATGGCGGCCATTAGCAAATAAAAGGGAAATTGACATGCAAACCCTCATTTTTGAATGCATGATCAACTAGTCATCACAAATTTCCCATCATACTTTCAAAGTTTTCTACTAGGTCCTTTCTAGTGAAATTCATATTTATAACTCTAAATTAAAACATCAAAAATGTCACACATGAGTTAACACATATTATAGGCAATAAAATAAATATTAAATTATTTTTATGCCTCGATTTTGTGGTCCCGAAACCACATTCCGACTAGGGTCGTTTTAAGGCTGTCACATTTCCTGCTCAAAGCATCAGCAACTACATTCGCTTTTCCCGGATGATAATCAATCATTAACTTATAATCCTTCAATAATTCAAGCCATCTCCGCTGTCACAGATTCAAATCCTTTTGATTCATCAAATACTTAAACTTTTGTGATCAGTAAAAATTCGGCATTTTTCACCATACAAATAATGTCGCCAAATCTTCAAGGCAATGACAATAGCGGCCAATTCCAAATCATGTGTAGGATTGTTCTTCTCATGCGGTTTTAACTGTCTCAAGGCATAAGCTACCACTTTACCCTCTTGCATTAGTACACATCCAAGGCCTGTCAATGATGCATCACTATAAATTACGAACTCCTTCCCTGGCTCGGGCTGTACTAAAATTAGTGCTGCAGTCAATCGTGCTTTCATCTTTTCAAAACATTGCTGACATTTATCAGTCCATTCAAACTTAACATTCTTTTGGAGCAACTTAGTCATAGTAGAGGCAATCATCGAAAATCCCTTGACAAAACGTCTATAATACCCGGCCAAGCCTAAAAAGCTTCTAACCTCGAATACATTCTTTGGCGGTTTCCAATCAACGATCGCGGAAATCTTGCTCGGATCCACCCAAATACCATCACCTGAGACTATATGTCCCAAAAATCTGACTTTACGAAGCCAGAACTCACTTTTACTAAACTTAGCAAAAAATTTCTTTTCTCTCAAGATTTGCAATATGGTTTTCAAGTGTTTGGTGTGCTCAGAATCATCCTGAAAATAAATTAGAATGTCATCTATAAACACTACTACAAACTTATCTAAATATGGCCGAAAGATTCGGTTCATCAAGTCCATAAATATAGCTGGAGCATTTGTTAGGCCGAAAGGCATCACAAGGAACTTATAATGTCCATACCTTGTCCTAAAGGCAGTTTTCGGCACATCCGACTCCTTAACTCTCAACTGGTAGTAACCCGACCTCAAATCAATCTTTGAAAACACTGTGGCCCCCTTTAACTAATCGAATAAATCATCAATCCTCGGCAACGGGTACTTGTTCTTTATATAGTCACCTTGTTAAGCTGACGGTAATCAATGCAAAGCCTCATTGAGCCATCTTTCTTCTTTATGAACAATATGGGAGCACCCCAGGGAGAGAAACTCGGTCTCACAAATCCCTTGTCTGTTAACTCTTGCAACTGAGCCTTCAATTCTTTTAATTCAGTCAGAGCCATTCTATATGGAACAATCGAGATCGGTGCAGTACCCGGAAACAAATCAATGGCAAACTCTATCTCCCTATTTGGAGGCAATCTAGGCAATTCCTCTGGAAATACATCTGGAAATTCACAGACTATCGGTACTGATTCAAGCTTCAATTCAGACAGCTCAGTATTCATTACATAGGCCAGATAAGCTTCACATTGTAACACCCCGTACCCGAGACCGTTGTCCGAGTCGAACACGAGGTGCTAACCGACTTAATTAATTTACTTTCACAGTCCATAAAAATTTTTCCAGGCAAGCTGGTTACTGCGTCACTGTCGCCTTAAAAATCATATCTTGAGTTTCAAAGCTCGAAAATCAGTTTCGTAATTTTTCCCTGAAACTAGACTCATATGTCCATTTGCACATTTGTTTCTAGAATTTTTGGTCAGGCCAATTAGTACAGTTTATTAGTTAAAGTCTCCCCTAATCCAGGGTTCGACTACACTGACCTTCACGCATTACGAATTGGATATCTCCCTATACAGGGCTTTAATACTGATTCCGTTTGTTTCTATAGAAACTAGACTCAAGGATGAATCTATACATATATGGCATGACTCCTAAGTATCTCTGGTTAATTTATAGTGAATTTCCAAAGTCGGAAGAGGGATTCCAGAAACAGTTCTGGCCCTGTTGTACGAGAACCTAAACATCTTTTAATATACAACTCATATAACCGTTTCGTTTATTCCATATTAAAGTAGATTCATGAAGATTCATTTACATAATTTATTAACTATTTAATTCCATTCCTACAATTGTTAGTGATTTTTCAAATCCACACCACTGCTGCTGACAGCATCTGCCTTTGAGGTAGACTTTACCTATTTCATAATTTCCATGATTCAATTAGCCCTTTTTGCAAACATGGCACAAAGAATGATCATGATTAACCATTCCAATGGCTAATCGTTTCCAAACATTTCCATACCTCTCGACGGACGACATACAAAACGATTATAATGCTATGATCAAGTATACTTAAGCCATTTTCGCATGGCTATCCAAATTTATACAAAATCCAAGGGGTCTATGACCAACAAACGAAAGAGTAGTCCTATACATTGACCAAAATATCCTCTCACTACTAGTCTATTCTATACATGCCATAAGATATTCCAAAACGTAGCAGTACCAAACAGTGAGTAGTGATAGTGTGACTAGTTGCTGACGATCCCCGAGCCTGTAGCTTCCAAATGAGATCTATAAAACAAAGGAAACAAAGTACACGGAGTAAGCATTAAAATGCTTAGTAAGTTTCAAGCAGTGTCAACAGATAACAATCAACTTATAACATAATTGTTCGTATTTTTACTTCACTCTTCCTTCGGGCATACCAACCCTTTTTCCGAATATGCACGTCTCATCATATGTAATAGGCAGATAAATTCTCACTTGACGGTGACCTCTTATGATCATAGGTGCATTACCTATTTTTACCTGACTTTCCACATTGACCAAATGCACAATAATCATAGAACAGTCTTATTGCTTTACTCACATGTGCATCACATGACGACCTTGTGATTTAGTCTAAGTCAAACTTAAGTATAATCACAAATACATACCTGACCAACTTAACGCATTGAACGTATTTATTACTAATTGTCACTGTGAAGTCGCATAATCTTACGCTTTACTTGAATCTTCAGCAAAACCTTTAGTTCGAGGCTTACCCGGACAAAATCTCCACACATAGTCATCGGGTCATTAGAGCTCAGATGTAGTATGAGCACGAAGCCTACGGTCATTAATCAGTGATAATATTCTCGCATAAAGCCTGCGGGGTTTTAACCCGGATATAGTACTGACACAAATGCCCTTCGGGACTTATCACATTTATACACTTCCACATCCATCACTTTGGCCACTCGGCCCTATCACATATATACACTTTCACATTCATCACATTGGCCATTAGGCCTTATCACATATATATACACCTTCTCATTCATCACATCGGCCATTAGGCCTTATCACATATATATACACTTTCACATTCATCACATCGGCCATTAGGCCTTATCACATATATACACACTTTCACATTCATCACATCGGCCATTAGGCCTTATCACATATATACACACTTTCACATTCATCACATCGGCCATTAGGCCTTATCACACATATATATATATCTCATACATATTTCATATTTTTCTTGTACATCAATTTCAGCAATAGCTTATAAGCAACTCAAATAGTTTCATCAAAGTTTACAACAAAATCACATATTCACTACAAGCAGTTTTCCTGAGCAATAGTCACTAAATTGTTTATAACTGGAGCTACAAAACTTAAAATCAATTTCCGTTAATTTTCCCCGAATTTAGACTCATGTATCTTTCATCCATAAAATTTTCAGAATTTTAGGTGTCGCCAATCAATACCAGATTTTTCTTAAAGTTTCCCCTGTTTCACTGTTTGACTAACCTGACCAGTCTTCACTACAAATCAAAATTCTCATTGTACAGAATTCAAAGTATGTTCTACTTGATTTCATTTGAAACTAGACTCATTAAGGAGTCTAAGCATATAAATTTTATCTTGTAACCATTTTTGTACAAATTATAGTGATTCTCTTAAAACCAAACAGGGGATTTCGAAATCATTCTGACACCATCTCACACAACTTTAAATATCTCTTTATAGGAAATTTCCTTACTTACACGGTCTCTTTTATAAGAAACTAGACTAATTAAGCTTTGATTTCATATTTTATTCAGCCTATAATTCCACACCAAACATTTATAGTGATTTTCTAAAATCACGTTACTGCTGCTGTCTTGAGCAAATTATTACAATTTGCTCTTAAATTTCAAGTCCAAACACTTAGGAACTTACCATTTGAGTTTAAGACATATCATGGCCACATCATATCTTATTAAATCAACTCATTATATCCTATTATAGTTGAATTTACTCAACATTTAATCACTTAAAACTTACCTCGGAAGTTGCCGAACGATTCTGACTGCTATTCAATCACCTCTTTCTTTCCCTTATCCAACTTTGATCCTCTAGGCTCTTGAGCTAGATCAAACAATTTACTTCCCAAATTAAACATAGTCATCGACATCCATATACATTTTATACTAGCGAAATGTACCATCAAGATATACTTTACTCAAATAATTTACATTGGCCGATCATGTATAATGTTTTGTAACTTAATAAACTTATCATACATTATGTATTCATAATATTTGTGCAGCCAATTATCCATGGTCATACACACACAATCAAAATAAATACCAAATTTTCATATCCTTTAGGCCCTAAGCGAATACACTTGTCACGTTCACCTACATTTTTCAAGTACAACATTCTCATATTCGGCATTAGTATCAAGCATAATAGCTAATTCTTCCCACCATTTCATCAATGCAATCATACCATCACAAATCAACTTAAAATAACCATATCTAATAATCAAATACCTATAGCATTGCACATTTCTCACATAGCAAGTACAACTAAATTCATTATTAATATATATATATATATATATCTAAACACTTAACTACAAGATTTAATCACCATTATCAAATCATAAAACAACTTATAACCATCATCTATATTTACTTCACATAAACCGAAATAACCATTACATCATCTTTAAAACACTTAGCATTTTACTCATTTAATCAAGCCAACTCTCAAGACCATTCCATCACACAAATTATACCATAAATCATACTTACAATTTCAGTTAATGCATGACCGAAACTCACCATCATCAACATCATTATCAAACCAAAACCAAAACACGTCTATCATCCGTATACCAAGCTTACCAAAACAAACTACTATGAGTTTCAAGAATCATTCAATACATACCTCATTCTAGCTATCTTCTAAGCCAAAAATCAAGGCAACCAAACTTTCTTCTTTCTTTCCTTTTTTGGTCAAGAGGAACAAAGAGGATGAAGCCTTTTTTTTTTCTTCCGGTAGTGCGGCAAGATGGGGAAAAGAAGGATGACACACCTTGTTTCTATCACTCTCCCATTCTTTTAATTATTCTTTCTTCCATACTATAAAGCCATTAACTATTGTCATGCTAAAATAAAATGCATATAATATCTATCAACCATCATTATGGCCGGCCACTAAATTAAAAGTGGTCTATTTGACATGCAAGTCCCTCATGTCAATAACTCATGCATTATTTGGCCACTTTAAATTTCACCTATCACATTTTCAAGTCCTATCACATGGGTCCTTTCTTATAAATTAGCACCTAATTGATAAAATCAAGGCACAAAATATTCACACATACAAATTCCACATACAATAAGCACAGAATATAACATCTAATTATTTTTGTGACTCGGTTTTGTGGTCCCGAAACCACTTTCCGACTAGGGTCACATTAGGGGTGTCACACACATCCTTTCCTCATGTATTTCTGTGCAGACATGTGCGAAATCGCCATAGGCATTTTATTTGATTCATCTGTTTCAACCCACAGAGTTTCACCATTTTCACATTTCAACTCTAGTGTTTTCTATTTACAATCTACCTTGGCATCATACAATGTCAACCAGTCCATTCCCAAAATAACGTCAAACTCATCAAATGGTAACAACATTAGA
This sequence comes from Gossypium arboreum, assembly GCF_025698485.1. Lineage (NCBI taxonomy): Eukaryota > Viridiplantae > Streptophyta > Magnoliopsida > Malvales > Malvaceae > Gossypium > Gossypium arboreum. Next base: position 77,808,815 of record NC_069077.1, on the reverse strand, counting down.
TTAGCCGGAAAACAGTAACCTTGAATCATTAATGGGCAATTCTTGCAAACCTTATCAACTAGCACATATTGGCCTAAGGGGTTCGACACTTTAATCGTAAATTTAGTAAACTCAACAAGCAACTTTTTATTAGATACTAAATTCATACAAACATAGGAATGGGTAGACCCAGGATCAATCAATGCAATAACAATAGTTGCATAGAGAGAAAATGTACCAATAATCACTTCGGGAGACAATGCATCCTATCGGGCACGTATGGCATAAGCTCTAGCAGGCGCTCTAGCTTCTGATCTCGCCACTGAATCTTTCATTACAGTTTTACTACTAGCTCAACCTCTAGTATTTCTCGGTGGTCTACTTCTGCTAGCACTCTGAAATTTTTCTTCTTTAACTTTCTCCAGACAGTCTCTAATAAAATGCTCGCGAGAACCACACTTGAAACAAGCTCGGTCGTTTCCCCAACACTCACCAAAATGTTGGCTGCCACATTGCTGACATTCGGGCTTTCTAGATCACACATTACCCACACTTGCCACTAAAGTAGCTTGAGCTTTAGACCCTGAATATGCCCTACCACGATCTCTGTGTGAATCCCCAGCTGAAACTGTCATTCGAGGGTTTGTCTATTTGGACCTCTTTGATTGAGATTGAAATGACTTGCTTATCAGCCTCTTTCTGACATCTCGAGCCTCAATAGCAGCTTTTCTTCTTTCTTTGTTCAATTCTTCGGCTTTAAGAGCTCGGTCAACCAATACTACAAATTCTTTCAGCTCCAAAATTCCCACAAGCACTTTAATGTCCTCATTTAGCCCATCCTCAAACCTTTTACACATAATGGCCTCGGTGGACACACATTCCTGGGCATACTTGCTGAGCCTTACAAATTCGCGTTCATACTCTACCACAGACATCTTGCCCTGCTTCAATTCAAGGAACTCCTTCCGTTGTTGATCAATATATCGCTGACTTATGTATTTCTTTCTGAATTATTCTAAGAAGAAATCCCAAGTAACCCTTTCTTTTGGCACCACTGCTACCAAAGTCTTCCACCAGTGGTAGGCTGAATCTCTCAAAAGTGATACAACACATTTTAAGCACTCCTCAGGTGTACATGAGAGATCATCAAATACACGGGTAGAATTTTCAAGCTAGAGCTCTGCTTTCTCAGGATCATCATCGATCTTTGCTCTAAACTCTTCGGCCCATTATTTTCGAATCTTGTCAACCGGAGGCTTGTTCATTCTTACCAAATCTATGCCTTGAGCAGCTACAGGACCGTTTGAGGTATGGGAGGGGGTGGAGGAGGTTGAGCATTTGGGTTTACTCGAATAAACTCAGTATACCAATTGTTCATCATTTGGAGAAAGGCATCCCAAGCCTCATCTCCTTGTCTCAATGTCTCAGGTCTATTTTCTACAGGCGCGGTCCCTTGTGCGGGAGCCGGCGCATTGCTAGCAGCATCATCAGTCACAGTTCCATTAGGATCCATTACTATATTAAAACAAAACACAGTTCAGAATAATCAGGAGTCACCACACTATCACAGTATATTTATGGCATGCATAGCTAGATTTTTACACACACTATATTAGTCCGAGAACCGACTAAACCATAGCTCTGATACCACTAAATGTAATGCCTCTTACCCGTGTTCCACATCAAAACAGGGTACGAGGTATTACCAGCTCATAATATATATCATTAAACGAAATCGAAATAGAAATATGTCATTCAAATAGATAATGTATCATTATAACATATGTCTTGAACAATATTAGCCAACTTCAATGGCTTATACAAAATAATTTGGTTAAATAATGTAGCCAATATTTTAAACCTAGGCAATTATGACACGTAACAAAATAACGAAGCCTACTATACATGCCATAATTCAAAAGAAATGTTTAGTTCAAATACCCAAAAGTATTAATAGTGTGGCAGATCTTCAACGATCCTTAACTCCCGAGCAATGCCGGATGACACTATAAGACAAAAGAGAGAAAAGAAAGTAAGCTTATATAGCTTAGTAAGTAAGTATATAAATAATAATTAAAGAATCTAATATGTTTACACATTAACTCAAGTGTATCTACTTTTAATTTCAATATTTACTCCACTTTGATTGAGCTGTCTCTCCTACGTCATGTTCACTAAATAAATCATAACTCGAGTTACAAAACTCGAAATTCAAATTCGTAAAATTTTCATGAAACTATACTCATTCAAATTCTAGAGTTTTTGGTCCAGCCAATTAGTACAGTTTATTATTTAAAGTTTCCCCTATTATACAGCTCAACTGATCTTATCTCTGTTCACTACGAGTTGAATTTCTCCCAGTACACAATTAAAATAGCCATGAAACATGTTTAATTTAAAACTAGACTCAATAAGGAATCTATACATATAAAATATATTTCTTAATTATTTTTGTAAAATATTTAATGATTTATCAAAGTCAAAACAGGGGATCACATAGTCAATCTGAACAAGTCACACACAAATATAAATATCTCAAAATATAGAGTTCCTTTGCTTGCTCTGTTTCTTTTATATGAAAATAGACTCATTTAGCTTTAATTTCATATCTCATTCAGCCTCTAATTAAATTTATACTATTTTTTGTGATTTTTCAAAATCATGTCACTACTATTGTCCAAAACAGTATTATTGCAAATTCACTCTTTCACACTTTCTTTGTATTAACCTCACTTAGCATACATATCATAATTCATTTTCACCACATTTCATACATCACAAGTATAAGTCCATGATTACAATGCCACCGTAAAATTATCCCGTTGAACAATTCGGATCAATCCTCGATACTTGATGGTTTCAGCACACTGCCCCACTATCATATTTCATATAATTCGGCTCTCTTGTACACATGGTGTACACTTAGTACCACCCATGTGACCTAGCTACATTTATCTCTCTCGTAGCTCTCTTGTCTACATGGGATACATCCCGTTTCACACATGTGACCTAGCTACTACATAGTATCTCGTAGCTTTCTTATACACATGATGTGCACTCAGCACCATACATGTGACCTAGGTATGCTCTATCTATATTATTCAATCTTTCTGAATGTTCAACCGAGATTTCTCTCTCTATTACTTATTTCCATTCCTCCAATAGTCGATTTATGTTTCAAAATTAGCTAAAATACATATAATAGGCTGAAATATAAAAATGTAAATGAAGTTAATGTATTATTTACATACAAACTTACCTCGGTGCAAAATATAGAAATTTTGCAATTTAGTCCAAAACATTTTCCTTCCCCCGTTTGAGATCGATTCCACACCTTTCTTGATCTATAACAACACATTTAGCTCATTTAACACTCATACTATTTATTTCAATCCAAAAATCAAATTATGGAAAAATTACATTTTTGCCCCCTAACTTTTACAAAACTATGATTTTGCCCCTAGGCTCGAGAATTTAATTTCAGCCCTTATTATTATGTTTTATGACATGCTGATCATTTTTCCCTTCTATGACAACATTAAATTCTCACTCTAACACATAGTTTTGAACAATAGGTATTTTTATCGATTATGCCGTTTTGCTCGTTTTCGCTAAAAATCGCTTAGAAAAGATCGTTCTCCTAACTTCAAACATTCATATTCTACCATCAAACATCAAAATACATGCATATCATTCATGGGTAAAATTTTAAACATAAAACCTAGCTCAAAATAATGGTAGAAATAGGTAGACCGAGCTACGAGGATTTTAAAAATGTAAAGAACATTAAAAACGGGGATTGAATGCACTTACTATTGAGCTTGAAAGCTTGGGAAAAACCCTAGCTATGGAGAACATGTAAGTTTCGGCCAAGATTGAATGAAGATGAACACATTTTTGTGTTATTTTTCCCATTTTATTTCATTTAATATACAAATGACCAAAATACCCTTACTACTAAACTTTCTTAAAATTCCATCCATGTCCTAATTTTTGTCCATATAAAGTATAATGGTCTAATTTCCATTTAAGGAACTCTACTTAAAACCCCCATTTCAATCAAGTACTTTATGAACTAGAACACACATTTTTTTACCTATTTCAATTTAGTCCTAAATATCAAATTAAACACCCAATCGATAAAATTTCGCAACGAAATTTTCACACAATTATGAAATCATAATATAAATACTAAAACTTAATCAAAATAGTTTCTTTCAACCTCAAATTTGTACACGTACACTTAAGCATCTGCTTGTCCTCAAGCAAAATCCTCAACTCATAATCAAAATAAATTCTTCTCAACTTATAATTTCTATCGATAATATCTCAAAATAATCCATAAGTAATCATACATTGAAAATTCAACTGAAAGAACATCAAAGTTTCAAACATTCCAAGTTGAGTATTTTATCATGAAAACATAGGTGTCTCCCCTCGTTTAAGTAATTACCTTTGATTCAAAATATCACAGAGTTTCACATCCTCACTAAAGATTCACTCAAATCACTCGAGCTGTTTAAGGACAGTAAATGAAGCACTCAATATTCAATAATAAAGAGTCATTACCATAGGCTTGCATGAAAATCAAATCTCCACCACTATAAATTGAGATGAAACATCAATCAAAAGGTCTTTAAAGGGGTTGTAACGTGGCTTTGGTTAGGGGGTGTAATCACAAGCTGAAAGAAAAGGTTAGAATCGAGATTGAATTGAAAAACTGGCTAACTAGAAAAAGTAATTAAATATCAATTGCGTACAATAGAGCTTTTTCTTAGAATATGGAATTTAACTTCTTTAGCTCAGAAGATCACTACTACTAATATGTATACATGTATATATATATTTTTTGGAACAAGTCAAATTACAAAATAGAATAAAACATAGCTAAGCAACTATTCCAACACAAATCTCGAAAAAAATAGGGATCAAATTAATTTAGGGGACTTCAACAATAAGAAGTTATGGGTTAATATTAGAGGTAAATTAATGAATGAGTTGTTAGGCTCAAGGGGTTCACTCAGGGTTAATTGTGAAGGTAGGCTTTTATGGAGTGAGTGGGTTGAAACTAAGTGTCTTTATCATTTTGATATATCAAATCAAATGGTGTGGTCTTGACATGCATAATCAAGAAAGTTCTAGAATAACAATTCAATACTAACACACTCATAATGAAAGTGGGCATGAAAGAAATAATAGATGCTCTAAAGGCTCAAGATCTCACAAAAATTATGGCTTTTTGATGTTTAAACTTGTGAATTCCAACTCAAACTAATACCTAAACTTGGGGAAGCAACCTAAAAGTTTTTAATTCTTCAAAAATCAACTTATCATGCTTGACTCTCTAATGTCTTAAAGTTTAAACAATCAATGCATAAATGCCTATGTTTTAATTCAAGATATACCAATAAACATTATAGACTAATTGGAATTCATTCTAATAATGATACGAGAAGATTGTATGAGAATAAAACAAAATTCAAGGATTTTTCTAATATAAAAGACCCCCCACACTTAAGATGTACATTGCCCTCAATGTACAAAGATAGATATTTGAAAAAGATAGATATATAAGGGAGAGAAGTGAAACTTCCTAAATGATGAATGAATTCCTTGAATTGGTGTTTTGGAGAATAATCAGCGTGAGAGTGGAGGAGGATACTCCGGTGGTGGTAGAGGTTCATTAGTCCATAAGTCATGCGCCAAAACAATATTATATCTAGTGGTAGCTATGGTCATGGTTGAGCAGGACATGGCAGTCGTGGAGAACTTTTCCCGGTGGAGTTTTTAGTTCTTATGTGATGATGAGCTTAGTAGCTCTTTATAACTGTGACAAAATCAGGAACTTTTTAGGAAGTATAAGGAAGCATTTTTACTCGCAATGGAATAACCGAAGTTGATAATTGTAAAATAAAAATTATAAAATCTAATAGAAATAAGCTTAAAGAAAAAATAAAAAGTAGTCTTAAAATAGAATAAAAATAAAAACATAAAGTATAAATAAAAGTTTTTAAACATCTTCATCGCTAAGTGGTTCGCGAGGTGGGGGTAGCGATGAGATGTGGAAGTGCTGAAAAATCTGCTGTAATGTAGCATCAATGTTATCGAAGCGCTGAAAACACTGTTGCTCGAATCGGGTAAGGCGCTCAGAGATGTCAGCATATGAAGCCGCTGCATGAACTGGACGAGAAAGAAGTGGTGGTTGAGATGATGGGTCCTTGTGACGTGGAGGGACATCATCAGTAATGTCCTCAGGGTCTCCCTCCTCGGCTGATTGGGTGAGGCAATACTGAGGAGGATGGGTTCCTCGGCAATTCTCGATCATCCTCATATGTAACACGCTCATGATCCCTTGTGGAGACATCTGGCCAATGAGAGTGAGGGAGGATGATTAGGCCGCTGTGTTGAGGAGCCCGAAGTGTCGTGCTAGTTGAGTTACATAGCGGCCAATAGAGATGAACCCCCTCCGATGCCGCTCCGTCTGATGTTGAATGGCGAGGACAATGAAGTAAGCAAGGTCTATGACATGCCCTTGCGACATACACCATAGAAAGTAGGCGTTGTGAGTGTTGACGATGCCAGTGCTCCCTTGCCTTCCTGTTAACGTGTAAGCCAATATGGCGTGTAAGTACCTCAGAGATAGAGGGAGACCCGATACCTTGGAGCGGCTAAGATTGTAAGAGGCAGCACAGGGGATGAGGCCATTCCAACACCGTAAAGGAGAGTGATGGATGTGTCGATTGAGAGCGTGGAGTTCATTCTCCTCCATGAACTCCTCAGTGTAAAGGCCCAGTGTGGTTCTGAACTCTGGGACGTTCAATTTGCAGACTAGACCGCCAAGGAAAAATTGGATTGTTCTCGGGTTATCAAAGTAAGCCATCACAGTCTGAAGATGGAACGTTGAGCAGAGTTCCATCGTGAGTTCGAGATATGTCAGCTCGACAATCTCAAAGAAAACCCCCAAGGATCGGTGGTGAGGAGGGCCCAAATTGCATCCACGAGTTAGATTTGTTCTAGTGCAGCCCAGTCTATACAGCGGCCCACTTCCAAGGGTTGGGCCCGTCGAATCTGGAAAAGTTCTTCTTGGGGCCTAATGGGGAACTGCAGGAAAGGGTGACAAATTTTTACAGTAGGACCCGAGGAAAATGACGCTCCCTTCCTTTTCTTTGAAGTAGGGATGGAGGCTTTCTTTCCTGGTGAAGACGATATGGTATACCTGCAACCAAAACCATTGTTTTGTCGTGATGAATGTTTAAGGTAAGATGAAAACAAATTCAAAAGGGCAAAAGTCATAAATTAAAACTAATAATCTCAGTCACAACTACTAGCAAACTTAATCAAAGACAATTAATTTTATGGTGTATCATTAGCATGATAATAGTATGAGTTTCATAAAAAAATGACAAATAATTCTATGTAGCATATTTTATTGATGGAAAATGTCAACCCCAAAGGTATGAGTATTTCTATCATCCTAACCATAAATATTCACTTTAAACGAGTTAAATGGAGCAAATAGATCATGCAATGAGTAAGAACTTCAACATGAAAAAGATGATAACTACTCTAGATACGAAATTTAAGTGATAGAAAGATGAAAATAACATGAAAAATGCAGATTACTATGATAAATAGCATTAGAAATCAGTAAAATAAAAGAAAGAAAAAGTAAACAAATGCTAGAAAGAAGAGAATGAGTGTCAAAAATGGGGTTAGAAGTGGCGCACGGGAGTGGTAGAGAGGCTGTGTGGACTTGCAGCGGCTAGGGTTAAGGATTTTGGGTGAAGGAGATGATCAATAGTGAAAGGAATATATAGATTTTGGGGATACACGACCAGGGGACACGCCCGTGTTCCATAATTTTTGCCCGTGTGATTTGCGAATTTTGAATTTGGGCGCGTCTGACATTTGGCCCAGGCCCGTGTACCTTGGGAGTGTTGGTGCAGACGACCATGTCATACGGCCATGTCTATCTTGGTTCGCTTCTCCCACGCCCGTTTTATTTTGGCAGGTTCACCCACGGTTGCTTGGCACGGGTGTGTCACATGCCCGTGTTAATTTGACAGGTTTAGCCACGGTTTCAAGGCACGGGCATGTCGCATGCCCGTGTTGTTTTGGCAGGTTCGCACATGACCATGTCGCACGGCCGTGGCGATTTATCGTAGCCCGTGCTGGGGAAAATCTTTGCCCTATTTTCGCACGGTCCTAAGCACGCCCGTGTGCTTGGCTGTGTCTGTGTGGTAAACTTGTATTCAAGAGCTCCATTAGTAAGTTAGGTACTAAAATTTAAAGAAGTTAATACAGTTAGTGCTCGGTTTGCCTCCCGAGAAGCAATTATTTATAGTTTAAGCTCGACTTACCTCTCCATTGAATGGTCATGGTGGTTCGAGGAGTTTATACTCCTCATTCCTGCTATGAATCTCATCAAAATAAGGTTTGAAGCGGGTATTGTTTACCTTAAAAGTGCTAAACTTGGGATGACTTACCTCAACTGTACCGAATGGGAAAATGCTAAGTACCGTAAGAGGGATTTCTTCATTCGGTTTGGCAGTGACAATGTAAGGATCTGCGGTATCTAATAAAACTTTATCTCCAACTTTAAGTTGACTTGGAAAGGTATTAAGCTTGTTCTGGCGTAGTTTTGGTTTATCGTGTGTTCTCGGTTATGTGTCCGCCATTCATCTAGCTCCTCAATTTGTAGCCTTCGTTCTTCATGAATAGGTCCTCTACTATTGCTTGAAAATGGCTCATGTACTTCTTTCAAACTCATTTCCTGCAAAGTAGGTTGCACCCTATTATCAGTTTTACTAGAATGGTTTAGACAATCACCTTCAATTTTTGATCTATTGTCGGAATTGAGAGCTTGAAGGGTGATTATTTCGTCTCCCACACGAAGTGTGAGCTCACTTGTGCCAACATCAATAACCGTTTTAGCAGTTGCTAAAAAGGGCCTTTAAAAAATCAAAGGAGTGTTGCTATCCTCCTTTATGTCTAGAACAACGAAGTCAACGGGAAATAAAAATTTATCAATTCTAACTAGCACATCTTCAACCATACCCCTAGGAAATCTTATAGTTTTATCTGCTAATTGAATGCTCATCCTAGTCTGTTTGGGTTTCCCAAGACCTAGTTGTTTAAACATTTTGCAAGGCATGACATTAATACTAGCCCCTAAATCAGCTAATGCATTATTAAAATCTAAACTACCAATTAAGCAAGGAATTGTAAAACTCCCTAGATCTTTCAATTTGTTTGGTAGTTTATTCTGTAGAATAGCTGAGCAAACTGCGTTTAGCTTCACATGCAAAGCCCCACCCAACTTCCGATTATTTGCTAAAAGCTCCTTTAAAAATTTCGTTGCGTTTGGCATCTGTGATAGACCTTCAATAAATGGTAAGTTAATATGTAATTTTTTTAAGAGTTTAAGGAATTTACCAAATTGTTCGTCTGAGCGGTCTTTCCTTGTTGCATTAGGGTATGGCACACGAGGTTTATATTCTGTACTTACCAGCTTTGGGTCATTTTGGCCGACTTCATTCTTTACTTTGCTTACCACTGTTTCTAGCCTTGGTTTTGCAACTAACCCTTCCTCATCTTGAATGGAAATCGCGTTGAGTTGCTCCCTTGGGTTAGATTCAATGTTGCTTGGCAAGCTACCTTGTGGTCATTCGTAATTTAACTTAGCGAGCTGTCCAATCTAAGTTTCGAGCCTCTGGATTGATGCTTGTTGATTTTTGAGTGCTGTCTCAGTATTTTGAAAATGAGTTTCTGACACCGAGATGAATTTGGTTAGCATCTCTTTAAGGTTCGGCTTCTTTTCTTGCTGGTAAAGTGGTTTTTGAAAACCCGGAGGATGTTGTGGCCTTTGATTTCCTTGACTGCCCCATGAGAAATTGGGACGGTTCCTCCAACCTGCATTCTAAGTGTTACTATATGGGTTATTTTGGGATCTAGAGTTATTGTTACTCATATATTGGACTTGTTCCTCCTTGATGCTAGGGTTGAAGGGTTGATATTCTGTGCATGCTCCTCCTCCATTCGAATCGCACCTCATCACTGGATGTACCTGAGTAGAACCACACAAACCGTCAATATTTTTATTTAAGAGTTCTACATGGTTAGATTGCATAGTAACCGCTGCTTTTATCGGCTTTGTGCTCATAACTTGCCACTGATAGTTATTCAGTGACATCTCCTCAATAAATTCGTAAGCCACCTCAGGTGTCTTATTAGTGATAGTTCCTCTAGCGGCTGCATCAATCATATGGCGAGTTAAAGGATTCAGGCCATTATGGAACGTTTGAACCTTTAGCCAAAGCAGTAACCCATGGTGAGGGCACCTTCTTAAAAGGTCCTTGTATCTCTCCCATGCATCGTAGAGTGTTTCTAAATCCATATGCACAAAAAAAGAGATACCATTACGTAATTTGGCTGTTTTAGCTGATGGAAAATATTTTAATAAAAAATTTTTGGTCATTTGTTCCCAAGTAGTGATTGACCCTCGTGGTAATAAGTTCAACCATTGTTTAGCCTTATTCCTTAACCAAAAGGGAAACAACCGAAGGCAAATGGCATCATCAGAAACGCCATTAATTTTAAAGGTATCGCAAAATTCTAGGAAATTTGCCAAGTGAGAGTTGGGATCCTCGTCCTACAAACCATCAAACTGAACAAACTGTTGTATCATTTTAATTGTGTTAGGTTTCAATTCAAAATTATTTGCAGCAATAATAGGTCTAACTATACTTGACTTAGTTCTTGTTAAATTAGGTTTAGCATAATCATACATAGTGCGCGGAGCAAAATTTTGATTAACAGCAATTGTAAGAGGTAGCGGATTTTCTTGGTTTTCAGCCATCTCCTCGATTGTGGTTTGAATATTGTCCTCTTGCTCGTTCTCTGTGTATCTTAAGCTTCGTCTTATTTCTCTTGGGTTTCTGCGAACTGTGCGATCGATTTCACTGTAAAAAAGTAATGGTCCTAACGGGTTTCTTCTAGTCATAAACTATAAGAACCTACCAGAAAAAGGGAAAAAGAAGAATTAGTAATAAAAATTAGAATAAAATTTAAATTGAAGTAAAAGTAAACGGCGCCAAAAACTTGATACGTGATATTCGTGACAGGTTTTAAATATTTATAATGAATCATTCTTGAAACTTCCTTTTTATTGTCTAGCCTAAAAAATAAAAGGGTTTTGTTTATCTAACTAATTAATTAAACTAAGAAATCACAGAAAAGAGATTTGGGGAAAACACTTTTCGAAAAACGATTGAATCTAGACAATACCTAAGGAAAAGTCCACCTAGACTTCACTTGTTATTTGACTCTGAATCAGACGATTTATTCATTTGACTTGATCCGTAGAAATCCCTAAGTTATATTATTAACCCTCTCGAGACTAACAACGTCTAACCCTAGGTTGAATAATTGAAATCTCTTTCTAATTAACTCCCAAGGGTTGCATTAACTCGATCTATGGATCCCCTTATTAGGTTTCACCCTAATTCGGCAAAATCTTGTCACCCCATCTCTAGGCGCGCAATCAACTCTGCTTAATTATGACAAATGTACTCTTAGACAAGGTCTATTTCTCCTCTGAATAAGAGCTTAACTTGAATCAATATCCTGGAATATCAAAACAAGGATTAAGAACAAAAAATTAAGAACAAGTCAAATATTTATCATACAATTCAGATAATAATAACAAGATCTGTCTTAGGTTTCATTCCCCTTAGGTATTTAGGGAAAAAGGTGAACATCTCAGAAGAATAATGAATACAAAACATAAGGAAAAACCCAAAACTCCTGAAGGGAAATTAAGGGGAGATCTTCAGTCTTGATGATGAATCTGGCTTCTGAGATGGATCAATCGGCTTTCCTTGAGCAGTTCCCTGCTTCCTTCTCTATGGCCCCCTTTTCCTCCCGCTCTAGGGTGCATTTATAGGCTTTAGAATGCCTAAAAACCCTCAAAATTGGCCTTTTCTGAATTGGACTCAATTTGGGCTCGACAGGGACACACCCGTGTGACACGCCCGTGTGCGATTACTTTAGGTCATCGTCAAGCCTGTTAAATAGGCACGGCCGTGTGGTCCACCCGTGTGAGTCGTGCTTTGATTTTGCCAAATTGACACGGCCGTGTCGTCTGCCCGTGTGAGGAGGTCCAGGCCATGTTGATTTTCTCCGTTTTTGGCCCGTTTCTCGTTCCTTTCACTCTCCTATGCTCACCTAAGTATAAAATATGAAATTAAGGCATTAAGAGCATCGAATTCACCAACTTTAAGGAAAAATCATCCATAAAATGTGCTAAGCATGGGATAGAAATATGTATAAATTACGGTTTATCAGTCAGTAATGAACCTCAACCAAAATACCTCGAACAACCATATTTATTCACTAAACTAAATTCATATATTCAACATTATATTTATACACTTACATATATCAAACCGAAACATTATATACTTAATTAGATAAGTGCAAAAGCCAAATCACCAATCAACATTTTCATTACCTAAATTCACATTCCATTGAATGTACTTACCAGCCAAATTATACTACTCAAATAAACTAACCAGAATTTTAAAATAATATCCCATTAGATATCGATACAAAAACCATATTTATCTTTTGCTTATTCGGGTAACAAAATTTACCAATATATACCTTAAGATGAGTTATATATATAAAATTCATTCATCATGTGCATAAAATTTATATAAACAGATACTGAATCACAAGTTATCATATTTTCAAAACATAAATCTTACAAGTAACCAACGATTTTATATAACTAAACCTGTAAACATATTGTCCATATTATAAGCACACATATATATATTATATATTATCATGAAACATGGTTGAGTCAATTAAATACATCTATGAATATGCATATATGTATATCATAGCCAAATTTTCATCCACAAATATATATATACCTGTAATCATCAGCCAACTCCAAAGCATATATCACATGAAAATAATAACCGAATACCATAATTAACATGACCAATTGTACAAACATCCGTTAGCATTATAATCAACCACATTTCACAAGTATATATATACCAAACTAATATCCAAACATATATTCATTATCTCATTTCAACAATTAACCGAATGTACTTGTCAACTATATGGAATTATTATTATTATTACAAGTCATAGCCAAATCATTTTAATCTAGAGTAACATAGCAAATATAGTATATACTTATAGGTATACTATAGCCGAATCTTTCAAAACACATCCAAATTACTAATCAACTTTAATGCACCACAAAACACATATCACAAATATTATTCATCCATAGCATAAGATACCATAGCCAAAATAAACTCAAAACATAAGCAAACATAACCGAAATTAACATGGAAATTAAGCCATTTTCGCATGGCTCAAATTGTACAAAACCAAAATCCAACATTTCAAAACACATTCCAGCCTATACATGCCATAATTCAAGTTTGATTATTTAAATATCGAAGCTGTAGATAGTGTGATAGACTTTGTACTTGAATCCAAAATCTATAAAATAGAAACACACATAAAAACACAAAGTAAGCTTTTGAAGCTTAGTAAGTCATAAGCAAATAAACAACTCGATAACATTATCAACCGGATTAAACCAAGACAACTTATAATATTGTAACACATTTAAATCCAAACATATAAAGTTCATAATAATATATATACATTCATTCTTAAATATCACTTTAGCTGAATGCTCATGTAACTAAAATATCATTTTACTATTTTACTTTCACAACCAAATAATCATCACAAACCTAGTTCACATACCATAAACACATAAGCTCATGTGTCACAATATAGTTTCATATACACATACTAATCACATAACTGAATATATCTCATCATATATACACAAATATAAGGACTATTCATAACATACTTACTACTCATTCACAAAGACAAATATACATATCACATACATATATTTGCTTTATTTGCATTTTACAAGATTTGTAACAAATAGCCAAGGTGTTCACTTACCTTACCTCAAGTAGGTAACAAGTTAATTCATACCTGGCATATAGCTCATTTTACACATTCGAACTCAATTTACCTTTGCCCGATGAGCCATTCGGAATTGGGTAGGACACTCGGATAATCACACATATACCATACATTTCCAACGTCCCAGACGTGGTCTTACATGTAATCACATATCGATGCCACTGTACCAAATAGGGTCTTACTCGCACACATATATCGGAATCACATATCGATGCCATGGTCTTACTTGCACACATAAATCAAAATCCTATGTCATGACATATGTATCCTAACTATTCCTAAATTTCATACGGGGCTTTCGCATGTTGTAACTCGGTCGAAACGAATTCGTAAATGTAGTAGTCAAGCCTTTTCATATTCGGCCATAACAAATATAAATTCATACATTTCATAACAGCATATATATCTAGCATTTAACTACAATTAAACACATCTATTTGCTTATAAACTTACCCCGGACGGTATAAAATTGAACGAAGCAACTAGTCGACAACTTTCATTTTTCCCCGATCCAAATCTAATTTCTTTGGTTCTTGATCTAGACATATTCAAACTAAGCTCATTCAAACATATTTTCATTCAATTTAGTCAAAAACACATAAATGGGAAAATTACCATTTTACCCCTGAGATTTACAATTTTTACATTTTAGTCCCTATTGCACAAAACACAAAATATGCAAAATTTCCCTATACCCATGTTAGGCCAAATTTTATCCATGCTTATACAAGTCCATATATTTCATTTATTTCACATTCTAGTCCCTCAAATTATTATTTTTGCAATTTAGTCCTAATTACTCAAAATTATCAAAAACTCCAACACAAAACATGTTAATCTAAAACATATATTTCACATTTCATCATCAAACAACAAAAATCACAAGCTCTCATCAATGGCATAACTCAAAATATTCATCAAAATCAAAAATTCAAGCATGTGTTCTGTAGTACTTGAAGCAACGATCTCAAAAACGTAGAAATTATTAAAAACCGAACAAAAAAGAACCTTGATTGGGCTTGAAATGATGGCTGGACCTAGCTCTTTTCTTTTTTTCTTTCTTATTTGTTGTTTTAGTGGTGAACAAATGAATATAACATGTATTTTAACTTATGTTTTATTATGATATATATTAACATTTTAATTAATTACTATTATGTCCTTTCTAGTTAAATAAAAATCATTATATTATTTACCCATTACTGTCCACATACATTAATAATGGCATAATTACCACTTTAAGGCTTCAATTTAGAAAGTCGCTAACAATTCAAAACCTTTTTAGAAATAACCCCTAAATTTTCATTTTACGCAATTAAATCCTTTTATTTAATCAGATACCTAAACGACAAAATTAAATCACAGAAATTTCACAGATATAAATTCACACAAAATAATCACAAAAAATAATTTTTAAATATTTTTATGACTAGAATTTGTGGTCCTGAAACCACCGTCCCATTTAGGGTCTAAATCGGGCTGTTACATTTGGTACAATAGAAATCAGTGTATTCCACCATTGGTAAGCCAAATCTTTTAACATGGAGACAGCACATTTTAGACGTTCAGCCTGTGTAGAAGATAATTCATCGAAAAACCTGATGGTGTTTTCTAACTAGAATTCAGCTTTTTTCAGATCATCTTCAGTAGTAGCTCTAAAGTCTTCTACTCTATATTTTCGAATTTTTATCTACCAAAGGCTTACTGGTTCTAGCAGGTTCTGTACCATTTGGCACATCAGATATCGATTGAGGAACAGGAAGGGAAGGTTATTGTACAGCAAGATTTGTTCTCAACTATTTAGTGAACCATTCATTCATCATTTGGAAGAAGGCTCCTTTAGCCTGCTCTCCTCAGTCCTCAGATACATGCCTTCTACTACTGGAAGCAGCTCTTTCAATTGAAGCTTGAGCATTGCTCTCAGCTTCCTCAGATTCATCTTTGTTGGATGGCATTACTATATGAAAAAATGTTTAAAATGGTCAGGAGATATCACACTATCACAAATTATATAATGACATGTATAGCTAAACTCATACTTACTACGTTAGTCTGAGAATCAGCTAAACAGTAGCTCTGATACCAATAAATGTAACACCCTTAACCTATATTCATCCCCGAAATAGAGTTAAGGTGCATTACTGGAGTTTACAGAACAAATACAATTAATTCATGTCAATTACTATTCATATTAGAAACTAATCATATTTAATCATATTTTCCCTTAAATGGACTCTCGAGGCCCAATATATGCATTTGAAACAAGTCGAGACTAAATCGAGAACTCAGAGAATTTTTCATGAAATTTCAAATTTTTTCTTAAGTGCAGGGGACACACGCCCTTATGGTCATGCATGTGGCTCACACAGTCAAGTGACATGCCCTGTCCCAGGCCGTGTGGGCATTAGATGTGAGGCACACGACCATGTCCCAGCCCGTGTCTATACCCATGTAACCCTCTGACTTAGGTCACACGTTAGTGTGCTAGGCCGTGTGACTCACAAGGCTGATACACATGCCTATATCATTGGCCCTGTGAGCAATTTGAAGCATTCTGTTTCTCAAACTATAAGATGTAGAGGAAACACGCCGAAACCACATGTCGGTCTGCATGGCCGTGTGTCACACACGGTTGAGACACACACCCATGTCTCTGCCCATGTGGACAAAATAAGGCCATTTCCAAGCGTTATTTCTCACCCGACCTGACATCAACATATCCAACCAATTTTTTGTACCATTACAAGTCACAATAGAACATTCAATTCTAGCCAATTTCAAGTTCAATGCATGCCATAACATCCCATTTATCCAAGTATTGATCTTACCTAATTGGCCATATAAACATATGAGTATATTTACCCATTCATGCAACCATTAATATATTTATGTAACTTCCATCATTCAACCATTTTAATACACACATCAAGCATGATAAGGCCTTATGTAGCTACATCAAAATGTAATTAACACTAGCTAGTCCAATGGCTAGTTACAACCAAAACATTACACCATTATGCCTACTAAGCTTATACATGCCATTATACTAAAAATTATCTTATTTTATATACTAAAAAGTCTGAGGGATAGTGAGATGTGTCTCCGATCAAGTTCCAACTTCACGAGATTCCTAGAACTATAAAACAGGGGAAGTAAAATAGAGTAAGCATATTATGCTTAGTAAGTTCATATAACAAATAATTTACTTACCACTCATTTACATTTAAGAACAGCAAACAAAATTTATCCAAAGAAATTTGTCAATTTGTCTAAACACATATAATCTCAAGAAACTTGTTAGTCATGTATTACATGTAAACATCAAGAATCAAGGATGAGCTCATCATATAATAATTTTCATATACATATGCTTTTCATATCACATTTCCATTTAACATATGCATTTCTATGACAAATCATGTTAAGCTTAGTTTAACCATGTGAGAACTTTATCTGTTGAATTTATTTGAAATATCGATGGATACACATGTAGTACACTCGAAGTGTTCAAAACTGTAATCCATCAACTCATAATCAGAGGGAACCCATTAGGGCACATAATCATGAAGCACTCTCTGGAGCCATATAACAGAATGCTCATGTGAGCCATGTAACAGAAAGCTTATCTAAGCTATAACAATAAACTCATAAGAGTTTAAAACAGGAAGCTCATTGAGCTTAACATGTAACTCAGAAAAGCTATTATCAGGGAGCTCTAGATAGCCATATAATAGGAAGTTCAAGCGAGCCATATCAGTAGCTCACAAAGAGCCTATATTAGGACGCTTATAAAGAGCTATGTTTGTGTCCACAATATATGCAGGATCCCTACCGATCATATAACAGGATGCTCACAAAGAGCTGTGATAGTCCACAACATATGCAGGATCACTACCGATCAGAATGCTTGCAGGAACCATATAACGGGAAGCTCGAGAGGGCTTATAATAGGATGCTTGTAAGGGATATAGTGTTTCTGCAACACATGCAGGATCACAACTAATACGAGAAATTTCGTATCCATCGCATTCCATTATTCATACTGGATTTAATATTTATCGGGCTTTGTCGGATATGTAACCAATTTCATATATATGGCATTTATACAATTCACATGAACAATAGTTAATTCAAGCATATAAATATACACAATTTAGTTACACAAACTTACCTCGATACTTGTTCGTATTCGAGAATCTACTAATCAGATACTTTTTCTTTTCCTCAATCTAACTCCTTATTTGATCTTTCCAAATCTATATAAATGAATTTAACATCAATTTAACACATTTCATATCCAATTCAATCTAATTTACATCTTTGGGAAAAGTACCATTTTGCTCTTATACATTTAATTAATTCTTATTTCGTCCTTAGGCTCGGAAAATGAAATTCATGCAATTTAATCCTTATTCCAAGCCCAACCAAAATTTTTATATAACATTTAGAACTCATGAAATTCATAAAATTCAAAATTTTTTCATAAATTTTACATATTTTCAATTTAGTCCCTAAATCACAATTTTATAAAAATTTCCTTTACAAAAGTTGTTTATCTATCAACAACCTTTCATTTTCTACCATAAATTTCAAAATTTCAGCATACTCATCCATGGAAAACTTTTAATACTTTGATAAATTTACAAATTAATCCCCAAAATAGATAGATTAGGTTATTACGATCTCGAAAATATAAAAATTACTAAAAAGGGGACATGATTACTTACTCAATTAAGCTTGCATGAAATTCTCTCTCCTTGCTAGGGTTTCCATAGAAAAATTTGGGGAAGATGATATAAAATGATGATATTTTCTATTTAATTAAAATATCATCTTTTATTATTTCTTCTTTTCAATTTAGTCCTTTTCTTTTTCTAATTTTCCATAGATGATTCATCATAAATATCTACTAACTTCATTTAATGGTCTAATTACCATATAAGGACCTTAAATTTTCAATTCTATAGCTATTCAATGCCTATAACTACTAGAACTCAACTTTTTCATTTTATGCAATTTGGTCCTATCTATAATTAAACATGAAATCGGTAAAATTTTCTTATCGAGATTTTAATAAGTTATTCCTATCAAAATGCAGACCATGCAATAATATTCAAATAAATTTTCTTTCTGACTCAAATTTGTGGTCCCAAAACCACTATTTTGATTTCACTGAAAATGGGTTGTTACATAATCACATCAAGTTCCATTGCTCCAAAAACTCATATACTAGTACCAACTCTGTAGTGGGATACCGATAATCATTGTTTCCTATTATTTCCAAAATTTCGTATGCTTCATTGTAGGATTTTGCAAGCAATGTCCCATTAGCAGATGCATCCACTACCATTCGTGTATGAGCATTTATTCCATTGTAGAACATTTCCATTTGTGTCCAATGTTGAAAACCATGCATTTTCTGATTAGTTCCTTGAGACATTCCCATTCTTCATATAATGTTTCATCTTTCGACTGCTTAAACGATGTAATGGCGTTCCTAAGTTTGGAATTCATGTTAGGAGGATCGTACCTAAGTAGAAATCTTTGACACAGTTCATTCCAAGATGCCATTTTACCTAATCATAACACATTCAACCATGATCTAGCACGATCTCACAATGAATAAATAAACAATTTTAATCTAAAGGTATCTTCAGGGGCACCTTACTGCTTGAATGAGTCACAGACTTCAAGAAAAAGTCTCAAGTGCATTTGGATCTTCTGTAGGTAAACCACTAAATTACCCTACCATTTGCAGCATCTAAAATATTAATGGTTTTAATTCAAAGTGTTGAGCTTAAATATGTGGCCTAATAATTCCTGGATTTAGATCATCTAAAATTGGCACTACATGTTCTCTGATAGGTCTGTCTCTGTCATCTATGCTTTAAGGAATATCAACATTTCTTTTATTCCAAAGTAGTTGATGTTTTCCAATTGGATCATTTCTAATTCTCTCTATTTCTCTTAACTCTTTTCTTCTTCACCTTCATGTCCTTTCAATTTCAAGATCAAAAAAATGTTCTGTATCCTCTTGAGTACTTCTTCTCATACACTAATACGAACCAGAAAAATAAAATAAAATACTAATTAATTACCCTAAGAAATTTTAAAGGAATAATAATATATCAACTTGTCACCAATACTGCTGATCCTCGGCAATGGTGTCAAATTATTGCATGTAAATAACTAATGCAATTGTGCAAGTGTACACATGATTCAAGTAATAAAGTGATGAGTAAGTATCATCTCCATAGGGATAGAAAATTGGTAAGAAATTGAGTAAGTTATTATAATCTTATTGACTATAATAAATAGCATAAAATACTCTTAAGTTGAATAAGATGTTTGCATAATGAATTAATGAAATCAAAAGCTAAAAACAAAGAATTGACATGGAAATTAAAAGGATGTGGCAAATTACGGAGAAAAGCAAGGGTATTTCTATTTTAGAATGAATTAGACTGGAATTATTCAAGTGAAATGTTCATATCAAAATAATGCCATGACAAAATATTGTCTAATCAGCTACTCAGAGAATCACTACTGTAACTTGCCTCTTTTGATAGCTAGATCTAAAAGCTAGAAATCTAATTTACTGTATGTTTACAGAACTCTAGATTAATAACTACAATGAACATTCTTTTCTATACAACTCGCCACATCTATGTCTAGAGTGCTATGAATATTCTGTCGAGTATTCACTTGCATTAAACGATTCAAGATCCAGTATATTTAACCTTTTCAGAATTAAAACTACATCTAAGAACACAATACACAATCAACTATGTTTAGAGCGTGCATGCATGTATTTAAAATAAGCATACATCGAATGAAATAGTGACATAGAAAATCTAAAATCATGAGCATTAAAGATGATCAAGCATTCACCCAAATAACTTCAACATAGAAAAGATTTAGTTTATGGTTGGAAAAGTTAACATCAAAATAAAATCATTCATCAACATTCTCAAATAATTTTGAATCACAAAAATCAAGAAAGTAAAAGTTGAAATGCAGGAATTCTCACCACATTCCAACTTCTCTTTGATCTTTATATTCTACGTGAATCTAGGATAGCTATCTCTCCCCCTTCTTCACATCTTTATTTTACTTTCTTCAGCTACTAGCCTTTCTTTTTCTAGAGTTCTCCAATAATAATAAAAACCATTGTCATCAATTTTCATCTCATACCAATTCTCCTCTCCTTTCTTTCTTCTTCTCTCTCCTTTTATTGGGTAGATCTGTCCTCCTCGGCACACATTTCTTTCTCCTCTTTTTCAATGTGGT
This sequence comes from Gossypium arboreum, assembly GCF_025698485.1. Classification (NCBI taxonomy): domain Eukaryota; kingdom Viridiplantae; phylum Streptophyta; class Magnoliopsida; order Malvales; family Malvaceae; genus Gossypium; species Gossypium arboreum. The sequence continues at coordinate 77,787,509 of NC_069077.1, read as the reverse complement.
TTTTCTGGTACACGTATAGCTAGTTGAGAGTGACATGGATAGAGTGCTGAGTCATCTTCTTAGAATTTTCATGGTAATTGTATTGACAATCAATCTCACCATTTTCCACGGTAATGTTTCACTTCCTTTATTTTCCTTCTGCATCCTCTTCATTGTCTTCTTCTACTTGCACCTCTATCCAACCACAACTTTTCCTTCCCTAAGTAATAAAAGTAATAAATGATGACCATTATAGCACAATCCAAGCTTTGTTATGCAATGTTCTAAAATTACCCTAAAAATATAGATGTATTTACTTAACTACAAACAATTAATTCCATTCGGAGGTCTAAATTATAACTCTTTTCAAGAGTTATTACAAGGCAACAACACATAGGCAGAAATCTTATACGGATTTGAAGCGTTGAGATATCGAGTGTCAAGTTGGCAATAAGGAGTTCTTGAAAGATTCCCATGGAAAAAGGTTTTAATATTTGTAAGAAAGGGTAAATTGAGTCCAAGATATGTTGGACCTTATGAAGTTGTTGAGAGGATTGGACTGGTAGCTTATCGACTCAAGTTGTTGCCAGAACTTGAGCAAATTCATGATGTTTCCATGTATCTATGCTACAGAAGTATCGCTCGGATCTATTGCCTATTGTGCCAGTTGAGGAGATTGGTGTTCTACCAGATTTTACTTATGAAAAAAAATCCAGTTGAGATTCTAGCTCGTGAAGAGAAGGTTTTACAAAATAAGATAGTTCCATTAGTTAAGGTTTTGTGGCGCAACCATAAGACAGAAAAGGCTACTTAGAAAGTTGAAGAAGAGATGAGACAATAATATCCATATTTGTTTAACTCAAGTAATTTCAATACAAAATTCTTTTTAAATTTTGAGAATTGTAACACCCCAAAATAGGGCTAAGGAGTATTAGGGGTATTTTAGGAATTTTAGCTTATATGTGCTTAAAATTTTGTAAGGTTCGTATTCGATAATGTTTTTGACAATATCTATTAGGAAAGTAACTCAATTTTTGAAAATGAGTTTTAAATACCTTTAATTTTTGAAATAGGATTGTTTTGTAAAAGAGCAAAACTTAGAGATTTTATGTTAAAATTAGACAAATTTTCTAAATTGAACCTTTAAACCCCCATTCCTACTTTGTTTCATGATAGTTTTTGCTCCCCATTGCCTTACTTATCGTCCCTTGCTCTCCCTTACTATTCCATTCAATTTTTTATTTCAAAACTATACTATTTTGATTCCCCTAATTCCCAAAGCATTAAACATTTCTAAATCTTCAAGAAAACACCCAAAAATGTCACAAATTTCATCATCTTCCTTGAGTGTGGGTTTCTCTGATTTGTGTTGAAAACTCCATCTTTCTTCCTTCAAAGGTAACCATTCAACTTTCTATTAGTTTTAAATAATATCTAGACTTTCAAAATGAATTTATAATTTTTAAATTGCCTGTTTTAATAAAAACCCAAAAATTGGATCATTAATGCTTGAATTCAATATTGTTAATGAAAATGTGCTTTATAAGTGTTTTTCAGATTTTTTTTAACTTGATTAGAAGGTTTCTAAAATTACTTTGAAGTTTTGTCAAGGATTTCTCCTTGTTTAACGAATCTTCGTTAGAATGGCTAAAACTTGTCAAAAATTTTTGATACCTTGAAACTTGTAATTTTGTATAGCTTAAAGGTTGGGAATTAGTCATATATGAATATGTGGATGAATGGAACTTGTTTCATGAGAAAAGGTTAAGTGTAGATCGAGATTTGTGTTTTAAGTCTGTCATGCTAAAGGGTTCGGTTACATGAAAATGTAGCTTAAGCTTGTGTTTTGGGTCTTTGGGACTTTGGCTGTCATTTAACTGTGTGTATTGTGTGATTGTTATGTGTGAAGCCTCGAATTCATTAGAGCCTTCTATGAGTTAGAGGAAAAGCTAGTTTGAGCTCTCAATTTTCGGCCAAAATTCATACTCGATGAGTGTTTAGGATGGCTACTTGTAGATAATTTGTTGTGTAATTGGGAATTTAGAGGTAGCTGAAAGCCCTACCCTAAGTTTCAAGTGCATGCATTCTCACACCTATGATTGAATGTGAAATATGGTTGCTTGTGAATTTGTGAATTTGAGAAATCATGAACATATATGAGATGCTATGATATATGTGCTATAAGCTTGTGATGACTGTTGTGACAATAACTATGTGGACATGTTTTCAATGCATATGATAGAGATTATATTATGCTACTAACATGAATATGCAGTGAACATGTGTGGAAAATCAGTAAGTAAATATGTGATAATAATGTGCATATTTTAGCCTTGTGACCTTATGAAATCGTTGGATATAGTTGGCATCCCATAGGATTGTGAGTACTCACCTTTGTGTTATGATATATGTGGGACGTTGAGGCACAAGGATAGTTTTAGAGAGATAAGGGAATGTGATCTAAGCTCCATTCATCGGGATATGTATGTGTGGTGTTTTAGAGAGTGTTAGCCATATGCTTCACTTATAGTTAGCCATATGCTTCACTTATGGGACATATTCGACTCTTTGAGTCATTATGGTGTGATGGAGATCTGCATATCCAATGTGTGGTGATAGAGTCCACTTTATGTTTCATAATCTCAAGAGCAAAATTATCATAAAAGGTGACTGGATGTGATTAAATGTCATTAATATATGCTAGAATATATGCTTACGTATTATTGTGACTAATGTGTGAATGAATTCAAGAAAGATGATTAATGTGTAAAATATGTCATAAGAGTAAAAGATGATATGAATTTGATGTGTGCCTATTTCATTGATGCATGATGACTTGTTTACGTAGTGGTTATTCTGAGCATTCACTGAGCTTGTCAAGCTCACCCATTATATTTTAACCATTGCAGATACATAGTGTCAATGTGAGCGGTGTGGACTCGAGGGGTGATCCAAGTCGATTTTTTAGCTTCTATTAGTAGGTGTTATATGCTTGTTTACTTATCGAGAAATAAAGGCAATGTGATAGGCCAATGTGGTAGAATTTTATTTTGGTTTAGCTCAAACATTTTTGAGGTATTTGCATGCTATTTATGTTTGGAGGTTTATGGACTTGAATGTGATGTTTGGACTGTTATTTTGGATACTTTAATGTTTATTTATGTAGGTGAAGGAAGCATGTTGTTTAGAATTCAGTTTTAATAATTTTAATGTTAATGTATGCTAAAATTTTATAGTCTGGAGCAGAGGTACTGATATTCGTGTTTTAAAAATGGTACATCTGTATTTTTGTAAGTGTAGGGAAACAGATATAGATTTGGTAACAATACCCTCACTTGAGTATTGATGCTTGGGGTAACTTTATCGATATGTTGCAAAAGGTATCGATAGTTTTCGACGTTTGGGAATTTTGGGGCGAAACAGAATGCAAGTTTCGTATCAATTTTCCATATGGTATTGATACCACTTAAAGAAAAGATCAGTACCACTCCTTTAGTATCGATACTTGATAGCTCTTGAAAAGAGTTATATTTAAGGCCTCTAAACTTGGTTAATTATTCGTACTTGAGTAAAATTAGTTGCATTTTAGGAAATTATATTAGTATTTTTATAACATTGCACCATGAAGCTTGGATTGTGCTTTCAATGTCACTATATGTTACTTTTACCTGTGGGAGGAAAGGAATTGCGTGTTGTTTATAGTAGGTGTAGAAAGGAGGAAAATAAGTGAATGAGTGAAGTTTTTTCATGACAAAAGGTGGGATAGATTGCAAGCACAAATGTCATGGCAACACTGTCAATCCGTGCCACTCTCAGCCAGCTGTACTTGTACTAGAAATATCCACCTGAAAAAGAGGGAGAAAAGAGTGTGTGCTGAAAGGGAGACCTACCCTATAAAAAAAGACAGAGAAAGAGAGGAAGGAGGCACTTTTCCTCTCGTACAATTTCTTGTAGGAGATCTAGAGATGCAAGGAAATAGGGCAGTGGCTAAAGAATAGAGTAACTTATTAATTTAATCCAAATTAGAGTTTGAAACTCATGTAATTAACCCCTTTTGGTTAACCCGAGACAAATCGATAGATCTATGAGAAATCTCATTCAATTGGATATATGGTAGGGTAAAAAAAATGGATACCAAAAGAATTGACTGCCGAGCCGTATGAGGTAGGAAACTCTCAAGTACGGTTCTAAGGGAAGGAATTGAACCGCCTATTTCGATGGGGGAGAACAGGCCATTCGATAGGGGGATTCTGAAATAGCAGAGGCTTGGTTCGATCAAGCCGTTGAGTATTGGAAATAGGCTATAGCGCTTACTCTTGGTAACTATATTGAAGCGCAGAATTGGTTAAAGATCACGCGGCAACACAAGGAAGAAGGAGAATAATTCAACCCTGGGCTTCTCGAGATATTGTAGCACTGAAGTTGAGAGCTAGATTGGCGAAAGCTTCCTAAAGTTCTTCTTTCACTATTTTAATTGATTTCTGCGAATTATAACTGTGTAAATATATTTTTGAATGATACTTTCATTTTGTATTTTAATTTTCAACTCATTACCTAATCTCACGGAGTTGGGATTACAAGATGAATCTTTAGCTCTTTTAACGACCAAGGCATTATCCTGATTAGATTTACTATTTCATTTGGTTTGCGCTAATTTTAAATGTATACGTGCAGTCTCTAAGAATTTATGGTATGTCCATAAACTTGATTTAATTCTGAAAAGTTAGAAGATGTAACACCCTAAACCTGGCCCAGACGTTATGGCCGGATCCGACATGCCACATCGAAGCGTTCAAAACAATTCATATTGTTGATCGAGAAAACTTAGTGTTTTAAAAGATAATTTCATTGTAGGTTAAAGTGAATGAAAGCTGTGCACCAGGTAGGAAACTGGGAAAGAGGAGGTGAGTCCATCGGACTGCTTAAGTACCAAGCTCCCTTCGGATCCAATCCTAGAAATGCACACCGCCATTGCGACACCTTAACGTCATGTATATTTCCAGGAAACCAATTTGAGTAAGTCCTTTTTAGGAAAAGTGATTAATTTTGGAAAATATTTTCATCGCGGCAGCTTTGCTTGTTGTCGTGTTATTTTGAAATCAATTAATGTTTTTGAAAACGCGCCCTAAAGCTATTCAATTTCATCAGTTAAATATAAGTAATACCTACCTTAATAAAACATATTAAAACCATCAAAAAATAATTAAGCGGCCTTATTACATTTTAAAAAAACCCAAAACCTTAAACGTAAATGAAAGGATGTCCAGTTCACCAGAAGAAAATCAACTTGCAGAACGTGTGGTCACTCTGAATCCCTCATAGCTCCAAGCCCACTATGGTTGGGGATTACCTGCGTGGAAGAAAAATAAAAGGGTGAGTTTGGGGAAACTCAGTGTGTAAATTAACCCAACCATAGCCTATATCGGTTCAAACCACAGTAAACAGAATAAGTTGGCCTTAGCCCAGAACAAAATTCAGAATAAAGCCCATAGGCCCATAACAGAACAAAATAGATATTACATGTTTAAGCAAAACCCAACCCAAATCCAACCACATGCACCCCCATACCAACCTTTCACCATGTGGGGAGACTACTCGACCCACCCAATCGCTACACGCCCCAGAAATATACAGCATGGCTGCCAGAATAGATAATGTGACAAAGTCACCAGATACAGATAATCGTGGCAGAGCCACCAGAACAAATATATGTGGCAGAGCCACCAGATCAGATAATTATGGCGTAGCCACGGGGCACTTGCTCCATAATATAACCCATGTCCCCATACAACAGATATACAATCATGGCATACATCATACAGAATCAGATCGTCATGCTTTTCAGTCAAAAGTAACCCTAGAGGTATAATGGTAATTTTGCACCTAGGGGTACATCAATAATTTCCACACATAGGAGTATTCAAGTAATTTCACTATTCTTAAGGTTTTCATGCATAGCATAGCCATTTACGTACAACCAGAAACACTTACCGTGTTTTCTTACCGAATTGGGCCCGTTGGCCCACTATCCCGATTTTGGCCCATTAAGCCCAAAAAACATCGAAATGCACGGAATCGTGCACTCTGCAATCTTATCACTTTAATTTACCATATACATCAAACTTATAATCTCACGAGCATTCACACACTCGCAAGTTCTCAAAATATCGGCTTTTCGACATTTCGGCTTTTCGGCTTTTGTCGATCTAATCTGTAAGAGGGTGTCAGTTACACACCTGTTTGAGACAATATGCTAAAGAGATCCACACACGAACTGTCTACAATTGGATTACTAACACGTTAATCAAACTATCGAAAATGAACTACGTATTAACCCCTTACCACATTCGGCCAACCATACCTAAAACCCTATTGCTCTTACCTTCTTGCCGAAATATGGATTAGATCTAAGGATCCAACTGAATAGTCTTCAAGTCCATCGCTGCACGCTCTATTGCCCATGCTAACACTTACACATTCAAAAAAGAAAGAGGCATAATGCCCTTAGTCCAAACGTTAGCCACCCCTTAAGGGTTTCAGCTTTTTCTTAAAACATGTATGATTAACGCAAATTACTTCAACAACTTACCTATCGTTGTTCGGCTTAAAAGAGTGTGCCTATCCACGATCCTAACCCCAATCTACCGTACTCGTGAGAAGAAACAGATTCCAACAACCCAAGTTTCGGCTTCCTCCACCACAAGTTTATAGATTTCAGCTTTTATAAGTAAGTAAGAGAATTGAAGTTCGGCTACCACAAGATTCGGCTATTGGAGAATGTGGGAGATGGTAACAATAATGGATGCGACAGAGAAGGAAGGGTATGAGTTCGATTATGAGGAGAAGAGAAGATAGAAGAAGGAAAAGGATGAGAAAAGATGTAGTATTCGGCTATGGAGAAAACGACACAATGAGGGGTTTCTAGGTTCGGCTAAACGAAAAAGAAAAGATGAGCAGAAGAATAGATGAGTAGAGAATTCGGTTTTGTTGTTGTGAAGTCAGCACAGGTGTAGTCTTCAGTTTTTAGCAAAAATAAAAGGGAAGAGAAAAGAACCCTAATTTTCGGCAGAACAACCTAAATAACATAATACCGAAATACAAAAGAATTCGGCAGCCTAGACTAAATGCCGAAATTCCCAACATAAGGTGCCCTAGCCGAATGTGCACTTGCAGAGTCCCCTACACGGCCAACTCCTACTTCCTACTCAGATTCCTTTATTTCCTCCCCTTATCCCTCCTTTAGCTAATCCCCTGAACAACTCAAACTCCTCCTCACAGTCTTTTACTTGAGTATCCTTCTTAAGGATTGTAGACATGAAAAGCCTTAGGTAGGGTAGCTTGAAGTCCATCTCTCGAAAGAAGCAGACTACCTTAGATTTAATCTGAATAGTAGATTGGTTAAGATTTTGGCATGGCATTATGGTGTTGTAAAGAAAGAATCTTAACTCTATGCTCCATAGATCCGCATCGGAAACAAGCACCGGAGCGTTTCCTACACTCGCCCAAATGTACCTTACCACAGTCTCCACAGATTGGCGGTCGAACAACATTCATCGGCACTGCTCGAACTGGTTCCTCTACTCTTGCTCTCTTAACATTTCTATTAGTACCACCCTAGGGTCTTGAATCCCTCCGAAAATGGTTCCGATCCTTCTCCCGATTCTGCTTTTTAGCCCGCTTAACCTCCTCAGCTATCTTTTCCTTCTCTACCAAGACTGCAAAGTCCCGCTCCCTCTACAGAGCAATCAACACCCTAAGGTCATCCCTAAGACCATCCTCGAAGCGCACAATTCACTCATATTCCGTAGCGACTATGCCCACGGCATATCGGCTCAGCCTCAGAAACTCGGCCTCGTACTCAGTAACTATTTTACCTCCTTGCACCAGATTCAAAAATTCCTTTCAGTGGGCGTCCACATAACTCGCCCCAACATACTTCCATTTAAAGGCCGTCTTAAACAGTTCCCAAGTTACCTTATCAGCTGGGGTTCCTTCTCTCACAGTGAGCCACCACTAATAGGCCTCGTCCCGTAGCAACGATACGGCTCCCTTCAACTTCTGCTCCACAGAGTAGTCAAAGTCATCCATAATCCGTTTTGTGGCCTCCAACCAATATTCTGCCACATTCGGGGCTACACCAGGCACGCCCTTAAAGATCTCTGCTCCGTTAGCTCGAAGTCGTTCAGAAATAGATCCCCGAACTTCGTTGTCCGTACTTGCCCAGGCAACCCTTTTCAGAACACGAAGCATTGGTTGTGACAGGGCATCATCCTCTATACCACGGTCATGAGACTCCACCTCTGTTGCCGGTGGTACCGGTGCTTCTGCCGCCAGCATATGTCCCGAGCACTTCCTCGGCCCCGTCCACGGCCTCTTCCACGAGCGGCTCTTGTACTCATATCGTATTATCTGATTACGAATTCTTATGCATTAATTCAATATTCCAGTGTTTATTACAGATGTTTTATGAATCAGACAGTAATTCAAAGTTTGTTTTCGTAGAATCGAAGTCTAGCTACAGTTTCAATCTCTTATAAAATTTTCCTATGGCTTTAGTATCATCCTCTCCTAGTAGGGTTTCAGTATAGACAGATAATTTAGGAAAATATTCAGAAAAGTTCAGAGTAATACTTACAGGCTTGGGCCAGACATTCGGAATGCCATTTTCTAAAGATCTAAATTTTGAAAACCGAGTTTTTTTTTAAATTTTGTTTTCGAAAATCTTTGTTTTTGTAAACCCATTCCACAGCCGAGTTGTTGCAACTTGGCTCTAATACCAGTAAATGTAACACCCCAAACCCGACCCAACGTTATGGCCGGATCTGACATGCCATATCGATGCGTTCAAAACATTTCATATTGTTGATCGAGAAAACTTACTTAGTGTTTTAAAAGATAATTTCCTTGTAAGTTAAAGTGAATGAATGTTGTGCACCAGGTAGGAAACCGGGAAAGAGGAGGTGAGTCCATCGGTCTGCTTAAGTACCAAGCTCCCTTCAGATCCAATCGTAGACATGCACACCGCCATGGCCACACCTTAACGTCATGTATATTTCCAGGAAACCAATTTGATTAAGTCCTTTTTAGGAAAAGTGATTAATTTTGGAAAATATTTTCATTACGGAAGCTTTGCTTATTGTCGTGTTATTTTGAAATCAATTAATGTTTTTGAAATCGCACCCTAAAGCTATTCAATTTCATCAGTTAAATATAAGTGATACCTACCTTAATAAAACATATTAAAACCATCAAAAAATAATTAAGCGGCCTTATTACATTTTAAAAAAACCCAAAACCTTAAACGTAAATGAAAGGATGTCCAGTTCACCAGAAGAAAATCAACTTGCAGAACATGTGGCCACTCCGAATCCCTCACAACTCCAAGCCCACTATGGTTGGGGATTACCTGCGTATAAGAAAATAAAAGGGTGAGTTTGGGGAAACTGAGTGTGTCAATTAACCCAACCATAGCCTATATCGGTTCAAACCACAATAAACAGAATAAGTTGGCCTTAGCCCAGAACAAAATTCAGAATAAAGCCCATAGGCCCATAATATAACAGAACAGATATTACATGTTTATGCAAAACCCAACCTAAATCCAACCACATGCACCCCCATACCAACCTTTCACCATGTGGGGAGACTACTCGATCCACCCAACCGCTACACGCCCCAGAAATATGTAGCATGGCTGCCAGAATAGATAATGTGACAGAGTCACCAGATACAGATAATCGTGGCAGAGCCACCAGAACAGATATATGTGGTAGAGCCACCAGATCAGATAATTGTGGCATAGCCACCAGGACGCTTCCTTCATAATATAACCCATGTCCCCATGCAACAGATATACAATCATGGCATACATCATATAGAATCAGATCGTCATGCTTTTCAGTCAAAAGTAACCCTAGAGGTATAATGGTAATTTTACACCTAAAGGTACATTAGTAATTTCCATACATAGGGGTATTCAAGTAATTTCACTATTCTTAAGGTTTTCATGCATAGCAAAGGCATTTACTTACGACTAGAAACACTTACCGCGTTTTCTTACCGAATTGGGCCTGTTGGCCCACTATCCCGATTTTGGCCCGTTAAGCCCAAAAAACATCAAAATGCACGGAATCGTGCACTCTGCAATCTTATCACTTTAATTTACCATATACATCAAACTTATAATCTCACGAGCATTCGCACACTCGCAAGTTCTCAAAATACTGGCTTTTCGACTTTTGCCGATTTAGTCTATAAGAGGGTGTCAGTTACACACCTGTTTCCGACGATATGCTGACGAGATCCACACACGAACTGCCTACAATTGGATTACTAACACGTTAATCTAACTATCGAAAATGAACTACGTATTAACCCCTTACCACATTTAGCCAACCATGCCTAAAACCCTATTGCTCTTACCTTCTTGCCAAAATATGGATTAGATCTAAGGATCCAACCGAATAGTCTTCAAGTCCTTCGCTGCACGCTCTCTTGTCCAAGCTAACGCTTACACATTCAAAAAAGAAAGAGGCATAATGCCCTTAGTCCAAACGTTAGCCACCCCTTAAGGGTTTCGGCTTTTTCTTAAAACATGTATAATTAATGCAAATTACTTCAAAAACTTACCTATCGTTGTTCGACTTAAAAGAGTGCACCTATCCATGATCCTAACCCCAATATACTGTACTCGTGAGAAGAAACAGATTCCAACAACCCAAGTTTCAGCTTCCTCCACCACAGGTTTATAGATTTCGATTTTTATAAGTAAGTAAGAGAAGAGAAGTTCAGCTACCATAAGATTCGGCTCTTGGAGAATGTGGGAGATGGTAACAATAATGGCTACGATAGAGAAGGAAGGGTATGAGTTCGATTATGAGGAAAAGAGAAGATAGAAGAAGGAAAAGGATGAGAAAAGAGGTAGTATCCGGCTATGGAGAAAACAGCACAATGAGGGGTTTCTAGGTTCGGCTAAAAGAAAAAGAAAATATGAGCTGAAGAAGAGATGAGTAGAGAATTTGGTTTTGTGGTTGTGAAGTCAGCACAGGTGTAGTCTTCGATTTTTAGCAAAAATAAAAGGGAAGAGAAGAGAACCCTAATTTTCGACAGAACAACCTAAATAACCTAGCCCGAAATACAAAAGAATTCGGTCGCCCTCGACCAAATGCTGAAATTCCCAACATAAGGTGCCCTAGCCGAATATGCACTTGCAGAGTCCCCTACACGGCCAACTCCTACTTCCTACTTAGATTCCTTGATTTCCTCCCCTTATCCCTCCTTTACCCAATCCCCTGAACAACTCAAACTCCTCCTGACAGTCTTTTACTTGAGTTCCATTACTTACCCTTTCTAAACATAAAAAATAATTCCCTTAATATGCTCCCATTGTGACTTGATCCTTGGATCTCCCTAGCATCCACACGCCACTTTTATAGCCTTCCCAGTGGTATCACATGCGACTCTGCCACCTGTTTCCTTGTGTTTTATTTTACCCAATTAATACTTAAAAGCTGAGTTAACCAGAACCCCTTTTTCTTATGGAACTAAAATTAACTAAAGTTGCCGAGTTTTAACTTACGCTTGGGCCTTCTAGAGGCCCACTAACATAATTAAACCTATTCCAAGCAGACAGAACACAGAAATTTTAAATTTGCCAACATACACAGAATTCCTGTGACAGCCCAAAATTGACCCTAGTCGGAAAGTGGTTTCGGGACCACAAAACCGAGTCATAAAAATAATTAATTGTTATATTCTATGCTTATTGTGTGTGTACATGCACATGTGGAAGTTTCATTCTCTAATTGTACCAATTGTATGAGAAATTATTAAATAGGGATCAATGTGAGACATGGTGAAATATGATAGGCTAATTTTAAATGGCTTATTAGTGCATGTTAACACAAAGGTGGACTTGCATGTCAAATTGCCCAATTTATTAATGGTGGCGGCCAAGATGGGATATTGATGGGCAATATATATGTTTAATTAGATTTTAATAATAAGGAATGGGTCATTGGAGATAAAATAATGTTAGTAAAAGAAGAAAAAGAAAAGAAAAAAAAGAATGCTCATCTTTTCTCCATTGCCGTGACTTGAAGGAGGAGGAAGAATGGAATTCTTTGGTTCATGATTTGGCTTGGATGATGCTTAGGAAGAGGTAAGCACTTTGAAATCCTTGGAAATTTAGGTATAAATGAGGTGATTAGTTCAAGTTCTACTCATTTCATGGATTAAATTTTGTTGTTTGGAGGTTTGATATTCGCCAAGTAGTTGAAGCTCTTGGTGCATATGTTTTTTTCTTTTGAAGGTTGAAATTGGTTTGTTCATAAGGGGGTGCGAATGTGGCCATCGAAGGGTCTTAATGAACACTATATGTAGCTTGGGTTTATAACATTCGGTTAAGGAATGTTGTGTACTAGCAAGTTTGGTTTAATACTAGATGTAAACCACTTTGTATTTGATGAATTGAAGAAAATAGTGAAGGGCAAATTAAAAAGATGTTGAATGAATTTTGGCTTAGTTGAGCTTAAGCATTCGGTCAATTATGGGCATTGTTGTAACCTAATTGTAATTTGCAACTCTTAATTTTGAGATGTGAAGCTATGCTAGAAGAGAAAAGAAAATTCACCAAGTGTTCATGGGAGGAAACTATGTGCTTGAAAGAATAAAAGTGACACTATAATTGATAGTATAGGTATTCGCCATTCAATCAAGTGTATAGGTGATGTTAGATCAAATTTAGCACATTCGGCTATATAAGTATACCCATTTATGATATTGCCTTCGATTGTATAAAATTGACTAAAATGGGTAATTAGTAAGGGTGGTTACCTAATATACGAATATGTATATGTGTATGTATGATTGGATTATTGATAGTATGGTAATTGCATAAGGCTATTAGCTGAATAGCTAAGAACGTAAGGTAGTAAGATAAAAATTTTACCATGTCGTTCGTATGTCATAAGATCATTAAAATGTGGATACCAATATATGTACCAAAGCGGTTGAATGAGTTAATTTATTTGTTTAAGCTCAAGATCCTAAAGGAGAGGCGCCCAACAAGGGAAATCAAGATCATCGAGTAGCCGACTTGGAATTATTTACCCAAAGACAAGGTAAGTCATTAGCACATATGTTTGATATTGCTTAAATGATTGGAAAATCTATGCAATTGTGTTTAATGGAATGCTATATATATGTATAAATGAAATTGTATGTGTATGGAATGAGGATAATTGTTGAATGTAAAAGAAATAGTGGAATGTGTAGAAAGTTTGCTTTCGGCACTATGTGTCTTGGGCAATACGTGTGTATGGTGACGAGATTGGCACTAAGTGTGCGTGCTGGAAATATATGGCACTAAGTGTGCGTGCTGGAAATATATGGCACTAAGTGTGCGTGCTGGAAATATTTGGCACTAAGTGTGCAAGCTGGAAAAATACTGACCTTTGGGTGTGCGAGTTCGGAGGGTATGGCAATTGTGTGTGCGAGCTTAAATTACGTGGCACTAAGTGTGCGAAATCGAGTGGTAAGCACTGTGTGTGCGTATTCTATATATATGGAGGTGTGTCTCCATTGAATTGAGTATGGACAGCGGATCGGTAAGTACCTCGAGCTCATGACGAATAGAGAATTCGTTCATGCTTGGGGATTGAAATTGGTAAGCCTTAAATCTATGTGATGATTGAAATGTGTATGGTTGTGCTGGAAAATGAGTTAATGTGTAAAAATGCTTGATTATCTTGTTGTGTAGAATATGAAATGTGGATGTATGAATTGGTGCAGATTGGACCGAAAGGTCCGAGGTATTATGGTATAGATTCGATATGGACGAGTAGCTAGCCTCATTTGTTGTACATGTAGTAGTAACTTTATCAGTGGATTGATTAATGCTTATGACTTACTGAGTTGTAAACTCACTCGGTGTTTTTCTTGTCACCCATTTTAGGTCTCTCGGACTCGTATTGTTTGCGTGATCGGGACCGTCGCTGAAGTCATCACAACGGCTGAAATCTTGTGGTATTGTTTTTGTTGTTGTAGAACATTTGGCATGTATAGGCTATTATATTTTGTCGGATTGTGGGTTGTAAACTTTAAGCCATGCGAAAATGGCCTATGTGGTCGTCGAGTGGGATGCTAGAGCCTATAGCCACGAGGCTTAGAAACTCTAATTTTGATAAGGTGGCCATAATTTGTGTCATGTATGATGGATGATTAAGGCCAAGGGAAAATTCATGAAATTGGCATAGTCTACTGCAGTAACTGTTGCGGACAGCAGCAGTGAGATGAGATTGAAAAATCACTAAAAATAGTAGAAGTAGAGTTAAATAGTGAGTAAATTATGGAACTGAACCTTGATGAATCTATTTTTATAGGGATGAAACGAAACGACCATATGAGCAGTATACTGAGAAATATTAAAGTTCTCGTGAGACAGGGCCAGAACGGTTTCTGGGTCCCCTGTCGCGACTTTGAAAATTTACCATAAATTATCCAGAAAGAATTAGGAGTCATGCCTTGTATGCACAGATTCCATTTTGAGTCTAGTTTCATTACAAACAAACGGCACCAGTATTAAAGCCCTGTACAGAGAGATATCCAAGTTGTAACGCGCGAAGGTCAGAGCAGTCGATCCCTGTAACATGGGTGACTTTAACTAATAAACTGTACCAATTGGCCCAACCAAAAAATTCTAAAAATAAATCCATGGATGGGTATATGAGTCTAAATTCAGGGAAAATTTACGAAACCAGTTTCCGAGTTTTGAAACTCGAGATATGATTTTTAAGGCGACGGTGATGCAGTTTTCCAGCCTGACTGGAAATGTCAAATTGGTGGGTATCTTGAGAGGATTTGGCCGTTAACCCCTCGTGTCCGTCACCGGCGTCGGTCACGAGTTAGGGGTGTTACAATTCCCGAAAATTGTGGCGTTACAGAAGAGTTGGATTGTGATCAAATGATACAAGCAAGTATTCAATATAATACTCATAGCACTCTAGACATAGAACTATGCTTTGTACAGATAAAGGAAGAAACGCTATTGGGTATCCTTCTTAAGGATTGTAGACATGAAAAGCCTTAGGTGGGGTAGCTTGAAGTCTATCTCTCGAAAGAAGCAGACTACCTTAGATTTAATCTGAATAGTAGATTGGTTAAGATTTTGGCATAGCATTATGGTGTTGTGAAGAAAGAATCTTAGTAATCCTAGCCTTCCCATTCAATAGCGTAGATCCTTTTAACTTTGTCTTTGAGTTAGTTATTTGATTTTAATATTGAAGACATGATTATTCCTTTACAAATTGTTATTTTGTTCTACCACAACTTGATTCATATAGTTTATAGTAGTAGCTTAACAAAATTAATCATATTCGACCCCTAAGGAGATGATCTTACATACTAATTTAGTACTTGATTCGACTTGTACACATGCACAATCGTATATTATATTCACACAGGAAAAGTTTTTGGCGCCGCAGCCAGGGATAGACAATTTGGTGAAATTTGGTTTTGGTATTTTCTTATATAATTCCATTAGTTTTATTTAACTTTATTGTTTTTAATTTCTACAAGTTTGTTGTTAGTGTATGAATAGAGGCATTCTTACTAATGAAGAATATCCTTTTGACCCAGAGATTGAGAGAACTTTGAGAAGAAGGAGACTAGAGTTGCAGGATATGGATAGGATTGCAAATGATCCAAGTAGGGAAGATCCACTACATTCGAATGGTTAGGTTGTTGCTTTGCCTATCCCTCATGTGATGGATGATAGAGACAGACCTATTCAAGAGATTGTTGTGTAACACCCCTAACCCATATCCGTCGCCGAAATAGGGTTACGAAGTATTACCATAATATGCAGATCAAGTAAACAAATATTTCATTTTATACAGTATTCATGTTAGAAATCAAACATAAAGTCCCTTTTATGAACCCTCCAGGTCCAAAATGTGCATTAGAAATGAGTCAAGACTAAACCGGGTCCTCAAAAAATTTTCACAAAATCTCAAAATTTTTCCTATGTGCAGGGGTCACACGCCCATATGGTCAGGCTATGTGGCTCACACGACTAGGAACACGCCCGTGTCTCAGGCCGTGTAACTCTCTGACTTGGGTCGCACGGCCAATCCACACACTTGTGTGCTAGGCCATGTGATCAATTCTGAATATTCTGTTTTGGCATTTTAAAGATGCAGGGGATACATAGCTAGATCACACGACCATGTTCTAGGTCATGTGTCAAACACGGCTGAGACACACGCCTATATCTCTACCCGTGTGGACAACAATAGGCTATTTTCCAAGCCACATTTCTCACCCAATTGGTCTTCCTCTTAAACGAATACTTAAAACATATTTATAGGCCATTTTAAAACAATTAATTCAAGTTAAAACCAAGCCTCATGCATGACATATCATCACATACAACTAATGTGCTCTCAAACACCTCAGATGACACTTTACCATAATGTAATTAAATATACAAACTTACTTAACTTATCGAATTCACCTATATGCATATTGTATCAAATATGTTAGAATTAATTTTCAATATGCCAACATGATTTATATCAATCAATCATTTAGGCGCACACCAAACATGTTATAGCCTCATTTATTTATATCAAAACATGTTCATCACAAGCCATTCTAATGGCTAGCTATAACCCAAACATTTACATGCCAACACTAGCTAATTAACCTATACATGACATTATAACCATAATTAATTTACCGTATATACCAAGATGGGCCAATGGATAGTGTGAGTGATCTCTACCAATGCTTTCAATCCAACGAGATTTTGAATTACTAAAGAACAAGGGAAAATAAAACAGAATAACCATGAAATGCTTAGTAAGTTCGTATAACATGGTAAATAACTTACCATATATTTATGTTCAAAATAAACATGCAAGGCACTATCAACCAATTTTATCACAAGTCCTAAACACATATCTTCATCATGTTAGCCAAGTAATCACATATAATAGTCCTTAATCATAGATGATCAATGTAACAGCCCATTTTTAGTAAAATCAAAATAGTTGTTTCGGGACCACAAATCTGATGTTAAAATATTTATTTTATTATTATTTTAATGTTTACAATATGATATTGTGTTGGTGTGAAAATTTCATGAAGTAATTTTATCGATTGGTGGGTTAATTTGATAAAAAGGACTTAATCGCGTAAAATACAAAAGTTGCATACTATTTGTTTAAAGTGCTTAATTGCTATGATTAATTAAATTAAAAGTCCTTATGATGATATTAGACCATTGGAAGTGTTAATGGACATTAAAGCATTATAAATTTTATGTTTATTCATTAAGGGTAAATAAGTAAATTGATAAATTAAGTTTATAAAAATATAACAAAACATGATTTTTGCTTCATCCTTTAGCCATTGCTAAATTTGAAGGAGAAGAAATCCATTTTAGGTCTTGAAATATTTGGCCACTTCAAGATCTAATTGTAAGTCTGTTTTTGCTCAGTTTTTGATGATTTCTATGTTTTTGTAATCGTTGCAGCTTAATCTAGCTAGCCCGTATCTTTAATTTTAAAACTGTTAAAGATTTTGAGAGTTGCCATTATTGAATCTATGTGTTCTTTGATGTTTAATGTTGAAATATGAAAGCTTGATGACAGTTTTACATGTTTTGTTAAGTGATTTTTGACAAAAAAGTCAAAAAGGGATTAAATTGTGAAATATGCAAATTGAGTGGTTGAAATGTGTAATAAATGAAAGTTTTGGGCTGCTACGGGTACTATGGTAATTCGGCCAAGCTTGGGTTTAGTGAAATTATGTGAATTTTTTGTATTTGTGAATTAGGGACTAAATTGATTAAATGTGAAACTTTAAGGGCTAATGTGCGAATAAGCCTAAATGTATGTCTTGGACTAAATTGAATGAATGGTTGATTTAATAAGTTAATTTTGAATATATTTAGATCAAAAAAAATGGAATCCAGAATTAGATCAGGGGAAAACAAGGTTATCGAGTAGTCGATCCATCTGTCAATTCTGAATATAAGGTAAGTTCATATGTGGTAATTTCATTATAAAAGTACTTTAAAAGCTTTCATATTGCATAAACTGTGATTATGAAGTTATGGATTGTAACACCCCGTACCCGAGTCCGTTACCGGAGTTGAATACAAGGTGCACACAGACTAAACTTAATTGTTTTCACAGTCCATAAAAAAAAAAATTCCAGACAAGCTGGTTACTGCATCACTGTCACCTTAAAAATCATATCTGGAGTTTCAAAACTCGAAAATCAGTTTCGTGATTTTTCCCTAAAACTAGACTCATATGTCCATCTATAGATTTTTTTCTAGAATTTTTGGTCAAGCCAATTAGTACAGTTTATTAGTTAAAGTCTCCCATGTTACTGTGGGTCGACTATCGACCTTCGTGCGTTACAACTTGAATATCTCCCGTGAAGGGCTTCAATCATCGATGCCGTTTATTTTTATAGAAACTAGACTCAAAGAGGAATATACATATATGGTATGACTCCTAATTATCTCTGGTTAATTTATAATGAATTTCCAAAGTCGAACAGGAATCCAGAAACCGTTCTGGCCTGTTTCACGAATACATAAATATCTCTCATTATACAACTCATATGACCGTTTCGTTTCTTCCATATGAAAGTAGATTCATCAAGGCTCATTTACATAATTTATTTTCTATTTAATTCCACTCTTGCTATTTTTAGTGATTTTTCACATCCACATCACTGCTGCTGTCAGCATCTATTACTAAAATAAACTATGCCTATTTCATGACTTTTCCTTGATTTAACTAATAATTCATCATGCATGTCCCAAATTATAACCATGATTTGTGTCCAAACATCACAAAACCAATTCCAACCGAACATTTACGCCATTTTCGCATGGCTAAAAGTTTACATACCAAATTTCAACAAAGCGTAACAGCCTATACATGCCGAAATGTACTCCTAGACCAACTACGAAGAAAATACCAAAAGTTGTTAGCCGGTGTGATGACTTCGATGACGGTCCCGAATACGCAAAAAGTCGAGTCCAAGAAACCTAAAATAGGTGACAAGCAAACACCGAATGAGTATATAACTCAAGAAGTCATAAGCAATGCACTACCAACCATTAATAACATTATCGCAAGAGGAAACAAAATGGAACGAGGCTAATTACTCCATTCAAACCGAACTATACCATAGTTCCTTAGACCTTCGATTCAATCTCATACCAAGTTACACATTCACATTCCATATACTAATCAATAGGATATTTGAAGCATTTTATACACCATTTTGTTTTCGTTACATTCATACATCTACATGACTTTTCACTTATTCCACGATAATTCTTATGTACGTGACTTCAATTTAAATTGTCACATAGGTTCAAACTTACCAAGCTCAACTCCAAATATAAACATAGCGCCTATTAGCCATGAACTCAAGGTACTTACCCGATCCGCTGTCCGTGATCGACTCAATAATGTCGCACACTCGGTGTCAATAGTGATTCAAAAGCATATAGTGAGTCCGCACACTTAGTGCTATATAATCAACTCGCACACTTAGTGCTATATAATCAAACTCGCACACTTAGTGCTGTACAAATTTTAAACCCGCACACTTAGTGCCATTCTCATGATCACAAATGTTTATACCCGCACACTTAGTGCCGAAATCAACAACTCAATACATCTCACCTCTTTTCTTTTCATTCAATACTTTCATCACCACATACATACATGTATATAAATTTATCATTCCTTTCGGCATAATTACATAGACATTATGTCTATTTAAATCAATACAAAATATATGCTTAGTGACCTACCTTGTGTGGTGTAAAATAATTCCAAGTCGGCTACTCGATGACCTTCGATTTCCCCTTGTTGGACGCCTCTCTTTTAGGATCTTGAGCTTAAACAAATAAATTAACTCATTCAACCGCTTTGCTACACATATTGATATTCACAATTTAATGATTTTATGACATACGGATCGGCATGGTAAAATTTTTTATCTTGCTACCTCATGCTCTTAGCTATTCGGCTCATAACCATATGCTATAGCCCTACTATCAATAATCCAATCACACATGCATATATATATATGGCCGAATGTACAAAGCATAGACTCATCATCACCTACGCTCTTAATTTGATGGCCGAATATGCATACATGTATATACACTATCAATCAATCACTAACATTGCACTTCACCTTAATAGCTAGCTTAGCAAACCTCGATTTAACACATAGTTGTTCATAACACAACTTAAGCATACTCTCCATTCCATCAATTCCAAAACTTAATGTCTTACTCAAAAATGCTAAAAAGAAAATCCAAGAGTCATCAATCCACCATCACATGTATCATTAACAAGCTTCATATTTAGCATGCAATGACATTAACACAAAATCTACCTTGGCCGAATATCATCCCCATGATATAGCAAAGTTTTGAACCATGGACTAATTAGAACTCAAGCTAGCAACTAAGAACATGCATGAATCTCATGGCACAACCTCAAACATACCTTAATCTAGACACAAGTATGGCCAAACCTCCTCCTAATCCTCTTCCAAACCAAGCATGAAGCAAGAACCCCTTCCTTCTTCCTTAGAATTTCAGCTCAAAGAAATGAAAAAAAGATGAACAACAAATTTTTTTCTTCTCTTTTCTTCAACTCACGGCAAAGGGGGGACACTCACCATTCTCTTTTTTTTTTTTGTTCCCTTTCATTATTAAATTCCCATGCTCATTATTTTATTTTTTTCTTACATACACCATTGTCCCAACATGTTTTATGACATGTTTTTACCCATAATCCTTGTCATGGCGGCCACTAGCTATTAGGGGGAAATTTGACATGCAAGTCCCCTTTTGATTACATGCACTATTAGGTCCTTATAGATTAGCCTATCACATTTCAAAAGTGTCACACAAGTCCTAATAATTGAATTCACATGCAATCGACTAAATCAAGCTTGAAATTTTCACACATTCATAAATACATATTCTAGACAATAAATATTACGTTCAAACATTTCGTGACTCGGTTTAGCGGTCCGAAACCACTTCCGACTAAGGTCAATTTTGGGCTGTCACAACTCTCCCCACTTAAGAAATTTTCGTCCCGAAAATCTTACCGTAAATAGGTTTGGGTATCGCTCTTTCATAGAGTTCTCGGGTTCCCAAGTAGCTTCTTCCATCCCGTGTTTGAGCCATAACACTTTTACTAACGGAACCCTTTTGTTTCGTAACTCCTTCACTTCACGAGCTAAGATACGAATCGGTCCTTCTTCATAACTCATATCGGCTTGAATTTCAACCTCTGATGGACTAATTCCGTGTGACGGATCAGATCTATAACGTCGAAGCATCGAAACATAGAAGACGTTGTGAATCTTTTCAAGTTCAGGGGGCAAAATCAAACGATACGCAACTAGACCGACTCGTTCGGTTATCTCATATGGCTCGATGAACCTCGGACTCAATTTGCCTTTACGGCAAAATCTGAGTATCTTTTTCCAAGGTGAAACTTTAAGAAACACTTTGTCTCCCACCTAATACTCAATGTCTTTTCGTTTCAGATCCGCGTACGACTTTTGACGATCGGAGGCTATCTTCAGATTTTCACGGATTACCTTTACTTTCTGTTCAGCATCTTTAATCAAATCCACCCCGAAAATTTTGCTTTCGCCGAGCTCGGTCCAAAACAATGGTGTACGGCATTTACGCCCGTACAAGGCCTCGTAAGGCGCCATCTTAATACTTGATTGAAAACTATTGTTGTAAGCAAATTCAATCAAAGGTAAATACCGTTCCCATGAACCACTAAACTCGAGGATGCAACATCTCAACATATCCTCAAGTATCTGAATTGTCCGCTCGGATTGACCATCGGTTTGGGGGTGAAAGGCGATGCTGAAATGCAACTTGGTACCCAAAGCTTCTTGCAATTTCTTCCAAAATCGTGAGGTGAATCTCGGATCTCTATCCGACATGATAGAAATAGGTACCCCGTGTAATCTCACAATTTGAGAAACATACAATTCAGCTAATTTATCCATTGAAAAATCCGTACACACGGGGATAAAGTGAGCCGACTTAGTCAATCTATCAACAATGACCCAAATCGCATCTTTCTTACTTGCCGACACTGGAAACCCAGATACAAAATCCATCGTTACTCGATCCCATTTCCATTCAGGTATCATGATCGGTTGGAGTAGACCCGTAGGCACTTGATGTTCCGCCTTCACTTGCTGACATATTAAACACTTCAAAACAAAATCGGAAATGTCTCGTTTCATACCATACCACCAAAACTGACGTCTTAGGTCGTTGTACATTTTCGTACTCCCCGGGTGGACTGACATTCGTCTACAATGAGCTTCGTTCGAATTATCGAAATAAGTTCGAATTTCTTGGAATACACAAACGATTTCGAACCTCAAACAATCGTCATCATCAACTTGAAATTCGATTCCACATTCGCACACATTCAGCCGTCTTGCAACCAACTCATCGTCGACTTTTTGAGCTTCACGAATTTGATGAATCAATGATGGTTTGGCCTTTAATTCGACTACTAACACATTGTTGGGTAGAATAGACAAGTGTACATTCATCGCTCGTAAAGCAAGCGGTGATTTCGCTTAAGGCGTCCGCAACCACATTAGCCTTTCGGGTGATAATCAATGACAAGCTCATAATCTTTTAACAACTCGAGCCAACGTCTTTGTCGCAGATTTAAGTCTCTTTGAGTCATCAAATATTTGAGACTTTTGTGATCCGAATACACATGGCACTTTTCACCAAATAAGTAATGTCGCCATATTTTCAAGGCGAATACGATGGCAGCTAATTCGAGATCATGGGTCGGATAATTTTTCTCATGTGGCTTTAATTGTCTCGACGCATAGGCCACAACTCGACCTTCTTGCATCAATATGCAACCCAACCCAAGTAGGGAGGCGCCACTATAGATGACAAACTCTTTGCACGGTTCGTTTGCACTAAAATTGAGCTTCCAGTCAAATAAGTTTTCGATTGATCAAAACTTTTCGACATTTTTCCGTCCATTCGAACTTAACATCTTTTGAAGTAACCGTCATGGGTGTGGCTATCATCGAAACCTTTCACAAACCGTCGGTAGTAAAGCAAGTCCCAAAAGCTTGAACCTCGGTAATATTTCTGGAGGCTTCCAGTTAAGTATGGCTGAAATTTTGCTCGGGTCGACTCGAATACCCGATGCCGATACCACATGACCCAAGAAGCTAACCTCTCTTAACCAGAACTCACACTTGCTGAACTTAGCATATAACTGCTTATCCCGTAAAATTTGCAACACTAGTCTCAGGTGTTCAGCATGTTTGGTCTCATTTCTTGAATAGACCAAGATGTCATCAACAAACACAACTACGAACCGGTCCAAATACTGTCTGAAGATCCGATTCATCAAATCCATAAATACCGCAGGGGCATTAGTGAGCCCGAACGGCATCACTAAGAACTCGTAGTGATCGTACCTCGTTTTGAAAGCAGTTTTGGGTACGTCCGAATTTGAATCCGCAACTGATAATAACCCGATCTCAAATCTATCTTCGAAAACACTGAGGCTCCCTTTAGTTGATCAAACAAGTCATCAATACGCGGTAACGGATATTTATTCTTTATCATCACTTTGTTCAGCTGACGATAGTCAATACACAATCTCATAGTTCCGTCCTTCTTTTTCACAAACAATACTGGTGCACCCCAAGGTGAGAAACTTGGTCGAGCGAAACCTCTATCCGTCAATTCTTGGAACTAAGCTTTCAACTCCTTTAACTCGGTTGGTGCCATACGACACGGAGCTATCAAAATTGGCGTAGTCCGTGTACAAGCTCAATACCAAACTCTATCTCCGAGCAGTGGCAAACCCGGTAATTCTTGGGAAAACGTCCGGGTATTCGCTAACCACCGCATGATTTGGGTTTCTTTTCTAACTCTTTGTCACCAAGTACATACGCAAGGTACGCTTCGCACCCCTTTCTTACATATTTCTGACCTAACATTGACGATATTACAGCTGGCAACCCCTTTAAGTCGGTAGACTCAACTCGGATTATCTCGTTATTTGCGCACCTCAAATCAATGGTTTTCTTTTGCAACTCACCTTTGCATCATATACGGTCAACCGGTCCATACCAAGAATAACATCGAATTCATCAAATGGTAAAAGCATCAAATCGTAGGAAAATAGGATTCTCGGATCATCGAGGGCATCTCTTACACACTTTGTCAACAAGCGCATATTGACCCAAGGGATTTGACACTCGAATTACGAACTCGAAGAGACTCAATAGGCAAAGTCTTCTTGGATGCTAAAGTCTCACATACATAAGAATGAGTAGAGCGTGGTCGATTAATGCAATTACATTAGTATCAAAAGAGTGAAAGTACCGGTGATAACATCGGGGAGGATGCTTCCTCTCGTGCACGGATGGCATATGCCCTAGTAGAGTATCTGGTCTCGGATCGAACAGCCGTGTCGGTGGCCCCTCTCGACTACCACCCTACCTCCTGAAATTCTCGGTGGTCTACCTCTAGCTGTCATTCCACTAGGTCTTGCACCTTGCATCCTATTCTTCTCTTCAAGCTCCGTGCAATCTCTAATGAAGTGGTCCTTCGAACCGCATCCGTAACAGGCCCTGTTAGTAGACTTACCCCAACATTCACCTATGTGTCTTCTTCCACATTGGGGGCATTCAGGTTTCTCTTGACGGTTATTGCCCACACTAGCTACCGAAGTAGCTCGAGAGTCCTTCGATGGTCGTGCTCTAATGGAAATTCCCGCAGTCCTCCTCGATTTATTAGTGTCCTCCCTGAACTTCTTTACAGCAGAGAACGGAGCTTTACCCGTCGATCTCTTACGATAGTCTTTAGCTTCAAATTCAGCCTTCTTCTTCTCCTTTCCAAGTTCTTCCGCCTTGCAGGCTCGTTCGACTAGTGTTACGAACTCCTTTATCTCCAAAATACCCACTAGTAGCTTTAAATCTTCATTCAATCCTTCTTCAAATCTTTTGCACATAGCAACCTCATCGGCCACACACTCCCGAGCATACCGACTGAGTCTTACGAACTCATGTTCATATTCAGATCTTGTCATACGGCCTTGCTTGAGTTCCAAGAATTCCTTACGTTTTGATCGATGAACCGTTGACTAATATACTTCTTTCGAAATTCCGTTTGAAAGAAATCCCAAGTAACTCGTTCGTTTGGGACTATGGAAATCAAGGTCCTCCACCAATAGTAGGCTGAGTCCCACAACAAGGATATAGCACACTTTAGACATTCATCGGGTGTGCATGACAGTTCATCAAACACCCGAATGGTGTTATCAAGCGTAACTTCGGCCCTTTCGGCATCATCAAGTAACTATGGCCTGAACTCCTCAGCCCCCGCTTCCTAATCAAGTCTCTGGTGGCTTACTCAGCCTCACGTGGTCGAATCGATGGCATTACTGTGCTCTTGGGGTGGATTATTCAAATTCGGGATTTGTTGGACAGCCGGATTGGTTCGGGCATATTGTGCGACCCACTCATTCATCATGGTAAAGAAGGCTTGTTTAGCCCCCTCGCCTTGATTATTCGCAGATGACTGAGGTTCAACAGGCGATGTCCCCTGTGCAAGAGCAGCCGCTACACTTTCAACATCATCCGCCAAGGTTCTCTCTACACCGGGATCCATTTACTAATCAAAACAAAAATTTTAACCGTCAGAAGTCATCACACATTTAAACATTAACATTAAGGCATGTATAGCTAGAATCATACGTGCTATGGTAGTCCTAGAACCGACTAAACCATAGCTCTGATACCAATAAAATTGTAACACCCCATACCCGAGTCCATTACCGGAGTCGAATACAAGGTGCACACAGACTTAACTTAATTGTTTTCACAGTCCATAAAAAAAAATTTCCAGACAAGCTGGTTACTGCATCACTGTCGCCTTAAAAATCATATCTGGAGTTTCAAAACTCGAAAATAAGTTTCGTAATTTTTCCATGAAACTAGACTCATATTTCCATCTACATATTTTTTTCTAGAATTTTTGGTCAAGCCAATTAGTACAGTTTATTAGTTAAAGTCTCCCATGTTACAGGGGTCGACTACACTGACCTTCGTGTGTTACAACTTGAATATCTCCCTGTTCAGGGCTTCAATACTGATGCCGTTTATTTTTATAGAAACTAGACTCAAAGAGGAATCTATACATATATGGTATGACTCCTAATTATCTCTGGTTAATTTATAATGAATTTCCAAAGTCGGAACAGGGAATCCAGAAACCATTCTGGCCCTGTTTCACGAATACATAAATATCTCTCATTATACAACTCATATGACCGTTTCGTTTCTTCCATATGAAAGTAGATTCATCAAGGCTCATTTACATAATTTATTTGCTATTTAATTCCACTCTTTCTATTTTTAGTGATTTTTCACATCCACATCACTGCTGCTGTCAGCATCTATTACTAAAATAAACTATGCCTATTTCATGACTTTTCCTTGATTTAACTAATAATTCATCATGCATGTCCCAAATTATAACCATGATTTGTGTCCAAACATCACAAAACCAATTCCAACCGAACATTTACGCCATTTTCGCATGGCTAAAAGTTTACATACCAAATTTCAACAAAGCGTAACAGCCTATACATGCGAAATGTACTCCTAGACCAACTACGAAGAAAATACCAAAAGTTGTTAGCCGTGTGATGACTTCGATGACGGTCCCGAATACGCAAAAAGTCGAGTCCAAGAAACCTAAAATAGGTGACAAGCAAACACCGAATGAGTATATAACTCAGAAGTCATAAGCAATGCACTACCAACCATTAATAACATTATCGCAAGAGGAAACAAAATGGAACGAGGCTAATTACTCCATTCAAACCGAACTATACCATAGTTCCTTAGACCTTTCGATTCAATCTCATACCAAGTTACACATTCACATTCCATATACTAATCAATAGGATATTTGAAGCATTTTTATACACCATTTTGTTTTCGTTACATTCATACATCTACATGACTTTTCACTTATTCCACGATAATTCTTATGTACGTGACTTCAATTTAAATTGTCACATAGGTTCGAAACTTACCAAGCTCAACTCCAAATATAAACATAGCGCCTATTAGCCATGAACTCAAGGTACTTACCCGATCCGCTGTCCGTGATCGACTCAATAATGTCGCACACTCAGTGTCAATAGTGATTCAAAAGCATATAGTGAGTCCGCACACTTAGTGCTATATAATCAACTCGCACACTTAGTGCTATATAATCAAACTCGCACACTTAGTGCTGTACAAATCTTAAACCCGCACACTTAGTGCCATTCTCATGATCACAAATGTTTATACCCGCACACTTAGTGCCATTCTCATGATCACAAATGTTTATACCCGCACACTTAGTGCCGAAATCAACAACTCAATACATCTCACCTCTTTTCTTTTCATTCAATACTTTCATCACCACATACATACATGTATATAAATTTATCATTCCTTTCGGCATAATTACATAGACATTATGTCTATTTAAATCAATACAAAATATATGCTTAGTGACCTACCTTGTGTGGTGTAAAATAATTCCAAGTCGGCTACTCGATGACCTTGATTTCCCTTGTTGGACGCCTCTCCTTTAGGATCTTGAGCTTAAACAAATAAATTAACTCATTCAACCGCTTTGCTATACATATTGATATTCACAATTTAATGATTTTATGACATACGGAACTGCATGGTAAAATTTTATCTTGCTACCTCATGCTCTTAGCTATTCGGCTCATAACCATATGCTATAGCCCTACTATCAATAATCCAATCACACATGCATATATATATATATATATGGCGAATGTACAAAGCATAGACTCATCATCACCTATGCTCTTAATTTGATGGCGAATATGCATACATGTATATACACTATCAATCAATCACTAACATTGCACTTCACCTTAATAGCTAGCTTAGCAAACCTCGATTTAACACATAGTTGTTCATAACACAACTTAAGCATACTCTCCATTCCATCAATTCCAAAACTTAATGTCTTACTCAAAATGCTAAAAAGAAAATCCAAGAGTCATCAATCCACCATCACATGTATCATTAACAAGCTTCATATTTAGCATGCAATGACATTAACACAAAATCTACCTTGGCGAATATCATCCCCATGATATAGCAAAGTTTTGAACCATGGACTAATTAGAACTCAAGCTAGCAACTAAGAACATGCATGAATCTCATGGCACAACCTCAAACATACCTTAATCTAGACACAAGTATGGCCAAACCTCCTCCTAATCCTCTTCCAAACCAAGCATGAAGCAAGAACCCCTTCCTTCTTCCTTAGAATTTCAGCTCAAAGAAATGAAAAAAAAGATGAACAACAATTTTTTTTTCTTCTCTTTTCTTCAACTCACGACAAAGGGGGGGACACTCACCATTCTCTTTTTTTTTTTTGTTCCCTTTCATTATTAAATTCCCATGCTCATTATTTTATTTTGTTCTTATATACACCATTGTCCCAACATGTTTTATGACATGTTTTTACCCATAATCCTTGTCATGGCGGCCACTAGCTATTAGGGGGAAATTTGACATGCAAGTCCCCCTTTGATTACATGCACTATTAGGTCCTTATAGATTAGCCTATCACATTTCAAAAGTGTCACACAAGTCCTAATAACTGAATTCACATGCAATCGACTAAATCGAAGCTTGAAATTTTCACACATTCATAAATACATATTCTAGACAATAAATATTACGTTCAAACATTTCGGTGACTCGGTTTAGCAGTCCCGAAACAACTTCCCGACTAGGGTCAATTTTGGGCTGTCACATGGATAATGTTCAAATTGTGAAAACGACTCTACGAATGCATTTGATAATAGAAACGGAAAATATGAAAGTTCAGTTGAATTTTAGGAATAGATTTGGATACTAGTGTCATGTTATTAGATGATAAGTTGAGTTGGCTTTAGGCCATGATATTAGCACTTCGGGTGCGAGTTATACCGATTTGGCTTCGGGCCATGCATATCCGATGATTTAGCTACGGACCATGATAATTGTTCTTCGGGTAAGTTACCTTGATTTGCTTACTGGCAATGGTATAGGTACTTATCGTATGAGGCTATTGAGTATCCAATTTCTATTCTGAATGGTTCAATGGGTAAATGAATGATGTGGTTGAGAAAGAGGTTAGTATGAGGCGATACATGTATGTACAGAACCTATCCGAGTATTAAATAGAGAAAGTTCAATGAGATGGTATTTAATCATGTTTTAAGACATGAGAAAGGTTTGTAATTAATGTGAAATTGGTTGATTTACTTTTATTCAATGAATTATTTATTTACATAAGAGCTTACTAAGCTGTGAAGCTTACTTTGTGTTATTTTTCTATGTTTTATAGTGAATCAAGGCTAGCTCGGATCTAGAAGTTTTCGAGAACATCATTACACTATCGAACATCTATTTGGTACTTTTGAGTTGTGTATATATGGTATATGACATGTATAGGCTAAATGTGGTATTTTGGTTACGATTATAGCCATGAGAGTTGGCTTGTAAATAATGTTAACGTTGATGTGTGTTTGACTAATAGAAAATGGCTTGTAGTTTACATATATAGTCATGAGTGAGGGCTTACTTTGGCACGATTGGTATGAGTATGGTTAATTGAAATGTGGAGTTTAAATGCTTGAGAAATTCTTTGATGAAGTATGATTTTAGAAGTTGAGTTGATAAGTAATTGATTAGGTAAATGACATTGAATTGAGTATTGAATTTGATTGAAATGGATATTATATGAATTGTACTTTTGGTTGATGATTTTGGCTGCCTAATTGAATGATGAAATGGTATCATTTTGGTTGTTTAGGCGAGAATGAGTTTAGGGTGTTAAGTTGGCCTTGCGAATGGCCTATTTTTGTCTAGACGGGCAGAGATACGGGCGTGTGTCTTGGCCGTGTGTGACACACGATCATGTTACACGGTTGTGTGTCCCCTGGTGTTGTTATTAAAATGATGTCAGTATGCCCCATGCGGTTTCACACACGGGCATGTGACTATTCGTGTGATACAAGTCAGTATGTATACCCTATTTCCACACGGCCTGAGACACGGGCATGTCTGGAGCCATGTGAGGTACACGGCCTGTTCACACGGGCGTGTGACCCCTGTATGGTTAAATTTTTTTCTAATTTTTCAAAATTTTCGTATGATATCAGTTTAGTCCCGAACCATTTCTAAAGCATGTTTAAGGCCTCGTAGGCGCTTATAAGGGACAATGTGATTGTATTGAATGATTTATGAGAATGAATGCTTTATTATTGATAAATGTATGCCATACGTTATGAATTGATTGGTAATACCTCGTAACCCTACTCCAGTGATGGATACGGATTAGAGGTGTTACATTTATTGGTATCAGAGCTACATTTTAGTCGATTTTATGACTAACATGGTGTGTGTGTGAGTCTATCTATACATGCCATATATACTCTGTAATAGTGTGATGATTCTTGACAACTTAAATTGTGTTTTCGTATAGTAATGGATCTCGAACGAGCTGTAGCTGATGTGTAACACCCCTAACCCGTATCCATTTCCGAACTAGGGTTAAAGGCTTTACCAGACAAAATCAGAACATTAACATTCATTTCATAAGCATCGAAGCATTAAAGATCAATCATCAATATAGAGTCCCTTATATAGGTCATCGAGACCTTAAACATGTATTAGAAATGGGTCAGGACTGAACCAAACACATACAAAATTTCTCTAAAATTTAAATATTTTTCAAACAAGTATAGGTCACATGCCCTTGTGAACAGGACGTGTGCCTCACACGGCTTTAGACACACCTGTGTGTCTAGACCGTGTCAAAACAGGGCATACATACTGATTTGTTCACACGGCCACAAGACACGCCCATGTGCTTTGGCCATGGTCAAATCTGACTTGGGCCACACGGCTAGCCACACGCCCATGTGCCTTGCCAGTGCTCAAGCCTGACTTACAATTGTAGAGTCCCCCAAGGGACACATGGCTGTGCAACATAGCCATGTGTTGTACACGGCTGAGACACACGCCCGTGTTTCTGCCCGTATGGACAAAAATTAAGCCATTTGAATAGCCAACTTGCCACCCCAAATTGGTCAAACCTACAAGTACCAAACCAAGCATAACTACACAACAATTTCAGCTAATTTCTATACCAAACCCTTCAACATTCATGACATAATATTATCAACCATTTACATGCTTATAAACTCAACTCAATTGTGCCAAAATATAAGACCAAATCATATCAAAACATATGGTCTCACAATCTTTAGACTCATGACCAAATCTCATACCAAAACTTGCTAAATTTACCATTTCTCTTAGCCATTCATTAACACATCAAATAGATTGTTTTGCATCACATTTCATATACCAAAATCAAAACATAAACACAACCATATCAAACCATATCACATGGCTAAATATAAACATTACAAAACCGATCCAAACATACTTTAATAGATACATTTTCAAAGGTACCAAAATGAGATCCGATAGTGTGGTGACAATCCTCGATGATCCCCGAGCTCACAGTAGCTTCGATATCTATAAGAACAATGCAAACATACACAAAGTAAGCTTTCAAAAGCTTAGTAAGCTAGTACAAAAAATCATCAACTGTTTATAAAATGTAAAACATCAGCACCGAGGTACTTATTAATTCTCAATTCATCTATAAATTCTATGAACTTCATATGCATAACATCAACTGTCACATAAGTATCATACATACCTGAACCTTCCCGTATTTATTCTTACCTCTCGTTCAAATATTTTAAGACTTTCCGGAGATTATTCATGCTTTAACATCCGTACACTTAGTGCTTTAAGGGTTAGCCGAAGCTAGAACGATTCCACACACTCTGTGCCATTTCAATTAACCGAACCTATCTCTGTATCACACACTTAGTGCCTCAGATAGCCGAAGCCATTTTGAATCGCACACTTAGTGCCTCAGATAGCCGAAACTATTTTGAATCATACATTTAGTGCCTAATACAATTGTTTTATCATCGTATTCAACCATAATCAATTATATATACAATCTATGTATAATCCAAGCATCAAAAATGTATTTGTAGCATCATGTTTTATGTAACGCCCCTGTACCCGAGACCATCGCCAGAGTCGAGCACGAAGTGTTACTAAACTTAATTCATCAATTAAACAACTTAAACAACTTATTAGCAACCATGCATGACAACCAAGCATATGCACATCACCAATATCAAACATAACATAAATAACTAGATTTATAAGTCAGAATCATTAGCTCACTAAAGACCAATATATTTGGCCAAATTATAATAACACATGTTATAAAATTAGGTCCCTATACATGCCACTCACTTGATAATTCTAGCATATGTGTTTATCTTGTCAAGGTGTTGGCTTGATAGTGTGATCTTGGCTCAACGGTCTCCAACCCCGAGCTAACGACAACACTAAAAGAAATGAAAAGGAGGGGGTAAGCTTTATGCTTACTAAGCTCACATGAAATAATAATAAGCAATTTACTAACATGCTTCCCACAATAAAACTAACTCATTTGTACATTTACACATGTTCTGGTTAAGTTGTTTTCTTGAGTAACAGTTACTAAATCATTTATAATTAGAGCTACAGAACTCCAAATTAAGATCCGTAAATTTTCCCAAAAACAAGACTCATATATCTTTCCACCATAAAATTTTTATAATTTTTGGTCGAGCCAATAAGTACAGTTTATTATTCAAACTCTCCCCTATTTTGCTGTTTAACAGCTTCGACCTTTCTTCACTAAAATTTATTTATCTCATAGTACAAAACTCGTATAATGTTCTCGTTTGTTTTTATTAAAATTAGACTCATCCAAGATTCTATACATATAAATTATACCCCAAAATTATTTTTATATTATTTTTAACAATTTTTCCAAGTCAAAACAGGGGATCTCGAATTCATTCAGACACTGTCTCACAAGAATTCAAATATCACATAATATGGAATTATTTTGCTTCCCCTGTTTCTTTTATGTGAAAATAGACTCAATAAACTTTAATTACATATTTTATTTGAAATTTAATTCAGCTTCCAAAATTTTTGGTAAATTTTCAAATTCATGCACTGCTGCTGTCCAACACTGTTTTACTACTAAAGTTCACTTTTGCACAATTTCACTCAATCCATTCCATTTTACCAAGGTTCGCTCAAATATCGAGCATATTGCTCATAAATTTAAATAAACATATACTTGCACTTGTTCATCACATAATCACTTTCACATTTATTTTCACTTAATCGATTTCCCATTGAACTCATCGGAATAATAACAGATACACAATTGCCTACACATTTTCTCATTTCCACACTTGTAGCCGAAGCTATCTAGTAAGCATAGTACCCTGCACTTAGTACTACACATGCAACCAATTATCAGGTACACGTAGTAGCCTGCACTTAGTACTACACACGTGATCGAAGTTATCAGGTACGCATAGTAGCCTGAACTTAGTACTACACATGCGACCAACAATCTGGTACACGTAGTAGCCTGCACTTAGTACTACACACGTGACCTCACAATAGCTCATTTGTATCGTTTCTATTCTGAAAGTTAAATCAGGAAATTCCTCACTTTTCAACATTTTATTAAATTGTCCGTAATCAATTTAAATTCGTAATTTACATCAAATAACCATTTGATAGGTAGCCACATTTCATATGATATCAAAATATATTAACATAAAAAGAATCGATAGATTATTTATATACGAACTTACTCGAAGTGTCGATCTCATTATCCATAGTACCAATTGTCCATTCATAGTATAATAAGACACAACTCAAATAGCAAATCAGCTTTTAAGAATTTACATAACATAAATCACATATTTCATATATCACTTGTCATGTATCATCATTTTCTTGCATTCAATGTAACATTCTTTCATGTCATATTTCCACATCATAAACACCATTCCATCAACTTTTCCAATATATTAAATCATACAATATATGCAATAATAGTAAGAAATATAATTCAAACATAACATTGCATTATTATTATCATACGAACTTACCTCGATACAAAATATTAGCAATTGAGCCTATTCCTTGTAAACTTTGTTTTTCCCTTGATCACGACTTAAATCTCGTTTCTCTTGATCTATAATACCAAATTAATTTATTTAATACATACATTCATCAAAACAGCCTTTAATACGAACTTTGGCAAAATTACCATTTTGCCCTAAACTTTTGCATAATTACACTTTTGCCCCTAGGCTCGAGAATTAAACTTCATACCTTATTCTTATGTTTTATGACATGCTGATCATTTTCCCCTTCTATGACAACATCAAATTCTCACTCTAACATGCACTTATGACTATTAGGTATTTTTACCGATTAAGCCCTTTTACTCGTTTTCACTTAAAACTGAGTAGCACAAGTTGTCTAACATAATTTAAAACCTTATATTCAATCATAAAACACCAAAATACACAAATTTCACCTATGAGTATTTTTCCAAATACGAACCCTAGGTTGAATTATTGCTAGCATAAGCTTAATCAAGTTACTGGGATTCCAAAAACGTAAAGAACTTGAAAAACGGGGCTAGAATGGACTTACTATTGAGCTTGGAAAGCTTGAAAACCCTAGCCATGGCTTCCCCCATTCTAATTTCGGCCTCCATATGGAGAAGATGACCATTTTGTGTTATTTTTCCCATTTTATTTCATTTAATATACAAATGACTAAAATGCCCTTACTACTAAACTTTCAAAAAAATTCCATCCATGTCCAATTTTTGTCCACAAACTTCAAAATGGTCTAATTACCATTTAAGGACCTTCGATTAAAAAACTCATAACAATTAAACACTTCTAACATGAAAAACTCAACTTTTGCACTTTTTACAGTTTAGTCCTTTTGACGAAATTGACTGCCCAAACGTTGAAATTTTTAAACGAAATTTTCACGAAATCATTCTGTGAAATCGTGAACCATAAAAAAATAATAAAAATAAAATTTTCCTCATCGAATTTGTGGTCCCGAAACCACTGTTCCGACTAAGCCCAAAACCAGGATGTTACATTTTACGTACGAACTTACCTTGTACTCGGAATTGTTGACTCCGACTGTTTACTCTATAATCTTTGACTTCCCTTGGTCTAAGTCTGAATTCCTCTTTTCTTGATCTATATGTATTCAAAATTAATCCTTTTATTCACTAAATCATTGAAACCAATCCATATACACACAATTAGGGCATTTTGCAAACTAACCATCACATTTTCACATTTCGACACTTTAGTCCCTAAATCACAAAATCACAAAATACACATAATTTGCTTGTACACAAGCTTAGCCGAATTCTCCTAGTACTCATACTAGTCCACAGATTTCATTTATTTTAAATTTTAGTCCCTTAATTTCTCATTTTTACAATTTAGTCCTTTTTACTTAAATTCATCAAAAATCCAAAGACAAAACATGTAAACCCAACATCAAATTTTCATTTATCAACAACTAACTTTACAAAGCTCATAATTTCATCAATGGCACATTTTAAAATCATCATCAAAATTAGAAATTGAGGCATGGGTTTGATAGCATACGAAGCAACGATTACAAAAATGTAGAAATTATGAAGAACAGATCAAAAACCATACCGTAATCACAACCACAAGTGTTGAAACTCTAAGAGCTTTTATTATTTCTTTTTCTTTGCTAATTTCGGCTATCAATGATAATAGATGAACAAATTTTAAGCTTTTTTTTTTATTAATCACATATTAATATACATTTTACTAAAACGGCCTTATTAATATCATTTAAAATCCATTAAGTAATGCTATGCCCATCCAAACTTCCAATGGTCAAATTACATCATAAGGACCCTCATTTATAAAGCCAAATCAAATAGGCACTTTTAACATCTAGAACATAGCTTTTACATTTTACGCGATTAGGTCCTTTTTATTAAATTAAGCACACAAACATTTAAATTTTCATACGAGACTTTCACACATGCTAATTCACACATCATAAACACAGGAAATAATATTTAAACATTTCTCTGACGTGGATTTGTGGTCTCGAAACCACTATTCCGACTAGGGTCTACACCAGACTGTTACAATTCTCCCCCTTAGGGATTTTCGTCCCCAAAAATCTTACCGTTAAAACAGATTCAGATATTTCTGTCTCATAGCATCTTCAAGCTCCCACGTGGCCTCTTCAATACCGTGTCGATGCCACATAACTTTTACTAACAAAATTTTCTTATTTCACAGTTCTTTAAACTCGGGAGCTAATATACGGATTGACTTTTCTTCGTAAGTCATATCAGACTGAATTTCAATCTCAAACGGGGAAATTATATGCGTCGGATCAGATCTGTATTGTCGAAGCATCAATACGTGAAACACATCATGAATCTTTTCTAACTCTGGTGGTAACAAAAATCTATATGCTACCTGCCCAATACGCTCGATAATCTTATACGACCCGATGAACCTCGGACTCAATTTGCCTTTTATACTGAACCGAAGCACTTTCTTCCACGGAGACACTTTCAAAAACACTTTATCACCGATCTCAAATTCAATGTCTTTTCTTTTCAAATCTGTATATGATTTCTGACGATCAAAAGCTATTTTCAGACTATCTCGGACCGCTTTCACTTTCTGTTCAGTTTTTTTTTATCAAATCAGCCCCATGAATTTTATTTTCACTGAGCTCCGTCCAATACAAAGGTGTATGGCATTTGCGACTGTCGAACTCATTTTTAACGGGGTTTGAAAAACGGGGTTCGACCTTAAAAAAATGAAAACGGGAGTCGCCACCAATCTTTTTAGGTGCGATTGGATCACCTTTAAACATTTTGGTCTACGAAAATTTGAGTAAACAGGGTCGGGAGTCAGTTACGTACAAGGAAGGATTAGCACCCTCGCAATGCCCAAAATCGATACCAAATTGAATAGTTTTCTATCTTAATGTCAAAATTTTGAAAGAGTTTAAAAATAGGATCCCTTTTAAAAGTTAGAACAGTTTGAGTTTAAAATCGATATTCCTTCATTCCAAAAATATAAATATCACATCCAGCATGATAGGACATGATATTCTAAAATTCTTGTAACTGAAATCACCTCGTAATTTATAAAATCATTTAGAAGGGTATTTTAGGCATTTAAACAAATGGGAAATCGCAACCCAGCATGTTAGGGCATCATTTCCCGAATTCCTAAATATGAAAAAACATTGCCTCATTTTTAAAACTCTTTTGGGGTTTTAAAAAAAATTAAACGATGATGCATTTAACATATTTCAAGATATCAATACTAACATAAACTACATGGTACATATTTTAGCAATTCATGCAAATATACTTAAAAACAACATACATTAACCTTTCATGCACAACACAACGTGGGAAACCCTAAATTTCATAACATTTATGCAAACATAGCTTAAAATAACAACATAAATAATCAATTTTATGCAAATATATAAAACAATAAATAACATAAAAAATTAAGATAAAATTAACATACTAAAAACACTAAATAAAAAACATATGAAAATAAATCAACAAATTTATGAACATATATAAAATAAGTCAAAAGGAAATAAATGCAAGATAATGATATTTAAAACAATATATAAATAGTCAAAAGAGATTTTTTTTTAAAAAGGTTAATATATATACAAAAATTATACTATATGGTATAATAACCTAATATAGATACTTACAATAATATGTTAAATAGGAACAAAATTTTGTAATAAGTTTAGAAGATTATATATCATACTAAATATTCAATAATATGTAATTTTAATAATAATTTACAAGTGTTAAAATTATAATAATAAAGATAAAGATAAACAACATAATAAATAATATATGATAAAATATAAATAAATAATAGATAATATATATGTTAGACAACATAACATAATAATATAAATATATAATAAAATAATATACGATAAATAATTTTTATATATGAATAATGTTTATAGTAAAATAAAAAATATTTAAAATATTTAAAATAAATAAATAAAAAAATTTAGAAATATATAATAAAGGATTAAAATTAATGATCAATGAAACTGTAGGGTTAATTTTTAAAATATCAAAACTGAATTTGGGGCCTAATTAGAGTGCGCGTTTAAAGAGAGGGACTCACTAGGTAAATGACCCTAATCCCTAAAACGTCATCGTTTCCAGCGTTCAGGTATCACAGGCTCGAGACTAAATTGAAATTAAAAATAAAGTTATTGGGAAAAATTTAAATATGAAAGAAATTTAATTTTAAAGGATAGAAGTGTGGAAGGACCAATTGGACAATTATTCCAATAATAGAAATCACGCGGATCCCTTGGCCGAGTCGGGTTGACACACGGGTTATATGCTTAAATGGCACTGTTTTAGGGCTTATTGTTTTAAGCCAAAACGGTGACGTTTTATACTATTATAAAAACAAAATTTTACACCCAAATTCATTTAAACCCTGCCCTTTTTCTAAAACTCTCTCGCGGTTCTTCTCCTTAGCCCGGAATCCGGCGAAAGCTCCGACGGTCTACCGCTACATGTGCCACCACACGCGCCATTTGTGTGTAGGTGAGTGCAAAAATCACGATGGTGATGAAGGCTTGACGATGGCGGCAATGGACCAGACATTGACTGCGCACTAGTGCTTGCGGCGTGAGATCTTTTTATGTTTGGTATGGCTTGGGAGCTGTGGTGCAAACCCTAGCTAGGGTTTCCCGAAGCTGAAGATAGGTTGGGACAATTGGGCCATTTAAGTCTTGGGTCTGGACTAGTTTAGGGTATCAGGGGTATTGGGTATTTGATTGTAAATGGGCTGCTGGGTTAAGCGGGTTATTGGGTTAGTGTTTAGCTGGGTTATGGGTGTAACGGGTTATTGGGTTAGGCATTTAATTTTGGGCCTACGGGTTAGTGGGTTATGGTATTTGGGTTCTGTAAAAGGACTTAAATGGACTGTTTAATTTTATTTTTCATTTAATTTAATTTTTTAATTTTTGTAAGCCCGGGCAAAATATGGGTTCTACAGCTGCCCCTCTTTGCTCATTGCTGTGTAACAAGAATAGAGCAAAGATATAAAAGAACCAATTTTGCCCGGCTTGCTAAGTCTTGAGTTCTTCGATCTGCTCCCCGTTGAATACAGAGACGCCCAAATCATCTTGAATCAGCCTTGATGAAGGTCAGATCTACTAATGTCTTCGATTTGCTCTCCGTCCATTATAGAGATGCCCAAATCATCTTGGTTCTGCCTCGACAAAGGTCAGATCTGCTATGTCTTTGATTTGCTCCCCGTCAAATACAGAGATGCCAAATCATCTTCTTGGTTTTGCTCCCTGTCAAATATGGAGATGCCAAATCTGTCATCTTGGATCTGCTCTCTGACAATACAGAGATGCCAAATCTGCTATCTTCGATCTGCTCTCTAACAATACAGAGATGCCGAATCTGTTATCTTCGATCTGTTCTTTGACAATACAGAGATGCCAGATCTTCTATCTTCGATCTGCTCTCTGACAATACAGAGATGCCAAATCTGCTATCTTCGATTCGCTCTCTAACAAAACAAAGATGCCAAATCTGCTATCTTCGATCTGCTCCTTGTAAACACAAGGATGCCAAATCATCTTGGATCTGTTTCGATGCAAAAACATCTGAAGGTTAGATCTGCTATGTCTTCGATCTGCTCTCAGTCGAATATGGAGATGCCAAATCTGTTTCTTCGATTTGTTCTCTGACAATACAGAGATGCCAAATCATCTTGGATCTGTTTCAGCGTAAACACCTGAAGGTCAGATCTGCTATGCTTTAGCCTGTTACCCTGCTGCTTAGGGGGTTAAGGCGCATCAGTCTTCATTGTCCCTTGAAGGACATAACCTGTACAATGTGTATGAGTTCCTGCCTAATGATTAGGATGTTGTGATCGAAGTGAGTCAAATGCTCCTAATTAAACCTGTTATAATGCAAAATGTTTATGAATATGACCCCTATTCCAGACGTCAGCACTCATTCCTTCGTCGAAGTTTGTCTTTATTTCTCTCGAAGTATTATTCCTACTCAGCCTATGGGTTTGTACCATTCTTCAAATGCTATGACCCACCAAAAATGTCTGTAAGATGATCCTCTCTTAGGATCGAATCGTTTGATTTGTCCAATCATCATTTTGGACAAATGAAAGAATTTCCTCGAGTTCTTTCAAACTTTACCTACGTGAATTCCTCGAATAATTGTTCTGTTTTAGTTTCTTGTATTATCTAGAAATTTCCAGAGCAATGACCAAAACTTCATTTGTGAAAATTATTTAGTTCATTTATCATTATTTTAATGCAACACACTTTAAGAATAATGGAAGATGAATTTAATTTTGAGAATAATTAGATTTGAATGAATTTGTCAAAAATACAAAGGAAATTAATCTGATAGCCTATCTTTGAGAAGAAAGAGAATCTAAAGATAGCAAACAGGACAAAAGTTAGATGCCCTAGATATCGCCGCTTGAGCGTCTATACACCAGCTCCATGAAGACTTTCTTGAGTTCAACATGTGTTTAAAAGATCCAAAGTACTTTGTTGATGCCCCGATATGCAACGCACTTCGCTCTTTGTTGAATTAGACATAGCAAGATTACTGTGTGCTCTTCAAAATTTGAGCTGCCCTTTCGGGTTTTCAACTCAAAACCCCTTTGGTCACAAGGCACCCTTTGCGGGTTTTCACCTTGGCCTCTCCATTTTTTCTTCTCGAAAACTCAAGGCACCCTTTGCGGGTTTTCACCCTGGATTCTCCTCTCCTTTAGACAAAGTATTTTTTTACTGAGTCTGAATTCACTAGATTGGGTAAACTCTTCCCATCTATTTTTGTTAAGATCAATGCACCCCCAGAGAAAACCTTCTTTACGACATACGGCCCTTCTCAATTCGGCATCCATTTTCCTCTAAAGTCCTTCTGAATTGGAAGGATCTTTTTCAGCACAAGATCCCCTTCGTGGAATTCTCTTGGTCACACATTCTCGTCGTAAGCTCGCATCATTCACTTCTGATACATCTGACCATGACGAATGGCCCTTAGCCTCTTTTCCTCAATCAAGTTCAACTGATCATATCGCGATTGTATCCATTCAGCTTCATCCAACTTTATCTCTGACAAGACTCAGAGAGACGGTATTTCAACTTCAATGGGTAACACTGCCTCCATCCCATAAACCAATGAGAAATGAGTTGCCCCAATTGAGGTTTTGATGGACGTTCGGTAGGCTAAGAGTGCAAATGGTAATTTCTCATGCCAATCTCTGTAGGTTTCAGTCATTTTCCCCACTATCCTCTTGATGTTCTTGTTGGCTGCTTCTACTACCCCATTCATTTTTGGGTGATACGGAGAAGAGTTATGATGCTTAATCTTGAACTGACTGCAAACTTCTGGTATCGTTTTGTTGTTCAAGTTCAATGCGTTGTCTGATATGATCCTTTCAGGCATCCCATACCAACAAATGATCTCTTTCTTCAAGAATCGACTCACAGCCGACTTAGTAACATTCACATAAGAAGCAGCCTCTACCCACTTCGTAAAGTAATCAATGAGCACAAAAATAAAATGACGCCCATTTGAAGCTTTTGGTGATATTGGCCCAATCACATCCATGCCCCACATGGAAAAAAGCCATGGAGAAGTCATAACATGTAGAGGTTAAGGTGGCACATGAATCTTGTCCCCATAAATCTGACATTTATGGCATTTATTGGCGTAATTGATACAATCCCCTTCCATAGTAGACCAATAATATCCAAACCTCATGATTTGTCTAGCCATCGTGAAACCATTAGCATGCGTCCCACATACACCCTCGTGAACTTCTTCCAAGATTAACTTAGCTTCCACGGTGTCAACACATCTCAACAGTACTTGGTCCTTTCTTCTTTTGTACAAGATGTCCCCATCCAAAGCGTAGTCGCAGGCTAATCTCCTTAAAGTTCGCTTATCATTTTCAGTTGCCTGTTCTGGGTATTTATGATTTCTCACATATCGCAATATATCCTGATACCAAGGGTTATCATCCTTTCCTTCTTCCTCAATGTTACAATAGCGAGCTGGAGCCTCAAAGATACTCATCTGAATGGGTCTCATCTCCTCCTCTTTATTTGCTTTAATCATTGAAGCCATGGTTGCTAGAGCATCTTCCATCTGGTTTTCGTCTCGTGGGATATAATTGAAAGTGATGTCATCGAACTTCTCAAGTAACCCCAAAA
Organism: Gossypium arboreum; assembly: GCF_025698485.1. NCBI lineage: Eukaryota > Viridiplantae > Streptophyta > Magnoliopsida > Malvales > Malvaceae > Gossypium > Gossypium arboreum. The sequence goes on along the minus strand of NC_069077.1, from coordinate 77,745,080 downwards.
CTACCTTTCGATAATTGATCAATTTAGGATCCTTTGTCTCTCCTTCACCTCTAACCTGGTAAATTACCAACGCAGAGTCTCCATATACTTCCAAGGTTCTTATTCCTCGCTCTATAGCTGCTCGGAGTCCCATGATTCACGCTTTATACTCGGCCATATTGTTTGTGCAATCAAAATCCAACTTGCACGTGAATGGATAATAATCGCCATTTGGGGATACCAAGATTGCCCCAATTCCATTTCCTACCGCATTGGATGCACCGTCGAAGTTCATCTTCCATAGACGTTCTTCAATAGTTTCCACATACATCAACTCCTCATTAGAGAAGTCAAAGTTTAATGGCTCGTAATCTTCTAGAGCTCTGCTAGCCAAAAATTCTGCTATTGCACTTCCTTTTATAGCTTTTTGACTTACATAGTCTATATCGAACTCTGAGAGCAATATTTGCCATCTTGCTATTCTTCCATTCAAAGCTGTTGACTCTATCATATACTTCAAAGGATCAAGTTTTGAAATAAGCCAAGTAGTATGATATAGCGCATACTGTCTTAACCTTCGATTCGTCCAGATTAAAGCACAACACAATTTCTCAATTGGCGAATATCTCATCTCACACTCTGTGAATTTCTTGCTGAGGTAGTATATCGCTTTCTCCTTTCTTCCCGACTCGTCATGTTGACCAAGCACACATCCCATAGAATTACTAAACACTGATAAGTACATAATTAATGGTCTATCTGGACTAGGCGGAGATAACACTGGAGCATTTAACAAGTATTGCTTAACCTTATCAAAAGCATCCTGGCATTCCTCATCCCAAGTACCTTGGTTGTGTTTTCTAAGGAGGCGAAATATAGGATCACATTTATCGGTTAATTGTGAAATAAACCAAGCAATATAATTCAATCTCCAAGAAAACCCCGAACTTCCTTCTGAGTACATGGTAGAGGCAATTCTTGTATGGCTCTAACTTTGTCTGAGTCAACTTCTATTCCCTTTTCACCGACCACAAAGCCCAATAACTTCCCCGGCCTAGCTCCGAAGATGCACTTTGCCGGATTAAGTTTCAACTGAAATTTCCTTAATCTCAGGAACAACTTCTTCAAAACTTCAATATGTTCCTTCTTTGTTTGAGATTTAGCAATCATGTCATCAACATACACCTAAATTTCTCTGTGCATCATATCGTGGAATAAAGTCACTATAGCCCTTTGGTATGTTGCCCCTGCATTCTTTAATCCAAACGGCATTACTTTGTAACAAAAGGTGGCCCACAATGTTATGAAAGTGGCTTTATCCATGTCTTTCGGATGCGTCTTTATCTGGTTGTCCCCCAAAAAACCATCCATGAAGGAGAACAACGAATATCCTGCTGTGTTGTCTACCAAAGTGTCTATGTGTGGCAGAGGGAAATTATCTTTTGGGCTAGCTTTTTTCAGATCTCTGTAATCAACGCACATTCTTTCCTTCCCATCCTTCTTAGGGACTGGTACAATGTTAGCTACCTATTCAGAGTACTTCACCTCTTGTAAGAATCCTGCATCGAACTGCTTCTTGACTTCGTACTTTATCTTCAATACGATATCTGGCCTCATTCTTCGCAACTTCTGTTGGACTAGCTTACACTCTTGTCTTATTGGAAGACGATGCACCACAATATCGATATTTAACCCTAGCATATCTTGATAGGACCATGCAAAGATATCATTGAACTCACGTAGCAACTCAATCAGTCCTTGGCTTGTGTCCTCGGCAATATGTGTGTCTATTTTCACCTCTTTCCTTTCCTCTAGGGTTACATTTTCTATTGCCTCTTTTTCAGGGGCATGATTTGTTTCTCCTTCTGTTTTACCATCCTCAACAGATCTGGAGATACATCACAATCCTAGACATCTTTTAAATCCTGAGATTCCTCTAAACACATGTCTTGCTCGCAAAAGAAATCAGGATTTGTAATATCAGTGCTCATGTCATTGATATCTAGGGACCTGTGAAGTATAAAGAATATACAAAGAATGAATGAATTTAAGAATGCTTATTTATGTGCTATGAATGAAAGAATAAGAATTACAAAAGTTTAACGGAATATTGGTTGATAAAAATGAAACAATACTCGCTCAAATTAATAAAAGTTATGTTTCATTAAAAAATAATAGATGATCGTAAGCCCATTCCATGAATGTAATCCTATTACTCCTAGGCCCTAGAGTAACAAGAATATTTTGAGAATTACTCTGAAAAATTCCTAAAGACTATAGGAAGTTCCTCCGCAGTCCAATTGTTCAGAGAGCTTCCCGGTTCGTAAGGGCGAATGCCCTCAAGGTTTCCTTACTTTGATCCTTCATCGTGTATAGCATTAATTTGATGACTTTCTTCTATAAGTAACCCTCCCGGTATGAAGGTTTGGTATATTGGAGGGAATGTCATCGGCTCCTACTCCACTTCCCTTCCATTAAGGCGCGCCCTTCTTCCCTCTTAGCGCTTCTCAACTTCCTTCCTCCTTTGCTTACAGTCTGCCTTAAAGCCCAGACCAAAGCGATCTCTCTTCTCTTTCAGTTTTGGAATTTGAGTCCCTCATTGCAGGTATTCTCCTAACCCTCTTCCTGGTAAGGCTCCCTTTCCCATCATCATTTGTAAAGCCATCCTCGTGGCTCTTGCTATCTTTGGCACCGGTAGCTCACTCCCTTCTGAAATGAAGGTTGCATTCACAAATTCTAAAGAGCGAAAGGAACACTCAATAGACTCTTTGCTTGTCTCGACATAAGGGGCCTTGCTAGTGACTGTGGCTATAATGTACTCCTCTGCATTGATGGTTACTAACTATCCATCCGTCACTAACTTTAATTTTTGGTGCAACGATGAGGGCATCGCTCCTGCTGAGTGTATCCATGGCTTCCCTAATAAGCAATTGTAGGAAGGCTTGATATCCATCACCAAGAAGTATACTTCGTATATACTCGGCCCAATTTCCAAGGGGATGTCAATCCTTCCCATCACCTTCCTTTCTGAACCATCGAAGACTCTTACCATATTTTGACATGTCTTCATGTGACAACCATCAATGGGTAATCTGTTCAATGTTGACAACGGTAGAACATTCAAGGCCGATCCATTATCGACGAGCACACTTGGGAGTGTGTACCCCTTGCATCGAGTGGTGAAATGCAAGGCCTTAGTTGACCCCCTGCCCTCCGGGATTTCATCATTATTAAAGTAGATGAAATTATCCACACTTATGTTATTCACCAACCAGTCCAGCTTGTTAACGGATATGTCATAGATGACATATGTTTCATTGAGCACCTTCATAAATGCATCCCGATGCACCTCAGAACTCAAAAGTAGAGCCAATATTGATATGTGAGCCGGCTGCCTAAGCAACTGCTCGACCACGCTATACTCGCTATGCTTAAGGAACTTTAGAAATTCCTTAGCCTCCTCCTCCTTTACTGGCTCCTTGACAGGCACTTCAGCCTCTTTCTCCTTCTTCGCACTAACATTTTTTATTTTTGTGGGCTCTTCTCTGACGCCCACCATATCATACTGCTTCCCACTTCGTGTATGGGAACCCTCAACTTGTACATCCTTAGACGTACTGGTTATACTCTTCTCCTCCAGCACTGTCACACTGCAGTTATTACTCCATGGTACCCTCTTGCTATCCTTATAAGGGAAAAGCGTAGCCTTATGGATAATGACCTTAGCCACCGTTTGTGCCCCCACTTCGTCATTCCCCAGCAAGGAAATAATAATCCTTGGTTGGCTAGTTCCTTTCTGTTCATCCTCCAGCACACATACTTGTTTTTCACAAGAGCGACCTTCAAAATTTTGTAGCTCTTTGTTGTCTATAAAGCCTTGCACCAAGGCCTTGAATTCTTCACAATCTTGAATTTCATGTCCTTCTTTCTCATGGAACTCACCATAGTTCCTTGTTTCTCTTCTCTTGTTTTTAGAGGTTAACATACCTCTCTTCATCATCTCCTCCCAAATCACCTTCATAGGCATCCTCACCTCAGCAACATCTTCCTTCATTCTCCTCTCACTGGCTTTGCCAATGGCATTCACTCCTTGATCACTATGATTTGGCAACGGGTTTTCAGTATTAGGGGTATTGTCGAACTTCACTACCCCCATCTTAATAAGCCTCTCTACGGCCTTCTTAAAACTGGTACAGTTTTTGATCGAATGCCCCGGTATTCCAGCATGGTATTCGCATCTGGCATTTGCGTCATACCATTTGTGATATGGAGGCTGCAGTGGTTTCAAGTGAAAAGGAACATAGCATGTGCATTGTATAATCTTTGATAAAGTTAATGATACGTCACAGGGATAGGTGTGAACTGCATCCTTTCAGAATTCTTCCTTGTACCCGACTCCTACCTTTGAGAACTCTGTTGCTCAACCGCAGCTGTTTTAGGTTAACCAACTGTGATTGCCTTCGTGTTGAAGGTGCTTGTGTTATTCACTTCACTATCCTTTCTCCTTGGGGCCAATCTTTTGGTCGCTTCCCCCTCGATTTTGCCACCCCTTATGGCATTCTCGATAATCTCTCCCGCCATGACTATATCCGTAAAGCTTTTAGTGGTGCTCCCAATCATGTGAGTGATGAATGGAGCCTTTAGAGTGTTGATGAACAATATAGTAGTCTCCTTCTCCAACAACGATGGTTGAACTTGCATTGCCACCTCTCTCCATCTCTGTGCATATTGCCTAAAATTCTTATTAGGCTTTTTCTCCATGTTTTGCAGCGTGATCCTATCCGGAGTCATGTTAGTCACATAATTGTATTGCTACATTAAGGCTTGTGCAAGATCCTTCCATGAACTTATTTTGGCCTGGCTCAGTTGATTATACCACTTGGCCGCTGCCCCAGCCAAACTATCCTAAAAATAATGGATCAATAATTGATCATTGTTTACATAACTAGTCATCCGTCTGCAGAACATGGTAATATGGGCTTCCGGGCAAGTAGTCCCATTGTACTTCTCCAATTCCGGTATTTTAAACTTATGGGGAAGCACCAAATCTGGGACTAAAGTTAAGTCCTTAGCATCCATTCCCTGATGATTATCAGCGTTTTCTAGTGCCCTAAATTTCTCCTCTAACCATCTGTAACGTTCCTCTAATTGCCTTGATGATTCGAGTCTCATTTCTTCTCTCTCAGCTGTATCTAGATCGGGTATAACCGAATTGTGACAGCCCAAAATTGACCCTAGTCGGAAGGTGGTCTCGGGACCACAAAACCGAGGCATAAAAATAATTAAAAATTTATTTTGATGCCTATAATATAATGTGCTCATGTATGACATTTTATGATGATTGATTTAGTGTTATAAGGGTGAATTCCACAAGAAAGGACTTAGTAATGAACTTTGAAAGTATGATAGGAAATGTGTGATGACTAATTAAAGCATGCATGCAAAATAATGGACTTGCATGTCAAATTCCCCTTTTATAGATGGTGGCCGGCCATGACAAGGGAGGATGGGCTAAACATGTCATGAAACATGTTTTGTTGGTGCATTAGGGTGAAATAATAAACAAAGGTGTATGGGTGATAAAAAATGAAAAAAATGTGTGTGAGTGTGGTAATCCCCCCATTGCCGTGAGTTGTAGAGAAGGAAAGAAAAAATTTTGTTCATCCTTTCTTTGAGCCAAAACTAAGGAAGAAGGAGGATTTTTGCTTCATGCTTGGTTTGGAAGAGATCTAGAAGGAGATTTGGCTAAGTTTGCATCAAGATTAAGGTATGTATGAGGTTGTGTTAGGAGTTTCATGCATGTTTTGGTTGCTAACTTGATGTGCATGTTAGCCATGGCTCAAATCTTTGTTAAGCCATGGAAATGGTATTTGGCCAAAGTTGTTATGGTGATAAAGCCATTGCATGCTAAGTGTGAAGCTTGATGATGATGCATGCAATGATGGATTGTCTACTCTTGAGTAAGATTTTGAGCTTTCTTTTTGTTTTATCATGATTGAAGTTAAAAGGAGCATGATTGTCATATTCGCCATGATGCATTCATGGGCATGGTTCATCTTCTTGCATGTTAGTTAAAATTTGTGTTTTGGATGGCTATGGACACCTTGAAATTGACCATGCTCATATATGTATATATATGTTTGCACATGATGTTTTGGTTATGAAGGAAGTGATGAATAAGTTTGTTTAAAGAAGAAGATGTTGAAGAATAATTGTGAAATTGTAAGCACATTCGGCCTAGCACACATATGAGTGCTTGATGCTATATTGTAAGTTTTGAGCTACAATATGCAAAGCATTAACTAGTAAAATGCATGCTGTTTTTGTGTGGTATTAAGTGCATAATTGGCCTCCACATGGACAAGTATATTGGCCTTGGGTAGCCTATTGAAGGCCTTAGCTTTTCCTTGATGCTCGAATAAATTGTATTGAATTGCTTGATGTAGTATAAAATGTGCATGACCATTGTGTATTCAAGCTAAAGGGTGGCCATATGACCATTTAAATTCCTTGTCATATTCGGCCATAAGCTAGCACAATGAGGTTTTGATAAATTGAATTTGTTTGAATTAGCTCAAGAGCTAAGAGGGCCACAATTGGACAAGGGAAGGAAAAGTAATCGAGTAGTCGTAAAAGCCGTTCGACAACATCCGAGGTAAGTCCTCAAGAAGTGACCTTACTTGAATTATGTGGAATGAAATATGGATGTATTGATTATTGATCTATGTGTGTATGAGTATTCAAATGATACGGGCTAAGTCCCAAGGCGATTATGTTAGTGATTATAATTGTGTTTGAGCCTTAGTAACGAAAATAAATATGTATGTCCAATGATTATTGATGTATGTGTGCATGAGAAATTGAATGATATCCGGGCTAAGCCCGAAGACAATTATCTTTGGAAATTATAACCGGGTTAAGACCGAAGGCAATTGTGCTAGTGGCTACATCCGGGCTAAGCCCGAAGGCATTCGTATGAAGTCATTCTATCCGGGCTAAGACGAAGGCATTTGTGCAAATCGTGATATCCGGGTTAAGTCCGTGAGGCCTTGGTGCGGGTTACCATAACAGGGCTATGTCCCAAGGCGATTGATCGAGTAGCGACATCCGGTTAAACTCGAAGGTATGTGATTTGAAAATTATAAGCTTGCTGGAAAATTTCAGCTAATGCACTTGTGAAATTTCCCAATGACAAGGTAAGTGCGGTGTGTGCTTGCTTTGCGCTAGGAGTAAGGCGTGTGAATATCCGCTCCTATGATGGAACGAGTTATCGGCCTTAATGAAGCCGTTATTTGTGTATGAACATAAGAGTTGGGATGGTGAAGTAAGTATGATTATGTGAATGTGCATTAATGAAATGATGCATTTAACTATGTGAATGTATTGCTGTAATTAGAGTTGATTATATTCCTTGAGACTTACTAAGCATAAAAATGCTTACTCATTGCTTTGGCTCTCGGTTTTCTAGATTTCGCTCGATAGCAATCGGATTCGGGATCGTTGAAGTCGAAGTCATCCACACTATCAAGCCCCCATTTTGGTATAAATTCTTGGTTGAACTTGAAATGGCATGTATAGGACTACCCTTGTTGGTTTAAATATGTTATGATGTATATGTGTACGGCCATGCGAAAATGGCTCGTAATAGTGAAGTATCAACTTAAACTATTTGCGGTTTGTATATATATATATGGTGTCATGATGTGACTATGAATTGGAAATGGGAATGTTGGTCACATGATCAGCCATTGGCATGGTTAAAATGATCATATGTGGAACTATGTAAGGCAAGACTAGTTGGTTCATGGAGACTACAAAATAGGTAAGACCTACCTTAAAAGCAGATGTTGTCATTGCATAACGTGAATGTGAAAAATCACCAAAATTTGTAGGAATGGTATTAAATAGTGAATCAGCTATGTAAATGAACATTGATGAGTCTATTTTCATATGGAAGAAACGAAATGGTCATCGGAGTTACATGTTAAGAGATATTAAAGCTATTGTGAGACAGGGCGAAGCGGTTTACGGGTTCCTGTCATAACTTTAAAATTTACTATAAATTATCCAGAAAGAATTAGGAGACATACCTTATATGTAAAGATTCCATTTTAGTTTCATTAGAAACAAACGGCACCAACATTAAAGCCTGTCAGAGAGATATTCAAGTTATACGCGGGAAGGTCGGAGCGATCGATCCTCGTAACATGGGTGACTTTAACTAATAAACTGTACCAATTGGCCCAACAAAAATTCTAGAAATAAATCCATGGATGGATATATGAGTCTAAATTCAGGAAAATTTCTGAAACCAGTTTCCGAGTTTTGAAACTCGAGATATGATTTTTAAGGCGACAGTGACGCAGTTTTCCAACTGATTTGAAATGTCCAATGGATGGGCAAAACAAGTGAACTTGGCTTGCTAACCCTCGTGTCCGACACCGCGATGGTCTCGGGTTCGGGTGTTACAATTTTATTGGTATCGAGCCACGGTTTAGTCGATTCTAGGACTACCGTGAGGTGTTTGGGGTCTAGCTATACATGCCATTTAATGATGAATCGATAGTGTGGTGATTTACGACAATTTGACTTTGAGTTTGTTTATAGCAATGGATCCGATCCCAACCGAGCAATAGCGATGATGTGGAGAGTGTGGCGCTGCTCTCCTTTGAGGACAATGGCCGCGGACTCTCAACCTATGGCCGACAATCCGAATGATGAGGCTAGGCAAGCCTTTTATAGTGTGATGAGCGAATGGTTTAATCAATACATTCGAACTAACACGGCTGTCCCACAACCTCCATTCCCGACAAATGCAACCCCGCACCTACAATACCTCCGAATCGACCAAATAAGGTCAAGTAAGCCCCGATCGATAGGATTGAAAACATGGGGCCACTTGAATTTAAAGCTACGGATGATGATGATGCGAACGAGCTGAATTTTGGTTGGACAACACTATCAAGGTGCTCGATGAGCTATCTTGTACACCGATGAGTGCTTAAAGTGTACCATCTCCTTGCTACGTGATTCCACCTACTATTGGTGGAGTACTCGACTTCGTGGTACCTAGAGAGCAAGTGACTTGGGAATTCTTTCAAACCAAGTTCGAAAAAAAAAAAAAAGTATATCGATCGAGATTCATCGACCAAAAGCGAAGGAATTTCTTGATCTTAAGCAAGGTTCTATGTCGGTTACTGACTATGAGCGAAAATTTGTGAGGCTTAGCGATACACGCGAGAATGCATTTCGTCCAAGCTATTATGTGTAAACGCTTGAGGATGGGCTGAATGATGATATAAGGATGTTCGTTGGCATTCTCGAAATCGAGAGATCGTAGTACTTGTTGAGCGAGCTTGTAAAGTCGAAGAGCTTAGAAAGGAGAAACAAAAAGCTGATGTGGGAGCTGGAGAATTCGAAAGAGGTCCTCGGAAAGTCTCTTCAGCAGTGCGAAGAGATTTCGAGATGATGTGAACCGGTCTAGAGGCGCTTTGGGCTTTTCTAGATGAGGACGCGATCGACCCCTGTGACCACGAGTCACTTCGATCGCATGATGGTGGAAATGATCGTAGAGAGAGGCGAGTGTCAACATTGTGGCAAATGGCATTCGGGAGCTGTTGGTTTCGTGATCGCTCCTGCTATAAGTGTGGATCGGCCGACCACTTTAGGAAGGATTGCCCGAGGATGCTTGAGCAGAATGTGAGTCGAGTGGAAACTCGGGTGCTACCATTGCTCGAGGTAGGCCACCTAGAAATATGGGCAATGTCGGTGGCGGTCGAGAGGATCTAGAGATGCTACCATCGGATCCGAGGCTCGTGCTCTGCGAGGACTTATGCCCACGCGCGACGCGAGGATCTTGCCTCTCGGATGTCATTCCGGTGCTTTCACTCTTTTCAATACTAATGTGATTGCTTTGATTGACCTGGTTCTACTCAATCTTATATATGTGAAACCTTAGCATCCGATAAGACTTTGCCTATTGAGTCTCTTGAGTTTGTAATTCGGTGTCAAACCCTTGGGTCATTACGTGCTTGTCAACAAAGTGTGCAAGAAAAGTCCCCTAGTGTTAGAGGTTCTTGTTTCGGCGGACTTGATGCTTTTGCCGTTCGATGAATTGACGTTATTCTTGGTTTGGATGGGTTGACCATGCGATGCGGTCGTAAATTGCAAAAGCAAGACTATCGATTTGAGGTCTTGCGAATAACGAGATAATTCGGGTTAAGTCTACGGACTTAAAGGGGTTGCCGGTGTAATATCGGCAATGTTGGCCCGAAAATATGTAAGAAAAGAGTGCGAAGCGTACCTTGCGTCGTGCTTTCGATGACAAGGAATTAGAAAAGAAACACGAATCTGTGCGTGGTTTGTGAATACCGGATGTTTTCCGAAGAATTGCGGGTTTACCACATGCTCGGAAATAAAATTTGGCATCGAATTGGTACTTGGTACCACTCCAATTTCGATAGCTCCGTATCGTATGGCACCAACGAAATTAAAGGAGTTGGAAGCTTCGATTGCAAGAATTGGTGGATAGAGGTTTTGCTCGCCTTGAGAGTTTTTCGCCTTGGGTGCGCCGGTGTTGTTCGTGAAAAGAAGGATGGAACCATGCGGTGTGCATCGATTATCGTCGACAATAAGCGACAATAAAGAACAAATATCCGTTGCCACGTATCGATTACTTGTTCGATCAACTAAAGGAGCCTCGGTGTTCTCAAAATAGATTTGAGATCGGGCTATTATCAATTGCGAATCGAGATTGGACGTACCCAAGGCGCCTTGAGCGAGATATGGTCACTATGAGTTCCTAGTGATGCCGTTTGGGCTCACTAATGCCCTACGGTATTTATGGATTTAATGAATCGGATCTTTAGACCATATTTGGATCGATTAAGTAGTCGTGTTCATTGATGACATCTTGGTCTATTCAAGAAATGAGACCGAACATCTTTGAACACTGCGGTTAGTCTTTGCAAATTTTACGGGATAAGCAATTATATGCTAAGTTCACAAGTGTGAGTTAGGTTAAGAGGTTAGCTTCTTGGGTCATGTGGTATCTGCATCGGGTATTCGAGTCGACCGAATAAAATTTCAGCCATACTTAATTGGAAGCCTCAGAAATATTCTCGAGGTTCGAGCTTTTGGGGCTTGCCGATTATTACCGACGATTTGTAAAGGCTTCTCAGCGGTAGCCTACGCCGATGATGGCTACTCCAAAAGGATGTTAAGTTGAATGGACGGAGAAATGCCAAAAAGTTTCGATCAACTGAAAACTTATTTGGTGAAGCCCCAATTCTAGTGCAACCGAGTCAAGCAAAGAGTTTGTCATCTATAGCGACGCCTCTTTACTTGGGTTAGGTTGCGTATTAATGCAAGAAGGTCGAGTTGTGGCCTGTCGTCGAGGCAATTAAAGCCACATGAGAAAAATTATCCGACTCATGATCTCGAATTGGCCGCCATCGTATTCGCCTTAAAGATTTGGCGACATTACTTATTTGGTGAAAGGTGCCATGTATACTCGGATCACAAAAGTCTCAAATATTTGATGATCCAAAGAGACTTAAATCTGCGACAAAGGCGTTGGCTCGAGTGTTAAAGGATTCTGAGCTGGTCATTGACTATCACCGGGAAAGGCGAATGTGGTTGCGGATGCCTTGAGTCGTAAATCATTATTCGCTTCTGAGCGATGAGCGTGCACTTGTCTATTCGATCCGATAGTGTGTTAGTAGCTGAATTGAAAGCCAAACCACTATTGATACATCAAATTCGAGAAGCTCGAGACGGTCGACGACGAGTTGGTGCAAAACGGGCTGAGTGTGTTCGAACAAGGATTGAGTTTCAAATCGATGATGGCGATTGTTTGAGGTTCAAAAGTCGTCTGTGTTCCAAAGAATTGAACTCATTTCGATAATTCTGAATGAAGCCCATTGTAGCGAATGGCAATCCACGGGAGTACGAAGATGTACAATGATTTGAAGCGTCGGTTTTGGTGGCATGGTATGAAGCGAGACATCTCGACTTTGTTTGAGATGTTTAATATGTCAACAAGTGAAAGCGGAACATCGGTGCCTTGAGATTACTTGACCAATCACGATACCCGAGTGGAAATGGGATCGAGTCACAATGGACTTTGTATCCGCATCGCCATTGTCGACCAAGTAAGAAGGATGCGGTTTGGGTCGTGGTAGATCGATTGACTAAGTCGGCCCACTTTGTCCCCCCGTCGCACGGATTTTTCAATTGACAAATTAAATTTGAATTGTACGTTTCTCAGTTGTGAGATTACACGGGTGCCTATTTCCATCGTGTCGGATAGAGATTCGAGATTTACCTCGCGATTTTGGAAAAAGTTGCAAGAAGCTTTGGGTACCAAGTTGCATTTCAGACCGCCTTTCACCCCCAAACCGATGGTCAATCCGGCGGATAATTCAGATACTTGAGGATATGTTAAGATGTTGCGTCCTCGAGTTTAGTGGTTTATGGGAGCGGTATTTGCCTTTGATTGAATTAAACACAACAACGACTTTCAATCAAGTATTAAGATGGCACCTACAAGGCCTTATGCGATTCGTAAATGCCGTACACCATTGTTTTGGTGAGCTCGGTGAAAGCAAGATTTTGGGGTGGATTTGATTAGGGATCTTTGAGCAGAAAGTGAAAGTAATCCGTGAAAGTCTGAAGATAGCCTCCGATCGTCGGAAGTCGCAGCGGACTGAAGCGTAAGGATATCGAGTATCGGTGGGTGATAAAGTGTTTCTCAAGGTATCGCCTTGGAAAAAGATACTCGATTCGGCCGTAAGGGCAAGTTGAGCCGAGGTTCGTTGGGCCATATGAGATATCCGAGCTAGTCGATCCGGTGGCATATCGTTTGATTTTGCCCCCGAACTCGAAAAGGTTCACGATGTCTTTCACGTTTGATGCTTGACGCTATAGATCCGATCCATCATGCGTGATTAGTCCATCGAAATTGAAATTCAAGCTAATATGAGTTATGAGGAAGAACCGATTCGTATCCTATCACGAGAAGTGAAAGAGTTGTGAAACAAGCGGGTTCCGCTAGTAAAAGTGTTATGGCTCAAGCACGGGATAGAAGAAGCTACTTGGGAGACCGAGAACTCTATGAAAGAGCGATATCAAACCTATTTACGGTAAGATTTTGGGACGAAAATTTCTTAAGTGGGGAGAGTTGTGACAACCCAAAATTGACCCTAGTCGGAAGGTGGTCTCGGGACCACAAAACCGAGGCATAAAAATAATTAAAATTTATTTTGATGCCTATAATATGTGTGTGCTCATGTATGACATTTTATGATGATTGATTTAGTGTTATAAGGGTGAATTCCACAAGAAAGGACTTAGTAATGAACTTTGAAAGTATGATAGGAAATGTGTGATGACTAATTAAAGCATGCATGCAAAATAATGGACTTGCATGTCAAATTCCCCCTTTATAGGTGGTGGCCGGCCATGACAAGGGAGGATGGGCTAAACATGTCATGAAACATGTTTTGTTGGTGCATTAGGGTGAAATAATAAACAAAGGTGTATGGGTGATAAAAAATGAAAAAAATGTGTGTGAGTGTGGTAATCCCCCCATTGCCGTGAGTTGTAGAGAAGGAAAGAAAAAATTTTGTTCATCCTTTCTTTGAGCCAAAACTAAGGAAGAAGGAGGATTTTTGCTTCATGCTTGGTTTGGAAGAGATCTAGAAGGAGATTTGGCTAAGTTTGCATCAAGATTAAGGTATGTATGAGGTTGTGTTAGGAGTTTCATGCATGTTTTGGTTGCTAACTTGATGTGCATGTTAGCCATGGCTCAAATCTTTGTTAAGCCATGGAAATGGTATTTGGCCAAAGTTGTTATGGTGATAAAGCCATTGCATGCTAAGTGTGAAGCTTGATGATGATGCATGCAATTATGGATTGTCTACTCTTGAGTAAGATTTTGAGCTTTCTTTTGTTTTATCATGATTGAAGTTAAAAGGAGCATGATTGTCATATTAAGCCATGATGCATTCATGAGCATGGTTCATGCTTCTTGCATGTTAGTTAAAATTTGTGTTTTGGATGGCTATGGACACCTTGAAATTGACCATGCTCATATATGTATATATATGTTTGCACATGATGTTTTGGTTATGAAGGAAGTGATGAATAAGTTTGTTTAAAGAAGAAGATGTTGAAGAATAATTGTGAAATTGTAAGCACATTAGGCCTAGCACACATATGAGTGCTTGATGCTATATTGTAAGTTTTGAGCTACAATATGCAAAGCATTAACTAGTAAAATGCATGCTGTTTTTGTGTGGTATTAAGTGCATAATTGGCCTCCACATGGACAAGTATATTGGCCTTGGGTAGCCTATTGAAGGCCTTAGCTTTTCCTTGATGCTCGAATAAATTGTATTGAATTGCTTGATGTAGTATAAAATGTGCATGACCATTGTGTATTCAAGCTAAAGGGTGGCCATATGACCATTTAAATTCCTTGTCATATTCGGCCATAAGCTAGCACAATGAGGTTTTGATAAATTGAATTTGTTTGAATTAGCTCAAGAGCTAAGAGGGCCACAATTGGACAAGGGGAAGGAAAAAGTAATCGAATAGTCGTAAAAGCCGTTCGACAACATCCGAGGTAAGTCCTCAAGAAGTGACCTTACTTGAATTATGTGGAATGAAATATGGATGTATTGATTATTGATCTATGTGTGTATGAGTATTGAATGATACCGGGCTAAGTCCGAAGGCGATTATGTTAGTGATTATAATTGTGTTTGAGCCTTAGTAGCGAAAATAAATATGTATGTCCAATGATTATTGATGTATGTGTGCATGAGAAATTGAATGATATCGGGCTAAGCCGAAGACAATTATCTTGGAAATTATAACGGGTTAAGACCGAAGGCAATTGTGCTAGTGGCTACATCGGGCTAAGACTCGAAGGCATTCGTATGCGAGTCATTCTATCCGGGCTAAGACCGAAGGCATTTGTGCAAATCGTGATATCCGGGTTAAGTCCGTGAGGCCTTGGTGCGGGTTACCATAACGGGCTATGTCCGGCGATTGATCGAGTAGCGACATCCGGTTAAACTCGAAGGTATGTGATTTGAAAATTATAAGCTTTACGGAAAATTTCAGCTAATGCACTTGTGAAATTTCCCAATGACAAGGTAAGTGCGGTGTGTGCTGCTTGCGCTAGGAGTAGAGCGTGTGAATATCCGCTCCTATGATGGAACGAGTTATCGGCCTTAATGAAGCCGTTATTTGTGTATGAACATAAGAGTTGGGATGGTGAAGTAAGTATGATTATGTGAATGTGCATTAATGAAATGATGCATTTAACTATGTGAATGTATTGCTGTAATTAGAGTTGATTATATTCCTTGAGACTTACTAAGCATAAAAATGCTTACTCATTGCTTTGGCTCTCGGTTTTCTAGATTTCGCTCGATAGCAATCGGATTCGGGATCGTTGAAGTCGAAGTCATCCACACTATCAAGCCCCCATTTTGGTATAAATTCTTGGTTGAACTTGAAATGGCATGTATAGGACTGCCCTTGTTGGTTTAAATATGTTATGATGTATATGTATGCGGCCATGCGAAAATGGCTCGTAATAGTGAAGCATCAACTTAAACTATTTGCGGTTTGTATATATATATATGGTGTCATGATGTGACTATGAATTGGAAATGGGAATGTTGGTCACATGATCAGCCATTGGCATGGTTAAAATGATCATATGTGGACCTATGTAAGGCAAGACTAGTTGGTTCATGGAGACTACAAAATAGGTAAGACCTACCTTAAAAGCAGATCTTGCCGGTTGCATAGCGTGAATGTGAAAAATCACCAAAATTTGTAGGAATGGTATTAAATAGTGAATCAGCTATGTAAATGAACATTGATGAGTCTATTTTCATATGGAAGAAAGCGAAATGGTCATCGAGTTACATGTTAAGAGATATTAAAGCTATTGTGAGACAGGGCGAGAACGGTTTTTGGGTTCCTGTCATAACTTTAAAATTTACTATAAATTATCCAGAAAGAATTAGGAGACATACCTTATATGTAAAGATTCCATTTTAGTTTCATTAGAAACAAACGGCACCAACATTAAAGCCCTGTACAAAGAGATATTCAAGTTATACTGCGGGAAGGTCGGAGCGATCGATCCACGTAACATGGGTGACTTTAACTAATAAACTGTACCAATTGGCCCAACAAAAATTCTAGAAATAAATCCATGGATGGATATATGAGTCTAAATTCAGGAAAATTCTGAAACCAGTTTAGAGTTTTGAAACTCGAGATATGATTTTTAAAGCGGCAGATGGCGCAGTTTTCCAGCTGATTGGAAATGTCCAATGGATGGGCAAAACAAGTGAACTTGGCTTGCTAACCCCTCGTGTCCGACACCGGCGATGGTCTCGGGTTCGGGGTGTTACACGAATTGGCAGGCTTGTCTCTAGGATTGAATCCCGAACTAGTTTGAAAGTTCATGGGTATTCCAGCATTGACTTGACCCTGTTGAGGCCTTATTGTGACAGACGGCCCTCGGGGATATGCCTCAGGTTGGGTCTGTACGTGAGGTGGAGTGAAACTAGGAGGATGACCCTCGTTATACTCTTCAATAGTAGTCATAAGGGCTTTTCCTTTATCTGTTGTTCCCCTCAACAGCTGAGCCATCTCAGCCATCATATTCCTTTGAGCCTCCAACATTTGATCCTTCATCTCTTGTTGGATTTTTGCCAATTACTCCTGTAACTGCTCTTGCATTTCTTTCTGAATCTGATCAAGTCTTTGATCCATATTCTTTGACTTAGCGCGTGTACCGTAAGGATGTGTTGCTTCTAGATTTTCTTTCTCTTACTCTCTTTCTCCCTATTAATTTTAACTAATTAGGGTCTTTCTATGCATATGATGTGATGAGATGAAAATGCATGAATGCTAAAAGATATCGATTCTAATTCAGTTTCTTTTTAGAAAATGTTATTTAAGAAACAAAAATCTTTAAACAAAATGGATTACAAATATGCCTTTGCCCTCAGGCCCAAGGTTTTAACCCTATCCAACAACAAAGCTAACTCTAGACCTCTATCTGACACTAATATTTTGTACTTAATACATTAGCTTGTGCCGCTAGGTCTTGTAAATGATCAGCAACTTCTCGAATCTGGACTATAGCTTCTCCCATAATCCCTATCTCGAACTTGATCCTGAAGATGGTGAAGTTCTCCCTTCTACTGTTCTTCTCTTGCCCCGAGCTGCTCAATCCGTAGCTCATAGTCCTGTAGTGCTGTTTCCAACCCTCCAATATTGTGCTTCATTTCCTCGATCTTTTCCAAGCTTGCCTTTAACTCTATCGCAGAGTTATGACTTCGGTGATAATGAAGAGATCGTCCAAGCTCAGCCACCTTAGTTTTTAATCCTTGATTTTCCTTCTCTAGGGCCTGATTACGCGACTGCATCTTTTGGAACTTCTTCTTCCAATACTTGGCTTTGGCTCTTTCTTCTTGAATCTATTGCTGCCACTGCTTTGAAGATCTCCCTAATCCGACCCTTTTCAACGTTACCTGGGCCTTCTTGTAGTGCGTCTTTAAATCACTCGATCTTCCTCGATCTTTCTCTTTTCATTTTTCACCTTCTCGACTTCTATCTTTTGAACATCGACGTCGAGACTCAAGCACATGTTTTCCTCTTCGAGCTTCTCAATCCTCTTTTCAAGCTCCGAATTCTTTCTCTCGAACTCTTGCTTCATAACCTCCAACTCTGATGGAATCACTCGTAAGCTCTCCTCTAATGATCGAGTCACCCCCAAAATCGGCCTAGGGACATTATCGTTAACTCTCCTATTAAACCACCCTTTATACTCAAGAGTTGACGTCGAGCCTTCGGTCAAGATCTTCATATAGAAAGGCTTCTTCCAAGCTTCAGAAATCTCTTGCATCCTGTTCTTATAGTGATCTTCTTTATAAGAGAATCACTCTGAGCTAAACCCTGTGTAGCCAATATGAGCTGCCTCACTCGATATTGCCTTAGAACAAGCAATGGTGCATATCCAACAACTCCCCAAATTCCTGGCAAAGGGACCCAATCAAAACTGCCACAGCGGTAAAGGACTTCACTAGGAACCAACCAAGGAGCCTTCCACATAACATCTTCCTCTCGAAGATTCTGAAGAATATCTATCCACCTCTCCTCTGAAATGTCATCTCTCCTAGGCATGTCTACTACTTCCTTTAAGGGAGAATAACCCTCAAAGAATACTCGGCAAGGAACCTTATCAAGCTTCCAGAAGTGGCTATGGAGCCAGACTAGCAACAATTGCGCACATCCAATAAATCTTCCCTCGTCGGCCCTCCGACATGCACTCAAAGATCTAAATGTCTCAGCTAGGATTGCTGGTACCGGTGTATTCTGTTTACCAACGCGATCGAACAAATTCGTGACTGCCTCATCTATGTGCTCCAACGCCTTTAGGAAAATCACCATGCCGTAATACTCAAAGCTAGGACGTAGACCCTTTTCTTTACGTCTGGATGTGTCGATATTAAATCCCTCAAAACGGTCCATGGAACGCACTTACTATCACCCTTTTGCTGCACACGAACAATAGCCCACTGCTCACTCATCCCAATAATTATCACCAACTTCTTCGCAAAAGTTGGAAGGCTAGCAGGCCTAACATAAGCCTTGTGACCCTGAATCCTCGGGCAACACAGTAAAGTCGTATACTCGTCCAAAATAGGTACAAGATCAACATTACCAAATGTAAAACAACTATAAGCAGGGTTCCAGAACTGTACCATAGCTCGAAACAAGTGCCTATCTACTTTGGCGTCTAGCAAATAGGGAAGGTCTCCATAATTCTGATAGAAAAGCTGCTTAGCCTCGTCATCCCATTGGGCCTAAATGTCTCTCAGCTCCTGAAACTCATTCCGCATCAAATTAATACGGGTGAAGCCCATAACTATGTTGTATGCCCCTCAGTGATACTATCTCCTTTCTCTAACTGGGTTTTCTCTGACCAGGTACAGACAGAGGCATTTTCCTCCACTTTATCAAGATATTTGTTAATCATTACAAAACTTTCTAACCCAGAAATCGAACCGTGAATCGATACCTTTGAATGTTTGAATGACATGCAATGATAGCAAAACAAAATAAATTAGTATCGTAAAAAAGTATAACAAACAAACACTTATAATGGTAGTTTACTAAAAGTTATCCCCATAAACACTAGGGTAAGTGCTTAAAGTTCACTATATAAGTTCCAGTTCTAAAGCGAGGGTACCTGAACCAGCAGATTTCTATGTCCTCACCCATTATAGGCTCATATAGACCAAGTTCAGTTCAAGGGGACACATTTCCCTATGGCCATGCGGAGATGAAAATCTCATGAAGACATAGGTACAGTATCCCAGAAGCAATCCACTAACTCATGCAGAGGTGAAAACCTCACAAAAGCTTAGTTTCTTACTCCCACTTAAAGGTGTGACCAACGGTCATGCAAATGCAATGCGTGCAAATAATATAACAAACATATGCAACGAACACATGAAAAGGGATCTTTATCTTTAAATGGTTTCAAATTTTAGGATTAAGACAGAAAGTTATCAATTTTTGACTTGACTCTCTTATTGTCCCCAGTGGAGTCGCCAAGCTGTCGAACTCATTTTTAACGGGGTTTGAAAAACGGGATTCGACTTTAAAAAAATGAAAACGGGAGTCGCCACCAATCTTTTTAGGTGCGATTGGATCACCTTTAAACATTTTGGTCTACGAAAATTTGAGTAAACAGGGTCGGGAGTCGGTTACGTACAAGGAAGGATTAGCACCCTCGCAACGCCCAAAATCGGTACCAAATTGAATAGTTTTCTATCTTAATGTCAAAATTTTGAAAGAGTTTAAAAATAGGATCCCTTTTAAAAGTCAGAATAGTTTGAGTTTAAAATCGAGATTCCTTCATTCCAAAAATATAAATATCACATCCAACATGATAGGACATGATATTCTAAAATTCTTGTAACTGAAATCACCTTGTAATTTATAAAATCATTTAGAAGGGTATTTTAGGCAGTCAGACAAACGGGAAATCGCAACCCAGCATGTTAGGGCACCATTTCTCGAATTCCTAAATACGAAAAAACATTGCCTCATTTTTAAAACTCTTTTGGGGTTTTAACAAAAAATTAACGATGATGCATTTAACATATTTCAAGATATCAATAATAACATAAACTACATGGTACATATTTTAGCAATTCATGCAAATATACTTAAAAACAACATACATTAACCTTTCATGCACAACACAACGTGGGAAACCCTAAATTTCATAACATATATGCAAACATAGCTTAAAATAACAACATAAATAATCAATTTTTATGCAAATATATAAAAACAATAAATAACATAAAAAATTAAGATAAAATTAACATACTAAAACACTAAATAAAAACATATGAAAATAAATCAAAAATTTATGAACATATATAAAATAAGTCAAAAGGAAATAAATGCATTATAACAAATATTTAAAAGCAGATATATAAATAGTGAAAAGAGATTTTTTTAAAAAATGGTTAATATATATACAAAAATATACTATATGGTATAATAACCTAATATATACTTACAATAATATGTTAAATAGGAACAAAATTTTGTAATAAGTTTAGAAGATTATTTATCATACTAAATATTCAATAATATGTAATTTTTAATAATAATTTACAAGTGTTAAAATTATAATAATAAAGATAAAGATAAACAACATAATAAATAATATATGATAAAATATAAATAAATAATAGATAATATATATGTTAGACAACATAACATAATAATATAAATATATAATAAAATAATATACGATAACTAATTTTTTATATATGAATAATGTTTATAGTAAAATAAATAATATTTAAAATATTTAAAATAAATAAATAAAAATTTAGAAATATATAATAAAGGATTAAATTTAATGATTAATAAAAGCTGTAGGGTTAATTTTAAAATATCAAAACTGAATTTGGGGCCTAATTAGAGTGCTGCGTTTAAAGAGAGGACTCCTTTGGGTAAATGACCCTAATCCTAAAAGCGTCACCGTTTCGGTAGCTCGGTATCACAGGCTCGAGACTAAATTGAAATTAAAAATAAAGTTATTGGGAAAAATTTAAATATGAAAGAAATTTAATTTTAAAGGATAGAAGTGTGGAAGGACCAATTGGACAATTATTCCAATAACAGAAAACAAGCAGATCCCTTGGCCGAGTCAGGTTGACACACGGGTTATATGCTTAAACGGTGCCGTTTTAAGGCTTATTGTTTTAAGCCAAAACAGTGTCAGTTTGTACTATTATAAAAACAAAATTTTACACCCAAATTCATTTAAACCCTGCCCTTTTTCTAAAACTCTCTCGGGGTTCTTCTCCTCAGCCCGGAATCCGGCGAAAGCTCTGACGGTTGACCGCTACACTCGCCACCACACGCGCCATTGTACGCGGCAGTCGGAGAGTCTAAAATCTTCCGTTTTCTAAGTGCGTCAAAGGTAACCCTCTTTCCTACTTTTTAGTAATATTCTTTAAAAAATGATGTTTTGTATGTATTGAAAAAAAAAACAGAAACGAAAAAATAACAATAAACAAAATATCACCTTTCTTTAAAAAAAAACACTGTTTGTGTTTCTGTTTCGTAGTAAATCGTACAACTGTTTGCGTATGAGGTTCCTGTGGTCCCTATTACAACGATAGCACTCGGGATTTATTGTAACACCCCGTACCCGAGGCCGTTGCCGGAGTCGGACACGAGGGGTTCACAGACAAAATTCATTTCTTGCACAGCCCATTTTAACATTTCCAGACAAGCTGGCTAACTGCGTCACTGTTACCTTAAAAATTATATCTCGAGTTCCAGAACTCGAAAACCAGTTCCGTAAATTTCATCTGAAACTAGACTCATAAGTCCATCTACACATTTTTTTCTAGAATTTTTGGTCAATCCAATTAGTACAGTTTATTAGTTAAAGTCTCCCCCGTTTCAGGGTTCGACTACTCTGATCTTCATGCATTGCGACTTGAATATCTCCCTGTACAGGGCTTCAACACTTATGCCATTTGTTTCTAAAGAAACTAGACTCAAAAAGGAATCTTTACATATAAGGAATGACTTCTAATTATCTCTGGTTAATTTATAGTAAATTTTCAAAGTCGGAACAGGGGATCCAGAAATCGCTCTGGCCCTGTTCCACGAAAACTTAAACACCTCATAAGATACGGCTGATATGATCATTTCGTTACTTCCATATGAAAGTAGACTCATCAAGGTTTGATTACATAATTTATTCACTATTTAATTCCATTCCTACTATTTTTAGTGAGTTTTCAAATTTACATCACTGCTGCTGTCAGCATCTGCCTTTAAGGTAGACTTTACCTATTTCATAGTTTCCATGATTCAACTAACCCTTTTAGCATATATAGCACAAAATATGTTCATGATTAACCATTCCAATGGCTAATCGTTTCCAAACATTTCCATACCTCTTAATGAACAACATACAAAACGATTATAATACTATGCTCAAAGTGTATATAAGCCATTTTCGCATGGCTATCCAAATATATACAAAACCAAAGGGTACATGACCCACAACAAAATGGGTAGTCCTATACATGCCATTTCAAAGTTCAACCAAAAGTGTACCAAAAGGGCTTTGATAGTGTGGGCGACTTTGACTTCAATAATCCCGAGTCCGATGGTGACGAACCAAAATCTATAAAGCAGAGATTCAAAGAACGGAGTAAGCATTTAATGCTTAGTAAGTTTTAAGCAAAACAAAGTGTTCTCAATCACTATCGTTGGTCATTCATTTCAACTATTCGATGAAGTTAATCTAGAGCTTCATCTCGAACTATAATATCATTAAACGCAGCACTTGGCTGTCACATATATACTTTGAATAATAATGACCTAGATGGTCAAATATTTCCAAAGCACATTCTTCATCAATTTTCAACTTTCCATGTTCCTTTCCACTTATTCATAATCACACCCTTATTTTTAAGTATTTCAACATGACAAATACTAAATTACCGTAGGCACATAAAGAAACAAACATATTCCTTATCACATATCGTAAATGTGCAAAACATAATCCTTACCTTGTCTTTGGTACATTTAGCCCAACCCATACTCAAACCATAAGGCTTTTGGGCGAGAATATGCTCTAATACATAAGAACATTTCATCACATACTTCATTATACAGGCATACCATTACCAATTAGATCATTCACATATTTGGAGTCATAATATTAATCACATTACCTACCTCTTCGATACTGATAATTCACCTCGAAATCACTCCACCGATGAGTAAGTAATACGTACCTGAACATCTTAAATACATAACACATATTTGATGGTAACTTATTGCAGATACTCAATATCAAAGTCTTCTTTGAATCCTAGCATTTATCCGTCGGGTCTTTAAAGCTCGGATATAGTACAAGCACGAAGCCTATGGACATTAATCAAGATAATATTCTCGCATAAAGCCTGTGGGGTTTTAACCCGGATATAGTACTGACACAAATGCCCTTCGGGACTTATCACATTTATACACTTTCACATCCATCACATTGGCCATTTGGCCTTATCACATATATACACATTCACATTCATCACATTGGCCATTCAGCCGTATCACATATATACACATTCACATTCATCACATTGGCCATTCGGCCTTATCACATATATACACATTCACATTCATCACATTGGCCATTCGGCCTTATCACATATATACATATTCACATTCGTCACATTGGCCATTCGGCCTTATCACATATATACACATTCACATTCATCACATTGGCCATTCGGCTTTACCACATATACATATCTTATACATCAATTTCAGCAATAGCTTATAAGCAACTCAAATAGTTTCATCAATGTTTACAACAAATTCACATATTCACTACAAACTGTTTTCTTGAGCAATAGTCACTAAATTATTTATAACTGGAGCTACAAAACTCAAAATCAATTGCCGTTAATTTTCCCTGAATATAGACTCATATATCTTCTATCCATAAAATTTTAAAAATTTTATGTTTGGCCAATCAATACCAGATTTTTCTTAAAGTTTCCCCTGTTTCACTGTTTGACTAATCTGACCACTCTTCACTACGAATCAAATTTCTCATTGAAAAAAAATTCAAAATGTGTTCTATTTGATTTCATTTGAAACTAGACTCATTAAGGAGTCTAAGCATATAAATTTTATCTTATAAACATTTTTGTACAATTTATAATGATTTTCTAAAAATGGAACAGGGGATTTCCGAGTCATTTCAACACCGTCTCACACAACTTTAATTATCTCTTTATAGGAGATTTCTTTGTTTACACAGTTTCTTTTATAAGAAACTAGACTCATTAAGCTTTGATTACACATTTTATTCAGCCTCTAATTCAATGCCAACAATTTATGGTGATTTTTTAAAATCACGTTACTCCTGCTGTCCTAAGCAGATTATTAAAATTTTTGTTCTTAAAATTTCCAAGTTCAAACAATTGAGAACTTACGATTTGTGTTTAGAACATATCATGGCCACATCATATCTTACTAATTCAGCTCATTATATCCTATTATGATTGAATTCACTCAACGTTTAATCACTTAAAACTTACCTCGGAAGTGGTTGACGATTAGATGTCCACGGCTATTCAATTACTTTTCTTTCCCTTATCCAACTTTGATCCTTTAAGCTCTTGAGCTAAATCAAACAAAATTTACTTCTCAATCAAACACATTAAATACGGCAACCATATGCATTTCAAAACCAATTCATTCGTATCATTTGTCCATATATTAGCTTTTAGCATATTTGGTCATTAGAGCGACCTATTTAACTTTCAAGCTTTCATTTCAAATTTTTAATTAAACAATGCCGAATGCCATTAACTACTAATGCCACACACTCACATACACAAAATTTTCCATTACAAACACATTCGGCCAAATACAACTATGTTACAAATCATAACTAAATTATTGATTAGATCACGTTTGCAAAACCTTTTAATCAAACTCATTATTCATGACATAATAATTACCAAGAGCCGAATACGTGATCGCTTAGTAAGCTTAAATTCATGTGAACTTTAATGTTAAAAAAAATGTCTATGAAATATTTACTCACTATTTTCTATCTTCAACTCAACTTCCTAGCTCCCAATCGGCACACTAAGTTCATCTTAATTTATCTCTCATCTTGTTAAACATAAACTGGCAAAGCTAATCCTCATAAACTATTATCATCAATTCACTCATTTCTCTAGGGACAAAGCCGAATGTTCAATAAG
Organism: Gossypium arboreum; assembly: GCF_025698485.1. Classification (NCBI taxonomy): domain Eukaryota; kingdom Viridiplantae; phylum Streptophyta; class Magnoliopsida; order Malvales; family Malvaceae; genus Gossypium; species Gossypium arboreum. The sequence continues at coordinate 77,719,725 of NC_069077.1, read as the reverse complement.
CAAATAAGGCACACAAAGCATGACTTCTTCAATTAAACCTACCATTCCCTATTTCAATGATTTTAACAATATCTAACTAATGACCAAATATAAATACTTTCCCCATACCACGAATTCACCTATTCTAAGCTCAATTTACCAATTAAGTAACAGCACTAATGTTGAGCATTATTTGACAATTTGTCTTAAGTGGCCGACTAAATTCATGTTCCCAATTCATAATTTCAAGTATTTCATTCACAAATTATATAAACTATGCTCAAAACCTCAAATTCCATTTGGTAGCTCCAACATGTTAGCCAAAATTCCCCAAAGCACCTAAACCACTACTATGCATATCTAACAAGTTTAAACCTCACTTATCCACCTTTACTCATAAAAGCATAAAACAACCACCATCTCTTACCATCCATATCATGGCCGAATGCCCAATTTACCATAGAATTCAAAATTTCAAAATGGGCTAAGTCAAATACTTAGTTATCAACCACACTTAAAAAAATTCAAAGGAAATAACGAGATTTTACCTTAATCTAGCAAAAATCCAAGAGTGACCGAAAGCCTAACTTTTCCCCTCCTATATTCGGCAATTGAAGAACAAAGAAAATGAACTAAGCCTTGTTCTTTTCACCTTTCACTATTCTATTTATTTTATTATAACACTAATAACATATATTATTATAATAATATAATAATACTAATATATGTATAAAATACATACATTTTCATTGATTATCCCACATGGCCGGCCACTATATATATAAAATGTTAATTTGACATGCAAGTCCTTGGGTTTTAAAGTCACATAATACAAGGTCCTTTCAAAATTTACCTAACACAATTCTCAAAATTTTCACATAAGTCCATTTTCAATTAATTTCACATCAATTGGTAAAAATTAAAGCATTTAAAAATTCACACAGGCATAAACATATATTTTAGATATAAAATATTATATCCAAATATTTCGGTAATTCGGTTTAGCGGTCCCGAAACCACTTCCCGACTAGGGTCAAAATAGGGCTATCACATTTATAGCCATTGTTTACATTTGGTAAGAATAATTTCCTTTGGTTTTTTCCTATTTTTGTGCTGCTATGCTGCTTTTCTTTCCATTTGTGTGCAGGTAAGTGCAAAAATCACGGCGGTGATGAAGTCTTGACGATGGCGGCGATGGACGAGCATTATTGCGACTTGGTGCTTATGGCGAGATCTTCTGACATTTGGTATGGCTTGGAAGCTGGGACGCAAACCCTAGCTAGGGTTTCCCGGAGCTGAAGATAGGTTGGGCCAATTGGGCCAATTAAGTCTTGGGTTACTGGACTAGTTTAGGGTATCAGGGGTATTGGGTATTTGATTGTAAATGGGCTGCTGGTTTAAGCGGCTTATTGGGTTAGTGTTTAGCTGGGTTATGGGTGTAATGGATTATTGGGTTAGGCATTTAATCTTTAGCCTACGGGTTATTAGGCTATGGCATTTGGGTTCTGTAAAAGGACTTAAATGGACTGTTTAATTTTATTTTTCGTTTAATTTCATTTTTTAATTTTTGTAAGCCCGGGCAAAATATGGGTTCTACAGCGACCATATAAAGCTTCGTAGGGTTTCATTTTAATGCTCGACTGCAAACTGTTATTATAAGAAAATTCGATCAAAGGCAAATACTGTTCCCACGTACCTTCAAACTCATGAATATAACATCTTAACATGTCTTCGAGTATCTGAATAATCCGCTTGGATTGACCGTCCGTTTATGGATGAAAAGCAGTACTGAAATGCAATTTAGTACCTAGAGCATCTTACAACTTCTTCCAGAATCGTGATATAAATCTCGGATCTCTGTCTGATACAATAGACAATGGCACACCTTGCAATCTCACAATATCGGAAATGTATAACTTAGCCAACTTATCTAGCGAGTAATCAAATAGCACCGGAATAAAATGGGGTGATTTCGTCAATCGATCAACTACAACCCAGATAGCATCTTTCTTTCTTGGAAACAAGGGTAACCCTGAAACAAAATCCATTGTCACTCGATCCTTCCCACTTCGGGACCATAATTGGTTGTAACAAACCAGATGGCACCTGATGTTCAACTTTAACTTGCTGACGATCAAACATTTAGAAACAAATTCAGAGACATCTCTTTTCATTCCAAACCATCAGTAATACTGTTTTAGATCATTATACATTTTCGTACTACCCGAATGCCTAGATAATCGACTATTGTGAGCTTCACTCAAAATTATCTTAATTAACTCCGTATTTCTCGGAACACAAATTTGATCTCAGAATCTTAGACAATCATCTTTATCAACTTTGAATTCTAAATTAGACTCTAAATCACACTGAGCTCTTTTAGCCAAAATCTCATTATCAATCTTTTGAGCTTCGATAATCCACTGTAAGAACAAAGGTCTTGCTTTCAATTCAGCTAAAACTGAACCATCATCAGACAGAACCAAATGAGCATTTATCGTACACAAAGCAAACAACGATTTTCGATTTAAGGCATCAACAACAACATTTGCTTTTCCCGGATGATAATCAATCACAAGTTCGTAGTCTTTTAGCAGTTCTAACCATCTTCTTTGTCGCAGATTCAGATATTTCTGAGTCATCAAATATTTCAAACTCTTATGATCAAAATATACATGAAATTTCTCACCGAACAGGTAGTGACGCCAAATCTTTAGAGCAAACACAATTGCGGCTAACTCAAGATCGTGTGTCGAATAGTTCTTTTCGTGCGGCTTCAACTGTCTCGAAGCATAAGCAATAACTTTGTCTTCTTGCATTAAAACACATCTCAAACTAATCAATGAAGCATCACTGTATATCACAAATTCTTAACCTGATTTAGGTTTTACTAATACTGGAGCTTCAGTTAACAAAGTTTTCAACTGATCAAAACTATTCTGACACTTTTCAAACCACACAAATTTCACATCTTTTTGAAGCAGTTTTGTCAACGAAGACGCAACCATTGAAAAACCTTTTACAGATCTTCTATAATAACCAGAAAGTCACAAAAAATTACGAACTTCAGAGACGTTCCTCAGAGGTTTTCAATCCAAAATAGCTAAAATTTTGCTCGGATCAACTTGAATACAAGATGCTGATACAATATGACCTAGAAAACCAACTTCTTGTGAATTCACATTTACTGAACTTCGCATACAATTGCTTATCTTGCAGAATATATAGCACTATCCTCAAATGCTCGGCATGTTTTGTAACACCCCTTACCCATTCCCGAGACTTGGACCAGGCACGAGGCATTACCAGACACATACTCAGATATTTTCAGGAAATACGGGTTACGAAATTTTGTTCCAATTTGCACCCAATCAAACAACATCTTAATGTCCCTATTATGGGCTTACGAGGCCCAAAACATATATTGAAATGGTTCGAGACTAAACTGAGGACCGAAGAAAATTTTTAGGTTAATGTCTCACACGCCCGTGTGCTTTGGGACACACTCGTGTCCCCTACCCGAGTGGAATTAATTGAATTTATTTTCTATTTAAAACCTACAGGAGTTTTCACACGGCCAAGCACACGACCATGTCCCTGGCCCGTGTCCATCACACGGCCTACACACGCCCGTGTGGTTGTCCGTGTCCAAAAGCTTGAGCATTCTGTTTATGACGTCACCATGCATTTAGGGGCACACGACTAAGACACGCCCGTGTGCTAGGTCGTACCCTTCACACGGTTGAGACACACGGTTGTGTCTCTACCCGTGTGTTTACTACCATGCATTCTGACTTAAAATTTTTAGGTGCAAGAGACACACAGCCATATCACACGCCCATAGGGCTGTCCGTGTGTCACACACGGCCTAGACACATGCCCGTGTGGCTACCCGTGTGGACCTTGTTAGGCTATTTTCCAAGCCTTTGGTCACCCTCTATCATCCCCATACTCTTATAGACTACCATAATACATAACAAGGCCTAATTATACATCCCAAATGACCTTGATATATCTCATTGCATGTAAACCTCATCTCATCAGTTTTAAACATGTTAGGTTATTCCCTTTTGTATTAGAGATTTCTATGTCTTATAACACAATTAAGATTGGCTCATTATCTTAACTCATTGCCAATTATAACCTAGCCATCCTTTGTGATTTGGTCACATTACATATACTTAATTATGATATGCCATATTTAATCATCACAAGAACATTGGAACATAATTATGAACAATTTGGTAGGTCGTAACATACACCAAAATGAGTCAATTCCTATGGCCATATACAAGTGAAAATGTATACTTTTATAAGCCTTCATGTTGGCTAATCAAATGACACATATATCAAAATAACAAAAGCCCTATACATGCCACTGAACAAAATAAAAGTATCTATCTATCAAAGCTAGGCAAGATGATAGTGTGTTGATTCTCCAACCGTCTTCCAACCTCTACGAGTCATCGAGCTCTGTACGACAGGGAAAAGAGAGGGTTAAGCATTTACATGCTTAGTAAGCCTGAATAACTAGAAAGTAAACTTACCAATTAGTTATTGTACATCCATATTAGGCAATGAAACCAACAAGCATGAATTAGTTTTCCCTATCACATGCACTCAATTAACAAGTTAGTCTCATAACAATACACCATGTAAATTTATGTTAGAAGAGCTCATCATTCCACATTTTCTTTTTTATATCTCATGTTAATCCCGTTGAGTTTCTCGGAAGGCTCGATGGACAATCTATTTACCGTCTAGTCATAAGAGTGACCATCTCAAGTACGCACTCTTGCGAACCTCACATCTTACGGCGAGATTACCAGTTCAGGCTAAATCCTTTATAGCGACAAACACCCATAATGAGCCCGGATCTGAATTACAAGTCCAGGCTAAATTCAGACCCTAATCGAATTACCCGTTCGGGATAAATCCATTATGCACACATATTCTTCGGGAGGCTTGATCACTCAAGGAACACCCGTCCGGGCTAGAGGCTAAATTCTTTTCTGCAACACATGCAGGATCTCAAGTCATGTAAGCCATGGTTTATCCATCGAATTTCCCTTTTTAACTTCAACCGGGACATTTATTATCATATCATTATTATTAACATATTTCATGGATTTTCATGCCATCATTATAACCAATTATCATACATTCTTAACACATGCAATCAGGCATATTAATAGTTTACTTAAAGTTATTCAAACTTACCTGGTATTCGTTTCGATTTTACTTCTCGGTTATTCCGAAACCTTTCGTTTTCCTCAATCGACCTCTGAAATTTATTCCTCGGGGTCTATAATAATAAAAATGAATTATCAATATCTAACATTATTCTTTTCAAGTCTAAATTTCACCCTCAGACAAAATGACCGTTTTGCCCCTAACCTTCCACATTATTTATGATTTAGTCCCTAGGCACGTATGATGAAATGCATGAATTTTCTACATTACCCAAGCCTATCTGAATGTTCTTTACTCTTATGGAAGCCCACATTTTTCCATTATTTCACATTTCCACCACATATTTTACACCTTTTACAAAAAAGGTCCTTTTAAGGGTTTTTCATGAAAGTCACCTAGAAAAAGACGTTTAACACACATCCAACTTTCATATTCCTCCATTAAACATCAAAGAATAACCATGTCACACATGGGTCACTTTTCAACATGAACCATAACTCAAAATATGGGTAGAAATGGAGAGAGTAAGCTACCATAATTTTAAAAAATACGAAGAATATTAAAAACGGGGCTAGGGAGCACTTACTATTGAGCTTGAAAAGCTTGAAAACCCTAGCCATGGAGAACCCCAATTTTTGGCAGCAACACAGAGAGAATGGGTTGATTTTTGCCTTCATTTTCCCATTTTATTTCATTAATTAGCCAAATGAGCAAAATGCCCTTAAGCCCTTTCTTTCAAATTTTATCCATACATGCCCATTTTTGTCCAAAAACTTAGAAATTGGGCAAATTTCTCCTTAAGGACTTCTAATTAATAATCTAAAGTAATTTCATACAAATTGCTTCTAGAATCCAAGTTTTGCAATTTATTCATTTGGTCCTTATTATCCAATTGGACACCTTACTCGTAGAATTTCTTCATGAAACTTTAACACATGCATATTTTCAGATTCTAGACCTCCTAATAATCATAAAACAATTATTTCAATGTCATATTTGTGGTACCAAAACCACTATTTCAACTAGGCCCTATTTTAAGTTTTTACATTTCTTGCCCCCTTAGGGACTTTCATCCTCGAAAGTCTTACCAGTAAACAGGCTCGGATATTGGCTTCTCATGGTTTCTTCTTAGTCCCAAGTAGCCTTTTCCACACCATGTCGATGCAATAAGACTTTTACCAAAGCCACATCTTTATTTTTTAGCTGTTCAACCTCACAACCCAAAATCTTGACAGTTCCTCACCATAAGTCATGTCCGATCTAATTTCAATCTACGTCAGTGAAATCACATGTGAAGGATCCGACCTATATCTCTGTAAAATGGACACATGGAATACACACGGAATACATCCGACCAATTTGGATGGTAAGGCTAACGGGTATGCCAAAGGTCCAACTCTTTCAGTGATCTCGTATGGTCCGATAAATCGTAAACTCAATTTACCTTTCCAGCCAAATCTCAATACTTTTCTCCATGGATATACTTTCAAGAATACCCTATCTCCAACTTGAAATTCGATCTCTTTTCTTTTCAAATTAGCATATGACTTTTGTCTATCTGATGCCGCTTTTAAGCAGTCACATATCACTTTAACCTTTTCTTCAGTTTCCTTAATTAGATCAACTCCGTGGATCTGACTCTCCTTGAGTTCTGTCCAGTATAATGGAGTTTGGCACTTCTTGCCATACAAGGCCTCATAAGGCACCATTTTCAAACTCGTCTGAAAACTGATGTTGTAGGCGAACTTTACCAATGGCAAGTATTCTTCCCAGCTACCCTAAAATTTGAGGATGCAGCATCACAACATATCCTCAAGAATTTGAATCATCCGCTCAGACTGACCATCGGTCTCGGGTGAAAAGTTGTACTAAAGCTCAACTTAGTACCCAGGGTTTCTTGTAACTTCTTCCAGAATCTTGAAGTGAATCTCAGATCTCTGTCTGAAATAATTGATAGTGGTACCCCGTGTAATCTCACAATCTCAGATATATACAAGTCGACCAACTTGTCAAGGGAGTAATCTATCCTCACCTGGATAAAATGAGCCGACTTCGTTAACTTATCCATCACAACCCATATAGCATATTTCTTTTTCGGGGTCAATAGTAATCCAGTCACGAAGTTCATAATAATTATGTCCCACTTCCATTCGGGGACCATCACAGGCGGTAGTAAACCTGAAGGTACTTGATGTTCTGCCTTGACTTGCTGGCATATCAAGCATTTCGATACAAATTCGGAGAGGTCTCTTTTCATGCTGTTCCACCAGTACATTTTCTTTAAATCATTGTACATTTTGGTACTTCCAGGATGAATAGACAATCGCTATCATGAGCCTCTTGCAAGATTTTTCGAATAATTTCATTGTTCCTCAGTACACAAACTCTATCTCTCAACATTAAACATCCATCAGAACCGATCTGAAAATCTGATTCGATACCCGCCTCACATTGAGTTCTTTTGGCTTGCAGGTCACTATCATTAGTCTGAGCATCATAAATTTCCTGAAGAAATGTCGGCCTAACCCTTAGCTAACCATCATCAAACAACGCCAATTGAGCGTTCATGGCCCTCAATGCAAACAAAAATTTTCTGCTTAACGCGTCAGCGACCACATTCGCCTTTCTTGAATGATAATCGATGATCAGCTTGTAATCTTTAATCAGTTCTAACCATCTCCGTTGTCTCAGATGCAATTCTTTTTAAGTCATCAAATACTTCAAAATCTTGTGGCTGTGAATATACGACAAGTCTCACCATATAAGTAATGCCTCCAGATTTTCAAGGTAAAAATGATGGCGGCAAGCTCTAAGTCATGCGTTTTGTTCTCATGTGGCTTCAATTGTCGTGAAGCATAAGATATCACCTTGCCATCTTACATAATCACACAACCTAGTCCATTTAAGGACGCATCACTATAGACCACAAACTCTTTTCCCGGCTTAGGCAATACTTATAACACCCCTAACCCGAATCCGATCGCCTGATTAAGGCTAAGATGTATTAACTAACTAAACATTTATTTATCTCATTCATATTGTCAATAAACATAAACAGAGATCGAACTGAAATACATACTGATATTTAAGTTATACGCCATTTTCGTATGGCCCAAAATATTTACAATTTCAAAACATCGTTATCATCAGCCTAACCTATACATGCCATATCGAGTCCAAAATATAACTATACCAAAAAGATCGATAGTGTGATGAACTGCTGATGATCCCCGAGTCAGTGGCTAAAAGCAACAATCTATAAAACAGAAAAATAAAGAACAGAATAAGCTTTCAAAGCTTAGTAAGTTTTAAGCATCACAAACAATTAAAGACTTATCGAAAATCGAAACATTTGTTTAAACATACTTATTCTCAATTCAAATTACGTCATAGATGAATACACATAAACATAAACATAGATTTCTTAGCACATATTTTTCTTCTACTTAAAGTTCATACGATGCATTTAAATCAAATAATCTCATATATTAACAACATTTGACCGAATAGGTCATTGTTTTACTCGTAGATATAACAATCATTCACACTTAAGTATCATTCTTTAATACCAAAATCATTGACTGAATGTACATGAGTACATAAAGAAATTTTAACATATAATTCATATACAAATATACCATGACCGATTAAATCATTCTCATATTTGCAAATATAACCATCAATCATATTTATATATATATTCTTCTTTGATGCTAATGATTCACTTCGAAATCAATTCACCGATGAGTAAGTAATACGTACCTGAACATCTTAAATGTATAGTACTTACTCGACGATGGTTTACTGCGAACATTCAATATCGTAATCTTACTTAACTTACTGGCATTAAGCCTGTCAGGTCTTAGGACTTGAAACTAATTACCAGCACAAGCCTATGGAAATTTAAACCCGGTATAATACCAGCTCGAAGGTTGCGGGACTTAGCCCGGACATATTTCTAGCACGTAGCCTGCGGACCTTAAGTCCGGTTATAATTCCAGCACATAGCCTGTGGACCTTAAGTCTGGATGTAATTCCAACACATAGCCTGCGGACCCTAAGTCCGGATAAACATCACTGAATATCATACATACTTATTCGCAAGAAAATTCAATTCACATAACATCTCACAATCCTAGTTCATTTATTCCCTTCGAATAATAGCATAACATGGGCACCATTCATATGACTTTTGGCTCAATAACATACATAAGAATATATGTCCATTTTACTTTCCAAGCTTAACTTCTAATGTCTACTCGGCTTTAAGCCTTAAACATAAATTATTTGTCAATCAACTATATTCACATAGATTCAATAAATCGCAATACAGTTATCATACACATATCAAGACATTATCAATTACGTACTAAATGTGACTATTCAAGTTACCTCTGATATACTTGAACGGTTGCAGAAAGGCTACTCAATTAGTTTCTCTTTTCCCCTATCCAACTTCGACCCTCTTTGCTCTTGAGCTTAAATTCAAAAATTTTAAACTAGTCATTATTCGACTATTCAAGCATTACTTCAGAAATATAATATATATATTCGAATTTCACACATATAGATCATAGTAAGTTTATAAGAAAACATTAAGCAACTCATTAACAAATTTTTATCAATGTTTACCACATAATCACAAATTCACAATAAGCTATCTTCCTGAACAATAGTAACCAAATTATTTATAACTGGAGCTACGAAACTCCAAATCAATTACCGTAAAATTTCCCTGAAAATAAACTCATATATCTTTTATCCATAAAATTTTAAGAATTTTAGTTTGGCCAATCAATACCAGATTTTTCTTAAAGTTTCCCCTGTTTCACTTTTTGACTAATCTGACCACCCTTTACTACGAATCAAATTTCCAATTGTACAGAAGTCAAAATATGTTCTCGTTGATTTCATTTGAAACTAGACTCATTAAGCTTTAATTACATAGTTTATTCAGCTTCTAACTTCACTGTCACAATTTATGGTGATTTTCCAAAATCACATTACAGCTGCTGTCCCAAGCAGATTTACTACAGTTTACTATTTCACAACTCTTTGCATTCATATTATTTAAACATGTATATCACCAATCAATTTCATCACATATCTATAATTTCACTTAAGCATAATCTCAATCCAAATATATCCATTGTCCATATATCAAGCTTGCTTAAAGCTATTTATAATTTATTCATATCATTAACCAAATATAGTTATGCAACCAAAACACAAATCATACATACCTTATACTATGCATACACTACAGGAAAATAGACTTTTAGCGGCGCTTTTTTAGCCTTTAGCGGCGCTTTTAGGCGCCACTAAAACTTTTAGCGGCGCTTTCTAAACGCCATAAAAACGCTGCTATATGTAGCCACAAAATTTGTGGCGTTTATTGGAAAAACGCCGTTAAAGGTCAAGGCTTTTAGCGGCGTTTGTCGGAAAAGCGCCGCTAAAGGTTAAGGCTTTTAGCGGCACTTTTCCCACAAACGCCGCTAAAGGTCAATGCTTTTAGCGGCGTTTGTAGTGAAAGCGATGCTAAAGGTTAAGGCTTTTAGCGGCGCTCTTCCCACAAACGCCGCTAAAGGTCAAGGCTTTTAGCGGCGCTTTTTTTACAAACGCCGCTAAATTTGGCAAATTTGTAGTATTTTTTTTCACCAATATCCAGCCCTTCCTGCATTAAAATCCAACCAAATACAACAAATATAATATAAAATGCAGCCAAAAACAGCAAATTTAACATAAAAAATACAACCAAAAATATTAATTCTAAATGATACTTCAAATTTAACTAAAGATATATGATATAATTAATAATAAAGTATAATTTAAAATATTTTTACAATAATGTTAAACGTGACAAAACTTAAAAACATTCTTACAATAAGAAAACTAATGTCTAAGACGGTGGCTTTTGCGATTGTTGAAACATATGCATCATCTGCTGAAGCTGTAGCTGGAGGTCATCGTTCTTTTTGCTCTGTTCTGCTACCATCGCTCGTGCCTCTGCCTCTCTCGCTGCGCATGTTGCCGCCCTCTCTGCTGCCTCTGCTCTAAGTTGTTGCTGGAGTTCTTCATATTTTCGTTGAACCTCGGCAATTTGCTCAACTGTGTTCGCTTGCATCTGAGCTATCTGGTCTCTTAACCTCTGAACTTCAGCTTGAGCTTGACTTCCGGAAGGCATGTATTGCTGGGAGCCGGATCCAAAATATTGGGTCGGGGTAACACCAAATCCTTGAAATCGAACCCGACCGTACCTTTCAGGACCCAAAACTTCAGTGATAATTCTGTTATCAATGTTCTCAAGTTTAACAGAACTATCACTCGAAGCAATCGTGTAACACCCCGAACCCGAGACCGTCGCCGGAGTCGAACGCGAGGTGTTAACAGACTTCAACCCACTTATTGACAATTTTCAGACAAGCTGCCAATCTGAGTACTAGTCGCTCCAAAATTCATAACTTGAGTTTTACAACTCGAAAATCAGTTCCGTAAATTTTTCCTGAAACTAGACTCATATGTCCATCTACATATTTTTTCTAGAATTTTGGTCGAGCCAATTAGTACAGTTTATTAGTTAAAGTCTCGCCTGTTGTAGGGATCGACTACACTGACCTTTGTGCGTTACGAATTGGATATCTCCTGTACAGGGCTTCAATACTGATGCCGTTTGTTTCTATAGAAACTAGACTCAGAGAGGAATCTACACATATATGGAATGACTCCTAATTATCTCTGGTTAATTTACAATGATTTTCCAAAGTTGGAACAGGGATCCAGAAACCGTTCTGGCCCTATTTCACAAGAACTTTAAAATCTGTTAACTTATAACTCATATGACCATTTCGTTTCTTCCATATGAAAGTAGATTCATCAAGGTACACTTACATAATTTATTTGCTATTTAATACCATTCCTACTATTTTTAGTGATTTTTCACATCCACGTCACTGCTGCTGTCAGCATCTGCCTTTAGTAGGCTTTACCTATTTCATACTTTCCATGATTCAATTGGCCCTTTTTACATACATAGCACAAAGCGTGATCATGATTAACCATTCCAATGGCTAATCGTTTCAAAATAATTCCATACCTCATAAGGGTCAACATACAAACGATTATATTTCTATGCTAAAACGTATATAAGCCATTTTCGCATGGCTATCCAAGTTTACACAAACCGGAAGGTACATGACCTTCAACAAAGGATGGTCCTATACATGCCATTTCAAAGTTCAACCAAAATTTGTACCAAAATGGGGCTTCGATAGTGTGGATGACTTGACTTCTTTGATCCCGAATCCGATAGCTAACGAGCGAAACCTATAAAACAGAGAGCCAAAGCAACGGGTAAGCATTTTAATGCTTAGTAAGTCTCATGCAATGAAATCAGCTTTGACTAAGGTATTTTATTCACATGGCTAATTAAACCACTTTACTAATTCACATTCCCATACTCATACTTATTTCACATCACCGACCCTTATGTTCATACACAAAAGAACAACTTAGCCCAAGGCGGTAGCTCGTTTATCAACTTAGCGATACTTACTCGTAAGAATTCAATTAGTACAAGCACATACAAACATACCTCATTGCTGGAATTTTCACAAGTGTATAAGCTGAAATTTTCACAGCAAGATTGCTCACTTCGAATCACATACTTTCGGATTTAACCGGATATAGCGACTTCAGACGATTGCCTTGGTCATAACCCGGATTTGGTGACTTGCACAAAGGCCTTGGTCTTAGCCGGATATATCAACTCGCACGAATGCCTTCGGTCTTAGCCCGGATATATCAACTCGCACGAATGCTTCTTGGTCTTAGCCGGATATTTCAACTCATACGAATGCCTTCGGTCTTAGCCGGATATATCAACTCGCACGAATGCCTTGGTCTTAGCCGGATATATTTCCAATGTTCACTTACACATATATCAATATTCAAGACACGTCCATAGTTCATTTTCGTTACTAAAGCTCTAACACAAAATATTTATCAACCTTTACTATTTGGCTCAATGGCCACACAAACAAGGAGCATAATTTTGATATAATTCAAGTAGGGTCATCACTCAAGACTTACCTCGGATGTTGTCGGCGATTTCGACGGCTATTCAACTACTTTTTCCTTCCCTTTATCGGATTTAGCTCCCTTTGCTCTTGAGCTAATTCACACAAATTTAACTTATTAAAATCTCATCATGATAGCTTATGGCGAATATGACAAGGAGTGTAAATGGTCATATGGCCATCCTTTAGCTCAAATACACAATGGTCATGCACATTTTTACATCACAACAAGCAATTCAATACATTCAAACATCAACGTGAAGTTCAAAGTACTTGGCCCTTATATACATTAGGCATCAAAGTTGCATATGTACGAAATCATAAATCGAACTCAACACATTAGTTAATATTCCTCTTAGTCAATTTTCTAAGCCAAGAATAGGCATCAATATGCTTGCCTCAAACCGAATGCATGCACACTAATTACCCCTCATGTGGCGAATATACACTTAATACCACACAAAAAAACAGCATACATTTTACTACTAACACATTACATATCGTAATTCATTGCACATCTCTTATTTACTTCATAATCAACACATCATCACAAGCAAATATACACTTTGAATTAGTATATATGTCATACCAATCCATCATGTGCAAACATATATTCATGTAGGTGCAAGGGCGAATTCTCAAGTGGCTTATATCCAAATATATACACATTTCCAAAGCTTAAATCTTACTTACCATGCAACATGCATGAATTATACTTATGGATATATCATGGCCGAATACCACAACACCACACCATTTCAATTTGGTCATGGTGAAACAAAGAACTTAGTATCTCATTCAAAAAAAAAAAATGCTAAAAGAAAATCTAAGAATCTTCAATCCTCCATCACATGTATCACTTTCAAGCTTGTTATTTAACATGCAATGGCATTAACACCACATTCACTTTGGCCGAATTTCATTCCCATGACATAACAAGGATTTGAACCATGGGCTAACAAGAACATTAAGCTAGCAACTAAAAACATGCATGAACCTCAAACATACCTTAATCTTGATGCAAGTTTAGCCAACCTCTTCCTAATCCTCTTCCAAACCAAATATGAAGCAAAACTCCTTCCTTATCCTTAGTATTTTCGCCAACAAGAGAGTGAAAAGAGATGAACAAAATTTTTTCTTTCTTTCTTTAGGACATTCGGCCAAGCTATGGAGGAAGATGGACACTTTTTTTTGTTTCTCATCTACTAACATTAATTGTTTATTCCATACCCTTATTTTATTCTTTCCATCATAACCCATTTACCAAACATGTTTCATGACATGATTTTTGCCCATAAATCCTTGTCATGGCGGCCACTAGCTATGGGGGAATTTGACATGCAAGTCCATTGTTTTGCATGCATCCTTTAATTAGTCATCACACATTTCCCTCATACTTTCAAAGTTTATTACTAGGTCCTTTCTAGTGAAATTCACATCTATAATTCTAAATCAAAGCATAAAAATATCACACATGAGTTAACACACATTATAGGCAATAAAATAAATATTAAATTATTTTTATGCCTTGGTTTTGTGGTCCCGAAACCACATTTCGACTAGGGTCGTTTTAAGGCTGTCACAACTCTCCCCACTTTAGAAATTTTCGTCCCGAAAATCTTACCGTAAATAGGTTTGGATATTGCTCTTTCATAGAGTTCTCGGGTTCCCAAGTAGCTTCTTCTATCCCGTGTTTGAGCCATAACACTTTCACTAGCGGAACCCTTTTGTTTCGCAACTCTTTCATTTCACGAGCTAGGATACGAATCGGTTCTTCTTCATAACTCATATCGGCTTGAATTTCAACCTCGATGGACTAATTACGTGCGACGGATCAGATCTATAGCGTCAAGCATTGAAACATGGAAGACGTTGTGAATCTTTTCAAGTTCAGGGGCAAGATCAAACGATACGAATCGGGCCAACTCGTTCGGAGATTTCAGACGGCCCAATGAATCTCGGCTCAACTTGCCCTTACGGCGAATCTGAGTATCTTTTTCCACGGCGAAACTTTAAGAAACACTTTATCTCCCACCGATACTCAATGTCCTTTCGTTTCAAATCCGCATACGATTTCGACGATCGGAGGCTATCTTGATTTTCACGGATTACTTTTACTTTCATTCAAGATCTTTAATCAAATCCACTCCAAAATTTTGTTCTCACCGAGCTCGGTCCAAAACAATGGTGTACGGCATTTACGCCCGCACAAAGCCTCGTAAAGCGCCATCTTAATACTTGATTGAAAACTATTGTTGTGGCGAATTCAATCAAAGGTAGGTACCGTTCCCATGAACCATCGAACTCGAGGATGCAACATCTCAACATATCCTCAAGTATCCGAATTATCGCCGGATTGACCATCGGTTTGGGGTGAAAGGCGGTCTTGAAATGCAACTTGGTGCCCAATGCTTCTTGTAATTTCTTCCAAAATCGCGAGGTGAACCTCGGATCTCTATCCGACACAATGTAAATCGGTACCCGTGTAATCTCACTGTCGAGAAACGTACAATTCAGCTAGTTTATCCAATGAAAATCCATACGCACGTGGATAAAGTGAGCCGACTTAGTCATCTATCAATAATAACCCAAATTGCATCCTTCTTACTTGTCGACAACGGCGGTCCGGACACAAAGTCCATTGTGACTCGATCCCATTTCCACTCGGGTATCGTGATCGGTGAAGTAACCTCAAGGCACTTGATGCTCCGCTTTCACTTGTTGACATATTAAACATCTTGCAACAAAGTCGAAGATGTCTCGTTTCATACCATGCCACCAAAACCGACGTTTCAACTCATTGTACATCTTCGTACTCCCGGGTGGATTGCCATTCGGCTACAATGAGCTTCGCTCGAATTATCGAAATAAGTTCAATTCTTTGGAACACACAAACGACTTCGAACCTCAAACAATCGTCATCATCAATTTGAAACTCCGATTCCTTGTTCGAACACACTCGGCCCGTTTTGCACGCAACTCCTCATCAACTTTCGAGCTTCACGAATTTGATGAGTCAACAATGGTTTGGCCTTTAATTCGCTACTAACACATTGTCGGGTAGGATAGACAAGTGTACATTCATCGTCTCGTAAAACAAGCGGTGATTTCGGCTTAAGGCATCCGCAACCACATTAGCCTTTCCCGGGTGATAGTCAATGACCAGCTCATAATCCTTTAACATTTCGAGCCAACGTCTTTGTCGCAGATTTAAGTCTCTTTGAGTCATCAAATATTTGAGACTTTTGTGATCCGAATACACATGGCACTTCTCACCAAATAAGTAATGTCGCCATATCTTTAAGGCGAATACGATGGCGACCAATTCGAGATCATGGGTCGGATAATTTTTCTCATGTGGCTTTAATTGTCTCGACGATAGGCCACAACTCGACCTTCTTGCATCAATACGCAACCTAACCCAAGTAGGAGGCGTCACTATAGATGACAAACTCTTTGCCGATTCGGCCGTATTAGTCTTCGAGCTTCCGTCAAATGAGTTTTCAATTGGTCAAAACTTTTCGACACTTTTCCGTCCATTCAAACTTGACATCTTTCAAGCAAGCGTCATGGGTGTGGCTATCATCGAGAATCCTTTTACAAACCGTCGGTAATAGTAAAGCAAGTCCCAAAAAGTCTCGAACCTTAGTAATATTTCTTGGAGGTTTCAGTTAAGTATGGCTGAAATTTTGCTTGGGTCGACTCGAATACCCGATGCAGATACCACGTGACCCAAGAAGCTAACCTCTCTTAACCGTAACTCACACTTGCTAAACTTAGCATATAACCGCTTATCCCGTAAAATTTGCAACACTAATCTCGGTGCTCGCATGTTCGGTCTCATCTCTTGAATAGACCAAGATGTCGTCGATGAACACAACTACGAACCGATCCAAATATGATCCAAGATCCGATTCATCAAATCCATAAATACCGTAGGGCATTAGTGAGCCCAACGGCATCACTAAGAACTCGTAGTGACCATATCTCGCTCAAGGCGGTTTTGGGTATGTCCGAATCTCGGATTCAAGAATCGATAATAGCCCGATCTCAAATCTATTTTTGAGAACACCGAGGCTTCTTCAGCTTGATCGAACAAATCATCGATACGTGGTAACGGATACTTGTTCTTTATTGTCACTTTATTAAGTCGACGATAGTCGATGCACAACCTCATGGTTCCGTCCTTCTTTTCACAAACAACACCGGTGCACCCCAAGGTGAAAAACTTCGGGCGAGCAAAACCTCTATCCATCAACTCTTGCAACCGAGCTTTCAACTCCTTTAATTCCGTTGGTGCCATACGATATGGAGCTATCGAAATCGGTGTGGTCCGGTACAAGCTCAATGCCAAACTCTATCTCCGAACAGTGGCAAACCCGGCAATTCTTGGGAAAACGTCCGGGTATTCACAAACCACCAACATGATTTGGGTTCTATTCTAACTCCTTATCATCAAGTACATACGCAAGGTATGCTTCACACCCTTTTCTTACATATTTCGGGCCAACATTGATGATATTACGGTGGCAACCCTTCAAGTTCGTAGACTCAACTCGGATCATCTCGTTGTTTGCGCATCTCAAATCAATAGTCTTGCTTTTGCAATTCACAACCGCATCATGCACGGTCAACCAATCCAACCCAAGAATAACATCAAATTCATCGAACGGCAAAAGCATCAAGTCCGCCGGAAAACAGTACCTCAATTACTAGGGGCATTTCTTACACACTTTGTCGACCAGCACATAACGACCCAAAGGATTTGACACCGAATTACGAACTCGAGAGACTCAATAGGTAAAGTCTTCTTGGATGCTAAGGTTTCGCATATATAAGAATGAGTAGAACCGGGGTCAATCAAAGCAATCACATTAGTATCAAAGAGAGTGAAAGTACCAGTAATAACATCCGGCGAGGAGGCATCCTCGCGCGCCAGATAGCATAAGTCCTAGCTGGAGCGCGAGCCTCGGATCTGGTCGCAAGATCTCTAGATCCTCTCGACCACCACTAGCCTTGCCCGTATTTCCGGATGGTCTACCTCGGCGGTGGTAGTACCCGGTTTCCCACTCCGATCTACATTCATTCGGACAACCTCGGGCAATCTTTAATGAAGTGGTCAACGATCCACACTTGTAACAGAGCGGTCACGGAATCTACAGCTTCCAAAATGCCATTTGCCACAACATCGGCACTCAGTCCTCTCTCGTCGATCATTCCCACTCTTGGCGATCGAAGTGATTCGTGTGGTCACAGGGTCGATCGCGATCTCGTCTAGAAAAGCCCAAGTGTCTCTAGATCGGCCTAAGCCATCTCTAAGTTTCTTTGATGATGTTGGAAGGGCTTCCCGAATACCTCTTCTGAAACTCCCTTGCTCCGCTTGACTTTCCTTTTCTCCATACTAAACTCCTCGGCTTTGCATCGCGCTCGACGAGAGTCACAAACTCTGATTTCCAAAATGCCAACATACGCTTTATCTCATCATTCAGTCCATCTTGAGCGTTTACACATCACACTTCAAGAAATGCATTCTCGCTGCGTCTGGCTAAGCCTCACGAATTTTCGTTCATAGTCGGTAACCCACATGGAACCTTGTTTAAGTTCGAGAAATTCCTTTCGCTTTTGGTCCATAAATCTCGATCGATATACTTTTTCGAAACTCGGTTTGGAAGAACTCCCAAGTTACTTGTTCATGGGCTGTAAGTCGAGTACTCCACCAATAGTAGGCGTAATCACGTAGCAAGGAGATGGTACACTTTAGGCATTCATCGGTGTACAAGATAGCTCATCGAGTGCGGATCGTGTTGTCCAACCAAAATTGCTTGCTCGGCATCATCACTATCCGTAGCTTTAAATTCAGTAGCCCCATGTTTTGGATTCTATCAACTGGGGCTTATTCGACCTTATTTGGTCAATTACGGAGGCATTGTAGGTGCGGGGTGTGTTTGTTGGGAATGGAGGTTGTGGAGCAGTAGTATTAGTTCGAATGTATTGGTTGAACCAATCATTCATCACGCTATAAAAGGCTTGTCTAGCCTCGTCATTCGGATTGCTAGCAACAGGTTGAGAGTCCGCTTGGCGCTGTCCCTTGTGCGGGAGCAGCGCCACACTCTCCACATCATCACTATCGCTTCGGTTGGGATCGGGATCCATTACTATAAATAAACACAAGTTCAAACGTCGAAATCACCACACTATCATATAATCACATAAAATGGCATGTATAGCTAGACCCAAACGCATTACGGTAGTCCTAGAATCGACTAAACCGTAGCTCTGATACCAATAAAATTGTAACACCCGAACCCGAGACCGTCACGAGTCGAACGCGAGGTGTTAATGACTTCAACCCACTTATTGACAATTTTCAGACAAGCTGCCAATCTGAGTACTAGTCGCTCCAAAATTCATAACTTGAGTTTTACAACTCGAAAATCAGTTCCGTAAATTTTTCCTGAAACTAGACTCATATGTCCATCTACATATTTTTTCTAGAATTTTGGTCGAGCCAATTAGTACAGTTTATTAGTTAAAGTCTCGCCTGTTGTAGGGATCGACTACACTGACCTTTGTGCGTTACGAATTGGATATCTCCTGTACAGGGCTTCAATACTGATGCCGTTTGTTTCTATAGAAACTAGACTCAGAGAGGAATCTACACATATATGGAATGACTCCTAATTATCTCTGGTTAATTTACAATGATTTTCCAAAGTTGGAACAGGGGATCCAGAAACCGTTCTGGCCCTATTTCACAAGAACTTTAAAATCTGTTAACTTATAACTCATATGACCATTTCGTTTCTTCCATATGAAAGTAGATTCATCAAGGTACACTTACATAATTTATTTGCTATTTAATACCATTCCTACTATTTTTAGTGATTTTTCACATCCACGTCACTGCTGCTGTCAGCATCTGCCTTTAGTAGGCTTTACCTATTTCATACTTTCCATGATTCAATTGGCCCTTTTACATACATAGCACAAAGCGTGATCATGATTAACCATTCCAATGGCTAATCGTTTCAAAATAATTCCATACCTCATAAGGGTCAACATACAAACGATTATAGTTCTATGCTAAAACGTATATAAGCCATTTTCGCATGGCTATCCAAGTTTACACAAACCGGAAGGTACATGACCTTCAACAAAGGATGGTCCTATACATGCCATTTCAAAGTTCAACCAAAATTTGTACCAAAATGGGGCTTCGATAGTGTGGATGACTTGACTTCTTTGATCCCGAATCCGATAGCTAACGGCGAAACCTATAAAACAGAGAGCCAAAGCAACGGGTAAGCATTTTAATGCTTAGTAAGTCTCATGCAATGAAATCAGCTTTGACTAAGGTATTTTATTCACATGGCTAATTAAACCACTTTACTAATTCACATTCCCATACTCATACTTATTTCACATCACCGACCCTTATGTTCATACACAAAAGAACAACTTAGCCCAAGGCCGGTAGCTCGTTTATCAACTTAGCGCATACTTACTCGTAAGAATTCAATTAGTACAAGCACATACAAACATACCTCATTGCTGGAATTTTCACAAGTGTATAAGCTGAAATTTTCACAGCAAGATTGCTCACTTCGAATCACATACTTTGGATTTAACCGGATATAGCGACTTCAGACGATTGCCTTGGTCATAACCCGGATTTGGTGACTTGCACAAAGGCCTTGGTCTTAGCCGGATATATCAACTCGCACGAATGCCTTGGTCTTAGCCGGATATATCAACTCGCACGAATGCCTTGGTCTTAGCCCGGATATTTCAACTCGCACGAATGCCTTGGTCTTAGCCGGATATATCAACTTCGCATACGAATGCCTTGGTCTTAGCCCGGATATATTTCCAATGTTCACTTACACATATATCAATATTCAAGACACGTCCATAGTTCATTTTCGTTACTAAAGCTCTAACACAAAATATTTATCAACCTTTACTATTTCGGCTCAATGGCCACACAAACAAGGAGCATAATTTTGATATAATTCAAGTAGGGTCATCACTCAAGACTTACCTCGGATGTTGTCGAGCGATTTCGACTGCTATTCAACTACTTTTTCCTTCCCTTTATCGGATTTAGCTCCCTTTGCTCTTGAGCTAATTCACACAAATTTAACTTATTAAAATCTCATCATGATAGCTTATGGCGAATATGACAAGGAGTGTAAATGGTCATATGGCCATCCTTTAGCTCAAATACACAATGGTCATGCACATTTTACATCACAACAAGCAATTCAATACATTCAAACATCAACGTGAAGTTCAAAGTACTTGGCCCTTATATACATTAGGCATCAAAGTTGCATATGTACGAAATCATAAATCGAACTCAACACATTAGTTAATATTCCTCTTAGTCGAATTTTCTAAGCCAAGAATAGGCATCAATATGCTTGCCTCAAACCGAATGCATGCACACTAATTACCCTCATGTGGCCGAATATACACTTAATACCACACAAAAAAACAGCATACATTTTACTACTAACACATTACATATCGTAATTCATTGCACATCTCTTATTTACTTCATAATCAACACATCATCACAAGCAAATATACACTTTGAATTAGTATATATGTCATACCAATCCATCATGTGCAAACATATATTCATGTAGGTGCAAGGGCGAATTCTCAAGTGGCTTATATCCAAATATATACACATTTCCAAAGCTTAAATCTTACTTACCATGCAACATGCATGAATTATACTTATGGATATATCATGGCGAATACCACAACACCACACCATTTCAATTTGGTCATGGTGAAACAAAGAACTTAGTATCTCATTCAAAAAAAAAATGCTAAAAGAAAATCTAAGAATCTTCAATCCTCCATCACATGTATCACTTTCAAGCTTGTTATTTAACATGCAATGGCATTAACACCACATTCACTTTGGCGAATTTCATTCCCATGACATAACAAGGATTTGAACCATGGGATAACAAGAACATTAAGCTAGCAACTAAAAACATGCATGAACCTCAAACATACCTTAATCTTGATGCAAGTTTAGCCAACCTCTTCCTAATCCTCTTCCAAACCAAATATGAAGCAAAACTCCTTCCTTATCCTTAGTATTTTCTACCAACAAGAGAGTGAAAAGAGATGAACAAAATTTTTTCTTTCTTTCTTTAGGACATTCGGCCAAGCTATGGAGGAAGATGGACACTTTTTTTTTGTTTCTCATCTACTAACATTAATTGTTTATTCC
The DNA here is from genome assembly GCF_025698485.1 of Gossypium arboreum. Lineage (NCBI taxonomy): Eukaryota > Viridiplantae > Streptophyta > Magnoliopsida > Malvales > Malvaceae > Gossypium > Gossypium arboreum. Next base: position 77,697,225 of record NC_069077.1, on the reverse strand, counting down.
ATACCCTTATTTTATTCTTTCCATCATAACCCATTTACCAAACATGTTTCATGACATGATTTTTGCCCATAAATCCTTGTCATGGCCGGCCACTAGCTATGGGGGAATTTGACATGCAAGTCCATTGTTTTGCATGCATCCTTTAATTAGTCATCACACATTTCCCTCATACTTTCAAAGTTTATTACTAGGTCCTTTCTAGTGAAATTCACATCTATAATTCTAAATCAAAGCATAAAAATATCACACATGAGTTAACACACATTATAGGCAATAAAATAAATATTAAATTATTTTTATGCCTTGGTTTTGTGGTCCCGAAACCACATTTCGACTAGGGTCGTTTTAAGGCTGTCACAAATCGCTTCATATTCCACCTTCTTCTCCTTTAGTTTCTCCTAAAAAATCAATTAAAGAGTTAGAAACGAAATATATAATAAAAAGAAATGCAACATAACTTAACATTTTTTAAAAATACTAATGATGAATTGAATTAAACAATTATAATTAAAGATTATAAATATTTAGAATAAATCAAATATTATTAAGTGAATATACCATAATTTCTCCAGCTTGGATGTCATAGGAGATCCATCTTTCTTCCTATCGTAATCTCAAAAAGTGAAGGCATCCAACTTTTGTCCGGATTTGACTTCCTACAATATAGTAGTAAGAATATTATTTAATAATAGAAAGTTATTAATATTTGAAAGAATTAATAAATTCATAATACCTCGGCCTCATTCTGAAGCAAAACTTCTCGACCTCGCTGCAGCGTGAATTTTTGTTTTTGCTCATTGCTAGTTCCAACTCGCTCACGGTCCTACATAATAAAATTATTATTACGTATATAGTAAACACTATATATAAGAGTTTGGAAATACGCAATACCTCTCCTTTCTTTGAATTCCAAAATCTAACCGCATCTTCCCATTGTTACCTCAGCATTCCTGGCGGAACATTTCTCAGTTTTTCCTCGAGGCTTATGTCTTTCTTAAAATATTGTTTCTTTAAAGTGCTTTTATTGTCTCTCCATCTTTTACCTAATGCCTTCTTGATATAATCATCGGAGACTTCTAAAGCAAATCTCTCCTAAAAAAACATAAGTTTAGAATGTAAATATAAATGAAACTTAAACCAAAGTATTATAAATTGCATTCACATTTTGTTACCTTAATATTAGCGAGAGCCTGGTTTTTGTTGCTATCAGGCATGTGATGCCATGATTCGTAGTTGATGGGCAACATATTTGCATTTCGTGCTAAAATGCCCAAATAGCTCGCTAAAAGTCGAGCTTCAGATCCAACAGTGACCATGAGTATTTCTACTTACTTTAACACGCTCGACGGGATCTAAGTCGTATAAATCTCTAAGTAGCGTCGTCCTCGAGCTCTGCGCGTCCCACCACTTTCAAATTGTAAAATGATATACTATTATTATAGTAAAATTGACAAATAATTCAATAATAAAAGTCAACACATGTAAAATGAACATAATATTACTTTGAAATTCTTCAGCTCATCAAGTGTCTCCGGCACATTCAAGATCCAACAACTGTCTGCATTGTTCACTATTTCTTTCTTCCGAATTTGGAGTATTCGGACAATACTTAAATCTCGTACTCTTCTTCTACGCATTTTTCCGCAATACACATAAAATAATTAAAGTTTTAGTAACAAATTACAACAATAGTAGTACATATAAAATAGTTAAATTATATAACATGACAAAGATTAAAATTATAATATCACATATAATTAAAAATTGTAAAATCTTACTACATCATTATTCAGTAAATATCTTCATCCACATCATGTCGAACCCATTGATGTTGTGTATTAGTACTAGGATATTTTCATCTAAGTTTTGTTCGGAAAAGGTAATGTTTCGATCTTTCGACGATGTCATTTCTACTTCCATTACCCATGTCAAACAAGTCTCTAGGGTGTTAGGAGTACAACATACCAACCCTCATCAGTTGGATCTTTCGAATAAAAACTTGTTTCACTTGAGAGGAAAATACATATGGCTCGTCCATCAATTGTTGTCCAGTGTGAATCAAGCGAGAGAAATTCACCATTGTAAAACCAAATTGATCTTTTTAATTCTTGACCAAGATTAACATCGCCCAATCACACGAAATAAGATAACTTTCCATCCGCCATAGTAATCCAACTCAATAATGTCGGTAAGAAGTCCGTAATACTCCACATTACCCTCAACAGGATTACTATCCCTAGCACTAGCATAACTTGTAATTGAAGAATTAACAACAACTCCACAATTTTGAGTTCTCCTCATTCTCTCGCGATACTTTGTATGAAATCTGTATCCATTGATGAGGAAGGCACTATATCTTTTTATTACTCTGTTCGGACCTTGGGAAAGCCATTTAACTTCATCATTGACGTCCTTCCCACTCCAAACCTATTGAATCGAAAGTAAATTAAATAATTAAAATGTATTATGTAAAAACATTCTTATTTGATTAACTAAATTTAGCGATTATATGTAACTTATTAACTTTAGTTACATACCGCTTGACTTAACCATTCATGAAAAGATTACGTGAATAACTTATTAATCTCTCGATGTTGTAATCTTGAGAGCGTGCACGAGATCTCAAAATTTGTTTGTACTCACTATATTAAAAACAAGTTTGTTTAATTGGTTAAAAGATAAACAAATCAAAAGCAGCGAATATGTAAGACAATTTTATAACTTACTTGCATAGCGGTTCAATTGAATCGTGGTTAAAAAGTACATATCGATGTGCCTGTATCCACGATATATCATCTAATTCTACAATTTCAACTTTGCCGATTGGTTCTCCATAACTTTGAAATAAATAAGTTTCGGCCAAGTCATTATCATTGAGCCCAGCATTTCTACTTGGTCTATTCAATCGTGTTTCAGCATCTTCTAAATATCTAGAACAGAAGGTCATGCACTCTTCTGCGAAGTAGCCTTCAGCAATTGATCCTTCTGGATAACGCTTATTGCGACAATATGACTTCAATTTGCTTAGGAACCTAAACACGATATACAATATTTATCAAAAGCTGTAACTAAATGTATAGAGGTTTAGGGTTGAATACTTGAGAAATAAATTAGCACCTTTCTATAGGATACATCCATCAATAAAAAACCGGTCCACCAAGGATTGCTTCGTGAGGGAGATGGATTACCAAGTGCACCATAATAGTGAAGAAGGAAGGTGGAAAGATCTTCTCTAAATTGCATAAAGTCAAAGCCGCTCGATCCTGTACTTTCTCAAGTTCTTCGACATTCAAAACTTTGCCACAGATAGCTTTCATTATATTGGATAGTTCAATTATACAAGACGTTACATTTTTTGACATACAGCACCGTAAAGAAATTGGGAGTAAATCTTGCATCAAGATGTGGTAATCATGTGATTTTAATGAATATAATCTTCTATCTTTGAAACTCACACATCGAGATATATTTGATGCATACGCATCTGGGACCTTTATATCCTTCAACACCATGTAGAAAACTTCTTTCTCTTTCTTTGACATTGAAAAAATAGAAGGTGGCAACCGATATTTCCCATTCAGAAGTACTTGAGGATGAAGATCACGTCGGATTCTCATGTCAACTAAATCAAGTCGGCTCTGAAGATTGTCTTTTGATTTTCCATCGACATTTAAAATTGTCCCAATTATGTTCTCGCAGACATTCTTCTCAATATGCATGACATCAAGATTGTGGCGTAAAATGTTGTGCTCCCAATAAGGCAACTCAAAAAAAATACTCCTTTTCTGCCACAACTCCGCCTCATTAGGATCATCCTCTTCGTCAGATTCATCATCAGATTCATCCCTCGATCTTCTCCTCGTTTGCGTGATAGGTGGTTGATTCATCTTCCCGTAACTAAAGTTGATATCTTTTAACATAAACAAGATTTCAGATCCAACGGTGCCTTTCGAAGCTCCTGCACTCTTGATGCAGTCAAATAGAGTCCTCTGAAATCTAAATTTATGATTTTCATCTAACCACCGACGATGGCCCATGTAAGAGAACTTCTTCCCATTATACAACCACTTCGAACAAGTTTGCGCAGCACAATAAGGACAGGCATAACGTCCTTTAGTACTCCAACCCGATAAATTAGTATAAGCCGGGAAATCATTAATTGTCCACAATAAAGCTGCACGTAAATTAAAGTTCTCCTTTCTCAATACATCATATGTCTCAACACCCGACCATAATTGTTTTAACTCTTCAATAAGTGGCTGTAAATAGGTGTCAATATCATTTCCGGGACCTTTCTCTCCAGGGATAATCATTGATAAAATAAATGAAGATTGCTTCATGCAAATCCATGGAGCCAAATTGTAGGGAACAAGCACTACAGGCCAAGTACTGTACGAAGTACTCATGATTTTAAATGGATTAAAGCCATCAGCTGTTAGCTCAAGCCTCACATTCCGAGGATTGCTTGCAAAGCTTGGAAATTTACTGTCAAATGATTTCCAAGCTAAAGAATCCGCAGGATGTCTTAATAATCCATCATCGGTCCGTTGATCATTATGCCACGTCATAGATTCGGCTGTCTTTGAAGACATGAAAAGCCTTTGAAGTCTTGGTATTAGGGAAAATATCGCAAGACCTTGGTGGCTTCTTTCTTAATCGTGCCCCACCTTCATCCGTATTCACATCTTCGTATTACTATTCATCCAACGAGACTTATCGCAAACATGACAAGATTGTTGGTTTTTTATCACCCCAATACAACATGCGATCATTTGGGCAACTATGAATTTTATCGTACCCAAGGCCCAAATCTTTTATTAGTCTCTTCATGTCTTGACAAGATCGGGAATTTTGCAAACGGAAACATCTCTCTTAGAAACTCTAGCGACATTGTAAAAGAGTTTCGGTCCACCTCCCAAACATTTTAAATGAAATAGACGAATGCGAAGGACAATTTGAATATTTTGATCCTCGTAAAGTTCTTCATTCATTTCATTAAGTAAATTGTAGAACTTAGCCGCTTCTTCATTTGGCTCCTCATTAGGTGCACTTGTTCCCGTTTTCAAAAAACATTTCCACCAATATTACAATCCTCGGATATAATAAAGTCGTGGAAACGATTGCTCACCATGACTACGCATATTAAATGCATCCCGCAACATATCTTCCATGTCATCTTGTCTAACATCTTGATGGTAATCAAGATGTCGGATAAGTCGGATTAATCGTTGAAGAAGTTCCACTAGATGTACACTCTCCATGGAAAATCCATTTTTATACCCCGAATAAAGCCATCAACAATTAGATGTTAAGTAGACAACTTCACGAAAATGCCAGAGATGTTGACACACTTCTTACACGGGCAAAGAATCATATTCTCTTGGCTTGCATTTTGAAATGCAAAATTTAGAAAAGTTTGTACTCCATTTTGATAGGCATTGCTTACCCTTGACAATTTCATCCAACTCCTATCCATTTTGTAGTTCTTGAAATCTAAAGTTGACAACATATTACGATTACTTAAATGTTCTCAATTGATTTAAATCATATCATTATACTAAATATCAAGTCTCTAATGGGTATAAACTAATTTAGGCAAGTTGCGAGGATTTTCGACTATAGATTTATGTATTATGTAAGTTAAGTAAATTTTGTAAACTAGTTATGTATGATATGATATATATTTAAGTATTATGTAAGTTATGTAATTTATGATATGATATATATTTATGTAAATTATATATTTATCTAAGTTATATAAGTTATGTAAGTTATGTAAATTATGATATAAAATATATTTAAGTATTATGTAAGTTATGTAAGTTATATATTTATCTAAGTTATATAAGTTATATAAGTTATGTAGGTTATATAAGTTATGTAAGTTATATATGTTATATAAGTTATGTAAGTTATATATGTTATATAAGTTATGTAAATTATGATATCAAATATATTTATGTATTATGTAAGTTTTTATTTCACGATGTGGAAAATCACATGGATAATACATATCAAATATCAAGTATCTACTGTGTAAGTAAGCGGGATTAAATAATATTTAATTAAATAATATTTATAAAAATTATTTTAATTAAATAATATACATATTTGTATATTAGATGGGACATATTAAATTGAAACATTTGAATTTTTAAGATTCATCATACGTGGCGTTGTTACACCTAGGAGGATCCATTATATCTTGCACTCGATATAAGACAACCCGTCAGGTTTCAGTAGATATACTTTGAATCTTTAAAATATTTAAAATAAGGTTGAGAGAAGGTCAACTATTGATGTAATTTTGATAAAAAGTAGTTATAACTTTTAATGAAATTTAAAAATATTAAATATTAAAATAAAACATTATTAATATAAAAAATAGTAATTTGAATATAATAATATCAAAAAGAATCGTAGTTTAATTTTTATAAGTAAATTGGAAATAAATTAAGGTTATATAAATATTCAATAGCGATAGAACTTTTTCAATTCTTTTTAATTTTTAAGATTCATCATATGTGGCGTTGTTACACCTAGGAGGATCCATTATATCTTGCATTTCGATATAAGGCAACCCGTCGGGTTTCGACCTATATACTTTGAATCTTTAAAATATTTAAAATAAGGTTGGAGAGAAGGTCACTATTGATGTAATTTTGATAAAAAGTAGTTATAACTTTTAAAGAAATTTAAAAATATTAAATATTAAAATAAAACATTATTAATATAAAAAATAGTAATTTAAATATAATAATATCAAAAAGAATCGTAGTTTAATTTTTATAAGTAAATTGGAAATAAATTAAGGTTATATAAATATTCAATAGCGATAGAACTTTTTCAATTCTTTTTAATTTTTAAGATTCATCATACGTGGCGTTGTTACACCTAGGAGGATCCATTATATCTTCATTTCGATATAAGGCAACCCGTCGGGTTTCCAAACCTATATACTTTGAATCTTTAAAATATTTAAAATAAGGTTGAGAGAAAGTCACTATTGTTGTAATTTTTATGGACAAGCAAGCTACACGGTAATAAAATTAATTCATACCTATTCATACTTAAGTTGAATCAAATAATAATTAAGTTGAACCAAATATTTAAAATTAATTTGGAAACAAAATAGTTCTACTCCAAACAGAACTAGTAATTAAATCTTTACAAAATCGCAACCCCAAAATATTAATTTTTCCAAAATCATCATGATAAAACTATTATTGATTAGGATTTTGAAATAAAGCCTACCTTAATAAAACGTACCTGGTCTACTCCACTCTCACCAGCAAACAGAGGCTGGAGTCAAAAAAGTAATATTTGTTAAGTAATTTAAAGTGAAAATGCATAGAAAGAAGGAAAAAAAATTAGCAACTAAACGGCCTGTACGTACCTAGAACAAATGTCAATGGCTGTGGTGTATTTAGTTGCACCAAATATTAATTCAGGTGCTCGATAGTACCTAGAACAGATGTAAGATTATAAGAGTAGCACCAAATATATTTCAGTTTAAGCAAATATAGAAACTTTACCTATATCAATTTTGCAAGTGCCCACTTGTACCAGGATCAAAGACACTGCCAATGAAGCTATACACCTTAGCAAAATATGGCAACACTGCACAGTAAACACATAAGTTGGATAGAAACATGAAAACAGACCAAAAGAACATCTAAAAAACAAAAATGGAATCACCATTAGTATGTAAACATGAAAATGCACAGCTTTAAACAAACCAACTTTGCATGTGCAGAATCATACTCCACAAAACTCATAAACATTAACTTCTCCTAACCAGAATACCAACTTTATGTTTACAGAGGCCTTGATCAAAACTAACATAACTGTTGATTTATAACTTATCTAATAAGAATCACAGAATATGCAGAAAGTACCTGAGTATTTAGTATCAAGAGAACCATGTATTCGAAGGAAAAGAGCCAGAAAATGATCAATGTATGCAAAACCTGGTCTATATTTCAAAACTGGAGTAAAGCTTTCATCTAGTACCAAATACATACATATATAGAGACACAAACTCACTAATTCATACTTAAGTTGAACCAAAATATAAAAACTTATTCATACTTCAAATAATAATTAATAATACTATTTTGAAAAAATTAGTTATAAATTTTAAAGACATTTAAAAATAATAAATATTAAAATCAAACATGTTTAATATAACAAAATAGTAATTTGAATATAATAATATCAAGAAAGAATCGTAGTTTACTTTTAAAGTGGAAATAAATTAAGGTTATATAAATATTCAATAGCGATAGAACTTTTTTCAATTCTTTTTGAATTTTTTAAGATTCATCATACGTGGCGTTGTTACACCTAGGGAGGATCCATTATATCTTGCAGCTCGATATAAGGCAACCCGTCAGGTTTCCAGCCTATATACTTTGAATCTTTAAAATATTTAAAATAAGGTTGGAGAGAAGGTCAGCTATTGTTGTAATTATAATGGACAAGCAAGCTACATATATGGTAATAAAATTAATTCATACTTATTCATACTTCAAATAAGTAATACTATAAGGTCAGGTTTCCAGCCTATATACTTTGAATCTTTAAAATATTTAAAACGTACCTTAATAAAACGTACTTGGTCTACTCCACTATCACCAGCAAACAGAGGTTGGAGTCAAAAAAGTAATATTTGTTAAGTAATTTAAAGTGAAAATGCATAGAAATAAGGAAAAAAAATTTAGCAACTAAACGGCCTGTACGTACCTAGAACAAATGTCAATGGCTGTGGTGTATTTAGTTGCACCAAATATTATTTCAGGTGCTCGATAGTACGTAGAACAGATGTAAGATTATAAGAGTAGCACCAAATATATTTCAGTTTAAGAAAATATAAAAACTTTACCTATACCAGTACCAAATTTTAATTCGAAGATTAAATGGCAACTTCATTGAACCAATACTTGCAGGAGGGAGCAGAAGCGATAAATGAAGTTGTACCCTCAAAGAAAATCGCAAAGCGCACATCTTTTCAAACCATTTCTGCAAAAAAAAAACAAAATCTTTTATGAGCATACAAATGACTTCCACCTCTGCAAAAAAATTGTAAATACAAGGCACATAACACAATTAGCAAATCCAGTCAGCTGTTTCTTCAAACCTTGACTTTCCTAAACTGCCCAAATCGAACACATTATCCTACATCCGAAAGCAGGTTTGAGAATAAGTACAAGCAAATACTAGCATGCTCATTCCCACTCACACATGAATCGATCATCATAGGAAATAATATCAATATTCTAAAGACAGAAAGCATAAGAAAAAACTCCAATACTAACAATTTCGTTTAAGGACAACAGGCACCTCTTGTTCTCTTGACTCTCATCTAGAATTTTCAGCATGGCAGGCAATTCTCTTCTTTTTTGGTTCATTACCAACATTTCAGGAGCATTATTTATAAAATTTCACAACCATCATTTTTATTAAGTTCTAGGTTTGGTGAACAAAACAATATAATGAAAAAATATCTTAGAACTTTTGACTTTGTCTCACGAGCACTTCCTTTTGGTATTATGGAGGGTATGAAACTAAAAAGAATCCAACAGGAAACAAGTAAGGATAAAATGATTGACACAGAACTAGACATGAACAGTTAACAACCCAATGTGTAGGTTCCCAAAAGAACATGAAAAATTACTCTACTTAAGCAAGTAAAGTGTCTTTTTCTTGCATGCTAAAATTCTTTATTTGATTCAAAATGCATGAAAAGGAAAAATCAATATTAGGCTAGACTCGGAGACACCGAGGAGAAAATTAGAAAAAATCTTCACATAATTTCAAGAATGGTGAAATAGAACATAATGTCAATAAAGCGTAAATTCATATAAACTGGTTTCTGCGAGAGATTGAAAAACCAAACAATGACCCAAGAAGCTCAAAAGCGAAAAGGTCCCTTTCCGGACGCTTGAGCGATAAATGCGCTTTTAACATTCAATACCGAGCAAATAAATGCAGAACTACCCAGGACAATTCCAATTCAAACAATAAAAATAATAAACAAATGGATAAGAAAGCGGTCAAAGCACGACCAATTTCTTCACATAAGCGAAAGAAAATGAATAGAGGATTCAACAATATAAAACGTGAGCAACAAGACAACAATAAACTCTTAAATCAATCTAAGTCCACACTAAACACATAAGTTGGATAGAAACATGAAAAAGCAGACCAAAAGAACATCTGAATAACCAAAATATAACAATTTTATTATATAAAACGTGAGCAACAAGACAGCAATAAACTCTTAAATCAATCTAAGTCCACACTAAACACATAAGTTGGATAGAAGCATGAAAACAGACCAAAATAACGTCTAAATAACCAAGATGGAATCACCATTATTATGTAAACATGAAAATGCATGATTGAAACAAACCAACTTTGCATGTGCGTAATCATACTCCACAAAACTCATAAACATTAACTTCTCCTAACGAATACCAACTTTATATTTACAGAGGCCTTGATGGAAACTAACATAAGCATTGATATATAACTTATCTAATAAGAATCACAGAATATGCGAAAGTACCGAGTATTTAGTATCAAGAGAACCATGTATTCAAAGGAAAAGAGCGAGAATTGATCAATGTATGCAAAACTTGGTCTATATTTCAAAACTGGAATAAAGCTTTCATCTAGTACCAAATACATACATATATAGAGACACAAACACAGAGGCATACATCTTCCATTACCTAAATCATTTCTTGAAAATAAAAGATAAGTAAGCTTCTACAGAAACTTAACGAAGGAAGCCAAATCGAGACAAAACACAAAAAGAGTGGATGAAATAAGCTTAAAATTTAGGAATGTAATTAAAATGTTAATTAAATGTTAGGAAAAACATTAAAACTTTAGGAATGTAATTAAATGTTAATTAAACATTGAAAACAAAAAGGAAAAACATGTTGAAAGAAACATAAATGTTAGGAAAAAATGTTACCTTGATTGAAATGGAAATGTTTTCTTGAGGGTTTATTTAGAGATGCTTGGGATTGATCTCTAATAATGTCGAGAGACTTCCTACTCATTGCATTTGAAGAACAAAAGTCATTTTCGGTCGACAAAACAATCAAATGAGTTCTAAAATAAACAACATTTAATGATTGGTATAATATTAATTATATTGCATAATAAGAGGTGGGAATAAACAAATAAAATGATTAAAAAAACAGCCGACAATATGGTATAACATTAATAGAAGAAATAGGACCAAGCTCAATACCATTAAAAGACGAAGAAGTTACATTGTATACATATTAAAAGACAAGAAGTGTTGTTGCTCGAAAGAATTTGAAAGCTGTCCATATATTTGGGAACATAGTAGATCAAATATATATAAGCTTGTTACTGTTAATGCCAAAGACCGTTTTTTACTCTCCGTGAGAGGAGCTGATCCCTCAAACACCAAGTTATCCACGGTTTGCCAGAGAGAAAAGTCAATAACAGGGAAAACCAGAACCAAATGAAGACCAAATATAATTCAAAGCAGTGCTAAAACGAATTCCCAGATTCCTATCAAAATTGGTCAAAATATCACATTCGAGCTCATTGTATATAGGTTGAACATTGAAATGGCAAACATATGCATTAGTCATAATAGGGATAACTACTAGTAAATCCAAAATTGCCATTTTCGATCCAAAATCTAGGCTCCTCCTTGGAGCCTCTATCTTCCTTCAATAAGCTTAATGAATGCAAAAAGAAAGCAAACCACAATTAAAACAACGGCGAGAACTATCGAAGCAGTAAAAGTCATGCTCAATGAATCAATCCTATCTAACATGCAAAGTGGAGCAAGAAAAACAACCATAACAACCAAAACAAATAACTTCCTATGATCCCCAAAACTAGTCCTAACCACTGATCGAGAACCCCAATATGACGAACCGAACCAGACATAACATCACCCAGACATGACGAACCGAACCAGTCCTAACCACTGATCGAGAATCCTTAAAACAAGCCCCAGAACCTTCATATTAGCAGGTAAAGCCATGATTCCAGCACCAATAATTGTGGTGGTTCAGTTCAAAAAAACACCGAAACACGGACCGGTATTGGGTTTACTTAAAACAAGGGTATAATCATCGAGATCAACATCAACATCAGTATCAACATCATTAATCTAAAATCCCAAAAAAAATAAAAGCCAACTAAAACAGTAACTACACATTAATCTAAAGGGGACTAAAAAACTAACCATTTAAAACCCATGAACCATCTGACCGTCGACGACAGGAAAGGGAAAGCAAGTAAGGGATTTCGGGAATGGGGGGAATAGATTAAGGGAAAAAAGGGGATTGGGGAAAATGTTAGGGATTTCGGGTTTGGGGAATTAGGGGATGATTTGGGGAAAAAAAAAGAGGTTTTGTTTTAGGGATTTGGGGAAGGAAGACGAGATGGGGGAAAAGGACTTAGCAAAAAAATGAAACTGATTTCGGGTAAAGGGCATAAACCTCAGGAGAGAAAAAACGACGCCGTTTCAAATAAGCAAAATTTGTGGCGTTTTTAGCAACGCGCCGCTAATAAGACCTTTTGCGGCGTTTTCAGCAAAGCGCCACTAATACCTATTTTATATACACAATAAAACGACGCCGTTCTAATACGCGTTGTGGCGTTTATTATAGAAATGCCGCTAAAGCCACTACTATTCTGAGGAAACGACACCGTTTTACTGTAATGTATAATGAAATTTTGTGGTGTTTTCTAAAAAAATGCCGCTATTTTCTATCTTTTATGCGTTTTCAAAGAAAGCGCCACTAATACCTATTTATATACACAATAAAACGACGCCGTTCTAATAGGCGTTGTGGCGTTTATTATAGAAACGCCGCTAAAGCCACTACTATTACGAGGAAACGCGCTTTTCTTGTAATGTATAATGAAATTTTGTGGCGTTTTCTAAAAAACTGCTATTTTCTATCTTTTATGCGTTTTATGTATAAACGCCGCTAATACTGAATATTTTATAGAAATTGATCAAATTTTAAAACTATATATTTAGAATTTCTTTTAAAATATATATAAACCCTAAAACCCTAACTATAGTTGAAACTTTAATTTTGATTTAATACACATTTTAAAATACATATTATGTATGCATATAAATTAATTAATTAAATAAAAACATGATGTCATTTATTATATCAATAACGTGTAAATTAATATTTTACAAGATCTAGATCAAATTACAGTTCATGTACACAATTGCACACTAAACCACTTTCCATATATATATTTATATATATTTTAAAATAATATTTTATATATATTTATCTTATATACATTTATCTTCTAAAATAAAATCCAAAATTATACTCTAAATTTGAAACCCTAAACCTGATACTCTAAACCCTAAACTTAGACCACAAACAAAAACCCATCACCCCAAACTTTAAACCCCAAAACCATTCGGTAACCCCTAAACTAACCATAACTCCTGGACCATAAAGCCCAAACTATAAAGTATATATACTCTAAAAAAATGTTAACCCTAAACCATAATAAACATATTTTTGGGAATTCGTGTGGCCAATGTTAATGTAGTACAAATTATTAAAACACGCACACACATATATATATATATGTTTATATTCTTATATTAAATAATATTATGAGTACGTATATACAAAATAACATGAATCTTAGTAAAATCCAAATTATGTTCTTGATTAATATCTAGCTAATAGTATCATAATTTCCTTAAACCCTTAACCTAAACTTAATTTTTAACATATTTTATTTCAGACATTCTATTTAATCTAAATATATTTAAAAAAATAGATAATTAAAAATACACAATAGCATTATTATTTATACAAATTAAGTTACATAACTTTAATAAAACAATTAATTCTCTATTGGAACACTCTAGTTATAATGTCCACTCTGTAAGATATTTCTATGTTATATAAGCTTGGAATTTATACATAGTACAAAAATGCTAATTCCACATTCAAAATCACCCTTTCTTAATATATAGCATCCTAAGTAAGAATCGAAAGGAAATTATCTCTTAAGAAGATAATAATAATTGTCCCACTCTAAACTTTAACCCTAATTAACCTTTAAACCCTAAATCATAATCCATAAACCCGAATTCATCATAAACCTTCAAATATTAGTTAACTCCTAAACCTTAAACCATAGTTAACGATCATAATTGAACTCGCTTAAACCATATATCTTAAACCATAATCCTTAAAATATAATGATAATTAATTTAATATTTTAAATTCAATACTATCTCTTTTATGATTATATAAGAAAATATTCAATATATTGTATAATCATAAATTTTAATAATTATTGTTTTAGAGGTTAGAGATTAGTAGTGTTTATGATTCTTTTTTAGGTTTAGGGTTATGGGGTTTTAATGCGTTTACCTAAAGCGCCGCTAAGGCTCGTTTTTAGCGTTTTACCTAAAGCGCCGCTAATGCTCGTTTTTAGCGCGTTTTACCTAAAGCGCCGCTAATGCTCGTTTTACCGGCGTTTTTTTGAACGCTATTGCTCAATTTTAAAATTTTTGCGGCGTTTTTTTGTAAAACGCCACTAAAAACGCCGCTAAAGCCCTATTTTCCTGTAGTGATATCAAAATAACTCCAACCATGATTGGATATAACCGAATTTAAACATGAAAATTAAGCCATTTTCGAACTCCTATAGCTCATTCGGCATTTACAAAAATCATACCATTAGAATTCATGTACAATACTAAACGTTTAGACATTCAAACATCTACCCTATTCTTTTCAAATCATCTAAACGACAATACTCACATTTTAGCATTTAACTACAAAACATTTATTCAAGTAACTAAACAAGTCCAAGTTCGGCTATTACACATATAAATACTATCAAATTAATTTTTTAACTAGTTCAAGCTTCACTCATCAACATTTATTCATCAAAACATAAAGAAAATAATCAAATCTCTTCATTAACAACCATGGCTAAATGCTCCATTCACCACCCAAATCCAAAATTTTAACATGGGCTAAGTAAGAAACTTAGTTACTAACTTAAAATAAGCTAAAATTTCAAAATCTAGCATGAATTACTAACCTTGTTTTAAGCTTAAGATGGCCGAATGTTATATCCCCTTTTCTTCTTTAAAGTTAGGCTACTAAGGAAGAAGATGAAACCAACATTTTGTTTTTCTTTTGTTTTTCTATTATCCTTTCTTAATTTACTTAATTTTTTTTATTTCATAAATTAAACCATTACCATATAATATTATTATACAACACATATTTTACTTACCATCATTATCATGGTGGCCACTATAACTAAAGTGGGATATTTAACATGCAAATCCACTTATTTACACCATCAATTATTTTGCCTCTACAAAAATAACCTATCATATTTCAAAATGTCTCATATAAGTCCTATTTAATAAATTTCACATACAAATGACAAAATTGAAGCATGAAACTTTCACACATGCATTTTCACATATAATAAGCATAAAATATAACGGTTAATTATTTTTTTAACTCGATTTTGTGGTTCCGAAACCACTTTCCGACTAGGGTCAATTTAGGACTGTCACAATACTAAAATTGGAGCTTCAATCAGAAATGTCTTCAACTTCTAGAAACTCTGCTGACACTTCTCTGTCCATTCAAACTTAACGTCTTTCTGTAGCAACCTCGTCATTGGAGTCGCTGTCATGGAGAATCCTTTCACAAATCTTCGGTAGTAACCGGCTAAGCCCAAAAAGCTTCTAACCTCGATTACATTTTTAGGTGGTTTCCATTCAATGATTGCAGAGATCTTACTGGGATCAACTCGGATGCCATCACCCGAAACAATATGACCCAAAAACCCTACTTTTTGGAGCCAAAATTCACTCTTGCTAAACTTAGCATACAATTACTTTTCCCGTAAGGTCTGCAACATAGTCCTCAGATGCTTCGCATGCTCTATCTCATCCTTGGAATAAATCAAAATGTCTTCAATGAACACAACGATGAACTTGTCCAAGTATGGCCGAAATATCCTATTCATTATGTCCATAAATACGGTCGGTGCATTCGTTAAACCAAACAGCATGACAAGGAATTCATAGTGGCCATACCTTGTTCTGAAAGCTGTCTTTGGCACGTCTGACTCCTTAACTCGCAACTGATAGTAGTCGAATCTCAGGTCTATCTTAGAGAATACAGTGGCTCCCATCAACTGGTCAAAAAAATCATCGATCCTTGGAAAAGGATACTTATTCTTGATAGTTACCTTGTTCAGCTACCGATAATCTATACATAGCCTCATTGAACCATCTTTCTTCTTTACAAATAATACGGGAGCAGCCCAAGGCAAAAAGCTTGGCCTTGCAAAACCTTTATCCGTCAGTTCTTGCAAGTGTGCTTTTAATTAACTCGGTTGGTGCCATCCTGTATGGAGCAATAGAAATAGGGGCTGTTGCTAGCACCAATTCAATACCAAAGTCTATATCTGTATTAGGAGGTAGTCTAGGTAATTCTTCCGGGAACACGTTTGGATATTCACATACTATTGGTACAGACTCAATCTTCAACTCCGTTTCCTTAGTGTTCAATACAATATCAAGGTAGGCTTCATACACTTTTCTCATATATTTTTGAGCAATCATTGATATAATTACAATCGGTAGTGTATCCAATTCTCCTGAATCAACCCGTAGAATCTCACCATCTAGGCACTTCAATTCAGTATACTTACTACCATAGTTTACAATTACATTATACAGGGCTAACCAATCCATGCCAAGTATTACATCAAACTCATCAAATGGCAATAACATATGGTTAGCCGAAAAACAATGACCTTGAACCATCAAAGTACAATTCTTACAGACTTTATCGACCAAGACTGACTTACCTAATGGGTTCGACACTCTGATTATAAATTCTGTAGGTTCAATGGATATATTCATACTAGACACCAATCTCATGGAAATGTATGAATGCGTCGATCCTAGATCAATTAAGGCTACAACACAACTATTAAAAAGAGAAAAGGTACCCGTGATGACGTCAGGAGTAAAGGCTTCCTCTCGAGCACGTATTGTATATGTTCTTGCCAGGGCTCGAGCCTCTGATTTCACAGTGTCTTTGGCCACAACTCGACTACCACTAGCACTTTCAGGATATCTTGGAGGTCTACCTCATGGAATAGGAGTACTCGACTTCGGGATTAGTTTCATCTCTTTATCAGTTTGCTCTGGGCAATCTCTGAGAAAGTGGTCAAGAGAACCACATCTATAGCATGTACCGCTCTTCATTCGGCACTCTCTGAAGTGAAATTTATTACAGCTTTTACACTTTGGGTTTTGGTCATCTACACTCCCCACACTAGTCACTATTGGGGAGGAAGACTTTTGGTTATGTTGTTTGGAGCTTCTCGCTCTACCCGAATATCCTACTGATGAAGTGGAGCGTTCATGTTGGCTCCTTGATTTCTTCTTGGGAAATAAGAGCGTCTTACCACTAGATCTCTTGCTCGACACTCGAGCTTCCCTATTAGCTTGCTTCCTTTCATTATTGAGTTCCTCGGCCTTCTTGGCCTGATAAGCTAATGCAACAAACTCTCGTATCTCAAGGATCCCAATTAACAGTTTAATTTTCTCATTCAGACCTTTCTCAAAGCATTTACACATTTCTAACTCTGTTTGGACCTATTCAGTCGCATACTGGCTTAGTCTTACAAACTCCCTTTCGTATTCTAATACCGTCTTATTTCCTTATTTGAGTTCCAAGAACTCCTTTCACTTCAAGTCTAAGAATCTTTGACTGATGTATTTCTTCTTAAACTTTGCTTGGAAAAATTCCCAAGTGATTTTTTCCTTTGGCACCATTGAAGATACAGTCTTCCACCAGTGGTATGTAGTATCCTTTAAAAGAGATACAGCACATTTTAAACACTCCTCAAGCGTACACGATAATTCGTCCAATACTCGTGTAGTATTCTCGAGCCAGAACTCGGTTCGTTTATCATTATCATCAATCTTAGCTTTAAATTCCTCAGCCTCGTACTTTCTAAGCTTATCTATAGAGGCTTTACCAATTCTTACAGGTGCCATACCTCATGGTACTTCCTCATAAGGTCAGTTAGGGGTCGGGGGAGGTCGTGGTATGTTGGGGTGATTCCTTAAATAATCCCCAAACCACTCATCCATCATGTCAAACAAGGAGGCTCTGGCCTCTTCTCGGCCTTCAGACATAGGCCTTCTACTACTACTACTAGAAACAGCTTGTTGTATGGAAGTTGGAGCATGGTTCTCGGCTCCCTCAGACTCATCTTGTGCTTGATTGGAAGACATTTACTATATTCAAAGACGATTAAACAGTTAGGATATGTCACATTATCAACATTCATATAATGGCATGTATAGCTAAACTCGATGCACTCTACAGTAGCCCTAGAACTGACTAAACCATAGCTCTAATATCACTAAATGTAACACCCCTTACCTATTCTTGAGACTGGGACAAGGCACGAGGCATTACCAGACACATACTCGGATATTTTCGGGCAATACGGGTTATAAAATTTTGTTCCAATTTGAACCCAATCAAACAACATCTTAATGTCCCTATTATGGGCCTACGAGCCCAAAACATACATTGAAATAGTCCGGGACTACATCAAGGACGTAAGAAAATTTTAAGAAAATTTCTAGGTTAATGTCTCACACACCCGTGTGGAGACAATGCATACACTCGTGTGCTTTGGGACATGCCAGTGTCCCTTACCTGTGTAGAATTAATTGAATTTATTTCCTATTTCAAGCCTACAGGGGTTTTCATACGGCCGAGCACACGCCCATGTCCTTGGCCCGTGTCCTTCACATGGCCTAGACATACCCGTGTGGTCGCCCGTGCCTAAAAGCTTGAGTATTCTATTTATGACATCACCAAGCATTTAAGGGCACATGGCCAAGACACACGCTCGTGTACTAGGTCGTGCCCTCCACACGGTTGAGACAATGGCTGTGTCTCTACCCTTGTGTTTACTACCATGCATTCTGACTTAAAATTTTTAGGTAAAGGGGACACACAGCCATATCACACACCTATGGGGCTATTCGTGTGTCACACACGGTCTAGACACTGGCCTGTGTGGCTACCCATGTGGACCTTGTTAGGCTATTTTCCAAGCCTTTAGTGTAATATCCTGAATTAGGGCTTAATTGAAATAGTGGTTTTGTGACCACAAATTTGAGATAGAAATAATTATTTTACAATGATTTTGATGTTTATGATATGATTGCATGATTGTGTGAAAATTTCATGATGAAATTCTATGCCTAAAGTGCTTAAATTGAAAGTAGGGACTAAATCGAATAAGTTGCAAAACTTGCATTCTAGAAGTTTTTAGTATGAAATTGTTTTGGAATATTAATGAGGAGGTCTTAAATAGCAATTTGACCAATTTTAAGTTCATGGAAAAATTAGGACATGGAAGGAATTTTTGGAAAGTTTAGTAGTAAGGGTATTTTGGTCATTTAGTTATTAAAATGAATTAAAAACAAAATTAAAAGCCAATTTTGTCCATCTTCTTCATTAGGCTGAAATTTCAAGGGTTCTCCATAGCTAGGGTTTGTTTCAAGCTTCCAAGCTCCATAGTAAGTGATTCCAAGCCCGCTTTTAATGTTCTTTACGTTTTTGGAATCTCTAAGCTCGATTAAGCTTATGCTAGCAATAATTCAACCTAGGGTTTATATTTGGAAAAATACCCATAGGTGAAATTTGTGTATTTTGATGTTTTATGATAGAATATGGGGTTTTAAATTATGTTAGACAACTTGTGCTACTCGGTTTTTAGTGAAAAGCGAGTAAAAATTTGAATCGGCAAAAATACCTAATAGTCACAAGTATATGTTAGAGAGAGAATTTGATGTTGCCATAGAAGGGAAAAGTGATCAGCATGTTATAAAACATAAGAATAAGGAATAAAGTTTAATTCCCGAGCCTAGGGGCAAAAGTGTAATTATGCAAAAGTTTAGGGCAAAAGTGTAATTTTTTAAAGTTCAGTATTAAATGCTGTTTTGATAAATGTATTTATTAAATAAGATTAATTTGGTATTATAGATCAAGAAAACGAGATTCAAGTCGTGATCGAGGAAAAGAAAAGATTGTGGACTAAATTGCAAAATCTTTATATTTTGGTGCCAAGGTAAGTTCATGTGTAAATAATGTAGCATAAATGTTATTTTAAGTTATTAATGTTAATTATATGATATGCTGATTTTTAATCGTGAAATATTATGCTTTGTGGTTAATGTTGAGTAATATGCAAATTATGTTTACTACTTGATAAATATGAATTGCTACCGAGTATCGGTTTCGATATTCCATGGAAGACGGCAAATGTGAGATCGAGGGAAAAAGCCCGTTTGAACCTTAGGAATATATTAGGATGCAAGTAACATGTCACTAGGATGGTTGAGCATCCGAACTCGTTGAGTTGAGTCCGAGTTCACTTATGGATGCAAATGTCCGAACTCGTTGAGTTGAGTCCGAGTTCGTGAGATGTAACTAGGCATCCGAACTCGTTGAGTTGAATCCGAGTTCATTTATGGATGCGAACGCCCGAGCTCATTGAGTTGAGTCCTAGTTCACTTAGGGGCGGGTTACATGATTTCTTGATTACATATGTGGCACTTATGTGCAAATTATCCATGTATCCGAGTTATATTCCGATGTGTTCAACGGGTGAAATTTCTAGTTTAATGGAAGAGCACTTAAGATATAAGTGACGTTTTGGGTAAGTGTTGTGAAATGGACACTTTGGACAGGTATGTTCTCAACCCTCGGGTTGAAAATAGATACAACAACGATAAGGTGGTAAGATGATGAATGATGTTTAAAGATGTGATATATGTTTTGGTGGTACCATGCTAAAGTTGTTTGGTATATTTGTATTGTTATGTTACTTGTTATTTACATATGAACTTACTAAGCATTTATGCTTACTCCTTCCTTTTCATTCACTGTAGTTTTGAACAAGCCGACTCAGGAATCGGGACAGGTCGAAAGTTCGATCACACTATCCAAAGGACTTTTATCTTGGTAAATGGCTTGTACAACTACTTAAGTATGGCATGTATAGCAATATACCTATTTTGTGTAAATAATTTTATGATATGGCCATGTTTGGTTGAGAAAATGTATGATATTGATAAGTCATGGTGATGGTTAAATTTAGATCATGTTTGATATCATGGAAGTTTAATAGGTTATGTAGTTCATAACAACTCATGAAAAGATGAAATTTGCCTTAAAACAGAATATTGCTGCAGCAATGAAATGAATTTGAAAAATCACTAAAAATAGTATAAATGGAACTAAATGATGAGTAAGTTATGAAATTTAAGCTTAATGAGTCTATTTTCATATGGATTGAACAAAACAGGAATATAAATTATATTTTATGATATATTTAAACTTTTGCGAAATAGGGCCAGAGTGATTTCTGGATCCCCTGTTCTGACTTTAAAAATTCATAATAAATTTTACTAAAATAATTATAAGTTTTTATTTATATTTACAGATTCCTTATTGAGTCTAGTTTTAATAGAAACAAACCTCATAGTCATTGAAATTTTGTATAGAGATATATCTAATTCGTAATACACAGAGGTCAGAGCAGTCAAACCCTAAAATAGGGGATACTTTAATTAATAAACTGTACTAATTGGCCCAATAAAAAATTCTAGAAAAAATTTTTTAAATAGATATATGAGTCTAGATTCAGGTAAAATTTACGGATCTTGATTTCGAGTTTTGTTACTCGAGATATGATTTTTCTTGTAACTGTGACGCGAGTAGCTAGAAAGCTGTGAATGTAGAAACAAATGATTTGAAGTTCTTAAATTGATAAATTATGTTCGGTAACCCCTCAAGCTCGACTCCGGTGATGGTCTCGGGCGTGGGGGCGTTACATTTGGTCACCCTATATCACCCCATACTCTTATAGACTATTGTAATACATAAAAGGCCTAATTATACATCCCAAATGACCTTGATATATCTTATTGCATGTAAACCTCATCTCATCGGTTTTATACATGCTAGGTTATTCCCTTTTGTATTAGGGATTTCTATGTCTTATAACACATTTAAGAGTGGCTCATTATCTTAACTCATTTCCAATTATAACCTAGTCATCCTTTGTGATTTGGTCACATTACATATACTTAATTGTGATATGCCATATTTAATCATCACAAGAACATTGGAACATAATTATGCACAATTTGGTAGGTTGTAACCTACACCAAAATGTGCCAATTCACATGGCCATATACAAGTAAAAATGTATACTTTTATAAGCCTTCATATTGGCTAATCAAATGACACATATATCAAAATCACAAAAGCCCTATACATGCCATTGAACAAAATAAAAGTATCTATATACAAAAGCTAGACAAGATGATAGTGTGTTGATTCTCCAACCGTCTTCCAACATCTATGAGTCCTCGATCTCTGTAAGACAGGGAAAAGAGAGGGGTAAGCATTTACATGCTTAGTAGACCCGAATAACTGGAAAGTAAACTTACCTATTAGTTAGTATACATCCATATCAGGCAATGAAACAAAAAAATATGAATTAGTTTTCCCTATCACATGCACTCAATTAACAAGTTAGTCTCATAACAATACACCATGTAAATTTGTCTTAGATGAGCTCATCATTCAACATTTTCATTTTTATATCTCATGTTAATCTCGTTGGGTTTCTCGGAAGTCTTGATGCATTATCCATTTACCGTCAAGTCATAAGAGTGATCATCTTAAGAACGCACTCTCGCGAACCTCACATCTTATAGCGGGATTACCAGTCTAGGCTAAATCCCTTGTAGCGATAAACACCCGTAATGAGCTCAGATCTGAATTACCATTCCAGGCTAAATTCAGACCCTAGTAAGATTACCTGTTCGAGCTAAATTCATTATGCACATATATTCTTTGAGAGCCTCGATCACTCAAGGAACACCCGTCCGGGCTAGATCCTTTCTATATTTGAGATCAACGGATTACCTTTCCGCGATAAATCCTTTTCTGCAACACATGCAGATCTCAAGTCATGAAAGCCATGGTTTATCCATCGAATTTCCCTTTTTAGCTTCAACCGGGACATTTATTATCATATCATTACTATTAATGTAACATCCTGAAATAGGGCCAAGTCGGAATGGTGGTTTTGGGACCACAAATTTGACATCAAAATATTTAATTTATAATTATTATGAGGCCTAGAATATGAGTATATGCATGTGTTAACGTTTCATGAAGAAATTCTTTGAGGAAGGTGTTCAATTGGAAATTAGGAACTAAATTGAATAAATTGCAAAACTTGAATTCTAGAAGAAATTTGTATTAAATTGCTTTGGCTTATGAATTAGAAGGTTTTGGAGAGCAATTTTCCCAAATTCTAAGTTTTTGGACAAAAATGAGCTTGCATGGATGGAATTTTAAGGAAAAGGCTTAAAGGCATTTTGGTCATTTGGTATTTTAATGAAATAAAATGGGAAAAAGGAACCAAAATTAGCCCATTCTCTTCCTTGTCTAGCCAAAACTTCAAGGGTTTTCATAGCTAGGGTTTTCAAGCTTTCCAAGCTCAATAGTAAGTGCTCCCAAACCCCACTTTTCATGCTCTTTGTATTTTTGAAATCCGGGTAGCTTGCTCTCTCCATTTCTACCCATATTTCATGCTAGGGTTCATGTTTAAAAATTTACGCATGCATGAGAAGCTTGTATTTTGATGGATTATGGAGGAATATGAAAGATGAATGTGTATTAAACATCTTTTCCTAGTTGATTCTCATGAAAAAACCCTTATAGGGACTATTTTGTAAAAGATGTAAATGTGTGGTATAAATTGGAAAATAATGGAAAATGTGGGCTACCATAAGAAGGAAAAGTGTTCGGCTAGGCTTGAGTAAGATAGAAAGTGCATGTGTTTCATTATACGAGCCTAGGGACTAAATCGTAAAAATGTGAAAGGTTAGGGGCAAAACGGTCATTTGGACTGGGGGTAGATATTAAACTTGAAATGTATAATGTAGTGTATTAGTGAGTTAAATTATGTTGTTATAGACCCCGATGAACAAATTTCGGAGGTCGATCGAGGTAAACGTAAGGTTTTGGAATATCCGAAACACAACTCCAAAAAGAATACCAGGTAAGTTCGGATTACTTAAAGTAAACCCCTAATATGCATAATTGAATGATTTATGAATGCATGATGATTGCATTTATTATTAGCATGAAATATCATAGAAATGCATATTTGATGGTAACATGTGAAAATGTCTCGGATGAGGTTGACAAAGGGAATTCGATGGATAATCCCTCATTGATATGTGTAAAGAGATCCTTCATGTGTTGCAGTAAGGATTTAGCCTAGACGGGTAATCTGTGATCTCAAGTATAAAAAGGATCTAGCCTGAACGGGTGTTCCTTAAATGATCAAGCCTCCCGAAGAATATGTATGCATTATGGATTTAACCTGGACGGGTAATCCGATTAGGGTCTGAATTTAGCCTGGACTGGTAATTCAGATCCAAGCTCATTAAGGGTGTTTGTCATTATAAAGGATTTAGCCTGGACTGGTAATCCCGAAATCAACTTATGAGTTCATGATATGAGGGATTTAGCCTGGACTGGTAATCCTGCCATGAGATGTGAGGTTCGGGGGAGTGCATATATGTGAAATGATCATTCGTAAGAATTGACGGATAATAGGTATTCCATCAAGATTTCCTAGAAATTCAACGGGATAAATATGATGCATGTCAATAAGATGATGAATGATGAGCTCATCTACATAAATTACATGATGCTTTGATATGTAACTAACTCATTGATTGAGTGCATGTGATAGAGAATCATTTCATAAATGATGATGTCATGATTTCAATATGGATGTATGCTAATTACTCGGTAAGTTTACTTTTCGGTTATTCGAGCTTACTAAGAATGTAAATGCTTACCCCTCTCTTTTTCCCTGTCTCACAAAGCTCGAGGACTCGAAAGGATTGGAAGACGATTGGTGAGTCAACACACTATCAACTAGACAAGCTTTGGTATAAAGACTATTTGTTTTGTTCAATGGCATGTATAGTATTTTTAAGTATTTTTTTATATGTGTCATTTGATTTTCCAAATGAAGGCATGTAAAAATATGTTTATTTCTTTGTATATGGCCATGAAAATTGGCATAATTGAAGTAGGCTATGACTTACGAATTTATGCATGGTTTTATTTTCAAGTGATGGGTCGTTACCAATTGGCAATGAGTCACATGAACGAGCCAATTTCGGATGAATTTAAGTGAAATGGGAACCTATAAACACTAAGTGGGAAATAACCTATCATGTATGAAACCAATGATATGAGGTTTCCATACATCTAGTTTAATTAAGATTATTTACAAGTGTATAATTGTGTTTTACTTTGAATTTGGTAACCACTAAGCACCAGTAGTAGAAAGGGGTGACTAAACGCTTGGAAATTAGCCTATTAGAGTCCACATGGTTAGACACAAAGGCGTGTGTCTAGGCTGTGTGTGACACATAGTTCCCTCCTATGGGTGTGTGCTATGGCTGTGTGTCTCCTGCACTTAAAATTTTAGCTCAAAGTTGTGCACGGGTAAGTCACACGGGTGTGCACCATGGCTGTGTTAAAAAGACAGTGTCGTCCATGGGCAGGCAGCACGGGTGTGTGCCATGGTCGTGTTGATAAGTCAGTGTTGACCATGGCTGAAGGGCATTGGCGTGCCCTATGTCACATGGGCATGTGAGTCCACACGGCCCACCTACACAGGCATGTGACACTTTATGATAAGGAAAAAAAATTTCCTAAGGAGCCCAAGGTTTATCGAACATACCCGAATTTGTCCTGCACTACCTCTAGGTATGTTATAAGCCTCGAAGGCCTATATAAGGGAAGAGTTGTTCATGGACGAAAAGCTTAAAATTTGAGTAAAACTTGGTGACCCAATTTGGTACGTTTCGAAATGTAAAGTCCTAGTAATGCCTCGAACCTTATCCCGGCATCGGGTACGGGTGAGGGGTGTTACCTTTATTGGTATCAGAGCTACAATTTAGTCAGTTCTAGGACTGCCGTAGAGGGTGTTAAAGTTCGCTATATATGCCATTATTCGAATGTTGATAGTGTGACATCTCCTAATTGTTTAAACTGTTTTGAATATAGTGAATGTCTTCCAATCAAGCACAAGATGAGTCCGAGGGAGCTGAGAGCCATGCTTCAACTTTCGTGCAACGAGCTGTATCTAGTAATAGTGGAAGGCTGATGCCGAAAGGTCGAGAAAAGGCCTAAGCTACCTTCTTTGATATGATGGATGAATGGTTTGGGGGTTATCTGAGAAATCGCCCTAATATACCAAGACCTCCCCCGCCCCCTAACCAACCCGATGAGGATGTGTCACGAGGTATGGCACCGATGAGAGTCGGTAAAGCCCCTGTAGATAAGCTTAGAAAGTATGGGGCTGAGGAATTTAGAGCTAAAGTTGATGATGACGCTAAAAGAGCCAAGTTCTAGCTCGAAAATACAACACGGGTGCTAGATATTTGTCATGCACACCCGAGGAATGTTTGAAGTGTGTTGTGTCCCTTTCGAAAGACACTGCATACAATTGGTGGAAGACCGTATCCTCGGTAGTGCCGAAAGAAAATATTACTTGGGATTTCTTCCAAGCAGAGTTTAGGAATAAATATATTAGCCAACGGTTTTTGGACTCGAAGCGAAAGGAGTTCCTGGAACCTAAACAAGGGAACAAGACTGTAACAGAATACGAGAGAGAGTTCATACGACTAAGTCAATACGCAATTGAATGGGTCCGAACTGAATCAAAAATGTGTAAACGCTTCGAGGAAGGTCTGAATGAGGATATCAAGTTGTTGATTGGGATCTTGGAAATACGGGAGTTTGTCGTATTGGCTAATCGAGCCAAGAAGGCCAAGGAACTTAATAATGAAAGAAAACAAGCTAAGAGAGAGGCTTTAGTTGCGAGCAAGAGGTCTAGGGGTAAAACACTCTCGTTCTCCATGAAGAAAGCCAGGAGCTTGCATGAACACTCCACTTCGTTAGTAGAATATTCGGTTTGATCGAGAAGCTCTAAACGACAAGGTCAAAAGTCTTCCTCCCCGATGGTGATTAGTGTGGGGAGTGTAGATGATCAAAAACTGAAGTGTAAGAGCTGTAACAAATTTCACTTCGGAGAGTGCCGAATAAAGAGTGATGTGTGCTTCAGATGTGGTTCTCTTGATCACTTTCTCAGAGACTGCCCGGAACGAGCTAAAAAAGAAGTGAAAATAGCTCCAAAGTCAAGTGCTCCCATTCTACGAGGTAGACCTCCAAGATACCCTGGGAGTGCTAGTGGCAGTCGAGTCGTGACTAAAGATGCTGCAAAATCAGAGGTTTGAGCCCGGTAAGAACGTATGCAATACGTGCTCGAGAGGAAGCCGCTGCTCCTGATGTTATTACGGGTACTTTCTCTCTTTTTAATATAAGTGTTGTTGCTTTAATTGACCTAGGGTCGACGCATTCATATATCTACAGGAGATTGGCATCTAGTATGAACATACCTGTTGAACATACAGAAGATATTATTAGAGTGTCGAACCCACTAGGCAGATCAGTTCTAGTTGATAAAGTCTGTAAGAATTGTCCTTTGACGATTCAAGGTCGTTGTTTCCCGGCTAACCTTATGTTGTTACCATTTGGTGAATTTGATGTAATACTTGGTATGGATTGGTTAGCCTTTCATGATGTAACGGTGAATTGTGGTAGTAAGTATATTAAGTTAAAATGCCCGGATGGTAGGATTCTACAGGTCGAATCAAAAGAATTGGGTTTGTTGCTGGTTGTAATCACAGCAATGGTTGCCTAAAGATATATGAGGAAAGGATATGAAGCCTACCTTGCATTTTTACTGAACACTAAGGAAACAATGCTGAAAATCGAGACTGTGTCGATAGTATGTGAGTACCTAGATGTGTTTCCGAAGGAATTACCCGGATTACCTCTGAAAGGGAGATAGAGTTTGGTATTTAATTGGTGCCAGGGACGACTCCCATTTCTATTGCCCCGGATAGAATGGCACCTACAGAGCTGAAGCAGTTAAAAGCACAGTTGCAAGAGCTGACGGATAAAGGATTCGTTAGGCCAAGTTTTTCACCTTGGGGTGCCCTCATGTTGTTCGTAAAGAAAAAAGATGGTTCGATGAGGTTATGTATCGATTATCGGCAACTGAACAACGTGAATATCAAGAATAAGTATCATTTGCCCAGGATTGATGATTTGTTTGACCAGTTGAGAGGAGCCACCATATTTTCCAAGATAGACTTGAGGTCTGGCTATTATCAGCTGCGAGTTAGAGACTCAGATGTACCCAAGGCAGCTTTTAAAATGAGGTATGGCCATTATGAGTTTCTTGTCATGCCATTTGGGCTGACGAATGCACCGGTTGTGTTTATGGATCTAATGAATAGGATTTTTCAGCCATATTTGGATAAGTTTGTCGTTGTGTTTATTGATTACATTTTGATTTATTGATGACATTTTGATCTACTCTAAAGATGAGACAGAGCATGCGAAGCACCTGAGAATTGTGTTGCAGACCTTGCGGGAAAAGCAGCTGTATGCTAAGTTTAGTAAGAGTGAGTTTTGGCTCCAAAAAGTTGGATTTTTGGGTCATATAGTTTCGGGTGAAGGCATCCGAGTTGATCCAAGTAAGATTTCTGCAATTGTTGAATGGATATCGCCTAAAAATGTAACCGAGGTTAGAAGCTTTTTGGGCTTAGCCGGTTACTATCGAAGGTTTGTAAAAGGATTTTCCATGATAGCAACTCCAATGACGAGGCTGCTACAGAAAGACATTAAGTTTGAATGGACAGAGAAGTGTCAGGAAAATTTTGAGAAGTTAAAGACATTGCTGACCGAAGCTCCTATTTTAGTACTACCTAAACCGAGAAAAGAGCTTTTGGTTTACAGTGATGCATCCTTAAATGGATTGGGTTGTGTACTTATGCAAGATGGCAAGGTGATAGCCTATGCTTCGCGGCAATTGAAGCCTCACGAGAAGAATTATCCAACCCACGACCTAGAGCTTGCTGCTATTGTTTTTGCCTTGAAAATTTGGAGGCATTATTTGTATGGAGAGACTTGCCGTATATTCACGGACCACAAGAGTTTGAAATACTTGATGACTTAGAAAAAATTAAATTTGAGACAGCGGAGATGGTTAGAATTAATTAAGGATTATGATCTGATTATCGACTATCACCTGGGAAAGGTGAATGTGGTTGCTGATGCATTGAGTAGAAAATCCCTATATGCTTTGAGAGCCATGGATACTCATTTGACATTGCTTGATGATGGTTCAGTTCTGGTCGAGCTAGAGGCTAGGCCATCATTTCTACAGGAAATTCATGATGCTCAGCTTAATGATGATGACTTGCAAGCAAAAAAAGCTCAATGTGAGTCTAGTGTTGAGTCAGATTTTCAAATTAGTCCTGATGGATGTTTAATGTTTAGAGATAGGGTTTGTGTACCCAAAGACAATAAAGTTATTCGAAAGATTTTGCAAGAAGCACATAACAGTCGTTTGTCTGTTCACCTGGGAAGTACCAAGATGTACAACGATTTAAAGTAGATGTACTGGTGGAACGGCATAAGAAAAGATGTTTCTAAATTTGTATCGAAATGCTTGGTATGTCAGCAAGTTAAAGTTGAACATCAAGTGCCTTCAAGTTTGTTACAGCCTGTAATGGTCCCTGAATGGAAGTGGGACAAAGTTACCATGGACTTCGTGATGGGATTACCTTTAACTCCGAAAAAGAAAGATGCCATATCGGTTATAGTGGACAAATTGACAAAGTCAGCTCATTTCATCCCGGTAAGGATGGATTATTCTCTTGATAGATTGGTCGATTTGTACATTTTTGAGATAGTGAGATTGCATGGAGTACCACTGTCGATTATTTCGGACAGAGACCCGAGGTTTACTTTGAGATTTTGGAAGAAGTTACAAGAAGCCTTGGGTACAAAGTTGAGCTTTAGCACAGCTTTTCACCCTTAGACCGATGGCCAGTCTGAGCGGATGATTTAGATTCTCAAGGACATGTTGCGCTGTTGCATCCTCGAATTTCAGGGTAGCTGGGAAAAATACCTGCCATTGGTAGAATTTGCCTACAATAATGGTTTCCAAACAAGTTTGAAGATGGCACCTTATGAGGCCTTGTTTGGCAGGAAGTGTCGAACTCTATTGTACTGGACAGAACTCAAGGAAAATTGGATTCATGGAGTTGATCTGATTAAAGAAACTGAAGAAAAAGTTAAAGTGATACGGGATTGTTTAAAAGTAGCATCAGATAGGCAAAAGTCTTATGTTGATCTGAAAAGAAAGAAAATTGAGTTTCAAGTTGGAGATAGAGTATTCTTGAAAGTATCTCCATGGAAAAGGGTATTGAGATTTGGTCAGAAAGGTAAACTGAGTCCACGATTTATCAGACCGTATGAGATCACCGAAAGAGTTAGACCATTAGCCTATCGTTTGGCTTTGCCACCTGAACTGGAAAAGATTCATGACGTGTTTCATGTATCCATGTTAAGGAGATACCGATCAGACCCCTCTCAGGTAATTTCACCGACTGAGATTGAAATTCTACCGGACATGACTAATTGAGAGGAACCGGTTAAGATATTGGCTCGTGAATTTAAACAGTTAAGAAATAAAGATGTGGCTCTAGTAAAAGTTTTATGGCATTGACATGGTGTAGAAGAGGCTACATGGGAGCCGGAAGAAACCATGAGAAGTCAATATACGAATCTATTTTCTGGTAAGACTTTCGAGGACGAAAGTCACTAAGGGGGGAGAAATGTAACATCCGGAAATAGGGACTAGTCGGAATGGTGGTTTCGAGACCAAAAATCTGACGTCAAAATATTTACTTTATAATTATTATGAAGCTTAGAATATGAGTATATGCATGTGTTATAGTTTTATGAAGAAATTCTTTGAGTAAGGTGTTCAATTGGAAATTAGGAACTAAATTGAATAAATTGAAAAACTTGAATTCTAGAAGAAATTTGAATGAAATTGCTTTGGGTTATGAATTAGAAGGTCTTGGAGAAAAATTTGCCCAAATTCTAAGTTTTTGGACAAAAATGGGCTTGCATGGATGGAATTTTAAGGAAAGGGCTTAAGGGCATTTTGGTCATTTGGTATTTTAATGATATAAAATGGGAAAAATGAACCAAAATTAGCCCATTCTCTTTCTTGTCCAGCCGAAACTTCAAGGGCTTCCATAGCTAGGGTTTTCAAGCTTTCCAAGCTCAATAGTAAGTGCTCCCAAGCCCCGTTTTTCATGCTTTTTGTATTTTTGAAATCCCGGTAGCTTGCTCTCTCCATTTCTACCCATATTTCATGCTAGGGTTCATGTTTAAAAATTTACCCATGCATGAGTTGCTTGTATTTTGATGGATTATGGAGGAATATGAAAGATGAATATGTATTAAACATCTTTTCCTAGTTAATTTTCATAAAAAACCCTTATAGGGACTATTTTGCAAAAGATGTAAATGTGTGGTAGAAATGAGAAAATAATGGAAAATCTGGGCTACCATAAGAAGGAAATGTGTTCAGCTAGGCTTGGGTAAGATAGAAATTGCATGTGTTTTATTATACGAGCCTAGGGACTAAATCGTAAAAATGTGAAAGGTTAGGGGCAAAATGGTCATTTGGACCGGGGTAGATATTAAACTTGAAATGTATAATGTAGTGTATTAATGAGTTAAATTTTGTTGCTATAAACCACGAGGAACAAATTTCAGAGGTCGATCAAGGTAAAAGCAAGGTTTCAGAATAATCGAAACACAACTCCGAAAAGAATACTAGGTAAGTTCGGATAACTTAAAGTAAACCCCTAATATGCATAATTGAATGATTTATGAATGCATGATGATTGCATTTATTATTAGCATGAAATATCATAGAAATGCATATTTGATGGTAACATGTGAAAAATGTCTCAGATGAGGTTGACAAAGGGAATTCGATGGATAAACCCTCATTGATATGTGTAAAGAGATCCTGCATGTGTTACAGTAAGGATTTAGCCCAGACGGGTAATCCATGATCTCAAGTATGAAAAGGATCTAGCCCGAACGGGTGTTCCTTAAATGATCAAGCCTCCCGAAGAATATGTGTGCATTATGAATTTAACCCGGACGGATAATCCGATTAGGGTCTGAATTTAGCCTGGATTGGTAATTTAGATCCGAGCTCATTAAGTGTGTTTGTCGTTATAAGGGATTTAGCCTAGACTGGTAATCCTACCATGAGATGTGAGGTTCGCGAGAGTGCATATATGTGAAATGATCATTCGTAAGAATTGACGGATAATGGGTATTCCATCGAGATTTCCTAGAAACTCAACGGGATAAATATGATGTTTGTCAATAAGATGATGAATGATGAGCTCATCTACATAAATTACATGATGCTTTGATATGTAACTAACTCATTGATTGAGTGCATGTGATAGAGAATCGTTTCATAATTGATGATGTCATGATTTAAATATGGATGTATGCTAATTACTCGGTAAGTTTACTTTTCGGTTATTTGAAAAGTATTTTTGAGTATTTTGTTATGTGTCATTTGCTTTTCCAAATGAAGGCATGTAAAAATATGTTTATATCTTTGTATATGGCCACGAAAATTGGCTTAATTGAAGTAGGCTATGACCTACGAATTTATGCATGGTTTTATTTACAAGTGATGGGTCGTTACCAATTTGCAATGAGTCACATGAACGAGCCAATTCCGGATGAATTTAAGTGACATGGGAACCCAAGAACACTAAGTGGGAAATAACCTATCATGTATGAAACCAATGATATGAGGTTTCCATACATCTAGTTTAATCAAGATCATTTACAAGTGTATAATTGTGTTTTACTTTGAATTTGGTAACCACTAAGCACAAGTAGTAGAAAGGGGTGACTAAAGGCTTGGAAAATAGCCTGTTAGAGTCCACATGGTTAGAAACACGGGCGTGTGTCTAGGCTGTGTGTGACACACGGTTCCCTCCCATGGGCGTGTGCTATGGCCGTGTGTCCCCTGCACTTAAAATTTTAGCTCAAAGTTGTACACGGGTAAGTCACACGGGCGTGCACCATGGCCGTGTTAAAAAGACAGTGTCGTCCAAGGGTAGGTAGCACGGGTGTGTGCCATGGCCGTGTTGATAAGTCAGTATTGGCCACGGCTAAAAGGCATGGGCGTGTCCCACGTCACACGGGTGTGTGAGTCCACACGGCCCACCTACACTGGCGTGTAACATTTTATGATAAGGAAAAAAAAGTTCCTAAGGAGCCCAAGGTTTATCAAACGTACCTGAATTTTCCCTACACTACCTTTAGGTATGTTATAGGCCTCGAAGGCCTATATAATGGACGAGTTGTTCATGGATGAAAAGCTTAAAATTTGAGTAAAACTTGATGACCAAATTTGGTACATTTCGAAATGTAAAGTCCTGGTAATGCCTCGAACCCTATCCTGGTGTCGGGTACAGGTGAGGGGTATTACAATTAACATATTTCATGGATTTTCATGCCAACATTATAACCAATTATCATACATTCATAACGCATGCAATTAGACATATTAATAGTTTACTTAAAGTTATTTGAACTTACCTGGTATTCGTTTCGGTTTTGCATCTCGGTTATTTCGAAACTTTTTGTTTTGCTCGATCGACCTCTGAAATTTATTCCTTGGGGTCTATAACAATAAAACTGAATTATCTATATCTTAAATTATTTTTTTCGAGTCTAAATTTCACCCTGGACAAAATGACCGTTTTGCCCCTAACCTTTCACATTATTTACGATTTAGTCCCTACGCTCGTATGATGAAATGCATGAATTTTCTACATTACCCAAGCCTAGCTGAATGTTCTTTCCTCTTATGGAAGCCCACATTTTTCCATTATTTCACATTTCTACCACATATTTTACACCTTTTGCAAAAAGGTCCTTTTAGGGGTTTCTCATGAAAGTCACCTAAAAAAAGTTGTTTAACACACATCCAACTTTCATATTCCTCCATAAAACATTAAAGAATAAACATGTCACACATGAGTCACTTTGCAACATGAACCCTAACTCAAAATATGGGTAGAAATGGAGAGAGTACGCTACTGAAATTTTAAAAATACGAAGAACATTAAAAACGGGGCTAGGGAACACTTACTATTGAGCTTGGAAAGCTTGAAAACCCTAGCTATGGAGAACACCAATTTTTGGCAGCAACATGCAGAGAATGGGCTAATTTTTGCCTTTATTTTCCCATTTTATTTCATTAATTAGCCAAATAACCAAAATGCCCTTAAGCCCTTTCTTTCAAATTTTATCCATACATGCCCATTTAGTTCAAAAAACTTAGAATTTGGGAAAACTACTCCTTAAGTAATCTAAAGCAATTTCATACAAATTGGTTTTAGAATCCAAGTTTTGCAATTTATTCAATTTGGTCCTTATTTTCCAATTGGACTCCTTACTCGTAGAATTTCTTCATGAAACTTTAACACTTGTATATTTTCATATTCTAGACCTCCTAATAATCATAAAACAATTATT
Source organism: Gossypium arboreum (assembly GCF_025698485.1). Classification (NCBI taxonomy): domain Eukaryota; kingdom Viridiplantae; phylum Streptophyta; class Magnoliopsida; order Malvales; family Malvaceae; genus Gossypium; species Gossypium arboreum. The sequence continues at coordinate 77,662,525 of NC_069077.1, read as the reverse complement.
TCAATATTGGATTTGTGATCTCGAAACCACTGTTCCGACTAGGCCCTATTTTGGAATGTTACATGTTTGGATCCATCACGTGAATAAATCAATATGTCATCAATGAATACAACAACAAATTGATCCAGATACGGTCTAAAAATTCTATATATCAAATCCATAAAAATAACAGGTGAGTTAGTCAATCCGAAAGGCAAAACCAAAAATTCATAGTGGCCGTACCTCGTTCTGAAAGCAGTTTTCAGAATATTTGAGTCTTTCACTCGCAACTGATAATATCCTGATATCAGATCTATTTTCGAAAACACAGCAGCTTCTTTCAACTGATCAAACAAATCATCAATTTGAGCCAAAGGATACTTATTCTTGATAGTCACATTGTTCAACTGATGATAATCGATACACATTCTTATCGTATCGTCTTTCTTTTTCACAAATAGAACCGGAGCACCCCAACCGGTCTAGTAAACCCTCTATCGGTTAATTCTTGCAACTGAGATTTTAATTCTTTCAGTTCAGTCAGAGCTATTGTAATCGGAGTAGTACCAGGTACCAATTCAATGCCAAATTCTACTTCTCTAATCGGAGGTAATCCCAGAAGTTCTTCAGGAAATACATTAGGGAACTCACATACAATAGGCACTGATTCAACTTTCTTTTCTGACACTTTCGAATCAATCACATAAGCAAAGTAGGCTTCACAACCCTCTCTAATACTCAAAGTTTTCATTGAAGATATCACAGTAGGCAATCCATTCAAATCACTAGATTCAATTCTAACTATTTCATCATTTTTGCATCTCAAATCAATAGCTTTCCATTTTCAGTTCACAACAGCATCATGCAAAGTTAACCAATCCATACCCAGAATTATATCAAATTCATCAAAAGGTAATAGCATCAGATTAGCCAAAAAACATGTATCTCGAAACATTAACGGACAATTCTTGCAGACTTTATCAACCAAAACACATCTATCTAGGAGTTCGAAACTCTAATTACAAATTTAGTAGACTCTACAGGCAAAGTCTTATTGTTCACTAAGTTCATGCATATATACGAATTTTTTGATCCAGGATCTATCAAAGCATTCACAGAAGTATCATAAAGAGTGAATGTACCCGTAACCACATCTGACAACGAAGCTTCCTCACGAGCTCAAAGAGCATAGGCTCTAGCAGGTGCACGAGCCTCTGATCTAATAGTTGTATCTTTTGTCCCTCTCTGACTGCCACTTATATTTCCCGTATTTCTGAGAGGTCTACCACGAGAAGCATTGCCACTTGGCCTCGGATGCTGAACATTATTTTGTAACACCCTTTACCCGTGTTTGACGCCAAAACAGGGTACAAGGCATTACCGGACTTAATCACTAATCATCATATAAAAACCGATTCATAATTTCACTCTAATTTAAAATTTTTTCAAACACATTCAAGCTGTCCCTTAAAAAAAGCTTACAAGGCCCATATCATGCTTTAATTCAACCACACACATAGGTAAGCATGCACATTCATAAATTGCATCATTTAATTAATAACATAATCAAGACTATCTATATTAAATGACTTTATACAATATAGACCTTTAAATAACATAGGTCAGTATTTTAAGCCAATTCCTAGCAACTTAATAACAATTAAACGAGTCTCCATACATGCCAAAGACTTAAAATACCTTAAAACCTTTATATATTGACCAATAGTTTGATAGTGTGATTTAACCTCCGGCGACCTCCAACTCGAGCTAACATCTGTGACATTATAGGAAAAAGGAAAGGAAGGGAGTAAGCATTATAGCTTAGTAAGTAAGTATGTAAATATTAATAAACAATACATTATCATACTTTAAACAAAGTCACAGTATATTCCCGGAATATTAACATTACAAAAACACATACTTTCACTGTTACAATCATAAACAGGTTCAAAATAAGCTATCTAGCAGAGTACCAGCAACTAAATTATTTATTTCTGGAGCTACAGAACTCCAAATTATAGACCGTTAATTTTCCTTGAAACTAAATTCACATATTTTCTTACCATAAAATTTTCAGAATTTTTGGTCTAGCCAATTAGTACATTTTATTCATTGAAATTACCCCTATTTCACTACTTAATTGTTCTGACCACTCTTCACTACGAATCAATTTTCTCCTCGTACAGAATTTAAAGGATGTTCTCGTTTATTTCATTTGAAACTAGACCAATTAAGGATTTCAATAATATAAATTATATCCCATAATTATTTTTTTACAATTTTTAGTGATTTTTCCAAGTCAGAACTGGGGATCACGTAGTCATTCTAAACCAGTCTCTCAAAAACTTAAATATCTCATAATATAGAATTCCTTTGATTGCTCTGTTTCTGTTATATGAAAATAGACTCATTAAGATCTAATTTGATATCTCATTCAGTCTCTGATTCAATTTCTACTATTTTTGGTAATTTTTATATTCACATCACTGCAACTATCCAGAATAGTTTTATTGTCAATTTTGATCTTTCACACTTCAATTGTATTCATCACTTTCCCATAACAATCTTTTCAATTTCCAATCACATATCGAGTATATTGCTCATAAATTACACACATATATACTTACACTTATCATCAAAAAGTCATACACAATTTCATTTAATCAATTTCCCAGTTGAACGCTTCGGAATAATAACAGATACGCGATGGTATCGCACACAGCCCACCTTTAAAATCGAAGCTCGCTTGTACACATAGTGGCCTTCACTTAGCACCACTCATGTGACCTAGCTCGATTGTACACATAATTTTGGCTCTCTTGTACACATGGTGAACACTTAGTACCACCCATGTGACCTAGCCAGTTTATCTCGTAGCTCTTTTGTCTACATGGTGTCCTTCACCTGGAACCACGCATGCGACCTAGCTACATATATCCTGTAGCTCACTTGTCCACATGGTGTACACATACTATCACCCATGTGACCTAGCTACATCATAATGTCTCGTAGCTCTCTTGTACACATGATGTGCACTCAGCATACAAGTGACCTAGCTACATACCATCTGTATCATCCAATCTTTTCGAAGGTTCAACCGGGATTTCTCTCTCTTTCTAATACTTGATTCCATACTTCCAATAGTTAATTATGATTTAAAAATCAGCTATAATACATAAAATATGCTGAAATACAAAAACATAATAAAAATAATGTATTATTTACATACTTTCTCATTTCCATGTCGAATTAATATTGAACATTTAAATCATCATAATTATACTTACTTTCAACACCTCGACAATCATGGTAAATATATCAATTTTACATTGAAACATGCATAAATTAATGCTTATTATACATATGAACTTACCTCGATACTAAAACGGCCATTTTACCAACTTTCTCGATTTTTTATTTTTCTCCCATTCTATATTCAAATCTCGTTTTCCGGGATCTAAAACATCATATTTTACTTATTTAATTAATGTACTATTCAAAACAGTCCTTAACTCAAACTTTGGCAAAATTACAATTTTGTTCCTAAACTTTTACATATTTACACTTTTTCCCCTAGGCTCCAGAATTAAACTTCATCCCTTATTCCTATGTTTTATGACATGCTGATCATTTTCCCCTTCTATGGCAACATCAAATTCTCACTCTAACACATAGTTATGAACAATAACAACATTTACCGATTAAGCTGTTTTACTCATTTTTGCTTAAAACTGCTTAGCAAAAGTTGTTTAACATAATTTCAGCCTTCATATTCTACCATAAAACATCAAAATAAACACATTTCACCTATCAGTATTTTTCCAAATATAAACCCTAGCTTAAATTATTGCTAGAATGAGCTTAATCAAGTTACCAGGATTCCAAAATCGTAAAGAACTTGAAAAACGGGGCTAGAACGCACTTACTATTGAGCTTGGAAAGCTTGAAAACCCTATCCATGGCTTCTCCCATGCTAATTTCGGCCTCCATGAAAGATGAGTCAATTTTGGCTTTATTTTCCCTTTTTATTTCTTTTAATTACCAAATAACTAAAATGCCCTTATGGCCTTTCTTTAAAATTTTGTCCTATTCATGCCAATTTTTGTCCAAACGAAATATAATGGTCTAATTACCATTTAAGGACCTCCTCTTTAAACCCCCATTTCAACCACTATTCCATTTAGGCACTATTTCGAGATGTTACATTTCTCCCCCCATTTAGGGATTTTCGTCCCCAAAAAATCTTACCGGTAAAAAGATTCAAAATCTTTTCTCAAAATTTCTTAAACATCTCCAAACAAATTTTCTTCAAAGCAGTACTTTCAAAATCACCCCACTATCAAATTGAAATCCAATATAACTAAGTTTCAACTCCGTATGACCTCTATATTAATCGAAAACTATTTCCAATTCTCACATTTGCTTTCACTTTTTTTTTAACCAAAAACTCTGCATTCAACTATTAATACAGCTTAATCATTATTCTTCTGTCTAATTTTATCAATACTGAATCCACATTATCTCATTCACAATCAAAATTTATTTTTTCAAAAAAAAAATCCAGCAATCATATATTTTAAGCATCATACCTAGATGAGTTAATTAACTAAGTCTAATCTTTCTTTAACTGTAACATTTCAGAATTCAGAAAATCTTCATATTAACCTGACATCTTTTCTGCAACTGAGTTCATTTATTAAACCATTCTCAAATGCTATCACATTGTCAATTAATCTTATTGGAAGGGGGTGAGGCTATAACACTTCTAACTTGCCTCTTATATATTCATGCATATAACTTAACAATCATCAATATATATAATTTGCTTCAAATAACTCAACATGCATATTCATTTTACACAACCCTCCTATCATCTTATACAAACAAATACACTTATACATGCATTCATAATTCTCAAATAGAACTACTCATAACATTCATTTAATTTCACAAGTTACACTCATAGCATCACACAATTGCCAATCAACATGTACACTTATCATAATATAAACTTTCTTTCATCTCATCTTTCATATTCCAAGAGAAATTCTTATTCACGACTCATTCATTATCACATAAAAATCATGAACTGGTATTCTTACCTTTTACGAGTCTCATTTCATCTTAATATTATCACAGTTATATAATTCACTTTAGATAGACTTACACACATATTCATATTTTAAAACAAATGCACTCAAACATACATTCCACAAATTTAAGTAAATCTATTTATAACATTCACTTAGTCAAATAAGTTAGACACATAATATCATGTCAATGTCAAACGAACATGGATAAGATTATAACGAGGTAAACTTTCATTTCATTTCACTTTTCTATATTTCTCCACTTATGTCTATTTCATTTTACACTTGACCTCACACATATCATCACAAGTCACCAAGATCAATTTAAGTACACCAATATATCCACCAAATTATACGAACTTACTTAACACCTTTTTACACTGTCGATGGTAGCTCGGTTGGAAAACACTTCTGTCTCAATAGAACTATTTCATCGGGATCGGGAGGCATAACACTATCACAGGTAGTAATATGGCATGTATAGCTTAACTCATACACATACTAGGTAAGTCCGAGAACCGACTAAACCATAGCTCTGATACCACTAAATGTAACACCCCTTACCCGTGTTTGACGCTGGAACAGGGTACGAAGCATTACCAGACTTAATCACTAATCATTGAATAAAAACACTCTAATTTAAAACTTTTTCAAACACATTCAAATTGTCCCTTAAAAAGAGCTTACAAGGCCCATATCGTGCTTTAATTCAACCACACACATAGGCAAGCATGCACATTCATAAATTGCATCATTTAATTAATAACATAATCAAGAGTATCTACATTAAATGAATTTATACAATAGAGACCTTCAAATAACATAGAATCAGTATTTTAAGCCAATTCCTAGCAACTTAATAACAATTAAACGAGTCTCCATACATGCCAAAGACTTAAAATACTTTAAAACTTTTATATATCGATCAATAGTTTGATAGTGTGATTTAACCTCCGGCGACCTCCAACTCGAGCTAACATCTGCAACACTATAGGAAAAAGGAAAGGAAGGGAGTAAGCATTATAGCTTAGTAAGTAAGTATGTAAATATTAATAAACAATACATTATCATACTTTAAACAAAGTCACAATATATTCCCGGAATATTAACATCACAAAAACACATACTTTCACTGTTACAATCATAAACAGGTTCAAAATAAGCTATCTAGCAGAGTACCAGCAACTAAATTATTTATTTCTGGAGCTACAGAACTCCAAATTATAGACCGTTAATTTTCCTTGAAACTAGATTCACATATTTTCTTACCATAAAATTTTCAGAATTTTTGGTCTAGCCAATTAATACATTTTATTCATTGAAATTACCCCTATTTCACTACTCAACTGTTCTGACCACTCTTCACTACAAATTAATTTTCTCCTCGTACAGAATTCAAAGGATGTCGTTTATTTCATTTTAAACTAGAATAATTAAGGATTACAAGAATATAAATTATATCACCTAATTATTTTTGTACAATTTTTAATGTTTTTCAAGTCGAGGCGGGGATCACGTAGTCATTCGAACCGATCTCTCAAAAACTTAAATATCTCATAATATAGAATTCGTTGCTTGCTCTGTTTCGATATGAAAATAGACTCATTAAGCTCTAATTTGATATCTCATTCAGTCTCGATTCAATTTCTACTATTTTGGTAAATTTTTAGATTCACGCCAACGCAACTATCCGAACATTTTATTGTCAATTTTGATCTTTCACACTTCAATAGTATTCATCACTTTCCCATAACAATCTTTCCAATTTCCAATCACATATCGAGCATATTGCTCATATGTTACACACGTATATACTTACACTTATCATCACAAAGTCATACACAATTTCATTTAATCAATTTCCCAATTGAACGCTTCGGAATAAAAACAGATACGCGATAGTATCGCACACATCCCACCTTTAAAATCGAAGCTCTCTTGCACACATAGTGGCCTTCACTTAGCACCACTCATGTGACCTAGCTCGATTGTACACATAATTTTGGCTCTTTTGTACACATGGTGAACACTTAGTACCACCCATGTGACCTAGCCAGTTTATCTCATAGCTCTCTTATCTACATGGTGTCCTTCACCTGGAACCACGCATGCGACCTAGCTACATATATCCCGTAGCTCACTTGTCTACATGGTGTACACATAGTATCACCCATGTGACCTAGCTACATCATAATGTCTCGTAGCTCTCTTGTACACATGATGTGCACTCAGCATACATGTGACCTAGCTACATACCATCTGTATCATCCAATCTTTTCGAAGGTTCAATCGGGATTTCTCTCTCTTTCTAATAATTGATTCCATACTTCCAATAGTCAATTATGATTCAAAAATTTGATACAATACATAAAATATGCTGAAATACAAAAACATAATAAAGATAATGTATTATCTACATACAAACTTACATACTTTCTCATTTCCATGTCGAATTAATATTGAACATTTAAATCATCATAATTATACTTACTTTCAACACCTCGGCAATCATAGTAAATATATCAATTTTACATTGAAACATGCATAAATTAATGCTTATTATACATATGAACTTACCTCGATACTAAAACGGCCATTTTACCAACTTTCTCGATTTTCAATATTTCTCCATTCTATATTCAAATCTTGTTTTTCGGGATCTAAAACATCATATTTTACTTATATAATTAATGTACTATTCAAAAAAGTCCTTAACTCAAACTTTGGAAAAATTACAATTTTGCCCCTAAACTTTTGCATATTTACACTTTTGCCCCTAGGCTCGGGAATTAAACTTCATCCCTTATTCTTATGTTTTATGACATGCTGATCATTTTTTCCTTATATGGCAACATCAAATTCTCCCTCTAATACATAGTTATGAACAATAACAACTTTTACCGATTAAGCCGTTTTACTCATTTTTGCTTAAAACCGCTGTGACAGCCCTAATTTGACTCTAGTCGAGAAGTGGTTTCAGGACCACAAAATCGAGTCACAAGAATAATTAAATGTTATATTTTATGCCTGCTATAAGTGAAAGTGTATGTGTGAAAATTTCATGCTTTGATTTTGTCTTTTAAATGTGAAATTAATTAGAAAGGACTTATGTGTGAAACTTTGGAAATGTGATAGGTTAAATGGTAGTGGGAAAATAATGCATGGTGGAAAAAATGTAGACTTGCATGTCAAATTCCCCACTTTAGAGGAAGTGGCGGCCATGATGGTATGGGATACAAAATATATGCATTTTGTATTAATATTATAATGACTACATGGTTTTATAATAGGAAATAAGTATTAGAAAAAAAAAAAGAAAGCCATACATCCTTGCCTTGTTCTTGCCGAATTTTTGAGAAAGAAAGAAGAAATATGCTTTGAGGATTTGGCAATATAGCAAGCTAAAAATTTAAGGTAAATTTCATGTAGTTTTGTTAATTTTTAATAGATGTGTGATCCTTGTTTAATTAGTCTTAAAGCCCATATTGAAATTTTGATTTCGGTTGAGGTATGTGCATTCGGTCATAGAGAAAATTGAATCAAATTTGGTTGTTTGTCTTAATTAAGGAGAGAAATTTATGAATCTATAATTATAAGTGACTAAGTGGTAAAATATTGGGTTGGAGGGACTTGTATGTGAAGAGATGGCATTCAGTTAAGAGTATCTTTGACAAATTTAGTTCTTGTTATTTTGCATGAACTTAGATTAATTTGTAAGGACTTGAAAATACTAAGGAATATTCGGATGAAGTGAAATAGATAAAATGTTGAGTAATTACATGTTAAGGATGTTAAGGCTTAATTGTTAATGTCCTAATTTTATAAAGGGCATTATGAATTAATTTTAAGTTGTGTTATTTTATATATATATATATATATATATATATAATCTATAGGGTAATGTTAAGTGGATCAATTGATCGATTAAATAGTTGCTTTACTTTAATTTAAGCTCAAGACCCAAAGAACCGAGATTTGGATCGGGAAAGGCGAAGTTAGCCGAGTAGTCGACACTATTGTACGAAGTTGTCGAGGTAAGTTCTTAAGTAATTTAAATTCAATTCGGTATGCTTAGAATTTGAATAAACATAGTAAGGTAAAATGCTTGATTATATAGATGTATAAATATAATGTGATGGATATATGTTTGGAGAAATGATTAGAGCCGAATGTGGCTAAATTATTAATCCGAAATAGACATAGAAATATAATATGCTGCATGTGTGTTTGAATAAATAAATTGAGCCGAATGTAGTTATACTTTTTGAATTGAAATAGACATTGAGACAAGGTGCCGAAGTATTTTTAAATGAAAGGATTGATGAAATGGATGTGTATCAAAGTAGTTGTGTTACGACTTATGTAACACCCCATACCCGAGACCGCTGCCGGAGTCGGACACGAGGGGTTAACGGCTTAAACCATTCATTTTCACAGTCCATTTTAAAAATTTTCCAGGCAGTTGGCTAACTGCGTCACTGTCACTTTAAAAATCATATCTTGAGTTCCAAAACTCGGAAATCAGTTTTGTAATTTTTCCCCGAAACTAGACTCATATATGCATCTAAAATTTTTTTTCTAGAATTTTTGGTCAGGCCAATTAGTACAGTTTATTAGTTAAAGTCTCCCCTGTTACAGGGTGTGACTACACTGACCTTCATGCATTACGACCTGGATATCTCCCTGTACATGGATTCAATACTGATGCCGTTTGTTTCTATAGAAACTAGACTCAAATAGGAATCTATACATATATGGCATGACTCCTAATTATTTCTGGTTAATTTATAATGAATTTCCAAAGTCGGAACAGGGAATCCAGAAACCGTTCTGGCCCTGTTTCACGAAAACCCAAATATCTCTTAACATACAACTCATATGACGGTTTCGTTTCTTCCATATGAAAGTAGATTCATCAAGGTTCATTTACATAATTTATTCACTATTTAATTCCATTTCTACTATTTTTAGTGATTTTTCACATCCACATCGCTGCTGCTGTCAGCATCTGCCTTTAAGGTAGACTTTACCTATTTCATAGTTTCCATGATTCAATTAGCCCTTTTTGCATACATAGCACAAAGTATAATCATGATTAACCATTCCAATGGCTAATCGTTTCCAAACATTTCCATACCTCTTAGTGATCAACATACAAAACGATTATAGTACTAAGTTAAAAACGTATATAAGCCATTTTCGCATGGCTATCCAAATTTACACAAAATCCATGGGTACATGACCAACAACAAAAGGGTAGTCCTATACATGCCATTTCAAAGTTCAACCAAAATTGTACCAAAAGGGGGCTTTGATAGTGTGGGAGACTTCGACTTCCAAAAATCCTGAGCCCGATAGCTAACGAGCCAAAATCTATAAAACAGAGAAACAAAGAAACGCAGTAAGCAATTTATGCTTAGTAAGTTTTGAGCAAGGGATTCCAGCACAACAAAAGCATAGCATTCATATAGCTAAACGGATAATTTCATATGCACAAATTCTCAATATCATACTTACTTCACATTACCAACCCTTATGTTCATACAAAAGATCAACTTAGCTAAAGGCGGTAGCTCGTTTATCAACCGGCGAATACTTATTTGTAAGGGCTCAACTAATTCAAAGCACATACTGAAACATATCTCATTGTTGGGATTTCACAAGCGTATTAACTGAAATTTTTACAGCAAGTTCATTCATTCCCGAATCACGTACCTTCGGAGTTTAACGGATATAGCTACTCGTTCAAATGCCTTGGGACATAGCCGGTTATAGTAACTCGCACAAATGCCTTGGGACTTAACCGGATTTAGTAACTTCGCACAAATGCCTTCGGACTTAACCCGGATTTAGTAACTCGCACAAATGCCTTGAATCTTAGTCCGGATATAGTCACTTAGCACAAAGCCTTGGGACTTAGCCGGACATCATTGAATAACCATGCACATTTATCAATAAATCATGACACATTCAGTATTTCATTTTCATTGGCAAAACTCAAACACAAGGCACTTTTCACACTTGCAATTTCGGCTCAATAGCCACACACAAAAAGCATGATTTTAGTTTGCTTAAAACATGATCTAATCAAAGCATAATCTAAGTTCTATTACTCAAGAACTTACCTCGGATGTTGTCGAGCGATTCGATGGCTATTCGACCACTTTTTCCTTCCTTTATCGGATTTAGTTCCCTTTGCTCTTGAGCTTAATTTAACAAATAAATTGATTTAATCATTTGAGCATCGAAAAGAGGAACTCAAGGTACTTAGCCCACATATATTCATTAGACATTAAAGTCACATATGTACGGAATCATGAATCAAACTCAACACATTAGTTAGTACTCTCCTTAGCGAATTTTCTAAGTCAAGATAAAGCCTTCAACATGCTTACCTATGGCCGAACAACACATCAACCTATGTGCTCATTCATGTGGCCGATTATGCATGTCTATGTTGAGGCCAATTATATACTCAATACCACACACAAATGGCATACCTTTTACTAACTAATGCATTACATATTATAACTCAATACGCATCCATCATGTACTCCATAACCGAAACACCATCATATGTAAGTATATACCTTGAGATATTGTATATGTCATACCAATACGTCATGTGCAAACATATATATATATATGTGCAAGAGCCGAATCTCAAAGTTGATTATAACTAAACATGAACATAAATCCAAAACACAAATCTTACCTACCATGCAATAAGTATAAATCATACTTATGGGTATACCATGGCCGAATACATCACAACACCATACCATTTCAATTTTGGTCATGGTTAAACAAAGAACTTAATGTCTCACTCAAAAATGCTAAAAGAAAATCCAAGAGTCCTCAATCCACCATCACATGTATCATTATCAAGCTTCATATTTAGCATGCAATGGCATTAACACAAAATCCACCTTGGCGAATATCATCCCCATGACATAGCAAAGATTTGAACCATGGGCTAATTAGAACTCAAGCTAGCAACTAAAACATGCATGAATCTCATGGCACAACCTCAAACATACCTTAATCTAGATACAAGTATGGCCAAACCTCCTCCTAATCCTCTTCCAAACCAAGCATGAAGCAAGAACTCCTTCCTTCTTCCTTAGAATTTTCGGCTCAAAGAAATGAAAAAGGATGAACAATTTTTTTTTCTTTTTCTTCAACTCACGGCAAAATGGGGGGAAATGGATGAGACCATTTTTTTTTTCATCACTCCTCCCTTTCATTATTCAATTACCATGCTCATTATTTTATTTTTCCTTACATACACCATTGTCACAACATGTTTTATGACATGTTTTGCCCATCACTCTTTGTCATGGCCGGCCACTACTAATTAGGGGGGGAAATTTGACATGCAAGTCCTCCCTTTGGATTACATGCACTATTAGATCCTTATAGATTAGCCTATCACATTTCAAAAGTGTCACACAAGTCCTACTAACCGAATTCACATGCAATCGACTAAATCGAAGCTTGAAATTTTCACACATTCATAATTACATATTCTAGACAATAAATATTACGTTCAAACATTTCGGTGACTCGGTTTAGTGGTCCCGAAACCACTTCCCGACTAGGGTCAATTTTGGACTGTCACAACTCATACTATGTGTAATCTTAGCAATGAGCTAAGTAGTGAATGATAGTAACATCGGGCTAAAAGCCTAGCAGGCATATTGCCGGTGATATGATTCAGGTTATAATTCTAGCAGGCTACATGCTGGTATGATTTTTAGTGACTAAGAATTGATGTGTTATTGAACAAGTTAAAAATGAGTGTAAAGCCAAGTATGAGTTAAATTGTTATTAATTCGTAATAAGGTACGCATGTGAATAGTTATGAGAATTTTTGTATGTAATTTATGATTGAATGATGGCTATGATTTAAATGATATTGATTTGGTATATCAAATTGAAGGTAAGTTATATTGAATTGGTGAAACATATAAGCCTATATTGAGTTGATATATTTGTTTATGTGGGGAATTGAATAGAAATTGCATATTCGGTCATATGAAGTGTTTCATTTAATTAAAGGATTGAATTTCATGTAAGGATATATCGTATAAATATATTGTAACACCCCGTACCCGAGACCGTTGCCGGAGTCGAACACGAGGTGCTAACCGACTTAATCCATTTACTCTCACAGTCCAATTAAATTTTTTTTTCAGACGCCTGGCTAACTGCATCACTGTCACCATAAAAATCATAACTCGAGTTCCACAACTCGAAAATCAGATTCGTAATTTTTCCCTTAAACTAGACTCATATATCTATCTACAGATTTTTTCTAGAATTTTTGGTCGGGCCAATTAGTACATTTTATTAGTTAAAGCCTCCCCTGTTACAGGGTGCGACTACACTGACCTTCATGCATTACGATTTGGATATCTCCCTGTACAGGGCTTCAATACTGATGCAGTTTGTTTCTATAGAAACTAGACTCAAATAGGAATCTATACATATATGGCATGAATCCTAATTATCTCTGGAAAATTTACAATGAATTCTCAAAGTCGGAACAGAGAATCCAGAAACCGTTCTGGCTCTGTTTCACGAAAACCTAAATATCTCTTAACATACAACTCATATGACCGTTTCGTTTCTACCATATGAAATTAGATTCATCAAGGTTCATTTACATAATTTATTTGCTATTTAATTCCATTCCTAATATTTTTAGAGATTTTTCACATCCACATCACTGCTGCTGCCAGCATTTATTTTTAAGGTAAACTTTACCTATTTCATGATCCTCCATGGATCAACTAGAGTTTGTCATACATATACCAAAAATGATCATGAATAACCATTCCCATGACTAACCGTTACCAACATTTCCATACCTCTTGATGGACGACATACAAAATGATTACAATGCTATGATCAAGGTATACTTAAAGCCATTTTCGCATGGCTTATATACATTAACCAAAACATCCTCCGCTACTAGCCTATTCTATACATGCCATAAGATATTCCAAACATAGCAGTACCAAGCGGTGGATAGCGATAGTGTGACTAGTTCTTGACGATCCCGAGCCTGTAGCTTCAAGAATGAGACCTATAAGGCAGAGGAAACAAAGTACACGGAGTAAGCATTACAATGTTTAGTAAGTTTCAAGCAGTGTCAACAGATAACAATCAAGTTATAACATAGTTGTTCGTATTTTTATTTCACTCTTCTTTCGGGCATACCACCCTTTTATCCAAATATGCATATCTCATCATAATCATAGGAATAGTCTCATGGATTGCTCTCGTATACATCACATAACTACATTATGGTTTAGTTTAAATCAAGCTCACATATAAACTTGGAGTACATACCTGTTTAACCTTTCGCATTGTGTATTTTTATAAGCAATTCTTATAAAAGAAGTCTTACCCGGACATAATCTCCACAATCTCCACACGTAGTCATCGGGTCTTACCCGGTCATAATCTCCACACGTAGTCATCGGGTCTTACCCGGTCATAATCTCCACACGTAGTCATCGGGTCTCACCCGGAACATATTCCAAGTTTCATGTACATTTAATCACATGTTACAACATTCACATTAGCCATTCGGCTTTACCACATATGCATATCACACATATATTTTACATTATCCATTAGGCCTTATCACATATACATACACTTTCACATTCACCACATCGGCCATTAGGCCTCATCACATATACATACACTTTCACATTCACCACATCGGCCATTAGGCCTCATCACATATACATACACTTTCACAAATTTTAGTATCAAGGATCCATCTAATACTCATATATCATTTTACAATATCACGATTTAGAATCCAAGTATGGGTTCAATCAATAGCTTATGAGCAACTAAAACAAGTTTTATCCATGTTTGCAACAAAATCACATATTCGCTGCGAGCTGTTTTCCTGAGCAATGGTCACTAAATTATTCATAACCGGAGCTACAAGACTCCAAATCACTCGACGTTAATTTTATCTGAATATAGACTCATACGTCTTTCATCCATAAAATTTTCAGAATTTTAGGTGTGGCCAATCAATACCAGATTTTTCTTAAAGTTTCCCCTGTTTCACTGTTTGACTAATCTGACCACTCTTCGCTACGAATCAAATTTTTCATTGTACAGAATTCATAATGGGTTCTATTTGATTCCATTTGAAACTAGACTCATTAAGGAGTCTAAGCATATAAATCTTATCTTATAACCATTTTTGTACAAATTATAATGATTTTCCAAAAACAGAATAGGGGATTTCGGAGTCATTCCGACACTGTCCCGCACAACTTTAAATATCTCTTTATAGGAAATTTCTTTGCTTCCACGGTCTCTTTTATAAGAAACTAGACCAACTAAGTCTTGATTGCACATTTTATTCAGCCTATAATTCCACACCAACAATTTATAGTGATTTTCTAAAATCACATTACCGCTGCTGTCCAAGCAATTTATTACAATTTGCTCTTAACTTTCTAAGTCCCAACACTTATGAACTTACCGTTGGGTTTAAGACACATCATGGCCACATCATATCTTATCAAATCAACTCATTATGTCCTATTATGACTGAATTTACTCAACGATTAATCTCTTAAAACTTACCTCGAAAGTGGTCGACGATTAGGTATCCACGTCTATTCGTTTACATACTCTTTTTCCCTTATCCGACTTTGATCCTCTTTGCTCTTAAGCTAAAGCCGCAGAGCACTTTCGAACACCATCACTCAGCTTGGATTGAAGCATCGGATACAAAAACTTTAACCTTCATGTACAATTAATTTCGGCATTAGCATCAAATATAATAGCCCATTTCTTCCCACCTTGAATCTATGCATCCATTTAATCGTAGTTTGTTCAAGCACTCATACAACAAAATTCATCCAATTCCACCAATTCAATAAGTATTTTATAGCAAATCTAATAACTAAATGTTATTAATGAGATTCATACCAAGCCCGAATATTCATTAACAACCAAAGCATATATATTCAATAATTTGGCCGAATAGATCCTTTCTATTCCATTTAACTACCATAAATTTAAAGTATTCATATCAAGTTCATGAGTTTCTAATTTCGTTACTTCAACCATTCAAAGCCTATCTAATTTCTCAAATAGATTTCTAACACAAGAATTAAGCCAACCTACTAACCTTAACACCCACATTCGGCAAGTGACCACACACACATTCTCATAACCGAATTTCCATATTACTAAAATCCTCAATACACATATTCCCCTTATTCAACTTCAATTTAAGCTCCCAACTCATAAAACATAAGGAATAGAAATCATCTTCTAAGTTTCCTACCTTAACCGAATGCCCAAATCACCACAAGGATCAAAATTCACACATGGGCTCAATCAAGACCTATCCATCAACTAAAATTTCTTAAAATCTCAAAGAATTTACCTAAAACTTACCTTAATTAAGCAAGTAGAAGACCGAATGCCTAGCTTCTTTTCCCCCCTTTTCTTCCTTTAGTTCACGGCAAGAAGAACCAATTTCTTCTTTTCTTTCTTTCTCAAGTCAAACCAAAAAAGGGGAGAACATGGATGAGACAACTTTGTTCTCATCACCCTCCCATTCATTTCTTTATTTTTCCTTACATACATCACTAACCCAACATGTTTGTGACATGTTTCCACCCATAGCATGGCCGCCACTATGCTTCAATTTGGCTAATTTGACATGCAAGGACAAACACTTTCCCACATGTATTGATAGGCCATTTTACATTTGCCTAGCACATTTCTAAATTTTCTCACATAAGTCCTATGTACTCCATTCACATGCAATTAACTAAATCGAAGCTTACAAATTTTTGCACATTCATATTCACATATTTTAGACCATAAATATCACATCCAAATAATTTGGTGACTCGGTTTAGCGGTCCCGAAACCGCTTTCCGACTAGGGTCACTTTAGGGCTGTCACATATATGTATATATATATGGTGAATTGTATATACTTGGCCACATATGTAAGTAATTATATGATGGTATAATTGACTTTGAGTACTCGGTCAAGTTAACTCAATGGGATTAAAGTACGTCGTTAATGTTTAATTTGGCTACTATGAAATGAAAGTAAGATCGAGATATGTTTGTATGGCCGAATGGTAAGTATAAATTGAAAGTAATATAGTTAGCATGTATATAGCTGAATGGCAGGTATGAACCAGTTTGATATTTACTCAATGTAAAGATTATTATGTGAACTAGTTAAGTATATTGGGCCTTGTGAATAGTACTGAATGAGTCTTAATTGTATGCATATGTAATAATGTGTATTTGGTTATGTAGCTAATTTATGTATGTGAAAATATATGGTATTACATGAATTTATATACTTGAATGTATGTGAACTAGATTTAATAACTATTTGGCTTTAGAAGTTAAAATATAATATGTTAATTTTGGCCACATGAACATGCGGTCTTAGTTATATATGTGCAAATTCAGTTAATGGGATGTTATATAAAAATTAAACTAAAGATGACATTGAACGTTTACTATTTCTTTGTATTTGGCCCCTAGGTAAACATTTATGTGATGATATAAATGAGATGGTATAAATGATTACATAGGTAAACATTTATGTGATGTAAAGTTGGGGATTGAACATTCGATAATAGTATATGATTGAGTAAAAGTATAACGTCATTGATAAAATCTGTTTATTTTGAAATGTTAAAATTATTAATTCAAACTATAGGCCAGTAGGCTGTGTGCTGTTATGAATTCAGATTGATACTTAACAGGCTTAACGCCGGTGAGTTATAAGGAATTGACGTTAAAGAGTTTTGATGCTGAAGTGCTTTATGAATATGAACAATAAGCTAAAGGGAACAGGTATGTTTTAGCAAGTTCATGTTTGTGTTATACTGTAAATTAGTTATTGTGATTATAGTGCAAATTTCATGAGATGAAAAGAAAAATTGTAACATTTGCGGAATTAAGTCTTAAACGTCTATGAGCATGTGATTAATTGAATTATGGTTATATTTTATACAAGTAAATTTGGCGATGGTAGGAATGTAATTAAATAACTTGTGATGCAAGAGTTTATAACTTTGAAATTGAAAGTTTATTGATAATGTACATGAATATATTCGGCCGAAATGAAAGTGTTTAATATAAAGGCATGATGTGTATATATATATATATATATATATATACACATTAATGGAAGTTATTAAATTGTATTTGTATAATATTACGAACGCATGGAATTAAGTTGGATATTTGAGTTGATAGATATTCAAAGTTATGTTAATATATAGAGTGTTGTTTTGCTTAAGACTTACTAAGAATTAAATGCTTATTCCGTTTCTTTGATTCTCTGTTTTATAGATTTTGGTTCGTCACTATCGGACTCGGAGTGTCAAAGTCGAAGTCGTCCACACTATCTAAACCACTTTTGGTACTCTTTTAGTTCAGTTTGAAAATGGCATGTATAGGGCTGACCCTTGCTGTTAATTGAGTACCCATTTGTAATGTATATTCATATAGCCATGCAAAAATGGCTCGTATATTTTGAAGTATAACATCATGGTCTTATGGTATGGTTATTAAGTGACATGGAAACTATGAAATAGGTAAAATTTGCCTTAAAATAGATGCTGACAGCAGCAGTGTAGTATGTTTGAAAAATCACTAAAAATAGTTGGAATGTAATTAAATAGTGAATAAATTATGTAATCGAACCTTGATGTATCTATTTTCATATGAAAGTAACGAAATGATCATATGAGCCGTATGTTATGAGATATTTAAGTTTTCGTGAAATAGGGCCAGAGCGATTTCTGGATCCCCTGTTCTGAATTTGGAAATTCACTATAAATTAACCAGAGATAATTTGAAGCCATGGCCTATATGTACAGATTCCTTTTCGAGTCTAGTTTCTTTAGAAACAAACGGCATAAGTATTGAAGCCCTGTACAGGGAGATATCTAAGTCGTAATGCATGAAGGTCAGAGTAGTCGAACCCTGTAACAGGGGAGACTTTAACTAATAAACTGTACTAATTGGCCTGACCAAAAATTCTAGAAAAAAACTTGTAGATGGATATATGAGTCTAGTTCTAGGGAAAATTTACGGAATCAGTTTTCGAGTTTTGGAACTCGAGATATGATTTTTAAAGTGACTGTGATGCAGTTAACCAGCTTGTCTGGAAATTTTAAAATGAACTGTGTAAATAAATGAAATAAGTCTGTTAACACCTCGTGTTCGACTCCGGCAATGGTCTCCGGTACGGGGCGTTACAACCGCTTAGCAAAAGTTGTTTAACATAATTTCAGCCTTCATATTCTACCATAAAACATCAAAATAAACACATTTCACCTATCGGTATTTTTCCAAATATGAACCTTAGCTTAAATTATTGCTAGAATAAGCTTAATCAAGTTACCGGGATTCCAAAATCGTAAAGAACTTGAAAAACGGGGCTAGAACGGACTTACTATTGAGCTTAGAAAGCTTAATAACCCTAGCCATGGCTTCCCCCATGATAATTTCGGCCTCCATTTAAGATGAGTCAATTTTGGCTTTATTTTCCCATTTTATTTCTTTTAATTACCAAATGACTAAAATGCCCTTAAGGCCTTTCTTTAAAATTTTGTCCTATTCATGCCCATTTTTGTCCAAACGAAATATAATGGTCTAATTACCATTTAAGGACCTCATTTTTAATCCCCCATTTCAATCAAATACTTATGAATTAGAACACATATTTTGCAACTTTTGCAATTTAGTCCTAAAAGTCCAATTAAGCACTTTATCAGTAAAATTATTTAACGATATTTTTACACAATGTTTTAATCAATAAATAAACCTTAAAACTTAATCGAAATAAATTTTTTGACTTTGAATTTGTGGTTCTAAAACCATTTTTCCGTTTAGGCCCTAAATCGGGCTATTACAGCAATTCTGCAAATAAGCCCTAATAGGCAAATTAAACATGCAATCTATAAAATTTCTTATCAATACTCTAACACATGCATCTAATCACTCGGTAAATCATAAAAATTAATCGAAATAAACTTTTCTATCTCAGATTTGTGGTTTCGCAACCACTATTCCGTTTACGCCCTATTTCGAGATGTTACAATCTTTTTCAGCTAAATCTGGGCAATCTTTTATAAAATGATTTTGTGAACCACAACTATAACAAGCTCGGTTATTACTCTTTCCCCAACACTCTCCAAAATGTCATCTTCCACATTGATCACACTCAGGTTTTTCATTTTTTGTATTACCAACACTGGCAACAGACATAGCTGGAGCTTTAAAGCTCGATTGCGATCTAGCATGATCTCTATTCGTATGTCCTACAATAGCCTTTAAACGGCTATTATCATCTCTGAATTTCTTTGTTCCAGACTGAAATGACTTGCCCGATGATCTCTTTCGTACCTCTCTAGCTTCAAAATCAGCTTTTCTTTTCTCTTTCCTGAGATCTTCAGCTTTATAAGCTCGTTCAACAAGAACAAAAAATTCTTTGATTTCCAGAATTTCGACTAACAGATGAGTATCTTCGTTTAAGCCATCCTTGAATCTTTTGCACATTATTGCTTCTGTAGATATACATTCAAGAGCATACTGACTTAATCTTACGAGTTCTCATTTGTATTCTGTGATAAACATATGGCCTTGTTTAAGCTCAAGAGACTCTTTACGTTTCTGATCGATGAATCTTTGACTGATATATTTCTTCCAGAATTTAGCTTGGAAGAAATCCCAAGTAACCTATTCACTCGGAACCACAGATGTCAAAGTCTTCCACCAATGGTACGTCGTATCTCTCAGAAGGGAAACAGTACATTTTATGCATTCTTCAGGATTTAATGATAATTCGTCAAACACTCTTATCCTGTTCTCTAGCCAAAACTTAGCTTTTTCAGCATCATCGCTTGTTGTAGCTCAGAACTCTTCAGCCCCATATTTTCTAATCTTATCGGCTGGTGGTCTACTTAATGAACCTGATTCACTGATGGCATAACAGGAGTTTGAGGAGAATTAACCGGGGGTGGAGGTTGTTGAACAGCTGGATTGGATCTAATATATTGGCTAAACCAATCGTTCATCATCTGATAGAAAGCTTGTCTAGCCTCACCTTTACGGCTACTCGTAGTAGGTCTAGAATCAGATGGTGCTGTCCCTTGTGCGGGAGTAGGAGCATTGCTTTCAACATCGTCTGCTAAGGCTCGTTTGAGATCTATTTGCTAAATAAAAGCACATTTCAATGTCAGGATTCATCACACTATCGCAGTTCATAAATATGGCATGTATAGCTAGACTCACGTACGCTATGGTAGTCCTAGAACTAACTAAATCATGGCTCTGATACTAATAAAATGTAACACCCCTAACCTGTATCCATTACTGAACTAGGGTTATAGGCATTACTGGACAAAATCGAAACATTAACATTCATTTCATAAGCATCAAAGCATTAAAGATCAATAATCAATATAGAGTCTCTTATATTGGTCATCGGGACCTTAAACATGTATTAGAAAGGGGTCAGGACTAAATCGAACACATACAAAATTTCTCTAAAATTTAAACATTTTTCAAACAATTACAGGTCACACGCCCGTGTGAACAAGCCATGTGCCTCACATGGCTTTAGACACGCTCGTGTGTTTAGACCGAGTCAAAACAGGGCATACATACTGACTTGTTCACTCGGCCACAAGACACGCCCATGTGCTTTGGCCGTGGTCGAATCAAACTTGGGCCACACGGCTAGCCACACACCCATGTGCCTTGGCTGTGCTCAAGCCTGACTTACGATTGTAGGGTACCCTAGGGGACATACGGCCGTGCAACATAGCCATATGTCGCACACAGCTGAGACACACGCCAGTGTCCCTGCCCGTGTGGACAAAAATTAAGCCATTTGAATAGCCAACTTTCCACCCCAAATGGGTCAAACCTACGAGTACCAGACCAAGCATATCTAAATAAGAATTTCAGCCAATTTCTATACCAAACCATACAACATTCATGACATAATATTATCTACCATTTACATGCTTATAAACTCAACTCAATTGTGCCAAAATATAAAACCAAATCATATCAAAACATATGGTCTCATAATATTTAGACTCATGACCAAATCTCATACCAAAACTTGCAAAATTTACAATTTCTCTTAGCCATTCATGAACACATCAAATAGATCATTCTGCATCTCATTTCATATACCAAAATCAAAACATAAACGCAACCATATCAAACCATATCACATGGCTAAATATAAACATTACAAAACCTATCCAAAGTACTTCTAACCTATACATGCCATACTTTAATAGATACATTTTCAAAAGGTACCAAAATGAGATTTGATAGTGTGGTGACAATCCTCAACAATCCCCAATCTCACAATAGCTTCGATATCTATAAGAATAATGCAAACATATAAAAGTAAGCTTTCAAAAGCTTAGTAAGATTGTACCAAAAATCATCAACAGTTTATAAATTGTAAAACATCAACACCGGGGTACTTATTAATTCTCAATTCATCTATCAATTCTATGAACTTCATATGCATAACATCATCTGTCACATAAGTATCATACATACCTGAACCTTCCTGTGTTTATTCATTTTCATTCTCACCTCTCATTCAGATATTTTAAGACTTTCCGGAGATTATTCATGCTTCAACATCCGCACACTTAGTGCTTTAAGGGTTAGTCGAAGCTAGAACGATTCCGCACACTTGGTGTCATTTCAATTAACTGAACCTATCTCGGTATCACACACTCAGTGCCTCAGATAGCCGAAGCTATTTTGAATCGCACACTTAGTGCCTCGCATAGCCGAAGCTATTTTGAATCGCATACTTAGTGCCTAATACCATTGATTTATCATTGTATTCAACCATAATCAATTATATATACAATTTATGTAAAATCCAAGCATCAAAACTATATTTGTGACATCATGTTTTATGTACGAAACTTACCTCGTACTCAGAATTGTCGACTCGGACTGTTTACTCTATAATCTTCGACTTTCCTCAGTCTAAGTCCGAATTCCTCTTTTCTTAATCTATATGTATTTAAAATTAATCCTTTTATTCACTAAATCATTGAAACCAATCCATATACACACAATTATGGCATTTTGCAAACTAACCATCACATTTTCACATTTCGACACATAGTCCCTAAAACACAAAATTACAAAATACACATAATTTGCTTGTACACAAGCTTAGGCAAATTCTCCTAGTACTCATACTAGTTGACACATTTCATTTCACATTTTAGTCCTTCAAATCTCATTTTCACAAATTAGTCTATTTTACTCAAAATAATCAAAAATCCAAAGACAAAACATGTAAACCCAAAATCAAATTTTCATTTATCAACAAATAACTTTACAAAGATCATAATTTCATCAATGGCACATTTCAAAATCATCATCAAAATTAGAAATTGAGGCATAGGTTTGATAGTATACAAAGCAACAATTACAAAAATGTAGAAATTATGAAAAACAGATCAAAAATCATACCTTAATCACAACCATAAGTGTCGAAACCCTAAGATCTTTTATTCTTTCTTTTTCTTTACTATTTTTGGCTATCAATGATAATGGATGAACAAATTTTAAGCTTTTTTTTATTAATCACATATTAATATACATTTTACTAAAATGGCCTTATTAATATCATTTAAAATCCATTAAGTAATGCCTATTTATGTCCATATTAACTTCCAATGGTCAAATTACATCATAAGGACCCCTCATTTATAAAGCCAAATCAAATAGGCACTTTTAACATCTAGCACACAACTTTTACATTTTACGCGATTAGGTCTTTTTTATTAAATTTAGCACACAAACATTCATATTTTCATTCGAGACTTTCACACATGCTAATTCACACATCATAAACACAGGAGATAATATTTAAATATTTCTCTGACGTAGATTTGTGGTCCCAAAACCACTATTCTGACTAGGTCTAAACCAGACTGTTACACGATGATATAGAGAGTAATGTGCCTGCTCCCGCTCAAGGGGTAGCGCCATTAGATTCTAGGCCTGTAATGAGTAGCCACGAGGGAGAGGCATACAATCCTTTTTCCAAATGATGAATGAGTGGTTCACGGAGTTCGTTCGAATGAATCCAGCTGCTCAACAACCTCCACTACCACCTATTCCTCAACAAATCCCTGTTGTTCCTCAAGTTATAGACCCGATACGGTCGAACAAGCTACCGGTAGATAAGATTCATAAACATGGGGCTGAAGAGTTTTGGGCTACTATTGATGATGATGCTGAAAAAGCTGAGTTCTGTCTCGAAAATACAATTCGAGTATTCGATGAATTGTCTTGTACTACTGATGAATGTATTAAATGTTTTGCATCTTTGCTGAGAGACACCGCTTATCAATGGTAGAACACGTTGATATCTGTGGTTCTGAAAGAATGGGTTACCTGGGAATTCTTTCAGATAGAGTTTCGAAAGAAATATATAAGTCAGCGATTCCTTGATCAAAAGCATAAAGAGTTTCTAGAGTTAAAACAAGGCCGAATGACTATCACTGAGTATGGAAGAGAATACGTACGATTAAGCAAGTATGCTCGAAAGTATGTGTCTACTAAAGAAATAATTTGCAAGCAATTTGTTGATAGGCTAAACGAAGTTATAAAACTTCTAGCTTGAATTCTAGAGTTGAAAGAAGTTGTCATCCTGGTTGAAAAGGCTTCTAAAGCAGAGGATCCTAGCAAAGAAAAAAGAAAAGTAGATTCAGAACCTAGAGACTTGAGAAAAATATCGATGATAAGCCGTATCAATCTTTATTAAAGAAATCCAGTGATTCGTACGCTCGCCCAAATGCTTCAAACAAATATTCAAATAGAGATTGTAGAAAACAATACTCAGGTTCTAAAGCTCAAGCTACATGACTTTGAGTGTTGGCAGCGTGAGAGGCAACAAACCCGAGTGTCAGTAGTGTGGGAGACAACATTTTTAAGAATGCTAGAATAAAAATAATAAAGCTTGTTACAAATGTGGCTTGCTAGATCACTTCATCCGAGATTACTCTGAGCTGAATAAGAAAGATAAAGTTCAGAATGTGAGACCAAGTAACACGTCGAATAGAGGTAGACTGCCTAGAGTTTTTAGAAATATAAATGGTAGTAGAGGGGCAAAAAAGGATTCAGCTGTGAGGTCTGAAGCTAGAGCACCTGCTAGAGCCTATGATATTTGCACTGCGAAGAAGCGTCAACTCCAGATGTTATCACTAGTACTTTTTCTCTCTATGATACTAATGTGATTGCATTGATAGATCCAGGATCAACTCATTCTTATATATGTTGAATTTAGCATCTATTAAGACTTTTCCTGTAGAGTCTACTAAATTTGTGATAAGAGTATCGAACCCTTTAGGCCAATGTGTTTTGGTTGACAAAGTCTGCAAGTATTTTTCTTTAATGAATCGGGATTTCTATTTTCTGGGTAATTGTTGTTGTTGCCATTCGATGAATTTGATGTGATTTTGGGTATGGATTGCCTAACGATGGATGATGCTATAGTGAATTGTAGATGAAAGACAATTGAACCGAAATATCAGAATAATGAGATTATTAGAATTGAATCTGATGATCTGAATAGTTTGCCAGTTGTGATCTCGTCTATGTTAGCTCATAAGTTTGTGAGAAAGTGGTGTGAAGCTTATCTTGCTTATGTACTTGATACAAAAGTGACTGAAACAAAGATTGAATTAGTACCAGTTGTGTGCGAGTATCCAGATGTATTTCCCGAAGAGTTACTGGGTTTACCACCTATCAGAGAGGTTGAGTTTGGTATTGAATTAGTACCAGGAACAACGCCGATATCAATAGCTCCGTACAAAATGGCTTCGACAGAGTTAAAAGAATTGAAAGCCCAGTTGCAAGAGTTGACAGATAGAGGTTTTGCTAGACTGAGTTTCTCTCCCTGGGGTGCATCGGTGTTGTTTGTGAAAAAGAAAGATGGCACGATGAGAATGTGTATAGACTATCGACATCTCAACAAAGTGACAATTAAGAATAAATACCCTTTTCCACCAATAGATGATTTGTTTGATCAGTTAAAAGGGGCAACATTGTTTTCAAAAATTGACCTGAGATTGGGTTATTACCAGTTGCAAGTTAAAGACTCAGATGTGCCAAAGACTACATTTAGAACAAGGTACAGACACTACAAATTTCTTTTTTAGGACTAACAAATGCACCTATTGTTTTTATGGACTTGATGAACTAGATTTTCAGGCCGTACTTAGACTGATTCGTAGTTATGTTTGTTGATGACATTTTAATTTTCTCTCGAGATGAATCTGAGCATTTGAGAATCATGCTACAAACTTTGAGAGATAAACAGTTGTTTGCAAAGTTCAGCAAATGTGAGTTTTGGCTACAAGAGGTTGGTTTTCTAGGACATATAGTTTCAACTACGGGTATCCGAGTTGACCCAAGCAAAATTTCTACTATTATAGATTGAAAGCCTCCGAGAAATGTATCCGAAGTTTGTAGTTTTCTGGGACTAGTCAGCTATTATAGATAATTTGTGAAAGACTTTTCGATTGCAACTCCAGTTACACGATTGCTTCAAAAAGATGTTAAATTTGAGTGGTCATAAAAGTGTCAGCAGAGATTCGAGCAATTGAAAGCATTATTGACAGAGGCACTAATGTTAGTTCAACCTGAGTCGGGTAAAGAATTCATAGTTTTCAATGATGCATCGTTAAATGGCCTGATATAGGAAGGTAAAGTTGCAGCTTATGCCTCGAGACAATTAAAGCCACACAAAAAGAATTATCCAACGCAGGATCTAGAGTTAGCCGCGATAGTGTTCGCATTGAAAATTTGGCGTCATTACTTGTTTGGTGAGATATTTCATATTTATACCGAACACAAAAGCTTGAAATATCTGATGACTCAAAAAGATCTGAATTTGAGATAGCGGAGATGTTAGAATTGTTAAAAATTATGAATTAATGATTGACTATCATCCGAGGAAAGTGAACATAGTTGTTGATGCTTTGAGCTCTAAGTCCTTATTTTCTTTACGTACTTTAAACACACAATTAGCTTTGTCTGATGATGGTTCAATAGTAGCCAAGTTGAAAGCAAGATCGTTATTTCTACAATAGATTTGTGAGGCTCAAAAAATTGATAATGAATTGCAAGCAAAACGAGCTCAGTGTGAGTCAATTTCTAATTTAGAATTTCGGTTAGGGTCTGATGACTGTTTGATGTTTCATGACAGAATATGCATACCAAGAAATTCTAAGCTCATTCAGAAGATTCTAAACGAAGCACACAATAGTTGTTTATCAATTCATCCGAGAAGCACAAAAATGTATAATGATTTGAAACAGCATTATTAGTGGCACGACATGAAATGAGATATCTCAGAATTTGTTTTGAAGTGTTTGATTTGTCAGCAAGTCAAAGGTGAGCATCAGGTGTTGCTAGGTTTATTACAGCCTATTATGATTCCTGAGTGGAAATGGGATAGAGTAACAATAGATTTCGTATCAAGTTTGCCCTTATCTCCAAAAAATAAATATGCAATCTGGGTTGTTGTTGACAATTGACAAAATTAGCTCATTTCATTCCGGTACGTACAGATTTCTCACTTGATAAATTGGCTGAGTTGTATATCTCAGAGATTGTATGATTATATGGTATTCCCCTATCTATTGTTTCGGATAGAGATCTAAGATTCACTTCACGATTTTGGAAGAAATTGCAAGAAGCTTTAGGTACAAAGCTACATTTCAGCATCGCGTTTCACCTACAAACGGATGGTCAATCTGAACGAGTTATTTAGATACTTAAGGATATGTTGCGTTGTTGCGTTGTTGCATTCTTAAGCTTGAAGGTAGCTGTGAGAAATATCTACCGCTGACTGAATTTGCTTACAATAATAGCTACCAATCGAGTATAAAAATGGCACCGTACGAAGCCTTATATGGTCGTAAATGTAGAACACCATTGTACTGGACTGCGCTCAGCGAAAATAAGATTCGCGGGGTTGATCTGATCAGATAGACTGAAGAAAAAGTGAAAGTAATATGCGATAGTTTGAAAGCAACTTTAGATCGACAGAAATCATATGTGGACCTGAAATAGAAAGATATTGAGTTCTAGACTGGGGATAAAGTGTTTTTGAAAGTGTAACTGTGGAAAAAGATATTACAGTTTGGTCAAAAAGGGAAATTGAGCCCGCTATTCATCGGGCCGTATGAGATTATTGAGCGAGTTGGGCCAGTGGCATATGGCTATCTTTACCGTCTGAGTTAGAGAAAATACATTATGTGTTTCATGTATCGATGGTTCAACAATACCGATCTGACCCTTCACATGTCATTTCCCCGAACGAGGTTAAAATTCAGTTTGATATGTCATATGCTGAAGAACCGATTCAAATTTTAGCTCGTGAGATTAAAGAGTTGAGAAATAAGAGAATACCATTAGTGAAAGTATTGTGGCATCGACACGGAGTTGAAGAAGCTACGAGGAACTAGAGGATGCTAGGAGAAAATAATACCCGAACCTATTCATGTAACACCCCAAACCCAGCCTTGACATTATGGCCGAATCTGGCGTTGTCACATTGAAGTGTTTTTCACAAAGTGTGATGTCGTTGAAAAAACCGTTCGATATTTATCTTCGTTGTGTGATCTTAATGATGATTTTAAAACATGTTGTTCATTTCAAAACCTACGTCCCAATCAAAAGGTATTTACTTTAAAATCGTTATTTGTTTCCAAAATCATTTTATAGCGGAAGCTTTTTAAAACAGTTATGTGCTTGCGTTTACTTTGTAAAAACATTGTCTCTTTTTTAAAATCCGCGGCCTACTACTAACAGATATGAATCAAGGTAAATAAATCCCAAATTAAAATAAACACTTAAAGAGGCCTTATTACAAAAAAAAACGCCAAATTAACTTACTTATAAATTAAATATTAAAAATGGACGCAAAAAAGGTTGTGTGGCCACCTTCGAGCCCCTCGCAGCACCGATTCGCCTAAGGGTTACCTGCGCAGAAAAGAAAAAGGGTGAGTTTATGAAAACTCAGTGTGTAATCCCTTAGCAACAGTCAGTCATACAGTAGGCAATTTCAGTCTGGGCCTAAGCCCATCTCAGCAATAGTTCAATTTAAGTTAGGGCTTTTAGCCCATTACAGTATCAGTATCAGTGTGGGCTTTAGCCTAATTCAGTACCGGTCACAGTACAGATATGCAATTAGAAATCCTACCCAGCCAGCCTCTACACACCACTCTGTCCAACCCTACATACCATGTGGGGATAAAATCAACCCACCCATCCCTACACATAAAAAATAGCACTGGTTGCAGCACTAAACAAAAATTGCAGCAAAACTGCCAGAACAATTCACTTCCTCCACTCATAATAACCCATCCCCATGCAACATATCATAATATCATGTATGTATGCAAGATATATAAAATGGCATGCTCAGTACAGTCATACATCTCATAAGGGCATAATAGTCATTTTACCTCATAGGAGCATAAAAGTCATTTATCAATTTTAGGGCCGAGGTATGCTTACCGACCCAACAGTAGGTCCACAGTCATCTCGGGCGACCCGTGCAACCTCAGTAGTCAAACAGTGAAAATGGCCCAAGGGCCTATAATGAGGGCCCATGTGAGCCTATACGCCTGTGTGGCCCACAAGCCCAAATCTGGCCTTAGCCGTGTGAACTACATAGCCTGGCCTAATATTTTTCCATTCATTCGTGTGGTTTACCCATGTAGGGCCCACACGGCCCATTTCGGCCCAACGTAGCTCAAAACGGCCTAAGCTTATAAAATCGCTCATGGTGGCCTCTACGATCAAACTACCACATTTATGCATTCAGTTTACCACACGAGCGAGCGTACACCCATGTAGCGATAATAGTCACAATTATTGGCTTTTGCCGATTTACGAGTAGAGGCAGTGTTTTACACACCTTGTTTACGAAAATGTGCTAAAGGACCTCAAGCGCTTCAAACCTAGATTTAAACACAATACACCATTAGTTCCCTTGACAACTAGATTCAACTATCCCTTCTATAACATTCATTAACACGGTTTCTTAACACATGCATAGATTGATCGACTGAGGATCACCCACTTAATCCGTTGCAAGAGGCTAATTCCAAATCCCTTTTTGAGGTATCCCGCTATACAACCAAGGCTTAAAAACCTGAACCATGTAATGATCATAACTAACACGTTGTACTAACCACATAACAGTTACCGAATGCACCACACTAGGAAAAGAGTAATCGGCTTTTACCCCAATGCCAGTCGAACACAAACACTACTACCGAGACAAAGACTAGCGCCAACACAACCCTAGCGATGAACAGTAGCAAGAAGAATGTTAGCAGGAATATTACAACAAAAAGAAAAAGAGAACAGAGAAGAAACATGCACCCATCGATTGGTCAAGAACAATCGCAACAATCGGAAACAAAATGAAAAGAGGGGGAGATACCTTAATCAGCCCAAGTATCAAGATGGAAGGATAATAAGAAGAAAGTTGAAACAGATACAGTAAATGGTTAAAGTATTAAGATGAAGGAATGTCAAGAGGAGAGTGTTGAGAGAACAGAGAAGAGAAGGGTAATCGGCAGTGAACACAATAAGAAGAGATGGTAAACAAAACAATTGGGAAGGGAAAGGGTAGAGAAAGGAAGAGAGGATATTCGCTCATACAACAAAGAAATGACAAGAAGCCAAAAAAAAATCAATTGGTAGAAACCGAAAAAGGAAAATGAGCATACCAACCAAAGCCGAACTTGAAAAGCAAGAACCCTATTTCGGCACACACTCCTCTTCCCTTGATCTATTCCTTGAAAATCTCCTTACATCACTCCACCCACCAATTTGAATTCCACACAACTTCTATCCAAATTTTCCTCCACAAAACACTCCCCAAATCCCCCTGACAACTGAAATTAGTTAAGAATCTCCTAAAATTCGGCCACAACTGCCCACACTTTTCAAACGCTCAAGTTTCAATCAAAGTAGAACTCTCCCATGGCCAACAGCAAAATAAAACACTCTACTGCTCTCACCAGGATTTGAACCTCAATCCTCTAGCATAGGTAACATGCCACTTATCCCCTAGACCAGTAGGCCCTTTTTCTCATGAAATACCCACATTTATTTAAGAAACCTACTGACTGGAGACAAGGTTTATTCAAGTAAAAACAAAATTTTCCTCAAGCCAAGGCTTGAACTCAAGACTTTTCCAACACTTCCTAGAACACTTAACCACTAAAAACAATGCACACTTGTGTCACTTCTTGCACAACTAATCATTTATGTGCTGCCTCCTAACTATTCCCATGCTCAACACCTAATACTTTTAGGCCCAAAATTTGGGGCATTATAATTCACTGGTAAGATTTTCGGGGACCAAAATCAGTAAGGGGGAGAGTTGTAATAGCCTATTTTTAATCAAATTGGAACAGTGGTTTCAGGATCAAAAATTCAAGTTTAAAATATTTTTTATTATTTTAATGTTTTACAGTATGATATTTTGTTGGTGTGAAAATTTCGTGAAGTAATTTTATCGATTGGTCGGTTAATTTGATAAAAATGACTTAATTGCTTAAAATACAATAGTTGCATACTATTTGTTTAAAGTGCTTAATTTCTATGATTAATTAAATTAAATATCCTTATGATGATATTAGACCACTGGAAGTATTAGTGGACATTAATGGACATGCATTATAAATTTCTATGTTTATTCATTAAGGGTAAATAAGTAAATTGATAAATTAAGTTTATAAAAATATAACAAAACATGATTTTTACTTCATCCTTTTCCCATTGTCGAATTCGAAGGAGAAGAAAGCCATTTTAGGGCTTGAAATATTTGGGCATTTCAAGATCAAATTGTAAGTTTGTTTTTGCTCAGTTTTTGATGATTTTTATGTCTTTATAATCGTTGCAGCTCAATCTAGCTAACTCGTATCTTAAAATTTGAAACTGCTAAAGAATTTGAGAATTGTCATTATTCAATCTATGTGTTCTTTGATGTTTAGTGTTGAAATATGAAAGCTTGATGATAGTTTTACATGTTTTGTTGAGTGATTTTTGACAAAAAAGTCAAAAAGGGATTAAATTATGAAATATGCAAATTGAGTGGTTGAAATGTGTAATAAATGAAAGTTTTGGGTTGCTAGGGGTACTATGGTAATTCAGCCAAACTTGGGTTTAGTGAAATTATGTGAATTTTGTGTATTGTGAATTAGGGACTAAATTGATTAAATGTAGAAGTTTAGGGGCTAATGTGCAAATAGGCCTAAATGTATGTTATGGACTAAATTGAATGAATGGTTAATTTAATAAGTTAATTTTGAATAACTTTTGTTAAGAAATCAATGTAGCTGAAGAGATTCTTCAAGAAATTTCAAGAAAAAGCATGGAAGAACAAAGAAGAAGACCTCTAAAGGGGGGAGCTATTCAGATGTTCGTGGCTGAATAAGAGTTTTTCCCCCTTATTCATCCTTTTAAAATACTCTTTAAAAGGTCCAAGACCCAAGTCCACAAACAAGCCCAATTTTTTAAAAAATTTTATGTCCTACTTCCATATTTCAATGGCCCTTTGATTCAAAACTTATTTCAATCATCCAATATTTCACCCAAATAACAATTCTCAAATTTAATTATTGAGAAATTATCAAAATGCCCTTTTTGACAAAATTACTATTTCCCCTTTTTATCTTTTCCTTTTCTTTTGTCTTTTTATAGTTTTTCATAATAACAAGCAATTATCAAAGTCAAATTTCAAAATCCATATAAAACCTTCAATTTTTAATTTATGTACAGTAAGAATTACATCTTTTCCTGTAAAATTGAGAAAATTATGATTTTATCCATATACTTTCACACCACTACATATTCTAACTTATTTTTGTGCAAATTAATTAATAATATTTCACTTTACACATTCGGTCATATTTTCACTTTAGTCCTTAAAATTTTTAAAAATTTTAAATTGACCCTTTTTCATGTTTACAATTCCAAAATTATTTTTATAATTTACAAATTCCAATATCGAATTTATTTCATAAGAAATTCTTGATATATGCTCGCCTCGATTAAGAATTGAGTCGTAAAGTTTTGCCTGATCGTTAAATTGGGTAAGCTTTAAGCGGTTTGCAAATAGGCTGAAAAATTCAAAGTAGGAAAGGTTCAAGAAAGAAATAGAAAAATCGGTTATGGAAGAGGGATATGGCTCGACTAAGGTTAAAGTAAGAACTAACACAAAACACATGTGTTAACCCGAAACTTATATGAACGCTTAGTGAATGAAAAAAAATGGCAATGGAATGTTTGAAGGATAAATTGAAGACCAGGACCCTCTATCAAGATTGATAGGAACCTTCGGTATAAGTGAACGCCACACTTTGGTAACAAAGTGATAAGTTCGTAAATAAAGACAGTTTGACAACACAAGAATCACTTGATAAGTCAAGTCAGTCTTTAGAGAAAAACAAGAGAGAACAATCTCACAAATAACAATTTTAGCAAAAATTTGGCATTAGTCCCCTTGTACAATGATTTGAACAACTATTTATAGAAAAAACTTGAAAGCTAGCCGAATGGTCACTCTTGGCAGCTCATTGGACATCTAGAATCGGCTAGAACATGCTAGAATAAGCCATAGTAATTTCCTTGAAGCTTCCTCCATTGCTGGTGACTTAATGAGTTCAAATAGCCTATTGGAAGGTTTAGTCGAATGCAAATAGCTAGCTGGTGGTGCTTCGTTGAGCTGAACAGTCATGGGAGGTATTAAAATAGCTTGGAAAACTCCAAACATTAGCCCCCCTTTCAGGTGGTTGCTTAATGAAAAAGGGTGTCCCTTACTTTGCTCAAGGCATCACCTAAAATAGAGGAAAAGGGCTGCTGCTGGATTTAATCCTTCTTCACTTTTGGTGTGCACAAAAAGTCAGCTGGAATTAATGTGTGTTCAGCTCCCTCATTTGGCCGATTCATACATTTGTTTACTTGCATTAAATTCGTCCATGCATGTTTTCTCCAGCAGCTTTTAATGCCTCTATTGTTCACGAAAAATGAGCTTTGAAAAAGCTGGACTGTTTCCTCACTTAATATGCCATCCATTGCATGTACCTGAACCAAGTTAATGAAGCAAATTAATTCAGCTCAAGCAGTCATTAATTCGGCTGAAGCATGAAACGCATTAAATTAGCTCATTAAATATTTGGCACATTAAAACCAGTAGCAACTTAAGACATATTAACACACTCATTAAAATCAGCAAAGACAAATTAAGAACACATTAACACCTGCCATTAATTCGGCTAAGACACATTCAATATGGGCTGGACAAATTAAATAAGCAGCTAATTAATTTGTTCTAAATTAGACACATTAAAATTATGTCCTAAACCAGACATATTAAACACCTACATTAATGTTAAACATATTTAATACATTAAATTAAAATGTCCAGATTTAAATAGTTATTTATTTGAACCGAAAATTAACTAATTAACTAGCACTACTAAATGAATTTATTTCAGCACAAAAGATGCATAAAAATAGATAAATTAAAATCAGCTCAACGAGCTAGCTTTGTATTGAATTGAACTCCTTTGAGCTGAAACAAGCTAAGTCAGCTTGTAGGACATTGCAACATGATCTTGTTGAGTTGTTCACTTGTTGTTCGAACACTCCTTCTTTCCAAGTCCAATTTATGTAGCTTGAAATAGACTCTTGGAACCTCTTTGCTCGGGCTCGAGTGATTGGTCCCAATGGTAGCTCCAAGGGTTCGGTAATTAGCTCCATAGCCAAGCTCGCATCATTCCCCCCTCTTCGAGGCGATTTGTCCCCAAATCTATTTTGTAGACATTATCGTTGATCTGTTCTAGCATTTGGAAAGAACCGTCATTGCTTGGTTGGAGTTTTGATTTTCGTTGCTGGGGAAAACTTTCTTTGCACATATGGATCGAAACCCAGTCTCCGGGTTCGAACATGACTCGTTTGCGCCCCTTGTTTGCTCCCCAAACATATTGCTCTATCCTCCGCTCGATATTACCCTTGATCTTCTTGTAAAGCTATTTAACAAAATCGGCTTTTCGTTTGCCATCTACATGCACTAGCTGGTTAGAAGGCAAAGGTACTAAGTCAAGAGGAGTTAATGGGTTGAAACTGTATGCTACCTTAAAAGGAGAATGTTTTGTGGCTGAATGAATTGTTCGATTGGAAGCGAACTCCACATGTGGCAAACATTTTTCCCACGACTTCAAATTCTTACGAATGATGGCTCGTAACAAAGTCGACAAGACTCGGTTAACTACCTCGGTTTGGCCATCAGTTTGAGGATGGCACATGGTTGAAAATAGCAATTTGGTGCCTAACTTCCCCAATAACTTCCTCCAAAAATGGCTAAGAAATTTTGTATCCCGATCTGAGACGATGGTGCGGGGTATTCCATGCAACCTGACAATTTCCTTGAAAAACAAATTGGCAATGTTAGTGGCATCATCAGTCTTGTGACAAGGTATAAAGTGAGCCTTTTTTGAAAAACGATCTACAACCACAAATATTGAGTCTTTTCCATGTTTGGTTCTAGGGAAACCTAGAACGAAATCCATAAAAATGTCTACTCACGGTGCATCCGGGATGGGCAATGGTGTATACAAACCATGCGGCTTGATCCGCAACTTTGCTTTCTTACAAGCAATACATCGGTCGTACTTCTTCATCACATCGCTTTTCATTCTTGGCCAATAAAAATGTTCTTACAATATGGCCAATATTTTAGCAACTCCAAAGGGGCCCATGAGTCCACCACCATGAGCTTCGTTAACTAGCAAGTCTCTTACGGAACCACTAGGAATACAAAGTTTACCTTCACGAAACAAGTAACCTTCGTGCTGATAATACTTTTCATATGTTCCTTGCATACAACACTTATATGCTTCACCAAAATCAACGTCAGTTTGATAAAGATCTTTCAAAAATTCAAAACCTAGCAGTTTAGAATCCAATTGATTGACAAGTGCATACCTTCGTGATAGTGCATCGGCAACAATGTTTTCTTTACCTTTCTTATATTTTATCACGTAAGGGAATGACTCCAAATACTCCACCCACTTGGCATGACACTTGTTAAGCTTCGTTTGTCCTCGAAGATTCTTTATGGCCTCATGATCCGTATGAATGACAAATTCCTTCAGCCAAAGATAATGTTGCCAAGTTTCTAAGGCCCAGATCAAGGCATACATTTCTTTATCATATGTCGGGTAATTCAATGTGGCACCGTTGAGTTTTTCGCTAAAGTATGCTATAGGTCGTCCATCTTGCATCAGAACAGCTCCAATGCCAATTCTTGAGGCATCACACTCAACCTCGAATGTCTTGTTAAAATCAGGTAAAGGCAATAACAGAACATTAGTTAGACATTTTTTGAGCTTATGATCAGACTAATTAAAGGGAGAGTTTTTCTTGATAATACCTGTCAAGGGGGCGACTAATGTACTAAAGTTAGGTGCAAACCTTCGGTAAAAGCTTGCCAACTCGTGAAAACTCCATACTTGGCTGATGTTCGTTGGGCGCGGCCATTCATTGATCACTTTGATCTTCTCTTGGTCAACTTACAAGCCATGGGCACTCACCATAAAACCAAAGAACATAACCTCATTAGTGCAAAAAGAACATTTTTTTAAGTTAGCGTAAAATACCTCTTTTCGCAAAACTTCTAACACTGTACGCAGGTGCTGAACGTGATCCTCCAATGCCTTGCTGTAGATCAAAATATCATCAAAATATACAATGCCTAATTTTCCAATAAAAGCACGTAAAACATGATTCATTAAACGCATAAAAGTGCTAGGTGCATTTGTAAGACCGAATGGCATTACCAACCATTCATACAAACCGTACTTAGTTTTGAATGCGGTTTTCCATTCATCTCCCTCCCACATATGGATTTGGTGATAGCCACTCTTTAATTCTATTTTTGAAAAGAGTTGGGCTCCGCTAAGTTCGTCAAGCATGTCATCAAGGCAAGGAATGGGATGTCTATATTTGATGGTGATCTTTTTGATGCCCCGACAGTCAACGCACATTCGTCACGAGCCATCCTTTTTAGGCATAAGCAACGCAGGAACCGTACAAGGACTTCAGCTTTCATGGATGTAGCCCTTTTCCATTAACTCAGTTACTTGCCTTTGCAACTCATTCGTTTCCTCGAGATTACTCCTATAAGTTGGTCTATTCGGAATAGATGCTCCCGGCACGAAGTCAATTTGGTGTTCAATGCCTCTAATGGGAGGCAATCCACTTGGTACTTCTTCCAGAAAGATATCATCAAATTCCTGTAATAAAGATACGATAGAAGAAGGCAAAGAATTTTCAATTTCGTTAGTGTTCAAAAGACATTCTTTGTACATAAGTACAAGAATGGGTTGCCTTGTCAAAAACAACTTTCGAATCTCTCGCTTCTTTGCAAAAACACTCATTTTTTTATCTTCACTCTCATTTTCTCTTTCTTTTATCACTCGTATTTTTTAATCACTTTTCTTCTTTTTTCCACTTTTTTTTCTTTTTCCTTTTCATTCTCTTTCTCTCACTCTTTTTCTTTTGTCTTTTCTATTGATTGTTTCATCTTGAGCTGGTCTTCATAAACTTGCTTCGGTGTAAGATGAGCTAGAGTGATGTTTCTTTCAAGATGCTTGGACGAATATCGATTCGTGTAGCCGTCATGGATAACTTGACGATCAAATTGCCAAGGACGACCCAATAGAAGGTGTCTCGTATGCATTGTCACAACATCACAAATCACTCTATCTTGGTACTTACCTATCGAAAATGCCACATTTGCTTGCTTGGTTTCCTTAAGTTCACCGCCGTCGTTTAGCCACTGCAACTTTTAAGGATTTGGATGCTTCGTCGTGACTATACCAAGTTTTTCAACAAGCATAGTGCTCGCGACGTTGGTGCAACTTCGTCCGTTGACTATCAAACTGCACAGTTTGCCTTGAATAAGGCAGCGAGTGTGAAAAATGCTTTCTCATTGTTGGTCGTCTTCGACTCCTTGGATGTTTGGAATTTGTTTTACAACGAGGATCTCTCCTTCAATGGGCATCTCAACTTCGTCTTCTTCGTCAGTGGGGTTTTCGGATTCTTCCTCCTTTTCATTTTCGGGCTCAATTTCACTGTTTGGCCAAATCACCATTGTCCGACGATTAAGACATTGACTAGCAATGTGGCCTCTGCCTTGACACTTAAAACACTTAATATCACGAGAACAATTAGAAACAAGTTCATTCTTATTCTTACTTGTCTTGCCGCTTGGTTGATTGGATTTAGTGGCTATGACAGGTTCTTTGGGACGAATAGGAGCTTTGCTCGGCCCTTGACTCCACTTGCTAGAAAACGAGGATGGGTAAGCTCGATTGACTCCTTTCTTCTTCAATTGCTTCTCGACCTTTATAGCCATATGGACCATGTCCATAACTTTGACATAGTGCTGAAGTTCCACTATATTGGCAATCTCTCGATTCAAGCCCGCTAAAAATCTCACCATCGTAGCTTTACGATCTTCTTTCACATCGGCTCATATCATTGCAACCACTATTTATTTGTAATAATATTCGATGCTTCGGTTGCCTTGAGTTAGATTTTGTAGCCGCTCGGTGGTAATATGAAGGGATGAAACGTTCCCGCATGACAACCTTCATTTTAGCCCAAGTTGAAATAGGCCTTTCTCCGTTCCTCCTACGGCTTGTTAAGAGTTGATGCCACCACACGATTGCATAATCAGAAAACTCTATTATGGCGAGCTTCACCTTTTTTCTCTCCGAGTAATTGTGACACTTGAAGACGAGCTCTATTTTCTTCTCCCACTCCAAATACGCTTCAGGGTCGTTCTTGCCTTGGAATGACGAAATTGTCATT
Source organism: Gossypium arboreum (assembly GCF_025698485.1). Taxonomy (NCBI): domain Eukaryota; kingdom Viridiplantae; phylum Streptophyta; class Magnoliopsida; order Malvales; family Malvaceae; genus Gossypium; species Gossypium arboreum. The sequence continues at coordinate 77,623,449 of NC_069077.1, read as the reverse complement.
TTGATATTCTTGAGATTGTCGTTGGGACGATCTTTTTCCCTATGGCCCCGGTTTCATTGACCCCTTTTCCGATTACCTCGAACAGGAGAATAATATCTTTCTTCTTCACTTGACTCATCAGGATCTTCTTGGCGTTGTATGGGATACCCTTGCCCTCGCCTTGCATATTCGGGGGTTCCTTCACGTTGTCCCCATGCTTCGACCCGATATAGCCTATCTTCTATGGGCTCGAGTGTGCGGTCGAATAGTTGCTCCATTTCTCACATGAGGGCTTGTAAAGTTAAATCGGGGACTCCTCCGCCAACGACATTGCGAACAGGTCGCAATCCTTCTCTGGCCATTGGATTTCTTTTAGGACTTCTCGACATATAAGTTTGAAGCACACATCAAATCTCACAATTTTACTCATAAGGAAAAACACACAATTTTGGCTTTTAAACTCTCATATAGTCTCACCACTCTCGTGCCTTTTTCCTCTCAAGTTCGCCTTTCAAGGTTCTCTACAGACTACTTAGACAAATCAACGTCCGTTTATGAGTCAGCTTGCAAAAATAATGTAACGCTCCGCACCCGAGACTGTTGCCGGAGTCGAACACGAGGTGTTAACGAACTTAATTCATTTATTTACACAGTTCATTTTAAAATTTCCAGACAAGCTGGCTAACTGCGTCACTGTCACCTTAAAAATCATATCTCGAGTTCCAAAACTCAAAAACTAATTCCGTAAATTTTTCCTGAAACTAGACTCATATATCCATCTACATATTTTTTTCTAGAATTTTTGGTCAGGCCAATTAGTACAGTTTATTAGTTAAAATCTCCCCTGTTTCAGGGTTCGACTACTCTGACCTTCATGCATTACGACTTAGATATCTCCCTGTACAGGGCTTCAATACATATGTCGTTTGTTTCTAATGAAACTAGACTAAAAATGGAATCTGTACATATAAAGCATGACTTCTAATTATTTCTGGTTAATTTATGGTAAATTTCCAAAATCAGAACAGGGGATCCAGTAACCGTTCTGGCCCTGTTTCACGAAAACTTAAACATCTCATAAAATACAGCTCATATGGTCATTTCGCTTCTTCCATATGAAAATAGACTCATCAAGGTTCGATTAAATAATTTATTCATTATTTAATTACATTCCTAATATTTTTAGTGAATTTTCAAACTCACATCACTGCTACTGTCAGCATCTATTTTAAGGTAAATTTCACCTATTTCATAGTTTCCATGATTCAACTAGCCATTTGACATACATAGCACCAAATATGATCGTGATTAACCATTCCAATGGCTAATCATTGCCAAGAATTTCCACACCTCTCAATAACCATATATATACAAAATGATTTTAATACTATGCTCAAAATATTTAAGCCATTTTCGCATGGCTATCCGAATATATACACATTACCAAAGGTACTTGATTAACAACAAAGGTTAGTCCTATACATGCCATTATCAACGTTTAACTAAAAGAGTACCAAAAGGGCTTAGATAGTGTGGGCGACTTGACTTCGACAATCCCGAGTCCGATAGTGACGAACAAAAATCTATAAAGCAGAGAATTAAAGAAAGCAGAATAAGCATTTAATGCTTAGTAAGTTTTGAGTAACGAAATTATTTACGACTAAAGTATAGCGTTCATATGACTAAATGAATAATTTCATATATGCACATTCTCAAAATCATAATTTCTTCACGCTTCAACCAATATATTCATACAGGATATCAAACCTAACTAGAGGCGGAAGCTCGTTAATCAATTGAGCGAGTACTATTTGAAAGGAATCAACCTTTCCGATGCATATCTGAAACATACCTTATCGTTTGTATTTTATGAGCGTATTAATTGAAATTATTACAGCAAGATCACTCGCTTCAAACCCAAGTATCTTGAGATTTAGCGGATATAACTTCGCACAAATGCCTTTGGATCTTAGCCGGATATAGTCACTAGCATGAATGCCTTGGGACTTAGCCGAATATAGTCACTAGCACAAATGCCTTGGGACTTTGCGGGTATAGCAACTACTACGCACAAATGCCTTGGGACTTAGCCCGGATATAGTAACTTGCACAAATGCCTTGGGACTTAGCCGGATATCATCCGAATAATCAAGCACATATACCAATAAATCATGACACATCCATATTTCATTATCATAACTAGAATTCAAACACAAGACGCTTATCAACCATTACCATTTTGGCTCAATAGCCACATACAAAGAGCATGATTTTGATTTGCTTTATAACATGATCTCTATACACATTCGCTACCCGTCATAGGTATAAACTAATCACCTCAATATACAATTCAAGTAGAATCATTATATCACCGTTTATTTGTTATGCTTATATGTCATGACTTAATCAAATCATAAACTAAGTTTCATTACTCGAAAACTTACCTCGGATGTTGTCAAACGACTTCAACGGCTATTCGATCACTTTTTCCTTTCCCATATCCAACTTTGATCCTCTAAGCTCTTGAGCTAAATCAAACAATTTACTTCCCAATCAAACACAATCACACGGCATCCATATACATTTTAGAACCATTCTTAACATATTTACTACTCATTTACAAACAAAATACTCATATCACATTTATAAAACTACAAGCCGAATATACCTATGTGTGACCATCCCAATTTAATCGATTTCTTGTTTTATGCACTACCACATATTCACACACATATATATATATATATATTATGCCATTTACTCATAAACCCCATTATGCGAATATTCATTAACCAATAGTCACACACACTACTTATGTACAAAATTTATCCACCCTAGCCTATAGTTCATTCGGCCATTCATCACTCAACCAAACAAAATTTCATAGCAAACTCCTATGACCAAGCACACACATATACTTACATCCCAATACTCATAACATTCAAAATCACATTTTAAGTAAATTATCTTAAACAATGCCAAATCTTTAAGTGATTAAACATCAAATTTTTACTCAATTCCCAAACATATAAACAACATTTATGTGACAGCCCAAAATTGACCCTAGTCGGAATGTGGTTTCGGGACCACAAAACCGAGGCATAAAAATAATTTAATGTTCATTTTGATGCTTATGATATGTGTTAATTCGTGTGTGACATTTTTGATGTTTGATTTAGAGTTATAAATGTGAATTTCACTAGAAAGGACCTAGTAGAAAACTTTGAAAGTATGATGGGGAAATGTGTGATGACTAATTAAAGCATGCATGCAAAACAATGGCCTTGCATGTCAAATATCCCTCTTTTATAAGAGGTGGCTGGCCATGACAAGGAGGATGGGCAAAACATGTCATAGACATGTTTTGTTGGTGCATTAGGGAGAAACATTAAACTAAGGGGTATGGGTAATAAAAAATGAAAAAAAATTGTGTGTGAAGGCTTCTCCCTCCCCATTGCCATGTATTGAAGAAAAGAAAAGAAAAAATTGTTCATCCATTTCATTCTCTCTTGACCGAAAATACTAAAGAGGAAGGAAGGAATTTTTGCTTCATGTTTGGTTTGGAAGGGATTAGGAAGAGATTTGGCTATACTTGCATCAAGATTAAGGTATGTTTGAGGTTGTGCCATGAGATTCATGCATGTTTTTAGTTGCTAGCTTGATGTTCTTATTAGCCCATGGTTCAAATCTTTGCTATGTCATGGGAATGATATTCGCCAAAGTGGATGTGGTGTTAATGCCATTGCATGCTAAATATCAAGCTCGATAATGATACATGCGATGGGGATTGAGGACTCTTAGATTTTCTTTTAGCATTTTGAATGAGATGCTAAGTTCTTTGTTAACCATGACCAAATTGAAACGGTATGGTGTTGTGGTGTATTCGCCATGGTATATCCATAAGTATGTTTCATGCATGTTGCATGGTAGGTAAGATTTGAGCTTTGGATATGTGTTTATATTTGGATATAAGCAACTTGAGATTCGCCCTTGCACCTACATGAATATATGTTTGCACATGATGTATTGGTATGACATATATACTATTTCAAGGTGTATATTTGCTTGTGATGATGTTTCGGTTATGAAGTAAATGAGAGATGTGTATTGAGCTACAATATGTAATCGTTAGTTAGTAAAATGTATGCTGTTTTTTGTGTGGTATTAAGTGTATAATTGGCCTCAACATGGACATGCATATTCGGCCACATGAGGGGAGTTGGTGTGCATGCATTCGGTTAGAGGCAAGCATATTGATGCCTATTCTTGGCTTGGAAAATTCGCTAAGGAGAGTATTAACTAATGTGTTGAATTGATTCGTGATTTCGTGCACATGTGACTCTAATGTCTAATGTATATAAGGGCTAAGTACCTTGAGCTTCACTTTGATGTTTGAATGAATTGTATTGAATTGCTTGTTGTGATTAAAAATGTGCATGACCGTTGTGTATTTGAGCTAAAGGATGGCCATATGACCATTTAAACTCCTTGTCATATTCGGCCATAAGCTATCATAATGAGATTTTAATAAGTTAAATTTGTGTGAATTAGCTCAAGAGCTTAGAGGACCACAGTTGGATAAGGGAAAGGAAAAAGTGATCGAATAGCCGTCGAAATCGTTCGACAACATCCGAGGTAAGTCTTCAAGTAATGACCCTACTTGAATTATATTGAAATCATGCTCCTTGTGTGTGGCTATTGAGCTGAAATTGTAAAGGTTTGATAAATATTTTGTGTTTGAGCCTTAGTAACGAAAATGAAATATGGATGTGTCGTGATTATTGATATATGTGTACATGAGCATTTGAATGATACCCGGGCTAAGTCCCGAAGGCATTTATGCTAGTGATTATATCCGGGCTAAGACCCGAAGGCATTCGTGCGAGTTGTTATATCCGGGTTAAGACCCGAAGGCAATTGTGCAAGTTACTAAATCCGGGTTAAGACCCGAAGGCAATTGTGCTTGTGGTTATATCCGGTTAAATCCCGAAGGTATGTGACTCGGAAATGAGCAATCTTGCTGTAAAAATTTCAGTTTATACACTTGTGAAAATTCCAGCAATGAGGTATGTTCGTATGTGCTTGAATTAGTTGAGTCCTTACAAGTAAGTATTCGCTCAGTTGATAAACGAGCTACCGGCCTTTGGCTAAGTTGTTCTTTTGTGTATGAACATAAGGGTCGGTAATGTGAAGTAAGTATGATTATGAGAATGTGTATTAATAAAGCGATTCATTTAGTTATGTAAATGTAATACTTTAGTCAAAGCTGATTTCATTACTTGAGACTTACTAAGCATTAAAATGCTTACCCCGTTGCTTTGGCTCTTTGTTTTATAGATTTTGCTCGTTAGCTATCGGATTCGGGATCATCGAAGTCGAAGTCATCCACACTATCAAAGCCCCCATTTTGGTACAATTTTGGTTGAACTTTGAAATGGCATGTATAGGACTACCCTTTTGTTGTAGGTCATGTACCTTTCGGTTTTGTGTAAACTTGGATAGCCATGCGAAAATGGCTTATCTACGTTTTTAGCATAGTACTATAATCGTTTGTATGTTGATCATTATGAGGTATGGAATGGTTTTGAAACGATTAGCCATTGGAATCGTTAATCATGATCACACTTTGTGCTATGTATGCAAAAAGGGCCAATAGAATCATGGAAATCATGAAATAGGTAAAGCCTACCTTAAAGGCATATGCTGACAGCAGCAGTGATGTGGATGTGAAAAATCACTAAAAATAGTAGGAATGGTATTAAATAGTGAATAAATTATGCAAATGAACCTTGATGAATATACTTTCATATGGAAGAAACGAAACGGTCATATGAGTTATATGTTAAGAGATATTTAAGTTCTCGTGAAACAGGGCCAGAACAGTTTCTGGATCCCCTGTTCCGACTTTGGAAATTCATTGTAAATTAACCAGAGATAATTATGAGTCATGCCATATATGTATAGATTCCTCTCTGAGTCTAGTTTCTATAGAAATAAACGGAATCAGTATTTAAGCCCTGTACAGGGAGATATCCAATTCTTAATGCGTAAAGGTCAGAGTAGTTGAACCCTGGATTAGGGGAGACTTTAACTAATAAACTGTACTAATTGGCCCGACCAAAAATTCTAGAAAAAAATATGTTGATGGACTTATGAGTCTAGTTTCAGGGAAAAATTTCAAAACTGATTTTCGAGCTTTAAAACTCAAGATATGATTTTTAAGGCGACAGTGACGCAGTAACCAGCTAGTCTGGAAAAGTTTTTTTTTTATGGATTGTGAAAACAATTAAGTTAAGTCTGTGTGCACCTTGTGTTCGATTCCAGTAACGGACTCGGGTACGGGGTGTTACAATTTATTCATGACATCAAGCATCTTCATTTCGGCTATTACACATATATACACTAGCAATCAAATACTAACATTTGCACTTCACCTTAATAGCTAGCTTAGCAAACCTTAATTTAACATATAATTGTTCATAACACAATTAAAGTATCCTCTCCATTCCATCAATTCAAAACACATACATTACCCAATAATATCCAAAATCATATTCGGCCTTAGTACTCAACTTGCTAGCCGATTTTTCTCCATCTAGCAACTAATGCACATATGTGCTCATTTGTTAGACTCTACTTCACCTAACTACCAATTTTTTCTTTTCATCCAAATAACATGAACAACAACCATTTCTTGAACATTTTCTCTTAACCGATTACTCATGTTACCAACAAGATTCAAAATTTGGACATGGGCTAAGCAAGGAGCTTAATGACTAACTCAAAAAATGCTAGAAATCCAAGAATCATCCTTGAACTTACCTTGATTTAGCTAACCACCATAGCTGAATTTTTCCAAGCTTATTCTCTCCTAGTCACGGCAATGAGGAGCAAAGAGGAAAACTTTGGTTTCTCCTCCCATTTACCACATGTTTTATTATTCTTAATTCCTTATTTTATTTTGTAAACTAATAATGCTAATAGAAAATACATATTATCATCAATGACCCATACCATGGCCGGCCACTACTTATTATAAATGGAAATTTGACATGCAAACCCATCATTTTTTATAACATGCATTAATAGGTCCTTATAGATTAACCTATCACCTTTTAAAAGTGTTAGAATTAAGTGACCCAAATTCTTATTTAAATAAAATACGATGGAAAATAAAATAAAAGTAAAATCCATATAGAACTAGACTTCTTTTATTTTATTTTAGAATAAGGTTTTTTAAACCTTATTAAACTCCATCTATTTTATATTGATTAGGATAAGGTGTTTCAATCCTACTAGAATATAGCTTTACAAGCCTATAAATAGACATAGGCTATCCCTCTTGTATTGATTCAAATTTTCGACATAGTGAATTTTCTTTTCCTCTGCCCGTGGTTTTTTTCCCAAAAGGGTTTCCACGTAAAATTTGTGTATTCTTTATTTTATTTATTTTATTTTATTTTATTTTTCACAAATTGGTATCCGAGCTTCAGGGTTATTCATCTCGATCACGGTAATGGCGTCTTTGAAGTATGAAATTCATTGTTGGATCGCAACACCGATTTGCGTTGTGGCAAATTAAGATGCAAGCGCTTCTTGCAGATGGATCTGGAGGATGCCCTGCTAGGATAGATAAAATGCCTTCGACATTAACAGATGAAAAGAAGAAGCGTAAGGATCGAAAGGCATTAACACAATTACATCGCATTTGTCCAACGAAATTTTGCAAGATGTGATGAAAGAAAAACTGCCATTGCATTATGGAAGAGGCTAGAACAAATATGTATGTCGAAAACTCTAACAAGCAAGTTGCATATGAAGCAGCGTCTTTATGCTCATTGTTTGGAGGAAGGTGTGTCTGTACACGAACACTTAACAGTGTTTAAAGAAATTCTCTCAAACTTGGTGGCCATGGAGGTTCAGTATGATAAGGAAGATCTAGGGTTGATTCTACTTTGTTCGTTGCCCCCGTCTTATTCAACCTTTAGAGACACGATTTTATATAGCCGCGAGTCTCTCACAGTTGATGAGGTTTATGATTCTTTAACCTCGTATGATAAGATAAAGCATATTGTGGTTAAACCCGACTCTCAGGGAGAGGGTCTCATTGTTCGTGGGAGACAAGATCGAAATGCTGATGATGATCGTGGTAGGACATAGGAACGGAATCCTCGTGGTAAATCTAAGGGTAGATCAAAGTCTTCAAACAGAGGTAAAACTTGCAACTTCTGCAAGAAGAAAGGACACATTAAATCTGAGTGCTATAAGCTACAAAATAAGATTAAAAGGGAGGCTGCGAATCAAAAGGGAAAACAACCAGAAAATTCCGGTGAAGGCGATATTGTAGAAGACTACAGCGATGGTGAACTTCTAGTCGCTTCATCAATTATTCTAAAGTAAGCGAGGAGTGGATACTTGATTCAGTGCACCTTCCACATGAGTCCCAATCGGGATTGGTTTACAACTTATGAAACAAGATGTCGAAGGTGTTGTTTTGATGGGAAATAATGCTTCATGTAAAATCGCGGTGTTGGAACAATTAAAGTTAAGATGTTTGATGGAGTTGTCGAACACTTAGTGACGTGCGGCATGTTCGAATTGAAAAAATTTAATTTCGTTGAGTACTCTTGATTCAAAAGGTGCAGATACACAACTGAAAGTGGGGTTTTAAAGATTTCAAAGGTTCCTTGTTGTGATGAAAGGCGAGAGAAAAATTGCTAGGTTATATGTTTTGCGGGGTTCTCTCACATTGGTGATGCATTGTCGCTTCCTCTTCCTTGCCGATGATGATATTACTAAACTTTGGCATATGCGCCTAGGGCATATGAGTGAGAATGGCATGGTGAATTAAGCAAAGAGGACTTCTTGATGGGCAAGGAATTTGCAAACGGAATTTCTGTGAGCCTTGTGTTTTGGGAAGCAAAGAGAGTTCGATTCACTAGAGGAATCCATAACACGAAGGAAATGTTGGAGTATATTCATTCTGATCTGTGGGGGCCATCCAAAGTGCCTTCGAGAGGTGGAGCTAATTATATGCTAACCTTTATTGATGATTTTTCCAGAAAAGTTTGGGCATTCTTCCTCAAGCAGAAAAGCGATGTGTTTTTCGCATTTAAGTCTTGAAAAATTATGATTGAAAAAGCAGACGGAAAAGCAGATAAAATACCTCCGCATGCAGACAATGGCTTAGAGTTACATTACGATGAGTTTAATAGATTGTGCAAGTCGGAAGGATCATAAGACACTTGACAGTTCGTCATACTCCACAGCAAAACCGCATTGCAGAACGAATGAATAGAACGATCATGGAGAAGGTTCGATGTATGTTGTCAAATGCCAACTTACAAGTCATTTTGGGCGAAGCGACCTCTCATGCATGTTTTTGATCAACCGATCTCCATCGGTTGCCATTAAGAAAAGACTCCACAAGAGGTATGGTCCGTAATCCCGCTAATTATTCGATTTAAAGATTTTTGGGTGTCTGCGTATGCTCATGTTGATAATGGAAAATTGGAACCGAGATCCATTAAATGCGTTTTCTTGGTTATAAAGTGGTGTAAAAGGCTATAAGTTATGGTGTCCTGAAAATAGAAAAGTTGTGATTAGCAGAGATGTTGTTTTTGATGAAGCGCTATGCTACCTAACTTATCTCTTAAAGACTCTTCCAATAAAGAAAACCAAAAGTAGGTGGAGCATCGATTAATCTGAAGCAACTCCTCAGCGAGTACAAAATTGAGAATAGAGTTGCTTCTTCACCGCAATACTCTATCGCCAAAAAGCAGAACAAGAAGAGAAATTAAACCTCCAAAGAAGTATGCCGAGGTGATCTAGTTGCTTATGCTTTAAATGTGGCGAAGATATAGATGCGAATCAAGAGCCATTTAATTATTCGAGGCGATTAGTTGTGAAGACTCGAGAAAAGTGGATGTTTGTAATGCAAGAGGAGATGGAATCACTCCACAAAAAGCAGAACATGGGATCTTGTAAAACTTCCTAAAGGTAAAAAGGCATTCGTTGTAAATGGGTGTTTAAAAGAAAGAAGGGACTCAGGAGTTGAAGAACCCGGATATAAAGCAAGGCTTGTTGCAAAGGGTTCTGATCAAATTCGAGGAGTGGACTTCACAGATGTGTTCTCCCGGTTGTTAAGCATAGTTCGATTCAAGCTTTGCTTGGTATTGTGGCCATGCATGATTTGGAGCTTGAGCGGTTAGATGTAAAAGCGCATTTACGCATGGAGAACTTGAGGAGGATATTTACATGCAACAACCAGAGGGTTTTACAATCTCAGAAAAAGAGGACTATGTTTGCTTGCTGAAAAAGTCCCTTTACGGTTTGAAACAGTCACCAAGACAGTGGTACAAGAGGTTTGATTCCTTTATAACTTCTCATGATTTCAAAAGAAGTAGTTTTGACAGTTGTGTCTACTTTAAAAAAAACAGTGATGGTTATTTTGTGTATCTACTTCTTTATGTTGATGACATGTTGATAGCAACAAAAGATAAAGTAGAGATAAGAAAGGTCAAAGCCCAACTAAGTGAAGAATTTGAGATGAAAGATTTAGGACCAACAAAGAAGATACTTGGTATGGAGATCCTTAGAGATAAAAAAGCAAGTAAATTGTACCTAAGTCAAAAGGGGTACATTGAGAAAGTTCTTTGCAGGTTCAATATGCAGAGTGCTAAGCCTGTTAGTACTCCTTTAGCAGCTCATTTCAGACTTTCATCAGCTTTGTCTCCACAATCGATGATGAGATTGAGTACATGTCACATGTTCCATACTCTAGTGCGAGAGGATCTCTCATGTATGCTATGGTTTGTTCACGTCGATTTATCATATGCAATCGGTGCGATTAGCGGATACATGGCAAATCACGGTAAAGAACACCGGAAAGCGATTCGGTGGATTTTAAGATACTTACGAGGTACTCGATGCTTGCTTACAGTTTGGAAGAACTAGAGATGGAGTCATTGGGTATGTTGATGCTGATTTTCTTGGAGACCTTGATAGAAGAAGATCTCTCACAGTTATGTCTTTACAATCGGAGGTTGTGCAATCGGTTGGAAAGCCACTTTGCAAACTACTGATCGCTTTGTCTACCACTGAAGCTGAGTACATGGCGATTACTGAGGCTTGTAAAGAAGCTGTTTGATTAAAGGGACTCTTTAGTGAACTTAATGGAAACCTTCAAATCAGTACAGTATTTTGTGACAGTCAGAGTGCCATATTTCTTACAAAAGATCAAATGTTTCATGAGAGAACAAAACACATTGATGTTCGGTATCATTTTGTTCGTGATATTATTGCTCGTGGTGATATTGTTGTGAGCAAAATTAGTACTTATGAAAATCCTGCAGATATGATGACTAAGTCACTTCCTATAACCAAGTTTGAGCATTGCTTAGACTTGATTGGTGTTCATTGTTGAAGTTAAACCCTTAAGGGGTTTTATGGAAGAGGTGGAGAACTTGTTTATTGAAAGTTCGCGATGAAGAACTTGTTCATTGAGAATTTGTGTCAAGGTGGAGATTGTTAGAATTAAGTGACCCAAATTCTTATTTAAATAAAATACGATGGAAAATAAAATAAAAGTAAAATCCATATAGAACTAGACTTCTTTTATTTTATTTTAGAATAAGGTTTTTTAAACCTTATTAAACTCCATCTATTTTATATTGATTAGGATAAGGTGTTTCAATCCTACTAGAATATGGCTTTACAAGCCTATAAATAGACATAGTCTATTCCTCTTGTATTGATTCAAATTTTCGACATAGTGAATTTTTTTTCCTCTGCCCGTGGTTTTTTTCCCGAAAGGGTTTCCACGTAAAATTTGTGTGTTCTTTATTTTATTTTATTTATTTTATTTTATTTTATTTTTCACAAAAAGTGTCACACATAAGTCCTATTAATTAAATTCACATGCAATCGACTAAATCGAAGCTTAAAACTTTCACACATTCATATTCACATATTTTAGACAATAAATATCATATTCAAATACTTCGGTGACTCGATTTAGCGGTCCCGAAACCACTTTCCGACTAGGGTCAATTTAGGGCTGTCACAAATAATGCTGGTTAGGTGGGGAAATAATGTGGGACGAATAGGTAGGCTTGTAAAAGAAATGGACGGGTAGAAATGTGACGTTTTTGGTTTTAAAAAGGAATGATAAAATATCGGGCAGAAAAACTCTTTAAAACAAAATTTCACTTCCTCTCTCATTTTTTTTTTAATTTCATTTTTTAGGTATATTTCAATCTTTTTTATATATATTCTTTTTTTTTACGAATTTTTTGACTGAATTGCAATCCCGGGAATACTAAAGCAATGATTCTCACCTCAATTTAACCAGCTCTGATACCAAATGATATAGACTCGCCTCGATTAAGAATTGAGTCGTAAAGTTTTGCCCGATTGTTAAATTGGGTAGGCTTTAAGCGATTTACAAATAGGCTGAAAAATTCAAAGTAGGAAAGGTTCAGGAAGGAAATAGCAAAATTGGTTATGGAAGAGAGATATGGCTTGACTAAGGTTCAAGTAAGAACTAACACAAAATAGATGTGTTAACCCGAAAATTATATGAACGCTTAGTGAATGAAAAAAAATGGCAGTGGAATATTTGAAGGATAAATTGAAGACCGAGACCCTCTATCAAGATTGATAGGAACCTTCGGTATAAGTGAACGCCACACTTTGGTAACAAAGTGAAAAGTTCGTAAACAAAGACAGTTTGACAACACAAGGATCACTTGATAAGTCGGTCAGTCTTTGGAGGAAAAAAAGAGAGAACAATCTCACAAATAACAATTTTAGCATAAATTCGGCATTAATCCCCTTTTACAATGATTTGAACAACTATTTATAGGCACAAATGAAATGCTAGCCGAATGGTCACTCTTGGCAGATCATTGGACATCTAGAATCGGCTAGAACATGCTAGAATAGGCCATAGTAATTTCCTTGAAGCTTCCTCAATTGCTGGTGACTTAATGAGTTCAAATAGCCTATTGGAAGGTTCAGCCGAATGCAAGTAGCCAGCTGGTGGTGCTTCGTTGAGCTGAACGGTCATGGAAGGTATTAAAATAGCTTGGAGTACCCCAAACGTCAGGCCCCCTTTCAGGTGGTTGCTTAATGAAGAAGGGTGTCCCTTACTTTGCTCAAGGCGTCACCTAAAATAGAGGAAAATGGCTGCTGCTGGATTTAATCCTTCTTGACTGTTGGTGTGCACGAACAGTCAGCTGGAATTATTGTGTGTTCAGCTCCTTCCTTTGGCCGATTCATGCATGTGATCACTTGCATTAAATTCGTCCATGCATGTTTTCTCCAGTAGCTTTTAATGCCTCTATTTTTCACGAAAAAGGAGCTTTGAAAAAGCTGGACTGTTTCCTCACTTAATGTGCCGTCCATTGCATGTACCTGCACCAAGTTAATGAAGCAAATTAATTCAGCTCAAGTTATCATTAATTCGCCTGAAGCATGAAACACATTAAATTAGCTCATTAAAAATTCGGCACATTAATACCAGTAGCAAATTAAGACATATTAACACACTCGTTAAAATCAGCAAAGACAAATTAAGAACACATTAATACCTGCCATTAATTCGTCTAAGACACATTCAATATGGGCTGGACAAATTAAATTAGCAGCTAATTAATTTGTTCTAAATTAGACACATTAAAATTATGTCCTAAGCCAGACATATTAAACACCTATATTAATGTTAAACATATTTAATACAATAAATTAAAATGTCTAGATTTAAATAGTTATTTATTTGAACCGAAAATTAACTAATTAAATGGCACTACTAGATGAATTTATTTCAGCACAAAAGATGCAAAAAAATAAATAAATTAAAATCAGCTCAACGAGCTAGCTTTGTATCGAATTGAACTCCTTTGAGCTGAAACGAGCTAAGTCAGCTTTTAGGACGTTGCAACATGAGCTTGTTGAGTTGTTCACTTGCTGTTCGAACACTCCTTTCCAAGTCTGATTTATGTAGCTTGAAATAGACTCTTGGAACCTCTTTGCTCGGGCTCTAGTGATTGGTCCCAATGGTAGCTCCAAGGGTTCGGCAATTAGCTCCGTAGCCAAGCTTGCATCAATTCTTTGTCAGACAAAATTTCCAAATTTTCTTGAAAATTCATTGTTCCATTATCGGAATAGTGCCACATGTCTAACAAAAAAATTTTGGATTGTTATACTAAGATAGTAAATCATCTCCCTAAGTAAGAAGACACACTTAACGAAAGGGAACTACATAAACATATCATTATCATTGTATTCATCTTTGTTCATAGAAGACATTGGATTGAAGTAAAGTGGGAATTTGAATAATAATGGACGTGACATATTCTTCTTTACCCAGAAAATGATGGCATATTTTGAAAAAAAGAAAAAGAAAAAGAAAGAAAAGAAAATAATGGCATATATATAGTTGTTTTCCGGTGAGAAATTCTGACGAATCACAATTTTTAGCGCTACCATTTCAAGCAATTCATCATATCGCACACTTTTCGGTTGCTACAAATGTGGGTTGCATACCTTAACTTCAAGAAAAAGTAAATGATATGATTTCCCTTAGCAAAATCATTCCACATATATATTACCTAGCTATTTGAGTTTTGATATTAAGTAAGCCACAGCTAGACAAAATAAGATAAGATATGCGATATATGAGCAAATGTTCGATCTTTGTTTTGAAAAGCAGCTTCACTGTTCTTTGCTGTTGTCACACTAACATGCTTTAAAGTGAAGATGTTGCACGGATGTGCAGTTTTTAGTTTTTATAGATAGCTTTCATTGAAACATGACCAAAAGCTGTTTTTCTCTTCTTTTTTCCTTTTTTTTTTCTTTTTTACATATACCTCAATAATACAAAGCCCTTTGATCAGTTTTCTTAACCAAAAAAAGCACAGAAAAGAATAACACAGCTGTTTAAGAAATACTCCAAATGGTAAGCCTTTTTTATTCGCATGCATTCATCGTTTGCACCGAATTATTCCCTCACATTTTCACTCTCTCTCTCTCTCTCTCTCCACATGCACACCCAACATCTATTCATCGAGTTGTTAAATGTTCATTCAAATGTATATGTACACTTATTCATGCTACTAAGCGAATTAATACTTTTTTAAACCATGTCCCATTTATTTATTTTTCAGTCATTTATATGTTTACAGATTATATTTGGTAATTTCCTGTAGCCGGTGATAATCAAACAAATCTCATTACCGTTTGTTTCCTATGCTGAGCATTTATGGAACAGTATATGATTTTTTTTAGAAGAAAAAGGAAAAGTCAAAAGAATAAGATGATTTAGCACAATATAAATTAGAAGATGAAGCATAATATACTTGGTTTTAAACTAGGCATAGAAACTACAATATATAAGAAACTTATGCTTGTGATTAAAAACTTAATGCAAGTTAACAAGGTATTGTAGAAGATTGAAATGAAAGCTTTGATTGGCTTACATATATATAGTTCATCTGTACAGGCATGCCCCATTTCCTTTCATTTAGCTAGCTAAGCGTTGGGCCCAAGAGAAAAAAAATAAGGATATTATAAAGATATATTAAATAATTAACTAAAGAGCAATTTACCATTGATGCTCTTAATTAAGGTTCACCAGCTTTGAAGCACTGGCAAGACTTCGCATTACATCAACCTGAGCTCGGAGTGATATGATATAATCTAGGGTTTCCTCAATCAAAGAGACGCCATTCATAAATTCTCCCCCAGGGATTAGACTTCTCAAAATTTGTCTTCTTTTCCCAACCAATCTTTTCACAATAGAGCTCGGTCGAGCCGCTTGAGGTGCACATTTTATTGTTCTTCGGATTACGCTACCCCTTTTCGGGATCTTCTTGCTTCTGATCCTCTTGTTGTATGCCATTGCTCCTACTGGAACCTTCTCCGTCGGTTGCCTCTCTGACGCCGGACCCAATATTTTCTCAGCTAGATGTTTGTCAGCATTGCCTTCTTTAACAGCATCGGCAATGAGAGCTCGACTCCAACAAGTTATGCCCTTTCTTGCAGAAGCCACGGCTACATCTGCTGACAACTTTATAACCTTTTTTCTCTCGAAGATGCTCATATTCTTCTTTGAGGAACGACATCTTTGGAGACCCAGTATCCATTTCTTCAGAAATTCCTGCTTCAGTGAAAAAGGAGAACGCATCCTGCACAAAGGAAAGAAATTATCAGTTCCAATGTGGTATCAGTACATTTGTTATTTTATATACTACGGTCCTTTCAAATGATAACTATCACCCAAATAGTCACATTTCTCAGTTTCACCTAATGCTTATATTGAAGTAAAATGGGAAAAGAATATGTCATGAATCGAAGATTTAAGTTTAAAGATAAAGAAAAATACAGGAGGCGAGAGAAGTAGCTAGCTAGGGTTTCAAAGAAGAAAACATCGGTGCAGACAGAAGCGTAAACCTGGAGATCAAGATTGTGACCATACAGTACACTGCACTGCTTAAGCTTAGTTTAGCTGCTGGATAGATATGCGCAAGGTTAAAGTACTAAATATAAAGTAATATTAAACCAAAGCCAGTACGTACCTTGCTAAAACTTGTTCCTGTATAGAAAGAGAAAAGAGCAAGAAATTTAATCTAGAGAGAAGAAGCGGAAACGAAGTTGCAGAGAGGGAAAGCAGTTCAACAGATCCAAGAAAGTGTATCGGAACCCAAGAAAGAGGTTCAGAGAGAGAGGGAGAAGAAATGAGAGAGAAATGTGTAGGAACCTCATTTATTTGCTCAAGTGAAAAGCAGTGGTGGGACTATAAGAGAAAGACACAACACATGCAAGCACATGGCATACATGGCCCACCGCACAAACCCTAAACGATACATTGAAATAAACTACTTCTATTTTTATTAGACTTGTAAAGCATACAATATTAAATAAAAAAACGTTATCACATTACTGTAATGCAAACCCAACATTTTTAACTTGCTATGAATACAAACAAAAAATCCTAATACGCACTTGTCATTTCATGGACAACTATAGCTAGCTGGTTTTTCTTTGTGAGGAAATTAAGGAGAAAATTAGATTTTAGCTCAAAGATAAAATTATCCCAAAATGTTGAAAAGAATTTTATAGCAAAATGTTAACGCTTCTTGATAACTTATATACTAGAATAATGAAGGCTAGGTTTCAAAATAGAATTAAAATAGGATTGCAAAATATTGTGAATTTAAAACTCAATTAATTGAGTGAAAAGAAAAGAAAATTTTCTTATCAAAGTAGCTATTGAGTCTGATTCTTTAGTGAGATTGATCGCTGTCTAACCAAATCATTCATGTCGATTTGGTACAGTTAAAAACGGAAACTAAAATATGGTAGTGTAAGTTTAAGACCAAAAAAGATGAGAAGAAAAGTTGAGTGTTACATTCAAGACTGAAATGACTTTTGAGGGATTTTATTTAATTTGTGGCGATTAATTAAAGCGTACCCTACCCTCAAAATAGATAAATAAATAAATAAAGCGTAACCGGGAAATGTATCGTGGATCACAGGGCATCTGTGCCATTAATCTAACCTACGTGGTATAGTTTTAGTAGAACGGGTGAATGACAACAAAAATTCATTGAGATATAAGTTCCAATTCGTGTAAAAGAATATAGGAGCATTTGAAAGGGGAATATGATAAACCCTAGATCACTTTGGACATTGAGAAGCATTTACTTCTACAAATCTAATACTGATGTTGATAACTATAGTAGACATCTGATACTTATAAAATGCATATTTATATTTTTCCTTTTAATTTCAAACATATTTACATTCTATTATGCTAGTTATCTGTAAGTTATATAGTATAATATATATTTATATAAACATGAGGTTCAAAAAAACTTGAATTGACGAAAAAATCATTATTTTTTTTGATAATTGTATTTTAAAATAATTATAATTTAATAGAAGTTGTGATAACTACACATTTAAAAATAATTAGATTTTAAATTTGTAGTTATTAATTTTAAAATTTGTGCTAATTTTAAAATAGAGTTATTTATTTGAATGGAATTGTACCACCCCATACTTGATCCGATCGCTGGGTCCGAGCTACGAGATGTCACATTCGTTACCGGGACAACTATGATCAATTTAACAATTCATACATTTGATTAAGTTCATTATATCATCATAACATATTTTACAATTATAATCAAGTTTTAAATGAGATTGCGAAAGCTTTTTTGATAATTTGAGGTCGTTTAAGGATTAAAATGCAAAATATTCAAAATTTTCAGATTAGCAACATGACGTCGGGGTACCACGCCGCAACTTCGAACAAACAGCGAATGGTGTCGCGACATTAAAGGTTCGTCGTGACGACGTGACATATTGTTTTACGAAGTTTCCATATGGTGTGAATCCATTTTAACTGAACCAAAAGTACCTGTTACATATTTCAAGAACTTGAAAATAATACATAATTCAAATCACTATTTAAGAAATCCTTAAGTAATTTTATTTTACAGATTCTGGTTTTTTATGATTAAACTAAGTGAACAGCTATTTCAATTCAAGATGTAAATGATTTAATCAAGATTTCAATAGATAAATTGATTTTAAGTTGATTTTTTGCTTGAAAATGATAGATCTCGTATTACCTAACTATGCTTCAATTTTAAAGTAATTTCTAACTCATTTTGATCTAATTAAAAGCTTTTTAATCTTGATTTAACAAATCCTCAAGTAATTTTAACAAATCAAACATTTTCCCCTTTTAAAAGGTCATATAAGCTTGATTTTTCTAGAAAAATTAGATCCGTGTAATTAGATAAAATTGATGGTTGAGATCTATACTTAGGATGTATGAAGTCAAAATATAAGCTTAGAAATGAGATTTGAGTGGTTGAACACCTATTTCGGTAAAACTAGTTAAGTTTTCAGTATAAAGGTTAAAAGGCTTTATTGCAGTTTGTAATGCAATCGTATTATATTTGATGTGTATGTGAAGTGCCAACATATTTGGGAGCCTCCAAAAATAAGGACAAAGGCAGACAAAATTTTACTTGAGCTTTGTTCTGGAAGCAAGTTGATAAGTTGATTGGTCTTATTTGCTATAATTAATACACAAATAAGTGAGTTAAAGTGGGATTAGGTGATCAAAACATTTGATCTAAGTCCTAGAAATAAGTATTCTTACTTGAGTTTTGATTATTTGATAAACAAGATTATATGTGACGTGAATTGTTAAATGTAATAGCCCTAATTTGACCCTAGTCAGGAAGTGGTTTCGGGACCACAAAACCGAGTCATGAAAATAATTAAATGTTAAATTTCATGTCTATTATATGAGATAATGCATGTGTGAAAAGTTTCATGCTTTAATTTTGTCATTTGCATGTGAAATTTATTAAATAGGACTTATGTGAGACAATTGTGAAATGTGATAGGTTAATTTTAAAGTGGTCTATTAATGCATGTAATAAAGAGGATGGACTTGCATGTCAAATATCCATTTTTTTTAGTAGTGGCCGGCCATGATAATGGTTTATATAAAATATATGTATTATTTATTAGTTAAGTGGCTTTATATTTTATAATATAGATGAATAAAATCATAATAATAATAGAAATAATGGTGAAGAAAACAAAGTTTCATCTTTGTTCTTCTTAATGAACTTAAAGAAAGAAAAGAGGAGCAAGACATTCGGCCATTTGAAACATAAGGAAGGTTAGTAAATTATGTTAGATTTTTGAAATTGTAGCTTGTTTTAAGTTAATTATCATGTTTCTTATTTAGCCCATGCCAAAACTTTGAATTTTGAGTGATGAATTGAGCATTCGGTTATGGTAGATAAGGAAGGAATTTGATTATTACCTTTAAGTTTTGATGAAGAATTGTTGATGAAAGAAGTTGATCTTGTTAAAAATATAAATTGCTAATACTCATATGTGCAATAGCCGAACATGGGTTTGCTTAATGTCTTGAACAAATGCCGTTTGGGGTGTTTTGAAATGAATAAATTAAATGTTTGATCATCTAAGTGTTCGGCATTGTACATGATTTTTTTTAGAGTATGATTTTGAATAATATGTGTATTGGAATATGAGTAATGCTATGCATAGGTAAAATTTTTATGTTCGGCTTTCGTAGTATATATGTATAATTAATCCATTTATCTAATAATATATAAGATGTTAAATAATAAGATTTTGATGACTTGTGTTTAATGACATTCGGCCAAGGATCATATGTGCTTGCTAATTCGGTATAAGTGTATAGGTGCTAAATACCTTGTATTTGAGGTTTTGGAAGAATAAATAGTAGTTAATTAAAGTGATGAAAGCTAAATTTTGAGATTGATTAAGTTTGGGCATTCGACATTACCTATAATTTTGAACATGAAGGTTAAATTGAGTAGTTAGGGCTGAATGGGATATATATTAATCAAAAATGGGTTGCATGCATATGAGTATGTATGTATTTGTGTGTGTGCGGCATTATTGATAAATAGCAAGTGGAAATGTGATAAATGTTTAATAAGTTGATATTCGTATATATGGTTGAATTCATGTATAAGGTAGCATGGTAAGTTATGTGAATCTTTGTTTGTGTATGCGAATTAACTATTGATATAATAAGCATGAAATCGAGTCATGGCATATTTTATAAAACATAATATGCATTGAAATTATATGATTGTCAAATGTGACTATTATAGAATTAAAGTTGAGTAAGTAATTAAACAAATTCATTTGTTTAAATTTAAAGCTCAAGAGCAAAGAGGAACTAAATCAGATAGGGGAAAGGAGAAAGCAATCGAGTAGCCTATCCACAACTGTTCAAAATATCTGAGGTAAGTCTTTGGGTAATGAAACTTAGCTTATGATTTGATAAAATCATGGTATATAAGCATAATAAATAAATTGTGACCTATTGGTTCTACTTGAATTACGTAGTGGGATAAATAATTTGTGCATATGACTTGTAGCGAATGGTTATAGAAATCATGTTGGGTAGTGAAAACGAAATCGTGTTCTTTGTATGTGGCTATTGAGCCGAAAGTGGAATGGTTGATAAGCATGTTGTGCTTGTGTTCAAGTAATGTAAATGAAATGCTAATGTGTTATGATATATATATATGTGCATGATAATTGAGAATTATATCCGGGCTAAGTCCTGAAGGCATTCGTGCTGGTGTTATATCCGGGATAAGTCCTGAAGGCATTCGTGCTGGTGTTATATCCGGGCTAAGTCCCGAAGGCATTCGTGCTGGTGTTATATCCGAGTTAAGCCCCAAAGGCATTCGTGCTGGTGTTATATCTGGGCTAAAGTCCCGCAGGCTTTTTGCTGGCATTATATCCTGGCTTAAAGTTGCTTTGTGGTGGTGATTGGATTTGGGTTTTAAACCTAGTAGACTTAATGCCGATAATTGGAGTAAGATTTTGATTTCGAATGTTCGTAGTAAACTACCATTGAATATGTTCTATACATTAAGTTGGTCAGGTATGTATTATATACTTTTATATGTTAGATTGATCGGAATTGAATCATGAATGCGAAATGAGAAGTATATGTGAAAATATCATATGTGTATGTGTGTATTCGGTTATGGTGAAAGGTTATATGAGATTGATTTGGTGATATACATGTTAAATAATATGAATGCAAAGAATGGGTAATAAATCTGCTTGGGATAGCAGCAGTAACGTGATTTCGGAAAATCACCATAAATTTTGGGAGTTGGGTTAGAGGCTGAATAAATTATGTCACGAAATCTTAATGAGTCTAGTTTCTTATAAAAGAAACCGTGTAAGCAAAAGAATTGCCAATAATTAGATATTTGAAGTGGCGTGGAATAGAGTCAAAATGACTTCGAGGTCCCCTGTTCTGTTTTCAGAAAATCATTATAAATGGTACAAAAATGGTTATAAGATAAAATTTATATTCTTAGACTCCTTAATGAGTCTAATTTCAAATTAAATAAATGATAACATATTTTGAATTGTGTATAATGAGAAAATTGATTTGTAGTGAAGAGTGGTCAGAATAGTCAAATAGTGAAACAGGGGAAACTTCAATAAAAATCTGGTATTGATTGATAAAACAAAAAATTCTAAAAATTTTATGGATGGAAGATATATGAGTCTATATTCAGGTAAAATTAACGTCACTTGATTTGGAGTTTCTTATCTCCAGTTATAAATAATTTAGTGACTGTTGCTCAGGAAGACAGCTTGTAGTGAATTTGTGATTTTGTTGCAAACATGGTTAAAACTTGTTAATGAGATGCTTTTCGAGTTCTTATGATCTTATTTGTGATTCAATATTTGGTTTTAATTAAGTTCAGATTCAAGTGAGGTGAATTTGCTAAATATGCATTATGTTCATGGATACTTGGCCGAAATGGCAATTATCTAGGAATGATTTCTTGAAAATTTGAAATAATCGATCTATAAGTAAATTAATTGTTTGCATTGCTTAAAACTTACTAAGCATTGAAGCTTACTCCGTGTTCTCTTTTCCATTTCTTATAGGTTTATACTTTAGCTCGAGTTGGAAGGGCCAGAGATATCATCACACTATCGAGTCATTATGTGAGTTGAGAAGATTGTATATCATCATGGTTTAAGGCATGTATAGGATAGACTATAGGTAGAATGATATTTCGACTTTGTATACATTATAGCCATGAGAAGATGGCTTGCTCATTTTGTTTAGAGAAGCCATATAATTGAACTAATGTGGTGAAATGTTTTAGTTATAACTTGACAGTAGTTAATTTGTTATTAGATATTCGGTTATGTTTTGATAGTGAGTCATTTTGGAAATTTATAAGAGCTCTTATGGAAAATCAATGAGACATGTTTGCATTATTGATAATTTATGTTTGGTAAGTATCTTTGACCTTATAGAAGTTTTGTTCAGTCAAGTAATACCTCATTACCTTATTCCGGCAACGGATACGGGTTAGGAGTGTTACACTAAATGTCTAATGTGATTGTATATGTTGAATATGTGACTGAATATGCCTTGTGGATAGTTGGATTTATGCACACACCTCTGATATGAAAGTGAGTTTCACTCAATGAGCAATATGTTAACACTTGTTTAGATTTGTAATTTGATGATATTTAGGATGTATGAATTTGAAATCTAAGCTTAGAAATGAGATTTGAGTGGTTAACACCTATTTCAACAAAACCAGTTAAGCCTTCGGTATAGAGGTTACAAGGCATTAATTTGTGATTTTAAAATGATCTAATTCTGTTTGTTGTTGTTCGTAATACCTTCGTATTATGTTTGATGTGTATCTGAAGCAACTCATTTAGGAGCCTCCACAAGCAAGGACAAAGGAAAAAAAAATCTTACTTGAGCTTTGTTATGGAAGCAAGTTGCTAAGGTGAGTGGTCTTGTGTGTTATAATTAAAACACAAAACAGTGAGTTAAATGGGGCTTAGGTGATTAAAACATCTGATCTAAGTCCTAGAAGTAAGTACTCTTACTTGAGTTTTGATTATTTGATAAACAAGATTATCTATGATGTGAATGGCTAAATGTGTGATGTGATTGTATATGTTGAACTTGTGGATAGTTTGATTTATGCATATGAAAGTGAGTTTCTCTCAATGAGCAATATGTTAGCACTTGTTTAGATCTTTAATTAAATGATATTTAGGGCATATGAAGTCAAAACCTATTCTTAGAGACAAGATTTGGGTGGTTGAACACCTATTTGGACAAAACTAGTTAAACCTTCGGTATAGAGGTTAAGAGGCTTCGATTTTTTATTTTAGAATAAATTAATTGTGTTTGTTGCTATTCGTAATGCCTTTGTATTATGTTTGATGTGTATGTGAAGTGCCAACTCATTTGGGAGCCTCTACAAGCAAGGATAAAGGCAAACAAAAGCTTACTTGAGCTTTGTTGTGGAACCAAGTTTGTAACACTCTATACCCAGCTCAGTCATTGAGCCCGAGTTCTAGGATGCTACACCACTGTCTTACATCGACTTCATCATAATCATCACATTTAATACACAAGCATCTTTACTTTCTTTTGTTACTAAAGAAAATATGCAAATATAGACATGCAACCTCAAATTAACGTTTAAACATGATAGCATACGACAACCAAACATAAAATGGACATACATCGAGCATTAGGACCACTTAGCAAATATTTGGAAAACTATTACGTCGGTATTGTCGTGTGTGAATATAATATATGAATGTACAAGTAACACATCAAATCAAGTAATAAAGTAGTAAGTAAGATCGTCTTTTTAGGGATCGAATAGGATTATTTTGATTAAGCTATTACTATAAACTATATGAAGTAGGCTGTGGCAAAACAGAATAACAATTTGTAGAGGAATAATCATGTATGCAATATTAAAATCAAATAACTAACTTTGTAATAGTCGATTTTTAGTGAAATCGAACAATTGTTTTGGTGTAACAGCCCGTTCTTAGTCAAATCAGAATACTGGCTTCGGGACCAAAAATCTGAGGTTTTAAAATTTTTTTTAATATAATTTTTAGTGTTTACAGCATGCTAGTATGTATTTGTGAAAGTTTCGTGAAGAAATTTTATCGTTTGAATAGTTAATTTGATAAAAAGGACTAAATCACGTAAAGCGTAAAACTTGAGTTCTAATAGCTAAAGGTGTCTAATAGCTATGGTTATTTAAATTAGAGTTCCTTATGATTTAATTAAACCATTATATTTGTGAGTGGACAATTTTGGGTATATATTAAGTGATTTTGATGATTATATAATAAGGTTATTTAAGTAAATTAATAATTAAGGTAAATAAAATAAAAGAAACAAAGATATCATCTTTTATTTCTTCATGCTTCAACCGAAATTAGGGCAAAGAGCACCATTTTTATCTTCTTCATTCGGCCAAGCTTTAATAGCTAATTAATGTACGGTTTTTATTCCGTTTTTAATGATTTATATGTGTTTGAGATCGTTGCTTCGTATTCTAGCTAGCCCGTACCTTAAATTTCAAAACTGTTAAAGATTTATCATGTTGCCATTGTCGAATGCTTGAGTAATTTGATGAGTTGTGATAGATTTGGAAAGTTTAATGTTAGATTAATAGCTTTTTTGTAAAGTGATTTCTGACAAAAATGTCAAAAAGGGATTAAATTGAGAAAATGTGAAATATGGTGGTTAAAAGTGTGAATAAATTGACAATATGGGCTGCTAGTAACATGTATTAATTTAGTTAGGCATGGGTTTGTATTGAATTGCATGAATTTGCGATTTTATGTGATAAGGATCAAATTGTGAAAATGTGAAACATTAGGGGCAAATGTGTAAATTTACCAAATTGTAAATTATAGGATAAATTGAATAGACCAAATGCTGAATGTGCTAAATCTAATAATATATAGATCAAGATAAGTCGAGATTGGGATTAGATCGGGGAGAAGGAAAAGTGGACGAATAGTTGATAATTTCCATCCGAGCAACTTGAGGTAAGTTCGTATAATTAGAATCAAATTTTTAAATACTTGTAAATTATTTAAAATGAAAGTATATAAGCATATGGTATTACTGAGTTTGAATGCCTAATTGATGAGAATTATTGAATACTGAGTTCCGTTTGAACTGTAGAAAGTCATAGGATATGAGTGACATATCACTAGGGTTACCATGTTGGTCGAGATCCTGCATGTGTTACGGACTCACCACAGCTCGTATGAGCTTGCTGATATATTAGCTCATAAGAGCTTACTGTTTTCAGCTCGTTAGAGCTTACCATTCAGCTCAATAGAGCTTACTGTCCATCAGCTCAAGAAGAGATTACTGATCATATCTCGAAAGGGCGGAAATGATAATGGATGATTACATGCGCTTATATGACTAACTTGTAGATGAATGCTTTTGTTTAGGGATTTGGTAATTCATTTGAATATACCTTATTTATTGTCTTGATCATGTATAAATGGTAAGTTTAATTCTGAATTATATGGGCTTACTAAGCTATAAAGCTTACTCTGTTTCTTTTTCGTGTTTTATAGAGGTTCGATAGCTTGCTCGATTCAGATAAAGTCGGAAATAATATATGTAAATATGGCATGTATAGGCTAGTTATAAAGATGATAGTTATGGTTACTTGAGCTAGTGATTTTGATATATGTTTTGGTATATGATAAAGCCATGTGATTTGGCTTAACTTGGTATAATGCTTTGGGTTGCGTATAAGTATTCAATATGGTATGTTTTGGCAAGTAGTAAATGGAAGGGAAATATGCAAATGCTGTCTTGATAAGTGATAGACATATGAATGGAAAATGTTTGATTTTAATTTAGGTATTTGATTACCATATTCGGTTGGTTATATTGTTTGAATATTGAATTTAGAAATGATTGAAGTTGAATTGGTATAATATGTGTATGAAATGTTGTGGATTAATTGCCTATTGAGTTATAAAATGTTGCAAATTATGCTTGTGCAGGTATGTAAAAATAGGGTGGCAATTTGGTTTAGTAAATAGCCTATTTTTCTCCACACGGGTAGAGACACGGGCGTGTGTCTCAGCCGTGTGTGACACACGGTTGTGTTACACTGTCATGTGTCCCCTAGTGTGGTTTTAGAAATCAAGTCAGCATGCTTGTGACAGCCTTAAAACGACCCTAGTCGAAATGTGGTTTCGGGACCACAAAACCAAGGCATAAAAATAATTTGATATTTATTTTATTGCCTATAATGTGTGTTAACTCATGTGTGATATTTTTATGCTTTGATTTAGAATTATAGATGTGAATTTCACTAGAAAGGACCTAGTAATAAACTTTGAAAGTATGAGGGAAATGTGTGATGACTAATTAAAGGATGCATGCAAAACAATGGACTTGCATGTCAAATTTCCCCCATAGCTAGTGGCCGGCCATGACAAGGATTTATGGGCAAAAATCATGTCATGAAACATGTTTGGTAAATGGGTTATGATGGAAAGAATAAAATAAGGGTATGGAATAAACAATTAATGTTAGTAGATGAGAAACAAAAAAAAAAAAAGTGTCCATCTTCCTCCATAGCTTGGCGAATGTCCTAAAGGAAGAAAGAAAAATTTTGTTCATCTCTTTTCACTCTCTTGTTGGCCGAAAATACTAAGGTTAAGGAAGGAGTTTTGCTTCATACTTGGTTTGGAAGAGGATTAGGAAGAGGTTGGCTAAACTTGCATCAAGATTAAGGTATGTTTGAGGTTCATGCATGTTTTTAGTTGCTAGCTTAATGTTCTTGTTAGCCCATGGTTCAAATCCTTGTTATGTCATGGGAATGAAATTGCCAAAGTGAAGGTGGTGTTAATGCCATTGCATGTTAAATGACAAGCTTGAAAGTGATACATGTGATGGAGGATTGAAGATTCTTAGATTTTCTTTTAGCATTTTTTTGAATGAGATACTAAGTTCTTTGTTTCACCATGACCAAATTGAAATGGTGTGGTGTTGTGGTATTCGCCATGATATATCCATAAGTATAATTCATGCATGTTGCATGGTAAGTAAGATTTAAGCTTTGGAAATGTGTATATATTTGGATATAAGCCACTTGAGAATTCGGCCCTTGCACCTACATGAATATATGTTTGCACATGATGGATTGGTATGACATATATACTAATTCAAAGTGTATATTTGCTTGTGATGATGTGTTGATTATGAAGTAAATAAGAGATGTGCAATGAATTACGATATGTAATGTGTTAGTAGTAAAATGTATGCTGTTTTTTGTGTGGTATTAAGTGTATATTCGGCCACATGAGGGTAATTAGTGTGCATGCATTCGGTTTGAGGCAAGCATATTGATGCCTATTCTTGGCTTAGAAAATTGACTAAGAGGAATATTAACTAATGTGTTGAGTTCGATTTATGATTTCGTACATATACAACTTTGATGCCTAATGTATATAAGGGCCAAGTACTTTGAACTTCACGTTGATGTTTGAATGTATTGAATTGCTTGTTGTGATGTAAAATGTGCATGACCATTGTGTATTTGAGTTAAAGGATGGCCATATGACCATTTACACTCCTTGTCATATTCGCCATAAGCTATCATGATGAGATTTTAATAAGTTAAATTTGTGTGAATTAGCTCAAGAGCAAAGGGAGCTAAATCCGATAAAGGGAAGGAAAAAGTAGTTGAATAGCCGTCGAAATCGCTCGACAACATCCAAGGTAAGTCTTGAGTGATGACCCTACTTGAATTATATCAAAATTATGCTCCTTGTTTGTGTGGCCATTGAGCGAAATAGTAAAGGTTGATAGATATTTTGTGTTAGAGCTTTAGTAACGAAAATGAACTATGGACGTGTCTTGAATATTGATATATATGTAAGTGAACATTGGAAATATATCCGGGCTAAGACCGAAGGCATTAAATGCGAGTTGATATATCCGGGTTAAGACCGAAGGCATTCGTATGCGAGTTGATATATCCGGCTAAGACCGAAGGCATTCGTGCGAGTTGATATATCCGGCTAAGACCGAAGGCCTTTGTGCAAGTCACCAAATCCGGTTATGACCGAAGGCAATCGTCTGAGTCGCTATATCCGGTTAAATCGAAAGTATGTGATTCGAAGTGAGCAATCTTGCTGTGAAAATTTCAGCTTATACGCTTGTGAAAATTCCAGCAATGAGGTATGTTTGTATGTGCTTGTACTAATTGAATTCTTACAAGTAAGTATCGCTAAGTTGATAAACGAGCTACCGGCCTTGGGCTAAGTTGTTCTTTTGTGTATGAACATAAGGGTCGGTGATGTGAACTAAGTATGAGTATGGGAATGTGAATTAGTAAAGTGGTTTAATTAGCCATGTGAATAAAATACCTTAGTCAAAGCTGATTTCATTGCTTGAGACTTACTAAGCATTAAAATGCTTACCCGTTGCTTTGGCTCTCTGTTTTATAGGTTTATTTCGTTAGCTATCGGATTCGGGATCAAAGAAGTCGAAGTCATCCACACTATCGAAGCCCCATTTTGGTACAAATTTTGGTTGAACTTTGAAATGGCATGTATAGGACCATCCTTTGTTGAAGGTCATGTACCTTCCGGTTTGTGTAAACTTGGATAGCCATGCGAAAATGGCTTATATCGTTTTAGCATAGAACTATAATCGTTTGTATGTTGATCCTTATGAGGTATGGAATTATTTTGAAACGATTAGCCATTGGAATGGTTAATCATGATCACGCTTTGTGCTATGTATGTAAAAGGGCCAATTGAATCATGGAAAGTATGAAATAGGTAAAGCCTACTAAAGGCAGATGCTGACAGCAGCAGTGACGTGGATGTGAAAAATCACTAAAAATAGTAGGAATGGTATTAAATAGCAAATAAATTATGTAAGTGTACCTTGATGAATCTACTTTCATATGGAAGAAACGAAATGGTCATATGAGTTATAAGTTAACAGATTTTAAAGTTCTTGTGAAATAGGGCCAGAACGGTTTCTGGATCCCCTGTTCCAACTTTGGAAAATCATTGTAAATTAACCAGAGATAATTAGGAGTCATTCCATATATGTGTAGATTCCTCTCTGAGTCTAGTTTCTATAGAAACAAACGGCATTAGTATTGAAGCCCTGTACAGGGAGATATCCAATTCGTAACGCACAAAGGTCAGTGTAGTCGATCCCTACAACAGGCGAGACTTTAACTAATAAACTGTACTAATTGGCTCGACCAAAAATTCTAGAAAAAAATATGTAGATGGACATATGAGTCTAGTTTCAGGAAAAATTTACGGAACTGATTTTCGAGTTGTAAAACTCAAGTTATGAATTTTGGAGCGACTAGTACTCAGATTGGCAGCTTGTCTGAAAATTGTCAATAAGTGGGTTGAAGTCTGTTAACACCTCGCGTTCGACTCCGGCGACGGTCTCGGGTTCGGGGTGTTACAATGCTCCACAACCCTACAAGTTTGGCACGGCCTAGCACACGGCCTGGCACACGAGCGTATGTGGCCATTTTTAGGGCACACGGGCATGTGTGTTGGCTGTGTGACCCAAGTTTGAGAGTTACACGGGGTTGGACATGGGCTGGGACATGACCATGTGCTCCCATTTCGAATGTCAACACGGCCTGTGACACGGACGTGTCTAATGGCCATGTGAGACACACGGCTTGGCGATATGGGCATGTTTGTCCCCTGTTTTGAGAAAAATTTTCAAAGTTTTGTGAAAGTTTCTTCAATTATCGGTTTAGTCTCAAATCACTCCCAAAGCATGTTTAGGACCTCGTAGGCTCGTATAAGGGACAAATTGATTGAGATTGAATGATGAATGCTTGAATTGAGGAAATGTATACTAAATTGATGTTTAATTGTTTTGTAAGTCTAGTAATGCTCCATAACCCTATTTTGGCGTTGAATACGGGTGAGGGGTGTTACATTTGGGACCATAAATTCGAAATCAAAAAATTTATTTTTTATTATTTTACTGCCTACAGCATGATAGTAGTACCGTATAAAAATTTAATTAAGAAATTTTACCGTTTACATGCTCAATTTGATAAAAATGACTAAATCGCGTAATGTGCAAAAGTTGATTTATAGTAGCTAAAGGTATTAAATAGCTATAGAACCTTGAAGTATGATCTTAAATGGTAATTAGACCATAAATAAGATAGTGGAATATGATGGCTTAGCATTTTGTGTAATTTTTCAAGTTTTTAAAGGCTAATTAAGTAAATTGGTAATTAATGATAAATTTAATAAAATAAAACAAGCTTTCATCTTTTATTTATTCTTCAACTGATTTCCATAAGCAAGAGAAAGCCATGGGAGCTTGAATTTTTGGAAAAACAAATTACCTTGCATTGGTATGAATTTTTGTCTTGTTTTTAATTATTTTTATGTTTCCGGGATCGTTGTAGCTTAACCTAGCTAGCTCGGGAACTAATTTGTAAAACTGTTAAACTATTAGAGTTTTTCCATTGTAAAATATACATGAGTTTTGATGTTTGATGATAGAAAGTGGATGGTTGTTGTTAGATAAACAATTTTTGTAAAGAGATTTTTTATGAAATTATCAATTAGGGATTAAATTCAAAAATAGAAAATTATACATGGTGAATTTTTGAACTAAATGAAATATAGGGCTTGCTAGGGACCTTATATATTTATATTCGGTCATAGTGGGTTGTGGTGGAATTTTATGAATTTCCATTTTTATGAGCTAGAGACTAAATTGCAAAGGAATTAAAAGTATAGGGGCAAAATGATAATTTTTTCAAAATGCAATTTAGGTTAAAATGAATAGAATATATATTGAATTGAGCTAATTTTATCCGTATTGATCAAGACAGACCTCGTACGGCTTTAGATCGGGTCAAAGATAAAGTCTCAGATTAGTTGCCTCAGAATCTATATTTACTTGTCGAGGTAAGTTTGTGTAATTAAATCAAGTTTATATGTTTTTAATTAAATTATACATGTGTTGTGAAATGTCATACATATATACCAATTGCATATCTGACGACGTACGATGATTACCGAGCCCGTTTTGAACCTTAGGAATTTGTAGGATACAAATGACATGTCATTAGGGTTTACATTATTCGGGTACTGGTCTTGAACATCCTATCGATGGTTGAAGTCCTGCATGTGTTACCAAAACTGCACAACTCCTGTGAGCAGCATCGTGTGGCTACGTTCTAACCCACAACTCGTGAGAGCATACCGATTTACAGCTCGTGAGAGCATACCAAGTTACAGCTCGAGTGAGCATATCGATTCAGAGCTCGTATGAGAATACATGTACAGGATTTGATGGATTACAGTTATATGAGTAAGCACACTATACGTGAGCTATCCCGGGTACCCAACGGTATTCTAAATGGTCAATGGGCATTATTCTGATATGAAATGATAAGGGTTCATTACGGACTATTACAAGGGTACATATGAATTATATGGAAATGTTGCTACATGGTATATGGAAATTTGAATTGGATTAAAAATGTATATGAAACTTAATCAATTGTTGTGCTCATCCATGATTATTGGTCTGTATATGTATATATGTAACATCCCTAACCCGTATCCGTCGCCGAAATAAGGTTTAGGAGTATTACTGGAACATTCAGAATTATTTATAAATAACTTATATAAATTACTATTCATTTACCGATATCATTCATAACGTCCTTTCATTGGGCCTTTGAGACCCAATACAAGCATTAGATTAGATTCGGGACTTATTCGGGACCTTTAAGAATTTTTTGCAAAATTACAAAATTTTTCCAAGGTGCAGGGCTCACACGCCCATGTGGTCCAAGGGACGCGCCTGTATGACCCTAGGACACGCCCAAGCTAGAGGCCATGTTCGACCCCGTGTAACACTCTGACTTGCACACATGACCATGCCACACACCCGTGTGCTAGGCCATGTGGTTAATTAATTTAATTCAAAGTTAGGTGCAGGTTTCACACGGTCAAGACACACACCCGTGTTTTAGGCCGTGTGGCACACACGGCTGAGACACACGCTCGTGTCTTTGCCAATGTGCTCAATTCTGAGCATTCTGTTTCTCAAAAATAAGGTGTAGGGAACATACGGCCTAACCACATGCCTATGTTACTAGGCCATGTGTAACACCCCATACCCGAGTCCGTTACCGGAGTCGAATACAAGGTGCACACAGACTTAACTTAATTGTTTTCACAGTCCATAAAAAAAAATTTCCAGAGAAGCTGGTTACTGCATCACTGTTGCCTTAAAAATTATATCTGGAGTTTCAAAACTTGAAGATCAGTTTCGTAATTTTTCCCTGAAACTAGACTCATATTTCCATCTACATATTTTTTTCTAGAATTTTTGGTCAAGCCAATTAGTACAGTTTATTAGTTAAAGTCTCCCATGTTACAGGGGTCGACTACACTGACCTTCCTGCGTTACAACTTGAATATCTCCCTGTTCAGGGCTTCAATACTGATGCTGTTTATTTTTATAGAAACTAGACTCAAAGAGGAATCTATACATATATGGTATGACTCCTAATTATCTCTGGTTAATTTATAATGAATTTCCAAATTCGGAACAGGGAATCCAGAAACCTTTCTGGCCCTGTTTCACGAATACTTAAATATCTCTCATTATACAACTCATATGACCGTTTCGTTTCTTCCATATGAAAGTAGATTCATCAAGGCTCATTTACATAATTTATTCGCTATTTAATTCCACTCCTGCTATTTTTAGTGATTTTTCACATCCACATCACTGCTGCTGTCAGCATCTATTACTAAAATAAACTATGCCTATTTCATGACTTTTCCTTGATTTAACTAATAATTCATCATGCATGTCCCAAATTATAACCATGATTTGTGTCCAAACATCACAAAACCAATTCCAACCGAACATTTACGCCATTTTTGCATGGCTAAAAGTTTACATACCAAATTTCAACAAAGCGTAACGGCCTATACATGCCGAAATGTACTCCTAGACCAACTACGAAGAAAATACCAAAAGTTGTTAGCGGTGTGATGACTTCGATGACGGTCCCGAATACATAAAAAGTCGAGTCCAAGAAACCTAAAATAGGTGACAAGCAAACACCGAATGAGTATATAACTCGAGAAGTCATAAGCAATGCACTACCAACCATTAATAACATTATCGCAAGAGGAAACAAAATGGAACGAGGCTAATTACTCCATTCAAACCGAACTATACCATAGTTCCTTAGACCTTCGATTCAATCTCATACCAAGTTACACATTCACATTCCATATACTAATCAATAGGATATTTGAAGCATTTTATACACCATTTTGTTTTCGTTACATTCATACATCTACATGACTTTTCACTTATTCCACGATAATTCTTATGTACGTGACTTCAATTTAAATTGTCACATAGGTTGAAACTTACCAAGCTCAACTCCAAATATAAACATAGCGCCTATTAGCCATGAACTCAAGGTACTTACCCGATCCGCTGTCCGTGATCGGCTCAATAATGTCGCACACTCAGTGTCAATAGTGATTCAAAAGCATATAGTGAGTCCGCACACTTAGTGCTATATAATCAACTCGCACACTTAGTGCTATATAATCAAACTCGCACACTTAGTGCTGTACAAATTTTAAACCCGCACACTTAGTGCCATTCTCATGATCACAAATGTTTATACCCGCACACTTAGTGCCGAAATCAACAACTCAATACATCTCACCTCTTTTCTTTTCATTCAATACTTTCATCACCACAGACATACATGTATATAAATTTATCATTCCTTTCGGCATAATTACATAGACATTATGTCTATTTAAATCAATACCAAATATATGCTTAGTGACCTACCTTGTGTGGTGTAAAATAATTCCAAGTCGGCTACTCGATGACCTTCGATTTCCCCTTGTTGGACGCCTCTCCTTTAGGATCTTGAGCTTAAACAAATAAATTAACTCATTCAACCGCTTTGCTACACATATTGATATTCACAATTTAATGATTTTATGACATACGGAACGGCATGGTAAAATTTTTTATCTTGCTACCTCATGCTCTTAGCTATTCGGCTCATAACCATATGCTATAGCCCTACTATCAATAATCCAATCACACATGCATATATATATATGGCCGAATGTACAAAGCATAGACTCATCATCACCTATGCTCTTAATTTGATGGCCGAATATGCATACATGTATATACACTATCAATCAATCACTAACATTACACTTCACCTTAATAGCTAGCTTAGCAAACCTCGATTTAACACATAGTTGTTCATAACACAACTTAAGCATACTCTCCATTCCATCAATTCCAAAACTTAATATCTTACTCAAAAATGCTAAAAAGAAAATCCAAGAGTCATCAATCCACCATCACATGTATCATTAACAAGCTTCATATTTAGCATGCAATGACATTAACACAAAATCTACCTTGGCGAATATCATCCCCATGATATAGCAAAGTTTTGAACCATGGACTAATTAGAACTCAAGCTAGCAACTAAGAACATGCATGAATCTCATGGCACAACCTCAAACATACCTTAATCTAGACACAAGTATGGCCAAACCTCCTTCTAATCCTCTTCCAAACCAAGCATGAAGCAAGAACCCTTCCTTCTTCCTTAGAATTTCAGCTCAAAGAAATGAAAAAAGATGAACAACAAATTTTTTCTTCTCTTTCTTCAACTCACTGCAAAGGGGGGACACTCACCATTCTCTTTTTTTTTTTTGTTCCTTTCATTATTAAATTCCCATGCTCATTATTTTATTTTTTCTTACATACACCATTGTCCCAACATGTTTTATGACATGTTTTACCCATAATCCCTTGTCATGGCCGGCCACTAGCTATTAGGGGGAAATTTAACATGCAAGTACCCCTTTTGATTACATGCACTATTAGGTCCTTATAGATTAGCCTATCACATTTCAAAAGTGTCACACAAGTCCTAATAACGAATTCACATGCAATCGACTAAATCGAAGCTTGAAATTTTCACACATTCATAAATACATATTCTAGACAATAAATATTACGTTCAAACATTTCGGTGACTCGGTTTAGCGGTCCCGAAACCACTTCCCGACTAGGGTCAATTTTGGGCTGTCACACCATGTGTCACACACGGTCTAGACAGTCACCTGTGTATCTGCCCATGTGGACAAAATGAAGCCATTTCTAGCTTCATTTCTCACCCAAAATTTCACCCAAGACCTGCATTTGAAACATTCAACCAATACCAGCCATTCCAAGCATTCAAATTAAACAAACTTCATCATTCAACAAGGTATATCATTAGAAGCATACATGGTCACAACATTACCTTAGTTTAACTTAGGCATTCCACAACATTGGTCACATTTTCTTAACATAACACATGTGTATATATATATCATAATAATCTACTTAGTGATACCAAAATGAACCATTACTAGCCATTCCAATGGCTAGGTTACAAAATAACATTTCAGGCCACTATTGGCCAAATTGTCTTATACACGCCATTGTACCAAAATGATTTTACTAAGTATACCCAAAATGACTAGTTGATAGTGTGACGATGCTCCAATGATCTCCAACCCTCGCGAGCTTTCGAGCACTATAAAGTAGGGGAATATAAAACAGAGTAAGCATTACATGCTTAATAAGTTCGTATAATGGAAGCTAAACTTACCAACCTTGCTTATTAAATCTAGGCATATAATGTTATGTTTCCATCCATTTGGCTAAATTTCCTAATCACATATAATCAATCAAACATGTTAGTCACCAAAATCTTCATATCAATCAAGTAACATAGATAAGCTCATCAAGAAATATTCTTTAAAGTCATTATCATATCATCTCAAGATTTTCATGCCCTCATTAAAATTTGATGGATGCTCAAGTAGTACACTCAAAGTGTACGATTCAATAATCCGTCAATTCCGTATTCAAGGGTACCCCTTAGGGCACTTAACCAAGAAACACTCTTTCGAGCCACATATCGTATAACAGGATTACCAATACAGGCTACATCCTTTATATAACGTATGCTTAGAGGGGCTCGATTAGGATTACTAGTCTAGGCTAAATCCTTTCTATAACAAGGTCAATGGGGTTACTTGTCTGAGCTAAATCCCGTCCGCAACAAATGCAGGACCTTGTTAGTTTCGGAAAGCGTATATAATCATCGGAATTCAATATTCAATCGGGACATAACCCCTTTTTTATCATTTCAAGCATGTATTAAATTTCTCATGATAACTTTCAAGTAATGTACATTAATATAAATCACATTCCATATAACACAACATTCAATTAAACATATTTACATGCCAGATTAAGTTACATAAACTTACCTTGACACTTGTTCGCGTAAAAAGTCTATTAATCCGTAACCTTTTCTTTTCCTCGATCTAACCTCGAATTAGTATTTCCAGATCTATATAAATGAATTTAACCATCAATTTCACACATTTCATATTCAAATGGACTGAATTTATGTCCTAGACAAAATTACCATTTTGCCCCTAATTTTCCAAAAATTCTGATTTTGTCCCTAGGCCTGGAAAATGAAACTTGTGCAAATTACTCCCTATTCCAAGCCTAACCAAAGCCCCATTACAAATTTTCCAGCACATGTATTCATAAAATTTTAGAAATTTTCATCAAATTTTACAACTTTTCATTTTAGTCCCTAAATCATGTTTTCATCAAAAATCACTTTGTAAAAGTTGTTTATCTATCCATAATCTTTCATTTTCTACCATAAATTTCTAATTTCAAACATATACATCCATGACCCATTTTTCATACCTTGATAACTTTTCAAATTAATCCCTCAAATAGAGAGATTAAGCTACTCGGTTTCAAAAATACCAAAATTACTAAAAACGGGACAAGAAAACTTACCCAATTAGGCATTGAAAGTTTCTTTTCTAC
Organism: Gossypium arboreum; assembly: GCF_025698485.1. Taxonomy (NCBI): domain Eukaryota; kingdom Viridiplantae; phylum Streptophyta; class Magnoliopsida; order Malvales; family Malvaceae; genus Gossypium; species Gossypium arboreum. The sequence continues at coordinate 77,586,065 of NC_069077.1, read as the reverse complement.
CACCAAGGGTTTTCATGTGTTTTTAGGTTGAAGATGATGAAAATAAGATGATATTTTCTTTTATCATCTTTTAATTAATTTAATTATTTCAAATTCCAAGTTAGTGCTTAACCTTTTCTAATTTTTCCATGGATGAGTCACCAAGAATCTACATACCTTTCTTTAATGGTCTAATTACCATATATGAACCTCTAGATTTGAATTCCATAGCTATTTAATCCTTATAACTACTATAATTTAACTTTCACATTTTATACGATTTAGTCCTTCTCGTAATTAATCACTTAATCGATAAAATTTTTGTATAAATATTTTCACACGACATACCTATTACATTACTGACCATATAATGAAATAAAAATAAACCTTATTTTTGGATCGGATTTATGGTCCTGAAACCACTTTTCTGATTTCATTGAAAAAAATGGGTTGTTACGACTCTCCCCCCTTTAGGGATTTTTGTCCTCGAAAATCTTACTAGTAAAAAGATTCAAGTATTGCTTCCTCATAGAATCCTCCTGCTCCAGGTAGCCTCTTCTATACTATATTGTTGTCAAAGAACTTTTACTAAAGCTACCTTCTCATTTTTTAACTCTTTTGTTTCCCGGGCTAAGATTTTGATTGGTTTTTCACCCTATGTCATATCAGGCTGAATCTCTACCTCTGTCGGAGAGATAACATGTGAAAGATCGGATCTGTATCGTTCGATCAAGCTCTGGTGGTAAAGCTAATTGATATGCAACTGGTCCAATTCTTTCTATAATCTTATATGGTCCAATGAACTGTGGACTCAATACTTTGCATCCAAAACAGAGAACTTTCTTCCAACGCGACAATTTCAAGAATACTTTGTCATCGACTTGAAATTCTATTTCTTTTTGTTCAAATCAGCATAGGACTTTTGACGATCAGAGGCTCTTTTTAAGCTGTCTCAAATTACTTTCACTTTTTCCTCGGTCTATTGGACCAAGTCAACTCTGTGTAACTTTTCTCACTGAGTTCTGTCCAGTACAATGGAGTTTTACATTTTCGTCTATACAAGGCTTCATATGGTGCCATTTTAATATTAGACTGGTAAGTGTTATTATAAGCAAATTCAACCAAAGGCAAATGGCAAATACCTTTTCCAGTTACCTTCAAACTCAAGTATTCAACATCGAAGCATGTCTTCCAAGTCTGTATTACCCGTTCAGATTGACCATATGTGTGGGGATGAAATGCAGTGCTAAAGTGTAACTGAGTGCCCAGAGCTTTTTGCAATTTGCTCCAGAATCGAGGTGTAAACCGAGGGTCTCTATCTGAAATAATAGAGACAGGCACTCCATACAATCTGACAATCTCAGAAACATATAATTTAGCCATTCTATCTAAGGAATAATCCATATGTACCAGAATAAAATTTACAGACTTTGTCAATCAATCAACAATTACCCAAATGGCATCTTTCTTCCTTGAAGACACATTACAAAGTCCATAGTCATTCTTTCCCATTTCCATTATGGTATCCTAACTAGCTGTAATAATCTAGAAGGTAACTGATGTTCAACTTTTACTTGCTGACATATACAACACTTAGATACGAACTTAGAAATATCTCGTTTCATTCTTGGCCACCAGTACATCTTTTTCAGATCATTATACATTTTATTACTACTAGGATGTATAGACATGTTACCATTGTGAGCTTCATTCAAAATCTTTGGTACTAGTTCTGAACTTTTCGATACGCATACTCTACCTCTGAATAACAAATAACCATTAGTCCTAATCTAAATTTCTGAGTTAGGAGTCGATTCACTCTGTACCCGTTTTGCTTGCAACTTACTATTATTTTTCTGAGCTTCAGAAATGTAACACCCTTAACCCATACCCAAGACCGAAACAAGTACGAGGAGTTGCCAAAAATATACTTGGACACTTTCGGAAAATGCAGGTTATAAAATTTCATTCTAATTCAAAACCGACTAAACAACATCATAGTGTCCCAATTATAGACCTACAAGGTCCAAAACATACATTAAAAGCGATCCGGGACTAAACCGAGAACTAAAGAAAATTTTAGAAAAATTACTAGAGTTATACTTCACACGCCCATGTGGAGGTAAAGCACACGCTCATGTGCTTAGGGACACACCCGTGTTGAATTATTTGGATTTATTTTTCAATTCAAACCTACAGGGGCTTTCACACGGCCAAGCACACGCCCGTGTTCTTGGCCCGTGTCCCTCACAAGGCCTAGACACGCCCATGTCCAAAAACCTGACATTCTGTTTATGACATCAGCATTCATTTTGAGGCACACGCCCGTGTGCTAGGCTATGCCCTCCACACGGTTGAGACACACGGTCGTGTCTCTACCGGTGTGTTTACTACCGTGAAAACTGACCTAAAATTTTAAGTGCAGGGGACACACAGCCAGGCAACACGCCCATGGGGTTGACCATGTGTCACACACGGCCTAGAAACATGCCCGTGTGACTACCCGTGTGGACCTTTCTAGGGCTATTTTCCAAGCCTTTGGTCACCCTCTTTCCTCCATACACACTTACAGACTTCAATGGAATTTTACATGGCCTAGTTATACTCTCAAACAACCTTGACATAACTCATTACATGTTAACCTCATCTCATCTGTTTAGTACATGCTAAATTATCCTTTTAGTATTAGGGATTAACATAGCACATGTGACATCCCTAAATTGACCCTAGTCGGAAAGTGGTTTCGGGACCACTAAATCGAGTCATAATAATAATTAACCATCATAATTGATGCTCATTATATGTATATATGCATGTGTGAAAATTTCATGTTTGGATTTTGTTAATTGTAAGTGAATTTTTATCAAATAGGACTTATGTGAGAAAATTTAGAAATGTGCTAGGCAAATGTAAGGTGGCCTATTAATACATGTGGGAAAGTGTTGTCCTTGCATGTCAAATTAGCCAAAATGAAGCATGATGGCCGGCCATGCTATGGGTGGAAACATGTCTCCAACATGTTAGACTAGTGATACATGTAGGAAACAATAAAATAAGAAAGTTAGCATTAAAGAAATGGAAAAGAAAATGATGATAACAAAAAAAAAAGAGAGTGTGAATGCTTCCCCCCTTGCCGTACATGAGAGAAACAAAACAAAGAAAGAAAGAAAAAAGTGTTCATTCTCTCATTTTCTCCTTGCTTGGCGAATGTACTAAGAAGAAAGGGGAAAGCTTGAGAAAATCAGTCATGGGAGTTTGCTAGACTAAGGTATGTTGATGTTATCCATGAGATTTATGCATGTTTTTAGTTGATAGTTTGAGTTCCACCTAACCCATGGTCTAAACCTTTACCATGAAATGGGGATGATATTCGGCCATGGGTGTTGTCTTCTTGGTATCATTGATGTTTGATGTTTGATGTTGTGGTGGTGAGGCATGAAGATGAGTTAAGGTTCAACTAAGGTGGATTTGTGGATGTTATTTGCATGCTAAAAGTAAAGCTTGTAATGATGCATGGTATGGTGTTGTATGGCATTTGGCCATGGTAGGAAATAAAAGGAAACTATGTTCGTTGTTCATGTCATTTGAATGAGAAGTGCTAGTAAGGTGAAGTACAAATGTTAGTGTTTGATTTACTAGTGTATATATGCATACTAGCCTAGTTGTGAACTTGAATCAAATTGGTGTTAAGTCGATACAAGCGACCTTACTTGTTGAATGTATCAAGTGTGGAAATCGGCCTTAACATGGATGTGTATGTTCGCCACATGAACGAATACATATGTTGATGTGTATATTCGGCCTTAGGTAGCCTATTGATGGCCTTAGCTTTTCCTTGATGCTTGAATGAATTGTATTGAATTGCTTGATGTAATATAAAATGTGCATGACCAATGTGTATCCAAGCAAAAGGGTGGCCATATGACCATTTAAACTCCTTGTCATATTCGCCATAAGCTAGCATAATGAGGTTTTAATAAGTTAAATTTGTGTGAACTAGCTCAAGAACTCAAAGGACCAAAGTTGGACAAGGGAAAGACAAAGTAATTGAATAGCCATTGAAAACGATGCGACAACATCCGAGGTAAGTCATTAAGCATATATTTGGTATTGATTTAAATGATCATAATATATATGCAATTGTGTTTAATGAATTGATGTGTAAATGAAAATGTATGTGTATGGAATGATGCCATTGTTGAATGTATAAAGGTAGCAAAATGCATAAGGTATTGGTCACGGCACTAAGTGTGCGGGTATAAATGGACACGGTGACAAGATTGGCACTAAGTGTGCGGGTTTAAATTGTACAAAGACTAAGTGTGCGAGTTTGATTCTATAGCACTAAGTGTGCGAGCTGAAAATATATAGCACTAAGTGTGCGGATTCACTATATGCTCTTGTATTACAATTGGCACCGAGTGTGTGACATTATCGAGTTAATCCGGACAGCGAATCGGGTAAGTACCTTGAGCTCATGACGAATAGGCAATATGTTCATGCTCGGGGTTGAGCTTGGTAAGCTTTAAATCTATGTGATGATTGCAATTGTGTGATTGTGGTGAAAATGAGTTAGTGTGTGAAAATGCCTCAAATATCTTATCGTATAAATATGAAATGTGGATGTATGGCTTGGTATGAGATTGAACCAAAGGTCCGAGGAATTATGGTATAGTTCGATATGGATGAAGTACCTAGCCTTGTTTCATTGTTTCACTTTGTGATGAATTTAGCTAATGGATAATTGTAAAGTGCTTATGACTTCTTGAGTTATAAACTCACTCGGTGTTTTCTTGTCACCCATTTTAGGTCTCTTGGACTCGTCTCTTGTGTACTCGGAACCGTCGTCAAAGTCATCACACCGTGAACAATCTTTTGGTATTGTCTCCTTAGTCGATCTAGGAGAACATTTGGCATGTATAGGCTATTTTGTTTTGTTGAATTTTGGGTTGTAAACTTTAAGCCATGCGAAAATGGCCTATGTGGTCGGTTGAGTGTGATTCTAAAACCTATAGTCACAAGTCTTAGAAACCTTAATTTTGATAAGGTAGCCATAGCTTGTGTTATGTATGATGAATTATAGTTGGCCATGGAAGAATTATGAAATAGTCATTGTTTGCTTTAGTAACAGATGCTGCCAGCAGCAGTGAGGTGAGATTGAAAAATCACTAAAAATAGTAGAAGTAGAATTAAATAGTGAATAAATTATGAAATTGAACCTTGATGAATCTATTTTTATATGGATGAAACGAAATGACCATATGAGCAGTATACTGAGAGATATTAAAGTTCTCGTGAGACAGGGCCGGAACGGTTTCTTTGTCCCCTGTCGCGACTTTGAAAATTTACTATAAATTATCAAGAAAGAATTAGAAGTCATGCCTTATATGTGCAGATTCAATTTTGAGTCTAGTTTCATTAGAAACAACCGGCACCAGTATTAAAGCCCTGTACAGAGAGATATTCAAGTTGTAACGTACGAAGGTCAGTGTAGTCGACCCCAAAAATTCTAGAAATAAATCCATGGATGGATATATGAGTCTAAATTCAGGGAAAATTTACGGAATCAGTTTCCGAGTTTTGGAACTCGAAATATGATTTTTAAGGCGACAGTGACGCAGTTTTCCAGCTTCTGTCTCGAAATGCCAAATTGGTTGGTACTTTGAGAGGATTTGGCCCGTTAACCCTCGTGTTCGACAATCGGACGGCCACGGGTTCTGGTGTTACAATTTTATTGGCATCGAGCTATGGTTTAGTAGGTTCTAGGACTACCATAGTGCGTGTGAGTCTAGCTATACATGCCAATTTGTTAGTGCTTAATAATGTGATGACTTGACGGTTGAAATTTTTGTTTTGATTAGCGATGGAACCCGGATAGAGACCCTTGGCGGATGACGTTGAAAGTGTAGCGGCTGCCCCCGCGCAAGGGACACCGCCTGTTGAGCCTCAGTTATCCGCGAATAATCAAAATGAAGGGGCGATATATCATACATGTATGCAATATATATATGATGGCATGCTCGATCACAGTGATACATATCATAGGGGCATATTAGTCATTTTTACCTCATAGGGGCATAACAATCATTTCATCAAATTGGGGTTTAGGTATACTTACTGACCCAACGGTAGGTCCACAATCGTCTCGGGCGACCTGTGCAACCTTAACAGTCAAACAGTGAATTGGGCCGAAGGCCCCTAATACGGGCCCATGTGGGCCCACACGCTCTTGTGGCCCAGATAGCCCAAAAATGGATGTGGCCATGTGAACTACACAGCCTAGCCTAATATTCTCCACATGTCTGTGTGGTTTAACTGTGTGGGGCCCACATACTCGTAGGGCCCACACGGTATGTGGGCCCTACACGACTCATTTTGGCCCAACACGGCCCAAAATAGCCTAAGCCCATGAAATTGCTCATGGTGGCCTATACAATCAAACGCCCAAGTTTATGCATTTGGATTACCACATGAACGAGTGCATGCCCATGTAGCGTTGACAGTTACTTATTTTGGCTTTTGCCGATTTATGATTAGGGCAGTGTTTTACCTCGCCGTATAGGATTCTTGGTACGTAATGCTCCTGAAATAATCACCTACAACATAAGACAAATCTATGACCAACATTAGTCATGCTTAGCACTAATAATACAAAAACAGTCCCCAACAAAATCGTTACTATTACTTACTTCCACTGCTTAAACCGATATGGCCTATAGCTCCGCAGGTAAACCGAGTTCAATACGATTTGTTACTGCCGAAACACAAGTTGACATAACCGAATGTTAGAACTTACTACATAATAAACGACAACTTCTCTTAAAAAAGATTGAAGCATACTTTTCCCCTCCCTACCAAAAGACTTGATCTGAAAGAACAGATTCAGTAAAGAACTAAAGAGAAGGATTGATCTGAAAGATAAATAGAGGGGGTAATCGACAAGAAGAGGAAAAACTAAAGAAATGGTGCTCAACAAAGTGAAAAACTAAAAGGGGAAAATAAGTAAGACAGAAGCTTACCTACCAATATTCGGCCAACAAAAAAATAGGGAGGGAGAGAGAGAAGAACCGTGTGCCCTAACCCAAACGATCAAAGAACACTTGCCAAACCGAAAACAAGAATAGAGAGGGAGGGATGAAGATGGAGTAATCGATCAAGTAAGGTCACAAAAAGAACAAGAAACTGAGAAAGCCCTTTGTGAAAACCGAAAGTGTTAAGAGGGAAAGAGAGTGAGAGTACAGCCAAACAATACAATGCAAAAGAGGAGGTTTGATAGATTCAGAGGAATTGAGGAAGAGGGAAGGAGAGCATTCGGCTAAAGAGAGGAGTGTAAATCTGAAATCAATAAAAATAAAAGGTATTACCTAATCTTCCTAGCACTATTCGGCCTCCAGAGAATAAAAGAAACAGAACTCGAAATGCTGATGATAGCCGAAATGGAGAATAATCCTACCAACGCCTAATTCTGAGTGCCTTAGCATACCATTTTGGCACAACTCTCCCACACTTCAAATTTCCCTAACTTTTCTCCTCAAATCCCTCTAATAAATCGCTCATAAAATCTCTCAACGATATCCCACCTATCCATATCCCTTAACAGCCGAAATCCCCTCCAACAATCTCCTAAAATTTGGCCACAACTCCCCACACTCCTCAAATACTCAATTTTGGTCAACCTAGGACACTTCCATGGCACTTGCAACAAAATAAAACACTTTACTACCCCCATTAGGATTCGAACCTCAGTCCTCAGACATAGGTAACATGCCACTTACCCCCTAGACCAACTGGCTCTTTATGTCATAAAATACTCATAGTTATTTAAGAAGCCTACTAACTAGCAAAATTTTTGTACAAGTCAAGGCTTGAACCTTAGACTTCTCACACACTTCCCAGGACACTTAACCACTGAAACAAATACATAGTTGTGTCACTAACATACAAAAATAAATACTTAGATTTTTGGGGCGTTATAACACTGGCATTAATATTTTATTACACGTAAGACCACGTCTGGGACGTTGGCACTATACGAGCTTTAAGCTATCTAAGTATCCTTATTGATTCCGAACGGTTAATGGGCAATGATAAGTAGTGATCGGTTGTGAAATTGAGCTAAGTGAATTAGGTATGTGTAAAGTTTATGTGTTTATGAAATTTAAAGGTTGGTAAAGTACTTAATGTGATTATATGAATTACAAACATGATGAAAGTATATGTGGTTGAGATTTGTTAAATTCGGCCTAGTTGAATTGAATTATAAATATTATTAAAATGGTTTATTTGCTTATGGCTTACTAAGCTTTTCAAGCTTACTTTGTGTGCTTATTCGATGTTTTATAGATTTTGGAAGCTAGCTACGAGCTCGAGATCATCTTGGAACATCGTCACACTATCAACTATCACTCGGTACTTTTGAAGTTTGAAACTATGAACATATAGCATGTATAGACTAATTTTAATGTGTTTGATTTGAATTTGTATATATTGATAGCCATGCGAAAATGGCTTGATTATAATGTTAAAGTTTGTGTGTATGCGGCTATGACTTAAACTCATTTTGGAAGTATATTTCATGGTGTATATATGTGTGGTATTAGGTTATATGGATTGGTTTGATTAATGAGTTAGTTGATGGTTGAATATATGTGGTAATGCTTATGTGCATTTGGTTATGCTTAAGACTTATTGTGGGAATTATGTTTCATGGTATACTTGTGATGTTTTGATATATGATTCAGTAGTGGGTAATGAAAAGAATGATGAATAATTAGCCATGAAATTAGCTCATTTGGAAGTATATTTTATGGTATAATTTGTGTGTATGGATATGTGTTTCAGCTTGAGTAATGATGTTGAAGATGGATATGCTTTCGAGTGTGATTTCAATCATGAAAGTTGGTTATGCAAATGCGTTTATTTTGTGGATTGATAAATGGAAAGTGATGTTTACTTTTTATCTTGTATATCGGCAAATTTCGTATAGACATGAATATGATTATTTAGTTAAATGTTAATGTCATGTATGTGTAAGTGTATGTATAATTGCTTTGGTTATTTTGTGAGTCAAATTAGGTTATAATGCATGTTTATATTCAGTTAATGTAACACCCCTAAACCGTATCTATTTTTGAATTAGGGTTAAAGGCGTTACTAGACAAATTGAAATATTTTACGAACAAATCATATACATCATTTTCAAATTATAATCAAACATCAACTATAAGTCCTTTACTTAGGTCAACGAGACCTTAAACATACTTTAGAAAGGATTCAGGACTAAATCAAGCATATACAAAAAATTTTTAAAACTTAAACATTTTCCTAAATTATAAAGGCCATACACCCGTCTGAACAGGTCGTGTGCCTCACACGACATTAGACACGCCCGTGTGTCAAGACTGTGGCGAAATAGGGCATACATACTGACTTGTCCATACGGCCACAAGACATGCGCAGGTGCCTTGGCCATGGTCGAAATTGACTTATGTCACACGGCCGACCACATGCCCGTGTGTCTAGCCCATGTACCCTTCAGAATGGCCACACACGCCCATGTACCATGGCTATGTGCCTCACACGGCTACCAGACACACCCATGTGTCTAGGCCGTGCTCGAGATTGACTTGAATAGCTAAATTACAACAGACACACAGTCAAGACACACGCCTGTGTGCACAACCATTTGGGGTGAAATGAGGCTTGGTTTAAGCCAGATTTCCCACCTATATCAAGCACTCCAAAACCACAACATTTTAGCATTCTTTGCATACATTCATAGGCAACCAAATCAACTAATTTCTATATATTACATGCCATTCAATACCATCCAATTCACTACTCAATTCCACAACCTAGATATACCAAATTGATTATAACTCACATAAGTTTCAAAAGTATAATTTCATCATCTTATCACCTATTTCATACCAAAAATTTACCATTTCAACATTTCATAACCAAACCATCACGTAAGCAATGCATACATCATATAACTTGTTTAGTAAACATACCATTTAGGCCAATTTAAGAGACCATACATATCAACAACTACAAGCCAAAACTCATGGCTAATATTCACAACAAAAAGCATACCACAATGACACTAGCCTATACATGCCATATATACAACTCTCAAAATGGTACAAAAATAGATGTTCGATAGTGTGAATGAGTCACTGACGATCCCCGGATCCGAGCTAGCTTTATAACACTGTAAAATAGAGAACATTTCACATAGTAAGCTTTGAAGCTTAATAAGTTCGTACTAAATATAATCAACAATTTATATAATACAAAACATCATCTAATAAACACTTAGTAGTCTCAAATCATCCATCAATTCTATTCCATCACAATTATTATGTTCATACTAATTCATCAAGCTTTGTACACACAGTATCATCTACCACATAGGTTTTGTACATACCTGAACTTTCCCGTATTTATTCATTTTCATTCTCACCTCTTGTTCGAATGCATTAATTCTTTCCAAAGACTTTCCATGCTTTAAGAATTCGCACACTTAGTGCATTAATGGTTAGCCGAAGCTAGAATGATCCCGCACACTTAGTGCCATCTCAAATAACCGAAGCTATCTCGGTATCACACACTTATTGCCTCATATATCTAAAGCTATTCCATTTCGCACACTTAGTGCTATTTATAACCAAGACTATTTCAAATTGCACACTTAGTGCCGAACATAGTCGATTTATCATTTTACTCAAACCATAGCAAAATATATATACAATTTATATATTATCAAAGCATTAAAACATACTTGTAACATCATTTATCACGTATGAACTTACCTCCTACTCAGAATTGATGATTCAGATTGTTTACTCGATAATCTTCGATTTTCCTTGATCTAAATCTGAATTCCACTTTTCTTGATCTATATGTATTCAAAATTAACCCTTTTATTTAACAAAACATTCAATTCAATCCATATACACATATTTAGGAAGTAGCACCTCTAACCCATATCCGTCGCCGGACTAGGGTTAAAGGAGATACTAGACAAATCGGAACATTTAACATTCATTTCACAATCATTATAGCATCATAGTCATACATCAATACAGAGTCCCTTATATAGGTCCTCGAGACCTTAAGCATACATTAGAAAGAGGTTAGGACTAAATCGAGCATATACAAAATTTTTCGAAATGTAAACATTTTTCAAAGTTGTATAGGTCACACGCCTGTGTGAACAGGCTGTGTGCCTCACATGGCTCTAGACACGCCTATGTGTCTAGGCCATGCCAAAACAAGGCATACATACTGACTTGTCCACATGGCCACAAGACACGCCCGTGTGCCAGGACGTGTAAAAATTAGGGAGGCTACTGACTTGGGTCAAACGACCAGTCACACGCTCGTGTGTCTAGCCCGTGGTCGAAACTGACTTGGGCACACGGCCTTGTACACGCCCGTGTGTGGGATGTTGTGGTCTTCTCAGGCTCATTTCGAAATGCCCCTCGAGCAACACGGCTGAGACACATGCCCATGTCCCTACCGTGTGGGCAAAAATAGGCCATTTGCAAGGCTAAATTGCCACCCATAAAGGGTCGTGCCTACAAGCATCAAACTAAGCACATTTGCACTATAATTTCAGCCAATTTCAATACCAAAACTTACATCATTCATACCATAACATTTTCAACCAACTTCATGCTTAATAGTCATACCAAATTATACCAGAACATAAGACCAAATCATATCTAAACTTTTGTTTCATAACCTCATTTTACATCATTCAAACACATGTTATAAACTTGCCAATATCTCAAATTTGCACATACCAAAATTTACCAATATTGGCCATTTCATTTGGTCATTTATAAACACATCACATAAGCATAATTTGCATCACATATCATATACCAAAATCAAACTATAAGTTCAACCACAAACTAGCCATATCACATGGCATGATATATATATATATATAGACTTCATAACACGTAATCAACTACGTCTAGCCTATACATGCCATCCTTCAATATATACATTTCTGAAAGGTACCAAAATAGAGTTTGATAGTGTGGTGATGATCCTCGATGATCCCCGAGCTCCCGATAGCTACGATATCTATAAAACAATGCAAACACACACAAAGTAAGCTTTCAAAAGCTTAGTAAGCCATATACAAATAAACTTATTAAATTAAGCATATAAATATCATAAAATACATATACTTCATGGCCAAGATACTAACATTTACCACATAGTTCACATACAATTCACATAATTCCAATCCATTAACATATTTTCTCATAGTTATACCATATGTTCACAAATGTACATGTACTTACCATTGATTCTCAACGTAGTATACAATTCAAACGTACCTATATAGAATATGCATTTTACATAATCATTCGTATCTCAGAATGCCCGTTGAACCGTTCAGAATCATAAGGATACGCGAAAAACTCAGAAAGATCGTACAATGCCAACGTCTCAGACATGGTCTTACATGTAATCAAATATCGATGCCACTGTCCTAGACAGGGTCGTACGTGAAATCAAAAACGATGTCATCGTCCCAGACGTGGTCTTACGCATAAATCATAAGTCGATGTCAACATCCCAGACGTGGTCTTACACGAAAATACATATCGGATCCTATGTCATGACATATGTATCCTAACTAATCTTAAGGTTCGTACTGGGCTTTTCGGATGTCGAAACTTTGTCAACACTTTCTCGGATATCTTATATTCATCTCTCATATTGTCATTCATCACAATACAATGTCATATATACATGAATAAACCAATTCAAACATATTTATTTGTATATCAACTTACCTCGTACGGAAATGAACGGAAATAAGCGACTATTCAATGACTTTCGTTTTCCCCCAATTTAATTCCGTTTTCATTGGTTCTTGACCTATATCAATTCAAATTTAACTCTTTTATTCACCAAATCATTCAAATCAATCCAGAAACACATATTTAGGGCAATTTACAAATTAGCCATCACATTTTCAAATTTTGACACTTTAGTCCCTGATTCACAAATCACAAAATACTCAAGATTTCCTTTTACACATGCTTAGCTAGATTTTTTATGGAGTTCATACAAGTCCATATACTTCATTTATTTCACATTTTAGTCCCTCAATTTACAAATTTCACAATTTAGCCCATTTTACTCAAATTCATTAAAATTCAAAGACAAAATATACTAACCCAAGATATATCTTTCATTTACTAACATCAAACTTCATAGTTTAATCAATGGCTCAACTCAAAATCATTAACAAAATCAGAAATTAGGGTATGGGCTTGATAGAATACAGTGCAACGATTACAAAAATGTAGAAATTATCAAAAACAGAATAAAATCCATACCTCAATTGAGCTTTAGCATAACCGAACCCTACCCTAGATGGTTCTTTTCCTTTTCTTTTTCTTTGATTTTCGGTTGAGGAGGACTTAAAATGAACTAATTTTAGCATTTCTTTTATTTAATTCATCATTTATACATAGATTACCATTATGCCCTTAATTAACAAACATTTAATTCATTAACATATAAGGTTATTAATGTCCACTCATACTTCTAATGGTCAAATATCAACATAAGGACCTTTCATTTACAAAGTCATATCAAATAAGCACTTTAACAATTAGAGGGCCATTTTTACAATTTACGCGATTAGGTCCTTTTATCAAATTGAGCACACAAACAATTAAATTTTTGTAGGTAACTTTCACACATGCTAATTCACATATCATAAGCACATAAAATAATATTAAAATATTTTTTTGACTCAGATTTGTGGTCCCAAAACCACTATTCTGACTAGGGTCTAAACCGGACTATTACAATTCTCCCCCTTAAGAATTTTTGTCCCCGAAAATCTTACCGTCGAATATGTTCGGATATTGCTATCTCATAGCATCTTCGGGCTCCTACGTAGCCTCTTCGACACCATGTCGATGCCACAATACTTTTACGAACATAATTATTTTATTTTGCAATTATTTAACCTCGCTAGCTAAAATACGGATTGGTTCTTCTTCATAGGTCATATCAAACTGAATCTCAATTTCAGACAGAGGAATTACACGCGAAGGATCGGATCTGTAACGTCAAAGCATCGATACATGAAATACATTCTGAATCTTTTCTAGCTCAAGTGGCAACAACAATCTATATTCAACTGGTCCGATACACTCGATAATTTCATACGACCCAATAAACCTCAGACTCAATTTACCTTTTCTGCCAAAACGGAATACTTTCTTCCACGGAGATACTTTCAAAAACACTTTTCGCTGATCTCAAATTCAATATCTTTTCGTTTCAAATTTGCGTAAGATTTTTGACGATCAGAAGCTACTTTCAAACTATCTCGATCACTTTTACTTTCTATTCAGTCTCTTTTATCAAATCAATCCCGTAAATCTTATTCTCGATGAGCTCAGTCCAATAAAGGTGTACGACATTTGTGACCATATAAGGCTTCATACGGTGCCATTTTAATGCTCGATTGGAAACTGTTATTATAAGCGAATTTAATCAAAGGCAAATATTGTTCCCACATACCTTCAAACTCAAGAATGCAACATCTCAACATATCCTCAAGAATTTGAATAATCTGCTCAGATTGACGATCCTTTTACGGGTGAAAAGCAGTACTGAAATGCAATTTCGTACCCAGAGCATCTTGCAATTTCTTCCAAAATCATGATGTGAATCTCGGATCTCTGTCTAACACAATAGATAATGGCACACCATGCAATCTTACAATACCGAAAATGTATATCTCAGCTAACTTATCAAGTGAGTAATTGGATCGTACCAAGATAAAATGGGTTAATTTCATCAATCGATCAACTACAACCTAGATTGCATCTTTCTTTCTCAAAGATAAGGGAAAACCGAAACAAAGTCCATTGTCACTCTATCCCATTTCCATTCTAGAATCATATCAGATGGAACCTAATGTTCAGCTTTAACTTGCTGATAGATTAAGCATTTTGCAACAAATTCAGAGATATCATGCTTCATACCAGGCCACCAATAAAGCTGTTTCAAATCATTATACATTTTTGTACTACCCGGATGAATAGGTAAAAGACTGTTGTTAGCTTCATTCAAAATCATCTGAATTAACTTTGGATCTCTCGGAACACAAATTCAATCTCAAAATCTCAAACAATCATCATTATCAACTATGAATTCTAAATCATAATCTAAATCACACTGAGCTCATTTTTCTATTATCTCATTATCAACTTTATGAGCATCAATAATCTGTTGAATGAATAACGCTCTTGCTTTTAATTCGGCTAAAATCGAACCATCATCAGATAGAACCAAATGAGCATTCACCGCACACAATGCAAACAATGATTTTTGACTCAAAGCATTAGCAACAACTTTTGCCTTTCTCGGATGATTATCAATAACAAGCTCGTAGTCTTTCAGTAACTCTAGCCATCTTCTCTGTCGTAGATTCAAATCTTTCTGATTCATCAAATATTTCAAACTCTTATGATCATAATATACGTGACATTTCTCACCGAACAGACAGTGGCACCATATTTTCAAAGCTAAAACAACCGCAGCTAACTCAAGGTCGTGCGTCGGATAGTTCTTTTCGTGTGGCTTTAATTGTCTCGAAGCATAAGCAATGACTTTGCCTTCCTGCATTAAAATGCATCCCAGAACGTTCAATGAAGCATCACTATAGATCACAAATTCTTTACCCGTTTCGGGTTGTACTAACACTAGAGCTTCAGTCAACAAAGTTTTCAACTGATCAAAGCTTTTCTTACACTTTTCAGACCATTCAAACTTCACATCTTTCTGAAGCAGTTTCATTAGCAGAGTTGCAATCATAAAGAAGCCTTTTACGAATCTTCAGTAATAACCAGCAATTTCCAAAAAACTACGGACTTCAAAAACATTTCTCAGAGGCTTCCAATCCAGAATAGCTAAAATTTTGCTCGGATCAACTCGAATACCTGATGCTGATATAATATGGCCCAGAAAATTGACTTCTCATAACCAGAATTTAGATTTACTAAAATTCGCATACAATTGCTTATCAAATACAAACTCATAAATTGACTTCTCATAATACCTGATGCTGATATAATACCGTCTTTCTTTTTCACAAACAGAACAGGAGCACCCCAAGGTGAGAAACTCGGTCTTACAAAGCCTTTATCAGTCAACTCTTGCAACTGAAACTTTAATTCTTTTAACTCATTCGGAGCCATTCTATATGGAGCTATTGAAATCGGAGTAGTTCCAGGTACTAATTCAATGCCAAATTCAACTTCTCGTATCGGAGGTAATCTCGGAAGTTCTTCAAGAAACACATTAGGGAATTCACAGACAACAAGCACTGATTCAAGTTTCTTTTCTGACACTTTTGAATCAATCACATAGGCAAAGTAAGCTTTACAACCTTTTCATACAATACTTGTAACACCCCTAACCCGTATCCATTGCCAGAATGAGGTTACGAGGCATTACCAGAAAAGATACAACTTTCATACATTCACACAATTACTCAGATCATATTTGAAGGTATACCTTTGTAACTTCAGTTTATCAATTCTTGAATCATTTCACAAAGCATAAAACAATTTTATTAAACTCACATATAACTATTTTGTTATCTTATAACATGAATTACTATTCATATAGTCAATTTCCAATACAATAACTAAATATTAATACATACTAAATACATATAGTTTATTCAATGTCAACTTTCAGTTTTTTCTATTACTATACATGCATATGACATTTCATATGACCAAACCAATATATCAATCATAATTTACATTTCTCATCAAACACATCATGAGTTTGTATTTGATAAACGCCAAATTATCCATGTTTTTACCCCAAATACTTAGCATATTTATGGATGATTACTATTAAATTTGTAGATTTTGGTGCTCTTAATCCGATTATATCATGTTTTGTACTCAGTAGAGCACCAAGGGTCAAAAGGAGCTAAAAAGGGACAAAACGGACCAAATCGAGAAGACCATACGGCCTAAGCCTTGCCACACGGGCAGCTCACATGCCCGTGCCTTTCGGGGGTGTCGACCAAGGTTTACACGACTCACACGGCTTGGCCGTTGAGCCCAGACGGACGTGGCAATTTAATGGATCAAACACAGCCTAGCAACCACGTCACACGGTCGTGGCACACGGGCGTGTCCGTTTTTTAAGGAGTTGTATTTTACACGGAAAAAGGACACTTAGGGAGCAAGAAAGCCAATCAAAAGCCTATATAAACACCCTAAGTATGACCTAGAAAGGGGCTCTCTCTCCAGAACTTTTCTAGAACACAGAACCACACGCCAGAAATTACTTGAAGGAAGCCAGACGATCCATCTCAAAAGCTGGAGCTACTCCAAGACTGAAGATCTCTCTCAGAATTCGTTCAGGGGTTTTAGAGTTTTCTTTATATTTTGTTATTTTCATACTTTTGAGATGTACTCTTATTTTATTATGAACTAAAACCCCTTAGATACCTAAGGGGGATAAAACCTATAATGGATCTTGTTGTTATTATCTGAACTGTATGATAAATACTTGATTTGTTCTTAATTATGTGCTCTTAATGCTTGAGTTAATATTCCGGGTATTAATTCATGATTTGATGTGCTTATGCAGAGGAGGAATAGGCCCTGCCTAAGAGTAGATTTGGCATAATTAAGCGGAATTGATCGGGCGCCTAGAAATAGGGTACGAGATTTTGCCGGATCAAGGTGAAACCTAATATGGGAGTCCATAGATCGAGCTCATGCAACCCTAGAGTGTTAATTAGAGAAAAGTCTCGGTTATTCAATCTAAGGGTTAGACGTTATTAGTCTTGAATAGGGATAATAACATAGGTTAGGGAATCTCATGGATCAAGTCAAGTGAATAAATCATCCGGTTCAAAGTCAGATAACAAGTGAAATCTAGGTGGATTCCACCTTGGGTATCGTCTTTATCAATTGCTTTTCTTCAAGTCTTTTTCCAAACTTTCTCTTTGCTTTGATTAAATTAGTTAATTAGTTTAGATAATTAGTTTAATAAACAAACCCTTTTTATTCTTAGCCTAGATAATAAAGAGATAGTTATTACTAGTACTTTTGGTTCCCTTGGGTACGATATCCCGATCTTGTCATTACTATACTATTGTTCGATAGGTGCGTTTGCCTTTTCGTCGTGATAATAGTTAGTCTAGGTTTGATCTTCATTATAAAAATTTAGTACTTGTTACGAATCACTGCAATCAAGTTTTTGGCACCGTTGCCGGGGAACTAAAATATTAGGAACACTAAATTTTTATTACTTTAGCCATTTATTTTTCTTGTAATTTAATTTAATTTAATTATTATTATTTATTAATTTACTTTTTCTTTCTCTTGACAAGTTTTTATAGTTTATGACTAGAAGAAACCCGTTAGGACCCTTACTTTTTTACGAAGAAATCGATCGAACAGTTCGTACAAATCAAAGAGAAATAAGACGTAGTTTACGATACACAGAAAACAAACAAGAAGACAATACTCAACCTCCAACCAATGAGATGGCTAAAAACCAAGACAATCAGCTGCCTCCTACAATTGCAGGTAATCAAAATCCTGCTCCACGTACTATGTATGACTATGCTAAACCCTCTTTAACAGGAACTGAATCAAGTATAGTTAGACCTGCTATTGCTGCGAATAATTTTGAATTAAAACCTAACACTATTCAAATGATACAGCAGTTTGTTCAGTTTGATGGTTTGCAGGATGAAGATCCTAACACTCACTTAGCAAATTTCCTAGAATTTTGCGATATATTTAAAATCAATGGCGTTTCTGATAATGCCATCCGTATTCGGTTATTTCCCTTCTCATTGAGAAACAAAGCTAAACAGTGGTTAAACTCGTTACCACGAGGGTCTATCACTACTTGGGAGCAAATGACCGAGAAATTTTTACTAAAATATTTTCTGTCGGCTAAAACGGATAAATTGCGCAATGATATCTCTTCTTTTGTGCAGATGGAATTAGAAACACTTTACGATGCATGGGAGAGATACAAGGATCTATTGAGAAGGTGCCCTCACCATGGGTTACCTCTATGGCTGCAGGTTCAAACGTTCTACAATGGTGTGAATCCCTTGACAAGACAAATGATTGACGCAGCTGCTGGCGGAACCATAAACAATAAAACACCAGAAGATGCCTACGAATTCATAGAGGAGATGTCACTGAACAACTATCAGTGGCAAGTCATGAGGACTAAGCCAACAAAAACAATCGGCATTTATAACATCGATTCAGTCACCATGCTTTCTAATCAGGTAGAACTTCTCAACAAAAAGATTGATAGTTTTCTTCGTTCTATGCAGGTACATCCAGTAATAAGGTGTGACTCAAGCAGAGGAGGTGTGCATACAGAATACCAATCCTTCAATTCTACAAATTAAGAAGAACAAGTCAACTCTATGGGTAACAATAACTTTCGATCTCAAAATAACCCATACAGTAATACCTATAATGCAGGTTGGTGGAACCACCCAAATTTTTCCTGGGGAGGTCAAGAGAATCAAAAGCCACAAAATCCTCAGGGTTTTCAACAGCCACGTTATCAATAAGAGAAGAAGCAGAACCTTGAAGAGATGCTTTCAAAATTCATCTCAGTGTCAGAAACCCGTTTCCAAAATACCGAGGCAGCACTTAAGAATCAACAAGCATTGATCCAAGACTCGAAACTCAGATAGGCCAGCTATCCAAACTAATCTCTGAGCGACCACAAGGTATGTAACACCCCGTACCCGAGACCGTCGCCGAGGTCGGACACGAGGGGTTAACAGACTTAGTTCACTTACTTTCACAGTTTATTTTTTTTTTAAAATTTCCAGACATGCTGGTTACTGCGTCACTGTCACCTTAAAAATCATATCTTGAGTTCCACAACTCAAAAATCATTTTTGTGATTTTTTCCTGAAACTAGACTCATATATGCATCTACAAATTTTTTTATAGAATTTTTGGTCAAGCCAATTAGTACAGTTTATTAGTTAAAGTATCCCCTGTTACAGGGTTCGACTACTCTGACCTTTGTGCATTGCGACTTAGATATATCCCTGTACAGAGCTTCAATAATGATGCAGTTTGTTTCTATAGAAACTAGACTCAAAAGGGAATCTATGCATATATTGAATGACTTCTAATTATCTCTGGTTAATTTACAATGAATTTCCAAAGTCGAAACAGAGAATCCTGAAACCGTTCTGGCCCTGTCTCACGAAAACTTAAATATCTCTTAACATACTATTCATATGATCATTTCATTGCTTCCCTATGAAATTAGATTCATCAAGGTTCGTTTACATAATTTATTCACTATTTAATTCCACTCCTACTATTTTTAGTGATTTTTCAAATCTACATCACTACTGCTGTCAGCATCTGCCTTTAAGGTAGACTTTACCTATTTCATAGTTTCCATGATTCAACTAGCCTTTTTAGCATAAATAGCACAAATTATGATAGTGATTAACCATTCCAATGGCCACTCCTTGCCAAGCATATCCACCTCTCAATAACCATGTCCATACCAAAAGATTATAACATTATGCTAAAAACATATATAAGCCATTTTCGCATGGCTATCCAAAATTATACAATTTCAAAGGGTCCATGACCCACAACAAAAAGGGGTAGTCCTATACATGCCATTTTCAGAGTTCAACCAAAAGTGTACCAAGAGGGCTTTGATAGTGTGGACGACTTCGACTTCAATAATCCCGAGTCCGATAGCTAACGAACCAAAATCTATAAAACAGAGATTCAAAGAACGGAGTAAGCATTTAGTGCTTAGTAAGTTTTAAGCAAAACAAAGTGTTCTCAATCACTATCATTGGTCATTCATTTCAACTGTTCGATGAAGTTAATCTAGAGCTTCATCTCGAACTATAATATCATTAAACGCAAAACTTGGCTGTCACATATATACTTTGAATAATAATGACCTAGATGGTCAAATATTTCCAAGCACATTCTTCATCAATTTTCGCTTTCAATAATCCTTTCCACTTGTTCATAATCACATCCATATTTTTAAGTATTTCAGCATGACGAGTACTAAATTACCATAGGCACATAAAGAACCAAACATATTCCTTATCACATATACGTAAGCTTACAAATCATAATCCTTACCTTGTCTTGGCACATCTAGCTCAACCCCACCCATGAGTAAGTAATACGCACTGAACATCTTAAATACATAATACTTATTTGATGGTAACTTAATGCAGATACTCAATATCAAGGTCTTACTTGAATCCTAGCATTTAGCCGTCGGGTCTTTAAAGATCGGATATAGTACGAGTCTGAAGCCTCTGAGACATTAATCAGATAATATTTTCAAGATAAAGCCTCGGGGTTTTAACCGGATATAGTATCGACACAAATGCCCTTCGGGACTTATCACATTTATACACGTTCACATCCATCACATTGGCCATTAGGTCTTATCTCATATATACACTTTCACATTCAGCACATTGGCCATTCGGCCTTATCACATATATACACTTCCACATTCATCACGTTGGCCATTCGGCCTTATCACATATATATATATTTTCACATTCATCACGTTGGCCACTCGGCCTTAACATATATATATATTTTCACATTCATCACATTGGCCACTCGGCCTTATCACATATATATATTTTCACATTCATCACATTGGCCATTCGGCCTTATCACATATATATACTTTCACATTCATCACATTGGCCACTCGGCCTTATCACATATATATATTTTCACATTCATCACATTGGCCATTCGGCCTTATCAAATATACATATCTTGTACATCAATTTCATCATAACAAAATTGACTAGGTATACTAGTCATTTGTGGCTTATAGCTTCACTTTAATACGGATTTGGTACTTTGATTACCAATGTTTAATCGATAGCTTATAAGCAACTCAAATAGTTTTACTAAGGTTTACAACAAAATCCCAAATTCAGCACAAGCTGTTTTTCTTGAGCAACAGTCATTAAATTATTCGTAAATGGAGCTACGAAACTCTAAATGAAGTGCCGTTAATTTTCCCTGAAAATAGACTCATACATATTTTATCCAACAAATTTTCAGAATTTTTGGTTTGGCCAATCAATACCAGATTTTTCTTAAAGTTTCCCCTGTTTCACTGTTTGACTAATCTGACCACTCTTCACTACGAAGAAAATTTCTCATTGTACAGAATTCAAAATGTGTTCTATCTGATTTCATTTGAAACTAGACTCATTAAGGAGTCTAAGCATATAAATTTTATCTTATAACCATTTTTGTACAAATTATAATGATTTTCTAAAAACAGAATAGGGGATTTCGGAGTCGTTCTGACACAGTCCCACACAACTTTAAATATCTCTTTACAGGCAATTTCTTTGCTTACACGGTCTCTTTTATAAGAAACTAGACTAACTAAGCTTTGATTACATATTTTATTTAGCCTATAATTCCACACTAACAATTTATAGTGATTTTCTAAAATCACGTTACTGCTGCTGTCCAAAGCAAATTATTACAATTTACTCTTAAATTTCCAAGTCCAAACACATATGAACTTACCATTCAAATTTAAGACATATCATGGCCACATCATATCTTATTAAATCAACTCATTATGCCCTATTATGGTTGAATTTACTCAACGTTTAATCGCTTAAAACTTACCTCGGAAGTGGTCGACGACTAGATATCCACGGCTATTCGTTTACTTTCTCTTTTCCCCTATCCGACTTTGAGCCTCTTTGCTCTTAAGCTTGGATTACACAAATTTAACTTATTGTTAATCAACTAATCAAGCATTGTATCATGAGCATATTCGCTTTCACACATTTTAAACATAGTAATAATCACGCACATTAAAATCAAAATGCAATTAATCCCATACACAAAAATATAGGACACTTCACTTCCATCTACTTATATACACGTATCACATAAGACTATTTCATACTTTCTATCACCTAAACAAACAACAAATTTTCCAATTAATTTCTTGAGTCCACATTCGGCATCTATATCCACAAAAACACATTAGCCAATTACTATAAATCATCTAAACATTTTTCACTTAAATCACACATACATATCATGCTAGCACATAACACCATGATTTTGTCCTAATTTGGACAGCCAATAATTTAAGTATTACAGCAGCATATTAATTAGCTAAGTACCATAAATTTGTCCTAATTTGGACAGCCAATAATTTACAGCATTACAGCAGCAAATTAATTAGTAATAAACTATCTTAAGTTCAATTTTAACTCCCTCATGCAGCAACCAGACAGCATGCAAGTTAACTTCCAACATTCGGTCAAAGCATTTAAATAAAAGAATATGCATGCTAAATTTCCAGCATTTGGACAACATTTCAACTTGAAATTTTCCAGCCTTTCACCTTCAATATTTCAATATTCAAAAGCAAAAAGAAGAGTACAACTAATCAATTAAAATTTTTGAACATAATTCAAGGTATATGTTCAACTAAATATTCATGTTAACTCATAATCAATAAGATATTAAGTAGAAAATAAAACATTATTAGCATGCATGCTATCTACATACAACAACCATTCGACTTCCATCTATTATCAACCCTCAATACACAAAACATCAAAACCAACATCAAAGAAATATAAACATCCATGACCAAATGTCATCTTCATGACATAGCAAAGATTTGAACCATGGTTAGCTAGAACTCAAGCTAACAACTAAAACATGCATGAATCTCATGGCACAACATCAAACATACCTCAATCTAGTTACATGCATGGCGAACCTCTTCAACCTTTCTTCTTCCTTCCTCCTTAAAATTTTCAGCCAAGGATGAACCAAAGGATGAACACTTTTTTTGTTTTTCTTTCTTCCATTCACGGCAAAAGGGGGCATGGATGAGACCATTTTTTTCATCACTCCTCCATTTCATTATTTAATTACCATGCTCATTATTTTATTTTTCCTAACATACATCACTAACCTAACATGTCTGTGACATGTTTCCACCCATAGCATGGCCACCACTATGCCATAATTTGGCTAATTTGACATGCAAGGACAATCACTTTCCCACATATATTAATAGGCCACTTGAACACTTGCCTAGCATATTTCTAAATTGTCTCACATAAGTCCCTACTAATAAATTTCACATACACTGACCAAATTAAAGTATGGAACTATCACACAAGCATTTACGCACATCATAAACACAGAATATAATCTTTAATTATTTATAAGACTCGGTTTCGTGGTCCCGAAACCACTCTCCGACTAGGGTCAATTTAGGGCTGTCACAAGGTAGCTTACAAAGTAATACAGAACCTAATCCGAGGGAACACCTCAATGCAATTAGTGCCCAAGATAAGGAAGGATTCATTGCACCTGAGCCAGAATAACAGCAAGACAACGAGATGAACAAATGTCGAGAAGAGGTAAACGATGATGATCCTAAACAAGTAAGTACGAATTATGAACCTCGTGTGCCATATCCTAAAGCGATGATGAAAGACAGAATAGAAGAACAATTTGGTAAGTTTGTCAAACTCTTAAAGAAATTATATATTAAGTTACCCTTTATTGAAGTTCTTTCGCAAATGCCCAACTCAGCAAAATTCTTAAAGGAACTTCTGGCTAATAAAAGGAAATTAGACGCTACATCGCATGTGGAACTCAATGCAGTCTGCTCAGCTATTCTGAAGAATAAGCTACCTAACAAATTGAAAGATCCAGGGAGTTTTACAATTCCTTGCTTAATTGGTAGTTTATTGGTGCATAATGCTTTAGCTGATCTAGGGGCAAGTATAAATGTTATGCCGTATAAAATGTTTAAACGGCTAGGTCTCCGTAAACCCAAACAGACTAGGATGAGCATACAATTGGCTGACAAAATAGTTCGATTTCCTAAGGGTATTATTGAAGATGTTCTCGATAAAATTTATAAATTTATTTACCCAGTAGACTTTGTCGTCTTAGATATGGATGAGGATAACGAGGTACCTTTAATTTTAGGATGACCCTTTTTAGCAACTACCAGAACCATTATTAATGTAGGCACAGGGAGCTAACACTTGTGGTGTGATGACGCAAGAACACTCCAAGCACGCGACTCACCAAACCCCTAAGACTCAGGATAATGCTATAAAACCTGTCGATGATAAAACTAATATTCAATCGTCCTTGCAGGAACCTTCTCAAACCAAGACAACAGAGACAGTGCGCTACTATCATGAAAAGAACAAAGACGTCCATGAAGAACGAAGGCTACGGATAGAAGAGCTAGACGAATGGCGAGAACACAAACCGAGACACACGATAAACCGAAACTATGCCAAAACAAGCCCGATACCTCTCCTAATCAACTTAAGGTAGGCGATAAAGTCTTACTAGATGTCGTTGATCCTCACATTGTCACTACCACACCGAATGAGGAAATCCTCTTACTGATTTTCAGATTTTTCCATTCGACGGTGGAGGTGAGTCATCCCAAGTTCGCACTTTTAAGGTAAACAACACCCGATTAAAACCTTGTTTTAAGATTGATAGCAGGAACGAGGAGTATGAACTCCTCAACCCACCATGATAAATCGACGGAGAGGTAAGTCGAGCTTAGACTATAAATAAGCGCTTCTTGGAAGGTAACCCGAGCACTAACATATTTTGATTTTTTTATTTTTAATTAATTTCTAACACTTCAAATCATCAACTTTATCTTTGAAATGCAAAGTTTTTCAGCACACACGGCCAGGCACACGGGCGTGCCTGAAGCCGTGGCCAAACAGGGGAAGAGACACGGCAGTGCGAGATGGCAGTGTTGAAGCAGGACATGATTTCCCCAAAACAGAGGATGTGATAAATCCCCACAGCCTTGCGACATGGTCATGGGTGAACTTGATAGGAATAATAGGGGTGTGGTATAGAAAACCACAGGCGTGCCAAGTACAAGGCTTGATTCTGTTTCTTTGACACGAGCGTGTCACACGCCCGTGCCATTCAGCCGTGTACAACAATACACGGGCATGGTACCATAACACACGGGCGTAGAAGAAGCGAACAACGTAAGGCACAGCCGTGCGACATGGCCCTATGCCATACACCCCCAAGACACACGGGCATGTGATAGTAGCCGAGCACGACCACATTTGAAAAAATTCAAAAAACACGGGCTACCCGCATAGCACACAAGCCCTAAGCCGTGTGCCCCTCTCCTATATAAACAAACCACTATTCATCTTCTTCCCCCTTTCAAAAACCTAGCTGAAATCCACCCTCCCCCAACCCCTACTCCCTATCCTGGCCACCATTCCCTAGATTCTCACTTCCCCAACCTCGAAACTACCCTCAAAGTCTCTCCACTTGCATTCATCCCTATTTTCCCCTCCCTATACCCTCTATTTTTCCCACCACATGGTTTCCTCTCTGCGTCACACGCTCGTGCTCGCCATCACACGCCCGTCCACCGCCTTACAACAACCCTAGGTTCACTTTCTTAACCTTGTTTTTCCAATTTGTGTTGTTACATTAGTATTTTTCATGCTTTACATAGATATTGTTACTATTACAAATATGTTTTAGACAAGTTAAGAATTTGCTTTAGAATTTTATATATTTGACTTATTTAAAACACTAAATAGCATGTACTAGTTTTAGGCCTATTACTTAACTATTGATGTATCTTGGACTCTATCAATGCTCATGTATTTTCAGGTATATTATGTCGTCATCAAGGGGCAAGAAGGCCGTGGTCCCTTCTTCAAAAAGATGTATGGGACCTGGTTCTTCATCAGTATGTGCTATAGCCGAAGTTCGGCACCCGTTCCTTGAATTTCCATAAGCTTCGTAGGAGGAGCTATTTCAAATACTACGCGCACGACCCATCACTACAGGTAGTTGCATCGACTGGGCTACCGTAGAGCAAGTCCAGCTCGCTGATGCCATCCGCGCCCTCCTGTCTACAGACCCATAGGAACGGTTCTTCGCTATTACAGAGCCCACTTATTTAGAGCTAACCTTAGAATTATGCTCTACTTTTCATTTACAGGTGGTGATGATGAACAATGACGACCTAGGCACCATTCATTTCTGATTAGGCAGTCTAGTTTGTGCGATGAGTGTCCCAGAGTTTGGAGTTGCTCTGGGACTTTATACCGATGAGTTTATGGAGGAGGAAGACATGAATGCACTCCCACGCAATATCCATGTCTCCTCCTCCTTGTGTTGGAAGGCTTTCGCACCACTCTCTTCCACCTACGACCCCAGTCGCTCGAAGGCCTCAACTCTCCCCCCTTCCCTCCGCTATATCCATGCCATATTGGCTCACACATTGACCGAAAGGAGAGAGAGCACTGACGTCATCAACACCCACGACGCCTACTATTTATGGTGCATGGCGAGTGCACACGTGACTGATTTGGCATATTTCATTGCTTTCGCCATTCGCCACCAGACCAAGCAGCATCAGAAGGGAGTGATCTCCATCAGCCCCTACGTGACATGCCTTGCCAGACACTTTGGCCTCCTCGACACCGTGGCCCAGTCATCCGCGCTTACCTTGATAGGTCAGATGTCCCCATAGGGCATCACGACTATGTTACACATGAGGATGATCGAACGCCGATGTGGGACCAATCCTCCTCAGTACCGTCTCTCTCTTGCCATTGATGAGGAGGATCTTGAGGACATCCCTGATGATGTTCCCCCACAACATGAGGAGCCTTCGACCGCGCCACCTAGGGAATGACCAGTTCCTACGGTTGCTTTATTGGCACATCTTTCCAACCGACTCGCCCACTTCAAGCAGTACTGCACTACGCAATTCGAGCTGATCCACGAGCGAGATCGGCAATGGGACCGACAGATGGACGATATGTAGGCCATGATGCAGCAGCTGTGCCAGCACTTCTACATCGCCACTCCACCACCACCACCTGAGGGCCCCACCGACGAGGATCATTGAATCCTCTTATCTTTTTTATTTTTATTTTTATTTTTATGTTTATTTTTCATTTTCTGGTCTTTCTAACAAGTAATTCCACTACGCTCTCTTCCACACCAACTCTTAATAAGCTCTTCATGTTCTACAGACTTCCAAGCAAAGCTGCTAGGAATATTTTACGGGATGAGGAAACAAATAGGGAACAATACCTAACGAGTGCCATGTTCAACGACCCAATTTCTTCATCTAGCCAAGAACAGTGGCAGCTACCATTTTCCCCAAACACTTCATCCTTAGAATCAAGCTCTGCATCCTTCTAACAGGGAGTTTCACCTCTTTCCCTCTTATGATTTTCTTTATGTTGAATAGTCTATCTTTGTACATTAAGGGCAATGTACATCTTAAGTATGGGGGGTGAACATGAAACCTAAATTTTTGCATTATTCACAAATCCCTAAATTTGGTCTTGTGTTTAAGTGATGTTCTCATAATCCTGATCGAATGAATTCTGATTGATCTATAATTATTATTGATATGTCATGAATTAGACCAAGGGAATTATGCATGATTATTTGATTATAGGACATTAGAGAATCAAGCATCATAAGTTGATAATTTGAGAACTGAAATTTTTAGGTTATTTTCCTGAATTGAGGTATTATCTTGAAATCTTAAGTATACGGTAATGACATCAAAAACCCAAATTTTTGGTGAGATTTTTGAGCCTTTTGAGCATATAGCTTTCTTTTTTGCTCACTTCTTTTGTGGTAACATTGAACTGTTATTCTAGAACTTGCTTCGATTATACCTGTCAAGATCACACATATGTTTTGATATATTGAGATGATAAAGGCACTTAGGATTTAACCCACTTACTCCATAAAAAGCCTTCCCACATAATTAAACCCTTAGTGAACCCCCATTGAGCCTACTAACCCTTTTTCATTGATTAACCCTCGTCATTAACCCATTAACCCATTATTGTTGAAATCCTCTTACTTAATTTGACCCTTTTTATCGAGATTAAATTTAATATTGTTACCTCACTATATTCACCATTTTTTGTTACTGAATCATGAAGTATAATTTCTGTATTGTATTAACTTGATTTGTTCTTAAAAAAAAAAGTGTGTGTAATTTTCAGCAAGCTAAAGTTGTCATGAACTCATGTAAAATAGTTCTAGCTATTTGTTTGTGATTCAGTGATTAAGTTTTTGATAGTGGGGTAACATATTGAAATTATCTCGATTCTAACCCTTGTTCTTCAACCTGTATCCGTACCTGTAACCTAAACCCCATTACAACCATGCAAAGACCTTTTGATTAGTGTATCATATCATTTACAAGTGGTGGAGATTTGATTTTCATACAAGCCTATGATAATAACTTTTCATGTTAGACAATCGAGTGTTTAATCTTGACCCTTAAACACTTTGAGTGATTTGAGTGAATCTTTAGTGAGGTTGTCATCTCTTGTGTATTCAAGACTAAAGTTAATTACTTAAAGGAAGGAGCTGACCTATAATTTTATTATCGAGATATCCGATTTAGATTGTTTGAGGCTTTTAATACCCCTATAGTAAAATTCTCACTGTATAATTTTTTGTGGAATAGTTTGTAACATTATCAGTAATGATTATGTGATTAAAAAGAATGAATTCCAGCAGTAAGTGAGAATTTTGCTTGAGGACAAGCAAATGCTTAAGTGTGGGGGTTTTGATAAACGCCAAATTATACATGTTTTTACCTCAAATACTTAGCATATTTATGGATGTTTACTATTAGATTTGTGGATTTTGGTGCTCTTAGTCCGGTTATTTCATGTTTTGTACTCAGGAGAGCACCAAGGGTCAAAAGGAACCAAAAACAAGCTACAAATGGACAAAACGGACCAAATCGAGAAGACCACACGGCCTAAGCCTTGCCACACGGGTAGCTCACATGCCCGTGCATTTCGAAGGTGTCGACCAAGGTTTACACGACTCACACGGCCTGGCCATTGAGCCCGCATGGCCTAGCAATTTAATGGATCGAGCATGGCCTGGCAACCACGTCACACGGCCGTGGCACATGGGCGTGTCCCTTTTTCAGGGAGTTGTATTTTACACGGAAAAAGGATACTTATGGGGCAAGAAAGCCAATCAAAAGCCTACATAAACACCCTAAGTATGACCTAAAATGGGGCTCTCTCTCCAGAACTTTTCTAGAACACAGAACCACATGCCAGAAATTACTTGAAAGAAGCCAAACAATCTATCTCAAAAGCCAGAGCTACTCCAAGACTGAAGATCTCTCTCAGAATTCCTTCAAGGGTTTTAGAGTTTTCTTTATGTTTTGTTATTTTCATACTTTTGAGATGTACTCTTATTTTATTATGATCTAAAACTGTAACACCCTAAACCTGGCCTAGACGTTATGGTCGAATCTGGTGTGTCACATCAAACTATTTTTTCAAATTTGATCTTTCCAGTGAAAATCCATTACTGAATCTAAATTCCTTTATTATTATTAAACTAAAGTTCTCATCAAAATGTTTACCAATTTGTTTGCCTTTGGTATATTACCTCATTTAAAATCGCGGAAGCATTTTAAAAACTTTGTTGTTGGAAGCTCGTGTTCCTTAGAAAAATCATGCCATTTTGAAATCTCGAGTTTTCCTAGACTAGAAGTTTAGTATAAGAAATCACAATCCAAATTAAAACTTAAAACCCACCAACAGCCTTATTACATAAATTAAAAACCCAAAACAAAATCTAATTGCAATTAAAAGAAACAGAAACAGTAGTGTGGCCATCTCCGAGTCCCTCGCAACTCCAAACCATTTAAGCTTAGGGATTATCTGCACAGTTAGAAATGGGGTGAGTTTACAAAAACTCAATGTGTAATCCCAATAACAAAAAAATGGTGAATAACACAGTGTCAGTACAATCTGGTCCAAAGCCCTATTCATTCTCGACATATATTGGGCCGAAGCCTTTCGTTTAATGGTTATTGGGCCGGAGCCTTTTCATAAATCAAATCACTGGGCCGAAGCCTTTACTGTAAATGGTATGGCCCATAGGCCTATTTCAAAATCACATGAAATAATAATGAATGTATGCAAGCCCATTTGGGGAGACTACTCAACCAACCATCCGCTACTCTCCACCCATACCAACAAAGCTCTCCATGTGGAGAATAACTCAACCTACCCAACCAAACTCTCCGCTGACAGCATAGCTGCTTTATCATATAATTGGAGGCCTAGCCTCTTTTAATAACTGGGGCAAAGCCCTTTTTGATAAACTGGGGCAAAGCCCTTTTCGGTAAACTGGGGCAAAGCCCTTTTAGCACTTCCTCCATTTTTATAAAACCCAACCCATGCAACATGTCATGTATGCAGAATGTCATGCCCATATTTGAATCAAACAATCACAGTCAAGTCATTCATATCACCAACATATATTCACAATCAAATCCGTCAACCACATAGTCCAAGTCAGTCACTTGCCTACAAGGGCAAAACAGTCATTTAATACCCTAGGGGCAAAATGGTAATTTTACCCCACAAGGGTATCTCGATAATTCTACCCTACAGGGGCATTTTGGTAATTCTACCCTATAGGGGTATTTCGGTAATTCTACCCTACAGGGGTATTGGTACCCTATAGGGGTATTTCGGTAATTCTACCCTACAGGGGTATTTTGGTATTTCTACCCTACAAGGGTATTTCGGTAGTTCTACCCTACAGGGGTATTTCGGTAATTCTACCCTACAGGGGTATTTCAGTAATTCTACCCTACAAGGGTATTTCAATATTTTACAAATCGAGGGATTTTCGATAATTTCACAAATTAGGGGTATTTTGGTAATTTTACAAGCCAGGGGTATTTTGGTAATTTTACAAACTAGGGGTATTTTAGTAATTTTACAAACCAGGGGCATTTTGGTAATTTTACAGATTGAGGGTATTTTGGTAATTTTGTAAACCATGGGTATTTCAGTAATTTGGTAAACTAAAGTATTCTAAACAGGGATAACAATACGAATAGGCCTAAAGCCTATTCTCGGTCCAAATGGGCCCACACGCTCGTGTGGCCCTTTTAGCCCAAATCTAGCCACAAATATGAGATTCACCTAGCCTAGTCCAATATTTACTACACAATCAAACAACTTATCCAATTGCTCCCGTAGGCCAATTGGGCCTACATGACCCCTTTTGGCCCATCGCAGCCCGAAGTAGCCATCCTACAGGTAGAGTAGTGAGAAATACACACTTAATTGGAGACTGGAGTTAATCCATGCTCCGAGCACTCTTAGCCGACGCCCAATCCAAACGAGCACGCCATAAAGCAAAAGGGATCAGCCAAGAAAGGTACCTCTACTCTCCTCATGGTTCTCTCTATTCTCTCTATTTAAAGCCAGCTTCGCATCCCCTCTTATGTTAGCTTCCCGATGTGGGATCCCTCCAACACCAGAGTTTAAATTCAACACCATCTCTTGCCGCCCCCTATTAGCAAAATAAATGCTCTTTGATTGCCATGAGTTTCGAACCCTAGACCTCCTTGCCAACTCTATGACGCCACCTTGCCACTTCACCACAAGCTCTTTTTGTGTCATATTTTATCCCCAATTAATTATAAGGTCTAAAGGCCAAAGTCCAGGTTCCCTTAAAAAAACTAGAATAAATTGCAAGAGCCAAGGCTTGAACCCAGGTTCCCATACAACCTTAATGATGCCACAACAACTAGACTACAAGCTTCCTTATGTCATTTATTTAACAAAATAATTTAAAAGGCCCTCATCCAAGCATCCAGGTTTTTTCCCACTTAATACCAAAATTTTTGCTAAAGCCTAGGTTTGAACCCAAGATTTCTCCAACACTTCTCAGGGCCATTAACCACTAAAGTAGACATTTAATTGTGTCATTTCATTGCACAATTAAATACCTATATATAACCTCCTTACGGACCCACACTCAAGGCTCAATACTTCTAGGCCCAAATTCGGGGTGTTACAAAAACCCCTTAGATACCTAAGGGGGATAAAACCTATGATGGATCTTGTTATTATTATCTGAACTGTATGATAAATACTTGATTTGTTCTTAATTATGTGCTCTTAATGCTTGAGTTAATATTCTGGATATTAATTCATGATTTGATCTGCTTATTCAGAGGAGGAATAGACCCTGCCTAAGAGTAGATTTGGCATAATTAAGCAGAGTTGATCGGGCGCCTAGAAATAGGGTTACGAGATTTTTCTGAATTAGGGTGAAACCTAATATGGGAGTCCATGGATCGAGCTAATGCAACCATAGAGTGTTAATTAGAGAAAAGTCTCGGTTATTCAATCTAGGGGTTAGACGTTATTAGTCTTGAATAGGGATAATAACATAGGTTAGGGAGTCTCACGGATCAAGTCAAGTGAATAAATTGTCCGATTCAGAGTCAGATAACAAGTGAAATCTAGGTGGAATCCTCCTTGGGTGTCGTCTTTATCAATTGCTTTTCTTCAAGTCTTTTTCCAAACTTTCTCTTTGCTTTGATTAAATTAGTTAATTAGTTTAGATAATTAGTTTAATAAACAAACCCTTTTTATTCTTAGGCTATATAATAAAGAGTTAGTTATTACTAGTACTTTTGGTTTCCTTTGGTACGATATCTCGATCTTGCCATTACTATACTATTGTTTGATAGGTGCGCTTGCCTTTTCATCGTGATAATAGTTAGTCTAGGTTTTATCTTCATTATAAAAATTTATTACTTGTTACGAATCACTGCGATCAGTATTTATACATATAACATAACATACTTTTGTCTAATGCTATAAAGTGTCAAGGCCGAATTTAAACATGATAATATCACTTAATACACGAGATAAATAGCATGTCTAACCATCGTATTATCAAACAATCTACGAACCATTTCTAAGCGTAATTATCAAATCTAAACATACCAAAATTTATATACTAACATCATGACAAAATTACAAATACATAATCAATTCATTTGCTCACCTATTCGGCTATTAAAAATTAACCATTAAAGTCATACCAATTACACCATTCAATCTTAAGTTAAAATTTACCATTTGCATATCCGAATACAAATATTAACTTGTCACTTAAAGACTATCCATTTAGCAAACAAAACATACCTCATACATATTCTTTATTTACTAATAAGTACCAAATCAAAATAGCCATATTATTTCTATAATTGTCCGTTAACTCTTTATACATATAACAAGAATCAAACATTAAACTAACCATCTTGACCTTTAAATATCAAACCACAAACAAACATGTTACATGCATACATATTTAATTTATTTATCATTAGCGAATATGAATGCACATCATTTATAACTAATGATTAAAAACATATAATCATTATCA
The DNA here is from genome assembly GCF_025698485.1 of Gossypium arboreum. Lineage (NCBI taxonomy): Eukaryota > Viridiplantae > Streptophyta > Magnoliopsida > Malvales > Malvaceae > Gossypium > Gossypium arboreum. Next base: position 77,551,692 of record NC_069077.1, on the reverse strand, counting down.
TTATTTACTTCATCACATAACCAAATACCAATAATTCAAATCATAACCATTTACCTAATACATCTCACTTATATATCATACATATCACTCAACAAAAATATCCAACCACAATTTCACATCATACTAAATTTTCCATACGCATATACTTTGGCATAACTTCATCACCATTAGCAAATATATCAACCATGATTCACATATAAATATTTAATGAACGAAACATCAAAACCACAACCAAAACATATCCATCAACCATATTAACCTCACTTAAGCCAAATTTTATAACCAACCACCTCACAAAATATACCACAAATACTTTCATGGCCGATTATGATTCAACATTAACACATCTCATTTTTGAATCATATAATTAGCATCACAAAAATATCACCAAAACACAAATCATACATATCATATAATATGCATACCAAAATAAACTCCAACCATATCAAATATAACCAAAATTTGATCAAACCTTGAAACCGAACCTAATAAAATAAACAAGCCATTTTTGCATAGCTTAAATATATACACATACCAAAGTCCAAGATTTCTGTGACAGCCTTAAAACGACCCTAGTCGGAATGTGGTTTCGGGACCACAAAACCGAGGCATAAAAATAATTTAATATTTATGTTATTGCCTATAATATGTGTTAACTCATGTGTGACATTTTTGATGTTTTGATTTAGAGTTATAAATGTGAATTTCACTAGAAAGGACCTAGTAGAAAACTTTGGAAGTATGATGGGGGAATGTGTAATGACTAATTAAAGCATGCATGCAAAACAATGGCCTTGCATGTCAAATGTCCCTCTTTTTATAAGAGGTGGCGGCCATGACAATGAGGATGGGCAAAACATGTCATAGACATGTTTTGTTGGTGCATTAGGGAGAAAAGAAATAAACAAATAAGCATGGGTAATAAAGAATGAAAAAAAATGTGTGTGAGTGAACCCCCCTATTGCCATGTATTGAAGAAAAGAAAAGAAAAAAAAATTGATCATCCTTTCATACTTTCTTGACCGAAAATCCTAAGGAAGAAGAGGGAATTTTTGCTTCATGTTTGGTTTGGAAGAGGATTAGGAAGGGGTTTGGCTATACTTGCATCAAGATTAAGGTATGTTTGAGGTTGTGCCATGAGATTCATGCATGTTTTTAGTTACTAGCTTGATGTTCTTATTAGCCCATGGTTCAAATCTTTGTTATATCATGGGGATGGTATTTGGCCAAGGTGGATTTTGTGTTAATGCCATTGCATGTTAAATATGAAGCTTGTTAATGGTATATGTGATGGTGGATTGATGGCTCTTGGACTTTCTTTTTAGTATTTTTGAGTAATACATTAAGTTCTTTGCTTAATCATGACCAAAATTATGGTGTTGTGATGTATTCGGTCATGGTATATCCATAAGTATGATTCATGCATGTTGCATGGTAGGTAAGATTTGAGCTTTGGATATGTGTTTATATTTGGATATAAACAACTTGAGATTCGCCCTTGCACCTACATGAATATGTGTTTGCACATGATGAATTGGTATGACATATATACTATTTCAAGGTGTATATTTGCTTGTGATGATGTTTTGGTTATGTAGTAAATGAGAGATGTGTATTGAGCTACAATATGTAATCGTTAGTTAGTAAAATGTATGCTGTTTTTTTGTGTGGTATTAAGTAAAATTGGCCTCAACATAGACATGCATATTTGGCCAAATGAAGTAGATTGGTGTGCATGTATTCGGTTAGAGGCAACCGTATTGAAGCCTTATCTTGGCTTAGATAATTGACTAAATGGGTAATAAGTGAGGATGGTTGCGAATATACAAACATACATATGCATGTGTAATTGAATTATGAATGTTTAGCAAGATGGTTAAACTAGTTGATTTATTGATTAAGCTCAAGGAGTTAAAGAAGGAGAATCAAGCAAGGGAAAGACGAAGGTCATCGAGTAGCCGACTTGGACTGTTTTACCCAACACAAGGTAAGTCACTAAGCATATATTTTGTATTGATTTGAATAGACATAATGTCTATGTAATTATGCCGAAAGGAATGATGAATTTATATACATGTGTGTATGTGGTGATGGAAGTATTGAATGGAAGGAAAAGAGGTGAGATGTATTGAGTTGTTGATTTCGCACTAAGTGTGCGGGTATAAACATTTGTGATCATGAGAATGGCACTAAGTGTGCGGGTTTAAAACTTGTACAGCACTAAGTGTGCGAGTTTGATCATGTAGCACTAAGTGTGCGAGTTGATTATATAGCACTAAGTGTGCGGACTCACTATATGCTTTTGAATCACTATTGACACTGAGTGTGCGACACTATTGAGTTGATCATGGACAGCGGATCGGGTAAGTACCTTGAGTTCATGGCTAATAGGCGCTATGTTTATATTTGGGGTCGAGCTTGGTAAGTTTGAACCTATGTGACAATGTAAATTGAAGTCACGTATATAAGAATTATCGCGGAATGAGTGAAAGGTCATGTAGATGTATGATTGAATCGAAAGGTCTAAGGAACTATGGTATGGTTCAGTTTGAATGGAGTAATTAGCCTCGTTCCATTTTGTTTCCTCTTGCGATAATGTTATTAATGGTTGTTAGTGCATTGCTTATGACTTACTGAGTTATATACTCATTCGGTGTTTGCTTGTCACCTATTTTAGGTTTCTTGGACTCGACTTTTTATGTATTCGGGACCGTCATCAAGTCATCACACCGCTAACAACTTTTGGTATTTTCTTCGTAGTTGGTCTTGGAGTACATTTCGCATGTATAGGCTATTATGTTTTGTTTGAACTTGGTATGTAAAATTTTGAATAGCCATGCGAAAATGGCTTATAAATGTTTTGAGCATAATGTTATAATCATTTGGTATGTATATGCTCATTAAGAAGCACGGAAATGTTTGGCAACGACCAGCCATTAGAATGGGTCATCATGATTATATTTTGGACTATATATGTAAAAGGGGTGGTTGAATCATAGAAACTATGTGTTAGAGAAAGTCTACCCTAGAAATAGATGCTAGCAGCAACAGTGACGTGGAGGTGAAAAATCACTAAAAATAGTAGGAATGGAATTAAATAGTGAATAAATTATGTAAATGAACCTTGATGAATCCATTTTCATATGGAAGAAACGAAACGGTCATATGAGTTGTATGTTAAAAGATATTTGGGTTTTCGTGAAACAGGGCCAGAACGGTTTCTGGATTCCCTGTTCCAACTTTGAAAATTCATTATAAATTAACCAGAGATAATTAGGAGTCATACTATATATGTATAAATTCCTCTTTGAGTCTAGTTTCTAAAGAAACAAACGGAATCAGTATTGAAGCCCTGCACAGGGAGTTATTCGAGTTGTTACGCACGAAGGTCAGTGTAGTCGACCCCTGTAACATGGGAGACTTTAACTAATAAACTGTACTAATTGGCTCAACTAAAAATTCTAGAAAAAAATATGTAGATTGACATATGAGTCTACTTTCAGGGAAAAATTACAAAACTGATTTTCGAGTTGTAAAACTCAAGTTATGATTTTTGAAGCAACTAGTACACAGATTGGCAGCTTGTCTGGGAAATTCTCAATAAGTGGTTTGAAGTCTGTTAACACCTCGTGTTCGACTCCGGCGACGGTCTCGGGTTCGGGGTGTTACAATTTCCAAATATTATCTAGCCTATACATGCCATAGGTTCAAAATTTAGCTTATAAAGTACCAAAAACAGCCGATAGTGTGATAGACTTTGCTGACGATCCCCGAGCTCGTAACTTAACTCCAAAAGCTATAAACAGAGATAGACATACACACAGTAAGCTATCACAGCTTTGTAAGTCATAAGCAAATAATTAACTCAATTTAACCAAACCTATACATACTATTGTAATCACATTTAATTTCAAACTTACAATTTCATATACAACATAAACTTTCATTTAGCCGAATATACATATATCTTATACCAAAATATCATTCATTATCAAAACCAAAATATCATTATTTAACCGAATATACATAAACTCATATACCTATAATCATGAATCATTTCATAAATATTCACATTATATATTCATAAGGTCGAATATATTCATTCATATATGTTTGCACATAAATCACAATAAAATATCATATATAATTTTGCATTACTTATTAAATAAAAAACTTACCTTATTTTAAAATAGGTAATAACTAACTCATACCTGATCACTTTAGCTCGATTTATACATTCGATCACAACTTATAATTTCCCGTTGAACCATTCTGAAATGACTAGGATACTCGGATAAGCACACATATTATACAATGCCAACATCCCAGACGTGGTCTTGCATGTAATTACATATCGATGCCACTGTCCCAGACAGGGTCTTACTCTCACACATAAATCAGAATCGCTTATCGATGCCAACATATTAAACGTGGTCTTACTCGCACACATATATCAGAATCACATATCGATGCTAACATAATAAACGTGGTCTTACTTGCACACATATATCGATTCCATGTCTTACTCGCACATCACATATCAGAATCCTATGTCATGACATATGTATCCTAGCTATTCCTACGGTTCGCACGGGGCTTTTGGATGTCGTAACTCGATCGAATCAAACTCGTACACATAAATTCCAAGCTTATACATATTCAGCTTCCACATATATACTATCACATTATTCATTTTAGCATATATAGTTTGTATTTAATCAAATAAATAACATCTATTTGCTTTTAAACTTACCTCGGACAATAGTAATCGAAACGGGATGACTATTCGACAACTTTGGTTTTTCCTCGATCCAAATCTAATTTCTTTTGTTATTGATCTAAACATATTCAAATTAAACTCATTCAAACATAATTCTATTCAATTTAGTCCAAAAACACATAAATGGGGAAATTACCATTTTACCCTAACATTTTACACTTTTTACAGTTTAGTCCAAATTGCACAAAACACAAAACATGCAAAATTTACGCACACCATGCTTAGGCCGAATGTTACCCATGTTCATACAGATCCATACATTTCATTTATTTTACATTTTAGTCTCTCAATTTATTATTTTTGCAATTTAGCCCTAATTACTCAAAATCATCAAAAATTCCAATACAAGACATATTAATCCAAAATATATCCTTCATAATTCATCAACAAACATCACAAAACTCAAATATTCATCAATTTTATAACTCAAAGTATTAATCAAAATCAGAAATTCAAGCATGGGCTTTGTACATTACACTGCAACCATATCAAAAACATAAAAATTATCAAAAACCGAGCTAGTTACATACCTTGATTAAGCTAAACAATGGTCGAACCTTTGAAAACCTTTTCTTTCTCTTTTATTTGGATATTCTGTCATGAAGAAATAAAATACAAATGCATGATGAATTTTATTATAACATATATTATTATAATAACATTTTATTATTCATTTACTAATATAACCTGAATAATTTAATATAACAACTCAATAATGCTTGCCATTACCTTCCATTCATTTAGTCAATGGCATAATTGAAAAATAAATACTTCAAATTATAAAGACAGATTCAATTCAGTCCTTACAAAAGAAACCATCAAATTTTCATTTTACGCGATTAAGCCTTTTTATTAAATCAGGCACTCAAACGACAAAATTAAAACACGAAAATTTCACATATATTAATTCACACATAATAAGCACAGAAAATAATTTTTAAATATTTTTCTGACTCAAATTCTTGGTCCTAAAACCACCATTCCGAATAGGGTCTAAATCGGGCTGTTACAACTCTCTCCCCTTAAGGATTTTTGTCTGCGAAAATCTTACCGGTGAATAAGTTTGAAGAATGTTCTTTCATTGCATCTTCTGGCTCCCATGTTGCCTTTTCAACTTTGTGTTTATGCCACAGTACTTTCACTAACAGAATTTTCTTATTTCACAATTCTTTAACTTCACGAGCCAGAATACGAATCGGTTCTTCCTCATATGTCATATCAGATTTAATCTCAATCTCTGACGGATTAATCACATGTGACAGCCCAAAATTGACCCTAGTCGGGAAGTGGTTTCGGGACCGCTAAACCGAGTCACCGAAATGTTTGAACGTAGTATTTATTGTCTAAAATATGTGATTATGAATGTGTGAAAGTTTTAAGTTTCGATTTAGTAAATTTCATTTGAATTTAGTCAATAGGACTTGTGTGACACTTTTGAAATGTGATAGGCTAATCTATAAGGATCTAATAGTGCATGTAATCAAAAAGGAGGGCTTGCATGTCAAATTTCCCTAAATCCAAGCCTAGTGGCCGGCCATGACAAAGAAATATGGGCAAAACATGTCATAGACATGTTTTGTTGGTGCATCATGGGGAAAAAAAAATAAAATAAGGAGTATGGGTAATAATGAAATGGAAAAAAAAAGAAAAGATGAAAAAAAAGGATTATGATGAAAACAAAGAAAAAAAATGTTCATCCTTTTTCATCTCTTTTGGCGAAATTCTCTAAGGAAGGAGGAAGGAGTTTTTGCTTCATGTTTGGTTTGGAAGAGGATTAGGAGGAGATTTGGCCATACTTGCATCTAGATTAAGGTATGTTTGAGGTTGTGCCATGAGATTCATGCATGTTCTTAGTTGCTAGCTTGAGTTCTAATTAGTCCATGGTTCAAAACTTTGCTATATCATGGGGATGATATTCGCCAAGGTAGATTTTGTGTTAATGCCATTGCATGCTAAATATGAAGCTTGTTAATGATACATGTGATGGTGGATTGATGACTCTTGGATTTTCTTTTAGCATTTTTGAGTAAGACATTAAGTTTTGGAATTGATGGAATGGAGAGTATGCTTAAGTTGTGTTATGAACAACTATGTGTTAAATCGAGGTTTGCTAAGCTAGCTATTAAGGTGAAGTGCAATGTTAGTGATTGATTAATAGTGTATATACATGTATGCATATTCGGCCATCAAATTAAGAGCATAGGTGATGATGAGTCTATGCTTTGTACATTCGGCCATATATATATATATATATATATATGCATGTGTGATTGGATTATTGATAGTAGGGCTATAGCATATGGTTATGAGCCGAATAGCTAAGAGCATGAGGTAGCAAGATAAAAATTTTACCATGCAGTTCCGTATGTCATAAAATCATTAAAATGTGAATATTAATATGTGTAGCAAAGCGGTTGAATGAGTTAATTTATTTGTTTAAGCTCAAGATCCTAAAGGAGAGGCGTCCAACAAGGGGAAATCGAAGGTCATCGAGTAGCCGACTTGGAATTATTTTACACCACACAAGGTAGGTCACTAAGCATATGTTTTGTATTGATTTAAATAGACATAATGTTTATGTAATTATGCCGAAAGGAATGATAAATTTATATACATGTATGTATGTGGTGATGAAAGTATTGAATGAAAAGAAAAGAGGTGAGATGCATCGAGTTGTTGATTTCGGCACTAAGTGTGTGGGTATAAACATTTGTGATCATGAGAATGGCACTAAGTGTGTGGGTTTAAAATTTGTACAGCACTAAGTGTGCGAGTTTGATCATATAGCACTAAGTGTGCGAGTTGATTATATAGCACTAAGTGTGCGGACTCACTATATGCTTTTGAATCACTATTGACACTGAGTGTGCGACATTATTGAGTTGATCATGGACAGCGGATCGGGTAAGTACCTTGAGTTCATGGCTAATAGGCGCTATGTTTATATTTGGAGTTGAGCTTGGTAAGTTTTGAACCTATGTGACAATTCAAATTGAAGTCACGTACATAAGAATTATCGTGGAATAAGTGAAAGGTCATGTAGATGTATGATTGTAACGAAAACAAAATGGTGTATAAAAATGCCTCGAATATCCTATTGATTAGTATATGGAATGTGAATGTGTAACTTGGTATGAGATTGAATCGAAAGGTCTAAGGAACTATGGTATAGTTCGGTTTGAATGGAGTAATTAGCCTCGTTCCATTTTGTTTCCTCTTGTGATAATGTTATTAACGGTTGGTAGTGCATTGCTTATGACTTACTGAGTTATATACTCATTCGGTGTTTGCTTGTCACCTATTTTAGGTTTCTTGGACTCGACTTTTTGCGTATTCGGGACCGTCATCGAAGTCATCACACCGGCTAACAACTTTTGGTATTTTCTTCGTAGTTGGTCTAGGAGTACATTTCTCATGTATAGGCTATTATGCTTTGTTGAAATTGGTATGTAAACTTTTAGCCATGCGAAAATGGCGTAAATGTTCGGTTGGAATTGGTTTGTGATGTTTGGACACAAGTCATGGTTATAATTTGGGACATGCATGATGAATTATTAGTTAAATCAAGGAAAAGTCATGAAATAGGCATAGTTTGTTTTAGTAACAGATGCTGACAGCAGCAGTGGTGTGGATGTGAAAAATCACTAAAAATAGCAGGAATGGAATTAAATAGTGAATAAATTATGTAAATGAGCCTTGATGAATCTACTTTCATATGGAAGAAACGAAATGGTCATATGAGTTGTATCCTAAGAGATATTTAGGTATTCGTGAAACAGGGCCAGAACGGTTTCTGGATTCCCTGTTCCGACTTTGGAAATTAATTATAAATTAACCAGAGATAATTAGGAGTCATACCATATATGTATAGATTCGTATTTGAGTCTAGCTTCTATAGAAACAAACTGCATCAGTATTGAAGCCCTGCACAGGGAGATATTCAAGTTGTAACGCACGAAGGTCAGTGTAGTCGACCCCTGTAACATGGGAGACTTTAACTAATAAACTGTACTAATTTGCTAGACCAAAAATTCTATAAAAAAATATTTAGATGGAAATATGAGTCTAGTTTTAGGGAAAAATTATGAAATTGATTTTCGAGTTTTGAAACTCCAGATATGATTTTTAAGGTGACAGTGACACAGTAACCAGCTTGTCTGGAAATTTTTTTTTATGGACTGTGAAAACAATTAAGTTAAGTCTGTGTGCACCTTGTATTCGACTCCGGTAACGGATTCGGGTACGGGGTGTTACATCACATGTGAGGAATCAGATCGATATCTATAAGGCATCAAAACATGGAATACATTATGGATCTTTTCTAACTCAGGTGGCAATAATAGTCTATACACAACCTGTAACATCCCAAATTAGGGCCTAGTTGGAACAGTGGTTCCGAGACCACAAATTCGACACAGTAAATGTTTTTATTATACCAAATAGTTAGGTCGAATGTGTAGTACTAAGTACAGGCTACTATGCATACCCGACAACTTCAATCACGTGTGTAGTACTAAGTGCAAGATACTACGTGTATTAGATGGTTAGGTCACATGTGTAGTACTGAGTGCAGGCTACTACGTGTACCAGATTGTTGGTCGCATGTGTAGTACTAAGTGCAAGCTACTATGCGTACCAGATAGCTTCGGTTACAAGGGTGGTAATATGTGCAGGCAATCGTGTATCTGTTATTATTCCAATGAGTTCAATGGGAAATCGACTATGTGAAAATTCATGTGAACATGACCATGTGATGAATAAGTATAGGTATATGTTTGTGGAAATTTATGAGAAAACTGTATAGTTGAGCAAACTTTCAGTAAGATGGAATGGAGTAAGTGAAATTATGTAAGAGTGAAATTTGTAATAAAACAGTTTTAGGCAGCAGCAGTTGTGTAACTTTGAAAAATCACGAAAAATCATGGAAATTGAATTAGACATTGAATAAGATATGAAATTAAATCTTATAGAGTCTATTTTCATATAAAGGAAACAGTGTAAGCAAAATAATTTCATATTATGATATATTTAAATTTTTATGAGACAAGGTCAAAATGATTTTGGAATCCCCTATTTTGAATTGGAAAACTCATTAAAAATTGTAAAAAAATAATTATGGGTTATAATTTATATAATTAAAATCCTTAATGAGTATGTTTTAAAAATAAACAAACAAGAAAATTATCCAAATCTTGTACAAAGAGATAATTAATTTTTAGTGCAAAGGGGTCGAAACTGTCAAATAGCGAAATAGGGGTGACTTTAAAGAACAAACTGTACTTATTAGCTAGACCGTAAATTTTATGGTAAAATATATATATGAGTCTAGTTTCAGAGAAAATTTATGAATCTTAATTTTGAGTTCCGTAGCTTTAGATATAAGTAATTTAGTAACTATTACTCGAGAAAATAGCATGACTAGAAAATAAGTAAAAGTGTAATTATGATTATCTTTCCATGGAATCATGTTGATAATTTGCTTATTATTTTCATATGGACTTACTAAGCTTTAAGCTTACTCCCTCCTTTCCATTTCTTTTAGTGTTGTCAGGTCAGCTCAGGGTTAGAGATCTTCGGAGGCAGCATCACACTATCAAGCCAATACCTTTGGAATATTGTTACATATGTTAGAATTAGCAAGTGAGTGGCATGTAAAGCGACCTAGTTCTATGACATGTGTTATTATGATTTGGCCAAATGTATTGTCTTATATTGATTCATTGTATATAGCAATGATATGTGACTTCTAATGCTTGTGGCTTGTAAGCCTAATTATCCATGATAAGTACTAATACTTGTGATGCGATGATGTGTTTATACTTGTGGGATATGTATGGTTGGCATTATGACATATATGCATGATGGGTGCTTCTTGACTGATCAAAATGGTCATAGCCACGTGGTAAATGTATAATATGGAAATAAGTTGATAATGTTTGAACATGAATACTTGATGTTGATTGAAGCTACTTGATAAATTGATGGTTATGAAAGTTTGGTAAAAGTGGTCATCAAATGATAAGGTCAATGAATATAGAATTGTTGTGTCTATATTTGATATTATATGAGTACGTGTAATAAGTGAATGATAGCATGTTAAAGTTAAGAATATACCTTAGTGAAGTATGTTAAATCATTAAAATGATGCAATGATGTATATCTTTGATGTGTGTAAAGATGTGAGGGATTAATGGTAACAAAAGGCTTGAAAAATAGCCTAAGTATTAGTCACACGGGCAGAGACGCGGCCATGTGTCTCAACCGTGTAGAGAACACAGCCTGAGGACACGTGCGTGTTGGAGACACATGGGGGTGTCCCTGTGTCCACACGGGTGTGTGACCCTGTTTTAGACAAATTTTTCTAAGTTTCCCCAAAACTTTCTAAAGTTCTCGATTTAGTCTCAAACTACCTTTAATGCATGTTTAGAGCCTCGGTAGCTCCTGTAAGGGACATTATGCATGTGATTGAATGCTTATAATTTAAATGAAATTTTATGGCCTGGTTTTGCATGTTTGTGAATGTTTAAGTTCGGTAATACCTCGAACCCTGTCCCAGCGTCGGATACGGGTAAAGGTGTTACACAACCAGCTTGATATGTTCAATAATCTCATAATCTAAGAAACATACAATTCAACTAGCTTATCAAGTGAGTAATTTGTACGAACCGGAACAAAATAAGCCAATTTAGTCAGTCTATCCACAACAACCTAGATTGCATTTTTCTTGCTCGGTGTCAATGGTAAACCAGATACAAAATCCATCGTGATTCTGTCCCATTTCCACTCAAGTATCATGATCGGTTGAAGCAATCTGGAAGGTACCTGATGCTCGACTTTTACTTGCTGACAGACTAAACATTTCGAAACAAAGTTAGAAACGTCTTGTTTCATACCATGCCACCAATAAATCTATTTCAGATCATTGTACATTTTCGTATTACCTGGGTGAATAGATAACCGACTGCTATGAGCTTCGTTCAAAATCATCTGAATCAACTCTGAATTTCTCGGAATCCATATTCATTTTTTGAACCTCAAACAATCTTCAGCATCAACTCAAAACTCTGAATCAACATTCGAATCACATTGGACCCGTTTTGCTAACAAATCATTATAAACTTTCTGAGCATTAAAAATCTGTTGAATAAATAACGGTCTTGCTTTTAATGAAGCTATTATCGAACCATCATCAGACATATCCATATGCACATTCATTGCACGCAAAGCAAACATGATTTTCGGCTTAGAGCATCAGCAACAACATTAGCCTTTCCCGGATGGTATTCAATCACAAACTCGTAGTCTTTTAATAGCTTTAACCATCGACGCTGTGTCAGATTCAGATCTTTCTGAGTCACCAAATATTTCAGGCTCTTGTGATCAGAATAAACATGACATTTTTTTACCGAACAGGTAGTGATGCCATATCTTCAATGCAAACACAATAGCTGCCAATTCTAGGTCGTGTGTCGAATAGTTCTTTTCATGCGGCTTTACCTGTCTCGCAGCATAAGCTATGGCTTTTCCTTCCTGCATCAAAACCTAGCCCAAACCATTTAAAGATGCATCACTATAGATAACAAATTCTTTACCCGATTCTGGCTGAACTAGTATTGGAGCTTCGGTCAAAAGGGCTTTCAATTGATCAAAACTTTTCTAGCAATTTTTTGACCATTCAAACTTAACATCTTTCTATAATAGCTTCAACATATGGGTTACAATCATAGAGAAACCTTTCACGAATCGTCTATAGTAACCAGCAAGCCCTAGAAAACTTCAGACTTCAAAAACATTTCTCAGAGGTTTCCAATCAAGTATAGCTAAAATTTTACTCGAATCAACCCGAATACCCGATGCTGATACAACATGTCCCAGAAAACTGACTTCACGTAACCAGAACTCACATTTACTGAACTTCGTATACAATTGTTTATCTTGCAAAGTCTGTAACACAAGTCTCAAATGTTCGGCATGTTCGGATTCATAACGGGAATATATCAAAATGCCATCTGTGAACACCACCTCAAATTGATCCACATAATGTCTGAAGATCTGGTTTATCAAATCTATAATAGCATGTGAATTAGTAAGTCCGAAAGGCATTACCAAAAACTCTTAGTGTTCGTACCTCATTCGAAAAGCAGTTTTTCGCAAATCAAGGTCTTTAACTCGCAACTGATACTAACCTGATTTCAAATCTATCTTTGAAAACACTATATCCCTTTTCAGTTAATCGAACAGGGCACCAATCTGTGGCAACGAATATTTATTCTTTATAGTCACCTTATTGAGCTGTCTATAATCGAAAATTGGTGCACCCCAAGGAGAGAAACTCGGTCACGCGAAACCTTTATCTATCAACTCTTGCAACTAAACTTTCAATTCTTTTACTTTAGTAGATGCTATTCTTTACGAAGCTATCGATATTGGAGTCATCCTCGGCACTAATTCAATACCAAACTCTACTTATCAGATAGGTGGTAAATCTGTCAATTCTTCAAGAAACCCATCCTGATACTCGCACAAACTGGTACTGATTCAATCTTTCTTTCGGTCACTTTGCTGTCAAGCACATATGCAAAATAAGCTTCACAACTATTTCTCACATATTTTTGAGCTAACATCGAAGATATCACTGCCGGTAAACCATTCAGATTGTTAGACTCAATCCGATCAATCTCATCATTTTAGTATCTCAAATCAATAGTCTTTCATTTACAGTTTACAACAACATTGTACAAAGTCAACCAATCCATACTCATAATTACATCGAACTCGTCGAATGATAATAACATCAAATCAACCGAAAGACATGAATCTCGAACCATCAACGGAAAATTCTTACACATTTTATCAACCAGAATATATCAACCCAAGGGGTTTGATATTCTAATCACAAACTCAGTAGACTCTACAGGGAAAGTCTTATTGGATACTAAGGCCTCACATACATAAGAATAAGTCGAACCAGAATCAATCAATGCAATTACACTAGTATCATAGAGAGTGAATGCACCAGTAATAACACCGGGGAATGAAGCCTCCTCGTGTGCGCGAATGGCATAAGCACTGGCAGGTGCGCGAGCCTCAGATCGAACTATTGTGTCTTTAGCTCTTCTCTGAATGCTACTTACATTTCTCGTATTTCTAGGAGTGTAACACCCCTAACCCGTATCCGTCACCGGACTAGGGTTAAAGGCATTACCAGACAAATTGGAACATGTAACTTTCATTTCATAATCATCAAAGCATCAGAGAATAGCATCAATATAGAGTTCTTTATATATGTCATCGAGACCTTAAAATGCTTTAGAAAGGGGTCGGGACTAAACCGAACACGTACAGAATTTTTCCAAAACTTAAACATCTTTTCAAAGAAGTACAGGTCACACACCCGTGTGAATAGGCTGTGCCTTACACGACATTAGACAAGCCCGTGTGTCTAGGCCGTGTCAAAACAGGGCATACATACTGACTTACTCAAACGGCCACAAGACACGCCTGTGTGACTTGGCCGTGGTCAAAACTGACTTGGGCCACACGGCTAGCCATACGATCGTGTACCTTGGCCATGCTCAAGCCTGACTTACAAATTGTAGGTACCTTAGGGGACACACGGCCGTGCAACATAGCCGTGTGTCGCACACAGCTGAGACACACGCTCGTGTGGACAAAAATAGGCCATTTGAATAGCGAACTTGCTACCCCAATTTGGTTCAACCTACAAACACCAAACCAAGCATATTTACACAATAATTTCTGCCAATTTCTAAGCCAAACTATAACACATTCATGCCATAACATTATCAACCATTTACATGCTTATAAACTCAACTCAATTATGCCAAAACATAAGATCAAATCTCATACCAAAAGTTGCCAAAACTTACCATTTCTCATAGCCATTCATGAACACATCAAATAGATCATTTTGCATCACATTTCATATACCAAAATCAAAACATAAACACAACCATATCAAGCCATATCACATATCTAAATTTAATCATTACAAATTCTATCCAAAGTACTTCTAGCCTATACATGCCATACTTTACTATATACATTTTCAAAAGGTACCAAAATGAGATTCGATATTGTGGTGACGATCCTTGAGGATCCCCGAGCTCACGATAGCTTCGATATCTATAAAACAATACAAACACACACAAAGTAAGCTTTCAAAAGCTTAGCAAGCCATATACAAATAAACATATCATTTAAATCATATAAACATCATCCAATTACTTATACCTTAGAGCCAAATACCAACACAAACTTCATATTCATATACTTGGATCACAGATCATCATTTGCACATATACTTACCTTTCATTTTCAAATATAGTACACAATTCGAACGTACCTGAATCGGATATATATTCACTTATTCATTCATTTTCTCGGAATGCCCATTGAACCATTCGGAAACGTAAGGATACGCGGATATCTCAGAGAACATATACAAATGTCAACATCCCAGACATGGTCTTACATGTAATCAAACATCGATGCTACTGTCTCAGACAGGGTCTTACACAAAATCAGATATGATGCCGATGTCCCAGACATGGTCATACACGTAAAATAGAAGTCGATGCTGATGTCCCAGACGTGGTCTTACACAAATTCACATATCAGATCCTATGTCATGACATATGTATCCTAACTATTCCTAGGGTTAGTATGGAACTTTTCAGACTTCAGAACTTTGTTGACACTTTCTCAGATAGCATATATTTAGCTCAGACGTTCGTTCATCACAATTCAATATCATATGAATAATAAAAAATTAATTCAAACACGCTTATTGTATATCGACTTACCTCGTGCAGATTCGGATAAACTGAATCGGTTACTCGATGACTTTTGACTTTCCTCGATCTAATTCTGTATTCTTTAGCTCCCGATCTAAATCAATTCAAATTTAGATTATTCAATCACACATTCATTCAAAACAATCCATATACACAATTAGGGCATTTTGCAAACTAGCCCTCACATATTTATATTTTGACACTTTAGTCCCTAATTCACAAAATCACACAATACAAAAAATTTTCTTCTACACAAGCTTAGTTGAATTTTCATAGCTCTCATACAAGTCCATACATTTCATTTATTTCACATTTTAGTCCCTCAAAATAACATTTTCACAATTTAGCCCAAATTTCTCAAATTCATCAAAAATCCAAAGATAAAACATGTAAACCCAACATCAAGCTTTCATATTTCACCATTTAACAACACAAAACTCATGAATTCATCCATGGCATATTTCAAAATCATCACCAAAATTAGAAATTGAGACATGGGCTTGATAATATACAAAGCAACGATTACAAAAACATAAAAATTATCAAAAATCGAGTCAAAACCGTACCTCAATCAAGTAATCAAAGTGCTGAACCCTAGCAAGCTTATTTCTTGTCTTTTCCTTTGAATTTTCGGTAAAGATGAGTGAAAAATGGATGAACAAAATGTTTTTATTTAATAAACATTAATGCACATTTTACCATTCTACCCCTTTAATAAACCATTTAAAACCATCATTTTAATGCCCATTTATGTCCATTCCCACAATCAATGGACCAATTACAACTTAAGGACCTTTCTTTCAATAAGAAAAATCAAATAGGCACTCTTAACATATAGCATGCAACTTTTACATTTTACACAATTAGGTCATTTTATCATATTGAGCACACAAACGATTAAATTTTCATACATACTAATTCACATATAGTAAACATTGAAAATAATATTAAAATATTTTTCTAACGTGGATATGCGGTCCCGAAACCACTATTCCGACTAGGGTCTAAACCGAACTGTTACAATTCTCCCCCTTTAGGGATTTTCATCCTGGAAAATCTTACCATTAAACAAATTCGGATATTGCTGCCTCATAGCATCTTCAGGCTCCTACGTGGCCTCTTCAATACCATGTCGATGCCATATCACTTTTACTAACAGAATTTTCTTATTTCGCAGTTCTTTAACCTCGCGAGCTAAGATACGGATCGACTTTTCTTTGTAAGTCATTTCATACTGAATTTCAATCTCAGACAGAGAAATCACATGCGACATATCAGATCTGTATCATCGAAACATCGATACGTGAAACACATCATGAATCTTTTCTAACTCTGGTGGCAACAATAATCTATATGCTACCAACCCAATACGCTCGGTAATCTCATACGACCCAATGAACCTCGGACTCAATTTGCCTTTTCTACTGAACCGAAGTAATTTCTTCCATGGAGACACCTTCAAAAATACACTGTCGCTGATCTCAAACTCAATATCTTTTCTTTTCAGATCCGCATAAGATTTCTGATGATCAGAAGCTGCTTTTAAGCTATCTCGAATCACTTTTACTTTTTGTTCAGTTTCTTTTATCAAATCAATTCTGTGAATCTTATTTTTGCTGAGATCAGTCCAATACAAAGGTGTACGGCATTTGCGACCATATAAAGCTTTATATGGTGCCATTTTAATGCTCGACTGAAAACTATTATTATAAGCAAATTCAATTAAGGGCAAATATTGTTCCCACGTACCTTCAAACATTCTCAACATATCCTTGGGTATCTGAATAATGCACTCTGATTGACCATCCGTTTGCAGGTGAAAAGTAGTGATAAAGTACAACTTAGTACCCAGAGCATCTTTTAATTTCTTCCAGAATCGTGATGTGAATCTCAAATCTCTGTCTGACACTATAGACAATGGCATACCATGTAATCTTACGATATCAGAAATGTATAACTCAGCTAATTTATCAAGCGAGTAATCGGATCAAACTGGAATAAAATGAGATGATTTCGTCAATTGATTAACTACAACCTAGATAGCATCTTTCTTTCTCTGAGATAGGGGTAAACCCAAAACAAAATCCATTGTCACTTGATCCCATTTCCAATCTGGAACCATAATTGGTTGTACCAAACCAAATGGCACCTGATGTCCAGCTTTAACTTGCTGGCAAATCAAACATTTCGAAACAAAGTTAGAAATATCTCTTTTTATTCTGGACCATCAGTAATACTGTTTCATATCATTATACATTTTCGTACTACCCGGATGCATAGATAACTGACTATTATGAGCTTCACTCAAAATCATCTGAATTATCTCTGGATGACACAAATTCTATCTCAGAATCTTAGACAATCATCTTTATCAACTCTAAATTATAAATTAAACTCTACATCACGATGAGCTTGTTTAGCTAAAATTTCATTATCAACCTTCTGAGCTTCGATAATCTGCTGTAAGAACAAAGGTCTTACTTTCAATTTAGCTAAAACTAAGCCATTGTCAGACAGAACCAAATGAGCATTCATTTCACGTAAAGCAAATAATGATTTTCGGCTCAAAGCATCAGCAACAATATTTGCTTTACCCGGATGATAATCAATCACAAGGTCATAGTCTTTTAGCAATTCTAACCATCTGCTCCATCGCAGATTCATATCTTTCTGAGTCATAAGATATTTCAACTCTTATGATCAGAATATATGTGACATATCTCACCAAACAGATAGTGGTGCCAAATCTTTAAAGCAAATACAATCGCAGCTAACTCAAGGTCATGTGCTGGATAGTTTTTTTCATGTGGCTTTAGTTGTCTCGAAGCATAAGCAATGACTTTACCTTCTTGCATCAAAACACATCCCAGACCAATCAACGAAGCATCATTGTAGATAACAAATTCTTTACCCGATTCGGTTTGTACCAATACTAGAGCTTCAATCAACAAAGTTTTCAACTGATCTCTGACACTATTCAGACCATTCAAACTTCACATTTTTTTGAATTAGCTTCGTTAATAGAGTCGCAATCATGAAAAAGCCTTTTACGAACCTTCTATAATAAACGACAAGTCCCAGAAAACTGAGAACTTCAGAGACATCCCTCGGAGGTTTCCAATCTAGAATACCTGAAATCTTGCTTGGATCAGCTCAGATACTAGATGCTAATACAATATGACCTAGAAAACCAACTTTTCGCAACCAAAATTCACATTTACTGAATTTCGCGTATAACTATTTATCTCACAGAATTTGAAGCACTAATCTCAGATGCTCGGTATGTTCAGATTCATCACGTGAATAAATCAATATGTCATCAATGAATACAACAACAAATTGATCTAGATAAGGTATGAAAATTCTATTCGTCAAATCCATAAAGATAGTAGGTGCGTTAGTCAGTCCGAAAGGCGTAACTAGGAATTCATAGTGGCAATACCTCGTTTTAAAAGCAGTGTTTGGAATGTCTGAGTCTTTTACTCGCAACTGATAGTAGCTTGATCTCTAATTCAATTCCAAATTCAACTTTTCTAGCCGGAGGTAATCCCAGAAGTTCTTCAAGAAATACATCAGGGAACTCACAGACAATAGGCACAGATTCATCTTTCTTTTCTGACACTCTCGAATCAATCATATAAGGAAAATAGGCTTCACAACCCTTTCTCACAATACTCAAAGCTTTCATCGAAGATATCCCAGTAGACAATCCATTCAAAGCACTAGATTCAATTCTAACTATTTCATCATTTTTACATCTCAAATCAATAGTTTTCTATTTGCAGTTCTCAATAGCATCATGCAAAGTTAGCCAATCCAAACCCAAAATTATATCAAATTCATCAAAATGTAACAGCATTAGATCAGCCGAAAAAAAAGTGTCTCGAAACATTAACAGACAATTCTTGCAGACTTTATCAACCAAAACATATCTGCCTAGGGGGTTCGAAACTCTAATTACAAATTTAGTAGACTCTATAGGTAAAGTCTTATTGTTCACTAAGTTCATGCATATATACGGATGTGTCGATCCAGGATCTATCAAAGCAATCACAGAAGTATCATAAAGAGTAAATGTACCCGTAATCACATCTGGCGATGAAGCTTCCTCACGAGCTCGGATAGCATAGGCTCTAGCAGGAGCACGAGCCTCGGATCTAACAGCTGTATCTTTTGTTCCCCTCATACTGCCACTCACATTTCCCGTATTTCTGAAGGTCTACCATGAGATGCATTACCACTTGGTCACAGACCTTGTACAATTTCTTGCTCGATAGATTCAAAGCAATCACGGATAAAATGGTCCAATGATCTACATTTGAAACAAGCCTGATCATATAGTCTACAATTACCGGGATGTCTTTTACCATAATGCTTCCACTCAGGGCGATCAGATTTAGCATTTCCAACACTGGCAATGGATGTAGCTGGAGCTTTGAAACTCAAATGTGATCTTGTACGATCTCTATTCGTATGTCCCACATTAGCCTTTGAACGGCTACTATCATTTCGAAATTTCTTTGATGTAGACTGAAATGATTTGCTCGATGATCTCTTTCGTACCTCTCTAGCTTCAAAATCAGCTTTTCTCTTATCTTTCCCAAGATCTTCAGCTTTACATGCTTATTCAACAAGCACAACAAATTCTTTGATTTCCAAAATCCCAACTAACAAATGGATATCCTCGTTCAAACCATTTCAAATCTCTTACAAATTATTGCCTCAGTAGATACACATTCACGAGCATACTAACTTAATCTTACAAATTCTCAGTCGTATTCTGTGACAGACATACGACCTTGTTGAAGCTCAAGGAAATCTTTACGTTTCTAATCAATTAATCTTTGACTGATATATTTCTTTCGAAATTCAGCTTGGAAGAAATCCCAAGTGACTCCCTCACTCAAAACCACAGATATTAAAGTCTTCCATCAGTGGTACTCCGTATCTCTTAGAAGTGAAACGGCACATTTTATACATTACTTGGGATTTAAAGACAATTCATCGTACACTTTTATCGTGTTCTCTAACAAGAACTCGGTCCTTTCAGCATCATCATTCGATGTAGCTCGGAACTCTTCGACCCCATACTTTCTAATCTTATGTACCGGAGGTTTACTTAACTGAACTGGATTCACTGGTGTCATAGTAGGAGTTTGTGGAGAATTGACCGGGGGTGGAGGTTGTTGAACAGCCGGATTGGTTCTAATATATTGGCTAAACCAATCGTTCAACATTTGATAGAAGGCTTGTCTAGCCTCACCATCACAACTACTCATAGTCGGTCTAGAATCGAATGTCACAGTTTCTTGTGTGGGAGCAGGCGCATTGCTTTCGACATCATCCGCTACAGCTCGATCGGGATACATTTGCTAAATAAAAGCACATTTCAATGTCAGGATTCATCACACTATTGCAGTTCATAAATCTAGTATGTATAGCTAGACTCACATACGCTATGGTAGTCCTAGAACTGACCTAACCATAGCTCTGATACCAATAAAATGTAATACCCCTAACCCGTATCCGTCACCGAACTAGGGTAAAGGTATTACCAGACAAATCAGAACATTTAACTTTCATTTCATAACAATCAAAGCATTAGAGAATAGCATCAATATAGAGTCCCTTATATAAGTCATCGAAACCTTAAACATGCTTTAGAAAGCGGTCAGGACTAAATCGAACATGTACAGAATTTTTCCAAAACTTAAACATTTTTTCAAAGAAGTACAGGTCAGGCACCCGTGTGAACAGGCCGTGTGCCTTACACGACATTAGACACACCCGTGTGTCTAGGCCGAGTCAAAATAAGGCATACGTACTGACTTACTCACACGGCCACAAGACAACCCCGCGTGACTTGGCCGTAGTCAAATTTGAATTGGGCCACACAGCTAGCCACACATCCGTGTGCCTTGGCCATGCACGAGCCTGACTTACAAATTGTAGTGTACCCTAGGGGACACACGGCAGAGCAACATAGTCGTGTCTCGCACACGGCTGAGACACAAGCCCGTGCAAACAAAAATAGGCCATTTGAATAGCCAACTTGCCACCCCAATTTGGGCCATCCTACAAACACCAAACCAAGCATATTTACACAATAATTTCTGCCAATTTCTAAACCAAACTATAACACATTCATGCCATAACATTATCAACCATTTACATGCTTATAAACTCAACTCAACTATCCCAAAACATAATATCAAATATCATACCAAAAGTTCCCAAACTTACCATTTCTCATAGCCATTCATGAACACATCAAATAGATCATTTTGCATCACATTTCATATACCAAAATCAAAACATAAATACAACCATATCAAGCCATATCACATATCTAAATATAACCATTACAAATTCTATCCAAAGTACTTCTAGCCTATACATTCCATACTTTACTATATACATTTTCAAAAGGTACTAAAATGAGATTCGATAGTGTGGTGACGATCCTCGACAATCTACAAGCTCACGGTAGCTTCGATATCTATAATACAATACAAACACACACAAAGTAAGCTTTCAAAAGCTTAGTAAGCCATATACAAATAAACATATCATTTAAAGCATATAAACATTGTACGGGCCCAATTTTGCCCGGCTCGTTTAAATAAAACCCAAAAAAAATAAATAATATAAGCAGTCCACTTACAAAGAGTTTTAGTCCAATTATAAACCCATTAACCTAAACCACTAACCCATTACAGATTAGGCCTGCTAGCCTAAGACCTAAACTCATGTTTAGGAAAATGAAACCCTAGCTCACCCTTGCACCGTACCCCCTTCCCATGTGCATACAGGCATGTCTAAGACCGAGGCTCAGCCCTCCAGTCCCCCGTCGCACCAAAGCGGCCATGTACGTCCCGTTGACCTTCATGCGCCTGCAAAAGAGAGCAAAAAAGGAAAAGAAACAAGACCATAAGGCAGAGAGCAGAGACAAGGCGAAAAAAAAAAAGAAGCAAAAATAAATAATAGTAATAACAAATCATTTTTTTCGACTATAAAAGCCCCGAAGAAATAGATTGTATTTTTTACGTAAAAAAAATAGCAAAACGAATAGAGAGAAATCAAAAAATATTAAAAGGTGATCTATTTGTTCCTTTTTTTATTTTTATTTTGAATTTATTATGCAAATACAAGAAAAAGAAAAAGTTTTTTTACCTGTTGCTTGGTGTCCCCTAAGTCGGTTCTTGCTTCTCTGACCCAAAGGCAGACGGATCCTTGGGGATCCGGTCAGAGCCACGACGGAGGAGACTGAAACCCGAACGGTCTTCTAACTTTTGAGCCTTTTTTGTAAAGATTTAGGAAACTTTGGGCTAGGATTTGGGTTCTAGAGGGCTGAAAGGTTTAAAAAGAGGCCTCTTTTGCGATTCTCGGCCACCGGGCACGGTGGAACTCACCGCCGGCGATCGGTGGCCATCATGGATCTCGCCAGATTTGATGGCCGGAGCTTTGGGGAGGGGATAGAGTTGAGAGGCCCTTCAGATTTTTATTTTTTGAGAAGCAGAAAATGATTTTTTTTTTAGAAAAATGATTTAAATAGCCTCAATAAAACGGTACCATTTCACTTGGGGCTTTAAAATGCAAAATGGCGTCGTTTCTGTGTAATAACCCGTGACCCAACCCATAAAAGGCCTAGGATCCTCACGTTTTGGACTAAGGGTATATTTGCACCCTCAGTCCTTCCGCATTTGAGGCCGTTTCCAATGTGGTCCATTTTCTGTTTTACTTTTAGAATTTATCCCTGCATTTTTTTGTTGTTGTTTCATTTTGGTCCTTAATGGAACAGCGCGTTTTAGGGGAACGGGTTTATTACTCATCGGGTCCTCCCATGTCATTCATGCATACAAATCAGCCCTTGTTTCTTTTATTTGTTGTTTTATTTTTTTGAATTCACCCAAATTGTTGTTTTATAATTCAATATAGTCCCCTTTTAGTTATTCAACCATTTTGTTATTAATTAATCAGCTTTATTTGTATTATCAATTCTATTATTACCACTTATTATTATTGCCATTATTCTATTATTTCTTATATTTTATCATCATTGTCGTTATTATTTATATCATTTTTTTACATTATAGTTATTATCATTATTATTCTTTATTTGTTATTGTTGTTATTCTTTTATTGTCGTTATTGTTAATATTGGTGCTATTTTTGTCCTTATTATTTTATTAATATCATTGTTTTCTTTTTGTTATTATTGTGTTATCATTAGTACCACCATTATATCATTAAATCAATCAATTTTATATTTAATTTGTCATATTATATTTTTATTTTCTCTTGTTTCTTATCTACACTATTATTACTATTGTTATTGGCATTATTTTGAATATATCATATATTCTAAATCATTATCAATTTTAAATATTTTGTATATATATTATTTCTTCTAAATCATCATATGTAGTATTCATTTTGAAAGTTTTTATATGTATCTTTGTACTCTAAATTATTATATATATACATATACTTTTTATTTAAATGGTTTTCATACATTGTTTTGTCTCAAATTTTTCTTTTTACCCCATCTATTCTAAATATTTTATACATTATTTATGTTAAACCGTCTTACATATTTTAAGTTTTTACATGTTATTTTGTTATACTATTTTATATGTAAACAATTTTAAATTCATTATTATTTATTGCAAACCTTTTATCATTATTTACCTTAAGGTTTCATATATATTACTTATATTAAATTGTTTCACATACTTCTTATACATTATGTATTTTTGAAGATTATCTTTTACATATTATTTATTTTAATTTTTTATATACATGATTTATTTTAAATATTGGTGTATATTCTATTTTAGAGTTTTATATGTATTACTTGGTTTAAATTATTTTATATGTTATTTACTTTAAAATTCTTTTACATTTTTACTACTTTGTATTTTATATGTATATTCCTTTTGTTCCAAATTCCATTGTAAAATCGTTAAATCCCAACTCATTATGTTTGGATTTTAGATGATTGCACTTTCATTATATTTTGTCTTATTTGTTCGTTTACTATACCCTTGCATGTTTTATGTTTTAAATTCAATACTTTACCGTTATATTTATTCATTCATTTACCATATTATTTTATTTGTCTTTTCATTATTTATGTTATTTATATATTATTCCTACTTCGAAATGTGCATGCTCAATACCATGTACGCTTAGCTTGTTCACCCATTCATCGAGTGGCCCATATGTTCCATACATATATTGATTTGTAAAGCCTTGTCATCCCGACCGTGTCCAAGCATTTTGATATTATGACCTTTATGGTGCATATTTGTTTCATTATTTTGATTATTCAACGTGATTTGTTTCTAAATGTATACCTCTTAAATATTTCATTAAAATTTTTAGGTCCAAATTTAAGACAAAAGGAATTTTGAAAATAAGGCAATGTTTCGTGTTTTGGAACGTCAAGGAATTGTGCCCTAACTTACGGGGTTTTGATTCTCTCGATAATTCTAGATAGCCAAATATCCTTTTGAGTTTTAAAATACACGGAAATCCAATTAAAATTAAAGACGACTTTGCGCTCGGGAGTTCATGGTATTGTGTCCTAACTTACGGGATGTGATACCCCGATATCTCGAGATAAGGAAATCTTTAACAATCATTTTGAGCTAATCCAAGCATTTTTAAAATTAGTGTTAATATAAAAAGGGATCGTACTTCAAATCCATCCCCGAGTTTTAACTTTCGACATTAAGACACTAACTAATCAATTCGGTACCAATTTTTGGGCGTGTCGGGGGTGCTAATCCTTCCTCTTACGTAACCGAATCCCGAATCCTTTTCTCTCGAGTTTCGTATGTAACGCCCCAATTTCCAGGTTTTCTGTGTTTCTGTGTTTTTTTTAAATTTGTGTGTGTTCTGGTTGGTTAAAATATATATTTTAGTAGGTTAGTGGGCCTTTGGAAGGCCCAAACTTAAGTTAAATCCGTGGTAGTCTTTGGAATTTTAATTTTATGAACAGGTGATGCAATTGGCGTTTGGGCTTTTAAGAGTAAAGGGGTAAAAGATGACACAAAAAGGAGTGTGGTGTAGTGGCAAGGTGGCACCACTTAGGGGACAAGGAAGTGACGCCATAGAAGAAGCAAGGGGTCCAAGGTTCAAGTCTTGGCTCTTGCAATATATTTTGGTTTTTCTTTTCAATAAATCTGGAAGCAAGTAGGTGTGCTTTAAAGTTTAATGTGTTGGATTTATGACACAAATGAGTTGATGGCCTAGTGGTGGTGGCGTGAGTTGGCATGTGAGAGGACTTTGGTTCGAATCCCTTGGCACGCAAAGGTTGATTATTTTTCTATGTTAGGACGGCAAGAGTTTGTGTTGGTTTTAAACTCTGGTGATGGAGGGATCCCACATCGTGAAGCTAACATAAGAGTAGTTGGAGAGCTAGCTTTAAATAGAGCAAACCATGAGGAGAGTAGGCATACCCTTCTTGGCTGATCCCTTTCGCGTTGTGACGTGCTCGTTTGGGTTGGGCGTCAGCTAAGAGTGTTTGGAGCGCAGATTAACTTCAGTCTCCTAACAGGATTATCACGTGAGAGATATCATCATCAATCATCATCAACCAGGTGTGTAAACGACACCCTCCCTTAGACTGAATCGATAAAAGATGAAATACCGAAACGTTGGTATTTTGTGAACTTCATGACGTCTGGAAAGCTTCGTGATCTGATTGCTAATAAATATGGTGCATTTGGATGATTAGAGTGCAGAGTGTGCATTTTCGTGCACAACGATATTTTTGGGCTTAATGGGCCGAAAGCGGGCCAATGGGCCAACCGGCCCACTTTGGTAAAAAGACGAGGTAAGTACTTCTGATTACTTGGTAAACGTTAGAATGAACATGAAACATTAGCAATAGGTAATAATTACTAAAATACCCTTATGCATGCAAAATTACGATTTTACCCCTAGGGTTATTCTTTTTCTGAAAAGCATGATGTTACATTTACGATATGTATGCCATGACATATTATTTCATTGCATGGGACATGGGTTTATATTGATGGAGGAAGCGTTTTGGTAGCCTCATTTGCAATCTGGTGGCCTCGCCACATATATCTCGATTCCGTGACTTCGTCACAATATCCGCGACCTCATTTGCAATCCGGTGGCCGCCACATATATATATCTGCTCGGTGGCGAGCCATAATATCTGTATCTGGTGACTTCGTCACAATATCTGGCAGCCTCGCTGCAATTTCTGTGGTGTGTAGCGGTTGGGTGGGTCGAGTAGTGTCCCTACATGGTGTAAGGCTAGTACGGGGGTGTTATGGATGGCTCTCGGTTGGGATTTCTGCATTCATGATATATTTGTTCTGTATCTGCTATGGGCCTATGGGTTTCATTCTAATTTCTGTACTGGGCCAAGGCCCAGATAAGTCTGACTCTGAGGTTTGATCTGTTTTGGGCTATGGTTGGGTTATGTTACACTCTGATTTTATCGAACTCACCCTTTATTTTCATCTCTGCAGGAAATCGCCAACCATAGTAGGCTTAGAGCTGTGAGGGATTCGGAGTGGCCACATCATCTGCAAAGTTGGTTTTCCTAAGTTAGTTTATTTTTATTATTTTTATATTCTGATTTAATTTTGGGTTTTAAGTTGTAATAAGGCCGCTATTTAAATTTCTTTTTTCCGCTATGGTTTTATTTTCTGATTATATTTATACTATGACAAAACTGCTAGTGTTAGACTGTGTGAGTTTTCAAAATTAATGAATGTTTTCAAGACTCAACAAGCACAACAAATGGAAAGCTTAAAGATTGATAAACTGGCTTTTCATTCAACCGTTGTTTTTACAAAGACCACCCCAATCACTTAAACCAGCGAATGCATACTAAGTCGTAAGTCCATGTGACACGTCAGATCTGGCCATAACGTCTGGGTCGGGTTTGGGGTGTTACATCGTAGACTAAAAACACCATTTTAATAAACTAAAACGTTTTATTAAAGCAAAGGTGATCCTATCACACCAAATAAAGATCGATGGCGATTCCTGTTTTATTTTTGCTTTCAAACCAAGTCGATGCCCATTTTTTCAAAAGAATGGTTTCGACAAACATCATCTAATTACTTATACCTTAGAGCCAAATACCAACACAAACTTCATATTCATATACTTGGATCATAGATCATCATTTGCACATATACTTACCGTTCATTTTCAAATATAGTACACACTTCGAACGTACCTGAATATGATATATATTCATTTATTCATTCATTTTCTCAGAATGCCCATTAAACCATTCGGAACCATAAGGATACATGGATAGCACAGAGAACATATACAATGCCAACCTCACAGACGTGGTCTTACATGTAATCAAGCATCTATGCCTCTATCCTAGATAGGGTCTTACACGAAATTAGATACGATGTCGATGTCCCAGACATGGTCTTACACATAAAACAGAGTTGATGCCAACGCCCCAGACATGGTCTTACACAAATTCACATATTAGATCCTATGTCATGACATATGTATCCTAACTATTCCTAGGGTTCGTACGGGGCTTTTCGGACTTCGGAACGTTGTCGATACTTTCTCAGATAGCATATATTTAGCTCAGACATTCATTCATCACAATTCAATATCATATGAATAATAAAAATTCAATTGAAACATGTTTATTGTATATCGACTTACCTCGTACGGACTCGGATAAACTGAATCGGTTACTCGATGACTTTTGACTTTCCCAGATCTAATTCCGTATTCTTTAGTTCCAATCTAAATAAATTCAAATTTAAATTATTCAATCACACATTCATTCAAAACAATCCATATACACAATTAGGGCATTTTGCAAACTAGCCCTCGCATATTTACATTTTGACACTTTAGTCCCTAATTCACAAAATCAAAAAATACACAAAATTTGCTTGTACACAAGCTTAGCCAAATTTTCATAGCTCTAATACAAGTCCATACATTTCATTTATTTCACATTTTAGTCCCTCAAAATAACTTTTTCACAATTTAGCCCAAATTGCTCAAATTCATCAAAAATCCAAAGACAAAACATGTAAACCCAACATCAAGATTTCATATTTCACCATATAACAACGCAAAACTCATGAATCCATCCATGGCATATTTCAAAATCATCACCAAAATCAGAAATTTGAGACATGGGCTTCATAGTATACAAAGCAACGATTACAAAAACGTATAAATTATCAAAAATCGAGTCAAAACCGTACCTCAACCAAGTAATCAAAGTGCCGAACCCTAGCAAGCTTATTTCTTTTCTTTTCATTTGAATTTTCGGCAAAGATGAGTGGAAAATGGATGAACAAAATGTTTTTATTTTTTAATAAACATTAATGTACATTTTACCATTTTGCCCCTTTAATAAACCATTTAAAACTATCGTTTTAATGCCCATTTATGTCCATTATCACTATCAATGGACTAATTACAACTTAAGGACCTTTATTTTAATAAGACAAATCAAATAGGCACTCTTAACATATAGCATGCAACTTTTACATTTTACGCGATCAGGTCCTTTTATCAAATTAAGCACACAAACGATTAAATTTTCATACATACTAATTCACGTATAATAAACACTGAAAATAATATTAAAATATTTTTCTAATGCAGATATGTGGTCCTGAAACCACTCTTTCGACTAGGGTCTAAACCAGACTGTTACAATGAGACCTACCCTCGGCTGAAATGCTACTCAATCTCGGATTTTGCACAATCTCTTGCTCAACCGACTCGGGACAATCTCGAATAAAGTGATCTAGGGATCTAAATAAGAAATAAACTTGATTATTCAATCTAAAAATACCAGAATTTCTTTTACCATAATGTTTACACTCAAGTCGATCAGATCTGACATTTTCAACACTACCGATCAAAGTGGTTGAAGTTCTGAAGCTCGAATGTGATCTAGCACGATCTCTACTTGAGTGTCCCACATTAGCCTTTGAACGACTATAATCATTTTGGAATTTCTTTGATGCAGACTGAAATGATTTACCTGATGATCTCTCACTAGAATCTTCGGCTTCAAAATTAGCTTTTCTTTTCTTTTCTTTTCGTATAACTTAGGAAGTTACAGAAACTTGAGGGGGTGGAGGTTGTTGACCAGCTAGATTCGTTTGAACGAGCACAGTGAACCACTCATTCATTAACTGGAAGAAGGCCTGCTTAGCCTCTCCCTCTATACTACTCGAAATTGACCTAGAATCAGTCGGCGCTGCCCCCTAAGTAGGAGTGGGTGCATTATCTTTTATGTCATCTGTTACGACTCGATTGGGATCCATTTCTATAAGAAAACATTTTTAACTGTCAAGAATCATCACACTATCCCAGTTTATAATTATGGAATGTATAGCTAGACTCACAGTGCTATGTTAGTCCTAAAACTGACTAAATCATAGCTCTAATACCAATCAAATGTAACACCTCTAACCTGTATCCATCGCTGAAATGATGTAACAGCCCGATTTAAGGCCTAGTCGAAACAATGGTCTCAGAACCACAAATTTGAAATTGGGTAAATAATTTTTAGTATTATTATGAGGTTATAGTATAATTACATTAGTGCATGAAAATTTTGATGAGTAGATTTTAATATTCTGGGCCCGATTGTGAAAAATGACTAAATCGCATAAAAGGCAAAAGTTGCATTTTAGTACCCAAATGTGTCAAATAGCTAGAGAATTAAAATTAGGGGTCTTTAAAGGGAAATTAGACCCTATTATGAGAGCTTCGCTGGCCATGGTAGAGAGAAATGTTGACAAGTCAACATTAGGTATGTTGATGACATAAGGTGTACTAAAATAATGCCTAAGCCTAGCTATCATCTTTTTCTTTCATTTTGTTTTCACTTCCACCTATTTTTCTAGCCATTGTAAGGGTTTTAAGCTTCATAAAACTTTCAGCAACTCTAAGTCCTCATAAGTAAGTGATTTTCTCATTCTTGGTTAATGATTTTTTCATTTTTAGAACCCTTGAAACATGAGCTTTCAAATGAGGGGACTGTATTGCAAAATGGTGAAAAGTTTAGGGTTTTACCATGAGAGCATTTAGAGTGTTTTTTGAAATTTTATGGAAGAATATGAGTCCTAGTTATGTTTTAAACAACTTCTGTGAAGGAGTTTTCATGGAAAACACCTAAAGGGGCTTTTATGCATAAGTTGTAAAATAGTTGATAAATATGTGAAGTTGTGAGAATTTGAAGTTGATATAAGAGTAAAAAGGGTTCGGCTAGGCTTGATATACGAAGAAATTCGATAAAAATTGATTTTCGAGCATAGGGGTAAAATGGTCATTTTGCCAAGGTCTAGGGGCAAAATGGTCAATTTGCCTAAGATGTGAATTTATGATTGTCTAATTGTAATTAGTGACTACATGAGTTCATTTTGCTATTATAGATCAAGATTTACCGAATCCGAACCTAGACTAAGGGAAAGCCAAGCAAATAGACTAAACCGACTAGTCGAGTACATTTTGCAAACCGAGGTAAGTTGTATGTAAATAATACAACTACATTGTTAATGCATGTATTTGAATTTTCATTGAATTGATATAGTGAGAATTGCTAGATTGTGAACTGAGAATGCATATTAATAATTGAGATAGTAGAAAAATCCCGTTGAAACCTTAGGAAATCAACTAGATATTCATGCCATAAAATTTGGGTTATTTGTGTGCCAGTGTAAGACATGTCTGGGACATGCATCAGCCACATTATGAGAGCTAGTGTAAGACCATGTCTAGGACAAGGCATCAGCATTAAGACGAGTGCTAGTGTAAGACATGTCTAGGACATGCATCGGCCTCGATGATGATAGCCAGTGTAAGACAGGTCTGGGATATGCATCGGCTAAAAGTTGTGCTAGTATAAGACCATGTTTGGGACATGGCATCAACACGTATATATACGAGAGCTAGTGTAAGACCATGTTTGGGACATGGCATCGGCCTCGATGACGATAGCCAAAGGAAGACCATGTCTAGGAGATGGCATCGACAACTTATCCCATGTTTGAGATTTATAGAATATCCAATAGTATTTTGAAAGGTTCAACTTTAAAAGTTACGAAAGTGAGTTAGTAAGGAAAGTATAATAATGTTTTGAGTGGTATAGGTACCTATTTGGTATGCATGAGTAATGAGCTCAAAATAGAAAATGTGACTTGAGTAGACAGTAATGAGTAAGTCAAACTTATGCCTATCTTTGTGCTATGAGTATGATGACTAGAGGTGAAATTGTTGTTGTATAATTATTTATATGCAACTTACTAAGCTTTTATGCTTACTCTCTCTTTCTTTTCATCTTCTTACAGTGCCGCCTAATTAGCTTAAGGATCACCAGAAGTAAGAGATATCAATCACACTATCAGCCGTAAAACTTGGCATAGTTGGATTTATATTTTTGATTATGGAATTTATAGGGCTAGACCTTATTATTTTGTGTCTTTGAGAATTGGCCAAATGCGTTGGTCTAGAATAGATTTCACTCTTTACATTAAACCTTGGATGAGAGATTTCATTTTGAGTCTATAAAAGATGCATCTTCATGGTTAAGTGAGTGTCTATTATGCCTGTTTTGGTATTGGTTGGTATTGACATGAAAATAGGTACACTAGGGTGGCAATGAGGCTTGGTAGATAGCCTCATATTGTTCACACGGGTAGACACATGGGCGGGTGTCTAGACCGTATGTGACACAAGGTCAGCCCCATGGGCGTGTGAGAAGGCCGTGCATCCCCTGCGCATAGAAATCTCAAGTCATAATGCATGGTAATTATCACACGGGTAGAGACCCAGCCATGTGTCTCAGCCGTGTGAAGGGTACGGCCTAGTACACGGGCGTATACCGTGGTCATGTAATACCGATGTCAGAAATAGAATACCCAGGTTTTTGCACACAGCCTACGCCACGGGCATATTGTGGCTGTGTAAAAGGACATGGGCAAAGGACACGGGCATGTGTCCAGGCCGTGTGAAGTCTGCACTTGTTTATGAAATTCTGGAAATTAAATTGGCCACACGGGTGCACGACATGGGCGTGTCCTTAGCACACAGGCGTGTGCCCTATACCTATACGGGAGTGTGGAGCCTTGAAGCATGAAATTTTCTATGTTTTTCTTGAGCCTTTGGTTTGGTCCCGAACCACCTCAATTGTATGTTTTGGGCCTCGTAAGCCCAAATAAGGGACAAATTGCATATGAAAAGAAAAGTCTTAAATTGATCAAAATTTTATGACCCGATTTCCTAAAATTGGTTGAGTTTAAGTCTAGTAGCACCTCAAACCTTGTCCTGACGTTGGATACGGTGAGGGGTGTTAGATTTAGTGGTATCAGAGCTATTGTTTAGTCAATTCTAGGACTAACCTAGCTAGTGCATGAGTCTAGCTATGCATGCCATAAAAATATGTTGAAAGTGTGAAGATTCCTGATGATTATAAATTATGTTTTTTTCTTGTATAGTAAATGGATTCTTCATAACCACGTCAGATGACGTGAAAAGTAATGCACTGGTTCCCAGCGAGGGGACCGTGCCAGTAGAGAGTGAGCCCGTGAGTATGGGCCAAGGCGGAGGGGCTAGAGAAGCTACCTTCGAATGATGGATGCCTGGTATTCGGAGTTTGTTCGTGCGAACCCGGACACTCTACCTCCCCCACCTCCTCTGATTCCTCAGTATGCCTTGGTAGCTCCGCAAGGTGTGGACATGTTTAGAAGAGAGAAGTCTTTGGTAGACAAGATCCAAAAACAAGGGGCTCAGGAATTTTCGGCTAACTTAGATGATGACCCGGAGAAGGCAGAGTTATCATGCACACCTGAGGAATGCGTAAAGTGTGCGTCACTCCTACGGGATTTAGCCTATCAGTGGTGCACTCTCGTGTCCGTGGTACCGAGAGAAAGAGTAACTTGGGAATTTTTCCAAGAAGAATTCAAAAAATGGTACATTAGCCAAAAGTTCATGGACCAGAAAAGGAAGGAATTTTTAGAGTTGAAATAGGGTAATAAGATTGTGACAGAGTATGAGCGTGAGTTTGTGAAACTCAGCAAGTATGCGCGGGAATTCGTATCCACTGAAGTTATCATGTGTAAGAGGTTTGAGGATGTCCTCAATGAGGATATCTGAGTGTTTGTGGGCATCTTAGAAATAAGAGAATTTATGGTACTCATCGAGAGAGTATGCAAGGCAGAGGAGCTAGTAAAAGAGAGGAGGAAAGCGGCCATTGAGTCACAGGATTTAAAGAAAAGACAGATGGGGAAAGCATGTCAGTCCTTATCTAAGAGATCAAAAGAATTTACTGCCCGATCGAATGTTTCGATGGGGTATTCGAGAAGAAAAAATAATCAACAGAATATGGCATCTAAAGCCTAAGCTACTTCGGTTGCTAGTGTTGCTAGTGCTCAGCCAAATTGGCAGGAGTGTCCGCAATGTGGGACGCAAATGTCGAGTAAATGAGAGGGGCTGTTTCAAGTGTGGGTCACTTGACCACTTTATTCGTAATTGTCCTGAGATGGATGAGAGAGGAAGAAAACAAGATATGAAAGCAAGTAATGCTCCCTTGAGAAGTAGGCCGCAAAGAACCTTGGGAGTGGGACTAGTAGTAGAGGCGCACCAAGAGATACCACGACGAGGTCTGAAGGTAGAACACCAGCAAGGACCTATGCTATACGTGCTCGGAAGAGGCAGAGTCTCCCGACATGATCACGGGTACCTTTTCTATCTATGATAGAACTGTTGTTGCTTTAATTGACCCGAGATCTACCCACTCTTACATTTGTATGGAATTAATACCTCGTATGAATATGTTAGTAGAGTCCACAAAGTTTGTAATAAAAGTGTCCAACCCATTAGGCAAGCATGTGTTAGTGGACCAAGTATGTAGAAATTGTCCTTTGATGATTAGAGGCCATTGTTTTCCAGCCAACTTGATGTTGTTGCCGTTTAGTGAATTCGATGTAATTGTTGGGATGGATTGGCTGACCTCCCATGGTGTTGTAGTAGACTGTGGAAGAAAAGTAATTGAGTTAAGATGTGAAAATGGGGCTGTTCTTCGAGTTGACCAGATGAGTAAGAAAACTTGCCTATGGTAATATCGTCATTGTCTGCTGAGAAATATTTGAAAAAGAAGTATGAGGCTTATTTAGCTTTTGTGCTGAATACTCAAGAGTCAAAGTTAATGATTGAATCAGTGCTGGTAGTTTGCGAGTGAGAGAGGTCGAGTTTGAAATTTAATTGATTCCTGGTACGACACCTGTCTCAATCACTTCATATAGGATAGCTCCAACGGAGCTAAAAGAGTTGAAAGCACAATTGCAAGATCTGATAGACAAGGGCTTTGCGAGACCAAGTTATTCTCCGTGGGGTGCTCCGGTACTCTTTGTGAAGAAAAAAGATGGGTCGATGAGATTATGCATCAACTATAGGCAACTCAACAAAGTAATAGTGAAGAACAAATACCCTTTACCAAGGATCGATGATTTGTTTGATCAGTTGAAGGGAGCTACCGTGTTTTCTAAGATCGATCTGAGGTCTGGTTATTATCAGTTAAGGGTTAAAGAGCGAGATGTGCCGAAAACTGCGCTTCAGACAAGATATGGGCATTATGATTTCCTTGTCATGCCATTTGGTTTGACTAATGCCCTGGTGGTATTTATGGATTTGATGAACCCCATATTCAGACCGTATCTGGATAAGTTTGTTGTCTTCTTTATCGATGACATACTAATCTATTCACGTGATGAGAGAGGGCACGCAGAGCATCTGAGGGTTGTGTTGTAAACCTTGAGAGACAAATGATTATACGACAAGTTTAGCAAGAGTGAATTTTGGCTTAAAGAGGTCAGGTTTCTAAGACATATTATGTCGGGTGACGAAATCCGAGTTGATCCAAATAAGATCTCTACTATTGTGGAATGGAAACTTCCAAGGAATGTAATAGAGAGTCGAAGCTTTTTGGGTTTAGCCGGATACTACAGACGGTTTGTAAATGGATTTTCTATGATAGCTACCCCGATGACTAGGCTGCTGCAAAAAGACGTCAAGTTTGAATGGACAGAAAAGTGTCAACAAAGTTTTGAGAGATTAAAAGCTTTGTTAACGGAAGCCCCAGTGTTAGTGCAACCAGAGTCGGGTAAGGAGTTTGTGATTTATAGCGACGCCTTTTTAAATGGTTTAGGGTGTGTGCTCATTTAAGAAGGTAAGGTTATAGCCTATGCCTCGAGACAGTTAAAACCACACGAGAGAAATTATCCAACCATGATTTGGAACTAGCAGCTGTAGTGTTCGCGCTGAAGATTTGGAGGCACCATTTGTATGGAGAGAAATGTCGGGTATTCACAGACCGTAAGAGCTTAAAGTACTTAATGACTCAAAAGGATTTGAATTTGAGGCAACACCGATGGTTAGAACTGTTAAAAGATTATGAATTGATTATCGACTACCATCCGGGAAAGGTGAATCTAGTCACCGACGCCTTGAGTAGGAAATCGTTGTTTGCCTTGAGAGTCTTGAAAACTCAGTTGACTGTATCTAACGATGGTTTGATCCTAGCAGAGTTGAGAACCAAATCGGCTTTTCCTCAAGAAATTCGAGAAGCTCAAACAAGTGATGAGAAATTGCAAGCTAAGAAAATTCAGTGTAAGTCAACATTGAATCAGATTTTTGCATCAATGTCGATGGATGTTTAATGTTTAAAGACAGAGTTTGTGTACCCAAGGACAATGAACTTATTCAAAAGATCCTGAGTGAGGCACATGGTGGTTGTTTATCCGTTCACCCGAGTAGTGCGAAAATGTACAACTACCTTAAGAAAATTTATTAGTGCTCGGGTATGGAAAGGGACATTTCAGAGTTTGTTTCCAAGGGCTTAGTGTGTCAGCAAGTAAAGGCTGAACATCAAGTACCTTCAGTTATACTTCAACCTATTATGGTTCCCAAGTGGAAATAGGATCGTATCATTATGGACTTCGTGACCAGTTTGCCTGTAACCCTGAAAAGAAAGATGCAGTATGGGTTATTGTCGATAGACTAACTAAGTCGGCACATTTTGTACCAGTGCATACCGACTATTCCCTCGAGAAATTAGCCAAATTATATATTTTCGAGATTGTGAGGCTTCATGGAGTGCCATTGTCGATTGTGTCAGATAGAGATCCGAGGTTTACCTCAAGGTTTTGGAAAAAGTTACAAGAGCCTTTGGGAACCAAGTTGAGTTTCAGCACGGCATTTCATCCGCAAACTGATGGACAGTGGGAAAGAGTGATACAGATCTTAGAGGACATGTTGAGATGCTGTGTTCTCAAATTTCAAGGAAGTTGGGAAAAATACTTACCATTGGTTGAATTCGCCTACAACAACAGTAATCAGTCGAGTCTGAAAATGGCGCCTTATGAGGCCTTGTAAGGGCGAAAATGTCGGACGCCCTTATACTGGACTGATTTGAGAGAGAATCAGATTCATGGGGTCAATTTGATCAAAGAGGATGAGGAGAAATGTAACACCCCCTCACCCGATACTGTCGCCGGAGTCGAGCATGAGGCGTTAACAGACTTAAATTATCACTTAAACAATTTCAAACAATTTATTTCACCTTTCGTAATAAACTATCTATCTGGGTCACAATCACTAAAAAAATCATATCTCAAGTTACAAAATTCAAAACTAAAATAAATAAATTTACCCTGAAACTAGACTCATATATCTATTTACTAATTTGTTTCCAGAATTTTTGGTGGGGCCAATTAGTACAGTTTATTAGTAAAGTTTCCCATGTTTTAGTGTTTGACTGCTCTGACCTTTGTTCACTATGAATCAATTTTCTCTCTGTAAAGAATTCAAATGCCTATGTCGTTTGTTTCTCTTAAAATTAGACTCAATAAGGAATCTATAAATATAAAGTATGACTCCTAATTATATTTTTACAATTTTTAATGAATTTCTAAATTCAGAATAGGAGATTCAGAAATTGCTCTGACCTTGTTCCATAAAAACTCAAATTTCTCATAAAATACAACTCATTTACCTGATTTGTTTTTTTCATATGAAAATAGAATAAAAAGGATTAAATTTAATATTTTATTCATCATCTAATTCTATCTATAATATTTTTAGTGATTTTTCAAACTTACCTCATTGCTGTTGTATGAAACTGTTTTATAGCAAATTTCACCTTTTTATGAATTTCCATGGATTAGATAGCACATTAAGTATACATAACACCAAATATGATCTTGATTAGCCATTCCAATGGCTAATCATTACCAAACATTTCCTTACCACCCAATAGCCATATCATAAGATCATATACACAAAATGATTATAATGCTATACATGCCATACACAAAATATACAAGCCACTATACCAAAATGGTCCACGGATAGTGTGAGCGAGCCTCCGACCGTTCCCAATTTTCGAGCTGGCTTGTCAAAACTACAAAGAATGGAAAGGAGGGAGTAAGCATAAATGCTTAGTAATTTCATATGTAAATAGCAAGTAACATAATCATGCAATCCAACATAAAACATCATTTGTATAAATATCACCAAGACATTCATGTTACATTTGCATTTACTATCTTACCACGATTTCATCATACCAAGTTCTCAACCCCAGCATTTAAACGCATACCTGTCCAAATTTTCTCATTCACCACACTTACCAACATGTCACCTTCGTCTTAAGTATTCTCTTTATTCACTTAAGATTCACCCGTTGAACACATTGGAATATAATTTGGATACACAGATTACATGCACATAAGTGCCATACCCGCAACTAGACAAACTCAATAGCCTTCGGAAATTATGTGTGTAACACCCCGTACCCGAGACCGTTGCCGGAGTCGAACACGAGGTGCTAACAGACTTAATTCATTTACTTTCACAGTCCATTTAAAAATTTCCAGACAAGCTGGCTAACTGCATCACTGTCGCCTTAAAAATCATATCTTGAGTTCCAAAACTCGAAAACCAGTTTCATAAATTTTTCCTGAAACTAGACTCATATATACATCTACATATTTTTTTCTAGAATTTTTGGTCAAGCCAATTAGTACAGTTTATTAGTTAAAGTCTCTCCTGTTTCAGGGTTCGACTGCTCTGACCTTCATGCATTACGACTTATATATCTCCCTGTACATGGCTTCAATACTTATACCGTTTGTTTCTAATGAAACTAGACTCAAAAAGGAATCTGTACATATATGTCATGACTTCTAATTATCTCTGGTTAATTTATAAGGAATTTCCAAAGTCAGATCAGGGGATCCAAAAATCGTTCTGGCCCTGATCCACGAAAACTTTAACATCTCATACTATACTATTCATATGATCATTTCGTTACTTCCATATGAAAGTAGATTCATCAAGGTTCGATTACATAATTTATTCACTATTTAAATCCATTCCTACTATTTTTAGTGATTTTTCAACACTGCTACTGTCAGCATCTGCCTTTAAGGTAGACTTTACCTATTTCATAGTTTCCATGATTCAACTAGCCCTTTAGCATATATAGCACAAAATATGATCATGATTAACCATTCCCATGGCCCATCATTACCAAGTATATCCACACCTCTCAATAACCGTATACATACAAAATGATTATACCACTATGCTCAAAATACATAAGCTATTTTCGCATGGCTATCCAAATATATACAACACCAAAGTACTTGACTAATAACAAAAAGGGTAGTCCTATACATGCCATTTTCAGAGTTCAACCAAAAGTGTACCAAAAGGGCTTTGATAGTGTGGGCGATTTCGACTTCGACAATCCCGAGTCCCGTAGCTGATGAGCCAAAATCTATAAGACAGAGAATCAAAGAAACGGAGTAAGCATTTAATGCTTAGTAAGTTTTGAGCAAAACAAAGTGTTCTCATTCACTATCATTGGTCATTCATTTCAACTATTCAATGAGGTTAACCTAGAGCTTCATCTCGAACTATAATATCAATAAACGCATCACTTGGCTGTCTCATATATACTTTCGAATAATAATGACCTAGATGGTCAAATATTCCCAAAGCACATTCTTCATCAATTTTCAACTTTCAATAATCCTTTCCACTTGTTCATAATCACATCCATATTTTAAGTATTTCAACATGACAAGTACTAAATTACCGTAGGTACATAAAGAACCAAAAATATTCCTTATCCCATATACATAAACTTACAAGACATAATCCTTACCTTGTACTGGCACATCTAGCTGAACCCAACCCATACTCAAATCATAAGGCTTTTGGGTAGAATATGCATTAATACATGAGAATATTTCATCACATACTTCATTATACAAGCATACCATTACCAATTAGGTCATTCTCATATTTGGAGTTATAATATTAATCACAGTTACCTACCTCTTTGATATTGATAATTCACCTCGAAATCATTCCGCCGATGAGTAAGTAATACGTACCTGAACATCTTAAATACATAATACTTATTTGATGGTAACTTATTGCAGATACTCAATAATAAAGTCTTACTTGAATCCTAGCATTTAGTCGTTGGGTCTTTAAAGCTCGGATATAGTACGAGCACGAAGCCTACGAACATTAATTAGGATAATATTCTCGCATAAAGCCTGTGGGGTTTTAACCCGGATAAAATCTCCACACGTGGTCATCGGGTCTTACCCGGACAGAATCTCCACACGTAGTCATCGGGTCTTACCCGGAATATATTTCCAAGTTTCATGTACATTTAATCACATGTTACAACATTCACATCGACTGTCATATTTGTAATTCATTTGCCTCATCAATTATCTAATAATACACACCTTTCACATTTGATCATTCGGCCACAATATACACATCTCCTACGTATTGCACAATAGCCATTCGGCTTTACCAAATATACATCCCTCATACATATTTCATATAGCCATTTGGCTTTACCACATATACATATCTCATACATGTCTCATATTAGCCATTCGGCTTTACCACACATATATATATTTACCTTGTACATCAATTTCAACAATGGCTTATAAGCAACTCAAACAGTTTCATTAATGTTTACAACAAAATCACATATTCACTACAATCTGTTTTTCCTGAGCAATATTCACTAAATTATTTATAACTGGAGCTACAAAACTCCAAATCAATTGCCGTTAATTTTCCCTGAATATAGACTCATATATCTTCCGTACCTCAAATTTTCAGAATTTTAGGTTTGGCCAATCAACACCAGATATTTCTTAAAGTTTCCCCTGTTTCACTGTTTGACTAATCTGACCACTCTTCACTACGAATCAAATTTCTCATTGTACAAAATTCAAAATGTGTTCTATTTGATTTCATTTGAAACTAGACTCATTAAGGAGTCTAAGCATATAAATTTTGTCTTATAACCGTTTTTGTACAAATTATAATGATTTTATAAAAACAGAACAGGGGATTTCGGAGTCATTCTGACACCGTCTCACACAACTTTAAATATCTCTTTATAGGAAATTTCTTTGCTCACACGGCCTCTTTTATAAGAAACTAGACTAATTAAGCTTTGATTATATATTTTATTCAGCCTATAATTCCACGCCAATAATTTATGGTGATTTTCTAAAATCACGTTACTGCTGCTGTCCTAAGCAAATTATTACAATTTGCTCTTAAATTTCCAAATCCAAACACTTATGAACTTACCATTTGAGTTTAAAACATATCATGGCCACACCATATCTTATTAAATCAACCCATTATGTTCTATTATGATTGAATTTACTCAACGTTTAATCACTTAAAACTTACCTCGAAAGTGGTCGACGACTAGATACCCACGGCTATTCGTTTACTTTCTCTTTTCCCTATCGACTTTGATCCTCTTTGCGCTTAAGCTTAAGTAAAACAATAGATTTGCTTAAGTACTTAACTAATATTATTCACTTAACAATCACATTTGGCAATCACATATCATTTAATCTATATCTAAAACAATAGATTTAAATATGTATCATATTTATGGTCAAACATAGCAAGAAAACTAAATAGGCTTTACTAGCCATACTTAGTTCTATTATAACATAACTTCACTTACTTATATGCACATTAACTAAGCACTTAACAATTTTCGTTAGCCATTAAACTCATTCGCACAAGCCTACTTCATTTCAATTTTGTCACTCTTGAACTTATCCATAATATCCTAAGTTCATTTAGTAGCTAGGCAACAATTATACAAAACAACAAGCATTTAACAACAATGTACTTAACCAATTCCTCAGCATACCTTTGACAATATATATATATATGTTAATGACGAAAACACTTAGGCCAATTCTAAAACATCCACGAACCATACTTCCAAAATGAGCTACTTCCATGGCCGATTATATTTCATCATTAACATACCTCATTTTTGAATCATATAATCAACATCACAACACATCTCCAAAACACAAATCATACCTATCATATTTACTCATATGGTCGAATATACATACCCCATATAATATCATTTTCATTTCATTTAACACTTAATTTCCACCACATAAACACTTGGCCGAATAATCCTAAACTAGCAAAACTCCACATTTGTTCATACCATCTTTTAAATTCACATATATCTATTTAGGTTGCTCATATTTTCCCCTTTCTAATATTTCTATCCAAAACATCAAAACACTATCCTTTTTGCATTTACCCCATAATACCGTATGCACAATTTGTCACCAAAACTAAAGAAAAATCAACATATGGGTTGCAATAAGAGCTTGACTACTAGCTAGATTCTCTTAAAAATCAATAGAAATAACATGAACTCCTACCTTATTTAACCTCCAAGATAGCCGAATGCCCTAGACAAGTTCCTTCCTCTTTCCTTTTTGTTTCGGCTGTGCAAGAAGGTAAGGAAGATGAACACACTCTTACCTTTATTTCCTTAAAGGTGACCAAATGCCTTAACTTCAATTTCTTCTCTTTAGGTACGGCAATGGGGAAAAGAAGGATGAACATACCTTGTTTCTATCACTCTTCCATTCTTTTAATTATTCTTTCTTCCATACTATAAAGCCATTAACTATTATCATGCTAAAATAAAATGCATATAATATCTATCAACCATCATTATGGCCGGCCACTAAATTAAAAGTGGTCCA
This sequence comes from Gossypium arboreum, assembly GCF_025698485.1. NCBI lineage: Eukaryota > Viridiplantae > Streptophyta > Magnoliopsida > Malvales > Malvaceae > Gossypium > Gossypium arboreum. The sequence goes on along the minus strand of NC_069077.1, from coordinate 77,508,946 downwards.
TTTGACATGCAAGTCCCTCATGTTAATAACTCATGCATTATTTGGCCACTTTAAATTTCACCTATCACATTTTCAAGTCCTATCACATGGATCCTTTCTTATAAATTAGCACCTAATTGATAAAATCAAGGCACGAAATATTCACACATACAAATTCCACATACAATAAGCACAAAATATAACAACTAATTATTTTTGTGACTCGATTTTGTGGTCCCGAAACCACTTTCCGACTAGGGTCACATTAGGGGTGTCACAATGTGGCCAAGCTACCATGTAACCTGCCCATAAGCGAACTCAGACTCAACTCAACGAACTCGGGTGTTCGCATCCATAAGTGAACTCGGACTCAACTCAACGAGTTTGGATGCCTAGTTACATCTCAAGAACTCGGACTCAACTCAACGAGCTCGGAACTCAAATATCCTAGTGACATGTCACTTGTATCCTAATATATTCCCAAGCTTCAAATGGGATTTTCCTCAATCACACATCTTTGCTGTCTTCCACAGAATGCCGGAACCAAGTAGCTCACATAATTTGCATATTACTAGATAATAATCCACAAAGCATAATATTTCATGATAATAATCATCATATCATATAAATAACATTAAATTACTTAAAATGAGAATTATGTTACTACATTTACACATGAACTTACCTCGGTACAAAATGTTAGAAATCGAGCCTATTCCTCGTAAACTTTATTTTTCCCTCGATCACGACTCGAATCTTGTTTCTCTTGATCTAAAATAATAAATTTAGCTTATTTAATACTCACATTTATTAAAACAGTCTTGAATCAAACTTTGGCAAAATGACATTTTTGCCCTTAAAATTTTACATATTCCCAAGGCTCGGAAATTAAAGTTCATCCTATTTTGTTATGTTTTATGACATGCTGATCATTTTTTCCTTCTATGGCAACATCAAATTCTCACTCTAACATGTACTTATGAACATTAGGTATTTTTACCGATTATGTAGTTTTACTCGTTTTTACGTAAAATCGTTTAGCAAAAGTTGTTTAACACAATTTCAAGCTTCATATTCTACCATAAAACATCAAAATAAACACATTTCACCTATGAGTATTTTTCCAAATATAAACCCTAGGTTAAATTATTGCTAGAATAAGCTTAATCAAGTTACCGGGCCTCCAAAAACGTAAAGAACATTAGAAACGAGACTAAAATGGACTTACAATCGAGCTTGGAAGCTTGAAAAACCCTATCTATGTCTTCCACATGTGAAATTCAGCCAAGGGGTTGAATATGGACAAAAATTGGCTTTTAATTTTTTTTAATTCATTTTAATAACTAAATGACCAAAATGCCCTTAATTAAAAACTATGGTGTTTTATCTTCCTTTAGGTATTTTTGTCCAAATTAGTATAATGGTCTAATTACTATCCAAGGACCTCCACTTTAAAAACCCATTACTCACAAGTACTTAGAACCTTTTTGAGCTAGAACACACATTTTAAAACTTTTGCAATTTAGTCCTAAATATCAAATTGGACCCTCTATCGATAAAATTTCTAAACGAGATTTTCACACAATCATGAAATCATGCCATAGACCTTAAAATGATAATAAAATAATTATTTCTATCTCAGATTTGTGGTCCCAAAACCACTATTCCAATTAGGCCCTAATTTGGGATATTACAAGAAAGTTAAAGTGATTCGTGACTACCTGAAAGCTACCTCTGATAGACAAAAATCCTACGCGGATTTGAGACGAAAAGAAATTAAGTTTGAAGTCAGTGATAAAGTATTTTTGAAAGCTTCTCTGTGGAGGAAAGTCCTCAAGTTTGGAAAATAAATAGAGCAAGTTGAGTCCTCGTTTCATAGGACCTTATGAGGTTATCGAGAGAGCAGGACCCGTTACCTACAGTTTAGATTTGCCGTCAGAGTTAGAAAGATTCATGATGTGTTTCATGTTTCCATGTTACGCCGATTCAGATCAGACCCTTCACGTGTAATTGCGCCAACTGAAGTTGAGATTCTTCCAGATATGGCTTATGGTGAGGAGCCGATCAAGATTTTGGCTTGAGAGGTCAAACAGTTGAGAAATAAGAATATACCACTTATGAAGGTTTTGTGGCATAGACATGGGGTCGAGGAAGCCACATGGGAACCTGAGGAGCCTTTGAGAGAGCAGTACCCGAATTTATTTGCTGGTAAGATTTTCGAGGACGAAAATCCCTAAAGAGAGAGAAATGTAACAGCCCGATTTAAGGCCTAATCGGCACAGTGATCTCAGGACGACAAATTCAAAATTGGGTAAATAATTTTTATTATTATTATGAGGTTATAGTATAATTACATTAGTGCATGAAAAATTTGATGAGTAGATTTTAATGTTGTGGGCCCGATTGCGAAAAAGGACTAAATCGCATAAAAGGCAAAAGTTGCAATTTTAGTAACCAAATGTGTCAAATAGATAGAGAATTAAAATTGGGGGTCTTTAAAGGGTAATTAGACCCTATTATGATAGCTTGGCCAGCCATGGTAGAGAGAAATGTTGATGACATAAGATGTACTAAAATAATGCCTAAGCCTAGCTATCATTTTTTTCTTTCATTTTCTTTTCACTTCCACCAACTTTTCCAGCCATTGTAAGGGTTTTGAGCTTGAAAAAAAAATTCAGTAACTCTAAGTCCTCATAAGTAAGTGATTTTCTCATCCTTTGTTGATGATTTTTGCATTTTTAGAACCCTTGAAACATGGGCTTTCAATTGAGGGGACTTTATTGCAAAAAAGTGGAAAGTTTAGGGTTTTACCATGAGAGCATTTAGAAAGTTCTCTGAAATTTTATGGACGAATATGAGTCCTATTTATGTTATAAACAACTTTTATGAAGGAGTTTTCATGGAAAACACCTAAAGGGGCTTTTATGCATCAGTTGTAAAATAGTTGATAAATATGTGAAATTGTGAGAATTTGAAGTTGCTATAAGAGTAAAAAGGGTTTAGCTAGGCTTGAGATACGAAGAAATTCGATAAAAATTGATTTTCGAGCGTAGGGGCAAAATGGTCAATTACCTAATATGTGAATTTATGATTGCCTAATTGTAATTAGTGACTAAATGAGTGCATTTTGCTATTATAGATCAAGATTTACCGAATCTGAACCTAGACCAGGGGAAAGACAAGCAAATTGACTAAACTGACTAGCGAGTACATTTTGCAAATTGAGGTAAGTTGTATGTAAATAATACAACTACATTGTTAATGCATGTATTTGAATTGTCATTGAATTGTTATAGTGAGAATTGCTAGATTGTGAACTGAGAATACATATTAACAATTGAGATAGTAGAAAAATCCCGTTGAAACTTTAAGAAACCAATCGGATATTCATGCCACAACATTCAAGTTATTTGTGTGCTAGTGTAAGACATGTCTGAGACATGCATCGGCCATATTATGAGAGCCAGTGTAAGACCATGTCTGAGACATGGCATCGGCATTGAGACGAGTGCTAGTGTAAGACATGTCTGGGATATGCATCGGCTAAGAGTTGTGCTAATATAAGACCATGTCTGGGACATGGCATCAACACGTATATATACGAGAGCTAGTGTAAGACCATGTTTGGGACATGGCATCGGCAACTTAGCCCATGTTTGAGGTTTATAGAATATCCGGTAGTATTCCGAAAGGTTAAACTTTAAAAGTTATGAAAGTGAGTTAGTAAGGAAAGTACAATACTGTTGTGAGTGGTACAGGTATCTATTTGGTATGCATGAGTAATAAGCTCAAAATACAAAATATGACTTGAGTAGACAAAATGAGTAAGTCAAGCTTATGCCTATCTTTGTGCTATGAGTATGATGACTAAAGGTGAAATTGTTGTTGTATAATTATTTATATACAACTTACTAAGCTTTTATGCTTACTCTCTATTTCTTTTCATCTTCTTACAGTGCCACCTAATTACCTTAAGGATCACCGGAAGTCAGAGATATCAATCACACTATCAGCCATTAAACTCGGTATAGTTGGATTTATATTTTTGATTATGGCATGTATAGGGCTAGACCTTATTATTTTGTGTCTTTGAGAATTGGCCAACTGCATTAGTCTAGAATAGATTTCACTCTTGACATTAAGCCTTGGATGAGAGCTTTAATTTTAAGTCTATAAAAGATGCATCTTCATGGTTGAATGAATGTCTATTATGCTTGTTTTGGTATTGGTTGGTATTGACATGAAAATAGGTACACTAAGGTGGCAATGAGGCTTGGTAGATAGCCTCATATTGTCCACACGGGTAGACACACGAGCGTATGTCTAGGCCGTGTGTGACACACGGTCAGCCCCATGGATGTGCGAGAAGGTCGTGTGTCCCCTACACCTAGAAATCTCAAGTCAGAATGTATGGTAATTATCACACAGGTAGAGACATGGCCGTGTGTCTTAGCCGTGTGGAGAGCACGGCCTAGTACACGGGCGTGTACCGTGGTCGTGTGGTGCTGACGTTAGAAATAGAATACCCAGGTTTTTGCACATGGGCTACGCCATGGGCGTGTCGCGGCTGTGTGAAAGGACACGGGCGTGTGTCGAGGCCGTGTGAAGTCTGTACTTGTTTATGAAATTATGGAAATTAAATTTGCCACACGGATGCAGGACATGGGTGTGTCCCTAGCACACAGGCATGTGCCCTATACCCACACGGGCGTGTAGAGCCTTGAAGCATGAAATTTTCTAAGTTTTTCTTGAGCCCTCGGTTTGGTCCTGAACCACCTCAATTGTATGTTTTGGGCCTCGTAAGCCAAATAAGGGATAGATTGCATATGAAAAGAAAAGTATTAAATTGATCAAAATTTTATAGCCTGATTTCCTAAAATTGGTTGAGTTTAAGTCCGGCAGCACCTCAAATCCTGTCTTGGCATTGGATACGGGCGAAGGGTGTTACAAATGGGGTTATGAGGCATTATAAAAAAAGATACAACTTTCATACATTCACACACAATTACTCAGATCATATTCGAAGGTATACCTTTGTAACTTTAGTTTATCAATTCTTGAATCATTAATACACAAAGCATAAAACAATTTTATTAAACTCATATATAACCATTTTGTTATCTTATAACATGAATTACTATTCATGTGGTCAATTTCAATATAATAACTGAATATTAATACATACTAAATACATATACTTTATACATGCATATAACATTTCATATAACCAAACTAATATGTCAATCATAATTTACTTTTCTCATCGAACACATCACAAGTTTGTATTTATACATATAACATAACATACTCTTGTCTAATGCTATAAAGTGTCAAGGACGAATTTGAACATGATAATATCACTTAATACACCAGCTAAATAGGATGTCTAACCATCATATTATCAAACAAAGTACGAACCATTTCTAAGCATAATTATCAAATCTAATCATACCAAAATTTATATACTAACATCATGACAAAATTACAAATACATAATCAACTCATTTGCTCACCAATTCGGCTATTAAAAAATTAATCATTAAAGTCATACCAATTCCACCATTCAATCTTAAGTTAAAATTTACCATTTGCATATCAGAATACAAATATTAACTTGTCACTTAATGACTATTCATTTAGCTAACAAAACATATCTCATACATATTCTTTATTTACTAATAAGTACCGGCTCAAAATAGCCATATTATTCTATAATTTGCCATTAACTCTTTATACATATAACAAGAATCAAACATTAAACAAATCATCTTGACCTTTAAATATCAAACCACAAAAAACATGTTACATGCACACATATTTAATTTATCTATCATTAGTCGAATATGAATGCACATAATTTATAACTAATGATTAAAAACTTATAATCATTATTCATATTTACTTCATCACATAACCAAATACCAATAATTCAAATCATAACCATTTACCTATTACATCCCGCTTATATATCATACATATCACTCAACAAAAATATCCAACCACAATTTCACATCATACTAAATTTTCCATACGCATATACTGGCATAACTTCATCACCATTAGCAACTATATCAAGCATGATTCACAGATAAACATATAATGACCGAAACATCAAAACCACAACCAAAACATATCCATCAACCATATTAACCTCACTTAAGCCAAATTTTATAATCAACCGCCTCACAAAATATACCATAAATCATACATCCAAAATAAGCTACTTTCATGGCCGATTATGATTTATCATTAACACATCTCATTTTGGAATCATATAATCAGCATCACAAACATATCACCAAAACACAAATCATACATATCATATAATATGCATACCAAAATAAACTCCAACCATATCAAAAATAACCAAAATTCGATCAAACCTTGAAACCAAACCTAATAAAATAAACAAGCCATTTTAGCATAGCTTAATTATATACACATACCAAAGTCCAACATTTCCAAATATTATCTAGCCTATACATGCCATAGGTTCAAAATTTAGCTTATAAAGTACCAAAAAATAGCCATTAGTGTGATAGACTTTGCTCATGATCCCCGAGCTCGTAACTTCACTCCAAAAACTACAAAAAGAGACAAACATGCACACAGTAAGCTATCATAGCTTAGTAAGTCATAAGCAAATAATTAACTCAATTTAACCAAACCTATACATACTATTATAATCACATTTAATTTCAAACTTACAATTTCATATACAACATAAACTTTCATTTAGCCTAATATACATATATCCTATACCAAAATATCATTCAATATCAAAACCATAATATCATTATTTAACCGAATATACATAAACTCATATACCTATAATCATGAATCATTTCATAAATATTCACATTGTATATATTCATAAGGACGAATATATTCATTCATATATGTTTGCACATAAATCACAATAATGATACTACTATACATAACCTTTGGTGAATGTACTATTCATATACACATATATTTTCATTTACATCATATATAAATTTGTATTACTTATTAAATAACAAACTTACCTTATTTTCAAATAGGTAATAACTATTTCATACCTGATCACTTTAGCTCGATTTATACATTCGCTCACAACTTATCATTGCCCGTTGAACCATTCCAAATTGAATAGGATACTCGGATAATTACACATATCATACAATACCAACGTCCCAAACGTGGTCTTACATGTAATCACATATCGATGCCACTTTCCCAGATAGGGACTTACTCGCACACATAAACGAAATCACATATCAATGCCAACGTATTAAACGTGGTCTTACTCACACACATATATCAGAATCACATATCGATGCCAACGTATTAAACGTGGTCTTACTCGCACATATATATCAGAATCACATATCGATGCCAACGTATTAAACGTGGTCTTAATCGTACACATATATCGATGCCATGGTCTTACTCGCACATCACATATCAGAATCCTATGTCATGACATATGTATCCTAGCAATTCCTACGGTTCGTACAGGGCTTTCGGACGTCGTAACTCGATCGAATCAAACTCGTACACATAGATTCCAAGCTTATACATATTCGAATTCCACATATATACTATCACATTATTCATTTCAGCATATATAGTTCGCATTTAATCAAATAAATAACATTTATTTGCTTATAAACTTACCTCGGACAATAGTAATCGAAACGGGACAACTATTCGACAACTTTGGTTTTTCCCCGATCCAAATCCGATTTCTTTTTTTATTGATCCAAACATATTCAAATTAAACTCATTCAAACATAATTCTATTCAATTTAGTCTAAAAACACATAAATGGGAAAATTACCATTTTACCCTAACATTTTACAGTTTTTACAATTTAGTCCAAATTTTACAAAACACAAAACATGCAAAATTTACTCACACCATGCTTAGGCCGAATATTACCCATTTTCATACAAATCCATACATTTCATTTATTTCACATTTTAGTCCCTCAATTTATTATTTTTACAATTTAGCCCTAATTACTCAAAATCATCAAAAATTCCAATACAAAGCATATTAATCCAAAACATATCCTTCATAATTCATCAACTAACATCACAAAACTAAATTATTCATCAATGGTATAACTCAAAATATTCATCTAAATCAGAAATTCAAGCATGGGCTTTGTACATTACACTGCAACGATCTCAAAAACGTAAAAATTATCAAAAATCGAGCTAGTTAGATACCTTGATTAAGCTTAACAATGGCCGAACCTTTGAAAACCTTTTTCTTTCTCTTTTATTTTGGTATTCGGTCATGAAGAAATAAAATAAAAATGCATGATGAATTTTATTATAACATATATTATTATAATAACATTTTATTATTCATTTACTAATATAACCTTAATGATTTAATATAACAACTTAATAGTGCTTGCCATTACCGTCCATTCATTTATTCAATGGCATAACTGCAACATAAATACTTCAAATTATAAAGATACATTCAATTCAGTCCTTACACATTAAACCATCAAATTTTTATTTTACGCGATTAAGCCCTTTTATTAAATCGGGCACTCAAACGACAAAATTAAACCATGAAAATTTCACAGATATTAATTCACACATAATAAACACATAAAATATTTTTTAAATATTTTTTGACTCGGAGTCGTGGTCCCGAAATCACCATTCTGGATAGGGTCTAAATCAGGCTGCTACAATACTCAAAGCTTTCATCGAAGATATCACAGCAGACAATCCATTATGTCTTGCATCTCAAATCAATAGTTTTCCATTTGCAATTCACAACAGCATCATGCAAAGTTAACCAATCCAAACCCAGAATTATATCAAACTCATCGAAAGGTAATAACATCAGATCGGTCAAAAAACAAATGTCTTGAAACATTAATAGGCATTTCTTTCAGTAGTGTAACGCCTCGAATTTGGGCCTAGAAGTATTGGGCCTTGAGTGTAGGTCCGTAAGGAGGTTGTATATAAGCATTTAATTGTGCAAGGAAATGACACAATTAAATGTCTACTTTGGTGGTTTATGGCCCTGAGAAGTGTTGGAGGAATCTTGGGTTCAAACCTGGGCTTTAGCAAAAATTTTGGTTTTAAGTGAATAAAACCCTGGGTGCTTGGATGAAGGCCTTTTAAATTATTGTGGTAAATAAATTTCACAAGGAAGCATGTGGTCTAGCGGTTGTGGGGTCATCAAGGTTGTAAGGGAGCCTGGGTACAAGTCTTGGCTCTTGCAATTTATTTTGGTTTTTCTTTTAAAGGAACCTAGACTTTGGCTTATAGACCTTATATTTAATTGAGGATAAAATATGACGCAAAAAGAGCCTGTGGTGGAGTGGGAAGGTGGCGTGTTGTATAACTGTGAGGTCTAAGGTTCAAGTCTTGGGATACGCAATGGAGTATTTATTTTGCTGTTTGAGCTGTGTAGGAGGTGGAGTTGGACTGGAACTCTGTGGTTGAGGTGGTCATAAGAAAATAAGGAATTTTTCTAATGATTGAAAGTAATCCTACTTCGGGAAGCTAACATGGGAATTGGTGAGAAGCTGGCTTTAAATAGAGCAAACCAGATGAGTTAGGGAAAAAGAAAAAGGTGTTTAAGACCCAATACAGGATGTGCCAAGGTTGGTAATTGTGGACTTCTACGTGTTCTCATAAACAGGTGTGTATTCACACCCTTCTTTATTAGAAATCGGCAAAAGATGAAAGCCCCCACGAGCGTTCTCGTGTGCTGGGGCTATTCTAGGCCTCGATGGGCCCGTGGGCCTTCTTATGTAAATCTAACTGTTACATGGGAAGTAGTTGGGCCAGATGGGCCATATGAATGTGATTGGGCCTGATGGGCCATGTGAACAAGATTGGCCTAAAGGGGCCAAATGAATAAGTGTGGATCTGTTAGTGTTTAGTAAAGGGGTTGTGGACCTAGTTTTTGGTAACTACTCAAGCAGACATAAAACTTAAATAATTAATTAATCGTGACCGTGGACAAGTCATAGGGTTAAGGTGTGGCAAAGGGTATATGCATGTCTAGTATTGGATCTAGGGAGAGCTTGATACTTAAGCGGTCTTAATGACTCATCTCCCCTTCTTTGGAATCCTACCTGGTGCGTAGTATCTGTTCACTTTAGCCAACGAGGACTTGTTAACGGGCCAAGGTAAGTAATAAACCCATAACAGAGAAATTACCGAAGTACCCCCAGTTTGTAAAATTACCAAAATACCCTCGGTTTGTAAAATTACCAAAATACCCTCGGTTTGCAAAATTACTAAAATACCCTCGATTTGCAAAATTAGTAAAATACCTTTAATTTGTAAAATTACCGAAATATCCTAGATTATGAAATTACTGAAATACCTCAATTTGTAAAATTACTAAAATACCCCCAATTTGTGAAATTATAGAAACACCCTTGATTTGTAAAATTATCGAAACACCCTTGATTTGTAAAATTACCGAAATACCATCGATTTGTAAAATTACCAAAACACCCCTGATTTGTAAAAGTATCGAAATACCCTTGTAGTATAGAATTACTGAAATATGTAGTGTAAAATGACTGACGTACCCCTGTAGGGTAAAATGACTGTTTTGCCCTTGAGCGTAAATGACTGACTTAGACTTCGAATTTGACTGATTTGTTTATAAATGTATGACCACATTTTAATTGACTTGACTGTGGTTGTATGACTGATATACTCTTAATATATGTTTAAAAGATTGTTACTGAGTATGGCCATTCTGCATAAACATGTGATGATTGAGCATGACATACACGACATATTGCATGGGTTGAGAATTATGGAACGGAGGAAGTATATGAGGATCGCATGGCTGCTTGACGACCGTGGATCCACCGATGGCTATTAAGCCTAATATTTGATTAGCAGCTTACTGTAATAAAGGTAGTACTACAACCGGGCTACCATTGATGTGTATCGGTTGGGTGGGTCGATATTTATATCCCCACATGATGTGTACCAGGGGACGGAGTTGGTGTGTAGCGATTGGATTATTGGGGTGGGTTACACAGCATTGCATGTATGATATTATCCTGATATTATTGCGATGTGGACTTTGACCCAACTGAGGCTAAGATGGGCTAGGCCAAATTGATTCTGTTATGGGTTGTGACCCAAATGATATTGTAACGGGCTTTGGCCCATGTATGCTCTGAACTGGACTGCATCTTTGTTTTCGTAATGGGCTCCACCTAGACCGATTCTCAATTACATGCATGCTTATTGGTATTACTCTAGTAAGGGGATTACACACTGTGTTTTCGTAAACTCACCCTGTTTATTAACTGTGCAAGTAATCCCAAGTGTTAGGTGGATCGGTGTCCCAGAGGGGCTTGGGGACTACCACACAACTGCACATGTTTTTCTATTTGGTTTATTTAGTTAAGCACTTTGGTTTTTGATTTGGGTTGTATTAAGGCCTCTTTATTTTCTTACCTTTTTATTTGGGAAATTTATTTAGTATGCTTAATATTTGTTAGAAGTAGGACACAGTTTTCCAAAACAACAATTGGTTCTCAAAATATCACGTTTTCGCAACTATTTAAAATTAAGCTTCCGTAGCAAGAAAGGTTTTAAGGAATTAACGTTTCACAAGTTTTAAAATGGCCAGAGGTTTTAAATAGTAAGAAGGGTTTTCAATGAGAACATGGTTTTCGAAAAACACTTCAATGTGACGCCAGATTCGGGCCTAACTTCTAGGCCGGGTTTGGGGTGTTACAAGTAGAGTCTACATGCAAAGTCTTACTGGATACTAAATCAATTATATATATGAATGTGTTGATCCAGGATCTATCAAAGCAATCACAGAAGTATCATAAAGAGTAAATGTACCCGTAAACACATCTGGTGACGAAACTTCCTCACGAGCTTGAATGGCATAGGCTCTAGAAGGTGTGTGAGCCTCGAATCTAACAGTAGTTTCTTTTGTTCCCCTCTGACTGCCACTCACATTTTCCAGATTTCTAGGAGGTCTACCACGAGATGCATTGCCACTTAGCCTCGGATTTTGCACAATTTCTTGCTGACAGATTTAGGGAAATCACGGATAAAATGGTCTAATGATCCATATTTGAAACAAGCTCGGTCATACAATCTACAATTGCCGAAATGTCTTTTACCATAGTGTTTGCACTCAGGGTGATCAGATCGAACATTTCCAACACTGGCAATAGATGTAGCTAGAGCTCTAAAATTCAAATGCGATCTAGCGCGATCTCTACTCAAATGTCCCACATTAGCCTTTGAACTCTATAATCATCTCTAAACACCTTTGTTGTAGATTGAAATGACTTGCTTGATGATCTCTTTCACACTTCTCTAGCTTCTGAATCAGGTTTTCTTTTCTCTTCTCTGAGTTCTTCGGCTTTACATGCTCGTTCAACAAGCACAACAAATTCTTTGATCTCAAGAATCCCGACTAACAAACGGATATCCTCATTGAATCCATCATCGAATCTCTTGCACATTATAGCTTCAGTAGAAACACATTCTCTAGCATATTGACTCTGTCTCACAAATTCTCGCTCGTATTCTGTAACAGACATACGGCCTTGTTTAAGTTCAAGAAACTCTTTACATTTCTGATCGATGAACCTCTGATTGATGTATTTCTTCAGGAATTCAGCTTGAAAGAAATCCCAGGTGACTTGTTCCCTCAAAACCACAAATATTAGTGTCTTCTACCAATGATATGCCGTATCTCTCAAAAGTGAAATGGAACATTTTAAACATACATCTGGAGTCAACGATAATTCTTTGAACATTCGTATCGTATTCTCTAACCAGAACTGGGCTCTTTCAACATCATCACTAGTGGTAGCTCAATACTCTTCGGACCCATATTTTCTAATCTTATCAATCAGAGGCTTAATCAACTGATTCAAATTACCTTGTGGCATAGCAGGGACTTGCGGAGGATTGACTGGGGTTGGGGGTTGTTGAACAACCAGATTAGTTCTAATGTACTGACTAAACCAATCATTCATCATTTGATAGAAGGCTTGTATGGCTTCTCATTCATGGCTACTCGTAGCCAGTCTAGAGTTGGATGCGCTTTTTCTTGCGCAGGAGCAGGTGCATTACTCTCAACATTGTCAACTACGGCTTATTCGGGATCTATTTGCTATATGAAAACACATTTTCATTGTCAGGATTCATCATACTATCGCAGTTCATAAATATGGCATGTATAGCTAGACTCACAAATACAACGTTAGTCCTAGAATTGACTAAACTGTAGCTCTGATACCAACCAAATGTAACACCCCTAACCCATATCAGTCGCCTAACTAGGGTTAAAGGCGATACCGAAAAATGAGAACATGTAACATTCATTTCACAATCATTATAGCATCATAGTCATACATCAATACAGAGTCCCTTATATAAGTCATTGAGACCTTAAGCATACATTAAAAAGAGGTCGGGACTAAATCGAACATATACAAAATTTTTCAACACTTAAACATTTTTCAAAGTTGTACAGGTCACACACCCATGTGAACAGGCCATGTACCTCACACGGCTTTAGACATGCCCATATGTCTAGGCCGTGCGAAAACAGGGCATACATATTGAATTTTCCACACGGCCACAAGACACGCCCGTGTGCCAGGCTGTAATATCCCGAATTAGGACCTAATCAGAATAGTGGTTTTGTGACCACAAATCCGAGATAGAAATAATTATTTTATAATTATTTTGATATTTATGATATGATTGCATGATTGTGTGAAAATTTCGTGATGAAATCCTATGCCTAAAGTGCTTAAATTGAAATTAGAGACTGAATCGAATAATTTGCAAAACTTGCATTCTAGGAGTTTTTAGTATGAAATTGTTTTGGAATATTAATGAGAAGGTCTTAAATAGAAATTTGACCAATTTCTAAGTCTATGGATAAAAATTGGACATGGATGGTATTTTTGGAAAGTTTAGTAGTAAGGGCATTTTGGACATTTAGTTATTAAAATGAATTAAAAACAAAATTAAAAGCCAATTTTTGTCCATCTTCTTCATTAGGCCAAAATTTCAAGGGTTCTCCATAGTTAGGGTTTGTTTCAAGCTTCCAAGCTCCATAATCAAGAGAAACGAGATTCAAGTCGCGATCGAGGGAAAAACAAAGTTTATGAAGAATAGGCTCGATTGGGAATAATTTTGTACCGAGGTAAGTTCATGTGTAAATGTAGTAACATAATTGTCTTTTTAAGCAATTTAATGTTGTTTATATGATGTGATGCTTATTATTATCATTAAATGTTATGTTTTGTGGTTATTGTTGAATAATATGTAATTATGTGAATTACTTGATAAGTATGAACTATCACCGAAGTATCGATTTCGATATTCCGTGGAAGACGACAAAGATGTGTAATCGAAGAAAAAGCCCGTTTGAACCTTGGGAATAGATTATAATACAAGTGACATGTCACTAGGATATTTGAGTTCCGAACTCGTTGAGTTGAGTCCGAGTTCGTGAGATGTAACTAGGCATCCGAGCTCGTTGAGTTGAGTCCGAGTTCACTTATGGATGCGAACGCCCGAGCTCGTTGAGTTGAGTCCGAGTTCACTTATGGGCGGGTTACATGGTAGCTTGGCTACATAAGTTTCGCAGGATGTTGAGTTTGTCTAGCTGCGGGTATGGCTCTTATGTTCATGAGATCCGCGTATTCGAATTATATTCCGATGTGTTCAACGGTTGAATCTTAAGTGAATAAGAAGAAGGCCTAAAACGAAGGTGACATGTTGGTAAGTGTGGTAAATGAGAAAATTTGATAGGTATGTGCTTAAACCCTCAGGTTGAAAACTTGGTATGATGAAATCGTAGAAAGATATTAAATACAAATGAAACATGAATGTCTTGGTGTTGTTTATGCAAATGATGTTTTATGTGGGATTCTGTGATTATGTTACTTGCTATTTGCATGTGAACTTACTAAGCATTTGTGCTTACTCCCTCCTTCTCTTTCATTGTAGTTTTGACAAGCCGGCTTGAGAATCGGGATAGGTCGAAGACTTGTTCACACTATCCGAAGGCTTAAATTGGTAAAATGGCTTGTGTATTTTGAATGTGGCATGTATGGAAAAACACTCACTTTGTGTAATTGATCTTATGATATGGCTATGGTTTGGTAAGAAAAGAGTTTGTAAATGATTAGCCATTGGAATGGCCAATCTAAGTCATATTTGATGTAATGTATGTTTAAAATGCTATTTAGTCCATGAAAATCCTTAGTAAAGTGAAAATTGCCATAAAACAGAATCTGACAGCAGCAGTGATGTAAATTTGAAAAATCACTAAAAATAGTAATGATGAGTAAGCTATGAAATTGAAGATTAATGAGTCTATTTTCATATGGATTAACAAAACAGGTATATAAATTATATTTTATGAGATATTTGAATTTTTGTGAAACAGGGCCAGAGTGATTTCTGGATCCCCTGTTCTGACTTTAAAAATTAATTATAAATTGTAAAAAAATAATTAGAATTAATTATTTATATGTACAGATTCCTTATTGAGTCTAGTTTTAAGAGAAACAAAGTTCATACTCATTGAAATTCTGTACAGAGAGATATCTGATTCGTAATATACAGAGGTTAGAGCAGTCGAACCCTGAAATAGGGGAGACTTTAACTAATAAACTCTACTAATTGGCTTGACCAAAAATTCTAGAAAAACATTAGTAAATATATATATGAGTCTAGTTTCAGGGAAAATTTACGGAATTGGATTTTGAGTTTCAGAACTCGAGATATGAATTTTTAAGCGACTGTGATGCAGATTGCTAGCTTGACTGGAAATTTTAAAAATAAATTGTTTGAGCTGTTTAAGTAATGTATTAAGTCTGTTAACACCTCGTGTTCGACTCTGGGGACAGTCTTGGGTACGTGGTGTTACATTTAATGGTATCAGAATAGGTTTAGCCGGTTCTCGGACTAATGTGTTGTATGTACGGGTTTTGCTATACATGTCATATATATATATATTGTGATAGTGTGACGACTTCTAACCTTTTAAATGATTTTTTTTATAGTAAATGGATCTCGATCTAGTTGCGACTGATGATGTAGAGAGTAATGCACCAGCTCCGGCTGAAGGGTAGGTGCCAACTGAAAATCCACCTCCTACTGTTGGTCAAGGAGGAGGAGAAGGGGCTCGGGAAGCCTTTCTCCAGATGATGAGTGCCTGGTATACTGAGTTCGTTCGTACGAACCCGAATGCACAACCTCCCTCACCTCCCCCGATTCCTCAACCTGTACCCCCGATGCCTCAAGGTGTAGATCTGATGAAATTTCATAGAACTCCAGTTGACAGAATCCGTAAACAAGGGGCCGAAGAATTCAGGGAAAATATTGATGATGATGCCGAGAAAGCAGAGTTTTGGCTCAAGAATTCTATTTGAGTATTTGATGAATTGTCTTGTACACCTGAGGAATGCTTGAAATATGCTATATCATTGTTGAGGGATTCAGCTTATCATTGGTGGAAGACATTGATTTCAGTAGTATCGAAAGAGAAAGTAACTTGGGAGTTCTTTCAAGAAGAATTTTGAAAGAAATATATCAGTGAAAGATTTATTGATCAAAAGCGTAAAGAGTTTCTTGAATTAAAGCAGGGGAACATGACAGTTACTGAATACGAAAGGGAGTTTGTCAGGTTGAGTAAGTATGCTAGAGAACATATTCCTACAGAAGCTAAAATGTGCAGACGATTTGAAGATGGACTCAATGAAGACATCCAAGTATTTGTTGGGATTCTTGAATTAAAAGAAATGGTAGTACTGGTTGATCGAGCTTGCAAGGCTGAAGAACTACTTAAAGAGAAGAAAAAGGTAGAGGCTGAGACTAGAAATTGGGAGAAAAGACCGACGAGCAGTTCATTCTCACAGCAATCCAGAAAATCTAAAAATATGAATCCTCATTCACAGGTTTCGGCTGGACAATCATATGGAAATTCTAAGAAGCAAAATATGGGTCCTAAATCTCAAACTACTTCTACGACTAGTGTGGGAAATACGAGATTTGTTAAGCCTGAGTGCCAGCGGTGTGGCAGAAATTATTCTGGCCCATGTAGAGCGAATGAATGTTTTCGGTCTGGTTCTCCAGATCACTTTATTAGAGACTGCCCAGAGAGAGCTGAGAAAGAAAAATTTTAGAATGTAAAAGCTAGTGGTGCAGACTCGAGGGGAAGATATTCAAGAAAAGCTGGAAATGAAGCAAGCAGCAAAAATGTAGCCAGAGATTCAGCAGCTAAATCTGAAGCAAGGGCTCCAGCTAGAACTTATGCTATAAAGGCACGTGAAGATTCTTCATCACCCGATGTGATTACTGGTATATTTTCTCTTTATGATGTTAATGTTATTGCTTTGATTGATCCTGGTTCTACTCATTAATATGTATGCATGAAACTGGTGTCTAGTATGAATATACCTATTGAGAACACAGAATTTATGATTAGAGTATGGAATCCTTTAGGAAAATGTGTGATAGTTGATAAAGTATGCAAGAAATGCCCTTTAATGATTCAGGGTCATTACTTTCCGGCCGACTTGATGTTGTTGTCGTTTGATGAATTTGATGTTATTTTGGGTATGGATTGGTTGACATTGCATGATGCTATAATAAATTGCAATGAAAAGGTTATAGAATTAAAGTGTGAAAGTGGTGAGATTCTGCGGGTTGAACCAGACAAATCAGAGGCATTATCTAGTATGATTTCTTCGATGTCGGCTCAGAGATATTTGAGAAATGGTTATGAAGCTTATTTAGTGTATGTAATTAATACAAAAGAAGTTGAAAAGAAAGTTGAATCAGTGCCGGTTGTGTGTGAATTTGCAGACGTATTTCTAGAAGAATTACCGAGTTTGCCTCCAGTTAGGAAAGTAGAATTTGGTATTGATTTGATACTGGGAACAGCTCCGATCTCGATTACTCCATATAGAATGGCACCAGCAGAGTTGAAAGAATTAAAGTCACAGTTGCAAGAGTTGACTGATAAAGGCTTTGTGAGACCGAGTTTTTCACCTTAGGGTGCTCCCGTGTTATTTGTGAAAAAGAAGGATGGTTCTATGAGGTTGTATGTTGACTATCGGTAGTTAAACAAGATAACAATCAAAAACAAGTATCCGTTGCCAAGGATTGATGATTTATTTGATCAGCTAAAAGGAGCGACATGGTTTTCAAAGATTGACTTGAGATCTGGGTACTACCAACTGTGATTAAAAGAGTCGGATGTGCCTAAAACTACATTTAGAACAAGGTACGGTCATTAAGAATTTTTAGTTATGCCATTCGGGTTGACAAATGCTCCTGCTGTGTTTATAGATTTAATGAATCGCATATTTCGGCCATACTTGGAAAAATTTGTTGTGGTGTTTATAGATGATATTTTAATTTACTCAAAAGATAAGACAGACCATGCTGAGCATTTGAGGATAGTTTTGCAAACTTTGAAAGATAAGCAGCTGTATGCTAAGTTTAGTAAAAGTGAATTTTGGCTCCGGGAAGTTGGATTTTTGGGTCATATTGTTTCAGGTGATGGTATACGGGTTGATCCTAGTAAGATTTCAGCCATTGTTGATTGGAAACCACCGAAAAATGTAGCCGAGGTTAGAAGTTTCTTGGGGCTAGCTGGGTATTATCGGCGGTTTGTAAATGGATTTTCTATAATTGCTGCTCCTATGACTAGACTACTCCGAAAGAATGTTAAATTTGAATGGACGGAAGAATGTCAACAGAGTTTTGAAGAATTGAAATAGTTATTAACTGAAGCACCAGTGTTGGTACAACCCGAATCAGGTAAACAATTTGTGGTGTATAGTGATGCTTCTCGAAATGGATTAGGATGTGTACTTATGCAAGAAGGAAAAGTGGTGGCTTATGCTTCGAGGCAGTTAAAATCTCACGAAAGAAATTATCCGACTCATTATTTGGAATTGGC
The DNA here is from genome assembly GCF_025698485.1 of Gossypium arboreum. Lineage (NCBI taxonomy): Eukaryota > Viridiplantae > Streptophyta > Magnoliopsida > Malvales > Malvaceae > Gossypium > Gossypium arboreum. The sequence continues at coordinate 77,490,007 of NC_069077.1, read as the reverse complement.
TGCTATAGTGTTTGCTTTGAAGATTTGGCGACATTATTTGTATGGTGAAAAGTGCCGAGTATATACCAACCTTTGTAATATCCTGATTTTGGGCCTAGTCGGAATAGAAGTTTCGTGACCACAAAATCCGAGATAGAAATAATTATTTTATGATTATTTTGAGTTCTATGATATGATTGCATGATTGTGTGAAAATTTCGTGAAGAAATTTTATGCATAAAGTGCTTAAATTGAAATTAGGGACTAAATCGAATAATTTGTAAAACTTGCATTCTAGAAGTTTCTAGTATGAAATTGTTTTGAAATATTAATTAGGAGGTCTTAAATAGAAATTTTACCAATTTCTAAGTCTATGGACAAAAATTGGACATGGATGGAATTTTTGGAAAGTTTAGTAGTAAGGGCATTTTGGTCATTTAGGGGTAAAATGAATTAAAATACAAAATTAAAAGCCAATTTTGCTCATCTTCAGCCCCATGGACGAATATATCAAGGAGAAACCATGGCTAGGGTTTTTCAAGCTTCCAAGCTCGATTAGCAAGGAAAACTAAAATTCGGGCTAAAATGGGGCAAATACCAAGTTGTGGACGAAATGGTAAAAGTAGCCATTTTCGCATACGAGGTAAGTTCATATGTAAATATTGGTAACATAGTTATTATTTTAAATGTTTTAATGTTATTTAAATGATGTGATAATTATTATGAAATATTATACTGTGATAATTGTTTGTTAATATGTCAAATTATGTGATATACTTGGAAAATGTGAAATACTACCGAGTATCGGTAACGGCATTCCATAGAAGATGGTTCAGAGACATGATTGGGAAAAAGGTCCCGTTGAACCTTAGGAATGGATTAGGATACAAGTGACATGTCACTAGGATATTTGGGCATCCGAACTCGTTGAGTTGAGTCCGAGTTCACTTATGGATGCGAATGTCCGAACTCGTTGAGTTGAGTCCGAGTTCGAGAGATGTAACTAGGCATCTGAGCTCGTTGAGTTGAGTCCGAGTTCACTTATGGGCGGGTTACATGGTAGCTTGGCTACATATGTGGCACTTATGTGCAAACTTTCCATGTATCCGAATTATATTCCGATGTGTTCAACGGGTAAAATTCTACTCAAATGGAGGAATACTCGAGATGAAAGGGACGTATTGGTAAGTGTTGTGAAATGAATACTTGGAACAGGTATGTACTTAACCCTCGGGTTGAAAACTCTATATAACAACAATAAGGTAAGATGATAAATGAAAATGTGATATGAATGTCTCGGTGATAATTATGCAAATGATGTTTTATGTTTGCATATATAGTTGTGTTACTTGCTATTTGCATGTGAGCTTACTAAGCATTTATGCTTACTCCCTCCTTTTCATTCCTTGTAGTGTTGACAAGCCAGCTCAGAAATCGAGAACGGTCGGAGGCACACTCACACTATCCGTATACCATCTTGGCATAATGGCTTGTATATTTTGAGTATGGCATGTATAGCATTATAATCATTTTGTATATATGGTCTTATGATATGGTTATTGAGTGGTATGGAAATGCTTGGTAATGATTAGCCATTGGAATGGCTAATCATGATCATATTTGGTGTTATGTATGCTAAATTGCTAGCTAATCCATGGAAACCATGAAATAGGTAAAATTTACCATAAAATAGATTCAGACAGCAACAGTGATGTGAGTTTGAAAACTTATTAAAAATAGTAGAGATACAATTATATGATGAATAAAATATGGAATTGAAGAATTATGAGTCTATTTTCATATGGATGGAACAAAACAGGTATATGAGTTATATTTTATGAGATGTTTAAATTTTTGTGAAACAGGTCCAGAGCGATTTCTGGATCCCCTGTTATGACTTTGGAAATTCACCATAAATTGTTAAAAGATAATTATAAGTCATTATTTATATTTAGAGATTCCTTATTGAGTCTAGTTTTATTAGAAATAAACATCATAGTCATTGAAACTCTGTACAAGGAGATATCTAATTCGTAATACACAGAGGTCAGGGTAGTCGAACCCTGAAATAGGGGGGATTTTAACTAATAAACTGTACTAATTTGCTAGACAAAAAATTATAGAAAACAAATATTAAATAGATATATGAGTCTAGTTTTAGGGAAAATTTACGGAATTGGATTTCGAGTTTTGGAACTCGAGATATGAATTTTTAAGCGACTGTGACGCAGATTGCTAGCTTGACTGAAAATTTTAAAAATAAATTGTTTGAGCTGTTTAAGTAATGAATTAAGTCTGTTAACACCTCGTGTTCAACTCCAGCGACGGTCTCTGGTACGGGGCGTTACAAAAATAGTCTTAAGTACTTGATGTCACAAATAGACTTGAATTTGAGACAGCGAAGATGGTTGGAGTTATTGAAAGATTACGAGCTTGTTATTAATTACCATCCGGGAAAAGCGAATGTGGTTACCGATGCTTTAAGCAGAAAATTGCTATTTGCTTTGAGAACTATGAACACTCGGTTAAAGATATCAAATGATGGTTCGATTCTAGCAGAGTTAAGAGTAAGACCGATGTTTTTACAAGAGATTTCTGAAGCTCAGAAAAATGATCAAGATTTGCAAGCCAAGAGAAAGCAATGTGAAGCTGATACGGGATCAGATTTCAGAATCGATTCTGATGGTTGCTTGATGTTTAAAAATCGGATTTGTGTACCAAAAAATGATGAGTTGATTCAAAAGATTTTGCATGAAGCACATAATGGTTGTTTGGTGGTTCATCCGGGCAATACGAAAATGTATAATGACTTGAAGAAAATGTACTGGTGGAGTGGAATGAAAAGAGATATTTCCGAGTTTGTATCAAAGTGCTTAGTTTGTCAACAAGTGAAAGCTGAACACCAAGTACCTTCGGGATTACTCCAGCCTATCATGGTTCCTGAATGGAAATGGGATCGGATTACTATGGATTTTATATCAGGGTTGCCGTTAACTCCGGGGAAGAAAAATGCCATCTGGGTAATAGTTGACAGACTGACTAAATCGGCTCATTTTATTCCAGTACGTACGGATTATTCTCTTAATAAGTTGGCTGAATTGTATATCCGTGAGATTGTTAGACTTCATGGAATACCTTTGTCAATCATTTCGGATAGAGATCCAAGATTTACTTTACGGTTTTGGCAAAAGTTGCAAGAGGCATTAGGTACAAAGTTAAATTTTAGCACTACCTTTCATCCACAAACTGATGGACAATCAGAGAGAGTAATTCAGATTCTTGAAGACATGCTCAGATGTTGCGTATTGGAATTTCAAGGTAGTTGGGAAAGGTACTTACCGTTGGTAGAATTTGCTTATAATAATAGTTATCAGACGAGTTTGAAGATGGCACCTTATAAAGCATTGTATGGTCGTAAATGTCGGACGCCATTGTATTGGACTGAACTCAAGGAAAATCAGATTTATGAAGTTGATCTAATAAAAGAAACTGAAGAAAAGGTGAAAGTGATTCGATATTGTTTGAAAGCTGCTTCAGATAGACAGAAATCTTATGCGGATTTGAAACGAAGGGAAATCGAGTTTCAAGTTGGTGATAAAGTATTTTTAAAAGTGTCTCCATGGAAGAAAGTCCTTAGATTTGGACGGAAGGGCAAGTTAAGTCCGCGTTTTATTGGACCATAGGAAATAATTGAAAAAGTTGGACCGGTAGCATATCGGCTAGCATTATCACTTGAATTAGAGAAGATTCATATGTGTTCCACGTATCTATGTTACATCGATATCGTTCGGATCCTTCACATATAATTTCACTGACAGAAATTGAACTACGACCGAATATGACTTACGAAGAAGAACCAATTAAGATTTTAGCTCGAGAAGTCAAACAATTAAGAAATAAAAGTGTCGCTCTTGTGAAAGTATTGTGGCAAAAGCACAGGGTAGAAGAGACTACATGGGAACCTGAAGAAACTATGAGAAACCAATGCCCACACCTGTTTACCGGTAAGATTTTCGAGGATGAAAATTTTTAAAAGGGGAAGAGTTGTAATATCCCGAATTAGGGCCTAATCGGAATAGTGGTTTCGTGACCACAAATCCGAGATAGAAATAATTATTTTATAATTATTTTGATGTTTATGATATGATTGCATGATTGTGTGAATTTCGTGATGAAATCCTATGCCTAAAGTGCTTAAATTGAAATTAGGGACTAAATTGAATAATTTACAAAACTTGCATTCTAGGAGTTTTTAATATGAAATTGTTTTGGAATATTAATGAGGAGGTCTTAAATAGAAATTTGACCAATTTCTAAGTCTATGGACAAAAATTGGACATGGATGGAATTTTTGGAAAGTTTAGTAGTAAGGGCATTTTGGTCATTTAGTTATTAAAATGAATTAAAAACAAAATTAAAAGCCAATTTTTGTCCATCTTCTTCATTAGGCCAAAATTTCAAGGGTTCTCCATAGTTAGGGTTTGTTTCAAGCTTCCAAGCTCCATAATCAAGAGAAACGAGATTCAAGTTGCGATTGAGGGAAAAACAAAGTTTACGAAGAATAGGCTCGATTGCTAATAATTTTGTACCGAGGTAAGTTCATGAGTAAATGTAGTAACATAATTGTCTTTTTAAGCAATTTAATGTTGTTTATATGATATGATGCTTATTATTATCATGAAATGTTATGTTTTGTGGTTATTGTTGAATAATACGTAATTATGTGAATTACTTGATAAGTATGAACTATCACCGAAGTATCGATTTCGATATTCCGTGGAAGACGACAAAGATGTGTAATCGAGGAAAAAACCCGTTCGAACCTTGGGAATAGATTAGAATACAAGTGACATGTCACTAGGATATTTGAGTTTCGAACTCGTTGAGTTGAGTCCGAGTTCGTGAGATGTAACTAGGCATCCGAGCTCGTTAAGTTGAGTCCGAGTTCACTTACGGATCCGAACGCCCGAGCTCATTGAGTTGAGTCTGAGTTCACTTATGGGTGGGTCACATGGTATCTTGGCTACATAAGTTCCGTAGGCTATTGTGTTTGTCTAGCTACGGGTATGGCTCTTATGTTCATGAGATCCGCGTATTCGAATTATATTCCAATGTGTTCAACGGGTGAATCTTAAGTGAATAAGAAGAAGGCCTAAAGCGAAGGTGACATGTTGGTAAGTGTGGTAAATGAGAAAATTTGACAGGTACGTGCTTAAACCCTCAGGTTGAAAACTTGGTATGATGAAATCATAGAAAGATATTAAATACAAATGAAACATGAATGTCTTGGTGTTGTTTATGCAAATGATGTTTTATGTGGGATTGTGTGATTATGTTACTTGCTATTTGCATGTAAACTTACTAAGCATTTGTGCTTACTCCCTCCTTCTCTTTCATTGTAGTTTTGACAAGCCGGCTTAAGAATCGGGATAGGTCGAAGACTCGTTCACACTATCCGAAGGCTTAAATTGGTAAAATGGCTTGTGTATTTTGAATGTGGCATGTATGGCAAAACACTCACTTTCTGTAATTGATCTTATGATATGGCTATGGTTTGGTAAGAAAAGAGTTTGTAAATGATTAGCCATTGGAATGGCCAATCTAAGTCATATTTGATGTTATGTATGTTTAAAATGCTATTTAGTCCATGAAAATCCTTAGTAAAGTGAAAATTGCCATAAAAGCAGAATCGACAATGAAGAAGTGATGTAAATTTGAAAAATCACTAAAAATAGTAGAAATCGAATTAAATGATGAGTAAGTTATGAAATTGAAGCTTAATGAGTCTATTTTCATATGGATTAACAAAACAGGTATATAAATTATATTTTATGAGATATTTGAATTTTTGTGAAACAGGGCCAGAGTCAGAGCAGTCGAACCCTGAAACAGGGGAGACTTTAACTAATAAACTGTACTAATTGGCTTGACCAAAAATTAGTAAATATATATATGAGTCTAGTTTCAGGGAAACTTTACGGAATTGGATTTTGAGTTTCGGAACTTGAGTTATGAATTTTTAAGCGACTGTGACGCAGATTGCTAGCTTGACTGGAAATTTTAAAAATAAATTGTTTGAGCTGTTTAAGTAATGAATTAAGTCTGTTAACACCTCGTGTTCGACTCTGGTGACGGTCTCAGGTACAGGGCGTTACATAGGCCGTGTGAAAATTAGAGAGGCTACTAACTTGAATCACATGACAAGTCACATGCCCGTGTGTCTAGCCCGTGGTCGAAACTGACTTGGCCACACGGCCTTGCACACGCCCGTGTGTGCGATTGTATGGTCTGCTCAGGCTCATTTCGGAATGGCCATTGAGCAATACGACTGAGACACATGCCCGTGTCCTTGCCCTTGTGGGCAAAAATAGGCCATTTGTAAGGCCAAATTGCCACCCATAAAAGATCCTCCCTACAAGCATCAAACCAAGCACATTTGCACTATAATTTCAACCAATTTCAATACCAAAACTTACATCATTCATACCATAACATTATCAACCAAGTTCAAGCTTAATACTCATACCAAATTATACCAAAACATAAGACCAAATCATATCTAAACTTTTGTCTCATAACCTCATTTTACATCATTCAAACAGATGTTATAAGCTTACCAATATCTCAAATTTGCACATACCAAAATTTACCAATATTGGCCATCTTATTTGGTCATTTATAAACACATCACATAAGCATAATTTGCATCACATATCATATACCAAAACCAAACTATAAATTCAACCACAAACTAGCTATATCACATGGCATGATATATATATACACTTCACAACACATAATCAACTACTTTTAACCTATACATGCCATACTTCAATATATACATTTCCAAAAGGTACCAAAATAGAGTTCGATAGTGTGGTGACGATCTTCGATGATCCCTGAGCTCCCGATAGCTACGATATCTATAAAACAATGCAAACACACACAAAGTAAGCTTTCAAAAGCTTAATAAGCCATATACAAATACACTTATCAACTTAAGCATATAAATATCATAAAATACATATATTTCATGGCCAAGATACTAACATTTACCACATAGTTCACATACAATTCACATAATTCCAATCCATTTGATAATATAACATATTTTCTCATAGTTATACCATATGTTCAAGAAGGTACATGTACTTACTTTTCATTCTCAACGTAGTATACAATTCAAATGTACCTGTATAGAATAACCATTTCACATAATCATTCATATCTCAGAATGCTCGTTGAACCATTCGAAATCATAAGGATACACGAAAAACTCAAAAAGCTCGTACAATGCCAACGTCCCAGACGTGGTCTTACATGTAATCATATATCGATGCTACTGTCCTAGATAGGGTCTTACACGAAATCAAATACGATGTCATCGTCCCAGACGTGGTCTTATGCGTAAATCATAAGTCGATGCCAATACACGAAAACACATATTGGATCCTATGTCATGACCTATGTATCCTAACTATTCCTAAAGTTCGTACGGGGCTTTTCAGACGTCGAAACTTTGTCGACACTTTCTCGGATATCTTATATTCAGCCCTTATATTATCATTCATCATAATACAATGTCATATATACATGAATAAATCAATTCAGACACATTTATTTTATATCGACTTACCTAGTACGGAAATGAACGGAAACGGGTGACCATTCAATGACTTTCGTTTCCCCCCGATCTAATTCTATTTTCTTTGGTACTTGATCTATATCAATTAAAATTTAACTCCTTTATTCACCAATCATTCAAATAATTCCACAAACACGTATTTAGGGCATTTTACAAATTAGCCCGCATATTTTCAAATTTTGACACTTTAGTCCCTAATTCACAAAATCACAAAATACACAAAATCTCCTTTTACACATGCTTAGCTGAATTTTTTATGGAGTTCATACAAGTCCATATATTTCATTTATTTCACATTTTAGTCCCTCAATATACAAATTTCACAATTTAGCCCATTTTACTCAAATTCATTAAAAATTCGAAGACAAAATATACTAACACAAAACATATCTTTCATTTACTAACATCAAACTTCATAAAACTCATAGTTTCATCAATGGCTCAACTCAAAATCATTAAAAAAATCAAAAATTAGGGCATGGGCTTGATAGAATACAGTGCAACGATTACAAAAACGTAGAAATTATCAAAAACGGAACAAAATTCATACCTCAATTGAACTTTAGCATAGCAGAACCCTAGATGGTTCTTTTTATTTTCTTTTCCTTTGATTTTTGGTTGAGGAAGACTTAAAATGAACTAATTTTAGCCTTTCTTTTATTTAATTCATCATTTATACACAGATTACCATTATGCCCTTAATTAATAAACATTTAATTCATTAACATATAAGGTTATTAATGTCCACTCATACTTCTAATGGTCAAATATCAACATAAGGACTTTTCATTTCCAAAGACATATCAAACATGCACTTTAACAATTAGAAGGCCACTTTTACAATTTACGTGATAACGTCCTTTTATCAAATTGAGCACAAAAACAATTAAATTTTCATACGAAACTTTCACACATGCTAAGTCACAAATCATAAGCACAAAAAATAATATTAAAATATTTTTCTGACTCTGATTTGTGGTCCCGAAACCACTATTCTGACTAGGGTCTAAATCGAACTGTTATATAGGCATTTTACAAATTAGTCCTTACATTTTTACATTTTGACAATTTAGTCCCTAATTGACAAAACCATAAAGTACACAAAATCTCCTTTTACACATGTTAGGCTGAATGTTCATAGAGTTCATATAAGCCCACATATTTCATTTATTTCACATTTTAGTCCCTCAATTTACAAATTTCACAATTTAGCCCATTTTACTCAAATTCATCAAAAATTCAAAGACAAAACATGTTAACTCAATACATATCTTTCATTTACTAACATCAAGCTTCATAAAACTCATAATTTCATCAATGGCTCAACTCAAAATCATCAAAAATTTTAGAAATTCAAATAGAGGCTAGCTAGAACACTTAACAACGATCACAAAAACAAAAAAATCATCAAAAACCGAACAAAGCTCATACTTTAATTGATGCTTGAACTAGCCGAACCCTAACTTTCTCTTTATCTTTTCTTTTTCCTTGTATTTTCAGTAATATGAGATGATAATGGCTTTGTTTCATGTTTTGTTTTAATTTAATTAACATTAACAAGCCATTTACATATTTAACCTTTTTATTTTCATTATAATTCCACTATCTCATGTCCATCTATGTCATTTAATAATAACCATGGTCTATTTGCATCATAAGGACATCTCATTTTAAGAGAGATAGCAATTAAGCACTTTAACAAATAGAACACATCTCATTTATGCTTTCAAAATTAAGCACACAATCGATTATTTTTTGATATGAAACTTTCAGACATGCTAAACCACGTACTATAAACATAGAAAATAATATTTAAATATTTTTCTAACTCGGATTTTTGGTCCCGAAACCACTATTCTGACTAGGGTCTAAACCAGGCTGTTATAGCTAATCTTAAGTAAATAAAAAATAAAAAAATGTATATGCCTTTGATATGATCAATTGTGGTTTGATTAATTAGATTCGGCTTATGATGGTAAATATGCTTATATATTATGCTTGAATGTTTGATCATATAGGTTCGGTTGTATATGGCTCTTTGGATGGTTGAAAGTTTTATGTTTGGACATAATTTATAGCAAGCGAAATAGGCATAATGTGTTTAATATTGGTATTCGTAAATGGTTCAAATAGATATGGTCATATGCGCATAAACTTAGGATGAAGTGAGAGTAGGTATATTTGGTTTTGAAATGATGTTTATTATTGAATATATATATGTCAAGTATGCCATATGGATAATTTAACTTAGTTTAATATGCATAACATGTGCATTTGTATAATTATGAATTAGGTAATCGAATGGGATTTTATTGATTTGGTAAAGTCACTTTATGTTAGTACATGTTTGAATTTATTTAAAGTTTACAAATGTTATGAATGTAATGAAGGTTTGTTTTGGGTTGTGTTATGACCAGTAATGCCTCGTAACCCTATTCTGGCGATGGATGCAGGTTAAGGGGTGTTACAGCTCCAATCAGGTGTAACAACTCCAATCAGGTGTAACGATTATTGGGGCTAAGATTATCTATTTTTTCAGATCTTTAGAAGCTTCCAAACGTGCTTTTTTGAAATCAAACATTGTATCTTCCTCTAACAACAAACACAACGGTTTAGAAATTTTTGAGAAATCTTTGATAAACCTTAGGTAAAAATCGGCATGGCCTAAGAAACTTCTAACTCCTTTCACATTAATTGGGGCTGGTAATCTTTCAGTTACGTCTACCTTTGCTTTATCGACTTCAATTCCTCTTTTTGAGATTTTATGCCCTAAGACAATCCCTGCTTTAAGCATATAAAATGACATTTTTCCCAGTTAAGGACAAGATTCATCTTTTCACATTTCTTCAATACCTTAGCCAAATTACTCAAAAAAATATCATAAGTGTTACCAAAAACAAAAAAATCATCCATGAAAACCTCAACAAAATTTTCAACCATATTTGTGAATATTGCCATCATGCATCGTTGAAATGTTACAAGTGCATCGCATAAACCAAAAGGCATTCGCCTAAAAACAAATGTACCATATGGACAAGTAGAGGTTGTTTTATGTTGGTTCTCCGGAGCTACAACTATTTGGTTATATCCCGAATAGCCATTTAAGAAACAATAGAATTCATTACCTACCAGTCAATCTAACATCTGATCCATAAAAGGCAACGAAAAATGGTCCTTCTGAGTAGCTTTATTCAATTTTCTATAATCAATACAGATTCTTCAACCAGTAACAGTTCTCACTGGAATCAACTCGCTATGCTCATTCTCAATAATCATGATTCTACCTTTTTTCAGCACACATTGCACAGACTTACCCACGAACTATCTGAAATAGGATAGATGATTCCTACATCTAACCATTTGATCACTTCTTTTCTCACAACTTCTTTCATAATCGGATTGAGCCTCTTTTGCCCATCAATTCGTGCTCTTTCACCTTCTTCTAAAATAATTTTATGCACGTAAAAAAATGACTTATACCTCGAATATCAGCTATGGTCCAACCAATTACTTTCTAAAATTTCTTTGGAACAGCAATTAGTTACTCCTCTTGATCTTTCGTTAGTTTTGCTAAAATAATCACAGGCAAAGTGGAACAGGCACCTAAATAAATGTATTTCAAACTGGAAGGAAGTACCTTTAGTTCGAGTTTAGGTGGTTCTTCAATTGACAACTTGGGTTGCACAAATTCTCTGACTTCTAACTCTAACGGTTCAAACTGTGTGGATTGAATAAAATTTCTTGGATAGGCTTCAATCAAATCCATGTTTTCTTCACCTTTTTCATCCTCCAAAGGGTCAAGATCCGAGGCTTTCTCCAATGGATCTTCAAAATTGCTTTCCACAGAAACCAAGGTTTCTATCTCTTCCATAATTGAACACCCTTTTGCCGGATTGGGAAATTTCATCTTTTTAAGAATGTTAAAGGTCATCTTGAACTCGTATGGTGAGTTCACCTTTCTACACATCAATTAACGTTCTTCCCTTGGGTAAGAAAGGTCTCCAAAGGATGATCGACACTTCCTTATCTGCTTCAAAATCTAAGACAATGAAATCAATAGGAAAAATAAATTTATCAACTCTTACCAAAACATCATCGATCTTTCCTTCGGGATATGCTAAAGATCGATTCGCTAGCTGAAGCGTCACAGTTGTAGGTCTTACTTCACCTATCCTTAGCATCTTGAAAATAGACTTAGGCATCAAGTTGATACTCGCTCTTAAGTCACACAAAGATTTACCACAGTAAGATTCACAAATGTGACAGGGTATAGTAAAGCTTCCTGGGTCTTTCAATTTCGGTGTCAATTTATTCTGTTGGAACGCACTGCACTCCTTTGTCAAGGCAACAGTCTCATACTCACTCAGTCATTTCTTTTTGAACAGTATATCCTTCATAAAGTTCACATAATTCGGCATTTGTTCTAAAGCCTCTACCAACGGAATATTGATGTGTAACTGCTTCAAAACATCCAAAAACTTCTTGAATTGCACCTCCTGTTTCTGCTTGTGTTGCTATAATATTTGCAAATATGGAGGTGATGGAACTTTCGGTTAAATCAGATAACTCTTCTGAGTAGGTAAATCTGCATCCGAAGAAGATGTTAAAGTATCTGAATTCACTATGTTAGGATTTACCTTGTTAGTCTTTGCAGATTTTGATTCCTTTGGTGTAGGAATTTCTATAGCTGGTTGATTCTTCTCAACGGGCTTATCTTCGACATCAATCAATTGGGGTTCCAAAATTTTACCACTTCGCAAAGCCAGTGCCATGATATGTTCTTTACCCAAATTTCTTGGATTCTCAATATCGCTCGGCAAGGTTCCTTACGGTTTATTATGAAGCTCTGTAGCTAACTGACTCATTTGGTTTTCCAAAATTTTCAATGTTCCTACTTGGCTTTGGATCAAAGCATCATTCTTTACCATGTACGCTTTCAACAAGTTCTCCATACTGTTTGATGCCTTAGCTTGAGGTGGTTTTTGAGCTTGCTAATTAAACCCTTGAGATTGGTTGGGTCTATGCTGCAAGAAGTTGTTTTTCAGTCCGTTTCCTTGGTTGCTCGAAGAAAAGATAGGATGATTATGCTATGAAGGATTATATGTAACACCCTTATCCTGTAACTGTCGCTGGAATAAGAAAGGGGAGTCACCGGACAGACAGAGATTTTAGAGTAACACAGATTCACAAATATCAAATAATATCAATACATAAATATTCATCCACAATTCATCCATTAAAATGGTCTATGAGACCTAAAATGTACATTTAGGGAAGGTCGAAACTAAACCGAACCCATTCAGAAATTGCAGAACTTAATCAATATTTTCAAAACTAACCAAGTCACACGCCTGTGTGACTAGGCCATGTGACTCACACGGGCACAAGACACACCCATGTGGTCCAACCGTGCCAAAAAGAGGTCCTATACTGACTTTTTAACACGGCCAACAGACACGGTCGTGTGCCATGACCGTGTAAAGTTTAGCTAGCAACTGACTTTCTCACAGGGCCATAAGGCACGCCCGTGTTCCCTGGCCGTGTGGCACAATGTAGGCTTGGTTTAAGCCAATTTTCCACCCCATATGGTTTGAATCCTACAAACATTAATATGAAACAAGTATACCAACATTTCCAACCAATTTATTGCTAAAATATGAACAAAACACATTAGAACATAGCACATTAAGACATACACCAAAACAATACACAAATATATCATTTGCTAGCCAATTCAAATGGCATAACTTGCATTCTAGCTTATACATGCCATACATAATTATGTACATTTTTGAAAATACCAAAAAGAGTTTGATGGTGTGATGACAATCCTCGACTATTCCCCAGCCTTCAGTAGAAACGATAACTGTAAAACAGACAGTAAGCATACAGAGTAAGCTACGACGAGCTTAGTAAGCCAAATACAATTGGTTTAATTACATAAAGCATATATATGTAGTTCAAAACAACAATAAGAATCCATAGCTATTTCTCAGAGTTGTTCATAAACTTAACCATGCTCATTTGCTTGTAAGCATATCATATTCATTTCCATGACTTCCAAACCTACTTCGCAGAAACAGAGTCTTTCATATTCAGAACTTAAGTACAATACAAATGTACCTGTAGGAATTATATATTTCATAACCAATACTTTATCATCGGAAATCCAGAAATGGAATAAATATTCACAGACAAGTACAATGCCAACGTCCCAGACGTGGTCTTACATGTAATTCAGTATGGATGCCTCTATCCCAGACAGGGTCTTATACAAAAACAGATACGATGCTGATGTCCCAGACATGGTCTTACACGTAAATTTCAAATAGATGCCAGTGTCCCAGACACGGTCTTATACGATAATCTAGATCCATACCAACATTATTTTATCAGGCTTTCAAGGCCATCCAATACAGATAACAATTTATAAACATAGAATTTAATCAACTTAACACATAAGTGTAGTTTGACTTACATCGTATGGATTTCGGACGAAAATGAGTCGACTATTCGACTACCTTGGACTTCCTTGATCTAAGTCTGATTTTCTTTGTTCTTGATCTAATACAATACAAATTCAACCATTTAATCATTCATTTCATTCAATTTAATTCATATACACATATTTAAGGCACTTTACATTTTAGCCCTTATATTTTCACACTTTGGCAATTTAGTCCATTTTTCACAAAATCACCAATATGTAAAATTTCTTTGCAACAAGGGCTAGCAAAATTTTCATGGCTTCTATATAAGCCCATACAACATGTTTAATTTACAAATTAGTCCTTTAAAACCTCATTTTTACAAATTAGCCCAAATAGCTCATTTCATCAAAAATTCAAGAACAAAACATGATAATCTAACATATATATTCCATAATTCATATAAGAGCACTACAAAGCTCATATAATCATCAATGGTACATTTTATAATCTTCAACAAAAATAGAAATTTAGACATGGGTTTTGAAGAACGCAAAGCTACGATTACAGAAATGTAGAAATTATCAAAAATTGAGCAAAAACACATACCTAATTAATGCTTGCAAGTGCCGAAACCCTAAAGCTCTATTCCTTCCTATTTTATTTTATTTTCGAAAAGAATGCATGAAGAAATGGCTTATTTCATGCCCTTAATTTACTTTAATTCATTTAATACACCATTTACCATTTTGCCCTTCATTAATAAATCATTAAAACTTACCTAACAAGTCCATAATTGTCCACCATTAACATAAATGGTAAATTTTACATGCAAGGACCCATATTTTAAAAGTGAAGCCAAATAGGTGCTTTAACATCTAGCACTCAACTTTTACACTCTACGCGATTTAATCCTTTTTCATAATTAAGCACAGAAACAGACAAATTAAATCACAGAAATTTCACAGATGCAAATTATCATATCATAGACACAGGAAATAATATTCAAATATTTTTCAGACTCAAATTTATGGTCCCGAAACCACTATTCCGACTAGGGTCAAAATCAGACTATTACATTATAGAAGTTGGGCTGGGGTCCTTGTCCACTCCTATTTTGATGTTGGTTCCCCACATAGTACATTGACTCGTGATTTGATGAAAAATTCTCAAAAGAATGACCTTCCCCATAGTACATATAGGAAACTACTTCAAATGGACTTGGTGGCTAAGCTGCAAAATTTTAGCACTATTAGAGGTAAACTATTTTAACATAGAGGAAATAGATGATACCTGAGCCGATAACGAAGTGAGGGCATCAACTTCATGAACTCCGGCTACACGTCTTCCTGAAGTTGTTCGATTTGTTGGCCATTGATAGTTATTAATCGCGATCCTCTCAATGATCTCATAAGCCTCATTATAAGACTTAGATAAAATTGCACCATTTGTAGAAGCATCTACCATCAATCTTGTATGTGCATTAAGACTGTTATAGAATGTCTCCAACTGGATACAATGATGAATCCCATGATGAGGACACTTACGAAGTAACTCTTTGAACTGCTCCCAAGCCTCATACAAAGATTTGTCGTCCAATTCTTGGAAAGTTGTGATCTCGTTCCTCAATTTAGTGTTTTTTTAGGCTATCTCTCTTCTAATTCTTGCCATGTAATATGGAACTTGGTGGTATTGAATTGAGCCATACTCATGCTCGATCTCGCAACGAGTATAGAAACAACTTTAGCCTCAGTGCGTCTTCAGTCACACCGGCTATCTTGAATGAATCACTCACCTCCATAAACAATCGAATGTGGAGATTTGGATCTTCCATGGGCATACCATTGACTTGGCCCACTGTTTGGAGAATTTGAAACATCATTGGTTTCAATTCAAATTGGGTTGCCTTAATATATGGCCTTCTAATTCCTGGATTTAACTCAATGAAAAGTGGCACAACATATTGTCTAATGCATCGATCCCTATCATCGGCAATGAGGATAGGATTTCGCACACGATTGGCTTCATTACCTTGGACTTGATTCTGATTTCCAAGGTCCATCTTGACTTGTCTTTGACCTATTCGTTCACGTCTTCTTTATCTAAAAGTTCTCTCAATTTTAGGGTTTATAGGGAGTAAATCAATAATCCAATCTGTGCTCATAAACACCTGAAAAGAAAATCACAAAATTAAAAAGAATAAGTTAGTAATGTTAGAAATAAATCAAATTGAAAATAAATAATTTCATGAAAGAAATAACTATGGCAACAGTTAACAATCCCCGATAACAGCACCAAAAACTTGTAATGCGTAGGATTGTGCAAGTGTACACAGTCATTATCAAGTAATAAGTAAGTATCGAGTTATCGTCTCCACAGGGATTGTATTTGTGCTAAGTCACCTAATTTGTAAAATTATATTAACAATTTGGTAAATAAAAACAGAATATAGTTGAGAAGTGATGATTAAACTAAATGCAATGATCCCTAATGCAAATTATCCTAAATATGCAAACTATATGAATAAAATAGATTTTAGCAAAATTAAACACAATTTGCAACAATTATAACATAAATAAACTAGGACAATTACTTTAAGTAAAATCAATTTATTATCAACATGCTTAATAACATTCAGAAAAACACTCCATGGCAACTCGATCTTCCATGAGTTTGGAAACCACATTAGGTCCTTTCGGAATCCTTTACTTAGTAAATACGCATTTTACTGATCATTATTTACTAAGGGTTTCTTAGCATTCGTGTGAGGTAACAGGGACATGTTAGGCTTGAAACAGTTTAATCACACAAATCTAAAAACTATGTAGATAACAGAGCTTGGTTAGTGTTGTTATGCAACCTGCAATTTAATCGGGTTAGGATCTAAATTGAGCATGCATATTTCAATTATGCGTCCACTAGCAATCGTCAAGTTAGGATCATTCAGCTAATTCAGGTGCATTTCAATCACGTATGAACAAAATACAGACTTGATTTTAATTGAAAACATGATCGATTGAGGTACAAACATTATAAGCATGAATCAAATAAATATTATTTAATTAAAGCAATCATCCTAGCTTAAATAAAATAAAGCTAAAATTGTTGTAAACAAGAACGAAGAACACATAGCAAACATATTTAAATTAAATCAAAGAAAGGAAAGCTTAAACCCAAATGAAAGTGGCTGTCACCTAAGACTCTGACTAACTAGGCTCCTTCGCTTCTTTGCTTTGCTTCTTTGCTGTTGGCTCTCCAAGGTGGCCGACCAAGGGCTCTTTATGATGCTTAATTATTAAAATCTCTATGAAGATATGATGCTAGGCATGGGGAATGGAAAAGGCTAAGAGAATTTGGAGAGAAAAGAGAATGGTGAATGATGAGGGATGATGAATGAGGGAATGAAGGGGGTCATATTTATAGGTGACGAGAGGTGGGTAGTTTGCTAAAAATAGCTAGGTTTAGTCTCTTCAAATCTCTTCCTTGGATGGTCTGCCACAATTAGTGGAATTTGAGCTGATTTTTGCTTGATTTTTAAGCAAATTTAATGCCATAATAACTCAAGATTGAGACTCGGTCAATCGTAAATCTTCGGCCAAATCTTTAATTTCTTCAACAATGCAAGGACCTTGTGTAATTAAACCAAAAAGTGGCTTAAAAGAACAGCCATGTATAGCCGAATTTGGGTTGACTTGATCTTCAATTTGGACGATTTTGTAATCCAACAAAACTATCAAACCTGTCCAAAATAAATTAATAAGTTAAAGGACCAAAGAATAAAATTTAACCAATTTAAATAATTAATTAAAACCCAAATTATTAATGAAATATCTTAAAATGAATTATTAAATATAATTTTATATTTTATTATTTAATTTAATCATGCATGGCCCATTTTATGTATTAAAAATATAATATGCTTACATCAATATAACATAAGCCATTTTATGCATGGAAACTATATAATAAAGCATAAAATCACATTTTAATAATTTCTATGTCCTAATTTCATATTTTCACATATTTCATTAATTTATTAAACAATTACTTAGTTTTAACAATGAATTTAAGTAAAAGGTGATAAATTACATTGGAAAATTTCTATATATTTTCAGTTTACAATTATCACAACCTTACCTTAGTTTAACTTAGGCATTTCACAACATTGGTCACCTTTTCTTAACATAACACATGTGTACATATATATATCATAATAATCTACTTAGTCATACCAAAATGAACCATTACTAGCCATTCTAATGGCTAGGTTACAAAATAACATTTCCAACAACTATTGGCCAAATTGTCCTATACATGCCATTATACCAAAATGATTTTACTAAGTATACCCAAAATGACTAGTTGATAGTATGACGATTCTCCAGCGATCTTCAACCCTCGCGAGCTTTCGAGCACTATAAAACAAGGGAAAATAAAACGGAGTAAGCATTACATGCTTAGTAAGTTCATACGGAAACTAAACTTACCAATCTTGCTTATTAAATCTAGGCATACAATGTTATGTTTCCATCCATTTGTCTAAATTGCCTAATCACATACATTCAATCAAACATGTTAGTCACCAAAATATTCATATCAATCAAGTAACATAGATGAGCTCATCAAGCAATATTCTTTAAAGTCATTATCATATCATCTCAAGATTTTCATGCCATGTCAAGAGTTCTATGTCCATTGAATCATTCAATTCCAATCGATGCTCAAGTAGTACACTCAAAGTGCACGATTCAATAATCCATCAATTCCTTACTCAATGGTACCCCTTAGGGAATTTAACCAAGAAACACTCTCTCGAGCCACATATCGTATAACATGAATACCAGTCTAGGCTAAATCCTTTCTATAGCAAGGTCAATGGGATTACTCGTCCGAGCTAAATCCCGTCCGCAACAAATGCAGGACCTTATTAGTTTCGAAAAGCATATATAATCATTGTAATTTAATATTCAATCGGGATTTAAGCCATTTTTCATCATTCCAAGCATGTATTAAATTTCTCTTATAACCTTCAAGTAATGTACATCAATATAAATCACATTCCATACAACACAACATTCAATTAAACATATTTACATGCCAAATTAAGTTACACAAACTTACCTCGACACTTGTTTGCGTAAAAAGTGTACTAATCCGTAACCTTTTCTTTTCCTTGATCTAACCTCAAATTAGTGTTGTCAAGATCTATATTAATGGATTTAACCATCAATTTCACACATTTCATATTCAAATGGACTCAATTTACGTCCTAGGCAAAATTACCATTTTGCCCCTAACTTTTTCATAAATTTTGATTTTGTCCCTAAGCCGGGAAAACGAAACTTGTGCAAATTACTCCCTATTTCAAGCCTAACCAAAGCCCCATTACAAAATTTCCAGCACAAGTATTCATAAAATTTTAGAATTTTTCGTCAAATTTTACAACTTTTCATTTTAGTCCCTAAATCATGTTTTCATCAAAAATCACGTGTAAAAGTTGTTTATCTATCAATAATCTTTCATTTTCTACCATAAATTTCTAATTTCCAGCATAAACATCCATGACCCATTTTTCATACCTTGATAACTTTTCAAATTAATCCCTCAAATAGAGAAATTAAGCTATCCTAGTTTCAAAAATACCAAAATTACTAAAAACGGGACAAGAAAATTTACCCAATTAGGCCTTGAAAGTTTCTTTTCTCTCACCTAGGGTTTCCATGTGTTTTTAGGTTGAAGATGATGAAAATAAGATTATATTTTCTTTTATCTTCTTTTAATTAATTTAATTATTTCAAATTCCAATTTAGTCCTTGACCTTTTCTAATTTTTCCATGAAGGAGTCACCAAGAATCTACATACTTTTCTTTAATGGTCTAATTACCATATAAGGACCTCTAGATTAGAATTCCATACCTATTTAATTTTTATAGCTACTAGAATTCAACTATCGCATTTTATGCAATTTAGTCCTTCTCGTAATTAAGCACTTAATCGATAAAATTTTCGTATCAAAATTTTCACATGACATGCCTATTACATTACGAACCATATAATGAAATAAAAATAAACCTTAATTTTAAATCAGATTTGTGGTCCCGAAACCACTGTTCCGATTTCATTGAAAAAAATAGACTGTTACATTTCCCATAGCAAAAATGGTTAGTGTATATGTGCTTAGGCATTTGACTAAATTGTTGGGTTATGCTATGTTTATCTTACATATTTTGTGATTAAACGGTAAGTTGTGTTTTAAGTTATACAAACTTGCTAAGCTTAAATGCTTACTCTATGTTATTTTTCGTGTTTTATAGTGCATCAGAAGCTCGTTCAAGTTGGAAGCTTGTCGGAGCTATATCACACTATCCATGGGCTCATTTGGTACTTTCAGTTGTTTAATTTTGGTTATAATAGCATGTATAAGTATTGTGATTAATGTTGGCAATGTGTTTGGTTGTTGGAAATGACCATTTAGCTTGGCTTATGATTTAGCACTTTGATGACGATATGAGCTTAGTTCAAGGCATGTAAATATTAGCCTTATAATCGTTGATGAATGACTTAATATGGTTGAATGATAGAAGATGAAATCATGGTTGAATATGCATAGTATATATGGCTTGTAACTTGTTGGAAATGTTGAGAAATGGTACTTTGTTTGAATGGCTTAAATGATTATAGATGCCAGTGGTTGAATGGCATGATTATACCATTTGGTATATTTTGGCAAGTAAATTACATGATATGTATTGATGCAAATATGTGTATAAGTTAGTTGATTATTTCGTCAAATTAAATACATGGTTAGACATGTTTATAAATTGTCATTTGAGGTGCCTAAGGGCATATTGGTTGTATGATGTTATTGTAACACCCCAATCCCGTATCCGTCGTCGAAACAAAGTTATGGAGTACTACTGAAACTTTCAATACATTTTCAGATAATTTACAATAATTACTATTCAATTTCTAAAATTATTCATAACATCCCTTAAATAGACACTTGAGGCCCAATATGAAGTTTAATGTAACACCCCAAACCTGGCCCAGACGTTATGGCCGAATTCAGCGTGTCACACTGAAGTGTTTTAGTGAAAACTGTGTTTTCATCGAAAACCCTTCTTAAAATAAAAGAAACCCTAATTAACTAAAAATAAACCTTTCAGTTACGAAAGCCTTGTTTAAAACATTTTATTTTTTAAAAAAAAACTTAGTTGCGGAAACGAAGAAAACATACTATAATTTAAGAAATCCATGTTCAACTTCTCGTAATTACAATGAAAATAATAATAATAATTCAAGTAATAATAACATAATGAAAAACTTATTACAATATGATCTGAACACACTTAAAAATAAATAAAAACTTAAATGCTTAAAAAAAACCCAAGTCCGTATTATCTTGCTAGCTAGCCACCCAGAGTCCCTCCAAACATCAAACCTTCTACTGAGCATCACCTGAAAATAAAAATAAAAGAGGGGCTGAGTTTTTGCAAACTCAGTGTGTACAACCTTCGATGAAAAACAAGTATTCAAAGAGAAATCGTCAAACATGCAATGCAATCCCATCCAAATTATTCATCCGCTACACACCAGCTCTGTCCCCCGTCACACCATGTGGGGATATAGATATTGACCCACCTAGCCCACACACCAATGGTAGCCCGGTTGCGGAACTACCTTCATTTACATATTGGGCTTTAAAAGCCATCAGTGGATCCACGATTGTCAAGCAACCATGTGATCCTCATATACTTCCTCTGTTACATAGTTCCCACCCATATGCAACCTAAGCATAACATCATATGTATGCATGTCACATCCATAAAACTTACATTCAACACCTAGAGGTATTTTGGTCATTTTCACCCTTAGGGGCGTTTCGGTAATTTTCCCTTAATTATGGTTTTCACTTACCTTGATCCGTTAACAAGTCCCATGAGCTAAGATGAATGAATACTATGCACCAGGTAGGATTCCAAAGAAGAGGAGGTGGGTCATTAAGATTGCTTAAGTACCAAGCTCTCCCTAGATCTAATCCCAGACATGCATATACCCGTTGCCATACCTTAATCCTTTGACTTGTCCACGGTCGCAATATATTAATTAAATCTTATGTAGTTATCATATACTAGGCCCAAAACCCCTTACAGTGCCCAAACAAATGCACATACATGTATCTGGCCCATTAAGCCCAATCATATTCATATGGCCCATTAGGCCCAAATGACATTTATATGGCCCATTAGACCCAAATCAGATTTATATGGCCCGTTAGGCCCAGTCACATTTATATTCATGCTCACATAAAAATTCCTATCACATAGCATCAATATTCAGTTTTTGCCTATTATGGGCCCAATAGCCCATTAGGCCCATTTACCCCATTCTGGCCCTTATGTCCAAATCACAACCCAAGTCCACAGAATCGCCCGTACGTCTCAGGCAACCTATTGGTCTCCCCCTTACGAGTGCTTGCGCACTCGCAAGACTACCATAGCCAAACTTTTGTCTTTTCGGTATTTTGGCTTTTGTCGATTCATAATGTGTGTGCAGTGTATGTACACACCTAGTAAGCAACCGTGCTACGATTCCCTTAGTCACCAACCTACAAACGCTATCACCCTTCAATTAATCGTATGCTTAATACATATTTTACCTAAAAATCGAAACCTCACCTTAACTTTACCTTGAACACCAATCTCTAATAGCTTTTCCTTGATCACGTACTCCCTAGATCTACATTAACCTTACTGATTAAAACCAAATACTAGGGGACTAGCATCCAACATAATTCACCCCCTTATCTCACTTAAGACCATTCGGCCAACCTTAGCCAATGAGAGAAGAATACTTACCAAAACCACAAAAAACCTAAGAAGCAATTCGGTAAAGAGCTAAAACTCGAGATCCGATACTAATTCCCTACTAAAGTTTATTAGAAAGAGTGAGGGAGGGGATTAATCAGTATTAACAGTACTAGCTGAAAAAGAGATAAGGTACTTACACCAAAAGAAGTAATCAGCCCAAGAGAGATTCGGCTTCCAAACTAATATGGTGAGTATGGTTTATTTGGCACAAATTAAAGAAAAGGGTAGAAGAAGGAATCTACTAATCCAAAGGGTAAATCAAAAGAGATCTGAGGAGAGAAAGCATGGCAAAAGAATCAGCTAGTAAAGATGGAAAGGCCAATCGGCACTAAAAAAAAATGAAGAATTTGGCATTAGCCTAAGATCCCAAACTCAGCATATATTTATAGCCCCTAGCCAAATTGCCTAACCCTCAATTCTCCATTCGGCTCCATCACTTCCCCCTTCTCATCTCCTCTTTTTTCTCCCTGATAACTCCCCAATCTATTTCCTAAATTTTCTCTTCTGAACACTCCTCTTAGAGTCCATCTTCATGCCACTTCCAACCTTCTAGAAGGCCAAAATTAAACTACTAAAAATACTAAGCTAGGATTCGAACCTCGGATCTCCTTGCTATCCACTAACGCTACCTCCCTACACCCTAAGTGGCGTCGCTTAGCCACTCCTCCACAAGGCTTTTTGATGCCATTTTCCCCTATCTTTATTTAAAAACCCAACTACTCCCAACCCTGATTCTTTCAATAATTAAATTAAAATTCCTCCACCACAAAACTCGAACCCAGAAATTGTAACAGCCCAGTTTAGACCCTATTTGGAACAGTGGTTTTGGGACCACAAATCCGAGCCAGAAAAATATTTAAAAATTATTTTATGTGTTTATTATGTGTGAATTTATATCTGTAAAATCTTCGTGTTTTAATTTTATCGTTTGGGTATCCGATTAAATAAAAGGACTTAATCATGTAAAAAGAAAATTTGATGGTTTATAGTATAAGGGCCGAATTGTTAGTGGCTTTTTAAATTGAAGTATTTAAGTTGTAATTAGTCATTTGATTACTAGTGGGACGGTGGTAAGTATATACCATATGGTTTTATAATATTTTATTAAAGATATATATATGTGTGTAAATTAAATATTATTTTATATTAAGGTGTAATATATATTATAAGACATAAGCGTGAAAGCCATATCATGTGCATTAGCTTATTGTTTGGTTGGTGAAGGATATATATATATTATATGATTTTATTATTATTTCAAATGTAAAAACTAAAATTATAAGCTTTATAATATAAAAGATATTATAAAGTAAAATATGAGTGGGCATATGTTTTATTTCACCCATGCCAAACAAAAGAAAAGAAAAAGAAATAAGGAAGCTTAGGTTCGCCAACTCCCAAGCTCAAATACAAGGTTCGTTCTTTGTCGGTTTTGATAATTTTACGTTTTTGAGATCGTTGCTTGAGTACTTCAAAACCCATGCTTAAAATTTGAATTTTGATGAATATTTTGAGTTATGCCATTGATGGAAGCTTGTGATTTTTATGGTTTGATGGTGAAATATGAAAGATAGGTGTTGGGTTAACATATTTTTGTATTAGAATTTTTGATGATTTTGAGTAATTAGGACTTAATTGCAAAAATAAAAATTTGAGAGACTAAAATATGAAATTGATGAAATATATGGACTTGTATGGGTATGGGTAAAATTCGGCCCAACATGGGTATATTGAAATTTTGTATATTTTGTGTTTTGTGCAAAAGGGATTAAATTGTAAAAATTGTAAATGTCAGGGTAAAATGGTAATTTGCCCATTTATGTGTTTTTGAACTAAATTGAATGAAAATATGTTTGAATGAGCTTAATTTGAATATTTTTAGATCAAGAACCAAAGAAATCGGATTTGGACTAGGGAAAAACGAAAGTTGTCGACTAGTAGCTCCGTCCCGTTTTAAGACGTCTGAGGTAAGTTTATAAGCAAATACACATGCCTAAATATAGTTAAATGTTAAGTATATATGCTGGTATATAATATATGAATTTATACTTGTAAATGCCAAATGTGTATGAGTTTGAAAACTATGTTCGAGCTTTCGATTCGACCGAGTTAGGATGTTCGAAAGCCCTGTATGAATCTTAGGAATAGTTAGGATACATATGTCATGACACAGGATTCCAACATTTGTGTTCCTTGGGTATGATTATTGAACCGAAAGTTAAAGGGTAGGTGTACATTTTGTTCTTATATTCGAATGAAGCAATTGAATTGCTAATGTGATATGTTATGTGAAATGTGTTAACATGTGAATAAATAAGCAAGACACTGGAAATGTATCCGGGCTAAAGACCCGCAGGCTTCGTGCTGGAAATGTATCCGGGCTAAAGTCCCGCAGGCTTTGTGCTGGTAACATAATTTCGGGTTTTATACCTAGCAGGCCAAGTGCCGATGAATTTGATAAAAGTATACAATTACAAGATCCTACACTAAGTTGACAAATTGAAAGTGCATTACATATTAAGTTGGCCAGGTACGTATCATGTACTCGTATGTGATTTGATTTGAATTAAATTATAAGTATATAAAGTGATGCATCTGTGAATAAGTGTTATGACTATATATGTGATCGTGATATATTCGGTAAATGTGTGAAGTTATGTGAAGTCAGTCTATGTTTATATTCAAATCTAAACACTTGGTCCTTGTGGAAAGATTTGTGGAAGTATATGATTTATTTTTAGGTGATTACGATCGTGGAAAATTAAATGTGAATATAATTTTGTACTTTATTCGTTTCAATGAAACTAAAGCTGTTAGTGAAGCATTTTAATGCCTATGTTATTTGAGTTTGATCTTGAATGACATGATATACATGTTTAGATAATTTGAATGCAAGGAATGTGTGAAAGAGCAAATTGTAATAAATCTGCTTGAGACAGCAACAGTAGTGTGATTTTGGAAAATCACCATAAATTGTGGAAATTGAATTAGAAGCTGAATAAATTATGTAATTAAAGCATAATGAGTCTAGTTTCTTATAAAAGAAACCTTGTAAGCAAAGGAATTGTAGATAATGAGATATTTGAAGTGGCGCAAGATAGAGTCAAAATGACCTTGAAATCCCCTGTTCTGATTTTAGAAAATCATTGTAAATTGTACAATGATGATTATAAGATAAAATTTATACAATTAGACTCCTTAATGAGTCTAATTTCAAATGAAATAAACAATAACATAATTCCAATTCTGTATAATGAGAAAATTAATTTGTAGTGAAGAGTGGTCAGAATAGTCAAACAGTGAAACAGGGGAAACTTCAATAAAAATCCGGTATTGATTGGTCAAACCAAAAATTCTGAAAATTTGATGTATGGAAGATATGTGAGTCTATTTTCAGGGAAAATTAACGGCACTTGATTTGGAGTTTCTTAGCTCCAGTTATAAATAATTTAGTGACTGTTGCTCAGGAAGACAGCTTGTAGTGAATTTGTGATTTTGTTGCAAACATGGTTAAAACTAGTTAATAAGATGCTTTTCGAGTTCTTATGATCTTATTTGTGAATTGAATATTTGGTTTTAATTGAATATTTGTGAATTTGCTAAATATGCATTATGTTCATGGATACTTGGCCAAAATGGCAATTACTTAGGAATGATTTCTTGAAAATTTGAAATAATTGATCTATAAGTAAATTAATTATTTGCATTGCTTAAAACTTACTAAGCATTGAAGCTTACTCCGTGCTCTCTTTTCCATTTCTTATAGGTTTATCCTTTAGTTCGAGTTGGAAGAGCCGGAGATACATCACACTATCGAGTCATTATGTGAGTTGAGAAGATTGTATATCATCATGGTTTAAGGCATGTATAGGATAGACTATAGGTAAAATGATATTTTGACTTTGTATACATTATAGCCATGCGAAGATGGCTTGCTCATTTTGTTTAGAGAAGCCTTATAATTGAACTAATGTGTTGATAATTTATGTCTGGTAAGTATCTCTGACCTTATAGAAGTTTTGTTCAGTCAAGTAATACCTCATAACCTTGTTCCGGCAACGGAGACGGGTTAGGAGTGTTACATTTAGTGGTATCAGAGCTATGATTTAGTCGATTCTCAGACTAACCTAGCGTATGTGAGTCTAGCTATACATGCCATATTACTACTCGT
This sequence comes from Gossypium arboreum, assembly GCF_025698485.1. NCBI lineage: Eukaryota > Viridiplantae > Streptophyta > Magnoliopsida > Malvales > Malvaceae > Gossypium > Gossypium arboreum. Next base: position 77,462,914 of record NC_069077.1, on the reverse strand, counting down.
GATAGTGTGACATCTCCCGGCTCTAATGAAATTGTTTTGTAAGACAGATATTCTTTCCAACCGAGCTAATTCTGATAGTATAGAATGTTATACTCAAACGTTTGAGTGAAAATGTGTTGGTGATGAGTTGAAACTCATAAAAGGTATGAATCAGAATGCATGATATTCTACTATTGATAAATGTTATAATTATATGAGTATATGAGTTGTGATGTTAGGTATATGATGGTTGTGTGAATATTTTGACTTAGAATTTATGATTTGAATTAGCGTATGAGCTATGTGTTAAGTACCAAGTGATCATAAATAAATGATTGCTAGATGTTTGAGAATACAGAATTAGTAATGAACTGTTCGTTCATAATAGTATGTGTGATGTGCATGCTTACGTAAGAGTTAAAATTGTTGGCTTTACAACCCTCACCCCCTCATCGGTAAAGCATTGTAATGAGATCTGTACTATATGGATTAAATACGCTTACGAGTGCGAAATTACAGAGTTTCGTGGTTGAAAGATTAGTATTGTGATCAGATAAGAGAATGAGTCCACAAGTGAAGACAGTAACAGAAAAGATATTGGATCATGTTGAAGGCCATTCGTAATATGCCAATTCACTGTTAAAGAAGAAGTTGAATTCGATGAGATGAAAGTATTCAGGTATGATGTCTAAAGAACGTATTAACTGGAAGTATTTCTGAATTGATTTATGTTAGTAATGGAATATTGTGAAATCGGTGATGATAGAATTAGACAGTAGGATGTTTGAATTGAAATGATAGCTGAGTGCAGTGATTATAGTCGGGCAGTTACTACGTTTTCTTCTGGGCATTCTATGTGTACATTTATCCTCAGAGGTATGTGTAACTGTATATTTCAAATGAAAATTCTTATCATATGAGAATGTCATCTATATATATATTGATATATGAAAGCATTATTGGGCTGTTCGGGTTACAATTGACATTATTATATCTTTCTCTGGTATCCTATTTCATTTTATTAAAAGAAAAGATCTACGATAGAATCTGTGTGATGTTGGTATTTTGATCCTACTAGTTTTTGATCTACTTAGTATACATGAAGATTATATTGTTTCTGTTACCGTTAATTCTGGTACATGTGAGTGATGTTTTACTTCTAGATTTCCTCTAAGACATCACTGAGATATTTGTCATCTGATATGGGCACTTTCTTAAAAAGATCAGTATAGTGATATATTTTGAGATTACAATATCTCTTCTTTCTTATGATTCTATATGGTTATCTGTGAAAAATATCTTTTAAATGATGTGATATTTATCAATAAAGTGATAAATAGTTGAAGAAATTGTTATTGAAGCGCCAGTTCTCAGGTAAAGAGTTATTCGACACAAGAATTAAAGATGGTTCGAACTGTTGTAAGATTATGAGTCAGTGATTGATTATCAATCTGGGCAAATGATTATAGTCTTTGGGGTTCGGCGAGAATCTTTATGTGTTTTCTGACCGACAATCATGTGATTAATCTTATCAAATGATGAGTAGTTATTGGTGAGCTAGAAACTAAATTGATGTTTAATCAGCAAATTTGTGAGGCTTTGTATGGTCGTAAATGCGAACGCCATTTTCTTGGATGAGCTCGATGAAAATAAGATACACGAGTCGATTTGATCAGAGAAACTGAACAGAAAGTGAAAGTGATCCGTGAAAGTTTGAAAGTAGCGTTAGATCGACAGGAATCTTATGCGAACTTGAAACGGAAAGATATAGAGTTTCAAATCGGAGATAAAGTTTTCTTGAAAGACTCATTGTGGAATAAAATACTTAGATTCGATCGTAAAGGCAAATTGAGTCCGAGGTTTCTTGGGTCGTATAAAGTTATAGAACGTATCGGGCCGGTTGCTTATAGATTATTGTTGCCACCTGAGTTAGAAAAGATCCACAATGTATTCCATGTTTCGATGCTTCGGAGGTATCGATCTGATCCATCACATGTGATTAGTCCGTCTGAGATTGAAATTTAGCCTAATATGACCTACGAAGAAGAACCGATTCACATTTTGACTCGTGAGATTAAAGAGTTATGTGACATATGTGATGAATATAAGAGTTTAGAAAGTTTAATGTCATAGAAAGATTTGAACTTAGCATAGCAAGGCTAGCTCGAATCATCGAAAAACTTTTGAGTCTGTAAGTGATTATGATTATAGTTTCGAAAGTTTTGAATGGGAAATTTTTGTGTGTTTTACGAGCGATGAATACGTGATTGACTTAGCTGGATTTGAAGCTAAATAAATGTCTATTTAGCAAAGTTGTGAAATTCAGAAATGTGTCAGCGAATTATAAGTTAAAAAGGGATACAACATAAATTGATTTCTGATTTAGAACCTTAGATGTGGAATAGAAGATTAATTGTTAGTTCGAGATAGAGTTTGTATACTGAAAAGCTCTACGATTATGTAACAACTGCTACAAGAAACTCTCAGTGGTAGTTTGTTTGTTCATACGGGATTAACAAGATGCACAACAATTTGAGATGTGATATCATTGAATGAATGTGAAATATGGTATTCCTAACTTTGCTGATTATAGAAATAGAGTGTTGATCAATTATGTATTGGGGTTATCTTTATCTTAGAAAAATATAGATGTTATCTGAATTATCGATGACTGTCTAAATAAGTCTTTCTGTATGCATGGATTTCTCTTTTAATAAATCAGTTGAGTTATTCATTTCAAGGATTGTCATTTTTCACGTGGTGCTCATCTAACCTTGTTTCAGATTGAAATCTAGAAGTTATATTGTGATTTTGGAAGAAATTACTGTAAGCTTTGAGTACGAGATTGTGGCGTAAAAAAAAAATTCAAATTCTCGAAACTATGTTTTGTCAACGTGTAAGAGTTTAAAGACAAAAAAGAAAGACTATTGTTGTTCGATAAGCTATCGTGTGATTATATTAATGACATAATATAAGGTATTGTATAGTTGCAATTATCGAACTCTGTTGTTTCAAGATCGAGTTTTATGAGGTAATGATCTGCGTGATTAATGTTATCAGAGAAATTGAGCAGAAAATGAAGGTAATTCAATACGGTTATAAATAGTTCAGTTAGATATGATGTATAGCAAAAGACAGATCAGGATCTTACTTGAGAGATTAAAGAAATATGAAATTCGAAATCATGTGTGAATTAGTAATGTACTATGTGGAAGAAAATCCTTTACTCTACTTTTTGGTAAGATTTTCGGGGACAAAAATCCGTAAAGGGGGGGAGAGTTTTAACAGCCCAGGTTAGACCCTATTTGGAACAGTGGTTTCGGGACCACAAATCCGAGCCAGAAAAATATTTAAAAATTATTTTATGTGTTTATTATATGTGAATTTATATCTGTAAAATCTTCGTGTTTTAATTTTATCGTTTGGGTATCCGATTAAATAAAAGGACTTAATCATGTAAAAAGAAAATTTGATGGTTTATAGTATAAGGGCCGAATTGTTAGTGGCTTTTTAAATTGAAGTATTTAAGTTGTAATTAGTCATTTGATTACTAGTGGGACGGTGGTAAGTATATACCATATGGTTTTATAATATTTTATTAAAGATATATATGTGTGTAAATTAAATATTATTTTATATTAAGGTGTAATATATATTATAAGACATAAACGTGAAAGCCATATCATGTGCATTAGCTTATTGTTTGGCTGGTGAAGGATATATATATATTATATGATTTTATTATTATTTCAAATGTAAAAACTAAAAATTATAAGCTTTATAATATAAAAGATATTATAAAGTAAAATATGAGTGGGCATATGTTTTATTTCACCCATGCCGAAACAAAAGAAAAGAAAAAGAAATAAGGGAAGCTTAGGTTCGGCCAACTCCCAAGCTCAAATACAAGGTTCGTTCTTTGTCGGTTTTTGATAATTTTTACGTTTTTGAGATCGTTGCTTCGAGTACTTCAAAACCCATGCTTAAAATTTGAATTTTGATGAATATTTTGAGTTATGCCATTGATGGAAGCTTGTGATTTTTATGGTTTGATGGTGAAATATGAAAGATAGGTGTTGGGTTAACATATTTTTGTATTGGAATTTTTGATGATTTTGAGTAATTAGGACTTAATTGCAAAAATAAAAATTTGAGAGACTAAAATATGAAATTGATGAAATATATGGACTTGTATGGGTATGGGTAAAATTCGGCCCAACATGGGTATATTGAAATTTTGTATATTTTGTGTTTTGTGCAATAGGGATTAAATTGTAAAAATTATAAATGTCAGGGGTAAAATGGTAATTTGCCCATTTATGTGTTTTTGAACTAAATTGAATGAAAATATGTTTGAATGAGCCTAATTTGAATATTTTTAGATCAAGAACCAAAGAAATCGGATTTAGACTAGGGAAAAACGAAAGTTGTCGACTAGCAGCTCCGTCCCGTTTTACGACGTCTGAGGTAAGTTATAAGCAAATACACATTCCTAAATGTAGTTAAATGTTAAGTATATATGCTGGTATATAATATATGAATTTATACTTGTAAATGTCGAATGTGTATGAGTTTGAAAACTATGTTCGAGCTTTCGATTCGACCGAATTACGACGTTCGAAAGCCCTGTATGAATCTTAGGAATAGTTAGGATACATATGTCATGACACAGGATTCCGACATTTGTGTTCCTTGTGTATGATTATTGAACCGAAAGTTAAAGGGTAGGTGTTCATTTTGTGCTTATATTAGAATGAAGCAATTGAATTGCTAATGTGATATGTTATGTGAAATGTGTTAACATGTGAATAAATAAGCAAGACATCGAAATGTATCCGGCTAAAGACCCATGAGCTTCGTCTTTGAAATGTATCCAGCTAAAGTCCCGAGCTTCGGTTGTAAATGTATCCAGGCTAAAGTCCCGAGCTTTGTGCTGGTAACATAATTTCGGGTTTTATACCTAGCAGGCCAAGTGCCGATGAATTTGATAAAAGTATACAATTACAAGATCCTACACTAAGTTGACAAATTGAAAGTGCATTACATATTAAGTTGGCTGTGCATTATCATGTACTCGTATGTGATTTGATTTGAATTAAATTATAAGTATATAAAGTGATGCATCTGTGAATAAGTGTTATGACTATATATGTGATCATGATATATTCGGTAAATGTGTGAGGTTATGTGAAGTGAGTCTATGTTTATATTGAAAGATAAACACTTGGTCCTTGTGGAAAGATTTGTGGAAGTATATGATTTATTTTTAGGTGATTACGATCGTGGAAAATTAAATGTGAATATGATTTTGTACTTTATTCGTTTCAATGAAACTAAAGCTGTTAGTGAAGCATTTTAATGCCTATGTTATTTGAGTTCGATCTTGAATGACATGATATACATGTTTAGATAATTTGAATGCAAGGAATGTGTGAAAGAGCAAATTGTAATAAATCTGCTTGGGACAGCAACAGTAGCGTGATTTTGGAAAATCACCATAAATTGTGGAAATTGAATTAGAAGCTGAATAAATTATGTAATTAAAGCTTAATGAGTCTAGTTTCTTATAAAAGAAACCTTGTAAGCAAAAGAATTGTAGATAATGAGATATTTTAAGTGGCGTAGGATAGAGTCAAAATGACCTTGAAATCCCCTGTTCTGATTTTAGAAAATCATTGTATATTGTACAATGATGATTATAAGATAAAATTTATACACTTAGACTCCTTAATGAGTCTAGTTTCAAATGAATTAAACGATAACATAATTTGAATTCTGTATAATGAGAAAATTGATTTGTAGTGAAGAGTGGTCAGAATAGTCAAACAGTGAAACAGGGGAAACTTCAATAAAAATCTGGTATTGATTGGTCAAACCAAAAATTCTGAAAATTTTATGTATGGAAGATATGTGAGTCTATTTTCAGGGAAAATTAATGTCACTTGATTTGGAGTTTCTTAGCTCCAGTTATAAATAATTTAGTGACTGTTGCGCAGGAAGACAGCTTGTAGTGAATTTGTGATTTTGTTGCAAACATGGTTAAAACTAGTTAATGATATGCTTTTCGAGTTCTTATGATCTTATTTGTGAATTGAATATTTGGTTTTAATTGAATATTTGTGAATTTGCTAAATATGCATTATGTTCATGGATACTTGGCCAAAATGGCAATTACCTAGGAATGATTTCTTGAAAATTTGAAATAATTGATCTATAAGTAAATTAATTGTTTGCATTGCTTAAAACTTACTAAGCATTGAAGCTTACTCCGTGTTCTCTTTTCCATTTCTTATAGGTTTATCCTTTAGTTCGAGTTGGAAGAGCCGGAGATATCATCACACTATCGAGTCATTATGTGAGTTGAGAAGATTGTATATCATCATGGTTTAAGGCATGTATAGGATAGACTATAGGTAAAATGATATTTCGACTTTGTATACATTATAGCCATGCGAAGATGGCTTGCTCATTTTGTTTAGAGAAGCCTTATAATTGAACTAATGTGTTGATAATTTATGTCTGGTAAGTATCTCTGACCTTATAGAAGTTTTGTTCAGTCAAGTAATACCTCATAACCTTGTTCCGGCAACAGATACAGGTTAGGAGTGTTACAGAAATTCTCCAACAAACCTAGACACTTCAAATTCCTTAAACCCTTAAAGCCAAGATGTCTTTTGTCAATTTCTTGCACACTTAAAAATTTTATGAAACCCAAAGCCTAAAGCCCAATTCATCTAGGCCTAAAATTTGGGGCGTTACATTTAGAATCAACTTTGGACTTAATCGGGAACTCTAAAAATTTTTCATGAAATTTCAAAAATTTTCCAAGTTACAGGGCTCACACACTCGTGTGGTCTAAGGGACACACCGGTGTGACCCTAGGACACGCTCGTGCTGTAGGCCGTGTTTGACCCCAAGTAACTCTCTGACTTGTGCCACACGGCTGGCCACATGCCCATGTGCTAGGCTATGTGTCACACACGGTCCTATGTGGACAAAATAAAGCCATTTCTAGCTTCATTTCTCACCCAAAATATTTTACAAGTTCCTGCACCAAACTTACATCCAAACACCAACCAATCCAAGCATTGAATTCAAGCAATTTATAACATCTAATATGATATATTATTACATGCATTCATTCTTTTAATCTTACCTTTTATAAGCATACTCATTTAACCTTTCTCAATCAATCAATAATAAACACTTATGTTATCTCCATAGAGTAAACTTAATACATATACATATACCAAAACATAATCATCACTAGCCATTCCAATGGCTAGATTACAATAGTCATTTACATTTACATGCCAATATAGCCTATTTAACCTATACATGCCATTAAAACCATAATTGATTTACCATATGTACCAAAATAGGCCGATGGATAGTGTGAGTGATCTCTGCCAAGCTTCCAATCCAACAGGCTTCCAATTTACTATAAAACAGTGAAATAAAACTAAATATGCATAAAGTGCTTAGTAAGTTTGTATAACATAGTACTTAACATACCATTCATTTTATTTTGAGGTAACTATGTAAGGCATATTCAATCAATATGACCTCAAGCCCTACACATATCCTCATTGCCCTTGTTAGTCATATATTCCATAATAACATCAAAACATATATGGGCTCAACAACGATCAAGTTTCCATGCACATATGCTTTCCATAACATGTATAAATCATCTCTTTATATTACAAGTATAATTTCATAATAGTTCATCTCGAGTTTAGATTATTTCATGTTAGAACTTTACTTATATCATTCAAAATATCAAGGTCATGAATAGTACACCCAAGGGTACAAATCTATAATCAAGGATGAACATACTCATCAAATAAATTTCATGTACAAATATCATCATCCCATATCACCATATATCAATCATCTCATGTTTTCATATATCAATTGTCATATATCCTCATTTTCATGTATTTCAGACAAATACATGTAATAACTCATTTCTTATTCATATCTTCTCATGTCAAGATTTTTACCCATTGAATTTTAATCGGAATATCGATGGATACAGAGGTAGTACACTCGAGGTGTACAAATCAGGATCCATCAATTCATGTCCAATGGTACCTTTAAGGTACTATCTTAGAGAGTACACTCTCGAGCCACACATGTATACAACAGGATTACCAGTCCAGGATAAATCCTTCTTATGAAATATGCTCTAAAGAGCTTGATCTGGATTACCCATCCAGGCTAAATCCAATCCATAACATGTGCTCGAGTGGAGTTATTTTAGAATTATCTGTCTGCAACAAATGCAGGACCTCATTCATTTTGGGAAATCACATATCCATCGATTTCTCATTTATTCAAACGGGATTTAACATTTTTCAAGTATATAATTCAAATAAACACATTCCACATTCATTTAAGTATATAAGTAACATTTTATCATTTATCATTTATCGGGCACTATTATTGATCGAGCTTTGTCATATATATTTTCAATTTCATATATACACAATATTTATACAATTCACAAACACAACATTTAATTCAAGCATATAAACATACACAATTTAGTTACACGAACTTACCTCGACAAATGTTCGTGTCCATAAAATCTACTAATCCGACATTTTCCTCTTTTCCTCTTTCTAGCTCTGGATTTGGCCTATCCGGATCCAATTTGGACCAAGAAAGCTTGCTTTCTCTTTCCGAGGTTTTCCATGAAATATTTGGGGAAGAAGATGATATAAAATGATTTTTATTTCAATTTAATAATTTATAATCTTTTAATTATTTTGATTTCTGATACGTAATATTCATGACAGGTTTTTAATATTTATAATGAATTGTTCTTGAAACAAACTATTATCACGATGAATGCAAGTGTACCTATCGAACAGTAGTATAGCTTTAGCAAGACTGGACTGTCAAACCCAAAGGAACTAAAAGTATTAGTAATGATGACTGTCTTTTTATTATCTGGCCTAAGGATAATGGGGTTTGTTTTATCTAACTAATTAACTAAACTAAGAATTCATAGAAAATAGAATTGGGGAATTACTTTTGGAAAACTGATTGAATTAAGACAATACCTAAGGAAAAATCCACCTAGACTTCACTTGTTATTTGACTCTGAATCAGACGATTTATTCATTTGACTTGATCCGTAGAAATCCCTAAGTTATATTATTATCCCTCTCGAGACTAACAACATCTAACCCTAGGTTGAATAATTGAAATCTATTTCTAATTAACTCCCTAGGGTTGCATTAACTAGACCTAGGGATCCCCTTATTAGGTTTCACCCTAATCCAACAAAATCTTGTCACCCTATCTTTAGGCGCGCAACCAACTCTGCTTAATTATGACAAATGTACTCTTAGACAGGGTCTGTTCCTCCTCTGAATAAGAGCTTAACCTGAATCAATATCCTGGAATATCAAAACAAGAATTAAGAACACATAATTAAGAACAAGTCAAATATTTACCATACAATTCAGATAATAATAACAAGATCTGTCTTAGGTTTCATTCCCCTTAAGTATTTAGGGGTTTTAGTTTATAACTAATAAGGTAAACATCTCAGAAGAATAATGAATACAAAACATAAAGAAAAACCCAAAACTCCTGAAGGGAAATTGAGGGGAGATCTTCAGTTTTAATGATGAATCTAGCATTTGAGATGGATCAATCGGCTTTCCTTGAGTAGTTCCCTGCTTCCTCCTCCATGTGTGTCTTTTTCCTCCTCCTCTAGAGTGTATTTATAGGCTTTATAATGCCTAAGAACCCTCAAAATTGACCTTTTTTGAATTGGACTAAACTTGGGCTCGGCAAAGACACGCCCGTGCGCAATTACTTCAGGCCGTGGTCAAGCTTGTTAAATAGGCACAGGCATATGGTCCACCCGTGTGAGTCGTGCTTCAATTCTATCAAATTGACACGGCCGTGTGGTCTGCCCATGTGAGGAGGTCCAGACCGTGTTAATTTCGTACGTTGGCCCATCTTCTCCGTTTTTGGCCCGATTCTCGTTCCCTTCACTCTCCTATGCTCACCTAAGTATAAAATATGAAATTAAGGCATTAGGAGCATCGAATTCACCAAATCTAAGGAAAAATCATCCCTAAAATGTGTTAAGCATGGGATAGAAATATGTATAATTTACGGTTTATCAATTTCCAATTTAGTCCTTAGCCTTTTTTCTAATTTTCCATGGATGAATCATCTAAAAATATCTACTAACTTTTCATTAATGGTCTAATTACCATATAAGGACCTCAAGTTTTGAATTCCATAGCTATTTAATCCTTCTAGCTACAAGAATTCAACTTTTACATTTTATGCGATTTGGTCATTCTCGTAATTAAGCACATAATCGGTAAAATTTTCCTATCAGAATTTTCACACGACATTTCTAACATAATACAGACCATATAATAAAATTAAACTAAATTTTATTTTTGGTTCGGATTTGTTGTTTTGAAACCACTGTTTCGATTTCATTGAAATTGGACTGTTACAACTCCCCCCTCTTAAAGAATTTTTGTCCTCGAAAATTTTACCAGTAAAGAGATTTGGACATTACTTTCTCATAGTTTCCTCCAGTTCCTAGGTAGCTCTGTAATATCCCGAATTAAGGCCTAATCGGAATAGTGGTTTCGTGACCACAAATCCGAGATAGAAATAATTATTTTATAATTATTTTGATGTTTATGATATGACTGCATGATTGTGTGAAAATTTCGTGATGAAATTCTATGCATAAAGTGCTTAAGTTGAGATTAGGGACTAAATCGAATAATTTGCAAAACTTGCATTCTAGAAGTTTTTAGTAGAAATTGCTTTGGAATATTAATGAGGTGGTCTAAAATAGCAATTTGACCAATTTCTAAGTCTATGGACAAAAATTGGACATGGATGGAATTTTTGGAAAGTTTAGTAGTAAGGGCATTTTGGTCATTTAGTTATTAAAATGAATTAAAAAAAATTAAAAGCCAATTTTTGTCCATCATCTTCATTAGGCCAAAATTTCAAGGGTTCTCCATAGCTAGGGTTTGTTTCAAGCTTTCAATCTCCATAGTAAGTGATTCCAAGCCCCGTTTTTAATGTTCTTTACGTTTTTGGAATCCCGGTAGCTCGATTTAGCTTATGTTAGCAATAATTCGACCTAGGGTTCATATTTGGAAAAATACCCATAGGTGAAATTTGTGTATTTTGGTGTTTTATGCTAGAATGTGAAGTTTTAAATTATGTTAGACAAGTTGTGCTACTCGATTTTAAGTGAAAACGAGTAAAAGGGCTTAATCGGTAAAAATACCTAATAGTCATAAGTGCATGTTAGAGTGTGACTTTGATGCTGTCATAGAAGGGAAAAATGTTCAGCATGTCATAAAACATAAGAATAAGGGCTGAAATTAAATTCCCGAGCCTAGGGGCAAAATCATAATTTTGTAAAAGTTAGGGGGCAAAAACGTAATTTTTCCATAATGTGATTTTTGGATTGAAATAAATAGTATGAGTGTTAAATGAACTAAATGTGTTTTTATAGATCAAGAAAGACGTGGAATCGATCGTGATCGGGGAAAAGAAAAGCTTTCGGACTAAATTATAACATTTCTAAAGTTTGCACCGAGGTAAGTTCGTACATGAATAATTTATTGATTTTTTTTATGTTATTTTATGTTGTTATCATATGAATTGGTGGCTGTCCATTGAACGATTAAATGATGGAAATTTACAAATTTAATTAGATTGTGACTAAGTGTTAATAGTGAAAAAGGAAAAAAATTTTCGGTTGAACCTTCGGAACAGGAACAATACGAATGACCCATTGTGAGCACACGTGTGTAGTACTAAGTGCAGGCTACTACGTGTACCATACTGTTAAGTCGCATGTGTAGTACTAAGTGCAGGCTACTATGCGTACTCAATGACTTCGATCACGTGTGTAGCACTAAGTGCAGGCTACTACGTGTATCAGATGGTGAGGTCACGTGTATAGTACTAAGTGCAGGCTACTACGTGTACAGGATTGTTGGTCGCATGTGTAGTACTAAGTGCAGGCTACTATGCTATCAGATAGCTTCGGCTATAAGTGTGGAAGGGGCAAATATGTGTAAGCAATGGTATATTTGTTATTTTTCCGTTGAGTTAACGGGAAAAATCGATAAAGTGGTAATATATGAAAAGTTAGGAGCTATGTGCTCGATAATTGAGCGAATTCTAATATAACAAAAAGGACTAGGTGGAATTATGCAAGAGTGAATGTTAGAAATAAAACAGTGTTGGACAGCAGCAGTTACATGATTTTAAAAATTTACCAAAAATAGTGAAAGTTGAATAAAAATGCAAATGATATATGAAAATAAATCTTAATGAGTATATTTTTACATAAAAGAAATAGGGAAAGCAAACAAATTCTATATTGTGTAATATTTGAATTCTTGTGAAACAGGGTCTGAATGAATTTGAGATCCCCTGTTCTGAATTTATAAATTCACCATAAATTGTAAACAAATTATTAAGAGTCATACCTTGTATGAATGGATTCATTATTTAGTCTATTTTTAAGAGAAACAAACGGAATGGTCGTTAGAATTCTGTACAGGGATAAATTTGGTTCGTAGTACACAGGGGTCAGAGTAGTCATACCCTAAAACAGGGGAGACTTTAACTAATAAACTGTACTAATTGGCCTGACCAAAAATTCTAGAAAAAAATTAGTAAGTATACATATTAGTCTAGTTTCATGGAAAATTTACGGAATTGAATTTCGAGTCTTGTAGCTCAAGATATGATTTTTTTAAAACCGGGACTACAGAAAACAGCCTGTCCTGAATATGTGATTATATACTAGTATGATTGTTTTACTTTGATAAATTGTATATATCAATTTTGTACTTACTTACTAAGCTATATGCTTATCTTCTTTTCTTTTTCTTGTCTTATAGAGTTACTAAGCCAGCTCGGGATTTGGAGATCGTCGGAGACCCATCCACACTATCAATACTTTTTGGTACTTTGTAAACACTATTTTGGAATTATGGCATGTATAGAGGGCTGAATCATTTTGTTATATGTTATAATTAATTTGGCTTAAAATATTACTTTTCAAAATTTGATAATTTACTTGTATTTATGTATATCTGTTAATGTTATCTATTTTTGTTCAAGCTAGAAGAATTAATTATGTATGAGGTGTTACATTTATTGGTATCAGAGCCAAGGTTTAGGCGGTTCTTGGATTTACGTACTGTGTGTGGAAGTCTATCTATACATGCCATAATTATATTATGATAGTGTGATAACTCCTGACAATTTAAATCGTGTTTTATATAGTAAATGGATCCCACCGAGTCAGTGGTGATGATGTAGAAAGTAATGAGCCGGCTCCCGCACAAGGGACTGCGCCAGTTGAGAGCAGGCATGAGACACATGATCAGAGAGATAGGGCCCTGGAAGCCTTTCTCCGTATGATGAGTAATTGGTACACAGAATTTGTTCGGGAAAATCCGAACGTTCAGCCTCCTCCACCCCCTCCTATTCCTCAACCAGTTCCCGTAGTTCCTCAAGGTGCCGAAATGAAAAGACTGAGCAAACCCCCAGTTGATAAAATTCGAAAGCAAGGGGCTGAAGAATTTAGGGCTAATATAGATGATGATCCCGAGAAAGCAGAGTTCTGGCTTGAAAATTCTATCAGGGTATTCGATGAGCTTTCTTGCACTCCCGAAGAATGTTTGAAATGTGCTATATCTTTACTAAGGGATTCAACATATCATTGGTGGAAGACACTGGTATTTGTGGTTTCGAAAGAAAAGGTTACATGGGATTTCTTTCAAGAGGAGTTTAGAAAGAAGTATATAAGCCAGCGGTTCATTGATCAAAAACGAAAAGAGTTCCTTGAGCTAAAATAAGGTAAAATGTCTGTGGCAGAATATGAACGTGAATTTGTCAGACTCAGCAAGTATGCCTAAGAGTGTGTGTCCACCGAAGCTATTATGTGTAAGAGGTTCGAGGATGGGCTAAATGAAGACATCAAGCTACTAGTTGGGATTTTAGAGTTGAAAGAGTTTGTGGTATTGGTCGGTCGAGCTTGTAAAGCTGAAGAACTGAGTAACGAGAACAGAAAAGCTGTGAATGAAGCCAGAGATGCAAGAAAGAGGCCAATGAGTAAGTCATTTCAATCTCAGTCAAAGAAGTCTAAAGAAATGAATCCTCGGTTGACTGTTTCAACTGGACATTCGTATTGGGATCGTAGGAGATCATATTCGGGTTCTAAAGCTCAAGCTATTTCAATGGCGAGTGTAGGTAATGTGAGATCTAATAGACCCGAGTGCCAGCACTGTGGTAAACAACATTTCGGGGAGTGTTGGACGATTAGCCGGGCTTGTTTCAAATGTGGTTCCCGAGAACATTATATTAAGGATTGTCCAAAAAGGGTTGAAGAAGAAAAATTTCAGAGTGCCAGACAGACTAGTGCTACTAATAGAGGTAGACCTCCGAGAAATACTGGAAGTGGAGCTAGAAGTCGAAGTGTGACAAAGGAATCAACTGGGAGACTGGAAGCTAGAGTACCTGCTAGAGCTGATGCCATACGTGCTCGGGAAGAGGCGTCATCTCTTGATGTGATTACTAGTACATTTTCTCTTTATGATACTATTGTTATTGCATTGATTGATCCTAGATCTACTCATTCTTATGTTTGTGTGAATTTGGTATCTAGTAAGAGCTTGCCTATAGAATCTACTGAATTTGTGATTAAAGTGTCAAACCCTTTAGGCAAATATGTGTTAGTAGATAAGGTTTGCAAAAATTTCCCTTTGATGATTCAAGGTCACTGTGTTCTGGCTAATCTAATGTTGCTACCATTTGATGAGTTTGATGTCATTTTAGGTATGGATTGGTTGATATTACATGATGCCAGAATAAATTGTAAACAGAAAACTCTTGAGTTGAAATGTGAAAATGGTGAAATTCTTCGGGTGGAAACAAATGAATCAAATAAATTGCCTATGGTGATTTTGTACATGTCCTTCAAATGATATATGCGAAAAGGGTGTGAAGCTTATCTTGCTTATGTATTAAATACTAAAATGTCTGAGTTGAAGCTTGAATCAGTACCGGTAGTCTGCGAATTCCTGGATGTATTTCCAGAAGAATTGTAGGGGTTGCCTTCGATCAGAGAGGCAGAGTTTGCTATTGATTTATTACCTGGAACTGCACCAATTTCGATCTCTCCATACAGAATGGCTCCGACTGAATTGAAAGAATTAAAAGCTCAGTTGCAAGAGTTAACAGATAAGGGGTTTGTGAGACCGAGTTTCTCTCCCTGGGGTGCCCCCGTGTTGTTTGTAAAGAAAAAGGATAGATCTGTGAGACTTTGTATTGACTATCGACAGCTCAACGAGGTGACCATAAAGAACAGGTATATGTTACCGAGAATTGATGATTTATTTGACCAATTAAAAGGGGCAACAGTGTTTTCAAAGATTGATTTGAGATCCGGTTACTATCAGCTGAGAGTTAAAGAGTCGGAACTGCCAAAAACCGCTTTCAGAATGAGGTATGGACTCTATGATTTTCTTGTGATGCCCTTCGGTTTAACCAATGCTCCGGCTATCTTTATGGATTTGATGAATCGAATCTTTCGGCCATACTTGGATAGGTTTGTGGTTGTGTTCATAGATGATATCCTGATTTATTCTCGAAACGAGTCCGAGCATGCTGAACATTTAAGAATGGTATTACAGATTCTAAGAGAAAAGAAATTGTTTGCTAAATTCAGTAAAAGTAAATTTTGGCTTCATGAAGTCGGATTTTTGGGACATGTAGTTTCGGGTGATGGTATTCGGGTCGATCAGAGCAAAGTTTCGGCAATTGTTAATTGGAAACCGCCAAAAGATGTATCTGAGGTTAAAAACTTTTTAGGCTTAGCTGGATATTATCGACGCTTTGTCAAGGGATTTTCAATGATTGCCTCTCCTATGACTAAGCTGTTGCAAAAGAATGTTAAATTTGATTGGACTGAAGAGTGTCAACAAAGTTTTGAGAAGTTGAAGGAGCGGTTGACCAAAGCACCAGTGTTAGTGCAACCGGAGTCTAGGAAAGAATTTGTGATCTACAGTGACGCGTCATCAATTGGTCTTGGTTGTGTTTTAATGCAAGAAGGTAAAGTAGTAGCTTATGCCTCAAGACAGTTGAAACCGTATGAGAAAAATTACCCGACGCATGATTTAGAGTTGGCCGCCATTGTCTTTGCTTTGAAGATTTGGCGTCATTATTTATACGGTGAGAAATGCTGAATCTTTACTGATCACAAAAGTTTTAAATATTTAATGAATCAAAAAGATTTGAATTTACGACAACGGAGATGGCTTGAATTATTAAAGGATATGAATTAATAATTGATTATCATCCCGGGAAAGCGAATGTAGTTGCAGATGCCTTAAGTAGAAAATATTTGTTTGCTTTGAGAGCTATGGGTACAGATTTGGCTATGTCTGATGATGGTTTGATTTTGGTCGAGTTAAGAGTTAGGCCGCTATTTCTTCAGCAAATTTGTGAAACTCAGAAGAATGACAAGGAATTGCGAGCCAAACGAGCTCAGTGTGAATTGGATTATAACTCAGACTTTCGAATCGGACCAAAGGGTTGCTTAATGTTCCATGATCGAGTATGTGTACCGAAAGATGCTGAGTTGATTCAGAAGAATTTACATGAGGCACACAATGGTTGTTTGCAAGTTCATCCTGGTAGTACGAAAATGTACAACGACCTAAATAAAATATATTGGTGGAACGGTATGAAGAGAGATATCTCTGAGTTTGTAGCAAAATGCTTGATTTGCCAGCAAGTGAAGGCTGAACACCAGGTACCTTCAGGTTTACTTCAACCAGTGATGATTCCCGAGTGGAAATGGGATAGAATTACGATGGATTTTGTGACAGGGTTGCCTCTGACTCCGAAAAAGAAAAATGCAGTCTGGGTTGTGGTTGATAGATTAACAAAATCGGCTCACTTTATACCAGTACCTACCGACGACTCCCTTGATAAGTTGACTAAATTATATATTTCTGAAATTGTGAAATTACACGGAGTACCTATGTTTATTATTTTGGATAAAGATCTGAGATTTACTTTGAGGTTTTGGAAAAAGTTGCAAGAAGCTTTGGGTACGAAATTGAATTTCAGTACTGCATTTCATCCACAAACTGACGGTCAATCCGAAAGAGTAATTTAGGTACTCGAGGATATGCTCCGATGTTGTGTTTTAGAATTTCAGGGCAGCTGGGAGAAATATTTACCCTTGGTCGAATTTGCCTACAACAATAGTTTTCAATCGAGCATACAGATGGCACCGTACGAAGCATTGTATGGTCACAAGTGTCGGACTCCTTTGTATTGGACCGAGCTCAGTGAGAAATAGATTCACAGAGTTGACTTGATTAGAGAAACTGAAGAGAAAGTAAAAGTGATTCGTGATTGTCTGAAAGCTGCTTCAAATTGACAAAAGTCATATGCGAATTTGAAGAGAAAAGTGATCGAGTTCCAAGTGGGTGATAAAGTTTTTCTAAAGGTATCTCTGTGGAAGAAAATTTTAAGGTTTGACCAAAAAGGCAAGTTGAGTCCGCGTTTCATTGGGCCTTATAAGGTTATTGAAAGAGTTGGACCAGTGGCTTATCGGCTAGCCTTGCCGACCGAGTTGGAAAAGATTCATAATGTGTTTCATGTGTTGATGCTGCGACGCTACCGTTCTAATCCTTCACATGTGATTCCTCTGACAGAAATTGAAATTCGACCAGATATGACCTATGAGGAGGAACCAATAAAGATTTTGGCTCGGGAAATTAAACAGTTGAGAAATAAAAGTATAGCCTTAGTGAAAGTATTGTGGCACAGACATGGAATAGAAGAGGCTACGTGGGAACCTAAGGAAATTATGAGAAACCAATACCCACATCTATTTACCGGTAAGATTTTCGAGGACGAAAATCCTTAAAGGGGGGAGAGTTGTAATATCCTAAATTAGGGCCTAATCGGAATAGTGGTTTTGTGACCACAAATATGAGATAGAAATAATTATTTTATAATTTTTTTGAGGTCTATGATATGATTGCGTGATTCTGTGAAAATTTCGTGATGAAATTCTATGCATAAAGTGCTTAAGTTGAGATTACGGACTAAATCGAATAATTTGCAAAACTTGCATTCTAGAAGTTTTTGTATGAAATTGCTTTGGAATATTAATGAGGAGGTCTTAAATAGCAATTTGATCAATTTCTAAGTCTATGGACAAAAATTGGACATGGATGGAATTTTTGGAAAGTTTAGTAGTAAGGGCATTTTGGTCTTTTAGTTATTAAAATGAATTAAAAACAAAATTAAAAGCCAATTTTTGTCCATCATCTTCATTAGGCCAAAATTTCAAGGGTTCTCCATAGCTAGGGTTTGTTTCAAGCTTTCAAGCTCCATAGTAAGTGATTCCAAGCCCCGTTTTTAATGTTCTTTACGTTTTTGGAATCCCGGTAGCTCGATTTAGCTTATGTTAGCAATAATTCGACCTAGGGTTCATATTTGGAAAAATACCCATAGGTTAAATTTGTGTATTTTGGTGTTTAATGCTAGAATATGTGGTTTTAAATTATGTTAGACAACTTGTGCTACTCGGTTTTAAGTGAAAACGAGTAAAAGGGCTTAATCGGTAAAAATACCTAATAGTCATAAGTTCATGTTAGAGTGTGAATTTGATGCTGTCATAGAAGGGAAAAATGATCAGCAAGTCATAAAACATAAGAATAAGGGCTGAAATTAAATTGCTGAGCCTAGGGGCAAAATCATAATTTTGTAAAAGTTAGGGGGCAAAAACGTAAATTTTCCATACTGTGAGTTTTGGATTGAAATAAATAGTATGAGTGTTAAATGAACTAAATGTGTTTTTATAGATCAAGAAAGACGTGAAATCGACCGTGATCAGGGAAAAGAGAAGCTTTCGGACTAAATTATAATATTTCTAAAGTTTGCACCGAGGTAAGTTCGTACATGAATAATTTATCGATTTTTTTTTATGTTATTTTATGTTGTTATCATATGAATTGGTGGCTGTCCATAGAACGATTAAATGATGGAAATTTACAAATTTAATTAGATTGTGACTAAGTGTTAATAGTGAAAAAGGAAAGATTTTTCCGGTTGAACCTTCGGAACAGGAACAATACGAATGACCCATTGTGAGTACACGTGTGTAGTACTAAGTGCAGGCTACTATGAGTACTCAATGACTTTGATCACGTGTGTAGTACTAAGTGCAGGCTACTACGTGTATCAGATGGTGAGGTCACGTATATAGTACTAAGTGCAGGCTACTACGTGTACAGGATTGTTGGTCGCATGTGTAGTACTAAGTGCAGGCTACTATGCTATTAGATAGCTTCGGCTATAAGTGTGGAAGGGGCAAATATGTGTAAACAATGGTATATTTGTTATTTTTTCGTTGAGTTCAACAGGAAAAATCGATAAAGTGGTAATATATGAAAAGTTAGGAGCTATGTGCTCGATAATTGAGCGAATTCTAATATAACAAAAAGGACTAGGTGGAATTATGCAAGAGTGAATGTTAGAAAGAAAACAGTGTTGGACAGCAGCAGTTACATGATTTTAAAAATTTTCCAAAAATCATGGGAGTTGAATAAAAATTCAAATGATATATGAAAATAAAGCTTAATGAGTCTATTTTTACATAAAAGAAACAGGGGAAGCAAAAAAATTCTATATTGTGTGATATTTGAATTCTTGTGAAACAGGGTCTGAATGAATTTGAGATCCCCTGTTTTGAATTTAGAAATTCACCATAAATTGTAAAATTATTATTAAGAGTCATACCTTATATGCATGGATTCATTATTGAGTCTATGTTTAAGAGAAACAAACGGCATGGTCGTTGGAATTAAGTACAAAGAGAAATTTGGTTCGTAGTGCACAGGGGTCAGAGTAGTCATACCGTGAAATAGGGGAGACTTTAACTAATAAACTTTACTAATTGGCCTAACCAAAAATTCTAGAAAAAAATTAGTAAGTATACATATTAGTCTAGCTTTAGGAAAAATTTACAGAATTGAATTTTGAGTCTTGTAGCTTGAGATATGATTGTTTTAAAACCAGGACTCCAGAAAACAGCGTGTCCTGAATATGTAATTATATACTAGTATGATTGTTTTACTTTGATAAATTGTATATATCAATTTCGTGCTTACTTACTAAGCTATATGCTTATCTTCTTTTCTTTTTCTTGTCTTATAGAGTTACTAAGCCAGCTTGGGATTTGGAGATCGTCGGAGACCCATCCACACTATCAATAATTTTTGGTACTTTGTAAACACTATTTTGGAATTATGGCATGTATAGAGGGCTGAATCATTTTGTTATATGTTATAATTAATTTGGTTTAAAATATTACTTTTCCAAATTTGATAATTTACTTGTATTTATGTATATCATTAATGTTATCTATTTTGTTCAAGCTAGAAGAATTAATTATGTAAGGTCGTAAATGTGTGAATTCATGTTTTCGTGATCTGTAATATTCCGTACCTTGTTCCGGCTTAGAACATGGGTATGAGGTGTTACAAGCTCCCTCTATATCATGTCATTTTTAGAAAATTTTTACTAAAGCTGCCTTTTTATTTCTTAGTTTTTTCTCTTGAAGTGCCAGAATTTCAATCAATCTCTTACTGTAAGTCGTGTCAGGCTGAATTTAACATTTATCAAAGTAATAACAGATGATGGGTCTGATCGATACTGTCATAACACATATACACATCAAAACATTGTGAACTCTGTCGAACTCTGATAATAGTACCAATCAGTACACAACAGGTCTAATTCTTTTCAATAATCTTATATGACCCAATAAACTACAAAATTAATTTGCCTTTACTGCCACACCGGAGAACTTTCTTCCATGGCGAAACATTCAAAAATATTTTGTCGCCAATCTGAAATTCTATTTCTTTTCACTTTATTTTCACATCAAATTTCTGATGATCAAATACAATTTTTATACTATGTCAGATCACTTTCACCTTTCTTTGGTTTCAATAAATCAAACTAACTACAAGTATTTTTTTCTCACTGAGCTTAGTCCAAAATACCGGAGTTCTCATGACTATATAAAACCTCATACGGTACAATTTTATATTGATTGTTAACTGTTACTATATACGAATTCAACTAACGACAAATATTTCTTTTTCAATTGCCTTCGAATTCTATAATACAGCACTAAAACATATCTTCAAAAGTCTGAATCACATGTTTTGATTGATCATCCGTCTGCAAATGAAATATTGTACTAAAATGTTACTGTATACCTAGAGCTTCTTATAACTTGTTTCAGAATTGGAATATAAACTATAGACCTCTGTAAAAAATAACAAAAACTAGCAAATCATATAATCTGTCTATCTCAAAAATAGATAATTCAAGTGATCAATTAAGTGAGAAATTCATTCATACCAGGATAAAATGTGCAGGCTTCGTCAAAACAATCAACAATTACTCAAATAGTATCTTTCTTTATCTTGCTGATACATCCAACATTTAAATAAAAATTCAGAAATACCATATTTCATTCCGTGCTACTAATACATCTTTCTCAAATTGTTATGCATTTTATCATTCTACAGATAAATAGACATGGTACCACTATGGTCAGTCATGTAAAATTTTTTGTACTAGCTCTAAATTCTTGAGTACACAGACTTTGTCTCTAAATAATAGACAATTATCAGATCTATTCTGAAATTCTGAATCAGAAATTAATTCACACTGTACTAATTTAAGTTACAACTCATTATTACTTTTCTGGGTTTCACTGATCTGTTGTAGAAACATCGGTTTAGCTCTATACTCAGCAATTACAATCGGTATCCATAGCTTGTAAAGTAAACATAAATTTTCTAACTAGAATATCTGCAATCACATTCACTCTTTCCAAGTGAGATTCAATTATCAAATCATATACATATTTTTGACAATTTAAGCCACATACACTATCTCAGATTCAAATCTTTCTGCTACATTAAATAACTCAAACTTTTATAATCGGTGAATATGTGACATTTTTCACCAAACAAGTAATGTTGTCAGATTTCAATACAAAAACAACAGCTATCAATTATAGATCTTGTGTCGGGTAATTCTTTCCATGTGGTTTCTATCTGTCTGAAAGCATAGGCTACTACTTTGGCCTTATTGCATCAAAACACAATCTAATCCCATTCAATAGTACAGCACTATAATAGAAAATTCCTTACTCGATTCAGGCTAAACTAGAGTTAATACTTTAATCAATAGAGCTTCCAACTGGTTAAAACTTTACTGATATTTATCGGTCCATTCAAATATTACCTCTTTTCTATAATAATTGGGTCATCAATGTAGCTATTTCAATTATTAGCATTGAAGCTTTGAGTTTTTCCAAAGCTACAACCATCAAATAGATTTAAAACCATAGTGCTATAATATGATCGACATTTCAACCGTATAGATAAAGCAATACTTCAATATCAATTGTGTACCTCAAATTAGAATAGGAAAAACCGAAAGTGTCCCCAATAATAACCAATGCAGTAATACAGTTTCTATAATCTGTGATCTTTATCACCAAACTTCATGATTGAGTCAATATTTATAACGGTAATAAATGTAATTACCTTTAGCCAATGAATATCTTTCATAGATAAACTGTGTTTAAATAATAAAGTAATTGATAATATCTTAGAAAAATCCCAAAAACTAATATCGCACGTACGCAGTAGAAACAACTATAATAAAAACAATATAATTTACATATCCACAATTCAAGGCTTCAATCAGTAGAAGTAGAAAATGATATCATATGAACCTTATCATCAAATCTTATATCAATCATGATAAATTAGAAAACCCAAGTATGATAGAGCAATACCACTCATGAATCAACCGAACTTACAATAATTCCATCTAATATAATTAGCTAGCCTTCCAATATGATAAATATTGCATTTGAACATGAACAATTTCATACGCCTCTGAAAATAACAGAACTTATGGAGCATCCAGAAGAGATCACTGTAATATAGCTGATTATAACAGCTGCATTCAAATATCTTTGTAATTTTATCACTATTGCATTGATTAATAAAGTCATCAATAGTCTTACATTATTTCGTTCACTGAAAGAATCAATTCGGAAGAAATTTTTGGCTAATCCGTTCTGTAGGTATCATACCTGAATAAGTCAATTACTCATGAATAACTTCTTCCTCAATAGTTGCATCACATATTCAGAAAAATCTTTAGAAAAAGATGATATCTCTTTTAATACCATTTTTACTTACTAACCCATTCTCAATTCTGAATACATTATTAATCATTCAGCCTTTGAACTCTTGAGTTTTACATTCATGAGTTCAATCCATATAAATCTTTTGAATTTCATCGTATAAAACTGTACTGGTAAGGGGGTAGAGATCGTAAGCCTCAAAATTTAACTTTCATAATTACAAACATATCACTTAACATTTATTATTAACATGTTCACTAGAAAACACTTATTTCATACCTTTATGAGTCTCGTTTCATCATAAGTAACATTTTTACTCAGGCACGTGAGTATCGCTTTCAGCAGTATCGGAACTAGCTTGGTTGGAAAGCATCTCTGTCTATTTGTAAAATAATTTTCATAAGAGTAGGGAGATATCACACTATCACAGGTTATATAATGGCATGTATTTCTAGATTCCACATATGCTACGTTTAGTCTGAGAACTGACTAAATCGTAGCTCTGATACAACTAAATATAACACCTCAAACCCGTTTCTGTCGCCGAAACAGAGTTACGGAGTACTACCAAAACTTTCAATACATTTTTAGAAAATTTACAATAATTACTATTAAATTTCTAAGACTATTCGTAACGTCCCTTAAAAGGACCCTTGAGGCCCAATATGAAGTTTAGAATTGATTCGGGACTTAATCAGGAACTCTAAAAATTTTTTGTGAAATTTCAAAATTTTTCCAAGTTGCAGGGCTCACACGCCCGTGTGACCCTAGGACACGCCCGTGCTGCAGGCCATGTTCGACACCGTGTAACTCTCTGACTTGTCCTACACGGTCGGCCACATGCCCATATGCTAGGCTGTGTGTCACACACGGCCCCATGTGGTCAAAATAAAACCATTACTAGCTTCATTTCTCACCCAAAATCTTTTACTAAGTCCTTGCACCAAACTTACATCCAAACACCAACCAATCCAAGCAATTTATAACATCTAATATGATATATTGTTACATGCATCCATGCTTTTAATCTTACCTTTTATAAGCATACTCATTTAACCTTTCTCAATCAATCAATAATAAACACTTATGTTATCTCCATAGAATAAACTTAATACATATACATATACCAAAACATAATCATCACTAGCTATTCCAATGGCTATATTACAATAATCATTTACATTTACCTGCTAATATAGCCAACTTAACCTATACATGCCATTAAAACCATAATTAATTTACCATATGTACCCAAATAAGCCGATGGATGGTGTGAGTGATCTCTGCCAAGCTTCCAATCCAACGAGCTTCTGATTTACCATAAAACAATGAAATAAAACTAAGTAAGAATAAAATGCTTAGTAAGTTCGTATAACATGGTACTTAACTTACCATTTATTCTATTTTGAGGTAACTATGTAAGGCATATTCAATCAATTTGACTTCAAGCCCATATCCTCATTGCCCTTGTTAGTCATATATTCCATAATAACATCAAAACATATATGGGCTCAACAATGATCAAGTTTCCAAGCACATATGCTTTCCACAACATGTATTCATTTAACATGTATAAATCATCTCTTTATATTTAAGTATAATTTCATAATAGTTCATCTCGAGTTTAGATTATTTCATGTCAGAACTTTACTTATATCATTCAAAATATCAAGGTCACGAGTAGTACACTCAAGGGTACAAATCTATAATCAAGGATGAACATACTCACCAAATAAATTTCATGTACAAATATCATCATCCCATATTACCATATATCAATCATCTCATATTTTCATATATCAATTGTCATATATCCTCATTTTCATGTATTTCAGACAAATACATGTAATAATTAATTTCTTATTCATATATTCTCATGTCAAGATTTTACCCATTGAATTTTAATCAGAATATCTATGGATACACAGATAGTACACTCGAGGTGTACAAATCAAGATCCGTCAATTCATGTCCAATGGTACCCATAAGGTACTATCTCAGAGAGTACACTCTTGAGCCACACATGTATACAACAAGATTACCAGTCTAGGCTAAATCATGTCTCTAATATATATTTACTCAATAGAGCTTAGTCAGGATTACCAGTCCAGGCTAAATCCTTTTTATGACATATGCTCTAAAGAGCCTAATCTGGATTACCCGTTTAGGCTAAATCCTGTCTCCAATATATATTTACTCAATAGAACTTATTTCAGAATTACCCATCTGCAAAAAATGTAGGACCTCATTCATTTCAGAAAATCACATATCCATTGATTCCTCATTTATTCAAACGGGATTTAACATTTTTCAAGCATTATCAGGAATGTGATTATTTCATATATCTATAACATTCATATAATTCAAATAAACACATTCCACATTCATTTCAAGTATATAAGTAACATTTTTATCATTTATCATTTATTCAATGTCATATAAGCATATAAACATACACAATTTAGTTACACGAACTTACCTCAACAAATGTTCGTGTACATAAAATCTAATAATTCGAAATTTTCCTCTTTTCCTCGTTCTAGCTCCGAATTTGGTCTATTCGAATCCAATTTGGCCAAGAAAGATTGCTTTCTCTTTTCTAGGGTTTCCATGGAATATTTGGGGGAGAAGATGATATAAAATGATTTTAATTTCTATTTAATAATTTATCATCTTTTAATTATTTTGATTTCCAATTTAGTCCTTAGCCTTTTTCTAATTTTCCATGGATGAATCATCAAAAAATATCTACTAACTTTTCATTAATGGTCTAATTACCATATAAGGACCTCAAGTTTTGAATTCCATAGCTATTTAATCCTTCTAGCTACTAGAATTCAACTTTTACATTTTATGCGATTTGGTCCTTCCCATAATTAAGCACATAATCGGTAAAAATTTCTTATTAGAGTTTTCACACAACATTTCTAACATAATACATACCATATGATAAAATTAAAATAAATTTTATTTTCGGTTCGGATTTGTGGTCCCAAAACCACTGTCCCGATTTCATCGAAATTGGGCTATTGTAGTTATACCATATGTATAGGACTTGCTTATGCTTTATTTGGATGCCTTGTTATGGCTTGTATACACGTACATTTTTGGTTTTAGGTATATGCCTTGGCAGGTGTCAAAAATGGCTTGTAAAATGGTCTATTTTCATCCACACGGGTCGAGACACGGGCGTTTATCTCAGCCATGTGTTACACATGGCTAGGCAACACGGCCATGTGTTCCCTGTAGCTTTTAAAGGGTTGAAAGTCAGGCTGTTACATGGCCTAGCACATGGCCTGATACAAGGGCGTGTGAGGTTACTTCGAAGGGTACACGGCCTGGTACACAAGCGTGTGGCTTGGCTGTGTGATCTAAGATAAAGAGTTACATGGGTACGAAAACAGGCTGGGACATCACCGTGTGTCCCTACTTTGAATGCCCACACGGCCGTGTGACCCTTGTAGTGTTGAAAATTTTCACTATTTTCTAAAAAAATTTCTGAGTTTTTGATTTAGTGCCAACTATGATTTGGATTGGTTTTAATATGTTTATTGATATGATTTGAAATGTTTGACATTTATTTTTGTTTGATTTGAAAACTTTGGTAATACTCCGTAACCTTGTTTTGGCTATGGATATGGGTTAAGGGTATTACATTTAATGGTATTAGAGCTACGGTTTAGTCGATTCTCAGACTGAACGTAGCGTGTACGAGTCTAGCTATACATGCCACTATATAACCTATGATAGTGTGATATCTCTTGACTATTTTAAAACATCTTTTCATATAGCAATGACATCCAATTGAGCTGACTCTGTTGGAGTTAAGAGTAATGCTCAAGCCTCTATTCACAGAGTAATGCTCAAGCCTCCGTTCACAGAGTAGCATCGAGTGATACAAGGTTCATATCTACGGGCTAGGGAGGAGAGGCTAAAGAAGGCTTCTTCTAGATGATGAATGAATCATTTACTGAGTTTGCACGAACGAACCTGGCTGTTCAACAACCTCCACCCCTCCTACTCCCCAACCGGTTCCCGTTATTCCTCAAGGTGTGAAACCTATATAAGTTAGTAAGCCACCTGTTGATAAGATTCATAAATACAAGGTTAAAGAATTCAGAGCTACTACAAAAGATGATTCTGAGATAGTAGAATTCTGGTTGGAGAGTACAATCAGGGTTTTTGACAAACTGTCATGTTCATCGGCCGGGTGTGTTAAGTGCACGGTATTGCTGTTGAAAGATTTGGCTTATCAGTGGTGGAATATGTTGATTTCTGTAGTGTCGAGAGAGTGGATCACTAGGGGATTCTTTCAAACTAAGTTCTGAAAGAAATACATTAGTTAAATATTTCTGGATCAGAAACGCAAAGAATTTCTTGAGCACAAACAGGGCCGTATGTCTATATCAGAGTGTGAGCGAAATTTACCAGACTAAGTAAATATGCTCATGAATGTATCGCAACCAAGACTGCTATGTGTAAGAGGTTTGAAGAAGGATTAAATGAGGACAAAAAGCTTCTAGTTGGAATTCTTAAGCTAAAAGAATTTGATTTCTTAGTTGATTGAGCATACAAAACCGCGGAGTTGAGTAAAGAGAAAAGACATACTGATTTTGAAGTTAGAGACTCGAGAAAGAGATCGACTAGGAAGTCATATCAGTCGGTATCTAGGATATGAAAAGAACATCACAACCGTTCTACAATTTCAGTGGGGTACTCCAGTAGAGACAGAGGCAATCGGCGTTTGAGTCCAAAACCTCAAGCTACATCTGTAGCAAGTCTGGGTAGTGTCAGAGATGTTTGGCCCAAGTGTAGGCACTGTAAAAGACCACATTATGGTGAATTTCGATTAAAGAGTATAGCGTGTTTCAAGTGTGGTTTCTTAGATCACTATCTTAGATATTGCCCAGAGAAATTTGAGAAAGAGAAAGCTCAGACCATGAGGCTGAGCAACACTGCTGCGAGAGGTAGACCACCTCATAATCCCAGAAATGTGAGTGGTAGTTGTGGTGTAACAAAATACTCTGCCATGAGATCTGACACTAGAGCTCCAACCAAGGCTTATGCTATTCTTACGTGAGAGGATGCTTCTGCACCAGATGTTATTACCAGTTCTTTCTCTATTTTTGATACTAATGTTACTACTTTGATTGATTCGAGATCAATCCATTCGTATGTTTGTACGAATTTAGTATTTAGTAAGAATTTACCTGTTGAGTCACTAAATTTGTGGTTAGATTATCGAACCCCCTGGGTTAGTATGTGCTAGTTAATAAAGTTTACAAGAGCTGTCCTTTGATGACTCGGGTTACAGTTTTCTGGCTGATTTGATACTATTATCGTTTGATGAATTTGATGTGATTTTGGGCATGAACTGACTAACTCTACACAACGTTATTGTAACTGTAGACGAAAGCTTATATTATTGAAATGTTAGAACAGTGAGATGCTTCATATTGAATCAGATAATGTGAGTGGGTTGCCTATTGTTCTATCAGCTATGTCTGTAATGCCCCCGTACCCGAGACCGTCGCCGGAGTTGAGTACGAGGTGTTACTAAACTTAATTCATTAATTAAACAGCTTAAACAATTTATTTTAGAATTTCTAGACAAGCTGGCTAACTGCGTCATAGTCGCTTAAAAATTCATATCTCGAATTCTGAAACTCAAAATTAAGATCCATAAATTTTTCCTGAAACTAGATTTGTATATCTATCTACTAATTTTTTTCTAGAATTTTTTATCAGGCCAATTAGTACAGTTTATTAGTTAAAGTCTCCCCTGTTTCAGGGTTTGACTACTCTGACCCCTATGTATTACGAATTAGATATCTCTCTGTATAGAGTTTTAATGATTATTCTATTTATTTCTTATAAAACTATAATAATAAGGAATCTGTAAATATAATGTAACATCCTGAATTTGGGGCCTAGAAGGGTTGGGTTTTGAGTCTGGGATTCGAATAGAAGAAAACACGAATAATTAGGAAGTTTTAAATATTATCGTTTCGAAAAAAAATTTATTTTATTAAATTACCACTAGAAAATTTTTACTGTATTTATTATTACGGATATTTTAAATTTTAGAAAATTTTAATTAGTATTATGAGATAAAATTATTATTATTAGAAAAATATTATTGTATGTATGTTTGAAATTTTTATGAAAATTATTATTATTTCTTGTATTATTGATATTTGAAATTTTATTATTAGATATATTTATAAAATTATTATTATTATCAAAAGGAAAAAAAATATTAGTTGTAGCATACGATTTTCGGATTTTTTTGGGTTTTGTGATTTTAGTAAATCTTGAAATTTTCATGTTCTAAATATTGGAATTATGTTTAAATGTGTTAGTAGACCTTTAGAAGGCCCAAGACTAAGCTAAACACGGTAAAATATCAAGGTGGGATTTTTTAAGTAAATAGGAGATTTGGTTAAGTGGGCTTTTAAGAAGAACTGCGTAAGTTATGACACAAATGAGCCTTTGGTAAAGTGGCTAAGGACGCCACTAGGGAGCTATGAAGGTGGCGTGTAAGTGTTGGGGAAGACACAGGTTCGACTCCTTTGTTGGCAAATAGATGCATTTATTTTTAGTGCAGGAGGGGTAAGTGTTGGAGTTCGTGGATTCGCTAGAGGAGAGTTGGATCGGTTTAACGCTTGGATTAAGGAGTGATAAGGGAGAGATTTAAGGATTGGGATGAGGCTAGGAGTTAGCCGAATGGGGGAATTGAAGAGGAAAATCGGCGGGGGATTATGAGGGTAGTATTTGGCACTTAGGGTATTGTTGGTGCTGCTTTCTTCGCTTTTACACCTTAGGATTGTTCTTTTCTCTTTTTCCTCTCTAGCAAAACTACCACCTCCCTACTCTTCTTCTTCTATTTTTTCTTCTTCAAACTATTCATCATACCTACTATTCATCAATACTACTGCCGAATCCATAGAAGCCGAAATCCTGTGATCACTACTTGTGCCGATTTCTTCAAAGCCAGGTTCTCCTATATTCTTTTACTTTTATTAATTTACAAATTATCTTTTCTTAATCCTGGATTCCTGACCGCAATTCTACTTCAAGGTTGTAGCCCCGCATTATCATCTCCTTCATCACACAAAAGCCGAAAAACCATAGAATTGGGGGCTTATAGCCGAAACTTCAGAACTCCGGGAGTCGAGTTTTTACCATCGTTTGAAAGATAAATCTGCACCAGATTGCGTGGAGATCAAAAAGGAGTAAGGGGTAAGTGTTCATCATCTCAGATCTGGTTATATCTTACAAAGTTAGGAAAAGCCGAAGTCCCTAAAATCTAGGGAGGCTGTCGATTTGGGCATATGGCCTTAAGGGATTGTAACTGATGTTTTCTTTCGGTGACTAGAGTCTTCTTAAGCGTTGAATTAAAGGCGTGGTTCATTGGAGCAATCAGATTCGGAGCTAGCTATCGATTTTGGCAAAAAGGTAAGGTTTCGAAGGCTTTTTAGGGATATGGTTCGATCATAGATAAGTAAGTTTTGGGGGTTTAGTGATTATGGTTTGTAAATAAGAACTATGCTAATCAATTGTAGGACATCGGAAGTGATCTCAAGAGTAATGTCGTGAATCGTGTGTACCTAACACCCTTCTTTAGTTCAATTAAGAAAAGCCGAAATGCCAAATTCGCATTTCATGGTCATGTGGGTATGCGAATGCTCTCAAGTCATAGAATAATTGTTAGATTTGGCACCGCAAGGTGGTAAGCACGTTCGCGTGACATTTTAGCGTATTTTCGGAAAAAGGGGCTCGATGGGCCAAAACTGGGCCCAATGGGCTTACGTCCCAATATGGGCAAGAGGTGGGCAAAGTAGCCTGTCGGTTAGATGGGAGAATCAAATTGCATAAAACCGATAAAATTACTGAATTAGCTTGTGTAGTAGCGAGATCACGAAATTACCCTAAAGAGCAAAATTATCAAATCACCCCTAAAGAGCAAAATTACCAAATTACCCTAAATAGCAAAATTACCAATATACCCCTAGGGTTTAAATTGGCTGAACTGCATGATTGATTACTACGTATTTTGCATGATATGCATTTATTAATATCATTGCATGGGATTGGGGTATTAATGGAGGAAGTATGAAAGTGGTTCAACCACGTCTTGGAGGCTTTGCCTCAATCGACCGAATTTGAGCGTTGCTACAACAAAGGTGTGTAGGGTGGGTGGGTTGAGATATTCCCACATGGTGTGTAGGGTTGGTACAGGCGGTGTAGCGGTTGGTGGGTTGAGTAGTCTCCCGGATGGGCTTGCATTCATTATTATGTTGTTACTCATTTTATCGAATCGGGCCTATGGGCCACATTGTTATGTAAAAGGGCTAAGGCCTTGCTATCAGATTCAAAAGGGCTTGACCATCTGTAATCAAGATATCGAATAGGGCTCAGCCAAATGGGCTCGAGCTGAATTGGGCTTTGGATGGGTTTCAGATACACCGAGTTTTCCCAAACTCACCCCTTCCTCTTCCATCCTTGCGGTGAGCCCTCGAATTGGTGGACTTGGAGTCAAGGGATTCAGAGTGGCCATGAAGATTGATTGCCGATTTTAAATAAGTTTAGCATTTATTTTGGATTATTTTTATTATGTTTAAAGTTGTAATAAGGTCGCTCTTTTTAATTACTTATATTTTGGGGATTATTAAACTGGCTAGCACTAGGGTTCGTTTTATAAAATCTACTTGTTTTTAAAAGGATCACGATGACGCGCAAAGTTTCCGCAAAGTAAATGTTTTCCCAAGAAAAATAAATATTTTAAGCAAACGATTTGCAACCTTAATCATTTTCTTAAGCTGGTCATAATCAAACGGTTTTCTCAAAATTATACGAGATGTTAGAGTGTGGGAATAGCGGTGTGCATGTTTAGGATTGGATCCGGAGAGAGCTTGGTACTTAAGCAGTCCGACGGACTCACCTCCTCTTCTTCCTGGTTTTCCTACCTGGTGCGCAGCTTCCATTCACTTTAACTTACTTTTAAAAGTGTCTTTTACAACACCAACTCAGCTTTTCCAAACTAAGTGTTTTGAACGCATCAATGTGGCGCATCAGATCCGGTCATAACATCCAGGCCGGGTTTGGGGTTTTACATATAAAGTAAAACTTCTAAATATTTTTGTACAATTTTTGG
The DNA here is from genome assembly GCF_025698485.1 of Gossypium arboreum. Lineage (NCBI taxonomy): Eukaryota > Viridiplantae > Streptophyta > Magnoliopsida > Malvales > Malvaceae > Gossypium > Gossypium arboreum. Next base: position 77,430,482 of record NC_069077.1, on the reverse strand, counting down.
TGAATTTTTAAATTCAGAACAGGGGATTCAGAGACCACTATGACCCTGTTCCACCAAAACTTAAATATCTCATAAAATATAACTCATTTACCTATTTTGTTTTATCCATATGAAAATAGACTCATCAAGCTTCAATTTCATAACTTATTCATAATTTAATTCCATTTCTACTATTTTTAGTGATTTTTCAAATTCATATCACTGTTGTTGTATGACTCTGTTTTATGTCCAATTTTACCATTCCAAGGATTTTCATGGTTTAGTTAAGACATAAAGCATACATGTTATCATATATAAACTTGATTAGCCATTCCAATAGCTAATCATTTACAGACCCTTTTCTTACCAAACCATAACCATATCATATGATCATTTATACAAAGTGAGTATATTGCTATACATGCCACACTCAAAATATACAAGTTAGGTCTTCGGATTGTGTGAACGAGCCTTCGACCTATCCCGATTCTCAAGCCGGCTTGTCAAAACTACAATGAAGAAAAAGGAGGGAGTAAGCATAAATGCTTAGTAAGTTCGCATGTAAATAATAAGTAACATGATTATGCAATCCAACATAAACATCATTAAAACACTCATAACATAAAAATACTTACTATCTTACCACAATTTTGTCTCACCAAGTTCTCAACCAAGAATTAAACTCATACCTGTCCATTTTCACTTCTTCAACACATTCATCATCAAATCACTTTCGTTTTAAGCATCCTTAATATTCTCTTAGGATTCTCCCGTGGAACACATAGGAATATAATTTCGGATACACGGATAGTGTGCACGTAAGTGCTATACTCATAACTGAACAAGCTCAATAGCTTTTGAATCTATGTAGCCAAGCTACCATGTAACCCGCCCATAAATGAACTCGAACTCAACTCAACGAGCTCGAGCGTTCGCATCCATAAGTGAACTCGGACTCAACTCAACGAGCTCGGATGCCTAGTTACATCTCACGAACTCGGACTCAACTCAACGAATTCAGAACTCAACCATCCTAGTGACATGTCACTTGTACCCTAATCTATTCCCAAGGTTCAAACGGGATTCTTTTCAATTACACATTTCGATCGCCTTCTTCGGAATATAGAAATCGATACTTGCAAACATCTCATACTTATTAAATTATTCACATAATTTGCATATTACCAAATAATAATTCACAAAGCACAATATTTCATGATAATAAATATTATATCATACAAATATCATTAAATCACTTAAAATAAAAATTATGTTACCTTATTTGCACATGAACTTACCTCTGTACAAAAATTAGCAATCGAGCCTATTCCTTGTAAACTTTGTTTTTCCCTCGATCGCGACTTGAATCTCGCTTCTCTTTATCTATAATGCCAAATTAATGAGTTTAATACATACATTCATAAAAACAGCCCCTAATACGAACTTTGGCAAAATTACCATTTTGCCCCTAAACTTTCACATATTTGCACTTTTTCCCCAAGGCTCGTAAATTAAACCTCATCCTATTTTCCTATGTTTTATGACATGCTGATCATTTTTCCCTTCTATGGAAACATCAAATTCACACTCTAACATGTACTTATGACTATTAGGTATTTTTACCGATTAAGCCATTTTACTCGTTTTCACTTAAAACCGAGTAGCACAAGTTGTCTAGCATAATTTAAAACATCATATTCTATCATAAAACACCAAAAAACACAAATTTCACCTATGGGTATTTTTCCAAATATGAACCCTAGGTTGAATTATTGCTAGCATAAGCTAAATCGAGCTACCGGGATTCCAAATACGTAAAGAACATTAAAAATGGGGCCTGGAATCACTTACTATGGGGCTTGGAAGCGTGAAACAAACCCTATCTATGGAGAACCCTTGAAATTTCAGCCTAATGAAGAAGATGGACAAAAATTGGCTTTTAATTTTGTTTTTAATTCATTTTAATAACTAAATGACCAAAATGCCCTTAATTAAAAATTATGGTGTTTTATCTTCCTTTAGGTATTTTTGTCCAAACCAGTATAATTGTAACATCCCGAAATAGGGCCTAAATGGAATAGTGGTTGCGTAACCACAAATTCGAGGTAGGAAAATTTATTTATTATTATTATTTTGAGGTTCATGGTATGATTGCATGATTGTGTGAAAATTTCGTGATGAAATTCTATGCGTAAAGTGCTTAAGTTGAGGTTAGGGACTAAATCAAATAATTTGCAAAACTTGCATTCTAGAAGTTTTTAGTATGAAATTACTTTGGAATATTAATTAGGAGGGTTTAAATAACAATTTGACCAATTTTAAGTTCATGGACAAAAATTAGGACATGGAAGGAATTTTTGAAAGTTTAGTAAGGAGGGGTAATTTGGTCATTTGGATATTAAATGAATTAAAAAGGGAAAAATAACACAAAAATGGTCATCTTCTCAATTAGTTTCTGCCGATTTTTTCTCTCCTCCATAGCTGGGGTTTCTTCAACTTTCAAGCTTCATATTAAGTGATTCCAAGCCCCGTTTTTAATGATCTTTACGTTTTTGGAGTCCCGGTAACTTGATTAAGCTTCTTCTAGTAATAATTCAACCTAGGGTTCATATTTGGAAAAATACCCATGGCTGAAATTTGTGTATTTTGGTGTTTTATGATAGAATATGAGGTTTTAAATTATGTTAAACAACTTATGCTACTCGGTTTTAAGTGAAAACGAGTAAAAGGGCTTAAATTGGAAAAAAATACCAATAGTCATAAGTATATGTTAGAGTGTGATTTTGACATTGCCATAGAAGGGAAAAATGATCAGCATGTCATAAAACATAAGAAAATAGGATGAAGTTTAATTTACGAGCCTTGGGGCAAAAGTGCAAATATGTGAAAGTTTAGGGTAAAATATAATTTTGCCAAAGTTTGGGTCAAGGACTATTTTAATAAATGTGAATATTAAATAAGTTAAATTTGCTATTATAGATCAAGAAGAACGAAATTGGGAGTAGATCGGGAAAAGAAAAGTAAAGGACTAAATTGTAAAGTTTAGTCACATTTTGTATCAAGGTAAGTTACAGAGAAATAAATGCAATATTCTTTTATTTTACATTATTATTGTCAACTTCCAACATTTATATATTTATGTTATGAAAATATTTAAATTCAATTTAAGGTGAAGTGACAGAGGAAAAGTGTTAGAAAGCCCGGTTGAACCCTAGGAATGTTAGGATATTAGGGTTGACAGATGTAATGTAAATGAGCCATGTAAGTCCATATTAGAAATACGGCTTTGAAGACAGATTGAGCCATGTAATTCCATATTATATATGGCATTGGAGACAGGAATAATTCATGTAAGTCCATGTCAAAGACATGGCATTGGCGGATATTGATAGACAGAACGACCTAGTATCCTTAGTATTCCGAGTGGTTCAACGGGTCAGGATACGAGTTAAATTACAGTGAATTAACAGAAAAGGAAAAATAGATTATACTTATGAAAAAGAAAAGGCCAGGTAAGAAAGAATGTAACGGAATAAAGAAGAAGATAGAAATTGAGAAGTAAAGAAATTTATGATGTTAGATGATATTATGCATAATTTTCCATTATATTGAATGTTGTGATTTATTTTCTTGTAAGCTTACTAAGCCTAGTGCTTAATCTCTTTATTTTCTTCTTCTTATAGTACTTATCTAGTCACTCGAGGATCGAAGGAAACATCGGAGGCCGATCACACTATCAAAGAAATAACTCGGTATAATTAGATGTTTTGTTTTGGGTATGGCATGTATAGAAACTTAGCTACTTTTGGTATAATATGAACAATGAATCATGTGTAAGTACTTGCTAGTGATTAGCTAATAAAATAGCCAATGATATACATGTTTATTAATATGTATGATTGAATGGTGATTATCACATGAAAATTATAAAAAATGTGAAAGTAACCTAAAAATGATTCAAGTAATGTAAATGATGTAACTTTGAAAAATCACTAAAAATTGTAGAAACATAGTTTGAAATGAAATTAAATATTATTATGTATATTTTCTTATGGAATAAGAAAAAAGGTAAAGGTATTATATTTTATGAGATATCTGAGTTTTAGTGAAATAGGGTTAGAGAGATTTCTAGATCCCCTGTTTCAACTTTGGAAATTCACCATAAATTGTAAAAAACTAATTAGAAGGTGTACTTTATATGGTTAGAATCCTTGTTGAATATAGTTTTAATAGAAATAAATTTCTTACTCATATTAATTTGTTATAGGAAGAAACATGGTTCGTAGTAAGAAGAGGTCAGTGCAGTCGAGTTTTGAAACAGGGGAAACTTTAACTAATAAACTGTACTAATTGGCCAAGTCAAAAATCCTAGAAAAAAATTAGTAGATATATATATGAGTCTAGTTTCAGTAAAAATTTACGGATCTTAATTTTGAGTTTTAAAACTCGAGAAATGAATTTTTAAGCAACCATGATGCAGAAAAACAGTTTATTCTGAAAATTAAAATAAGTGGTTTAGAGTTGTTTAAAAGGTAAGATAAGTTTAGTAACACCTCAAGCTTGACTCCGGTGACGGTTTCGGGCGTGGGGTGTTACAATAATGGTCTAATTACTATCCAAGTACCTCTACTTTAAAAATCCATTACTCACAAGTACTTAATGCCTTTGTGAACTAGAGCACACATTTTACAACTTTTGCAATTTAGTCCTAAATATCAAATTGGACCCTCTATCGATAAAATTTCTAAATAAAATTTTCACACAATCATGCAATCATGCCATAGACCTCAAAATGATTATAAAATAAATTTTTATACCTTATATTTGTGGTCACGAAACCACTATTTCGATTAGGCCCAAATTCGGGATATTACAATGCCATCGTAGAAATAGGTGAGAAAAAGGTTGCAGCCTTGCTTATGTATTGGATACTAAAGTGTCTGAATCGAAGCTTGAGCCAGTGCCAGTGGTTTGCGAGTATCCTGATGTGGTTCTAGAGGAATTACCTTGATTATCACTGATCAGAGAGGTTGAGTTTGCTATTTAATTAGTATCGGGGACATTACCAATATTGATAGCACCTTAAAGAATGGCTCCTACAGATTTAAAAGAGTTGAAAGCCCAACTGCAAGAATTGACAGATAGAGGTTTTGCTCGACCTAGTTTCTCACCTTGGAGTGCACCGATTTTGTTTGTTAGGAAAAAGGACGGATCGATGAGATTGTGTATTGACTATTGTCAGCTCAACAGGGTTACAATCAAGAATAAATATCCACTGCCTCGAATTGATTATCTATTCAATCAATTGAAAGCTGCCATAGTATTTTCGAAGATTGATCTTCATTTTGGCTACTATCGACTATGAGTTAATGATTCGGATGTGCCAAAAACTGCATTCAGAACTAGGTACAGACACTATGAATTTCTTGTGATGCTGTTTGGTTTAACTAATGCACCTGTAGTATTTATGGATTTGATGAATAGAATCTTTAAACCGTATTTAGACAAATTTGTTGTGGTATTTGTGGATAATATTCTGATATATTCCCGAGATGAGTCCGAGCATGTCGAGCATTTGAGAATTGTGATGCAAACTTCGTGAGTTAAACAACTATTTCCTAAATTTAGTAAATATGACTTTTGGCTTTGAGAAGTCTGTTTTTTGGGACACATAGTATCGACTGAAGGCATCAGAGTTGATTCGAGTAAAATTTTAGCAGTTGTTGACTGGAAACCACCAAGAAACGTATCTGAGGTTAGAAGTTTTTTGGGACTAGCTAATTATTACTGAAGATTTGCCAAAGGGTTCTTGATGATAGCTGTACCAATTACGTGACTATTACAGAATGATGTGAAATTTGAATGGTCTGAGAAATGTCAGCAAAGTATCAACCAGTTGGAAACACTATTGACTAAAGCACCAGTTTTGGTCCAACTTGAATCGGGTAAAGAATTTTTGATTTTTAGTGATGTAACTTTAAATGGTTTAGGTTGTGCTTTGATGCAGGAAGGCAAAGTGTATGCTTCCAGACAGTTAAAGCAGCACAAAAAGAATTACCCAACGCATAACCTAGAGTTGGCAGTTATTGTGTTTGCATTGAAAATTTATCGACAACGTTTGTTCAGAGAAAAATGTCATATATTTACTGATCACAAGAGTTTGAAGTATTTAATGTCGCAGAATTATTTGAATCTGAGATAGCACAGATGTCTCGAGCTATTAAAAGATTATGAGTTAAACATTGATTGTCATCCAGGAAAAACGAATGTAGTTGCGGACGCTCTGACTAGAAATTCTCTATTTGCATTACGAGTGATGAACTCGAGTTTGACATTATCTGATGATGGTTTGATCTTAGCTAAGTTGAAAGCTAGACTGATGTTTTTACAACATATTTACGAAGCTATGAAATGTGATGTTAAGTTGCTAGCTAAGCGGGCACACACTGCGAGCCGACTTCTGATTCAGAATTTTAGATAGGACCTGATGAATGCTTATTGTTTAAAGGTGGATTTTGTGTACCGAAGAGTCTGGAGCTCATTAAGAGAATCTTACACGAAGCTCATAGTGGTAGCTCATCTTTTCATCCGGGAAGTAATAAAATGTAAGTGACTTGAGACAGATGTACTAGTGGTCGGGACATGAGATTTCTAACTTTTATATCTAGATGCTTAGTGAACATCATGTACCTTCTAGCTTGTTACAGCTAGTGATGATACCGGAAGGGAAAGGGGATCAAGTTGCTATGGATTTCGTATCGGGTTTACCCTTCTTTCTAAAAAAAAAGATGCAACTTGGGTAGTTGTTGATCGTTTGACAAATTCAACACATTTTATTTCGGTACATATAGATTGCTCCCTTGACAAGTTAAATGAGTTATTTGTTTCTAGATTGTCATACTACATGGGGTGCCAATCTCCATAATCTCGAATAGAGATCCACGGTTTACATCACGATTTTGGAGAAAATTATAAGAAGCTCTAGGTACTAGGTTGCATTTTAGCACCGCTTTTCACCCTCAGAGCGATGGTCAATCTGAGTGAGAAATTCAGATTCTCGAGAATATGCTTCGTTGCTAGAGTTTGAAGGCAACTAGCAGAAATATTTACCATTAGTTCAATTCGCATATAACAATAGTTTTCAATCAAGCATAAAGATGGTACCGTATAAAGCTTTCTATGGTCGTAAATTTCGAACTTCGTTATACTAGACTAAGCTCAATGAGAAAAAGATACACGGGTTGATTTGTTTTGTGAGACTGAAGAAAAAGTAAAGGTGGTCCAAGATCATTTAGAAGCAGCTTCAGATCGTCAGAAATCTTATACGGATCTTAAACATAAAGACATAGAATTTCAAGTTGCAAATAGAGAATTTTTAAAAGTATCGCCCTAGAAGAATGTTCTTCTGTTTGGTCGCAAAGGAAAGCTAAATTCTGGATTTATCAGGTTGTATGAGATTATTGAAAGAATCGGACCTGTTGCGTATCGATTAGCCTTTGAATTAGAAAAGATTCATAATGTTTTTCACGTGTCTATGTTACGACGTTACCAATCTCACCCTTCACATGTTACCTCCCCGATGAATGTCGAGTTTCAACCTGACATGTCATAGAGTGAGGAACCAATTAGAATTCTGGGACGAAAGGTGAAAGAATTGAGAAACAAGAACATAGCTTTAGTAAAAGTTCTCTAGAAACGACACAGAATAGAAAAAGCCACTTGGGAACCCGAGCAAGGTATCAGAAAGCAATATCTTAACCTCTTTTCTGGTAAGATTTTCGAGGACGAAAATTCCTTTAGGGGGAGAATTGTAACAACCCATTTTTAGTTAAATCGGAACAGTGGTTTCGGGACCAAAAATCCAGAGGCAGAAAATTTATTTTATTATTATCTTACTACCTATAGCATGATAGTAGTATCATATAAAAATTTCATTAAGAAATTTTACCGTTTATATGCTCAATTTGATAAAAAGGATTAAATCGCGCAATGTGAAAAAGTTGAGTTCTAGTAGCTAAAGGAATTAAATAGCTATAGAACCTTGAAGTATGAATCCTTAAATGGTAATTAGACCATAATTCAGATAGTGGACTATGATGGCTGATACGTGATATTCGTGACAGGTTTTAAAAATTTATAATGAATCATTCTTTAAACTAACTAGTATCACGATGAAAGCAAGTGTACCTATCGAATAGTAGTATAGCTTTAGCAAAACCGGATTGTCGAATCTGAAGGAACCAAGAGTACTAGTAGTTACTTTCTTTTTTTTATCTAGCCTAAAATTTAAGGGATTTGTTTATCTAAACTAATTAACTAAACTAAGAGTGCACAGAGAGAAATTGGGGAAAAGCTTTTGGGAAAATTCGATTGATTAAGGCAATACCCAAGGAAAAATCCACCTAAACTTCACCTTTTATTTGACTCTAAATCAGACGATTTATTCATTTGACTTGATCTGTAGAAATTCCTAAGTTATATTATTATCTCTCTCGAGACTAATAACGTCTAACCTTAGGTTGATTTAATTGAAATCTCTTTCTAATTAACGTACTAGTGTTGCATTAACTCAACCTATGGATCCACTTCTTAGGTTTCTCCCTAATCCGGAAAAATCTTATCACCCTATCTCCAGGCGTACAATCAACTCCGCTTAATTACGACAAATTTACTCTTAGTAAGTGTCTTTTCCTCCTCTTAATAAGAGCATTAACTTGAATCAATATCCTCGAATATTAAAACAAGAATTAAGAACACATAATTAAGAACAAGTCAAATATTTATCATATAATTCAGATAATAATAACAAGATCTGTCTTAGGTTTCATTCCCCTTAGGTATTTTATGAAAGAAAACATCTCAAAAGAATAAATATAACAAAACATACAGTAAAGCCAAAACCCCTTAATGGAAATTGAAGGGAGATCTTCAGTTTTGACGATGAATCCAGCTTTTGAGATGGATCAATTGGCTTCCCTTGAGTAATTCCTTGCCTCCTACTTTTCGTGTCTATTCTAAGTGCCTATTCCAGTGTTTTAAATAGGCTTTACAATGCCTAAGAGCCCTCAAAAGTGGCATTTTTCGAATAGGGCTATACTTGAGCTCAGCAGGGACATGCCCGTGTGCGATTACTCCAACCCATGGTCAAGGCTGTTGAATAGGCATGGGGGTGTAGTCTATCCGTGTAAGTCGTGCTTCGATCTTACCAAATGGACACGACCGTGTGACACACCCGTGTGAGGAAGTCTAGGCCGTATTGATTTCCCATGTGGGTCCATTTTCTCCGTTTTTGGCCCGTTTCTCGCTCTTTTTACTCTCCTATGCTCACCTAAGTGTAAAACATGAAATTAAAGGATTACGAGCATCAAATTCACCAAATCTAAGGAGAAACCATCCATAAATGTGCTAGGCATGGGTTAAAAATATATATAAATTGCGGTTTATCAAATACCCCCATACTTAAGCGCTTGCTTGTCTTCAAGCAAAATCCTCAACTCACAATCAAAATAAATTCTTCTCAATTCATAATCCCTATCAATAATATCTCAACATAATCCATAAGTAATCATACATTGAAAATTCAACTAAAAGTACATCAAAGTTTCAAACATTCCAAGTTGAGCATTTTATCATGAAAACATAGGTGTCCCCCCTCATCTAAGTAATCACCTTTGATCAAAATATCATAGAGTTTAACATCCTCACTAAAGATTGACTCAAATCACTCGAGCTGTTCAAGGACATCAAATAAAGCACTCATTGGTCAATATGAAAAGTTATTACCATAGGCTTGCATAAAAATCAAATCTCTACCACTATATATTAAGATGATACATCAATCAAAAAGGTCTTTAGAGCGTTGTAACATGGCTTTGGTTAGGGAGTGTGCTCACAAGCTGAAGGAAAATGTTAGAATCGAGATTGAATTGAAGAAATCACCTAACTAGAAAAATAACTAATTATTAGTTGAATACAAGTGAGCTTCTTCTCAGAATATGGAATTAACAGTCAAGCTCAAAAAAACGACGAATTACTACTAATATGTGTGTAAGGATTTTTTTTTTTAAGAACAAGTCAAATAACATAGAACTTAAATGTTGCAATGAAGAATAAAACATAGCTAAGCAATTAGTTCAAATCAAATCTTGACAAAAATAGGGATCAAATTAGGGGATTTCAACAACAATGGGTTGTGGGTTAATATTGAAGGTAAAACAATTAATGGCTTGTTAGGCTCAAAGGGGATCACTAAGGGTTAATTGTGAAGGTAGGCTTTTGTAGAGTAAGTAGGTTAAACCTAAGTGCCTTTATCATCTCGACATATCAAATCAAATGGTGTGATCTTAACATGCATAATCAAGCAAGTTCTAGAATAACAAATCAGCACTGACGCACTCATAATAAAAGTGAGCATGAAAGAAATAAAATATGCTCTAAAGGCTCAAGATCTCACAAAAATTATGGCTTTTTGATGTTTAAACTTGTGAATCTCAACTCATGATAATACCTAAACTTAGGGAAGCAACCTAAAAGTTTTTAATTATTTAGAAATCAACTTATCATGCTTGATTCCCTAATGTCTTAAAGTTTAAACGATCAATGCATAAATACCTATGTTTTAATTCAAGACATATCAATAATAATCATAACTTAATCAAAATTCATTCTAATAGTGATATGAGTGATTCACGTGAGAATAAGACAAAATTTAGGGATTTCTAATGATGATATAAAAGACCTCAATGTACAAAGATGGATATATTGAAAAATATAGATATATAATCATAAGATAGGGAGAGAGGTGAAACTTCTTGGACGATGAATGAACTCCTTGAATTGGAGTTATGGAGAATAATCAGCCAAGGTAATAATGAGAGTGGAGGAGATACTCCGGTGGTGGTAGAGGTTCATTAGTCCATAAGTCTTGCGCCAAAAGAGTATTATATGTGGTAGTAACTATGGTCGTGGTCGAGCAGGACATTGCAGTCGTGGAGAACCTTTGCCAGTGGAGTTTTTAGTTCCTATTTGATGATGAGCTTTGGAGCTCATTATGACTGTGATAAAATCAGGAACTCTTTAGGAAATATAAGGAGCATAATTACCCGTAATGAAATAGCCGAAAATAAAAATTGTAAAAACTAAAATTAAACTAATATTAAATGAAAATGAAATAAAAAGTACTTAAAGAAGATAAATAAAGATAAAAGTGGAAATAAAAATAATAAATAAAAAGTTTTTAAACATCGTCATCGCCGGATGGTTTTCGAGGTGGTGGTGGCGATGAGATGTGAAAGTGCTGACAAATCTGATGAAGAGTAGCATCAATGTGATCAAAATGCTGAAAACACTGCTTCTCAAATTGAGTAAGATGCTCAAAGATGTCAGAGTATGAAGCCGCGTATGAACTGAACGATGGATGGGTGGCGGCTGAGATGGTGTATCCTCATGACATGGAGGGACATCATCAGTAATGTCCTCTGGGTCCTCCTCCTCGGTGGACTGGATGGGGGGGTACTGAGAAGGGTGGGTGCCACGTCGTTTCTCGATCATCCTCATATGTAGCATGCTCGAGATGCCCTGTGGGGACATCTGGCAGATGAGAGTGAGGGAGGATGATTGTGCCACTATATTGAGGAGCCCAAAGTACCGAGCCAATCGAGTCACATAGGGCCCGATAGAGATGACTCCTCTCCTATGTCGCTCCATCTGATGGCAGATGGCGAGGACAATGAAGTAGGCAAGGTCGAAGATGTGCCCGTTCGCCATGCTCCACAAGAAGTAGGCGTCATGAGTGTTGATGATGCTGGTACTCTCTTGCCGTCCTATCAGAGTGTGGGCCAAGATTGCGTGTAGGTATCGTAAGGATGGGTGAGGGCCGATGCCTTAGAGTGGCTAGGATCATAGGTGGCCAAGGCAGGGACGAGGTTCTTCTAACACTTCAAAGGAGAATAGTGGATGTGGTGATGGAGGGTGTTGTGTTTGTTGTCATCCATGAACTCCTCCGTGTACAGCCCTAGTGCAATTCCAAACGCCGGTATGCTCAACTGGTGCACTAGGCCACTAAAACAGAACTGGACCATTCCAGGATTGTTGAAGTTTGTCATGACGACTTGAAGATGGAAGGGCGAGTAGAGTTCCATCGTGAGCTCGAGGTATGTCGGATTGATGATATCAAAAAAGAGGCCCCACAGTTCAGTCGTTAAGAGGGCTCGGACCGTGTCAGCCATCTGAATTTGTTCGAGTGCGGCCTAGTCAATGCAGCAGCCCACACCTAGGGGTTGAGCCCGTAATATTTGAAATAGTTACTCTTGGGGTCCCAAGGAAAACTGGAAGAATGGATGTCTGATTTTGGAAGTGGGACCCAAAGAGGATGCTAGTCCTTTCCTTTTCTTTGAGGAGGGGACGACAGTTTTTTTTACCACGATTCCACATGATATCTGTAATGAAAACATGAAAAAGATAACATGAACTAGCGAATTCAAGAAGCAATTATGAATATAGTTAAACTAACTAATCCAACCAACTGAACAATACTCAGTCAAAATTAGTTCAATCTAGATGATAGGAGTCTATAGCAAATGTCATAAGAAAAGCATGATTTTTTTCAACATGGAATGAATGAATTATATGCTATGGAAACACAAGAAAGAATGAGTGTTCCAGAAAACTTTGAATAAAATGGCAAAATGTAAGTATGACTATAGTGTGAACTATGAACATTAATCAGAAATCAGCCAAAGAAAACTAGAAAAATCATAAAAGAGATGAAGAAAATAAAGAGAAAAGAGTGAACCAATGCAGTATGTTGATGAGGGAGGAGTTTGGGGTGTCTGGGGTGAGCTGTGGTCAGCGCACGAGAGTGGCAGAGAGGGCGTGTGACAGGAGACCGGGGACTAAGGTTAGGTTTTGGGGAGGGGGATGATGAATAGTGAGGGTTTTATATAGATTTTGGGGCACACGGCTATGGGCCACACCCGTGTGCCCTAATTTTTGCCCGTGTGTTTGGCAATTTTTTAAATTTGGGCACGTTTGAGTCTCGCACACGCCCTACTCTTTGGGCGTGTTGGTGCCCACGGCTGTGTTGTACAACCGTGTCCTACTTTGTTTGTGTAACACCCCGTTCCCGATACCGTCAACGGAGTCGGACACGAGGGGTTCTCAGACCAACTCTCATGTGTCACACAAACTATTTTTCACATTTCCAGTCCAGCTGGCAAACTGCGTCCCTGTCACCTTAAAAATCATATCTCGAGTTCCAGAACTCGAAAACCAGTTCCGTAAATTTTCCCCGAATTTAGACTCATATATCCATCCGTGGATTTATTTCTAACATTTTTGGTTGGTCTAATTGGTAAAATTTATTAGTTAAAGTCACCCCTGTTTTGAGGTTCGACTACAGTGACCTTTGCTCATTACGACCTGGATATCATCTCGTACAGAGCTCCAATGCTCATGTCGTTTATTTCTAATGAAAGTAGACTCAAAGGGGAATATATGCATATAAGGCATGACTTCTAATTGTTTCTGGATAATTTATGGTAAATTTTCAAAGTCAAAACATAGAATCCAGAAACCGTTCTGGCCCTGTCTCACGAAATCTTGAATATCTCTTAAAATACAGCTCATATGGTCTTTTCGTTTCTTCCATATGAAAATAGACCCATCAAGCTTCGAGTACATAATTTTTTTAGCAATTAATTCCACTTCTACTATTTTTAGTGATTTTTCGATCTCATATCACTGCTGCTGTCCGCAACAGTTACTGCAGCAGACTATGCCAATTTCATGAATCCTTCCTTAGCCTTACTAATCATCCATCATACATGACACAAATCATGGCCACCTTATCAAAATTAAGGTTTCTAAGACTCGTGGCTATAGATTCTAGCATCCCACTCAAACAACCACATAGGCCATTTTCACATGGCTTAAAGTTTACAACCCAAAATTTAACAAAACAAAATAGCCCATACATGCCAAATGTTCTCCTAAGTTGACTAAGAAGACAATACCAAAAATTGCTCGCCGGTGTGATGACTTCGTTGACGGTTCCGAGCACCCAAAAGGAGACGAGTCCAAGAAACCTAAAATGGGTGACAAGAAAACACCGAGTGAGTTTATAACTCGAAGAAGTCATAAGCATTCCACAACCACCCATTAATAAAATTATCATAAAATGAAATAATGAAACAAGGCCAAGTGTTCCACCATACCGAACTATACCATAGTTCCTTAGACCTTCGGATCAATCTCATACCAAGTCATACATTTACATTTCATATACTATTCAATAGGATATTTGAAGCAATTTCCATACATCATTTCATTTCGCAACAATCATGCAATCAAATGAACTTTCATCTATTCCACGATACCTTATTTACGGAATGCAATTGAAATCATCACATAGATTTAAATCTTACCAACTCCACCCGAGCATGAACACAGCATCTATTAGCCATGAACTCAAGGTACTTACTCTTTCCGCTGTCCATACTCATCTCGATAAAGTCACACCTCCATATAAATATTCAATCGGAGATATGTGTAGAGTTCGCACACATAGTGCTTAATACTCAATCACGCACACTTAGTGCCATGTGATTCAAGCCCGCACACATAGTGCCATATAGTCCAAACTCGCACACTTAGTGCCATACATTACAAGCTCGCACACTCAAGTGCCAATCTAAATCACCGTACACATCTATTTCTCGCACACTTAGTGCCAAGCAAACTTCCTACACATTTCACTATCTCTTTTAAGTTCAACAATTTCATCTTTTCATACACATACATTTGTATATATTTCATCTCATTAAACACAATTGCATAGATATTACAATCATTTAAGCAATATCAAATATATGCTTAATGACTTACTTTGTATTGGGTAAAATGGTTCCAACTCGGCTACTCGATGTTCTTTCCTTTGCCTTTGCTTGATTCTCCACCTCTAGCTTCTTGAGCTTAATCAATAAATTAACTAGTTTAACCGTCTTGCCACATATTTATACATGACATCAACTATACTATCATCATTAATTCATCAAATCACAAAATTTTATCTCATGAACATTTAACACTTAACATTTACCCCATCTAGGCCGACTTTGCTAGCACACAAGCCTTTGGCCGAATGTCCTTGACCTATAGTCACCCAAAATTTCTTTGTTCTTTAAAATTCATCCAAGACCACATTCGGCACCTCCAACTAATAATTTAGATACTCTCAAACTCATTCACAAGTACTATTATATATCACATTAAGCATTAATTATTTTGCAACATGGATTCTATAGCATGCCCGAATACTCATGCACATACACATATAACAACAAGAACTCAATGGCACAAAAATCTCCTTTTATTAAACATTCATCTCACTTCTCTTCATGCTTCGTCACAACAACATTAAAATACCAACCAAGAAAGACAACCTCCATGGCCGAACTTCATCTCCATCAAATAGCAAAGAAATCTAAGCCATGGGCTAGGTAGGTTTCAAACTAACAACTAAAACATGCATGAATCTTAAGGAATGACATCCAACATACCTCAATCTAGTTGCAAGTATGGCCAAGCTTCTCTAAACCCCCCCCTCTCCCTCACTCACGGCAATACAAAAATTTGAGAAAGGATGAGCACTTTTTTTTTTTGTTTTTCTTGTTCAATTCACGGCAAAATGGGGGAGGCATCCATGCTCATCATTTTTTTTCAATTCTTTAATGCTAGCTTTTATTTTATGGCTTCCTACATACACCACTAACCTAACATGTTGGAAACATGTTCCCTTTGCCCATAATGTTGTCATGGCCGGCCACTATCCTTAGGAAATGGACTATTTGACATGCAACTCCATCTATTTTACTTCATTCTTTTACTAACCTCTTAAAATTAGCCACATATATTTAAATCCTTTCACATGAGTCCTTTTTCTTTCAATTCACATTCAATCTAACTAAATCAAAGAATTAAAAATTCACACATGCATTTTCACATATATTTGGCATGGAATAAGGTATTTAAATGTTTTTGTGACCCAGTTTTGTGGTCCCGAAACCACTTCCGACTAGGGTTAAATTAGGATGTCACAACTCTCCCCACTTAAGAAATTTTCGTCCCCGAAATCTTATCGGTAAATAGGCTCAGTATCGCTCTTTCATAGAGTCCTCAAGTTCCCAAGTGGCTTCTTCAATTCGTGTTTATGCCACAACACCTTCACCAATGGGATTTTCTTATTGCGCAACTCTTTTACTTGCGCATCAAAATGCGAACCGCTCTTCTTCATAACTCAAATTAGGTGGACCTCGACCTCGGATGGAGTGATTACGTGTGTCGGGTCGACCTATATCGTCAAGCATCGAGACATGGAAAACGTTGTGAATCCTTTCAAGCTCGGGGGTAAAATTAATCGATGACGCCATCGCCCAACTCGTTCGGATACTTCATACGGACCGATGAACCTCGGACTCAATTTGCCCTTACGACCAAATCTAAGCACCTTCTTCCAGGTGAAACTTTGAGAAATACCTTGCCCCCAACCCGATATTCAATGTCTTTTCTTCTCAAATCCGCATACGACTTTTGGCGATCCGGCGACTTTCAAACTTTCACGAATTACTCGAACTTTCGCTCGGCATCCTTAATCAAATCAACCTCGAAGATTTTACCTTCACTAAGTTCAGTCCAGATTAATGGGGTACGGCATTTACGACCGTATAAAGCCTCGTAAGGCGCCATCTTAATACTTGATTGAAAACCGTTATTGTGGCGAATTCAATCAAAGGTAAATACCGTTCCCATGAACCACTAAACTCAAGGATGCAACATCTCAACATATCCTCGAGTATTTGAATTATCCATTCGGATTGACCATCGGTTTGGGGATGAAAAGCAGTGCTAAAATGCAGCTTGGTACCCAAAGCCTCTTGCAATTTCTTCCAAAATCGCGACGTAAATCTTGGGTCTCAATCCGACACGATAGAAGTAGGTACCCCATGCAATCGAACAATTTGGGAGATGTATAACTCGCCAACTTATCGAGCGAAAAATCCGTGCAAGACGGGATAAAGTGAGCCGACTTAGTCATCTATCCACAACAACCCAAATCGCATCTTTCTTACTCCGCCAAACCTTTGGTAACCCGGATACAAAATCCATTGTCACTCGATCCCATTTCCATTCGGTATCATGATTGGTGAAGTAATCCCGATGGCACTTGATGTTCGCTTTCACTTGTTGACATATCGACACCTTGAAACAAATTCGAAATGTCTCGTTTCATACCAGGCCACCAAAATTGGCGTTTCAGGTTATTGTACATTTTAGTACTACCCGGGTGGACTGACATTCGACTACTGTGAGCCTCGTCCGGAATCTTCGAAACAAGTTCCGAATCCCTCGGAATACATAATCGACCCTTGAACATCAAGCAATCATTGTCGTCAATCTGAAATTCCGATTCCTCATTCGAAACACATTCGACTCGTTTAGCAACCAATTCAGCGTCGACCTTCTGAGATTCAAGTATTTGATGAATCAATAACGATTTGGCCTCTAATTCGACTACTAGCACCTCATCAGGTGAAACGGATAGGTGAGCATCCATCGTACTCAAAGCAAACAGTGCCTTGCGACTTAAAGCATCGGCCACCACGTTGGCCTTTCCCGGGTGATAATCAATGATGAGTTCATAGTCTTTCAACAACTCAAGCCAACGTCTTTGTCGCAGGTTTAAATCTCTTTGAGTCATCAAATATTTAAGACTTTTGTGGTCCGAATAAATATGACACCTTTCTCCAAACAAGTAATGCCGCTATATTTTCAAAGCGAACACTATGGCTGCTAGTTCAAGGTCATGGGTCGGATAGTTTCTCTCATGCGGCTTTAGTTGTCTCGACGCGTAAGCCACAACTCGACCTTCTTGCATCAACACTCAACCTAACCCAAACAAGGATGCGTCACTGTATATGACAAACTCTTTAGCGGACTCCGGTTGTACTAGTACTGGGGCCTCGGTTAAACAGGTTTTTAGTCGATCGAAACTTTCTTGACAGCGTTCCGACCACTCGAACTTAACATCTTTTTGGAGTAGTTTCATCATCGGTGCAGCTATCATTGAAAAACCTTTCAGAAATCGTCGACAGTATCCGGCAAGCCCCAAAAAGCTCCTAACTTCCGTAACATTCCTTGGAGGTTTCCAATCGACTATGGCTGAAATTTTGTTCGGGTCCACCCTGACACCCGATGCGGACACCACGTGCCCCAAAAAGCTAACCTCTCTTAACCAAAATTCACATTTACTGAACTTTGCGTATAACTGCTTATCTTGTAAAATTTGCAACACTAGCCTCAGGTGTTCAGCGTGTTCAGTTTCATCTCTCGAATAGACCAAAATGTCATCGATAAATACAACTACGAACCGATCCAAGTATGGCCTAAAAATTCTATTCATTAAATCCATAAATCTGTAGGGCATTAGTGAGCCCAAACGGCATCACTAAGAATTCAGAGTGGCCGTACCTCGTTCTAAAAGCGTTTTGGGTATGTCCGATTCTCGGACCCTCAACTGATAGTACCCCGACCTCAAATCTATCTTTGAAAACACTGAGGCTCCCTTTAATTGATCAAACAAATCGTCAATTCGTGGCAACGGATATTTATTCTTTATCGTCACTTTATTCAAGCGGCGATAGTCGATGCACAATCTCATAGTTCCATCCTTCTTCTTCACAAACAATACTGGTGCTCCCCATGGAGAAAAACTCGGTCGAGCGAAACCTCTATCCGTCAATTCTTGCAATTGAACCTTCAATTCCTTTAATTCCGTTAATGCCATACGATACGGGCTATTGAGATTGGCGTAGTACCCAGTACCACTTGATGCGAATTCCACTTCTCGAACCGGTGGCAATCCGGTAACTCCTCGGAAAAACATCTGAATACTCACAAACCACGGTACCGATTCGAGTTTCCTTTCCGTCTCTTTACTCTCAAACACATACGCAAGGTATGTTTCACACCCCTTTTTCACATATCTCCGAGCGGTCATAGAAGATATTATCGCTGGCACTCCTCTTAAATTAGTAGACTCGACTCGGACTACTTCATTATTTGTACTTCTCAAATCAATGGTTTTCCTTTTGCAGTCCACCACTGCATCATGCACGGTCAGCCAATCCATACCAAGAATAACATCGAATTCATCAAATGGTAGAAGTATCAGATCGACCGGAAAACAGGATTCTCGAATTATTAGGGGGCATCTCTTGCACACTTTATCAACTAGTACGTATTGACCCAAAGGGTTTGACATTCGAATTACGAACTCAGTAGACTCAACAAGTAGAGTCTTCTTTGGATGCTAAGGTTTCACATACATATGAATGAGTAGAGCCAGGTCAATCAATGCAATCACACTAGTATCAAAGAGAGTGAAAGTACCGTTGATAACGTCGGGGAGGATGCCTCCTCTCGTATGCGGATAGCATATGCTCTAGCAGAGCACGAGTCTCGGATCGAACAACCGTATCGAGACCCTCTCGATTACCACCCCTACCTCCCGAAATCCTCGGGGTCTACCTCTAGCCGTCGTCCCACTAGATCTTGCACCTTGCATCTTATTCTTCTCATCTAGCTCGTGCAATCTCTAATGAAGTGGTCCTTGAACCGCATCCATAACAGCCCTGCTAATGCAGACTTACCCCAACATTCACCAATGTGTCGTCTTCCACATTGGGGCATTCGGCTTTTCTTGACGATTATTGCCCACACTAGCTATCGAAATAGCTCGTGAGTCCATTGATGGTGTGCTCTAATGGAAATCCCATGATCGCCTCGACTTATTTGTGTCCTCTCGAACTTCTTTACAGTAGAAAATGGAGCCTTGCCGTCGATCTTTTACGATAATCTCTAGCTTCAAATTCAGCCTTCCTCTTCTCCTTCCGAGCTCTTCCGCCTTGCGTGCTCGTTCAACTAGTGTTACAAATTCTTTTATCTCCAAAATACCCACCAGTAGCTTTAACTCTTCATTCAATCCCTCTTCAAATCTTTTGCACATAGCAACCTCATCAGCCACACACTCCCGAGCATACCGACTAAGTCTTACGAACTAATGCTCTTATTCAGATACAGTCATACGACCTTGCTTGAGCTCCAAGAATTCCTTACGGTTTTGATCGATGAACCGTTGACTAATGTATTTGTATTTCTTTCGAAATTCCGTTTGGAAGAAATCCCAAGTAACTTGTTCCTTTGGGACTATGGAAATTAAGGTCCTCCACCAATAGTAGGCTGAGTCTCGCAACAAGGATATAGCACACTTAAGACATTCATCGGGTGTGCATGACAGTTCATCAAACACTCTAATGGTGTTATCAAGCCAGAACTCGGCCCTTTCGGCATCATCAAGTAACTATGGCCTTAAACTCCTCGCCCCACGCTTCCTAATCAAGTCCACGGTGGTTTACTCACCTCACAGGATTAGCAACTGATGGCATTACGGGCTCTTGGGGTGGATTATTTAAATTTGGGAATGGTTGGACACCGAATTGGTTCGGGCATATTGCGCGACCCACTCATTCATCATGGTGAAGAAGGCTTGTTTCGCCCTTCATCTTGATTATTCATGGATGACCGAGGCTCAACAGCGGTGTCCCTTGCGCAGAGCAGCCGCTACACTTTCAATGTCATCCGCCAAGGGTCTCTCTACCACGGGTTCCATTTGCTAATCAAAACAAAAATTTCAACCATCAGAAGTCATCACATTTTTAAGCACTAACACATTCGGCATGTATAGCTAGACTCACACGCGCTACGGTAGTCCTAGAACCGACTAAACCATAGCTCTGATACCAATAAAATTGTAACACCCCGTTCCCGATACCGTCGCCGGAGTCGGACACGAGGGGTTCTCAGACCAACTCTCATGTGTCACACAGACTATTTTTCACATTTCCAGTCCAGCTAGCAAACTGCGTCCCTGTCACCTTAAAAATCATATCTCGAGTTCCAGAACTCGAAAACCAGTTCCGTAAATTTTCCCCGAATTTAGACTCATATATCCATTCGTGGATTTATTTCTAACATTTTTGGTTGGTCCAATTGGTACAATTTATTAGTTAAAGTCACCCCTGTTTCGAGGTTCGACTACACTGACCTTTGCTCATTACGACCTAGATATCATCTCGTACAGAGCTCCAATGCTCATGCCGTTTGTTTCTAATGAAACTAGACTCAAAGGGAAATCTATGAATATAAGGCATGACTTCTAATTGTTTCTGGATAATTTATGGTAAATTTTCAAAGTAGAAACATAGAATCCAGAAACCGTTCTGGCCCTATCTCACGAAATCTTGAATATCTCTTAAAATACAGCTCATATGGTCGTTTAGTTTCATCCATATGAAAATAGACCCATCAAGCTTCGAGTACATAATTTGTTTAGCAATTAATTCCACTTCTACTATTTTTAGTGATTTTTCGATCTCATATCACTGCTGCTGTCCGCAACAGTTACTGCAGTAGACTATGCCAATTTCATGAATCCTTCCTTAGCCTTACTAATCATCCATCATACATGACACAAATTATGGCCACCTTATCAAAATTAAGGTTTCTAAGACTCGTGGCTATAGATTCTAGCATCCCACTCAAACAACCACATAGGCCATTTTCACATGGCTTAAAGTTTACAACCCAAAATTTAACAAAACAAAATAGCCCATACATGCCAAATGTTCTCCTAAGTTGACTAAGAAGATAATACCAAAAATTGCTCACCGGTGTGATGACTTCGTTGACGGTTCCGAGCACCCAAAAGGAGACAAGTCCAAGAAACCTAAAATGGGTGACAAGAAAACACCGAGTGAGTTTATAACTCAAGAAGTCATAAGCATTCCACAACCACCCATTAATAAAATTATCATAAAATGAAATAATGAAACAAGGCCAAGTGTTCCACCATACCGAACTATACCATAGTTCCTTAGACCTTCGGATCAATCTCATACCAAGTCATACATTTACATTTCATATACTATTCAATAGGATATTTGAAGCAATTTCCATACATCATTTCATTTCCGCAACAATCATGCAATCAAATGAACTTTCATCTATTCCACGATACCTTATTTACGGAATGCAATTGAAATCATCACATAGATTTAAATCTTACCAACTCCACCCGAGCATGAACATAGCATCTATTAGCCATGAACTCAAGGTACTTACTCTTTCCGCTGTCCATACTCATCTCGATAAAGTCACACCTCCATATAAATATTCAATCGGAGATATGTGTAGAGTTCGCACACATAGTGCTTAATACTCAATCACGCACACTTAGTGCCATGTGATTCAAGCCCGCACACATAGTGCCATATAGTCCAAACTCGCACACTTAGTGCCATACATTACAAGCTCGCACACTCGGTGCCAATCTCGCCATCACAGTACACATCTATTTCTCGCACACTTAGTGTCAAGAAAACTTCCTACACATTTCACTATCTCTTTTAAGTTCAACAATATCATCTTTTCATACACATACATTTGTATATATTTCATCTCATTAAACACAATTGCATAGATATTACAATCATTTAAGCAATATCAAATATATGCTTAATGACTTACTTTGTATTGGGTAAAATGGTTCCAACTCGGCTACTCGATGTTCTTTCCTTTGCCTTTGCTTGATTCTCCACCTCTAGCTTCTTGAGCTTAATCAATAAATTAACTAGTTTAACCGTCTTGCCACATATTTATACATGACATCAACTATACTATCATCATTAATTCATCAAATCACAAAATTTTATCTCATGAACATTTAACACTTAACATTTACCCCATCTAGGCCGACTTTGCTAGCACACAAGCCTTTGGCCGAATGTCCTTGACCTATAGTCACCCAAAATTTCTTTGTTCTTTAAAATTCATCCAAGACCACATTTGGCACCTCCAACTAATAATTTAGATACTCTCAAACTCATTCACAAGTACTATTATATATCACATTAAGCATTAATTATTTTGCAACATGGATTCTATAGCATGCCCGAATACTCATGCACATACACATATAACAACAAGAACTCAATGGCACAAAAATCTCCTTTTATTAAACATTCATCTCACTTCTCTTCATGCTTCGTCACAACAACATTAAAATACCAACCAAGAAAGACAACCTCCATGGCCGAACTTCATCTCCATCAAATAGCAAAGAAATCTAAGCCATGGGCTAGGTAGGTTTCAAACTAACAACTAAAACATGCATGAATCTTAAGGAATGACATCCAACATACCTCAATCTAGTTGCAAGTATGGCCAAGCTTCTCCAAACCCCCCTCTCCCTCACTCACGGCAATACAAAAATTTGAGAAAGGATGAGCACTTTTTTTTTTTTTGTTTTTCTTGTTCAATTCACGGCAAAATGGGGGGGGGCATCCATGCTCATCATTTTTTTTCAATTCTTTAATGCTAGCTTTTATTTTATGGCTTCCTACATACACCACTAACCTAACATGTTGGAAACATGTTCCCTTTGCCCATAATCTTGTCATGGCCGGCCACTATACTTAGGAAATGGACTATTTGACATGCAACTCCATCTATTTTACTTCATTCTTTTACTAACCTCTTAAAATTAGCCACATATATTTAAATCCTTTCACATGAGTCCTTTTTCTTTCAATTCACGTTCAATCTAACTAAATCAAAGAATTAAAAATTCACACATGCATTTTCACATATATTTGGCATGGAATAAGGTATTTAAATGTTTTTGTGACCCAGTTTTGTGGTCCCGAAACCACTTCCTGACTAGGGTTAAATTAGGGATGTCACAGTTTGTTTCTTCCACGCCCATGTTCCAATGCGCATGCTCATGTTGTTTTGTCAGTCTTGAGCACGGGTAGTGGGCACGGGCGTGTTGCTTGACCGTGCTAAATTCTCAGTTTCAACCACGGTTCCTAGACACGGGCGTGTCGCATGTCGGTGTTGATTTGACAGGCTCATCCATGGCCACATCGCACGACCGTGGCCCCTTATTGCATCCCGTACTAACAAAAAAAATTGCCTTGTTATCACACGGTCGTAACGCACGGTCGTGTCTCCTCTTGTGGTGTGGGCACGACCTAAAGCACGCCCGTGTGCCCTACCATGTGGATTAGAGAACCTGTGTTTTAATGACGCAGTTAGTGATTAGATGTTAAAACTAAAATTTTTAAAGAAGTTATCATCATTAGTGCTCGGGTTGCCTCCCAAGAAGTGCTTATTTATAGTCTAAGCTCGACTTTACCTTTCTGGTGCATGGTCATGGTGGTGTGAGGAGTTTACACTCCTCATCCCTGCTATCAATTTTATCAACATAAGGTTTAAGACGAGTACTGTTTACCTTAAAAGTGTCAAATTTGGGATGAATTACCTTGACTGTACCATATGGGAAAATATTGAGTACCATAAGAGGTATTGATCCGTTAGGTTCAGAAGTGGCAATGCAAGGGTCTGGTGCATCTAGTAGTACTTTGTCTCCAATCTTAAGTTCATTTGGTGCGACATTGAGCTCGTCATGGCATGGTTTTGGTTTATCGTGTGTCCTCGATTTATGTGTCCATCATTCATCTAGTTCCTCAATTTGTAGCCTTCGTTCTTCATAGATAGGTCTTTTGTTGTTAATTGAACATGGCTCATGTAGGTTCTTCGAACTTATTTCCTGTAAAGTAGGTTGTACCACATGGGTAGTTTTAGTAGAATGGTTTATGCGACCACCTTCAATTTTTAATGTGTTACTTGTATTAGGAGCTTGAAGGGTGATTTTTTCGTCTCCCACATGAAGTGTGAGTTCACCTGTGCCAACATCAATTATTGTTTTAACGGTTGCAAAAAAGGGCCTCCCTAAAATTAAAGGAACGTTACTATCCTCCTCTGTGTCTAGAACAATGAAATCAACTGGGAATATAAAATTGTCAATTTTAACGACTACATCTTTAATAATCCCCCTAGGAAATATGATTGTTTTATCGGCTAATTGAATACTCATCCTAGTTTGTTTGGGTTTCCGAAGACCTAGTTGCTTAAACATTTTGTAAGGCATAACATTGATACTAGCCCCCAAATCAGCCAAAGCATTATTAACATCTAGGCTACCAATTCACAGGGAATCATAAAACTCCCTGGATCTTTTAATTTGTTGGCCAGCTTATTCTGTAGTATGGCTGAGCAAACCGCATTTAGCTCTACATGCAATGGCTCATCCAACTTTTGCTTATTTGTTAAAAGCTCCTTTAGGAATTTGACTGCCTTTGGCATATGCGAAAGAGCTTCAATAAACGGTAAGTTAATATGAAACTTCTTTAATAATTTAAGGAATTTACCGAATTGTTCGTCTGTGTGGTCTTTCCTTGTCGCATTGGGGTATGGCACACGAGGTTTGTACTCTTTACTTACCGATTTCTGGTCATTATGGTCCACCTCACCTTTACCTTTACTTACCACAGTTTCTTGCCTCGGTTCTAGTTCAGGTGCAACTAACCCCCCTTTTTCATCTTGAATGGTAATTGCATTGAGTTGCTCCCTTAGGTTAGATTCAGTGTTACTAGGTAGACTTCCTGGTGGTCTTTCAGAAATTAGTTTGGCGACTATCCTATCTGAGTTTCGAGCCCTTGAATCGAAGCTTGTTGATTCTTAAGTGTTGTCTCGGTATTCTAAAAATGATTTTTTGACACCGAGATGAATTTTGTTAGCATCTCCTTAAGGTTTGGCTTTTTCTCTTGTTGTTAGGGTGGTTGTTGGAAGCCTGGAGGTGGTCGTCTCTGATTCCCTTGGCCTCCCTATGAGAAATTTGGGTGGTTCCTCCAACCTGCATTGTAAGTGTTACTATAAGGATTATTTTAAGATCGAGGATTATTACCCATGTAATTTAACTGCTCGTTCTCCATGTTGTGGCCATAGGGTGGGTATTCTGAATTGCTTAATCCACCTCCACTTGCTTCGCACTGCATTATTGGGTAAACTTGTGAAGAACCAAGAAAACCGTCAATTTTTCTATTCAAAAGTTCTACCTGATTAGAGAGCATGGTGACCAAATCGACGTTAAAAATGCCAGCTGTTTTTGTTGGCTTTCTCATGACTTGCCACTGATAATTATTCAGTGACATCTATTCTATAAATTCATAAGCATCCTCAGGTGTCTTATTATTGATAGTTCTGCTAGTGGCTACGTCGATCATCTGTTGAGTTGAAGGATTCAGGCCATTGTGAAACGTTTGAACCTATAGCCAGAGTGGTAACCCATGGTGAGGGCACCTTCTCAATAGATCCTTGTATCTCTCCCATGCAGCGTAGAGTGTTTCTAAATCCATCTGTACAAAAGAGGAGATATCATTACGTAATTTGGCTATTTTAGCTGGCGAAAAATATTTTAATAAAAACTTTTCGGTCATTTGTTCCCAAGTAGTGATTGAACCTCGTGGTAACGAGTTTAACCATTGTTTAGCCTTATTCCTCAACGAAAAGGGAAACAACCGAAGGTGAATGGCATCATCAGAAATGCCATTGATTTTAAAAGTGTCACAAAACTCTAAAAAATTTGCCAAGTGAGCGTTGGGATCCTCGTCCTGCAAACCATCAAACTAAACAAATTGCTGTATCATTTGAACTGTGTTAGGTTTCAGTTCAAAATTATTTGCAACAACAGTAGGCCTAACTATACTTGACTAAGTTCCTGTTAAAGTAGGTTCAGCATAATCATACATAGTGTGTGGAGCAGGATTCTGATTTACTGGATCAGTGGCAATCGTAGGAGGTAGCGGATTTTCTTGGTTTTCATCCATCTCCTAGGTTGTGGTTGAAGTATCGTCCTCTTACTCTTCCTATATGTATCTTAAGCTTCGCCTTATTTCTCTTTGATTTTTGTGAACTGTATGATCGATCTCATTATCAAACAGTAATGGTCCCGACGGGTTTCTTATAGTCATACACTATAAAAACCTATCAGGAGCGAATAAAAGAAAAGAAATTAGAAAAGAAAATTAAAATTAAAATTGCAAATAAAGTAGAATGGCTAAAGTAATAAAAATCGAGTGTTCGTAAAATCCTAGTTCCCCAGCAACGTCGCCAAAAACTTGATACGTGATATTCGCAACAGGTTTTAAAAATTTATAATTAATTGTTCTTGAAACTAACTATTATCACGATGAAGGCAAGTGTACCTATCAAACAGTAGTATAGCCTTAGCAAGACCGGATTGTCGAACCCAAAAGAACCAAGAGTACTAGTAGTTACTTTCTTTTTATTATCTAGCCTAAAAATTAAGGAATTTGTTTCTCTAAACTAATCAACTAAAATAAAAGTGCACAGAGAGAAATTAGGGAAAAGCTTTTGGGAAAATTCGATTGATTAAGGCAATACCCAAGGAAAAATCCACCTAGACTTCACCTTTTATTTAACTCTGAATCAGACGATTTATTCATTTGACTTGATCCGTAGAAATCCCTAAGTTCTATTATTATCTCTCTCTCGACTAATAACATCTAACCCTAAGTTGATTTAATTGAAATCTCTTTCTAATTAAGGTACTAGTGTTGCATTAACTCGATCTATGGATCCCCTTCTTAGGTTTCACCCTATTCCGGCAAAATCTTATCACCCTATCTTTAGGCGTGCAATCAACTCCGCTTAATTACGACAAATTTACTCTTACTCAGGGTCTTTTCCTCCTCTGAATAAGAGCATTAATTTGAATAAATACCCTTGAATATTAAAACAATAATTAAAAACACATAATTACGAATAAGTCAAATATTTATCATACTATTCAGATAATAATAACAAGATCTGTCTTAGGTTTCATTCCCCTTAGGTATTTAGGGGGTTTAGTTCATACTTATGAAAAAACATCTCAAAAGAATAAAGATAACAAAACATAAAGAAAACCCAAAACCCCTTAATGGAAATTGAAGGGAGATCTTCAGTTTTGACGATGAATCCGGCTTTTAAGATGGATCAATCGACTTCATTTGAGTAATTCCTTGCCTCTTACTCTGTGTGTCTGTTCTAAGTGCCTCCTCCGGTGTTTTAAATAGGCTTTAAAATGCCTAAGAGCCCTCAAAAGTGGCATTTTTCGAATAGGGCTATACTTGAGCTCTGTAAGGACATGCCCATGTGCAATTACTCCAGCCCGTGGTCAAGGCTGTTGAATAGGCATGGGCGTGTAGTCTACTCGTGTAAGTCGTGCTTCGATCCTACCAAATGGACAAGGCTGTGTGACACGCCCGTGTGAGGAAGTCCAGGCCATGTTGATTTCCCATGTGGGTCCATTTTCTCCGTTTTCGACCCGTTTCTCACTCTTTTTACTCTCCTATGCTCACCTAAGTATAAAACATGAAATTAAAGGATTAGGAGCATCGAATTCACCAAATCTAAGGACAAACCATCTATAAATGTGCTAGGCATGGGGTAAAAATATGTATAAATTGTGGTTTATCAATGGCTTGACATTTTGTGTAATTTTTAAAGTATTTCAAGGTTCATTAAGTAAATTGGTAATTAATGATAAATTTAATAAACTAAAATTAGCTTTCATCTTTTGTTTCTTCTTCGACCGATTTTCATGAGCAAAAAAAGCCATGGGAGCTTTAAGTTTCAGCAAAACAATTTACCTTGCATTGGTATGAATTTTTATCTCATTTTTAATTATTTCTATGTTTTTGGGATCGTTGTAACTTAATCTAGTTCGCCCGGAGACTAATTTGTGAAACTATGAAACTATTAGGGTTTTTCCATGGTTGAATATACATGAGTTTTGATGTTTGATGATAGAAAATGGATGGTTGTTGTTAGATAAACAATTTTTGTAAAGAGATTTTTTATGAAATTATCAATTAGGGATTAAATTGAAAAATAGAAAATTATAGATGGTGAATATGTGAACTAAATGAAATATAGGACTTGCTAGGGACCTAATTGATAATCGGTCAAGTAACACCCCTTACCCATAGCCGACACTGGGACAAGGTACACCGCATTACTGTGCACGAACGTGACATTTTCGGGAAATTTTCGGTCTATAAAATTTCATTCCAAATTAAAACCAATCAATCATATTTATAATATCCCTATTATGGACCTACGAGGCCTAAAACATACATTGAGAATGGTCCAGGATTAAACTGAGAACTTAAGAAAGTTTTTGGAAAATTTCCTAGGTTAAGCCTGACACGCCCGTGTGGAGGCAATGCACACACTCGTGTGCTTTGGGACACGCCCGTGTCCCTTACCCGTGTGGAATTAATTGAATTTATTTCTCATTTCGGACCTCCTAATTAATATTTCAAAGCAGTTTCATACTAGAAACTTCTAGAATGCAAGTTTTGCAACTTATTCAATTTAGTCCCTAACTTCAAATTGAACACTTTATGCATAGAATTTCTTCACGAAATTTTCACACAATCATGCAATCATATCATAGACCTCAAAATAATCATAAAATAATTATTCTTATCTAAAATTTTGTGGTCCCGAAACCTCTGTTCCAACTAGACCCAATTTTGGGCTATTACACATGCCAAACTTTCATAGTAAAATTTCCTATCACATGTACTCAACCACCAAGTTAGTCTCGTACCAGTACAATGTAACATCTTTCATTGATGAGCTCATGATTTCACACATGTCTATTCGCATTAAACATTTTAATCCCATCGAATTTCTTGGAATCTGGATGGATATCTCGTTTACCATCAAGTCATGCAAGGGATCCTTTAAATACGCACTCCCGTTGTAACACCTCTAATCCATATCTGTCGCCAGATTAGGGTTACAAGGCATTTCTGATAAAAAACACATTTTTAAAACATTTATTAATATATATATTCACTCAAGTCAAACCCATTTATAAATAAAATAAAAAATAAAAAAATACAATCAATTCACAATTCAAAACTTACGTCGATTTACACCTTGCATATACAGGTCACAACAAATTTCAACTTGTTAATAACATTATATAATGTGTTTAATTGCACAGCATTATCTATTACCAACATGATTAAACATACTTCCATTACCATCTATGCAATTATGCATATAGTCGCTAAATCATGTACACATTCTTACAATTTAATAAGCCACAATTCACCTTTTAAACCACTTGCTTATGTGGCTTAGATCATAAACAAATTAATCTTGCATGCCTTTTTACTTTAATACTAATTAAAGCATCCATACGATAATATTCATGCATTCCTATATACTTTATTCAAGGTTAATAATCATTAACGCCTACACATACCATTTAATCATTAGATTTTATACATTTGACCTTAGTGAATTTAATTATTTAAGAACACATCATTAAAAGGTACACTTATTACATATATTAGTTAATATGTTAAATTACTTACGTAATAACAAAAATATTTGTCATTATTTGAATATCTTAAACTTTTAATCACATATTATCATTCTTGACCTAGCTCATACAGCAATTTCATAACAACCAAGTTTACGCATACAAATATATTAAATAATCAAGTAAGCAATCACATATGTTCTAATACATTATACCACGGCCAAACCTGTAAATGAAGCACATATATTATTTGCAACTTACCTAAAATAAAGACCAAATTTAACATAAAATACATATAAAATAACTAACCATATCTATCCACGGAGCATATACACTATTTACCAACAATCAAACTTAATGAATATTTAATCAAGGCATATAAAATCGAATAGGGACACAACAAGCAACCATTTTACAGCACACGTGGTACCTAACACAAATATTATACGTACATGGCTTGTAACTATAAAACCAAAGTGAACATAAGCTGAACTTAGCATAGCCGAAGTTTAAAGACAAAAGCTTAGCTATTCTCGCATGGCTTATATACACAACCAATATTTAGCATTTTCAAATATGTTCCAGCCTATACATGCCATAGTTCCAAAATGCAACTTATAAAATACCGAAAGCAATCGATAGTGTGATAGACTTTGCTGAAGATCCCCGAGCTTGTCACTTGAATCCAAAATCTATAAAAAAAAAAAGTAAACATGAACACACAAAGTAAGCTACTATAACTTAGTAATTCATAAGCAAATAAACAATCCCAAGATATTACCAACTCATTGTAAGCTAAAAGAATTATATGATCATTACCAAGCTTAATCACTAACCTACAAGTGAGATGAATAATACATTTTCATGTACAATTCTACCTTGGCAGAATCCTCACATAATCATATTAGCCAAGTGTCAATCGACTTCCTAAGCTAAAATGTCATTATATAATCAAACACACATATACATATTTACATAAGCTCAAGAATCTGATTATAATATCATGTGCATAAACAAATTTCATGGACGAATATACATGGTCACATATAAATGCATATCCAAGAATCAATTCCATAATATTCATACTATTTGTTCAAAATCGAGTACACTTATTTCAATCATGTATGTTTATTCTTTGAATCACATATAACTTATATCATTATACAAGTCACATACTTACCTTATTACTGGTAGCTAACAAGCTAAATCATACTTGGCCCTTTTTAGCTCATTTTACACATCCGATCACGATTTACCTTTGCCCGATGAACTATTCGAAATTAGATAGGACAGTCGGATAATCACACATACCGAAAATGCCAACGTCCCAGACGTGGTCTTACAGGTAGTCGCATATCGATGCCATTGTCCCAGACAGGGTCTTACTCATACACATGTATCAGAATCACATATCGATGCCATGGTCTTACTCGCACACATATATCTGTAACATCCCGAAATAGGGCCTAGTCGAAATAATGGTTTTGGGACCACAAATTTGATAGTAAAATATTTATTTTATGATTATTATGAGGTTTATAATATGATAATATGTATTTGTTAAAGGTTCATGAATAAATTCTTTGAGTAACGGGTCCAATTGGGAAATAAGGACCAAATTGAATAAATTTCAAAACTTAGATTCTAGAAGCAATTTGTATGAAATTGATTTAGATTATAAATTAGAAGGTCTTGGAGAGAAATTTTCCCAATTTCTAAGTTTTTGGACAAAAATGAACTTGTATGGATGAAATTTTAAAGAAAGGGCTTAAGGGCATTTTGGTCATTTGGCATTTTAATGAAATAAAATTGGAAAAAGAAGGCAAAAATCAGCCATTCTTCTCCCTTTTCCAGTCAAAATTCTCAAGCCGCCATAGCTAGGGTTTTCAACATTTTCAAGCTCAATAGTAAGTGCTCCCAAGCCCCGTTTTTAATGTTCTTTGTATTTTTGAAATCCTGGCAGCTTACTCTCTCTATTTTTCCCATATTTCATGCTAGGGTTCATGATTAGAAATTTACCCATGCATGAGTTACTTGTATTTTGATGGTTTATGGAGGAATATGAAAGTTGGATGTGTGTTAGACATCTTTTCCTAGGTGATTTTCATGAAAAATCCCTAAAAGGACCTTTTTGCAACAGGTGTAAAATGTGTGGTAGAAATGAGAAATAATGGAAAAATGTGGGCTGCCATAAGAAGGAAAAATAATCGGCTAGGCTTGGGTAAGGTAGAAGTTACATGCATTTCATTATACGAGCCTAGGGACTAAATCGTAAAAATATGAAAGGTTAGGAGCAAAACAGTCATTTGGACCGGGGGTGAAATTAAGGCTCAAAAAGTATAATGTGAGTGTTAATGATTTATTTTTATTGTTATGGACCCCGAGGAATAAATTTTGGAGGTCGAACAAAAGGTTTCGGAATAACCGAAACACGATATCGGGACAAATATCAGATAAGTTTGAATAACTCAAAGTAAACTCATTGTATGCTTAATTGCATGATTTATGAATGTATGATAATTGTATTTGATGATGGCATGACAATCTATGAAATACATTCCTAATAATAACATGTTGGTGATTGTCCCAGTTAAGGTTAAAAAGGAAGTTCGATGGATGAACCATGTTTACATCTAACTTGAGATCTTGTATGTGTTGCAGAAAGGATTTAGCCCGGACAGGTAATCCGTTGATCTCAAATATAGAAAGGATCCAGCCCGGACGGGTGTTCCTTGAGTGATCGAGCCTCCTAAAGAATATGTGTGCATTGAGGATTTAGCCCGGACGGGCGTGTCCCAAGCCACACGGGCATGTGTGACCACACGGCCCCACCCATGCGGGCGTGTGACTCACTAAATCAAGAGAATTTATTAAGTTCTCCAAAATTTATTGAATGTTCTCGGTTTTGTCTCGAACCACACTGATGCATATTTTAGGCTTCGAAGGCCAGTATAAGGGACGGTATGCATGTGTTTGAAAAGTTTTAATTTTGGGCGAAATTTAGTGACCTGGTTTGGTATGTTGGCAAAAGTTTAAGTCTAGTAACACCTCGAACCCTCTCCCAGTGTTGGATACGGGTGAGGGGTGTTACAATATCCGAATCCTATGTCATGACATATGTATCCTAGCTATTCCTAAGGTTCATACGGGGCTTTCAGACGTCGTAGCTCGGTCAAAACGAATGTTCGAACATGGTTACCAAGCTTATACACATTGGCAATAGCATATATAAATTCATATTTTCCATACCAGCATATATATTTAGCATTTAACTATAATTAGACACGTCTATTTGCTGATAAACTTACCTCAAACGATGTAAAACGGAATAGGGCAACTAGTCGACGACTTTCATTTTTCCTCGATCCAAATCCGATTTCTTTTGTTCTTGATCTAAACATATTCAAATTAAGCTCATTCAAACCATATTTTCATTCAATTTAATCCAAAATCACATAAATGGGCAAATTACCATTTTACCCCTGACATTTACAATTTTTACAATTTAGCCCCTATTGCACAAAACACAAAATATGCAAAATTTCCCTATACCCATGTTGGGCCGAATTTTACCCATGCTTATACAAGTCCATATATTTCATTTATTTCAGAATTTAGTTCCTCAAATTATTGTTTTTGCAATTTAGTCCTAATTACTCAAAATCATCAAACTCTCCAGTACAAAACATGTTAATCTAAAACATATCTTTTATATTTCATTATCAGACAACAAAAATCACAAGCTCTCAACAATGGCATAACTCAAAATATTCACCAAAATAAAAAATTCAAGTATGGGTTTTGTTGTACTCGAAGCAAGGATCTCAAAAACATAAAAATTATCAAAAATCGACTAAGAACGAACCTTGAATCAAGATGAGAAAGATGGTCGAACCTGGCTTTTGTTATTTCTTTTCTTTTGTTTTCCTTTTCGGTGGATGAACAAAAATAATGAACTAAACTTTAACTTATGTTTTATTATGATATATAATAACATTTTAATTAATTACCATTATATTCTTTATAATTAAATAACCATAACACACAATAAGAGGATATAACCGGCCATTACTCATTATTTTGGTTTATTTATAACATAGATACTTCAAGTTAGAATGCCACTATTAATCCAGCCCCTTTTTGAAATAACCACTAAATTTTCATTTTACATGATTAAGTCCTTTTATTAAATCGGACTCTCAAACAATAATATTAAATCACAAAAATTTCACAGATATAAATTCACACAAGAAAACACAGAAACTAATTTTAAAATATTTTTCTGACTCAGATTCATGGTCCCTAAACCACCGTTCCAATTAGGGTCTAAATCGGACATTGCAACTTTCCCCCGTTAGGGATTTTCGTCCCCGAAAATCTTACCGGTGAATAGGTTTGGATAGCGTTCGCTTATAGTATCTACTGGCTCCCACATTGCTTCCTCGACTTCGTGTTTACGCCATTGTACTTTAACTAATGGAATCTTCTTATTTTGCAACTTTTTAATCTCACGAGCCAGAATGCGAATCAGTTCTTCTTCGTACGTCATATCGGGCTTAATCTCGATTTCAGATGGACTAATCACATGTGAATGGTCAGACCGATATCTACAGAGCATCGAAACATGGAATACATTGTGGATATTTTCTAACTTAGGTGGCAATGGTAATCTGTAAGCAACTGGCCCGATACGCTCTATTACCTCATACGGCCCAATAAACCTTGGACTCAATTTGCCTTTGCGACCAAATCTGAGTATTTTCTTCCACGGTGAGACTTTCAAAAAAAATTTATCTCCGATCTGAAACTCTATATGCTTGCGTTTCAAGTCTGCATAAGATTTCTGACGATCCGATGCTACTTTCAGACTTTCACGGATTACTTTCACATTCGTTTCAGTTTCTCTGCTCAATTCGACCCCGTGTATCTTATTTTCACTCAGCTCAGTCCAATATAATGGTGTACGACACTTATGACCGTACAAAGCCTCATAAGGTGCCATTTTGATACTCGATTGAAAGCTATTATTATACCCAATTCAATCAGAGGTAGGTATCATTCCCACGTACCTTCAAACTCGAGAATGCAGCATCTCAACATATCCTCAAGTATCTGAATGATTCGCTCAGACTGGCCATCTGTTTGCAGATGGAAAGTGTAACACCCCTAACTCGTGACCGTCGCCGGTGTCGGACACGAGAGGTTAACGGCCAAATCCTCTCAAGGTACCAACCAATTTGTCATTTCCAGTCAGGCTGGAAAACTGCGTCACCATCGCCTTAAAAATCATATCTCGAGTTTCAAAACTCGGAAACTGGTTTCGTAAATTTTACCTGAATTTAGACTCACATACCCATCCATGGATTTATTTCTAGAATTTTTGGTCGGGCCAATTGGTACAGTTTATTAGTTAAAATCACCCATGTTACAGGGATCGACTGCTCTGACCTTTGCGTGTTACAACTTGAATATCTCTCTGTACAGGGCTTTAATACTGGTGCCGTTTGTTTCTAATGAAACTAGACTCAAAATGGAATCTGTACATATAAGGCATGACTCCTAATTCTTTCTGTATAATTTATGGTAAATTTTCAAAGTCGCGTCAGGGGACCCAGAAACTGTTCTGGCCCTGTCTCACGAGAACTTTAATATTTCTCAGTATACTGCTCATATGGTCGTTTCGTTTCATCCATATGAAAATAGATTCATCAAGGTTCAATTTCATAATTTACCCACTATTTAATTCTACTTCTACTATTTTTAGTGATTTTTCAATCTCATCTCACTGCTGCTGTCCGCAACAGTTACTGCAGTAGACTATGCCAATTTCATGAATCTTTCCTTGGCCTTAATCATCCATCATACATGACACAAATTGTGGCCACCTTATCAAAATTAGAGTTTCTAAGACTCGTGGCTATAGGTTCTAGCATCCCACTCGACGATCACATAGGCCATTTTCACATGGCTTAAAGTTTACAACCCACAATTCGACAAAATATAATAGCCTATACATGCCAAATGTTCTTCAACAACAAAAAACAATACCACAAGATTTCAGCCGGTGTGATGACTTCAACGACGGTCCCGATCACGCAAGCAATACGAATCCGAGAGACCTAAAATGGGTGACAAGAAAAAGACACCGAGTGAGTTTACAACTCAGTAAGTCATAAGCATTCATCAATCCACCGATCTGATCACTACAACATGTACAGCAAGCGAGGCTAGGTACTCATCCATATCGAATCTATACCATAATACCTCGGACCTTCCGGTCCAATCTCGTACCAAGTCATACATCCACATTTCATATTCTACACAACAAGATAATCAAGCATTTTACACATTAACTCATTTTCCAGCACAACCATACAATTTCAATCATCACATAGATTTAAGGCTTACCAATTCAACCCCAAGCATGAACGTATTCTCTATTCATCATGAGCTCGAGGTACTTACCCGATCCGCTGTCCGGGATTAACTCGATAATGTCGCACACTCAGTGCCAATTGTAATACAAGAGCATATAGTGAATCCGCACACTTAGTGCTATATATTTTCAGCTCGCACACTTAGTGTTATATAATTTTCAGCTCGCACACTTAGTGCTATATAATCAAACTCGCACACTTAGTGCTGTACAATTTTAAACCCGCACACTTAGTGCCAATCTTG
This sequence comes from Gossypium arboreum, assembly GCF_025698485.1. Classification (NCBI taxonomy): domain Eukaryota; kingdom Viridiplantae; phylum Streptophyta; class Magnoliopsida; order Malvales; family Malvaceae; genus Gossypium; species Gossypium arboreum. The sequence continues at coordinate 77,393,461 of NC_069077.1, read as the reverse complement.
TCACCGTGTCCATTTATACCCGCACACTTAGTGCCGAGACCAATACCTTATGCATTTTGCTGCCTTTATACATTCAACAATGGCATCATTCCATACACATACATTTCCATTTACACGTCAATTCATTTAAACACAATTGTGTATATATTATGGTCATTTACATCAACACCAAATATATGCTTAATGACTTACCTTATATTGGATGAAACGATTTCCAATCGACTACTCGATTATCTTTCCTTTGCCTTTGCTTGATTCTCCACCTCTAGCTTCTTGAGCTAAATTTAACAAATAAATTGGTTTTATCATTTGAGCATCGGAAGAGGAATTCAAGATGCCTAGCCAATATATAAATATCTACTCATTAGGCATCAAAGTCGCATATGTACAAAATCATGAATCGAACTCAACACCTTAGTTAGTATTCCTCTTAGCCGAATTTTCTAAGCCAAGAATAGGCATCAATATGCTTGCCTCTAACCGAATGCATGCACACCAATTTCCCCTCATGTGGCCGAATATGCATGTCCATGTTGAGGCCGATTATGCACTTAATACCACACAAAAACAGCATGCATTTTACTAACTAACGCATTACATATTGTAGCTCAATACATATCTCTCATGTACTACATAACCGAAAACATCATCCCAAGCAAATATATACCTTGAAATAGTATATATGTCATACCAATTCATCATGTGCAAACACATATTCAAAGCTCAAATCTTACCTACCATGCAACATGCATGAATCATACTTGTGGATATACCATGACCGAATACATCACAACACCATCATTTTGGTCATGATTAAGCAAAGAACTTAATGTCTCACTCAAAATACTAAAAAGAAAGTCCAAGAGCCATCAATCCCCATCACGTACACCATTAACAAGCTTCATATTTAACATGCAATTGCATTAACACAAAATCCACCTTGGCCAAATACCATTTCCATGGCATAACAAGGATTTGAACCATGGCTAACATGCACATCAAGTTAGCAACCAAAACAAGCATGAATCTCATGACACAACCTCAAACATACCTTAATCTTGATGCAAGTATAGCCAAATCCCTTCTAGTTCTCTTCTAAACCAAGCATGAAGCAAAAATCCTCCCTTTTCCTTAGTATTTTCGGCCAAAGAAGAAAAATGGATGAACAAAATTTTCTTTTCTCTTCCACAATGCACGGCAAGGGGGGTTTCACTCACACACACACATTTTTTTTCTTTCTTTATTACCCATACTCATTTGTTTATTGTTTCTCCCTAGTGCACCAACAAAACATGTTTCATGACATGTTTAGCCCATGATTCCTTGTCATGGCGGCCACTTCATGTTAGGGGGAATTTGACATGCAAATCCCTTATTTTTGCATGCATTATAAACTAGTCATCCCACATTTCCCCATCATACTTTCAATGTTTACTACTAGGCCCTTTCTAGTGAAATTCACATTTATAACTCTAAATCGAAACATCAAAATGTCACACATGAATTAACACATATTATAGGCATCAAAATAAATTATAAATTATTTTTATGCCTCGCTTTGTGGTCCCGAAACCACATCCCGACTAGGGTCAATTTTGGGATGTCACAACTCTCCCCACTTAAGAAATTTTCGTCCCGAAAATCTTACCAGTAAATAGGCTCGGTATCGCTCTTTCATAGAGTCCTCAAGTTCCCAAGTGGCTTCTTCAATTCGTGTTTATGCCACAACACCTTCACTAACGGGATTTTCTTATTGCGTAACTCTTTTACTTCACGCATCATAATGCGAACCGGTTCCTCTTCATAGCTCAAATTAGGTGAATCTCAATCTCGGATGGAGCAATTACGTGCGATGGATCAGACCTATATCGTCAAGCATCGAGACATGAAAACGTTGTGAATCCTTTCGAGCTCGGGGGCAAAATTAATCGATATCGATGGCCCAACTCGTTCGGATACTTCATATGGCCCGATAAACCTCGGACTCAATTTGCCCTTACGACCAAATCTAAGCACCTTCTTCCAAGGTGAAACTTTGAGAAAGACCTTGTCTCCAACCCGATATTCAATATCTTTTCTTTTCAAATCCGCATACGACTTTTGGCGATCCAAGCGACTTTCAAACTTTCACGAATTACTCGAACTTTTGCTCGGCATCCTTAACCAAATCAACCTCAAGAATTTACCTTCACTAAGTTCACCCGAATAATGGGGTACGGCATTTACGATCGTATAAAGCCTCGTAAGGCGCCATCTTAATGCTTGATTGAAAGCTATTGTTGTAGGCGAATTCAATCAAAGGTAAATACCGTTCCCATGAACCACTAAACTCAAGGATGCAACATCTCAACATATCCTCGAGTATTTGAATTATCCGTTCGGATTGACCATCGGTTTGGGGATGAAAAGCGGTGCTAAAATGCAGCTTGGTACCCAAAGCATCTTGCAATTTCTTCCAAAATCGCGACGTGAATCTTGGGTCTCTATCCGACACGATAGAAATAGGCACCCGTGTAATCTCACAATCGAGAAACGTACAATTCCGCTAATTTGTCCATTGAAAATCCGACGTACGGGGATAAAGTGAGCCGACTTAGTTAGTCTATCGACAACGACCCAAATCGCATCCTTCTTACTCACTGACAATGGCAGTCCGGATACAAAGTCCATTGTGACTCGATCCCATTTCCATTCGGGTATCATGATCGGCTGAAGTAATCCCGATGGCACTTGATGTTCCGCTTTCACTTGTTGACATATCAGACACCTTGAAACAAATTCAGAAATGTCTCGTTTCATACCGGGCCACCAAAATTGGCGTTTCAGGTCATTGTACATTTTAGTACTACCGGGTGGATTGACATTCGACTACAATGGGCTTCATTTAGAATCATCGAAATAAGTTCAATTCTTTGGAACACAGACGACTTCTAAACCTTAAACAATCGTCATCATCAATTTGAAACTCGATTCCTTGCTCGTAACACACTCACCCGTTTTGCAAGCAACTCCTCATCAACTTTCGAGCTTCCCGAATTTGATGAGCCAACAATGGTTTGGCCTTCAATTCGCTACTAACACATTGTCGGGTAGAATAGACAAGTGTACATTCATCGTCAGTAAAGCAAAGCGGTGATTTCGACTTAAGGCATCCGCAACCACATTGGCCTTTCCGGGTGATAATCAATAACGAGTTCGTAATCTTTTAACAACTCGAGCCATCGTCTTTGTCGCAGATTTAAGTCTCTTTGAGTCATCAAATATTTGAGACTTTAGTGATCCGAATACACATGGCACTTCTCACCAAATAAGTAATGTCGCCATATCTTTAAGGCGAATACGATGGCGACCAATTCGAGATCATGGGTCGGATAATTTTTCTCATGTGGCTTTAATTGCCTCGACGCATAGGCCACAACTCGCCCTTCTTGCATCAATACGCAACCCAACCCAAGTAGGGATGCGTCACTATAAATGACAAACTCTTTGCCCGATTCGGGTTGCACTAGAATTGGGGCTTCATCAAATAAGCTTTCAGTTGATCGAAACTTTTCGACATTTCTCCGTCCATTCGAACTTAACATCCTTTTGGAGTAAGCCGTCATTGGCGTGGCTATCGTCGAGAAACCTTTTACAAATCGTCGGTAATAACCGCAAGCCCCAAAAGCTCCTAACTTCGGTAACATTCCTTGGTGGTCTCCAATCGACTATGGCCAGAATTTTGTTCGGGTCCACCCTGACACCCGATGCGGACACCACGTGCCCCAAAAAGCTAACCTCTTTCAACCAAAATTCACATTTACTAAACTTTGCGTATAACTGCTTATCTCGTAAGATTTGCAACACTAGCCTCAGGTGTTCAGCATGCTCAGTTTCATCTCTCGAATAGACCAAAATGTCATCGATAAATACAACTACGAACCGATCCAAGTATGGCCTGAAAATTCTATTCATTAAATCCATAAACACCGAGGGCATTAGTGAGCCCAAACGGCATCACCAAGCATTCAGAGTGACCGTACCTCGTTCTAAAAGCGGTTTTGGGTATGTCCGATTCTCGGACCCTCAACCTGATAGTACCCGACCTCAAATCTATCTTTGAAAACACCGAGGCTCCCTTTAATTGATCAAACAAATCGTCAATTCGTGGCAATGGATATTTATTCTTTATCGTCACTTTATTGAGTTGACGATAGTCGATGCACAACCTCATGGTTCCGTCCTTCTTCTTCACAATCAATACAGGTGCGCCCCATGGAGAAAAACTCGGTCGAGCGAAACCTCTATCCGTCAATTCTTGCAATTGAACCTTCAATTCCTTTAATTCCGTTAATGCCATACGACACGGGGCTATTGAAATCGGCGTAGTACCCGGTACAACTTCGATGCCGAATTCCACTTCTCGAACCGGTGGCAATCCCGGTAACTCCTCAGGAAAAACATCTGAATACTCACAAACCACTGGTACCGATTCGAGTTTCCTTTCCGTCTCTTTACTTCCAAACACATACGCAAGGTATGTTTCACACCCCTTTTTCACATACCTCCGAGCGGTCATAGAAGATATTATCGTTGGCGCTCCTTTTAAATCAGTAGACTCGACTCGGACTACCTCATTATTTGCACTCCTCAAATCAATGGTTTTCCTTTTGCATCCACCACCTTTGCATCATGTACGGTCACCAATCCATACCAAGAATAACATCGAATTCATTAAATGGTAGAAGCATCGGATCGGCCGAAAGCAGATTCTCGAATTATTAGGGGCATCTCTTGCACACTTTATCAACAAGTACGTGTCGACCCAAAGGGTTTGACACTCGAATTATGAACTCGATGAGACTCAACGGTAGAGTCTTCTTTGGATGCTAAGGTTTCACATACATATGAATGAGTAGAGCGGGGTCAATCAATGCAATCACACTAGTATCAAAGAGAGTAAAAGTACCGGTGATAACGTCGGGGAGGATGCCTCCTCTCGTGAGCGGATGGCATATGCTCTAGCAGAGTACGGTCTCGGATCGGACAGCCGTATTAGAGGCTCCTCTCGATTACCACCCCTACCTCCAGAGATTCTCGGGGCCTACCTCCACCGTCGTTCCACTAGGTCTTGCACCTTGCGTCTTATTCCTCCCATCTAGCTCGTGCAATCTCTAATGAAGTGGTCCTTGAACCGCATCCATAACAGCCCTATTAATGCAGACTTACCCCAACATTCACCTAGGTGTCGTCTTCCACATTGGGGCATTCAGGTCTCTCTTGACGATTATTGCCCACACTAGCTACTGAAGTAGCTCGGGAGTCCGTCAATGGTCGGGCTCTAATGGAAATTCCCGCAGTCGTCCTCGACTTACTGGTGTCCTCCCTGAACCTCTTTACAGCCGAGAACGGAGCTTTACTCATCGATCTTTTACGGTAATCTCTTGCTTCAAATTCAGCCTTCTTCTTCTCCTTCCCAAGTTCTTCCGCCTTGCAGGCTCGTTCGACTAGTGTCACGAACTCCTTTATCTCCAAAATTCCCACTAGTAACTTTAACTCTTCATTCAATCCTTCTTCAAATCTTTTGCACATCGCAACCTCATCAGCCACACACTCCCGAGCATACCGACTAAGTCTTACTAACTCATGTTCGTATTCAGATACGGTCATACGGCCTTGCTTGAGTTCCAAGAACTCCTTACGCTTCTGATCAATGAACCGTTGACTAATATATTTCTTCCGAAATTCCGTTTGAAAGAAATCCCAAGTAACTTGTTCCTTTGGGACTATGGAAATCAAGGTCCTCCACCAATAGTAGGCTGAGTCTCGCAACAAAGATATAGCACACTTAAGACATTCATCGGGTGTGCATGACAATTCATCAAACACTCTAATGGTGTTATCAAGCCAGAACTCGGCCCTTTCGGCATCGTCGGTAACTATGGCCTTAAACTCCTCGGCCCCACGCTTCCTAATCAAGTCCACAGGTGGTTTACTCAGCCTCACAGGATCAGTAACTGATGGCATTACGGGCTCTTGGGTGGAGTATTTAAATTCGGGAATGGTTGGACAGCCGGTCGGTTCGGGCATATTGCGCGACCCACTCATTCATCATGGTGAAGAAGGCTTGTTTCGCCCTTCATTTTGATTATTCGCGGATGATCGAGGCTCAACAGGCGGTGTCCCTTGTGCGGAGCAGCCGCTACACCTTCAACGTCATCCGCCAAGGGTCTCTATCCGGGTTCCATTGCTATTTAAAACAAAAATTTCAACCGTCGAAGTCATCACATTATTCAGCACAAACAATTTGGCATGTATAGCTAGACTCACACGCGCTATGGTAGTCCTAGAACCGACTAAACCATAGCTCTGATACCAATAAAATTGTAACACCCTAACTCGTGACTGCCGCCGTGTCGGACACGAGAGGTTAACGCCAAATCCTCTCAAGGTACCAACCAATTTGTCATTTCCAGTCAGGCTGGAAAACTGCGTCACCATCGCCTTTAAAATCATATCTCGAGTTTCAAAACTCGGAAACTGGTTTCGTAAATTTTACCTGAATTTAGACTCACATACCCATCCATGGATTTATTTCTAGAATTTTGGTCGGGCCAATTGGTACAGTTTATTAGTTAAAATCACCCATGTTACAGGGATCGACTGCTCTGACCTTTGCGTGTTACAACTTGAATATCTCTCTGTACAGGGCTTTAATACTGGTGCCGTTTGTTTCTAATGAAACTAGACTCAAAATGGAATCTGTACATATAAGGCATGACTCCTAATTCTTTCTGTATAATTTATGGTAAATTTTCAAAGTCGCGTCAGGGGACCCAGAAACTGTTCTGGCCCTGTCTCACGAGAACTTTAATATTTCTCAGTATACTGCTCATATGGTCGTTTCGTTTCATCCATATGAAAATAGATTCATCAAGGTTCAATTTCATAATTTACCCACTATTTAATTCTACTTCTACTATTTTTAGTGATTTTTCAATCTCATCTCACTGCTGCTGTCCGCAACAGTTACTGCAGTAGACTATGCCAATTTCGTGAATCTTTCCTTGGCCTTAATCATCCATCATACATGACACAAATTGTGGCCACCTTATCAAAATTAGAGTTTCTAAGACTCGTGGCTATAGGTTCTAGCATCCCACTCGACGACCACATAGGCCATTTTCACATGGCTTAAAGTTTACAACCCACAATTCGACAAAATATAATAGCCTATACATGCCAAATGTTCTTCAACAACAAAAAACAATACCACAAGATTTCAGCCGGTGTGATGACTTCAACGACGGTCCCGATCACGCAAGCAATACGAATCCGAGAGACCTAAAATGGGTGACAAGAAAAAAAGACACCGAGTGAGTTTACAACTCAGTAAGTCATAAGCATTCATCAATCCACTGATACAGTCACTACAACATGTACAGCAAACGAGGCTAGGTACTCATCCATATCGAATCTATACCATAATACCTCGGACCTTCGGTCCAATCTCGTACCAAGTCATACATCCACATTTCATATTCTACACAACAAGATAATCAAGCATTTTTACACATTAACTCATTTTCCAGCACAACCATACAATTTCAATCATCACATAGATTTAAGGCTTACCAATTCAACCCCAAGCATGAACGTATTCTCTATTCATCATGAGCTCGAGGTACTTACCCGATCCGCTGTCCGGATTAACTCGATAATGTCGCACACTCAGTGCCAATTGTAATACAAGAGCATATAGTGAATCCGCACACTTAGTGCTATATATTTTCAGCTCGCACACTTAGTGTTATATAATTTTCAGCTCGCACACTTAGTGCTATATAATCAAACTCGCACACTTAGTGCTGTACAATTTAAACCCGCACACTTAGTGCCAATCTTGTCACCGTGTCCATTTATACCCGCACACTTAGTGCCGAGACCAATACCTTATGCATTTTGCTGCCTTTATACATTCAACAATGGCATCATTCCATACACATACATTTCCATTTACACGTCAATTCATTTAAACACAATTGTGTATATATTATGGTCATTTACATCAACACCAAATATATGCTTAATGACTTACCTTATATTGGATGAAACGATTTCCAATCGACTACTCGATTATCTTTCCTTTGCCTTTGCTTGATTCTCCACCTCTAGCTTCTTGAGCTAAATTTAACAAATAAATTGGTTTTATCATTTGAGCATCGGAAGAGGAATTCAAGATGCCTAGCCAATATATAAATATCTACTCATTAGGCATCAAAGTCGCATATGTACAAAATCATGAATCGAACTCAACACCGTAGTTAGTATTCCTCTTAGCGAATTTTCTAAGCCAAGAATAGGCATCAATATGCTTGCCTCTAACCGAATGCATGCACACCAATTTCCCTCATGTGGCCGAATATGCATGTCCATGTCGAGGCCGATTATGCACTTAATACCACACAAAACAGCATGCATTTTACTAACTAACGCATTACATATTGTAGCTCAATACATATCTCTCATGTACTACATAACCGAAAACATCATCCCAAGCAAATATATACCTTGAAATAGTATATATGTCATACCAATTCATCATGTGCAAACACATATTCAAAGCTCAAATCTTACCTACCATGCAACATGCATGAATCATACTTGTGGATATACCATGACCGAATACATCACAACACCATCATTTTGGTCATGATTAAGCAAAGAACTTAATGTCTCACTCAAAAATACTAAAAAGAAAGTCCAAGAGCCATCAATCCCCCACGCATACACCATTAACAAGCTTCATATTTAACATGCAATTGCATTAACACAAAATCCACCTTGGCCAAATACCATTTCCATGGCATAACAAGGATTTGAACCATGGCTAACATGCACATCAAGTTAGCAACCAAAACAAGCATGAATCTCATGACACAACCTCAAACATACCTTAATCTTGATGCAAGTATAGCCAAATCCCCTTCTAGTTCTCTTCTAAACCAAGCATGAAGCAAAAATCCTCCCTTTTTCCTTAGTATTTTCGGCCAAAGAAGAGAAAAATGGATGAACAAAATTTTTCTTTTCTCTTCCACAATGCACGGCAAGGGGGTTTCACACACACACACATTTTTTTTTCTTTCTTTATTACCCATACTCATTTGTTTATTGTTTCTCCCTAGTGCACCAACAAAACATGTTTCATGACATGTTTAGCCCATGATTCCTTGTCATGGCGGCCACTTCATGTTAGGGGGAATTTGACATGCAAATCCCTTATTTTTGCATGCATTATAAACTAGTCATCCCACATTTCCCCATCATACTTTCAATGTTTACTACTAGGCCCTTTCTAGTGAAATTCACATTTATAACTCTAAATCGAAACATCAAAAATGTCACACATGAATTAACACATATTATAGGCATCAAAATAAATTATAAATTATTTTTATGCCTCAGTTTTGTGGTCCCGAAACCACATCCCGACTAGGGTCAATTTTGGGATGTCACAGAAAGTAGTACTGAAATGTAATTTTGTACCTAGCGCATCTTGTAATTTCTTCCAAAACCACAATGTAAACCTTGGATCTCTATCCAAAACAATAGATATATGCACACCATGTAATCTCACAATTTGTGAAACATACAATTCAGCCAGCTTATCAAGTGAGTAGTCTGTACGTATCGAAACAAAATGAGCTGATTTAGTCAATCTATCAACAACAACCCAGATTGCATCTTTCTTGCACGGTGTCAACAGTAAACCAGATACAAAATCCATCGTGACTCTGTCCCACTTCCACTCAGGTATCATAATCACCTAAAGTAATTCGGAAGGCATCGGATGTTCAACTCTTACTTGTTAACAAACTAAAAATCTTGCAACAAAGTCAGAATTATCTCGTTTCATACCATGCCACCAATAAAGCTGTTTCAGATCATTATACACCTTTGTACTACCTGGGTGAACAAATAACCGACTATTGTGAACTTCATTCATAATCATCTTAATTAACTTTATGTTTCCCGGGACACATATCCAGTTTCTGAATCTCAAGCAATCATTAGCATCAACTCTGAACTCTAAATCAGCATTCGTCTCACACTGAACTCGTTTTGCTAATAATTCATTATCAACCTTCTGGGAATCACATATTTGTTGAACAAATAACGGTCTAGCTTTCTATTTAGCTACTATTGAGCCATCATCAAACATGGCCATATACATATTCATCGCACGCAAAGAAAATAGTGATTTTCGACTTAAAGCATCGCAACAACATTAGCCGTTCCTAGGTGGTAATAAATCTTAAGCTCATAGTCTTTTAGCAATTCTAACCATCTGCGTCGTCTCAAATTCAGATCTTTTTGAGTCATCAAGTATTTCAGGCATTTGTGATCAGAATAAACATGACATTTCTCACCGAACAAATAGTGGCGCCATATCTTTAATGCAAACACAATAGCTGCCAATTCTAAGTTGTGTGCCGGATAGTTTCTTTCATGTGCCTTCAACTGTCTCGAGGCATAAGCTATAACTCTGCCTTCCTGCATCAAAACACAACCCAAACCACTTAAAGATGCATCACTATAAATAACAAATTCTTTACCCAATTCTGGCTGAACTAGTACTGGAGCTTCGGTCAAAAGGGTTTTCAACTGATAAAAACTTTTCTGGAACTTCTCTGACCACTCAAACTTAATATAAAAACTTTTCTGCAATAGCTTCATCATCGAATCGTCTATAATAACCAGCAAATCCTAGAAAACTTTAGACTTCAGAAACATTCCTTGGTGGTTTCCAATCGAGTATAGCTGAGATTTTTCTCGGATCGACCCGAATACTCGATGCTGATACCACATGACCTAGAAAATTGACTTCACTTAAAAAAAACTCACATTTACTAAATTTCACATACAACTGCTTCTCTCACAAAGTCTACAATACAAGTCTCAATGTCATCTATAAACACAACTACAAATCGGTCCAAGTATGGTCTGAAGATCCAATTCATCAAATCCATGAAAACAGCAGGTGCATTAGTGAGTCCGAATGGCATAACTAAAAACTCATTGTGTCCATACCTCGTGCGAAAAGTAGTGTTTGGTACGTCTGCATCTTTAACTCACAACTGATAGTAGCCTAATCTGAAATCTTTCTTCGAAAACACTATAGTCCCTCTCAGTTGATCAAACAAATCCTCAATTGTGGAAATAGATACTTATTCTTTATAGTTACTTTATTGAGCTGTCTATAATCAATGCACATTCTTATAGTTCCATCTTTCTTTTTCACAAACAGTACTGGTGCACCCCAAGGAGAGAAACTCGGTCGTACGAAACCTCTATCTGTCAATTCTTGCAACTTAGCTTTCAATACTTTTAATTCTGTAGATGTCATTCTTTACGGAGCTATGGATATAGGAGTCATCCCAGGCATTAACTCAATACCAAACTCTACCTCCCAAATAGGTGGCAAACCCGGTAATTCTTCAAGAAATACATTTGGATACTCGCATACAACCGATACTGATTCTATGTTTCTTTCAGCCACTTTACTGTCAAGCACGTAGGCAAAATAAGCTTTACACCCTTCTCTCACATATTTCTGAGCTGGCATTGAAGAAATTACTGCTAGTAAACCATAAAAATCACTAGATTCAATCTGAATAACCTCATCATTCTGACTCCGCAGATCAATGGTCTTTCTCTTGCAGCTCACAATAGCATCATGTAATGTCAACTAGTCTATACCCAGAATTATGTCAAACTCATCAAATGGCAACAACATCAAATCAGCCGAAAAACATAAATCTCAAACCATCAAGGGACAATTCTTACACACTTTGTCAACCATAACACACCGACCCAAGGGGTTTGACACTCTAATCACAAACTTAGTAGACTCAACAGGCAGAGTCTTGCTGAATACTAATGTCTCACACACATAAGAATGAGTAGAACCAGGATCATTCAATGCAATTACATTAGTATCATAAAGAGTGAATGTACAAGTAATAACATCTGGGGAGCCTTTGATCTAGTACGTGCACGAGCCTTTGATCTGACTGCTGTATCTTTATATCCTCTCTGATTTCCACTCGCATTACCCACATTTCTAGGGAGTCTACCTCGAGCTGCAGCATTACTCGATCTCGTGTTCTGTACTGGATTTTCTTCAGCTAATCCTGGGCAATCTCAAATATAATGATCTGTCGATCCACATTTAAAACAGGCCCGATCAAGCAATCTGCAACTGTCGGGATGTTGTTTACCACAGTTTTTTCACTTGAGTTGATTTGATCTGGCATTCCCCACACTAACGATTGAGGTAGCTCTCGAGCTCGCATACGGTCTCTTCTGCTCTTGTTTGGAGTAACCCGAAGTGGCTCTAGAACGACTGAAATCATCTCAGAACTTCTTTGGTGTTGACTGGACTGACTTACTGAATGATCTCTTATGCGAGTCTTTAGCTTCAAAATCAGCTTTTCTTTTCTCTTTCCCGAGCTCTTCAGCTTTGCAGGCTCGCTCAACCAGTACTACGAACTGTTTTATCTCAAGTATGCGAACTAACAATTTAATGTCTTCATTCAGCCCATCTTCAAATCTTTTACACATTATGGCTTCGGTGGAAACACACTCTCGGGCATACAGACTGAGTCTCACAAATTTTCCCTCTTACTCTATCACAGTCATCCAGCCTTGTTTTAGCTCCAGAAATTCTTTTCGCTTCTGATCAAAAAATCTCTGGCTGATATACTTCTTACGAAACTTTGCCTGAAAGAATTCCCAGGTCACCCACTCTGTAATATCCCGAATTAGGGCCTAATCGGAATAGTGGTTTCGTGACCACAAATCTGAGATAGAAATAATTATTTTATAATTATTTTGAGGTTTATGATATGAATGCATAATTATGTGAAGATTTCGTGAAGAAATTTTGGGCATAACGAGTTTAATTTAAAGTTAGGGACTAAATTGAATAAGTTGCAAAATTTGCATTCTAGAAGTTTTAGTATGAAATTACTTTGAAATATTAATTAGGAGGTCTTAAATAGCAATTTTACCAATTTTAAGTTCATGGACAAAATTAGGACATGGAAGGAATTTTGGAAAGTTTAGTAGTAAAGGTATTTTGGTCATTTAGTTATTAAAATGAATTAAAAACAAAATTAAAAGCCAATTTTGTCCATCTTCTTCATTAGGCCAAAATTTCAAGGGTTCTCCATAGCTAGGGTTTGTTTCAAGCTTCCAAGCTCCATAGTAAGTGACTCCAAGCCCGCTTTTAATGATTTTTACGTTTTGAGATCCCTTAACTCGATAAAGCTTATGTTAGCAATAATTTAACCTAGGGTTTATATTTGGAAAAATACCCAGAGGTGAATTTTGTGTATTTTGATGTTTTATGATAGAATATGAAGTTTTAAATTATGTTAGACAACTTGTACTACTCGATTTTAAGCAAAAACGAGTAAAGGGCTTAATCGGTAAAAATACCTAATAGTCACAAGTACATGTTAGAGTGAGAATTTGATGTTGCCATAGAAGAGAAAAGTGATCAGCATGTTGTAAAACATAAGAATAAGGAATAAAGTTTAATCCAGAGCCTAGGGGCAAAAATGTAAATATGCAAAAGTTTAGGGTAAAATTGTAATTTTGCCAAAATTTGAGTTAAGGATTAATTTGATAATGTGAGTATTAAATAAGCTAAATGTGTTATTTTAGATCAAGAAAGACGTGGAATCGACCTCAATTGAGGAAAAGAAAAGATTGTGGACTAGATTGCAAAATCCTTATATTTTGGTACCAAGGTAAGTTCATGTGTAAATAATGTAGAATAATGGTTATTTTTAAGTTATTGATGTTAATTATATGTTATGCTGAATTTTATTATGAAATGTATGCTTTGTGGTTAATTTCAAATAATATATAAATTCGTAAACTACTTGTTAAATATAATTGTTACTGAGTATTGATTTCGCATTCTACGGAAGACGGCAAGGATAAGTGTTCGAGGAAAAGCCCGTTTGAACCTTAGGAATAGATTAGGATACAGGTGACATGTCACTAGGATGGTTGAGCATCCGAACTCGTTGAGTTGAGTCCGAGTTCACTTATGGATGCGAACGCCTGAGCTCGTTGAGTTGAGTCCGAGTTCGCTTATGGGCGGGTTACATGATTGCTTGATTGCATATATGGCACTTATGTGCAAGTTATCCATGTATCCGAATTATATTCGATGTGTTTAACGGGTAAAGCTCTACTCAAATGGAGGAATATTTGAGATGTAAAGAGACGTATTGGTAAGTGATGTGAAATGGATATTTTGAACGGTATGTATTTAACCCTCGGGTTGAGTATTGATACAACCACGATAAGGTAATAAGATGATGAAAATGATTAGAAATGTGACATGTGTTTTAGTGATGCATGCTAATGTTGATTGGTATGACTGTTTGTTATGTTACTTATTATTTGCATATGAACTTACTAAGCATTTATGCTTACTCCTCCTTCTTACTCATTGTAGTTTTGGCCAAGCCATTTCAGAGTCGGGATAGGTCAAGGCTCGATCACACTATCCTAAGACTTTTGGTAAAGGCTTGTAAATTTAAGTATGGCATGTATAGCAATATATCTATTTTGTGTAAATGATCTTATGGTATGGTAATGGAATGGTTGAGGAAATGTTTGATAATGATAAATTATGAAAATGGTTAGTTTAGATTATGTTTGATGATAAGGAAAAACTAATAAGATACTTAGTGTATAAAAACTCATCAAAAGGGATGAAATTTGCCATAAACAGGATACTGCAGCAACACTGACACGAGTTTGACAATTTACTAAAAATCATAGAAATTGAATTTGGTGATGGAATACATATCAAATTGAAGCTTATTATGTCTAGTTTCACATGAAATAAATGAAACAAGAAAAGGAATTATATGTTAGAAGATATTATAATTTTAGTGAAACAGGGTCATAGCAGTTTCTGAATCCCCTGTTCCAACTTTAGAAATTCACCATAAATTTTAAAGATATAATTAGGTAGTGTATTTTATATTCTCAGAATCCTTATTGAGTCTATTTTCAGGAGAAATAAACCTAATATTCATATGAAGTTTGTACAGAGAGAAATATGGTTCGTAGTAAACAGAGGTCAGACCAGTCAAGTCCTGAAACAGGGTAACTTTAACTAATAAACTGTACTAAATGGCCCAACCAAAATTCTAGAAAAAATTAGTAGATAGGTATATGAGTCTAGATTCAGGAAAATTTACGGATCTTGATTTCGAGTTTCGTAACTTGAGATATGATTTTTCTTGTGACTGTGATGCAAGTAGCTTAAAAGCTGCGAATGTAGAAATAAATAATCCAAAGTTCTAAATATGTTAAATTAAGCTTAGTAACACCTCATACTCGACTCGACGATGGTCTCGAGGCGTGGGCGTTACATTTAGTGGTATCGAGCAGGTTTAGTCGGTTCTTGGACTACGTGTTGTATGTACGGATTTTGCTATACATGCCATATGTATAAATTGTGATAGTGTGACGACTTCTGACCTTTTTAAATGATTTTTTTTATAGTAAATGGATCCCGATCCAGTTGTGGCAGATGAAGTAGAGAGCAATGCGCCATGACTCATTTGAAGGAGCAGTGCCGACTGAAAATCCACCTCCTATTGTTGGTCAGGGAGGAGGAGAAAGGGATCGAGAAGCCTTTCTCCAAATGATGAGTGCATGGTACATTGAGTTCGTTTATACGAACCCAAATGTACGACCTCCCCCACCTCCCCCAATTCCTCAACCTGTACCCCCGATGCCTCAAGGTATGGATCTGATGAAATTTCACAGAACTCCAGTTGATAGAATTCATAAGCAAGGGCGAAGAATTTAAAGCAAATATTGATGATGATGCTTAGAAAAAGTAGAGTTCGGCTTGAGAATTCTATCCGGTATTTGATGAATTATCTTGTACACGAAGAATGTTTAAAATGCGCTATATCTTTGTTGAGGATTCACTTATAATTGGTGGAAGACTTTGATTTGGTGGTACCGAAAGAGAAAATAACTTGGGAATTTTTCAAGAAGAGTTTGGAAGAAATATATTAGTGAAAGATTTATTGATCAAGTGTAAAGAATTTCTTGAGTGAAGCAAGGTAATATGAATGATTCTGAGTATGAAAGAGAGTTTGTTCGATTAAGTAAGTATGCGGAGAGTATGTTCCTCAGAGGCCAAGATGTCTTGACGATTTGAAGACGGGCTCAACGAAGACATCAAGGTATTTGTTGGAATTCTTGAATTAAAAGAAATGGTAGTATTGGTTGATCGAGCTTGTAAGGTCAAGAATTACTTAAAGAAAAGAAAAGGTAGAGGTGAAACTAGAAATTGGAAGAAAAGACCGATGAGTAGTTCATTTTCACAGCAACCTGGAAAGTCAAGGAATATGAATCCTCGTTCCCAAGCTTCAGCTAGGCAATCATATGGGAATTATAAGAAGCAAAATGTGGGTCCTAAATCCCAGACTACTTCGGCAGCCAGTGTAGGGAACTCGAGATTTGTTAAACCTGAGTGCCAGCGGTGTGGTAGAAATCATTTTGGTCCGTGTAGAGCAAATGAATGTTTTTGATGTGGTTCTCCGGATCATTTTATTAGAGCGCTTGAGAGAGCTGAAAAGAAAAATTTTAGAATACAAAAACAAGTGGGATGGATTCGAGAGGAAGATATCCAAGAAAAGCTGGGAGCGAAGCAAGCAGTAAGAATGTAGCCAGGGATGCACCGGTTAGACCTGAAGGAAGGGCTCCGGCTAGAACTTATGCTATTAAAGCGTGAAGATGCTTCCTCACCGATGTGATTACCGGTACATTTTCTCTATAATGTTAATGTTATTGCTTTGATTGATCCGGTTCTACTCATTCAAATGTGTGCATGAAATTGGTGTCTAGTATGAATATACCTGTTGAGAATACATAATTTATGATTAGAGTGTCGAATCCGTTAGGCAAATGTGTGACTGTTGATAAAGTATGTAAGAAATGTCCTTTAATTATTCGGGATCATTACTTTCCGGCCGACTTGATGTTGTTGCCGTTTGATGAGTTTGATGTTATTTTGGGTATGGATTGGTTGACATTACATGATGCTAAAATAAATTGCAAAGAAAAGGTTATAGAATTAAAGTGTGAAAATGGTGAAACTCTGCGGGTTGAATCAGATAAATCAGAGGCATTGCCTAGTGTGATTTCTTCAATGTCGGCTCAAAGATATCTGAGAAAGGGTTATGAAGCTTATTTGGCGTATGTAATTAATACAAAAGAAGTTGAAAAGAAAGTTGAATCAGTGCCGGTTGTGTGTGAATTTGCGGACGTATTTCCAGAAGAATTGCCGGGTTTGCCTCCAGTCAGGGAAGTAGAATTTGGTATTGATTTGATACTGGGAACAGCTCCGATTTCGATTGCTCCGTATAGAATGGCACCAGCAGAGTTGAAGGAATTAAAGTCGCAGATTGCAAGAGTTGGTGATAAAGGTTTTGTGAGACCAAGTTTTCACCTTGGGGTGCTCCCGTGTTATTTGTGAAAAAGAAGGATGGTTCTATGAGGTTGTGTGTTGATTATCGCCAGTTAAACAAGGTGACAATCAAAAACAAGTATCCGTTGCCAAGAATTGATGATTTGTTTGATCAGCTAAAAGGAGCGACATGGTTTTCAAAGATTGACTTGAGATCCGGTATTACCAAGCTGCGGGTAAAGGAGTCGGATGTACCTAAAAGCGCTTTTAGAACAAGGTATGGTCATTATGAATTTTAGTTATGCCATTCGGGTTGACAAATGCTCCTCTTTGTGTTTATGGATTTAATGAATCGCATATTTCACCATATTTGGACAAATTTGTTGTGGTGTTTATAGATGATATTTTAATTTATTCAAAAGATGATCTGAGCATCTTTGAGCATTTGAGGATAGTTTTGCAAACTTTGAGAGATAAACAATTTGTATGCTAAGTTTAGTAAAAGTGAATTTTGGCTACGGGAAGTTGGATTTTGGGTCATATTGTTTGGTGATGGTATACGGGTTGATCCTAGTAAAATTTCAGCCATTGTTAATTGGAAACCATGAAAAATGTAACTGAAGTTAGAAGTTTCTTGGGGCTAGCTGGGTATTATCGGCGGTTTGTAAATGGATTTTCTATAATTACGGCTCCTATGACTAGACTACTCGAAAGGATGTTAAATTTGAATGGACGGAAGAATGTCAACGAGTTTGAAGAATTGAAAAAGTTATTAGCTGAAGCACCGGTGTTGATACAACCCGAATCGTAAAGAATTTGTGGTGTATAGTGATGCTTCTCTAAATGGTTTGGGATGTGTGCTCATGCAAGAAGGAAAGCGGTGGCATATGCTTGAGGCGTTAAAACCCCATGAGAGGAATTATCCTACTCACGATTTGGAATTGGCTGCAGTGGTGTTTGCTTTGAAAATTTGGCGACATTATTTGTATGGTGAAAAGTGCCGGTATATACCGATCATAAAAGTCTTAAGTACTTGATGTCACAAAAGACTTGAATTTAAGACAATGAAGATGGTTGGAGTTATTGAAAGATTACGAGCTTGTTATTGATTATCATCCGGAAAAGCGAATGTGGTTCTTGATGCTTTGAGCAGAAAGTTGTTGTTTTCTTTGAGAGTTATGAACACTCGGTTGAAAGTGTCGATGATGGTTCGATTCTAGCGAGCTAAGAGTAAAACGAAGTTTTACAAGAGATTTCGAAGCTCGAAAGATGATCAAGATTTGCAAGCCAAGAGAAAGCGATGTGAAGTTGATCTGAGTCGATTTCAAAATTGGTTCGATGGGTGTTTAATGTTTAAAAATCGGATTTGTGTCAGAAGAATGAGGAACTAATTCAAAAGATCCTACAGAAGCACATAGTGGTTATTTCTCGATTCATCCGGGTAGTACGAAAATGTATAATGACTTGAAGAAAATGTATTGGTGGAATGGAATGAAAAGAGATATATCGAGTTTGTGTCCAAATGCTTAATCATCAACGGTGAAAGTGAACACCAAGTTCCTTCGGATTACTTCACCTATTATGGTTCCTGAATGGAAATGGGATCGGATTACTATGGATTTTGTTTCGAGATTGCCATTGACTCGGAAAGAAAGATGCCATCTGGGTAATAGTTGATGATTAACTAAGTCACTCATTTTATCCCGATGCGTCGAATTATTCTCTTAACAAGTTGGATGAATCGTATATTAAAGAAATTGTTAGATTACACGGAATACCATTATCGATTATTTGGATAGAGATCCAAGGTTTACCTCGCAGTTTTGGAAAAAGTTGCAAGACGCGTTAGGTACGAAGTTAAATTTCAGTACTGCTTTTCATCCACAAACTGATGGACAATCAGAAAGAATAATTCAGATTCTTGAAGATATGCTTAGATGTTGTGTATTGGAATTTCAAGGAAGTTGGGAAAGATACTTACCGTTGGTGGAATTTGCTTACAATAATAGTTATCAGACGAGCTTGAAAATGGCACCTTATGAAGCATTATATGGTCGTAAGTGTCGAACGCCATTGTATTGGACTGAACTCAAGGAAAATCAGATTTATGGAGTTGATCTAATAAAAGAAACTGAATAAAAAGTGAAAATAATTCGAGATTGTTTGAAAGCTGCTTCAGATAGATAGAAATCTTATGCAGATCTAAAACGAAAGGACATTGAATTTCAAGTTGGTGATAAAGTATTTTTAAAGGTGTCTCCATGGAAGAAAGTCCTTAGATTTGGACGGAAGGGCAAATTAAGTCCGCCTTTTGTTGGGCCGTATGAAGTAATAGAAAAAGTTGGACCGGTAGCATATCGGCTAGCATTACCACCTGAATTAGAGAAGATTCATGATGTGTTCCACGTATCTATGTTACGTCGGTATCGTTCGGATCCTTCACATGTAGTTTCATAAGCGAAATTGAACTACAACCGGATATGACCTACAAAGAAGAACCGATTAAGATTTTAGCTCGAGAGGTCAAACAAGTAAGGAATAAAAATGTTGCACTTGTGAAGGTGTTGTGGCAAAGGCATGGAGTAGAAGAGGCTACATGGGAATCCGAAGAAACTATGAGAAATCAATACCCACATCATTTATTGGGTAAGATTTTCGAGGACGAAAATCCTTAAAGGGGGGGAGAGTTGTAATATCCCGAATTAGGGCCTAATCGGAATAGTGGTTTCGTGACCACAAATCCGAGATAGAAATAATTATTTTATAATTATTTTGAGGTTTATGATATGAATGCATAATTGTGTGAAGATTTCGTGAAGAAATTTTGGGCATAACGAGTTTAATTTAAAGTTAGGGACTAAATTGAATAAGTTGCAAAATTTGCATTCTAGAAGTTTTTAGTATGAAATTACTTTGAAATATTAATTAGGAGGTCTTAAATAGCAATTTTACCAATTTTAAGTTCATGGACAAAATTAGGACATGGAAGGAATTTTTGGAAAGTTTAGTAGTAAGGGTATTTTGGTCATTTAGTTATTAAAATGAATTAAAAACAAAATTAAAAGCCAATTTTGTCCATCTTCTTCATTAGGCCGAAATTTCAAGGGTTCTCTATAGCTAGGGTTTGTTTCAAGCTTCCAAGCTCCATAGTAAGTGACTCCAAGCCCGCTTTTAATGATTTTTACGTTTTGAGATCTCAGTAACTCGATAAAGCTTATGTTAGCAATAATTTAACCTAGGGTTTATATTTGGAAAAATACCCATAGGTGAAATTTGTGTATTTTGATGTTTTATGATAGAATATGAAGTTTTAAATTATGTTAGACAACTTGTACTACTCGATTTTAAGCAAAAACGAGTAAAGGGCTTAATCGGTAAAAATACCTAATAGTCACAAGTACATGTTAGAGTGAGAATTTGATGTTGCCATAGAATAGAAAAGTGATCAGCATGTTGTAAAACATAAGAATAAGGAACAAAGTTTAATCCCGAGCCTAGGGGCAAAATGTAAATATGCAAAAGTTTAGGGGTAAAATTGTAATTTTGCCAAAATTTGAGTTAAGGATTAATTTGATAATGTGAGTATTAAATAAGCTAAATGTGTTATTTTAGATCAAGAAAGACGTGGAATCGACCTCAATCGAGGAAAAGAAAAGATTGTGGACTAGATTGCAAAATCCTTGTATTTTGGTACCAAGGTAAGTTCATGTGTAAATAATGTAGAATAATGGTTATTTTAAGTTATTGATGTTAATTATATGTTATGCTGAATTTTATTATGAAATGTATGCTTTGTGGTTAATTTCAAATAATATATAAATTACGTGAACTACTTGTTAAATATAATTGTTACTGAGAGTATTGATTTGGCATTCTACGGAAGACAAAGAAGGATAAGTGTTCGAGGAAAAAGCCCGTTTGAACCTTAGGAATAG
The DNA here is from genome assembly GCF_025698485.1 of Gossypium arboreum. Lineage (NCBI taxonomy): Eukaryota > Viridiplantae > Streptophyta > Magnoliopsida > Malvales > Malvaceae > Gossypium > Gossypium arboreum. The sequence continues at coordinate 77,372,029 of NC_069077.1, read as the reverse complement.
ATTAGGATACAAGTGACATGTCACTAGGATGGTTGAGCATCCGAACTCGTTGAGTTGAGTCCGAGTTCACTTATGGATGCGAACGCCTGAGCTCGTTGAGTTGAGTCCGAGTTCGCTTATGGGCGGGTTACATGATTGCTTGATTGCATATATGGCACTTATGTGCAAGTTATCCATGTATCCGAATTATATTCCGATGTGTTCAACGGGTAAAGCTCTACTCAAATGGAGGAATATTTGAGATGTAAAGAGACGTATTGGTAAGTGATGTGAAATGGATATTTTGAACAGGTATGTATTTAACCCTCGGGTTGAGTATTGATACAACCACGATAAGGTAATAAGATGATGAAAAATGATTAGAAATGTGACATGTGTTTTAGTGATGCATGCTAATGTTGATTGGTATGACTGTTTGTTATGTTACTTATTATTTGCATATGAACTTACTAAGCATTTATGCTTACTCCCTCCTTCTTACTCATTGTAGTTTTGGCCAAGCCAACTCAGGAGTCGGGATAGGTCGAAGGCTCAGTCACACTATCCGAAAGACTTTTGGTAAAGGCTTGTAAATTTAAGTATGGCATGTATAGCAATATATCTATTTTGTGTAAATGATCTTATGGTATGGTAATGGAATGGTTGAGGAAATGTTTGATAATGATAAATTATGAAAATGGTTAGTTTAGATTATGTTTGATGATAAGGAAAAATTAATAAGATACTTAGTGTATAAAAACTCATCAAAAGGGATGAAATTTGCCATAAACAGGATACTGCAGCAACACTGACGCGAGTTTGAAAATTTACTAAAATCATAGAAATTGAATTTGGTGATGGAATACATATCAAATTGAAGCTTATTATGTCTAGTTTCACATGAAATAATTGAAACAAGAAAAGGAATTATATGTTAGAAGATATTATAATTTTAGTGAAATAGGGTCATAGCAGTTTCTGAATCCCCTGTTCCAACTTTAGAAATTCACCATAAATTTTAAAGATATAATTAGGTAGTGTATTTTATATTCTCAGAATCCTTATTGAGTCTATTTTCAGGAGAAATAAACCTCATATTCATATGAAGTTTGTACAGAGAGAAATATGGTTCGTAGTAAACAGAGGTCAGACCAGTCAAGTCCTGAAACAGGGGTAGTTTTAACTAATAAACTGTACTAAATGGCCCAACCAAAAATTCTAGAAAAAAATTAGTAGATAGTTATATGAGTCTAGATTCAGGGAATATTTACGGATCTTGATTTTGAGTTTTGTAACTTGAGATATGATTTTTCTTGTGACTGTGATGCAAGTAGCTTAAAAGCTGCGAATGTAGAAATAAATAATCCAAAGTTCTAAATATGTTAAATTAAGCTTAGTAACACCTCATACTCGACTCCGACGACGGTCTCGGGCGTGGGGGCATTACACACTCTCTCGGAGCCACTAATCTAGGGTATTCCACCAGTGATATGCTGTGTCTCGAAGTAAAGATATGGCACACTTCAAACATTCATTTGGGGTACAGGATAGCTCATCAAACACACGGATAGTATTATCAAGCCAGAACTCAGCCCGCTCAGCATCATCATCATCAGTAGCTTTAAACACTTCAGCCCCGTGTTTTCTAATTTTATCAACACGTAGATTATATAATCTCAACGAATCACTTACTTGAGGTACAGCAGGCATCGAAGATGGATTTGTCGAGGGTGGAGGTTGTTGTGCTACCGGGTTAGTCCGGACATATTGAGTAAACCAGTCATTCATCATTTGATAAAAGGCTTGTCTAGCCTCTCCTTCCTGGTTACTCGAAATCAGTCGAGAGTCAACCGACGCTGTCCCTTGCACGGGAGCAGGCGCTACACTCTCAACATCATCAGCTACAGCTCTGTCGGGATCCATTTACTATATGAAAACACATTTTCAAATGTCAGAAGTCATCACACTATCGTAGTATATAATATGACATGTATAGCTAGACTCACACGTGCTACGTTAGTCCTAGAACTGACTAAACCGTAGCTCTGATACCAATAAAATGTAACACCTCTAATCCATATCCGTCGCAGGATTAGGGTTATGAGGCATTTTCGATCAAAAACACAATTTTAAAACATTTATTAATATATATATTCACTCAAGTCAAACCCATTTATAAATAAAGTAAAAAATAAAAAAAATACAATCAATTCACAATTCAGAACATATGTCGATTTACACCTTGCATATACAGGTCACAACAAATTTCAACTTGTTACTAACAACATATAATGTGTTTAATTGTACAACATTATCTATTACCAACATGATTAAACATACTTCCATTACCATCTATGCAATTATGCATATAGTTGCTAAATCATGTACACATTCTTACAATTTAATAAGCCACAATTCACCTTTTAAACCACTTACTTATGCGGCTTAAAGAATAAACAAATTAATCTTGCATGCCTTTTACTTTAATAATAATTAAAGCATCCATACGTTAATAGCCATGCATTCCTATATAATTTATTCAAAGTAAATAATCATTAATGTCTACACATACCATTTAATCGTTAGATTTTATACATTTGACCTTAGTAAATTTAATTATTTAAGCACACATCATTAAAAGGTACACTTATTACATATATTAGTTAATATGTTAAATTACTTACGTAATAACCAAAAATATTAGTCATTATTTGAATATCTTAAACTTTTAATCACATATTATCATTATTGACCTAGCTCATACAAACAATTTCATAACAACCAAGTTTACCCATACAAATATATTAAATAATCAAATAAGCAATCATATATGTTCCAATACATTATACCACAACCAAGCTTGTAAATGAAGCACATATATATTATTTTCAACTTACCTAAAATAAAGACCACGTTTAACATAAAATACATATCAAATAATCAACCATATTTATCCACGAAACATATACACTCTTTACCAACAATCAAACTCAATGAATATTTAATCAAGGCATATAAAACCGAATAGGGACACAACAAGCAACCATTTTACAGCACACGTGGTACCTAACACAAATATTATACATACATGGCTCGTAACTATAAAACCAAAGTGAACATAAACCGAACTTAGCATAATCGAAGTTTAAAGACAAAAGCTTAGGCATTTTTGCATGGCTTATATACACAACCAATATTCAGCATTTTCAAATATGTTCCAACCTATACATGCCATAGTTCCAAATTGCAACTTATAAAATACTGAAAGCAGTCGGTAGTGTGATAGACTTTGCTGACGATCCCCGAGCTTGTAACTTGAATCTAAAATCTATAAAAAAAAAAAGTAAACATGAACACACAGCGTAAGCTACTATAGCTTAGTAAGTCATAAGCAAATAAACAATCCCAAGATATTACCAACTCATTTTAAGCTAACTAAATTATATAATCATTACCAATCTTAATCACTAACCTACTAGTGAGATAAATAATACATTTTCATGTACAATTCTACTTTAGCCGAATGCTCACATAATCATATTAGCCAAGTGTCAATCGACTTCCTAAGCTAAAATGTCATTATATAATAAACACACATATACATATTTACATAAGCTCAAGAATCCGATTATAATATCATGTGCATAAACTACTTTCATGGTCGAATATACATGGTCACATATAAATGCATATCCAAGAATCAATTCCATAATATTCATACTATTTGTTCAAAACCGAATACACTTATTTAAATCATGTATGTTTATTCTTTGTATCACATATAACTTATATCATTATACAAGTCACATACTTACCTTATTACTGGTAGCTAACAAGTTAAATCGTACTTGGCCCTTTTTAGCTCATTTTACACATCCAATCACGATTTCCCTTTACCCAATGAACCATTCAGAATTAGATAGGACATTCGGATAATCACACATACCGAACAATGCCAATGTCCCAGACTTGGTCTTATATGTAGTCACATATCGATGCCACTATCCCAGATAGGGTCTTACACGTACACATGTATCGGAATCACGTATCGATGCCATGGTCTTACTCGCACACATATATCGGAATCCTATGTCATGACATATGTATCCTAGCTATTCCTAAGGTTCATACGGGGTGTTCGAACGTCGTAGCTCGATCGAAACGAATGCTCGAACATGGTTTCCAAGCTTATACACATTCGACAATAGCATATATAAATTCATATTTTGCATACCTTCATATATATTTAGCATTTAACTATAATTAGACACGTCTATTTGCTTATAAACTTACCACGGACGATGTAAAACGGAACAGGACAGCTAGTCGACGACTTTCGTTTTTCCCCGATCCAAATCCGATTTCTTTAGTTGTTGATCTAAACATATTCAAATTAAGCTCATTCAAACATATTTTCATTCAATTTAACCCAAAAACACATAAATGGGAAAATCAACATTTTACCCCTACCATTTACAATTTTTACAATTTAGTCCCTATTGCACAAAACACAAAATATGCAAAATTTCCCTAGACCTATGTTAGGCAGAATTTTACCCATGCTTATACAAGTCCATATATTTCATTTATTTCACATTCTAGTCCCTCAAATTATTACTTTTGCAATTTAGTCCTAATTACTCAAAATCATCAAAAACTCCAATACAAAACATGTTAATCTAAAACATATCTTTTATATTTCATCATCAAACAAAAAAAAAATCACAAGCTCTCAACAATGGCATAACTCAAAATATTCACCAAAATCAAAAATCAAGCATGGGTTTTGTAGTACCCGAAGCAACGATGTCAAAAACGTATAAATTATCAAAAACCAACTAAGAACGAACCTTGAATCAAGATGAGAAAGATGGCCGAACCTAGCTTTTTTTGTTTCTTTTGTTTTGTTTTTGTTTTCGGTGGATGAACAAAAATAATAAACTAACTTTAACTTATGTTTTTTTATGATGTGTAATAACATTTTAATTAATTACCCTTATATCCTTTATAATTAAATAACCATAACACATAATATAAAGATATAACCGGCCATTACACATTATTTTGGTTTATTTATAACATAGATACTTCAAGTTAGAAAGCCACTAATAATTCAGCCCCTTTTTGAAATAACCACTAATTATTCAATTTACGCGATTAAGTCCTTTTATTAAATCGGACACTCAAACAATAATATTAAATCACGAAAATTTCACAGATATAAATTCACACAAAATGAACACAGAAAATAATTTAAAATATTTTTTTGACTTAGATTTGTGGTCCCGAAACCACCATTCCAATTAGGGTCTAAATCGGACTGTTACACCCGTGAACCTCGCTTTTATGGCGGGATTACCAGTCCAGGCTAAATCCCCCACAACATAACTGACAAAGTAGTGTCGGGATTACCAGTCTAGGTTAAATCCCTTACAATGACATACACTCCTACGAGTTCAGGTTTGAATTACCAGTCCAGGATAAGTTCAGATCCTATTCGGATTACCAGTCCGGGCTAAATCTGTCAAAGCACACATATTCTTAGGGATGCTAGATCACTATAGGATCACCCATCCAGGCTAGATCCTTATACCATTATTTCATTTTCGAGTAATCCATCAAATATCCCCTTTTATTCAACTAGGACATTCTATCATAACTTTAATATTTCATGAGTTGTCATAGAATAAATATTACTATTGTAATTCATACATGTACATACATTTTTAATATATTTTAAACATAGTTTACATTTGAGTTACACGAACTTACCTTGTAATTGCTTAGGTTTCGTATTTCTGTTATTTTGAAACCTTTTGTTTTCCACGATCGATTTCTGAAATTGGTTCTTTGGGGTCTATATCAGTAAAAATAAATTATTAATACCTCATGTTATTTATTTCGGACCAAAAATCACCCCCAAACAAAATGACCATTTTGCCCTTGACATTTCAAAATTTTACAACTTAGTCCCTAGACTCGTAGAATGAAATACATGCAATCCCTTGGTTACCCAAGCCTAACCAAATGTATTATAAACTCATACTAGCCCACATTTTCCTCTATTTCACATTTTTACCACATATTTTGTACCTTTTGTAAAAAGGTCCTTTTAGGGGTTTTTCATGAAAATTACTTAGGGAAAGATGTTTAACACACATCTAACTTTCATATTCCCCCATAAATCATCAAAGAAAAAACATGTCACACATGGGTCATTTTGCATACATGACCCCTAGCTAAAAATATGGGTAGGAATGGAGAGAACATGTTACAAGGGTTTTAAAAATACAAAGAACATTAAAAACAGGGGTAATAGTCACTTACTATTGAGCTTGGAAAGTGAATAAACCCTAGCTATGGTGTCCTTTGAAATTTCGGTAGAAAGAGGGAGAAGAATGGCTAATTTTTGCCTTCATTTTCCCTTTTTATTGATTTTATTGCCAAAAGACCAAAATGCCTTTCCTTACTAAACTTCCAAAATTTTCCATGCATGCCCATTTTTATCTAAAAACTTACAAATTGATAAAATTACTGTTTAATACCTTCTAATTAATAATCTAATGCAATTTCATGCAAATTGCTTTTAGAATCCAAGTTTTGCAATTTATTCAATTTGGTTCCTAATTTCCAATTGGACATCTTACACTAAGAATTTCTTCTTGAAACTTTAACACATGCTTAATTTCATATTCTTGGCCTCATAATAATCATAAAATAAATATTTTGACATCGAATTTGTGGTCATGAAACCGCTGTTTCGACTAGACCCAATTTTGGGATGTTACAAGTCATAGTGGGTTGTGGTGGAATTTTATGAATTTCCATTTTTATGAGCTAGAGACTAAATTGCAAAGAAATTAAAACTATAAGGGAAAAATGGTAATTTTTCCAAAATATGATTTTGGGTTAAATTGAATAAAATACATATTGAATTGAGCTAAATTTATCTGTATAGATCAAGACAAAACTCGTACGACTATAGATCGGGGCAAAGATAAAGTCTCTGATTAGTCGCATCCGAATTTATATTTACTCGTCGAGGTAAGTTTGTGTAATTAAATCAAGTTTATATTGTTTTTAATTAAATTATACATGTGTTGTGAAATGTCATACATATATACCGATTACATATCCAATGATGTACTACAATTACCGTGCCCTATTTGAACCTTAGGAATTCATAGGATACAAATGACATGTCATTAGGGTTTACATGATTCAGTACTAGTCTTGAACATCCTACCGATGGTCGATGTGACAGCCCTAATGTGACCCTAGTCGGGAAGTGGTTTTGGGGCCACAAAACCGAGTCATAAAAATAATTAGCTGTCATATTTGATGCTTATTATATGTATATATGCATGTGTGAAAAATTTCATATTTGAATTTTGTTTAATTGTAGGTGAATTTTAGTAAATAGGACTTATGTGAGAAAATTTTGAAATGTGATAGGTCAAAACATAAGGATCTATTAGTGCAAGAAATAAAAAGGGGGGGACTTGCATGTCAATTTCCCCCCCTCCAATTAGTAGTGGCCGGCCATGACAAGTATGGTGGACCAAGTGTGATGGGCAAAAACATGTCATAAACATGTTAAGTTAGTGTTTCATGGGAGGTATGATAAAATAAGGAGCATGGGAATAAAATAATGAAAGGGAATATGATGAAAACAAAAAAAGAAAAAAAAGTGTGTGGTTGTTCCCCCATTTTGCCGAAACTAGAAAAAAAAAAAAGAAAAGAAAAGGAAAGGCTTCATCCTTTGGTTCTTCTTGGCCGGTTTGGAAGGAGGAAGAAGAGAGGTTTCGGTCACCTTGAGCTTAAGGGGAGGTTAGTATGTTGTGTTAAATTCTTAAGTTTTAAACTTGTTTCTAGTTAATTAGCTAATTTCTTACACAAACCATGGCAAAATTTCGAAATCTCGGTGATGGCTTGAACATTCGGTTTTGGTTGTTGAAAGGAATGAGTTGGAGGTTGGATCATGTTAAGATTCGGCCTTGTACATAAACATTAAGAGTTTGATGTTTTTGTGATTTTTGGAAGGAAAATAAGGTTATACACAAGATAAATACTAAGATTTTGGTTTACTTGTTTTTAGTGAGGTTCGGCCAAGGACCTTATGTGCAAGTTTATTCGGTTTAAGTAGAGAAAACGTGACGGGTAGATATGAAGTAATGTGTATATTGGTTCGGCTGCTAAGCAAGGAAATAATTGTTAGTAACATAGTATCTATGCACTTATGTATATATATGTATGTACAAATAACCTATTTAGCTATGGATATCTAAGGTGTTAAATAATGAAATTCTTGATGACTTGGGTTAAATAGCATTCGCCAAGGACTATATGGGCTTGCTAATTGATTTAAGTGAAGAAACTATGATAGAGAAATATGACTAAATTGTGGACTTTGACAATTTAAATGATGCATTTGACTTGTAAAATACCGACCTAGGACGATATGTGTTTCTATATGAAGTTAGATGGTGTTGATGAAATTCGGTAATGCATGATGTTTAAATAGTATTGAGCAAGGTCATTGTACTTAAATTGTATGACATACATGTATTGAATGGAATTGCCCAAGTGAAAAATAATTAAATGAATTTATTTGTTTAAATTAAGCTCAAGAGCAAAGGGATCTAAATCCGATAAAGGGAAGGAAAACGTGGTGAATACCCATCAAATCGCTCGACAACATTCGAGGTAAGTTTTGAGTAACGAGACTTAGTTTACGATTTAATTAAGTCATGATGTATGAGCGTAACAAATATACGGTGATATGATGATTCTACTTGAATTTTATGTTGAGTTAATTTGTCTACGCGTGTGACGGGTAGCCGTATGTGCATAGAGATCGTGTCATAAAGCAAACTAAACCATGCTGTTTGTATGTGGCTAGTGAGCCGAAAATGGGATTGCTTAATATGTGACTTGTGTTTGAACTCTGATTATGAAAATGGAATATAAATGTGTCATGATTTGTTGATATGTGCATGAATGTTTGGATGATAACCGGCTAAGTCCCAAAGGCGTTTATGCTTAGTGACTAGTTCCGGCTAAGTCCCGAAGGCATTTGTGAGAGTTACTATATCCGGGCTAAGTCCCAAGGCATTCGTATGAAGTTACTATATCCGGCTAAGTCCCAAGGCATTCGTGCGAAGTTACTATATCCGGCTATGTCCAAGGCATTCGAGCGAGTAGCTATATCCGGTTAAATCAAGGTACTTGGCTTGGGAATGAGCGACCTTGCTGTAATAGTTTCAATTAATACGCCGTAAAATCCCAGTGATGAGGTATGTTTCAGATGTGCTTTGAATTAGTTGATCCCTTACAAATAAGTATTCGCTCAATCGATAAATGAGCTACCGCCTTTGGCTATGTTGATCTTTGTGTATGAATATAAGGGTTGGTAATGTGAAGTAAGTATGATATTGAGAATTTGTGCATGTCAAATTATCCATTTAGCCATATGAATGCTACATTTTAGTTGTGTCAAATTTTATGGCTCAAAACTTACTAAGCATTAAATGCTTACTTCGCTTCAGAATCTGCTTTTATAGATTTTGGTTCTTCAGCTATCGGACTCGGGATTTTTGAAGTCGAAGTCGCCCACACTATCAAAGCTCCTTTTTGGTACACTTTTGGTAGAACTTTGAAATGGCATGTATAGGACACCCCTTTTTTTTGTTATTAGTCAAGTACTTTGGTGTTGTATATATTTGGATAGCCATGCGAAAATGGCTTATATATATTTTGAGCATAATGTTATAATCATCTTGAATGTATATGTTCATTAAGAGGCATGGAAATTTTTGGCAACGATTAGCCATTAGAATGGTTCATCATGATTATATTTTTGGGCTATATATGCAAAAGGGCTAGTTGAATCATGGAAACTATGAAATAGGTAAAGTCTACCTTAAAGGCAGATGCTGACAGCAGCAGTAATGTAGATTTGAAAAATCACTAAAAATAGTAGGAATGGAATTAAATAGTGAATAAATTTTGTAATCAAACCTTGATGAATCTAATTTCACATGGAAGAAACGAAACGATCATATGAGTTGTATGTTAAGAGATATTTAGGTTTTCGCGAAATAGGGCAAGAACGGTTTCTGGATTCCCAGTTCCGACTTTGGAAATTCATTATAAATTAACCAGAGACATTTAGAAGTCATACCATATATTTATAGATTCCTTTTTGAGTCTAGTTTCTATAGAAACAAACGGCATCAGTATTGAAGCCCTGTACAGGGAGATATCCAAGTCGTAATGCATGAAGGTCAGTGTAGTCGAACCCTGAAACAGGGGAGAATTTAACTAATAAACTGTACTAATTGGCTCGACCAAAAATTCTAGAAAAAAATTTGTAGATGGATATATGAGTCTAGTTTCAGGAAAAAATTACCGAACTGGTTTTCGAGTTTTTGAACTCAAGATATCATTTTTAAGGTGACAGTGACGCAGTTAGCCAGCTCATCTGGAAATTTAAAATGGACTGTGCAAATAAGTGAGTTAAGTCCGCAATCCCCTCGTGCCTGACTCCGGCAACGGTCTCGGGTACGGGGTGTTACAGTCGAGGTCCTGCATGTGTTGTGAAAACTCCACAGCTCTTATGAGCAACACCGTGTAGCTACGTTTCGATCCATAGTCTTTAACACCTGTACAGGATTTGATGGATTACAGTTATATGAGTTAGCACACTATGTGTGAGCTATCCTGGGTACCCAACAATATTTTAAATGGTTTAATGAAATGATAAGGGTTTATTACGGACTATTAAAGGGGCACATATGAATTATATGGAAATGTTGTTACATGGTATATGAAAAATTGAATTGGATGATAGATGTATATTAAACTTAATCAATTGTTGCACTCATCCATGGTTATTGGTTTGTATATGTATTTACATGGCTAACATGGTTAGTGTATATGTGCTTAGGAATTTGGCCAAATTATGTTGTGATATACTATGTTTATCTTACCTTTTTTGTGATTAAATGGTAAGTTATCTTTTACGTTATACGAACTTACTAAGCTTAAATGCTTACTCTGTGTTATTTTATGTGTTTTATGGTGCATCAGAAGCTTGTTTGGGTTGGAAGCCTATCGGAGCTATATCACACTATCCATCGGCTCTTTTGGTACTTTCGGTTGTTTAAATTTGGTTATAATGGCATGTATAGGTATTTTGGCTAATGTTGGCCATGTGTTTAGTTGTTGGAAATGGCTATTTAGTTTGGCTTGTGATTTAGCACTTTGATGACGATATGAGCTTAGTTCATGGCATGTAGATATTAGCCTTGTAATGGTTGATGAATGACTTAATATGGTTGAATGATAGAAGATGAAATGATGGTTGAATATGCATATTATATATGGCTTGTGACTTGTTGGAAATGTTGAGAATTGGTACTTTGTTTGAATGGCTTAAATGATTACAGATGCTAGTGGTTGAATGGAATAATTAGTACCATTTGGTATATTTTAGTAAGTGAATTACATGATATTTACTGATACAAATATGCATATAAGCTAGTTGATTTTTTTGTCAAATTGAATACATGGTTAGACATGCCTAAATATTTTCATTTGTGGTGCCTAAGGGCATATTGGTTGTACGATGTTATACCATATGTGCAGGACTTGCTTATGCTTGATTTGGATGCCTTGTTAAGGCTTGTATATATGTGCATTTTTGGTTGTAGGTATATGCCATGATTTGTGAGAAAAATGGTTTGTAAAATGGCCTATTTTCATCCATACGGGTCAAGACATGGGCATGTGTCTCAGCCCTATGTGACACACGGCCATGTGTCCCCTGTAACTTTCAAAGGGTTGCAAGTCTAGCTATTACACGGCCTAGAACACGGCCTTGTACACTGGCCTGTGAGGTTACTTCAAAAGGTACATGGCCTGGCAAACGAGCGTGTGGCTTGGCCATGTGACCCAAGTCAGTGAGTTACATGGGCATGGACACAGGCTAGGACATGGACTTGTGTCCCTATTCCGAATGCTCACACGGTTGTGAGTCTCACAGCCTGGTCATACAACCGTGTGACCCCTGCAGTGTTGAAAATTTTCACTATTTTTTGAAAAATTCTCTAAGTTTCCAAATTAGTCCCGACTTGTTTCTAGCAAGTTTTTAGGGCCTCAAGGGCTTGTTTAAGGGACAAGAAGCATGATTTGGATTCGTTTTAATATGTTTATTGATATGATTTGAAATGTTTTACATTTATGTTCATTTGATTTGAAAACTCTAGTAATACTCCGTAACTGTAACACCCCTCACCCGTACTCAACGCCGGAATAGGGTTACTGTAATGTCCTGAGTTAGAGCCTAGTCAGAATGTGGTTTTGAGACACAAATCTGAGATAGAAATTGAAACACCCCTAACCCGTACCCGTCGCCAGAATGGGATTACGAGGCATTACCAATCATAAAACAATTCAGAACAGACTTTCATTTCAAAGCTAATCCTCTAGTAATAATTTTTTTTTTTTACAAAGCAACTAACATGCTTCAATTCTATAATTCATAAATTTCCAAGATTATATTTAATCAACACAACAAAGATTATATTTAAGCAAACATACATCATTTCATCTTATAAAATGATATATTCCATTATAGCATTTGTTTACCTAAATACAACATTTGCATATCATAAATACATATAATTAATAATCCACTTAGCATATGCCAAAATATATCATCAACTCAACCAATTAGGCCACTCAAATAAATTATCCAAAATGTTCAAATAATGTGCCATTTGAAAACGACACATAATCATATTCATCTCATGTTTATTCGGCAACCAAGATCTACTTCTACATATTAATTGATTTTCAAATAATTATCAAATCCATATAGTCATACCTATCATTATTTTATAACATAAGCATACTCCAATGTACCACATATAATTGACATACACTTTACTAATTAATGCATTACATATTATAACTCAAATACAAACATCATTTACTCCATAACCGAAACACCACCTTATATTGTTATACATATATACATTGAGTTAATAAATATGTCATACCATTTCATCATGTGCAAAAGTATATACATATACATATATATATAATAAAAGTACCGAATCACCAAGTTGACCATAACCTTTTCATATATTTTCACCAAATAACCGAGTACACAAGTACAATATACTAACTTCCAAATCAATTCATGTTACAATTTATCTTGAACAAGAATAAATCAATAACCAAATATAAACATATATTCCATACACAAATCTTATCTACCATGTAATAAATATATCAAAATAAACTTTTTTCTAAATTCAATATAACCTATCATCCTTTAATACCAAATATTGAATAACACCTTAACCAAATTAACAACCAAATTCACTTATACTTTTATCTATCCATATGTCATAACTGAATAAACTAAATGCACTCATCCAAAATCACCAACATACTTCAATGCACAAAACAGATATCACAAATACCATTCATCCAGGACAAAACCAAATTCAAACATAGAGGTTAGGCCATTTTCGTATGGCTTAAATTATACAAAACCAAAATCCATCATTTCAAACTACAATCTAGCCTATACAAGCCATAGTTTTGAAAATCTAGCTTATAAAATACCGAAGACAGTCGATAGTGTGATAAGCTTCTCTGACGATTCCCGAGCTCGTAACTTGATTCCAAAATCTATACAACAGATGTAAACATGAACACACACAGAGTAAGCTTTCCTAGCTTAGTAAGTCATAAACAAATAAACAACTTAATGACTTAATCAATTTATTTAAACTAAACCAAATTATACTATCATAGTTACTTTAAATATTAAGCTTAAAATTTCATGTATTTTATTTATACTTTCACATATAAACTATTCACAGCCGAATGTACATATACATATTTTGATAAATTATCATACGGTTTCCAAACCAAAATATCTTTATCATAGCTAGTACATATACACTTATGTGCATATATTCATAAATCAAAGGATAACAATTGTAACACCCCAAACCCAGCCCAGATGTTATGGCCAGATCTGACGTGTCACATGGACTTACGACTTAGTATACATTCATTGGTTTAAGTGATTGGGGTGGTCCTTGTAAAACATCAGTTGAATGAAAAGCCGGTTTATCAATCTTTAGGCTATCCATTTGTTATGCTTGTTGAGCCTTGAAAATGTTCATTAATTTTGAAAACCCACGCAGCCTAACACTAGCAGTTTCGTCATAGTATAAATATAATCAGAAAATAAAACCATAGCGGAAAAAGAAATTTAAATAGCGGCTTTATTACAACTTAAAACCCAAAATTAAATCAGAATATAAAAATAATAAAAATAAACTAACTTAGAAAAACCAACTTTGCAGATGATGTGGCCACTCCAAATCCCTCACAGCTCCAAGCCCACTATGGTTGGGGATTTCTTGCAGAGATGAAAATAAAGGGTGAGTTCGGTAAACTCAGTGTGTAACATAACCCAACCATAGTCCAAAACAGATCAAACCTTAGAGTCAGACTTATCTGGGCCTTGGCCCAGTACAGAAATCAGAATGAAACCCATAGGCCCATAGCAGATATAGAACAAATATATCATGAATGCAGAAATCCCAACCCAGAGCCATCCATAACACCCCCGTACCAGCCTTACTCCATGTAGGGAGACTACTCGACCCACCCAACCGCTACACACCACAGAAATTGCAGCAAGGCAGCCAGATATTGTGACGAAGTCACCAGATACAGATATTGTGGCTAGGCCACCAGAATAGATATATATATATATATATATATATATGTGTATGGTTACCGATTGCAAATGAGGTGCCAGATATTGTGAGGAAGTCACTGTATCAGATATATGTGGCGAGGCCACAGATTGCAATGAGGTCGCCGTAACGCTTCCTCAATCAATATAAACCCATGTCCCATGCAATGTAAATAATATGTCATGGCATACGATACGTAAAGCAGTAACATCATGCTTTTCGGAAAAAATAACCCTAGGGGTAAAATCGTAATTTTGCATGCATAAGTGTATTTCAGTAATTATTACCTATTGCTAAGGTTTCATGCTCATTCTAACGTTTACCACGTAATCAGAAGTACTTATCTCATCTTTTTACCAAAGTGGGCCCGTTAGCCCATTGGCCTGTTTTCGGCCTATTAAGCCCAAAAATACCGTTGTGCACGAAAATGCACACTCTGCACTCTAATCATCCAAATGCACCATATTCATTAACAACTGTCTCACGAGTGCTCGCACACTCGCGAGTTCACAAAATACCAACGTTTCGGTATTTCGGCTTTTACCGATTCAGTCTAAGGGAGGGTGTCATTTACACACTTGGTTGATGACGATTGATGACGATATCTCCCACGCGATAATCCTACAATCGATCACTAACACATTAGACTTACGAATTAACAATAACTAACATAAGTCCACGTCAACTAACCCAATCATCACACAAGTTTGTCACTGACACGTGAGGGGAAAATAGTCATTTAACACCCTATGGGCAAAATGGTAATTTTACCCCACAAAGGTATCTCGGTAATTCTACCTTACAGGGGTATTTCGGTATTTCTACCCTACAAGGGTATCTCGGTAATTCTATCCTACAGGGGTATTTCGGTAATTCTACCCTACAGGGGTATTTCAATAATTTTACCTTACAGGGGTATTTCGGTAATTCTACAACTTATCCACTTGGGCCTACGGACCCATTGGGACCACATGGCCCATTTCAGCCCATCGCGGCCCGAAATAGCCATCGTACTGCTAGAGTAATGAGAAATACACACCTATTAGGAGACTGCAGTTAATCCGCGCTCCAAACACTCTTAGCTGACGCACAACCCAAACGAGCACGTCACAAAGTGAAAGGGATCAGCCAATAAGGGTATGCCTACTCTCCTAATGATTTGCTCTATTTAAAGCCAGCTCTCCATCTACTCTTATGTTAGCTTCCCGATGTGGGATCCCTCAATCACCAGAGTTTAAAACCAACACCAACTCTTGCCGTCCCAACATAGCAAAATAATCAACCTTTGCTTGCCAAGGGATTCGAACCAAAGTCCTCTCACATGCCAACTCACGCCACCACCACTAGGCCATCAACTCATTTGTGTCATAAACCCAACACATTAAACTTTAAAGCGCACCTACTTGCTTCCAGATTTATTGAAAAGAAAAACCAAAATATATTGCAAGAGCCAAGACTTGAACCTTGGACCCCTTGCTTCCTCTATGGTGTCACTTCCTTGTCCCTAAGTGACGCCACCTTGCCACTACACCACACTGCTTTTTGTGTCATCTTTTACCCCTTTACTCTTAAAAGCCCAAACGCCAATTGCATCACCTGTTCATAAATTAAAATTCTGAAGACTACCACGGATTTAACTTAAGTTTGGGCCTTCCAAAGGCCCACTAACCTACTAAAATATATATTTTAACTAACCAGAACACACACAAATTTTAAAAAAATCACAAAAACACAGAAAACCTAAAAATTGGGGCATTACAACAATCACATACATATTTATATTATATGGCCGAATACACACACACATATACATATATAAGCAAAATATATTTCAATTTCAAAGCTAAATATCATTATATGAACACATATACGTATACTCTTGAATGAAAATATAACATCATATGCATATACATAGCGAAGGCTGAATATACTTCACAAGGTACACATGTTCACTTTAGTAACTTACTTACCTGATTTCAAGTAGGTAATAAACCAATTCATACCTGATCATTTTAGCTCATTTTTCACATTCGTTCACAACCTATTGTTGCCCGATGAACCATTTGAAATTGGATAGGACACTCGGATAATCACACATATCGTACAATACCAACGTCCCAGACATGGTCTTACATGTAATGACATATCAATGCCACTGTCCCAGACAAGGTCTTACTCGCACACAAATATCAGAGTCACATATCGATGCCATTATCTTACTCACACATCACAATCGGAATCCTATGTCATGACATATGTATCTTAGCTATTCCTAAGGTTCATACGGGGCTTTTGGACGTCGTAAACAAATTCATAAACATAGCTGCCAAGCTTGTACACATTCGGCTAACATATAATTATATATTTTCTTATTCCACTTTAGCATATATATAGCTCGCATATAATTAAAATAAACAACGTTTATTTTCTTATAAACTTACCTCGGACGATGAAAAATAGAATGGTACGACTAGTCGACGACTTTAGTTTTCTCCCGATCCAGATCTGATTTCTTTGGTTCTTTATCCAAACATATTTAAATTAAACTCATTCAAACATAGTTCCATTCAATTTAATCCAAAAACACATAAATGGGCAAATTACCATTTTACTGTTGACATTTACACTTTTTACAATTTAGTCCCTATTGTACAAAACACAAAATATGCAAAATTTCAACACACCCATGTTAGGCCGAAACTTACCCATGTTCATACAAGTCCATATTTTTCTTTTATTTCATAGTTTAGTCCCTCAAATTATTATTTTTGCAATTTAGTCCTAATTACTCAAAATCATCAAAAACTCCAATACAAAATATATTAACCCAAAACATATCTTTCATATTTCATCATCAAACAACAAAAATCACAAGCTTTCAACAATGGCATAACTCAAAATATTCACAAAAATCAGAAATTCAAGCATGTGTTTACTAGTACTCGAAGCAACAATCTCAAAAGCATAAAAATTATCAAAAACTGAGTAAAAATAAATCTTGAATCAAGATTGGAAGGTGGCCGAACCTTTGAAACCTTATTCTTTTCTTTTTTATTTTGATATTTGGTCATGGAAGAAAAATATAAGCTATGGCTTTTAATTTTATGTTTTATATTAATATAATTTATTAACCAAATTACATATATAACCTTTATATTAAAATATAAAACCATTATAATTCATGGTTTCTGCCGTCCATCATTTATTCAATGGCCTAATTGCAACATAAATCTCCAAATTATAAAGACACATTCAATTTGGTCATCACACTTTACGTAAAGCCCCGAATTTGGGCTTAGAAGTATTGGGCCTTGAGTATGGGTTCGTAAGAAGGTTGTATATAAGCATTCCATTGTGCAAGGAAATGACACAATTAAATGTCTACTTTGGTGGTTAATGGCTCTGAGAAGTGTTGGAGAAATCTTGGGTTCAAACTTGGGCTTTAGCAAAAATTTTGCTTTTAAGTGAATAAAACCCTGGGTGCTTGGATGATGGCCTTTTAAATTATTAAGGTAAATAAATGACACAAGGGAGCATGTGGTCTAGTGGTTGTAGCGTTATTAAGGTTGCAAGGGAGCCTGGGTTCAATTCTTGGCTCTTGCAGTTTATTTTGGTTTTCTTTTAAAGGAACTTGGACTTTGGCCTATAAACCTTATAATTAATTGAGGCTAAAATGGTGACAGAAAGAGCCTGTAGTGAAGTGGTAAGGTGGCGTGTTATAAAACTATGAGGTCTGAGGTTTAAGTTTTCGGATGCGCAATGGGGTATTTATTTTGCTGTTTGAGTTGTGTAGGAGGTGAAGTTGGACTGGAACTCTGTGGTTGAAATGGTCATATAAAAATAAGGAACTTTCCTAATGGTTGAAAGTAATCCCACATTGGGAAGCTAACATGGGAATTGGTGAGAAGCTGTCTTTAAATAGAGCGAACCAAATGAGTTGGAGAGGGAAAAAGTGATTAAGACTCAATACAGGATGTGCCAAGGTTAGTGATCATGGACTTCGATGCGTTCTCATAAACAGGCATGTATTCACGCACTTCTTTGTTGGAAGTCGGAAAAAGCCAAAAAGTTGAAACCTTGGCATTCAGGGCCACATGAGCCTGCGAATGCACGAAGGGCGAATCGAGTCCACAAATCATGGGCAATAGACTGTAGAGGCCGCCATGAGCGTTCTCGTGTGCTGGGGCCTGTTCTGGGCCTAATGGGCCTATAGGCCTGCTTGTGTACACTTCGCTATTAAGTTGGATGTAGATAGACTTGTCATGCCTCACACACGACTTAGATAGTTCTGGGCCACGTTGGGCCTAGATGGGCCGTGTGGGCCTATGGGCTCGTGGGCCTCACACGGATTAAATCTACAATTTGTGATAATTATTGGACTGGGCTATGTAGGTTACATAATCGTATCTAAATTTGGGCTAAATGGGCCACACGAGGGTGTGGGCCCACTTGGGCCGAGTAATGGGCCTTAGGCCCATTTGCACTGTTTTGTTTGTTTAGGTTACTTGAGTTTCTCGAGGTGACTAGTGGACCTTCTGTTGGGTCGTTAAGACCCCAATATTGGTAAAATTACCGAAATACCCTTGTAGTGTAAAATGACCATAATGCCCTGGTGTGTAAAATGACCACAATACCCCTGTATGGTAGAATGACGATTATGCCTTATGTTCCGTATGACTGATGTGCTTATGATTTACATATATGTTTGTACTGAGTATGACTTTGCATACTGTATTATTTATGACATGGAATACTGCATGGGGTGTGTCTCAGCCCATGTGGCCAACACTTAGGCTATTTTCCAAGCCTTTATGTTACCCATAAACCTTTACATCTTTATACCCACAAAGGACACATATCATGACATCATTTTAATGATTTAGCATCCCATATTAAGACACATTCATAACATTAACATGTTATCGTTCACACATTTCACATACTCATATAATTTTATGTTAAGACAACAATACCTATTTATTAGCCTTGTCATTTAATGACTAGTTTTACCAAATTTTCATAATTGTCATCTTATCTCCATATTACACAATTAATTCATGGCCATGACCATTTCGATTGATCATAAAGCATTCATCATGAACATAATTCATAACACCACCTATATTTGGCCAACAAGCATAATCACATCATCACATCACAAGCATTAGAACATAGCATAGATAGATAAGTTCACAAACCATAATCAATATAAGTCACACTTCAGGGCCATATACAAATAACTCAATATAGGCCAATACATTTGACTAACCACAATAACTCATATCATAAAATTGAGCCCCTATACATGCCACTCACTTGAAAATGCTAACATATGTATCAATGTTCCAAAGGTGATAGCTTGATAGAGTAATGCTACCTTTGACAATCTCCAACTCCGAGCTAACCTGACAACACTAAAGAAATGGAAAGGAGAGGGTAAGCTTTATAGCTTAGAAAGAAAGTATGAAAATAATAAGCAATTTATCAACTTGCTTCTTAAGGTAATATAACCTTATTTTCATTTTTCCTTATGTTCCAGTCAAGCTGTTTTCTCGAGTCATAGTTACTAAATTATTTATATTTGGAGCTACGAAACTTCAAATTAAGATTTGAGAATTTTACCTAAAACTAGACTCAAGTATCTTCTTACAAAAAAAAATTAGATTTTTTGGTCCAGCCAATAAGTACATTTTTTTCTTTAATTTACCCTTTTTTAACTGTTTAATAGTTCTGACACCTCTTCACTAAAAATTAATTATCTCATAATACTGGACTTGAATGACATTCTTGTATATTTCTATTGAAAATAGACTCATAAATAATTCTAAGCATATAAATTATAACCCATAAATATGTTTTTACAATTTTTAATGATTTTCTCAAATCAGAATAGGGGATTTCGAAATCATTCTGACTCTGGCTCACAACAATTTAAATATTTCATAATATGAAACTCTTTTGCTTACACCGTTTCTTCTATATGAAACTAGACTCATTAAGATTTAATTTCATATTTTATTCAGCCTTTAACCCAATTTCCAAAATTTTTTGTGGATTTTCAAAGTTTGACTGCTACTATTTTCCAAAACTGTTTTACCGTAAATTAATGATACTAAGTTTATGACACCTTATTAATTCATTTTCCCCACATTGGTAAAAATAAATGTTTATACATCATAAGTATAGACCTATAATCATAATATCATCACAAAATCATTCTCATAGGCATGACTTACCTATTTACATCCTCACCAAATGTGCATCATAAACCAAAATCATTTCTCATGAGTTTGGCATACATACATGTGCTACTCAACATGCTCATATACTTTACTTACTCATATTCATTCCTTATTAATCATACAACATGAATTGAATTCACATCTCATCAATTTCATGTAAAATACATAGATGGTCATAAACATAACTTACTCACCACGTGGTCATAAGTTCTTTCATTTGGATACAAACCATAAATCTTCTGTTGAACCATTTGGAATACTGCAGGATATTCATTAGCCCCAAACATGGGATAAGATGCCGACGCCATGTCCAGGACATGGTCTTACACTGGCTAGCACATCAAAGTCGATGCCATGTCCCAGACAGGTCTTACACTAACACACAACAAGCTGACACCATGTCCCAGATAGGTCTTACACTAGCTTGTATATCTCGAGGCCGATGCATGTCCCAGAAATGTCTTACACTGGCTCTCAATATGTGGCTGATGCATGTTCCAGACATGTCTTACACTAGCACACAAATCACCCAATGTCATGGCATAAATATCCAAATCTATTCCTAATGTTCAACAGGAAGTCTTCATTATATAAATTCTCATTCACAGCGCAAATCAACAATTCATACCATACTAATCGTACAATACATGATAATATTGAATTAGCATTATTTACGTACAACTTACTCGTTTCTATAGAATATCATATTCCATCAAATTTCTAATGTAATCTATCTTCACTTGAATGTTATTAACATTTGGCATCACTTTCATCATTTTCAATATCATCAACATATAATTCAATATAACCAAAGCAAGATAGATTTCAAATAATTTTAACAATAACATGGTATTGTTATTAGACTTAGACTTTACAAAAATTACAATTTTTCCTTTAGGCTCATAAATCGATTTTTATTGAATTTCCTCATTTACCAAGTCTATCCAAATTCTTTTTATAACTATAGCAACTCACAATTTCAATTATTTCACACATTTACAACTTATTTTACAAACTTTACAAAATAGCCCTTTTTAGGTGTTTTCATGCAAACTCCTTTCACAAAAGTTGTTTATTACACAACCAAGACTCATTTTCTTCCATAAAAATTAAGCAAACAACATAAATAATCTAATGGCAAAACCCTAGACTTTCAACCATTTTGCAAAATGGTCCCCTCATTAGTTAGCTCATGCTACAAGGGTCCCAAAAGTACAAAAATTACCAAGAATGGCTATGAAAATTACTTACTTGCAAGAGGATAACCTAGCTGAAATTTTAAAGCTTTAAAAACCCGTTCTTTGTTGGTATTTTCGATGGAGAAAGAGATGAGAAGAAGATGATATCATTCCCTCTATATTTTATTTTATTTTATTTTTAGTAAAATAAGCCACCAAATTCCACCTAACTTTGAAAATTGTCTTATCTTTGTCTCTATGGCCTGCTAGCCTATATTTAAGGGTCTATTTGCACTTTAAAGACCTCCTATTATAGTTCTCTAGCTATTTAACACATTTGGCTAGGAAAAAAACATTTTCCCCTTATGTGATTTAGTCATTTTTCTAATTAAGCTCATAATCGCTAAAATTAATTCACCAAAATTTTCATGCACTTATATAATCATGCTATGACCATAAAATAATATTGAAAATAATTTCTCCAGCCTTGAAATAGTGGTTTCGAAACCACTATTCTAACCAAAATCGGGCTGTTACATACGGTTCATGTTCAAAAACAAACCCATGAATGACATGCTTGTGCTTTGATGTCTAATGGAAGAATATGGAGGTTTGAGGTGTGATGAACAACTTTTACTAGGTGGTTTTTGGTGATATTGATAAAAAGGACCTAATTGTAAAAGTTGTAGAAACTATGTGTAAATGTGTGAATAAATGAAAACTGTGGGTTGTTACAAGAGGGAAAGTGATTCGGCTCAGCTTGAATATTGAGAAAAATGGGTACTTTTCATTTTACGAGCCTAGAGGCAATTTTATAATTTTGTAAAATTTTAGGGGCAAAATTATAATTTTTCCATATCATGATTTTTAGATTGAAAGAATAATGCGTGTATTAAATAAGCTAAATTTGCTATTATAGATCAAGAGGGACGAGGGATAGACCTTGACCGAGAAAAAGGCAAGGTTGTGGACTAAATCGTAAATTTTCCATATTTTGCACCGAGGTAAGTTGTGTGTAAGTAATCCAACAATTCCAATATTACGTACTTAATATTTTACATTATATGATACATGTATGTATGCTTTAATAAAATTGACTTGTGATGATCTAATGGATGTTTAGTGATAGCCTCGTGTCTTAGAAGCCCAGGTGACCCAAAAGAATACTTAGGACTTGGATGTCGTGACACCGTGCCAAAATGTGCCTGTGTAAGACCATGTCTAGGACATGACATCAGTGGTGACATATGTGTCTATGTAAGACCATGTCTGGGACATGGCATCAGTGACGATATATGTGCCTATGTAAGACCATGTCTGGGACATGGCATTGGTGACGATATATGTGCCTGTGTAAGCCATGTCTGGGACATGACATTGCGATGATATGTGCATCGGCAATGATATGTGTGCCAGTGTAAGACCATGTCTGGGACATGGCATCGGCGATGATATGTGGATTCATGTAAGACCATGTCGGGGACATGGCATTGGTACTTTAATTGGTGTAGGACAATCCCGAGTGTCATTTAGTATTTTGGTGGTTCAACGGCCCATTCAAGATGTTGGGTTAAGAAGTGGAGTGATATGGGTAAGAATGTACGGTACAGGTATGTTCGTAAACCTCATGAGTATTGAACTTGATTCATGATGGTAAATTTAGCATGAGTAGAAAGGAGTAAGATAATGATGGTAAATTTAGCATGAGTAGAAAGGAGTAAGATAAGCTTGATGTTTAATGACATTTAATGTCAATTTTGACTACGTTCATGTGTTTAGTATGATATTGTGGTGATAATTGATAATATGTTTAATCCATGAATCTCTTGACTTATGTTGTTATTTATTTACATACAACTTACTAAGCCTTGTGCTTACCCTTCTCTCCTTTCCGTTTTCTTTTAGCATCGTCAAGCTAGCTTGGGGATCATGGACGTTGGAGCTTGATTCACACTATCAACAAATCTTTTGGGGTATAATTAGTTTACTACATTTAAGTATGGCATGTATAAGGGACTCATTATTTTGTTATATGTGTCATATTTGTTAGCCAAAGTGATGGCTCCTTTTGGTATATTATTCCATTTTGTATATGGCCATGAAATATGGCTTATATTGATTATTGGGTTGAAATCCCTAAATATTGTTACATGCATGAGATGTGTTATTACCATTGTGGTGTGTGCCAAATGGTTGATAAAATGTGGAATTTATGTTTGATGGATAAATGATGCCAATTGGTATGGTCACTATAGTAATAAAGGTAAAGAAATGTATTAAATAAACTTAACAAGTCAAGGAGTCCCAATTAGGTAAACTTGATATGAATTTATCATGCATGAGTTAAAGTTATGGATGTCTAAGTAACCCTTTTATGCTATGTTAACCACCATTGGCATATGAGTGTGTGCTAGGGTTGTTAAGGGTGACAAGAGGGCTTGGAAAATAGCCTTAAAGTTGTCCACATGGGTTGACACACGGGCATGTGTCCAAGGCCGTGTGTGACACACGGTTAGCCCATGGGCGTGTAGCTAGGCCGTGTGTCCCCTACACCCTAGTTTTACAAATCAGTATGCATGGTAGTAAACAAATGGGCAGAGACACGGCTATGTGTCTCAGCCTGTGGAGGACACTGCCCTAGGACATGGGCGTGTTCCCAGGCCATGTGAAGTCTACACCTAAATGTGAAAATGAAATTCGCCACACGGCCTAGCACATGGGCGTGTGACTTGGTCGTGTGATATTAAAATTAAGATGACGTCATAAACAGAGAGTTACACGGCCTGGGGACACGGGCGTGTCCTTGTGTCCATACGGGCGTGTGACCCTATTTTAAGAAAACTTTTCTAAAGTTCATGGTTTAGTCCCAAACCGCCCCAGATGTATGTTTTGGGCTTCGTAGGCCCATATAAGGGACGATATGCATGTTCTAGAATAAATTTTAAATTTGAATGAAATTTTATGGCCCAGTTTTACATAGTAGTGTATGTTCAAGTCCGGTAATGCCTCGTATCCTATCTCGGCGTTGGACACAGGTAAAGGGTGTTACATTTATTGGTATTAAAGCTACGATTTAGTCAGTTCTAGGACTACGTAGCGAGTGTGGAAGTCTACAGCCATACGTATATGATGATAGTGTGACAACTCATGACAATTGAAATTGTATTTTATATAGTAAATGGATCTTGAACGAGCAATTGCTGACGATGTAGAAAGTAACTCACCTACTCCCACCGAAGGAGTAGTGCCAGTTGATAGTAGACCCGAGATGATTAGTAAAGGAGAAGGAGGTAGAGAAGCCTTTCTCCACATGATGAATAATTGGTACACCGAGTTTGTTCGGGCAAACTCGGCCTTGAGCTGCAGTGTTACTCGGCCTCGTATTCTTCTTCATGTCTTGCTCAACCAACTCAGGGCATTCACAAATGAAGTGATCCATCGATCCACATTTAAAACAAGCCCGATCATTCAATCTACAACTACCGGGATGTCGTCTACCACAATGTTTGCACTCAGGTTGGTTCAGTTAGATGTTACCAACACTAGCTACTAAGGTGGCTAACTCACGGGTGGTCTGTCTCGATCACGTCTAGAATAGCCCGCAATAGCCTTTGAATGGCTAAAATCATCTCGAGATTTCTTTGATGCCGATTGAAATGTTTTACCCGGTGATATTTTTCTTGAATCTCTAGCTTCAAAGTCAGCTTTTCTTTTCCCTTTCTCGAGCTCTTCGGCTTTACATGCTCGCTCGACTAGTACAACGAACTCTTTTATTTCAAGTATCCTGACTAACAGCTTAATGTCTTCACTCAACCCATCTTCAAATCTTTTACACATTATAGCTTCAGTCGAAACACATTCGCTGCCATATCTGTTGAGTCTCACAAATTCCCATTCATACTCTGTTATAGTCATACAACCCTGTTTCAACTTGAGGAATTCTTTGCATTTTTTATCAATGAATCTTTCACTGATGTATTTCTTATGGAATTCAATCTGAAAGAACTCCCGGGTCACCCATTCCTTCGGAACTGCTGATATTAATGTATTCCACCAGTGAAACGCAGAATCTTGAAGTAAGGACACAAAACATTTTATACACTCGTCAGGGGTATAGGATAGCTCAACAAACACATGAATAGTATTACTGAGCCAAAACTCATAGTAACTCTGAATTCTTTAGCCCCATGTTTTCTAATATATCAACCGGGGGCTTATTTATTCTCATTGGATCAATAACTTGAGGTACCACAGGTATCTGAGGAGGATTAGGCGGGGGTGGCGGTTGTTGAATAGCCAGATATGTCTGGATATACTGTGTGAACCATTCGTTTATCATCTGGAAGAAGGCTTGTTTAGCCTCTCCCTCATGGCTACTAGAAATCGGCCAAGAATCAGCCGATGCTTCTCCTTCAGTAGGAGCAGGCGCATTACTTTCCACGTCATCAGCTACGGCTCGATCAAGATCTATTTACTATACGAAAACACATTTTAATTTTCACAAATCATCACACTATTGCAATTTAAAAATATGGCATGTATAACTAGACTCATACGCGCTACATTAGTCCTAAAATCAACTAAATCGTAGCTCTGATACCACTCAAATGTAACAACCCTAATAACCCACATCTATCGCCGGATTAGGGTTACAAGGCATTATCAACCAAAACACAGACCAAAACAGTCATACATTTCTGAACATACAAAAATATAATATTATCTTATTTATAAAAGTTTCACAACTAAAATAGCCACAAGTCAACAGTTCATATAAACCAGACATGCATATTTGGTTTCCAAAAACCAACCAAGTATAAACAAATATCTAATCAATGTTTGAAGTAACAGTATACATCAAGCCGTTTAGGTCATACATTAAAAAAAATCCATGTTCGAACCAAATGTCCTTTTCAACTATGACATTTAACAACCAGAACTTAATCAATATTATAACATTTCATATATCTAGCATCTATCAAAACATTCACTTGTATACAATTAATTCCTTATAATAATTACTAAACACATCATTTTGTAAACTAAAGCACATTTGTTTATTAATCCTTTCGACATGAAATATTAACAATCATTACTAAATGATCAAATATATTTCAAAGTTATTACAAAGTTTCATGCACATATTACTATATCAAAATAGACCATTTTAAAACACATATATCAAATAAAGGCATACAACTTATTAACCCACCAAAAATGAGTCATCAACAACTATCATCAAATGGCCAAATATAACTTTTGAACTTATAAGTCTATGCACATTTTACCATTTCAATTTGAATCAATTGCAATCACTAATAATATAACATAACATGCTTATTCGACATTCTAGTAATCATATCTAGACAGTATTATTATTTTATAATCAACCAAAGAACACATGCACAACTGATTCATTAATCAAATATCCAATTCTCAAGTTAAAACTCCTCTGATCAAATTAAAACAATTATAGAACATATTTGTAATTTGCCATCACCAATCGAATCTAAATAGCTAAATGCAAAAATGACATACCAACACTCAACCTATAATTTAATCACCAATATCATTTAATAAATAGCATATAACTTACATCGATATTTATAGGACATAAACCGAATTAACCATTACAAATGAATTAGATTAACCATTATACAATTAGCTATAAATTCATCACTTACTCCATTACAAAGCCAAATCACA
Source organism: Gossypium arboreum (assembly GCF_025698485.1). Lineage (NCBI taxonomy): Eukaryota > Viridiplantae > Streptophyta > Magnoliopsida > Malvales > Malvaceae > Gossypium > Gossypium arboreum. The sequence continues at coordinate 77,344,135 of NC_069077.1, read as the reverse complement.
AGACTAACCACATATACTAATCAAATCTATATACCAAGCTTATTAAATGAGCTATTTGTAAGTTGTTCATATCATTACCCGAATCAAGACATAAAACCAAACACCATTCATATATGTCATAAAGCATACTTACCAAAATGAGCATAAACCATGATCAAATATAATCGAACATAAGCATAATGATCAAGCCATTTTTGCATGGCTATATATATATATATATACAAATCCAAAATTGACCAAAACAAATACTAGCCTATACATGCCATAAGTTCAAAGTTCAAACTTTTAAAATACCAGAATAAGGAATGATAGTGTGACGAGTTTCCTTGACGATCCTCGAGCTCATAACTAGCTTCCAAAATCTATAAAACAGTAAACGAACACACACATAGTAAGCTTAAATAGCTTAGTAAGTCATAAGCAAATAAAACATTTCAATAATATGCATGATTTAATTAAACTAAACTGAACCAAACAAATTATAACCTTGTGTACATGAATTATGCTTACCAACTCAATCATTAACTCATAAACATTAACCATATAGTGTCAGTGGTCATATGTATATATACTCATAACATAAATAATTCTCACTTTATAATGCATATTTCATATATAAATCATAAGTACACGTTTACCTTATTTTCTCAATCATTTAACGTAGCTCATACCTGACCTTTTATCTTGATTTCACATTCGATCTTTACTTAATATTACCCATGGAACCATTCAAAATTAATAAGGATACTTAGATAGTCAAAAAGCTCGTACAATGCCAACGTCCTAGACGTGGTCTTATATGTAATCATATATCGATGCCACTGTCCCAGACAAGGTCTTACATGTAAATCACAAATCAGTGCCAACGTCCCAGCGTGGTCTTACACGAATCACATATCAAAATCCTATGTCATGACATATGTATCCTAACTATTCCTAAGGTTCGTACGGGGCTTTAGGATGACATAACTTGATTAATTCAGGCTCATAAATAGTTCTTCCATACCTATACAAATTTGGTTTGAACATACATATACAAGTGATGATTCAATTCAGCACAAATAAGATATATACCTCGTACGAAGACGAACAGACTAGGTCGACTATTCAAGAACTTTAGATTTCCCCTGATCCAAATCTGATTTTCTCTTTTCTTGATCTAAATTAAACTTATTCAAATATTCAATCAAATTCATCCAAAAACATATAAATGGGCAAATTACACTTTTGCCCTTGACATTTCACATTTTTCACAATTTAGTCCCTATTTCACAAAACAAAAAATATTCAAAATTTGAATACACCCATGTTAGGCCGAATTTGCTCCTGGTCCATATAAGCCCATATTTTTCATTTATTTCACATTTGACCCCTCAATTTCCAAAATTTACAATTTAGTCCTAAATAGACATTTTTATCAAAAATCACTTAATTAAACTTTAAAATCTAACAACATATATATATATATATATATTTCATCATCAGACAACAAAAATCTCAACCTATGAACAATGACAAATCAAAAAATCCACAACCAATTCTAAAATTCAACCATGGGCTAGCTAGTATGTAACATCCTGATTTTCGGGTTTTCGCGATTCTTGATATTTTAAGTAAATTTCTAAAATTTGGTATGTGATTATGGAATTCATAATGTGGGTATGTTAATGGGCTTATGGAAGGCCCATTAGTTGGCCGAAACCCGGTAGAATTTTTAAATTTTGGACTTAGGAGTTAGGGGTTCTGGCTAGGTGCCCTTATATTAAGTTTGGGTAAAATGTATCACAAAAAGAGCTTTGGTAAAGTGGCAAGGGTGACGCCACTAAGCTCCTAAAAAGGTGGCGTGTGGAGCATAGAGGAAGACCTGGGTTCGATTCCCTGTGTTGCCAAATAAGAGTATTTATTTTTATGTGCAGGAAGGGTAAGTGTTGGAACCTAAGTGGATTCTGTAAGAGGAGAGTTGGATCAAGTCAAATGCATAAATTAAGGAGGGATAAGGGAGAGATTTTAGGGATGTGATATGGAGATAGAGTTGGCGAATAAGGGAGATTGGAGAGGGATTTTCAGCAGAGGGTATTAGGTTAGTAATTTTGCGTTAGGGTCTTAGTTGTGCCGATTTCTTCTTTGGTGTGTAGCCTTTTCTCTCTTTTCTTTTCCAGCGAATCTACCTCCCTCCTATTCATTTTTCTTCCTTTTCTTCTTTCAAAACAGCCCACTATTTCCTCCATTCACCATTGTTTCTTTCCTTAATCTCTACTTCTACTAGAAATACCGCAAAAAGTCAAATCGGTGAAGATAGGGGTGCCGATTCTTTGTGACCAGCAACCTTTTCTTTTCTTTTCTATAGTTGGCGTTCGATTCCTTTACCTTTTAGGCATCCGATTCAAGAGGAGAAAGACGTGGTAAGTGTTCAAACTCTAAACAATTCCTAGTGTAACTTTGGCCAAAAGTCAAACCCCAAATTTAGGGAGATGGTCGAATATGGGCATAGACTTTATGGGGTCTTCTTTTAATATTTTTGGTTTATTTATTGAAGGAGCAGCAAGGTGTAGTGTCGATTTGGAGTAGCTTGGATCACGGAGTAGCTAGGCCTAGTCATCAATCGCGACAAAGGTAAGGTGCCTAAGGCCATTATGGATGGTGGCGAATGTGTAAGTGTTAATATTGGAAAGTTCTTATTTTGGTTCAATTATTGCGAGCTGATCTAGTTAAACAATTGATTATAGGAGAAATCGCATAGGAGATCTCGTCAAGGAAAATCGCAAATCAGGTGTGTAACGAACCCTTTTTCATAGCTTAAAGCGATAAATGTTAGAAAAGCGAAATGCCAAATTCGGCATTTCGAGGACTTGTGAGCAAGCGAACGCTCACTAGTTAGTTAGAATCGATGAGACAATGATCGAGAACGATGGAAACGGTAAGAGTGTGATTTTTGACGTTCTTGGTAAGTTGGGCCTCGAGGGGTCGAAGTGGGGCCCATTGGGCTTTCGGGCCCATTTGGGTAAAATTGGTAGAAAACGGAAATCTGTTAAATTGCATGATAAGACTGTTAAAACCGTTATGGAATATAGGCTAAGTGGGCCTAGACAGCGAATTGGCTAAGTAGGGCCCATTAGGGTTTTAGGCCCAATAACTCGATTTCGCTAAAAATGGGCCAGAATCACTGTTTGCACCCATGGATTGTTAGTAATCGTTAATGAACATGGAAACCCTAATTTTTGGTAAAATTATGAGATTACCCGTATACCATGAAAATGACTGTTTTGCCCCTAGGTAAAAATGACCATTATACCCCTAGGGTTTATGTATGATTTTAATACATGGGATTTTGATAAATATGGTATGTATGAGATGCACATGACATGTATGATATGCACATGATATGTATGATATGCACATGAGGTAATCATAACTGCATTGGGTTGGGTTTTTATATGGATGGAGGAAGTGAAAAAGGGCTTATGCCCCAGTTATCAAAAGGGCTTATGCCCCAGTTATAAAAGGGCTTATGCCCCGGTTATTGAAAGGGCTTTTTCCCAGTTATTAAAAGAGGCTAGGCCTCCAGTTATATGATAAAGACTATCTTTGCCGGTGGAGAGTTTGGCGGGGTGGGTCGAGTTAATCCCACATGGTGTGTTGGTTGGTACGGTGGAGAGTAGCGGATGGTGGGTTGAGTAGTCTCCCCAAACGGGTTGCATTCTTTCATTGAAATTATATGTGACATTGAAATGGGCCTAAGGGCCATACTGATTTCTGAGAAAGGCTTCGCCCAAGAATATGAAATATGAAAAGGCTTGCCCGATAATATGAAATATGAAAAGGCTTGCCCAAGATTATGAAATATGAAATATGAAAAGGGCTACTGACCCGGTGCATGATTGAGATTGATTTGGGCTTAGACCCAACAGCCGTTATTGTTTTGGGCTCGAAGGGGCTTGTTGCACATCGAGTTTCCAAACTCACCCCTTTCCTTAACCTTGCGGTGAGCCTTGATGTGGGGACTTGGGTAGGAGAGGATTCAGAGTGGCCACGGTGATCATCTTTGGGCTTTTAAATAAGTGTTGGTTTTCATTTAATTTCCTTTAATTATTATTTATTTTTGGGGTTGTAATAAGGCCAATTTTAACTTTCCTTTTATTTCTTTTCGGAATTATTTTAATTTTAATAACTTTAAAAATTGGTTAATAATTATTCAAATGGGCTAGACTTAGGACGTGTTTTCAAAATGATACTTGTTTTCAAAATATCTCAACACCACGATTAATCGATTTATCAAAGACGTCCACTTAAACAAATTTAAACTCGATATAACAAAGTGTGGCTATGGTTGTGGGCATGTCTAGGATTGGATCCAATTAAAGAGCTTGGTACTTAAGCAGCCTTCATGGCTCACCTCCTCTGTCTCGGATACCTACCTGGTGCCCAGCTTCCATACACTTTGTTAACTCAATAAAATGTATGGTTTTAAAACACTAAAACGGAACGTGGGTTTTCAACTCTAATGTGGCACGTCAGATTCGGCCATAACGTCTGGGCCGGGTTTGGGGTGTTACATTTAGTGGTATCAGAGCCTAGGTTGCAACAACTCGGCTGTGGATCGGGTCCAAAATGTTTTCAAAACTTAGGCCTAAGAAGGGTATTTTGGAAATGGCTTCGAAAAATTCATTTTAAAGATGTTTTATGGAGAATATATGTTAAAAGGTACCAGTTTTTGCTTTTAAATCAAGAGTTCAAAATAAAGGAGCTTTCAAATCAAAGTTTTTGAATTTCTATTTTCGATAATCAAAAACATGGTTTTTAGTTCTAAATGGATTGGAGAAAGAAGTGGCATGCTGAATCCGGCACCAAGTCTGTAAGTATATTTTCTTTACGATATATGATATTATGAATAGTGTTGAGACCCTACTATGATACTTTAGCTAGGTAGAGCATGTAAGCGGTAGGAATGAGGCGTAGCTAGGCTACGATGATACGAAAACAATCCTTGAACCGCTATATCTTCATAAGACATTTTCTTAATAAGCAGTGGAACGTTATACTAATTTCATAAAACTCGTAAATAGAAAATTTGATATGAGTACAAGAGGAGCTCGTGGGCGAGGCCGGGACGTGGTCGCGAAGGGTGCAAGCTGAATCTTCATCCTCGTGGCATAGGCCGGTGAGAGCCATCTGCCACAAGCAACGGAGGCGGGTCTTATGATCGGTCGGGGATGACGCTTTATCCCAAGCCATGTTAAGGGTTTTAGAAAGAGTGGTGGAGCTAATCTTGGGGACGGTGAATAGGGAGTCTATATCGGAGCGACTCCGGGCCAACGGAGCAGAAGTATTTAGGGGTGTATCTGGAGTAGCCCCAAATGTGGCAGAATATTGGCTAGAGGCAACAGAACGGATCATGGACGATCTAGGCGCTCGGTGGAGCAAAAGTGAAAGGAGCGTGTCGTTGCTACGGACGAGGCATACCGTTGGTGGATCACCGTAAGGGAGAGTACCCCAATTGAGCAAGTAACCTGGGAATTGTTCAAAACTGCTTTTAAAGGGAGGTATGTTGGAGCAAGCTATGTGGATGCTCGTCGGAAGGAATTCTTGAATTTGACTCAGGGTGATAAGACTGTAGCAGAGTATGAGGCAGAATTTTTGAGGCTGAGTCGATATGCTAGTGGCATAGTGGCAACTGAATATGAGCGCAGTGTCCGCTTCGAGGATGGTCTCCGCGATGAGCTTAGGATATTGATAGCTCCACAGAGGGAGCGTGGTTTTGCTGCATTGGTAGAAAAGGCTAAGATAGCCGAGGAGGTGAAGCCGGTGAGCGATGAATTGTGAGAAGGATCGACCCAGATTTAAGAGGGATTTTAGACCCTCAAGTGCCACGAATCGAAGTGTTAAAAGAGCAAGGATGGAGGAATCGGTTCGAGCAGTTCCAGTAAATACTTATAGACCGCAGGCTTGTAGGGACTGTGGTAGGGTGCATATGGGGAGTCTTGAAACGAATGGAGCATGTTTTCGATGTGGGTCAAAGAGCATAAGTTCGAGAGAGTGTCCTCGGAGGACATTTCGAGGCTGGCGGCAGAGCAAAGGATGTCCAACCACGGCGAGGAGGACCACTACCACGAGAGGGTCGTGGGCAAGGTAGAGGTGGCAATGGTAATGGACGAGGACGTGGGGCCCCTGGCAGAGGTGCTGGTCATCTTTGAAGCTCGACAACCGGCGTTAGTTTATCTTTGCACAATGTCGTGAGGAGGGTGACGCTCGATGTTATAACTGCACGTTCTTCATTCATAGTATGCCTTACATCGCTTTGATTGATGTGGGCTCCACCCACTCGTATGTTGCTTGTGATGTATCGGGGCTTTGGATGTGCTTCTGAGAAGGCGTGAGTGGGGTATCGATAATAAGTCCATTGGGACATTCGGTTAAGGTAGATAAAATTTTTAGGCGATCAATTAGTGACACAAGATAAAATCTTTGAAGGGATTTGATGGAGCGCCATTTCGGATTTTGATCTTATTTTGGGAATGGATTGGTTAATTAAGCACAAGGCGACGTTGGATTGTGCTGCAAAGAGGATGGTACTAAGAACCGCCAAGATGAGGAGATAATGGTCATAGGGGAACGAAGGATTATTTATCCAATGTTGTTTGGCGTTAAGAGCCGAGAAGTTGATCCAGAAAGGTTGTGAGGCGTACTTGGCCTTTGTAAGTCAAACGGGACTTGAGGAGATAACGGTGGAGTCGGTTAGGACTATTAAGGAATTTCAGGATGTATTCCCAGATGAACTTCCTGGATTACCCCCGAACAGAGAAGTCGAGTTTGGAATCGACTTACTACCTGGAACAGCTCCTGTGTCCATTACGCCTTATCGGATGGCACCAAAGGAGTTGGTAGAATTGAAAGCTCAGATTCAAGAGCTGCTGGATAGAGGGTTTATAAGACCAAGTGTTTCTCCGTGGGGTGCACCGGTGCTGTTCGTAAAGAAGAAAGATGGGACTATGCAAATGTGTATTGACTATCGACAGTTGAATAAGCTGACTATCAAGAACAAGTATCCGTTACCGAGAATCAATGATTTGTTCGACCAATTAAAAGGAGCCTCGGTGTTTTCTAAGATCGACCTTGATTGGATATCATCAATTAAGAGTTAAAGAGGGGATATTTATAAGGCGGCGTTCGGGACTCGACACGGTCATTACGAGTTTCGGTAATGCCATTTGGGTTGACTAATGCACCTAAAGATTCATGGATTTGATGAATCGGGTATTCCGACCATAATTGGATCGGTTTGTAGTCATTTTTATTGATGATATCTTGGTGTATTCGGAAGCGGAAGAGAAGCATGATGAGCATCTTCGTAGTAATCGCAAGTGTTAAGGAGAAGCAACTTTATGCAAAGTTTAGTAAGTGCGAGTTTTGGTGAAGGAAGTTACCTTCTTGGGGCATGTTGTGTCTTTGAAGGGATCAAGGTGGACCCTCGAAGATTGAAGCAATCTTGGAATGGAAGCCACCAAGTCGATAATGAGATTCAAGTTTTCGGGGTTGGCGTGTTATTATCGGAGATTCGTGGAAGGATTTTACGTGTTGGCAAGACCGTTAATCGAAACTTATAAGGAAGGGAGCACCTTTTGTTTGGACAAATAAGCGACAAGAGGCTTTTGAGAGGCGAAGAAGGTTTTGACGGAAGCACCGCTTTTGATTCACCGAGTCCGGTAAGGATTTCACGGTGTCTGACGATCGTCACATGTAGGTTTGGGCTGCGTGTTGATGCAAGAGGGTAAAGTGGTCGCTATGCTTCACGACGCCTTAAGCCACATGAGGTGAACTACCCTACGCATGACTTGGAATTGGCGTGTAATCTTTACACTTAAGATATGGAGGCATTACGTATGGAGAGAAATGCATCATCTATACGGATCACAAGAGTCTTAAGTACTTGCGACTCAAAAGGAGTGAATCTTAGGCGTGAAGGTGGATAGAGTTGTTAAAGGACTATGACTGTTCGATTGAGTACCACCCAGGTAAGGCGAATGTCGTGGTTGATGCGCTAAGTCGAAGAGCTGTGGTGGAATTAAAGGCGATGTTTGCTCGTCTAAGTTTGTATGCCGACGGGAGTTTGTTGGCAGAGTTACAGGTGAGACCGACTTGGGTAGAACAGATTAAGAAGCAATAGTTGGAGGACGAGTCGTTGGTTGCTCGGTTTCAGCAAGTTGAGAAGGGGGAGAATCCTGACTTTGGGTTAAATAGTGAGGGAATTCTTTGTTTCCAAGGAAGAATTTGTATGCCAAAAGACTCCGACTTGAGATTGATGATTTTGAAAGAGGCACATAATGGACCTTGTGCTATGCATCCAGGAGGGAGTAAGTTGTATCGAGACTTGCGAGAGCAATATTGATGGCCTGGGCTTAAGCGAGAAGTGACCGAATTTGTTGGGAGATGTTTGACATGTCAACAAGTGAAGGCCGAGCATCAACTACCTTCGGATTGTTACTGGTAGGTAAAGATACCACTTTGGAAGTGGGAAAGGGTAACTATGGACTTATTAAGTGGGTTGCCGTTGACACCTTCTAAGAAGGATTCGGTTTGGGTGATTGTGGATAGACTCACGAAATCTGCTCATTTCATACCTGTCCGAACCGATTACTCACTTCAGAAGTTGGCCAGATTGTATGTGGCGGAAATAGTGCGATTGCATGGTGTGCCAGTATCGATAATTTTAGACCGAGACCCAAGGTTTACATCTCGATTTTGGCAGAAGTTGCATGAGGCATTGGGAACGCGATTGATTTCAAGATCGGCTTTTCACCCTCGATCGGATGGGCGGTCGAGAGAGGTTATTCAGATTTTAGAGGATATGTTGAGGGTTGTGCTATTGAGTTTAAAGGCACTGGGAGGACCATTTGCCCTTAGCGGAGTTCGCAGATAACAACAGCTACCAAGCAAGTATTCAGATGGCTCCATATGAGGCACTATATGGGCGAAGGTGTCGCTCGCCTACTTGTTGGGCGTAATTAGGGAAAGGCAAATACTTGGGCGAGTTGGTGGCGACATCAAGACAAGATTAAGGTGATCAGGAAGCGGTTAAAGGAGGCGGCGGATCGACAAAAGTCTTATGCCGATCTGAAGCGTAAGGATATTGAATATGCGATAGGAGACATGGTCTTTTTGAAAGTTTCGCCTTGGAAGAAGATCTTGAGATTTGGAAAGAAGGGTAAGTTGAGCCCACGGTTTATTGGACCTTATCGAATCATTAAGCGGATAGGGCAGGTGGCTTATCAACTAGAGTTACCTCCAGAACTGGATCGCATTCACGATGTCTTCCATGTGTCCATGCTAAGGCGATATCGTTCTGACCCAACTCATATCGTGCCAGTTGCAGAAATTGAGGTACAGTCGGATTTGACCTTTGAAGAGGAACCTGTGCAAATACTTGATAGTGATGTCAAGGTGTAGAGAAGGAGGTCAGTCCCGTTGGTGAAGGTACTTTGGAGGAACCATGGCAAGGAAGAAGCTACCTGGGAGACCGAAGAGGCAATGCGTCAGCAGTACCCTCAACTGTTTGGATCAGGTAAATTTCGAGGCCGAAATTTCTTTATGGAGGGTAGAGTTGTAACATCCTGATTTTCGGGTTTTCGCGATTCTTGATATTTTAAGTAAATTTCTAAAATTTGGTATGTGATTATGGAATTCATAATGTGGGTATGTTAATGGGCTTATGGAAGGCCTATGAGTTGGCCAAAACCTAGAGAATTTTTAAATTTTGGACTTAGGAGTTAGGGGTTCGGCTAGGTGCCCTTATATTAAGTTGTAGGTAAAATGTATCACAAAAAGAGCTTTGGTAAAGTGGCAAGGGTGACGCCACTAAGCTCCTAAAAGGTGGCGTGTGGAGCATAGAGGAAGACACAGGTTCGATTCCTGTGTTGGCAAATAAGAGTATTTATTTTTATGTGCGGGAAGGGTAAGTGTTGGAACCTAAGTGGATTACGTAAGAGGAGAGTTGAATCAAGTCAAATGCATAAATTAAGGAGGGATAAGGGAGAGATTTTAGGGATGTGATATGGAGATAGAGTTGGCGAATAAGGGAGATTGGAGAGGGATTTTCGGCAGAGGGTATTAGGTTAGTAATTTGGCGTTAGGGTCTTAGTTGTGCCGATTTCTTCTTTGGTGTGTAGCCTTTTCTCTCTTTTCTTTTCCAAATTAATCTACCTCCCTCCTATTCATTTTTCTTCCTTTTCTTCTTTCAAAACAGCCCACTATTTCCTCCATTCACCATTGTTTCTTTCCTTAATCTCTATTTCTACCGAAATACCGCAAAAGCAAATCGGTGAAGATAGGGGTGCCGATTCTTTGTGACCAGCAACCTTTTCTTTTCTTTTCTATAGTTGGCGTTCGATTCCTTTACCTTTTAGGCATCCGGATTCAAGAGGAGAAAGACTGTGGTAAGTGTTCAAACTCTAAACAATTCCTAGTGTAACTTTGGCCAAAAGCCGAAACCCTAAATTTAGGGAGATGGCCGAATATGGGCATAGATTTTATGGGGTCTTCTTTTAATATTTTTGGTTTATTTATTGAAGGAGCAGCAAGGTGTAGTGTCGATTTGGAGTAGCTTGGATCGCCGGAGTAGCTAGGCCTAGTCATCAATCGCGACAAAGGTAAGGTGCCTAAGGCCATTATGGATGGTGGCCGAATGTGTAAGTGTTAATATTGGAAAGTTCTTATTTTGGTTCAATTATTGCGAGCTGATCTAGTTAAACAATTGATTATAGGAGAAATCGCATAGGAGATCTCGTCAAGGAAAATCGCAAATCAGGTGTGTAACGAACCCTTTTTCATAGCTTAAAGCGATAAATGCCGAAAAGCCGAAATGCCGAAATTCTGGCATTTCGAGGACTTGTGAGCAAGCGAACGCTCACTAGTTAGTTAGAATCGATGAGACGATGATCGAGAACGATGGAAACGGTAAGAGTGTGATTTTTGGCGTTCTTGGTAAGTTGGGCCTCGAGGGGTCGAAGTGGGGCCCATTGGGCTTTCGGGCCCATTTGGGTAAAATTGGTAGAAAACGAAAATCTGTTAAATTGCATGATAAGACTGTTAAAACCGTTATGGAATATAGGCTAAGTGGGCCTAGACGACGAATTGGCTAAGTAGGGCCCATTAGGGTTTTAGGCCCAATAACTCGATTTCGCTAAAATGGGCGGAATCACTGTTTGCACCCATGGATTGTTAGTAATAGTTAATGAACATGGAAACCCTAATTTTGGTAAAATTATGAGATTACCCGTATACCATGAAAATGATTGTTTTGCCCCTAGGTAAAATGACCATTATACCCCTAGGGTTTATGTATGATTTTAATACATGGGATTTTGATAAATATGGTATGTATGAGATGCACATGACATGTATGATATGCACATGATATGTATGATATGCACATGAGGTAATCATAAGCGCATTGGGTTGGGTTTTATATGGATGGAGGAAGTGAAAAGGGCTTATGCCCCGCTTATCAAAAGGGCTTATGCCCCGCTTATCAAAAGGGCTTATGCCCCGCTTATAAAAGGGCTTATGCCCCGATTATTGAAAGGGCTTTTTCCCGTTATTAAAAGAGGCTAGGCCTCGGTTATATGATAAAGCACTATCTTTGCTAGTGGAGAGTTTGGCGGGGTGGGTCGAGTTAATCCCCACATGGTGTGTTGGTTGGTACGGTGGAGAGTAGCGGATGGTGGGTTGAGTAGTCTCCCCAAACGGGTTGCATTCTTTCATTGAAATTATATGTGACATTGAAATGGGCCTAAGGGCCATACTGCTTTCAAAGAAAGGCTTGACCAAGAATATGAAATATGAAAAGGCTTGCCCAAGAATATGAAATATGAAAAGGCTTCGCCCAAGATATGAAGTATGAAATATGAAAAGGGCTACTGACCAAATGCATGATTGAGATTGATTTGGGCTTAGACCCAACAGTCGTTATTGTTTTGGGCTCGAAAGGGCTTGTTGCACACCGAGTTTCCAAACTCACCCCTTTCCTTAACCTTGCGGTGAGCCTTGATGTGGGGACTTTCAAGGAGAGGATTGAGTGGCCACGGTGATCATCTTTGGGCTTTTAAATAAGTGTTGGTTTTCATTTAATTTCCTTTAATTATTATTTATTTTGGGGTTGTAATAAGGCCAATTTTAACTTTCCTTTTATTTCTTTTCGTAATTATTTTAATTTTAATAACTTTAAAAATTGGTTAATAATTATTCAAATGGGCTAGACTTAGGACGTGTTTTCAAAATGATACTTGTTTTCAAAATATCTCAACACCACGATTAATCGATTTATCAAAGACGCCCACTTAAACAAATTTAAACTCGATATAACAAAGTGTGGCTATGGTTGTGGGCATGTCTAGGATTGGATCCAATTAAAGAGCTTGGTACTTAGCGACCTTCATGGCTCACCTCCTCTGTCTCGGATACCTACACGGTGCCCACTTCCATACACTTTGTTAACTCAATAAAATGTATGGTTTTAAAACACTAAAACGGAACGTGGGTTTTCAACTCTAATGTGGCACGTCAGATTCGGCCATAACGTCTGGGCCGGGTTTGGGGTGTTACATAGTATTCAAAGCAACGATCTTAAAAACGTAAAAATTATCAAAAATCAAACAAATTACATACCTAAATCAAAGAAGACACAGGCTAAAACTATCTTGCTCAAAAATGGTGTTTTTCACCTTTAACTTTCGGCAATAGTGAAGAAAAGATGAACAAAATGTTGTTTTATTTTAATTTAATAACATTATTTACAAATTACTAATTTACCATTAATAAAAACATTTAAACTTCATATAATGGATGGCCATTTATGTAATACTCCACTAACTCTGTCTAATAACATCTCAAGGACTTCATATTTAATAAACCATAACAAATAAATACTTTAACAAATAGAAAGCCATTTTTGCATTTTACGCGATTAAGTCCTTTTAATTAAATTGAACACTCAAATAATAAAATTTTCACACGAAATTTTCACACATATAAATTAACATGCTGTAGACACTAAAAATAATATTAGAATATTTTTCTAACTCAGATTTGTAGTCTCGAAATCACTGTTTCGAGTAGGGTCTAAACTGGGTTGTTACAACTCTCCCCCCTTAGGGATTTTCGTCCCCGAAAATCTTACCAGCGAATAGGTTTGGGTAACATTCTCTCATAGTATCCTCGGTCACCTACGTAGCTTCTTCTATCCTGTGCCAATGCGATAAGACTTGCACTAAAGAGATTTTCTTATTTCTTAATTCTTTAACCTCGCTATCTAAAATTCGAATCGGTTCTTTTTCATATGTCATATCGGATCGAATCTCAATATCCAACGGGGAAATCACTTGTGATGGATCTGATCGATATCGTTGAAGCATCGAAACATGAAATACGTTATGGATCTTTTCTAACTCAGGTGGGAAAAATAGTCTATAAGCAACTGGCCCTATATGCTCAATAATCTCATACAGCCCAATAAATCTCGAACTCAATTTGCCTTTACGACCAAATTGGAGTATTTTCTTCCTGGGCGAGACTTTCAAAAACACTTTGTCCCCGATCTAAAATTCAATATCTCTTCGTTTCAAGCCTGCATACAATTTTTGATGATCTGACGCTGCTTTTAGAATATCACGAATCACTTTCACTTTATGTTTAGCCTCTTTGATCAAATTGACCCCGTGTATCTTATTCTCACTGAGTTTAGTCCAATATAAAGGTGTTTGACATTTGTGACTGTACAAAGCCTCATAAGGAGCCATTTTGATACTCGATTGAAAGCTATTATTATACGCAAATTTAATAAGTGGTAAGTATCATTCCCACTACCTTCAGACTCAAGAATGTAACATCTCAACATATCTTCGAGTATCTGAATAATTTGTTCGGACCGACCATTTGTCTGTAGGTGAAACATAGTGCTCAAATGTAGTTTCGTACCTAATGCATCTTGCAGTTTCTTCCAAATCCGTAATGTGAACTTGAGATCTCTATCTGAAACAATATAAATAGGTACTCCGTGCAACCTCACAATCTGAGAAATATACAACTCAACAAGCATTTCAAGTGAATAATCTAAGCGAATCGAAATGAAATAAGCCGATTTAGTCAATCTATCTACAACAACCTAGATCGCATCTTTCTTGCCCAGTGACAAAGGCAAACCCAATACAAAATCCATCGTGACTCTGTCCCATTTCCACTTAGATATCATAATCGGTTGAAGTAACCTAGATGGTACTTGATTCTCAGTTTTGACTTGTTGACAAATTAAACATTTCGAAACAAAGTCAGAGATATCTCGTTTCATACCATGACACTAGTAAAGCTGTTTCAAATCGTTATACATTTTTGTGCTTCCCAGATGAACTGATAATTGACTACTATGTGCTTCATTCAAATTCATCCCAAGCAACTTTGAGTTTCTCTGAACACATATTCTACCTCTGAATCTTAAACAATCATCAGCATAAATCTAAAATTCTGAGTCAATATTCGAATCACATTGAGCCCGTTTTACTAACAATTCATTATCGACTTTTTGAGCTTTGCAAATCTGCTGCATAAATAACAGTCTCGCTTTCAACTCAGCTACAATCGAGCCATCATCATATAGAGCCATATGTGCATTCATTGCTCGTAGAATAAATAGATATTTTCAACTTAGAGCATTAGTAACTACATTGGCCTTTCCCAGATGGTAGTCAATTACAAGCTCGTAATCTTTTAACAACTCTAACTATCTTCGTTGTCGTAAATTCAGATCTTTCTGAATCATCAAGTATTTTAAGCTTTTGTGATTGGAGTAAACATGACATTTCTCACCAAAGAGATAGTGGCGCCAAATCTTCAACGCAAAGACAATACCTGCCAATTCCAAATCGGGTGTTGGATAGTTCTTTTCATGTGGCTTTAACTGTCTCGTGGTATAACCTACAACTTCTCATTCCTGCGTCAAAACACAGCCCAAACCATCCAAAGATGCATCACTAAACATTATGAATTCTTTACCCGATTCTGGCAAAACTAGAGCTAGAGCTTCAGTCAACAAAGCTTTCAACTGGTTAAAACTTTTCTGCCACTTTTCTGACCACTCGTACTTAATATCTTTCTGAAGTAGTCTCGTCATCGAGGTTGCAATCATTGAGAAACCTTTTACAAATCGTTTGCAATATCTATCAAGTCTCAGAAAATTTTTATTAAGGTAGGTATTACTTATATTTAACTGTTGGAATTGGAAAGCTTTAGGGCATGTTTTCAAAAACATCAATTGATTTCAAAATAACACGACAACGAGCAAAGTTTTCGCAATGAGAACTTTTTCCAAAATTAATCACTTTTCCTAAAAAGGACGTAATCAAATTGGTTTCCTGGAAATATACATGATGTTAGGGTGTGGCAATGGCGGTGTGCATGTCTAGGATTGGATCCGAAGGGAGCTTGGTACTTAAGCAGTCTGATGGACTCACCTTCTCTTTCCCGGTTTCCTACCTGTTGCACAGCTTCCATTCACTTTAACCTACAATGAAATTATCTTTTAAAACACTAAGTAAGTTCTTTTAGATCAACAATACTAAAATGTTTTGAACACTTCGATATGGCATGTCGGATCCGGCCATAACATCCGGGCTGGGTTTGGGGTGTTACATTCGAGAAGTAGGGTTTGGTATTGAGTTAGTGTCGGGGATAACTCTGATTTCGATGGCTCCGTACATAATGGTACCGATTGAATTAAAAGAGTGGAAAGCTCAGTTGCAAGAATTGACTGATAGAGGCTTTGCATGACCGAATTTTTCTCCTTGGGTGCACCGATTTTGTTTGTGAAAAGAAAGACGGAACTATGAGAATGTGCATTGATTACCTATAGCTCAATAAGGTGACTGTAAAGAATAAATATCCTTTGCCACAAATTGACGACTTGTTTAATCAGTTGAAAGGGGCTACAGTATTTTCAAAGATAGACTTGAGATCAGGTTAATATCAGCTACGAGTTAAAGACTCTGATGTGCTGAAAACTGCTTTTCAAACGAGGTACGGACACTATGAGTTTCTGTTATGCCTTTCGGACTTACTAATGCACCTACTGCTTTTATGGATTTAATGAATCGAATCTTCACACAGTATTTGGATCGATTTGTGGTTGTGTTTATAGATGACATTTTGATCTATTCTCGTAATAAATTCGAGCATGCTGAACATTTGAGAATTGTTCTACAGACTTTGCTTGATAAACAGTTGTATGTAAAGTTCAGTAAATGTGAGTTCTGGTTGCGTGAAGTTGATTTCTTGGGAAATGTTGTATCTACATCGGGTAATTGGGTTGATCCGAGTAAAATTTCCGTAATACTAGATTGGAAGCGTCCAAGAAATGTTTCTAAAGCTTGAAATTTTAACCATCAAAAAAAATAATTAAGCGGCCTTATTACATTTTAAAAAAAATCCAAAAACCTTAAACGTAAATAAAAGGATGTCCAGTTCACCAGAAGAGAATCAACTTGTAGAATGTGTGTCCACTCCGAATCCCTCACCGCTCCAAGCCCATTATGGTTGGGGATTAGCTGTGTGGATGAAAATAAAAGGGTGAATTTGGGGAAACTCAGTGTGTAAATTAACCCAACCATAGCCTATATCGATTCAAACCACAGTAAACAGAATAAGTTGGCCTTAGCCCAGAACAGAATTTAAAATAAATCACATAGGCCCATAACAGAACAGAACAGATATTACATGTTTATGCCAAACCTAACCCATATCCAACCACATGTACCCTCATGCCAACCTTTCACCATGTGGGGAGACTACTTGACCCACCCAACCGCTACACACCCCAAAAATATGTAGCATGGCTACCAGAACAGATAATGTGATAGAGTCACTAGATACAGAAAATCGTGCAGAGCCACCAGAACAGATATATGTGGCAGAGCCACCAGATCAGATAATTGTGGAGTAGCCACCAAGACACTTCCTCCATAATATAACCCATGTCCCCATGCAATAGATATACAATCATGGCAAACATCATACAGAACCAGATCGTCATGCTTTTCAGTTAAAAGTAACCCTAGAGGTATAATGGTAATTTTACACTAGGGGTGCATCAGTAAATTCCATACATAGGGGTATTCAGGTAATTTCACTATTCTTAAGGTTTTCATGCATAGCATAGCCATTTACGTACAACCAGAAACATTTACCGTGCTTTCTTACCGAATTAGGCCCGTTGGCCCACTATCTCGATTTTGGCCCATTAAGCCCCAAAAACATCAAAATGCACGAAATCGTGCACTCGGAAATCTTATCACTTTAATTTACCATATATATCAAACTTATAATATCACGAGTATTCACACACTCGCAAGTTCACAAAATACCGGCTTTTTGGCATTTCAGCTTTTCGGCTTTTGTCGATCTAGTCTATAAGAGGGTGTCAGTTACACACCTGTTTGTGACGATATGCTGACGAGATCCACACATGAACTACCTACAATTGGATTACTAACACGTTAATCTAACTATCGAAAATGAACTACGTATTAACCCCTTACCACATTCGGCAAAAAGCACCTTAGGCACTAGCGATCCTACCTTTACCGAAGTTAGCGATTATGTCTAGATCCAGTTGTTCCACTTGTCCAAGCCTTCGATCAGCAGCCTCTAGATCCCACTATTATCAAAATAAAATAGTTATAACAACCCTTAGAGCTACAAGCCCAAATCGACAGCCTCCCTAACCTTTAGGGGTTTCAGCTTTTCTAAAACCCGAAATAAAGATTAAGCTCAACAACTTACCACCGGTTCCTTCGATCAATGACTCCAATTAACTCCTACTTGATTCTGATGCAGATCTAACCCCTCAAATGATAAAATTTGAGCCTTTAGTGATCTTAGAATTCGGCTATGCCCCTATGGCTATGCGTTTTCGGCTTTTTGTAACAGTGAAAAAAAGATGAGGGTTTTGTAGTGGCTTTGTCGATAGAGGTTTAGGGTTCAGAAAAAGAAAGAATTGATCAAAAAGAATGAAGAAGATCAGTAGGTTTTTCCTAGGAAAATTCGGCACAAACAATATGAACTTTTGGGATTTCGGCTTTTGTGATATTCGGTTGTAAGGCTTAAAAATAATAGTGAGAAAGTGGTGTAGAGTAGAGTGGTAGAAGAATTCGGCTATGGAGAAAAGAAGAGAAGGTAGATGGAGAGAAAAAGAAAATAAAGGAGGAGGAGGAGGAAGGATGGTCAGAAAAATGGCACAACTTACCCCAAATGCCGAATTTATACTTGGCATTTCACCTAGCCGAAATTTGCCTTCTAAAGAGAACCCTTGGCCGGCCAAATCTTGCTCCCCAAGAGTCTACCATTCGGCCAGCACTGCTCTCCCTAATCAGCTCCTAAATCCTCTCCCTTATCCCCTCCTTACTCAATCCCCTGAGCAACTCAAACTCCTCCTGATAGTCTTTTACTTGAGTTCCATTACTTACCCTTTCTAAACATAAAAATAATTCCCTTAATATGCTCCCATTGTGACTTGAACCTTGGTTCTCCCTAGCATCCACACGCCACTTTTATAGCCTTCCCAGTGGCGTCACATGCCACTCTACCACCTGTTTCCTTGTGTTTTATTTTACCCAATTAATACTTAAAAGCCCAGTTAACCAGAACCCCTTTTTCTTGTGGAACAAAAATTAACTAAAGTTATCGAGTTTTAACTTAAGCTTAGGCCTTCTAGAGGCCCACTAACATAATTAAACCTACGCCAAGTAGACAGATCACAGAAATTTTAAATTTTCCAACATACACTGAATTCCCAAAAATTGGGGCGTTACACTCTACCCTTCTTAAAGAAATTTCGTCCTCAAAATTTACCTGATCCAAACAGATGAGGGTATTGTTGTTGCATCGCCTCTTTTGGCTCCCAAATAGCTTCCTCTTTGCCATGATTACGCCAAAGAACTTTCACTAATGGGACAGATTTCCTTCTGAGAACCTTAACATCTTGAGCCAATATCTGCACAGGCTCCTCCTCAAAGGTCAAATCAGTCTAAACTTCAATTTCTACAACTGGCACGACATGAGTAGGGTCAGAACGATAACGCCTTAACATGGAGACATGAAAAACATCGTGAATCCTGTCTAACTCTGGAGGCAGTTCCAATTGATAAGCTACTGGGCCTACTCGCTTCAAAACCCGATAAGGCCCAATGAACCGCGGACTTAACTTGCCCTTCTTACCAAACCTTAATATCTTCTTCCAAGGAGAAACCTTTAAGAAGACCATATCACCTACTGAGTACTCAATCTCCTTACGCTTCAAATCTGCATACGCCTTTTGCCTATCAGATGCGTCTTTTAACCGATCCCTAATTATTCTGACCTTATCCTCAGTATCAGCTACCAACTCTGGTCCAAGAACATGTCACTCTCCTAGTTCAGTCCAACAACTAGGTGTACGACACCTTCGTCCATACAATGCTTCATACGGTGCCATTCGAATACTCGCCTGGTAACTGTTTTAAATTCTGCCAACGGCAAGTAATCCTCCCAACTACCTCAAAAGTCCATCACGCATCCCCTTAACATGTCCTTCAGAATCTAAATAACCCTTTCCAACTGACCATCAGTTTGGGGATGGAAAGCCGTAGTAAAGTTCAATCGCGTCCCCAACGCCTCATGCAACCTTTTCTAAAGTCGAGATATGAATCTGGGATCCCGATCAGAGATAATCGAAACTGGGACTCCATGAAGTCTCACAATCTCCACCACATACAACTTGGCTAACTTTTGAAGTGAAAAGTCAGTAGTACAGGTGTGAAATGGGCTTATTTGGTCAACCTATCCACAATCACCCACACCGAGTCTTTCTTCGATGGTGTCAAAGGCAGCCCACTCACAAAGTCCATGGTTACCCTCTCCCACTTCCAAAGTGGTATCTTCACTGGCTACAACAGTCCAGAAGGTAATTGATGCTCAACTTTCACTTGCTGGCATGTCAGACATTTCCCTACAACTCCGTTACTTCTCGTTTAATCCCAGGCCACCAATATAATTCTCGCAAGTCGTGATACAACTTGTTCCCTCCAGGATGCATGGCACAAAGTCCCCCATGAGCTTCCTTCAACATTGTCTGCCTTAAATCAGAGTCTTTCGGAACACAAATTCTTCCTCGGAAGCACAAAACTCCATAACCATTTAACCCAAACTCAGAAGTTTCTCCTTCCTTAACTTATCGAAAACGAGCGACTAAAGAGTCATCGTTCTACTGATTTTCCTTAATTTGATCCACCCAGGTTGGCCTCACTTGCAACTCCGCCAACAGACTTCCATCATCATACAGACTCAGACGAGCAAACATTGCTCTCAGATCAGATACAGTTCTACGACTTAGAGCGTCGGCTACCACATTAGCCTTGCCTAGGTGATACTCCATCGAACAGTCATAATCCTTAAGCAACTCAATCCATTGTCTTTGCCTAAGGTTCAGCTTCTTCTGAGTCAACAAATACTTAAGACTCTTATGGTCTGTGAATATAATACACCTTTCTCCGTACAAGTAATGTCTCCAAATCTTAAGCGCAAATATCACTGCCGCCAACTCCAAATCATGAGTAGGATAGTTCCCCTCATGAGGCTTAAGCTGTCGTGATGCATATGCAACCACCTTACCCTCTTGCATTAACACGCAGCCCAAACCTACATGTGATGCGTCACTGTACACAGGAAAATCCTTCCCAGACTCCTGTTGAATTAACACAGGTGCTTCAGTCAGAACTTTCTTCAACTTCTCAAAAGCTTCCTGCTACTTCTCAATCCATACAAATGGTACTCCTTTCCTTATGAGTTTTTTCAGAGGTGCTGCCATCACAGAAAAACCTTCCACAAACCTTTTGTAGTATCCTACCAATCCTAGGAAACTCTGTATTTCTGACACTAACCTAGGCGGCTTCCACTCCAAAATTGCTTCAATTTTCCGAGGGTCCACCCTAATCCCCTCTGCAGAGACCACATGACCTAAAAAGGTTACCTCCCTCAACCAAAATTCCCACTTGCTGAACTTCGCATAAAGTTCCTTCTCCCTTAACACTTGTAGCACTATACGGAGATATTCATCATGCTTCGCTTCCGTTTTAGAATATACCAGGATATCATCAATAAAGACTACTATGGTTGGAAGACACGATTCATCAGATCCATGAACGCTGCAGGAGCGTTCGTTATTCCAAATGGCATAACCAAAAAATTGTAATGACCATATCGAGTCCTGAATGTCGTCTTATGGATATCTGCCTCCTTGACCCTTAACTGATGATATCCAGGTCAAAGGTCGATCTTGGAAAATACAGAAGCTTCTCTAAGCTGGTCGAACAGATCGTCAATCCTTGGCAGTGGATACTTATTCTTAATCATCAGTTTGTTCAACTGGCAATAATCAATACACATCCGCATCGTACCATCCTTCTTTTTCACGAATAGCACCGGTGCTCCCTATAGAGACACGCTTGGCCTAATGAAGCCCCTATCCAGTAACTCTTTAATTTGTGCCTTTAACTCTACTAACTCCTTCGGTGCCATCCTATACGGTGCGATGGACACGGGCGCCGTTCCAGGCAACAAGTCGATTCCAAACTCAACTTTTCGGTTCGGAGGCAATCCTAGAAGCTCCTCTGGAAAAACATCTTGGAACTCCTTTACGGTCTTAACCTTATCCACTGTCAGACTCTCCTCTTCCGACTGACTTACAAATGCCAAATAGGCCTCACAACCTTTCCAAATCCACTTTTCGGCTCTTAATGCCGACACCACATTGGACAAATAATCCCTTCACTCACCTATCACCATAACCTCCTCATCTTCTGTGGTCCTTAACACCATTCGTTTTTCAGCACAATCCAAAGTCGCCTTATGCTTAACAAGCCAGTTCATTCCGAGAATAAAATCAAACTCTCTGAACGGTAACTCCATTAGATATCCAGGGAAAATCCTACCTTGAGTTTCTAAGGGTACATCCTTATACAGTTTGTCTACCCTAACCGAGTGACCCAAAGGACTTAGCACAGATACCCCACTCACAATATTCTCAGAGTGCACACCCAACGACCCAGATACGGCACATGCAATATTGGAATGAGTAGATCCAATATCCACCAAAGCAGTATACGGCATGCTAGAAACCAAAAATGTACCAGTTATGACATCAGGTGTGTCGCCCTCCTCTCGACGACGAGCTGCATACACCAACGCTGGTTGTTGAGCTTCAGCATTTCCAGCACCCCTGCCAGGTGCCCTTCGACCCCGATCGTTTCCATTTCCGCCCCTACCTTGTCCACGTCCTCTCGGTGGTTGTGGTCCACCTCTCATGGGTTGAGCAACCCTCTGTACAGCAACTTGAGCCTGTTCAGCTTTTTGAGGACAGCCCTTAACTCTATGCTCCATAGATCTGCATCAGAAACAAGCACCGGAACATTTCCTACACTCGCCCAAATGTACCTTACCACAGTCTCCACAGATTGGTGGTCTAATAACATTCATCGGCATTGCTCGAACTGGTTCCTCCACTCTTGCTCTCTTAACATTTCTATAGCACCACCCGAGGGTCCTGAATCCCTCCGAAAACGATTCCGATCCTTCTCCCGATTCTACTTTTCAGCCTGCTTAACCTCCTCAGCTATCTTTGCCTTCTCCACCAAGACTGCAAAGTCCCGCTCCCTCTGTAGAGCAATCAACACCCTAAGGTCATCCCTAAGACCATCCTCGAAGTGCACACTTCGCTCATATTTCGTAACGACTATGCCCACGACATACCGGCTCAGCCTCAGAAACTCGGCCTCGTACTCAGCAACTATTTTACCTCCTTGCACCAGATTCAAGAATTCCTTTCTGCGAGCATCCACATAACTCGCCCTAACATAATTCCCTTTAAAGGCTATCTTAAACAGTTCCCAAGTTACCCTATCAGTTGGGGTCCCTTCTCTCACAGTGAGCCACCACTGATAGGCCTCGTACCTTAGCAATGATACGGCTCCCTTCAACTTCTGCTCCACAGAGCAGTCCAAGTCGTCCATAATCTGTTTTGTGGCCTCCAACCAATATTCCGCCATATTCGGGGCTACACCAGACACGCCCTTAAAAATCTCCGCTCTGTTAGCCCGAAGTCGTTCAAAAATAGATCCCCGAATTCCATTGCTCGTACTTGCCCCGGAAACCCTTTCCAGAACACGAAGCATTGCCTGTGACAGGGCATCATCCCTGGCACCGTGGTCATGAGACTCCACCTCTATTTCTGGTGGTACCGGTGCATCCGCCGCTAACATATGTCTCGAAGACGAAGATCTCGCTCGAGTACTTCCTCGGTCCCGTCCACGGCCTCTTCCATGAGCGGCTCTTGTACTCATATCGTATTATCTGATTACAAATTTTTATGCATTAATACAATATTCCAGTGTTTGTTATAGATGTTTTATGAATCAGACAGTAATTCAAAGTTTGTTTTCACAGAATCGAAGTCTAGCTACAATTTCAGTCTCTTATCAAAGTTCCCTATGGTTTCAATATCATCCTATCTAGAGTATCCTAGTAGAGTTTCAGTACAGACAAATAATTCAGGAAAATATTCAGACAAGTTCAGAGTAATACTTATAGGCTTGGGCCGGAGATTCGGAATGCCACCTTCGAAAGATCTAAATTTTGAAAACCGAGTTTATTTTTTTTAAAAAAAACTTTATAAAATTTTTGTTTTCGAAATTATTTGTTTTTGTAAACCCATTCCATAGCCGAGTTGTTGCAACTTTGCTTTGATACCACTAAATGTAACACCCCAAACCCGACCCGAACATTATGGCCAGATTCGACATGCCACATCGAAGCGTTTAAAACATTTTAGTATTGTTGATCTAGAAGAACTTACTTAGTGTTTTAAAAGATAATTTCATTGTAGGTTAAAGTGAATGGAAGCTATGCACCAGGTAGGAAACTGGGAAAGAGGAGGTGAGCCCATCGGACTGCTTAAGTACCAAGCTCCCTTCGGATCCAATCCTAGACATGCACACCGCCATTGCCACACCCTAACATCATGTATATTTCCAGGAAACCAATTTGATTAAGTCCTTTTTAGGAAAAGTGATTTATTTTGGAAAAAGTTCTTATTGCGGAAACTTTGCTCGTTGTCGTGTTATTTTGAAATCAATTACTATTTTTGAAAACATGTTCTAAAGCTATCCAATTCCAACAGTTAAATATAAGTAATACCTACCTTAATAAAACATATTAAAACCATCAAAAAAATAATAATTAAGCGGTCTTATTACATTTAAAAAAAAACCAAAACCTTAAACGTAAATAAAATGATGTCCAGTTCACCAGAAGAGAATCAACTTGTAGAACGTTTGGCCACTCCGAATCCCTCACCGCTCCAAGCCTACTATGGTTGGGGATTACTTGCGTGGATGAAAATAAAAGGGTGAGTTTAGGGAAACTCAGTGTGTAAATTAACCCAACCATAGCCTATATCGGTTCAAAACATAGTAAACAGAATAAGTTGGCCTTAGCCCAAAACAGAATTCAGAAAAAAGCCCATAGGCCCATAACAGAACAGAACAGATGTTACATGTTTATGCCAAACCCAACCCATATCCAACCACATACACCCCCATACCAACCTTTCACCATGTAGGGAGACTACTCGACCCACCCAACGGCTACATGCCCTGTAAATATGCAAAGATGGTCGCTGAAGCGAATAATGTGTGAGCCACCAGATACAAATAATCGTGGCAGAGCCACCAGAACAGATATATGTAGCAGAGCCACCAAATCAGATAATTGTGGCGTAGCCACCAGGACGCTTCCTCCATAATATAACTCATGTCCCCATACAACAGATATACAATCATGGCATACATCATACAGAATTAGATCGTCATGCTTTTCAGTCAAAAGTAACCCTAGGGGTATAATGGTAATTTTGCACCTAGGGGTACATTAGTAATTTCCATACATAAGGGTATTTAGGTAATTTCACTATTCTTAAGGTTTTCATGCATGGCATAACCATTTACGTACAACCAGAAACACTTACCGGGTTTTCTTACTGAATTGGGCCCGTTGGCCCACTATCCAAATTTTGGCCCATTAAGCCCCAAAAACATCGAAATGCACGGAATCGTGCACTCTGCAACCTTATCACTTTAATTTACCATATACATCAAACTTATAATCTCACGAGCATTCACACACTTGCAAGTTCTCAAAATACCAGCTTTTCGGCATTTCGGCTTTTCAACTTTTGCCGATCTAGTCTATAAGAGGGTGTCAATTACACACCTGTTTGCGACAATATGCTGACGAGATCCATACATGAACTGCCTACAATTGGATTACTAACACATTAATCTAACTATCAAAAATGAACTACGTATTAACCCCTTACCACATTCGGCCAAAAGCACCTTAGGCACTAGCGATCCTACCTTTGCCAAAGTTAGCGATTATGTCTAGATCCAGTTGTTCCATATGTCCAAGCCTTTGATCAGCAGCCTCTAGATCCCACTATTATCAAAATAAAATAGTTATAACAACCCTTAGAGCTACAAGCCCAAATCGACAGCCTCCCTAACCTTTAGGGGTTTCAGTTTTTCTAAAACCCGAAATAAAGATTAAGCTCAACAACTTACCACCGGTTCCTTCGTTCAATGATTCCAATTAAAATTCGAGCCTTTAGTGATCTTAGAATTCGACTATGCCCCTATGGCTATGCGTTTTCGGCTTTTTGTAACAGTGAAGAAAAGATGAGGGTTTTGTAGTGGCTTTGTCGATAGAGGTTTAGGGTTCAGAAAAAGAAAGAAATGATCAAAAAGGATGAAGAAGATTAGTAGGTGTTTTCTAGGAGAATTCGGCACAAACAATATGAACTTTCGGGATTTCGGCTTTTGTGATATTCGGCTGTAAGGCTTAAAAATAATAGTGAGAAAGTGGTGTAGATTAGAGTGGTAGAAGAATTTGGCTATTGAGAAAAGAAGAGGAGAAGGTAGATGGAGAGAAAAATAAAAGAAAGGAGGAGGAGGAAGGATGGTCAGAAAAACAGCACAACTTACCCCAAATGCCGAGTTTATACTTGGCATTTAACCTAGCCAAAATTTGCCCTCTAAAGAAAACCCTTGGCCGGCCAACGCTTGCTCCCCAAGAGTCTACCATTCGGCCAACACTGCTCTTCCTAATCAGCTCCTAAATCCTCTCCCTTATCCCCTCATTACTCAATCCCCTGAGCAACTCAAACTTCTCCTAACAGTCTTTTACTTGATTTCCATTACTTACCCTTTCTAAACATAAAAATAATTCTCTTAATATGCTCCCATTGTGACTTGAACCTTGGTTCTCCCTAGCATCCACACGCCACTTTTATAGCCTTCCCAGTGGCGTCACATGCCACTTTACCACCTGCTTCCTTGTGTTTTATTTTACCCAATTAATACTTAAAAGCCCAGTTAACCAGAACCCCTTTTTCTTGTAGAACTAAAATTAAATAAAGTTACAAAGTTTTAACTTAAGCTTGGGCCTTCTAGAGGCCCACTAACATAATTAAACCTATGCCAAGTAGACAGATCATAGAAATTTTAAATTTGCCAACATACACAGAATTCCCAAAAATTGGGGAGTTACATCGAATAGGTGGCAAACTCGATAATTCTTTAGGAAACACATCTGAATACTCACACACAAACTGGTACTGATTCAATCTTCTTTTCGATCACTTTAGAGTTAAGCACATAGGCAAAGTAAGCTTCACAACCCTTTCTCACATACTTTTGAGCTAACATCGAAGATATCAGTGCCAGTAAACCATTCAAATCATTAGTGTAACACCCCTTACTCGAGACCGTTGCCAGAGTCGAGCACGAGGCGTTACCTGACTTAACTTACTAATTCGGGGAATAAAATTTTCTTTTAAAATTGATTTATTTTCATTCATTCAATATGTCCATAAAAAGGGCCCTCGAGACCCTAAAGCATGCAATTGAAATGGTTTGGGACCAAACCGAGAACATTAAAATTTTTCCGAATACTTAGACAAATCAAAACAATTTTTTTCATAATTCCTTATAAAATTGCCAACCTGTGTCATAGTCACTAAATAAATCATAACTTGAGCCACAAAAATCAAAATTTAAATACGTGAATTTTCCCTGAAACTAGACTCATATGTCTTCTTACTAATATTTTTTCAGAATTTTTGGTCTAGCCAATTAATATAGTTTATTAGTTAAAGTTTCCCCTATTGCACTGTTTTACTACTCTGACCTCTCCTCACTACAAATCAATTTTATCCCTGTAAAAAATTCAAATAACCATGATATTCCTTTATCTTGAAAGGATATTCACTAAGGAATCTAGAAATATAAACTATAACTCCTAATTTTTTTTATACAATTTTTAGTGAATTTATAAAGTTAGAACAGGGGATTCAGAAATCGCTCTAACCCTATCTCACTAAAATTCAAATATCTATTAATATACACTTCGTTTGCTTACTCTGTTTCTTTCATATCAAAATAGACTCAATAAGATTTAATTCTATATCTCATTTGTCACCTAATTCCGTTTCTACTATTCTTGGTAATTTTTCAAGTTGATGTCATTGCTACTGTTCAATACTGTTTTAATGCTAATTTCACTTTTTCATGATTTCTTTGTATTAACTACCATTTAGGCATACATAGCACCGGAACATGTTCTTCGTTAGCCATTTCAATAGCTAATCATTATCAAATATTTACATACCATTCTTTAGCCATATCATAAGGACATACACACAAAATGGCTAAGTCCTTATACATTCCATAAACTAGAACGTTCGTAAACGAAGATACCCATTTGGTAACTTGATAGTTGATAGTGTGAAGTGATCTTCGGCGACCTCTAACCCGAGCTTTCTTTTAAGTACTCTAAAACATGGGAAAGTGAAAGAAGTATGCTTATAAAGCTTAGTAAGTTTACATGTAAAATAATAAGCATTAGCAATCAATTTAGCTTACTACTATGCTGTCATAATTTGCTTAAATAATGTTTAGTTCTTACTTTCCCATCCTACTTATTGGTAACCTTATCCAAGGCTCAGAATACAAAAGGCACCTTACTTAATAGCTTGCTTACATACCTACAACATCTCACTTAACACATGAGTACTCTTTCATAATATAGGCATATTTCCAATCATGTCATAAAGTGTCACAAGCATAACTGGAAACTCATCACTTACTTAATACTTGATAATCTCAATTACTTACAATCTCAATATTAAATAAGCCTTAAATGCATACCTATACTCTTTCTTCGTGTTCTCACCTTGTCGTTTCTTTGACTTACTCTTTGGGTTACTCGGGAACCTTTTCCTTTTTGAACTTACCATTGCCATGTCTTGACATGGTCTTACGTGGTATCCTTGCCTTATAAAATCACCAATGCCATGCCTTGGCATGGTCTTACATGGGACCTTTGCCTTGTATTAACTTATCAATGCCATGTCTTGACATGGTCTTACATGATTTCCTTGCCTTATAGAACTTATCAATGCCTGATTTCCTTGCCTTATAGAACTTATCAATGCCTGATTTCCTTGCCTTATAGAACTTATCAATGCCATGCCTTGGCATGGTCTTACATGACATCCTTATCTTACCAAATGCCATGTTCCAAACATGGTCTTACATGGTATCCTTGTCTTAGTGCCAATGCCACATCTTGATGTTGTAACACCCCGTACCTGAGTCCGTTACCGGAGTCTAATACAAGGTGCACACAGACTTAACTTAATTGTTTTCACAGTCCATAAAAAATTTCCAGACAAGCTGGTTACTGCATCACTGTCGCCTTAAAAATTATATCTGGAGTTTCAAAACTCAAAAATCAGTTTCGTAATTTTTTCCTGAAACTAGACTCATATGTCCATCTACAGATTTTTTTCTAAAATTTTTGGTCGAGCCAATTAGTATAGTTTATTAGTTAAAGTCTCCCATGTTACAGGGGTCGACTACACTGATCTTCGTGCATTACAACTTGAATATCTCCCTGTGCAGGGCTTCAATACTGATGCCATTTATTTCTATAGAAACTAGACTCAAAGAGGAATCTATACATAAATGGTATGACTCCTAATTATCTCTGGTTAATTTATAATGAATTTCTAAAGTCGGAACAGGGAATCCAGAAACCGTTCTGGCCCTGTTTCACGAATACTTAAATATCTCTCAATATACAACTCATATGACCGTTTCGTTTCTTCCATATGAAAGTAGATTCATCAAGGCTCATTTAAATAATTTATTCACTATTTAATTCCACTCCTGCTATTTTTAGTGATTTTTCACATCCACACCACTGCTGCTGTCAGCATCTATTACTAAAACAAACCATGCCTATTTCATGACTTTCCCTTAATTTAACTAATAATTCATCATGCATGTCCCAAATTATAACCATGATTTGTGTCCAAACATCACAAAACCAATTCCAACTGAACATTTACGCCAATTTCGCATGGCTAAAAGTTTACATACCAAATTTCAACAAAGCATAACAGCCTATACATGCCGAAATGTACTCCTAGACCAACTACGAAGAAAATACCAAAAGTTGTTAGCGGTGTGATGACTTTGACGACGGTCCCGAGCACACCAAAATGGATCAAGAACCTAGATAAGCAACAAACAAGCACACCAAATGAGTACATAACTCAGTAAGTCATAAGCACTACTCTACCGTCCAACAATAATAATCATAAGTGAAAACAAATAACACAAAATCATTTTTTCCAAATCATAACAACTATGCTACAATTTCTTAAATTCTTGGTTCGATCTCATGCCAAGTCCTTCAATTAAATCAATGCCAAGTCAGCCCAATCAATGTAGACCCATTTCCTCAAGTTTGGAACAACTATGCACTAGATAAATTTATGCATACACCGCACAACCTCAAATTCGATATTTAGTTAATAGCTCAATCACTTACCTCATTCATCACAATTTATACCAACAACCAAACGTTGCACACATAGTGCTTATTATGTTAGCACACATAGTGCCATAGTAAATCGCACACATAGTGCTATAGTAAATCGCACACATAGTGCCATAGTAAATCACACACATAGTGCATTTGAGATTCCCTCATGCTTCAACCTCCCAATTGGCACACATAGTGCCACATAATTTTTGCACACATTGTGCCCTATGTCGATTCATCATGGTAAAGCAATTTACTAAATTCAAATTGTACATATGGTCATATTAATAAGTAGAAATCACTCCAAAAATATCTATCCAAAGAGTTCTCACAACAAGTGCTTAAGGACTTACCTTGCGTTGAGTATAACGGTTCCGACCCGGCTACTCGATGTCCTTGGCTTTGCCCTTGCTTGTTTCCCCTTCTTTAACTTCTCGGGCTTAATAAATAAATAAACTAGTTTAATCATCTTGTTATACATTTATAATTCAATTACACATGCATATGTATATTTGTATATTCGCAACCCTCTTACTAATTACCCATTTAGTCGATTATATACATGATTAAAGGTAACATCACGAATGGGCATACTTATATATATACATACCCGAATGTGCACCAAAAATTTGACTCAACATCACCTACATACTCACTTTGATGGCCGAATATATATATACATGTATAGTGTCATCTATAACATCATCTAAACACCTAAATTCTTCTCATGCACACTTGATCAACTTTTTCCCAATCTAGCATAGCTTCACCTCCATTTGTGATATCATATAAATTTTCATGTTGCTACATTTCTTAAGTTCAACATCTTTATGCCCATTATAGCCACTCCCATAATCAAATTCTAAAAATCGGCAACATCCCCTTTCAACTATGTTAGCCGAATACTCATCCTTCTTAGTCCCAACTTCGCACCTCCAACAAAATGACTTAACATCTTCACTTTCATGCTAACATAACAAGCAACTTAGTTCATCCATACAACTAACATGTTAATAGCATCAAGGTATCAACTAAAATTTTTAAGCTTCTTGTCAAATTCCAACTCTCCAACAACCCCAAATCCAACCATGGGATAGATAGAATTCAAACTAACAACCAAAAATATACATGAAT
The DNA here is from genome assembly GCF_025698485.1 of Gossypium arboreum. NCBI lineage: Eukaryota > Viridiplantae > Streptophyta > Magnoliopsida > Malvales > Malvaceae > Gossypium > Gossypium arboreum. Next base: position 77,312,989 of record NC_069077.1, on the reverse strand, counting down.
TTAAAGGAATAACTTCAACATACCTCAACTTAGATACTAGTATGGCCGACTTCTCCAAAGCTTTTCTCTTTTTCTTTCACTTGGTTTTTCGGCTAAAGGGTAGCAAGGATGAACACCCTTTTTTTTTTGTTCATTTTCTTATCATTAATCTTTATTTTTCCTCTATTTTAATTGCTTACCAACATTAAATAATAATAACAACATAATCTTGGAAGAATGAAGCCATGCTTGGCCGGCCACTCAACATAGTTTGGGGCATTTTGACATGCAAACCCAACTTTTCATATTTCAATACTATTTGGTCCTCACTTATTTACCTATCAAATTTTCTAAGTCTCTCAACTAAATCCTTTCGAGCAAGATTCACATTCCTAAGATAAAAATTAGAACATCAAATTTTTATACAAGTACTACCACACATATAAGGTATGCAAATAAAATTTTAACTAAATTTTATGACTCGGTTTTGTGGTCCCGAAACCACATTCCGACTAAAGTCAAATTAGGGCTGTTACAGATGTGGTCTTACATGGAGTCCTTAGTCAATGCCGATGCCATGTCTTGACATGGTCTTACACGGGATCCTTGCCTTACCAATGCCATGTCTTGACAGGGTCTTACATGGTATCCTTAACCGTCAATTCCTCCTTAAATGCCATGTTATGAACATGGACTTTTCTATCAATTCTTCCTTAATTACCATGGTACAACCATGGACTTTGAGATATCAATGTCTTGTTAAGTCATAGTTGAAACATACTTGCTCAAATTATCAATGTTAGTCGCATAACTCAATAATAACAATACTAATAACATTAATTGCATAATAATAAAATGCTACTCAACTTACATACTTACATTCTCAATCTCATCATATCATCAACTTAACTTATTCTCATCAAACTATGCTAATCAATACTTTCTTGTTATCATACAAAGCCATAATACAAAATATGGTCTTACATATAAATTATACAAGTTCTCTTTCCAAAATCGAATTATTATCGAACATTAATCATTATATCTGAAACTCAATACTAAAGTATATATGGCACAAAATATTAATTTATCAATCAACTATGCATAATTAAATGTTTATTAAACATATGAACTTACCTTGATACCAAAACGACCATTTTACCAACTTTCCCGATTTTTAATTTTTCTCCCGTTCTAGGTCCAAATCTCACTTTCTGGGATCTAAAACATCATATTTCACTTATTTAATTAATGCACTATTCAAAAATTTCCCTAACTTAAACTTTTGTAAATTACAATTTTGCCCCTAAACCTTTCCAAAATTACAATTTTATCCCTAGGCTCAGAAATTAAACTCCATCCTATTTTCTTATGTTTTATGACATGCTGATCATTTTTCCCTTCTATGGCAACATCAAATTCTCACTCTAACATGTACTTATGAACATTAGGTATTTTTACCGATTTTGTCGTTTTACTCGTTTTCACATAAAATTGCTTAGCAAAAATTTTTTAACACAATTTAAAGCTTCATATTCTACCATAAAACATCAAAATAAACACATTTCACCCATGGGTATTTTTCCAAAGATGAAGCCTAGCATGAATTATTACTAAAATAAGCTTAATTAAGTTACCGGGATTCAAAAAATGTAAAGAGCTTTAAAAACGGGGCTTGGAATCACTTACTATGGAGCTTGGAAAGCTTGGAAACCCTAACCATGGCTTCCCCCATGCTATATTCAGCCTCCATGAAGAAAATAGACCAATTTTGGCTTTATTTTCCCTTTTTATTTCTTTTAATTACTAAATAACCAAAATGCCCTTAAAGGCTTTTCTTTCAAATTTGTCCTATTCTTGCCCATTTTTGTCCAAACTTAAATATAATGTTCTAATTGCCAAATAAGAACCTCCACTTTAAGAAACCATTTCAATTAAATCCCCTAAATTATCTAGAACACACATTTTGCTAATTTTACAACTTAGTCCTAATTATCAAATTAAGCACTTATACATAAAATTTCTTCACGAAATTTTCACACAACTATTCAATCAATGAATAAACGTTAAAACTTAACTGGAATTTTTTTTTATTTTTTTACATCAGATCCGTGGTTTCGCAACCACTATTCCGTTTAGGCCCTATTTCGGGATGTTACAATTAGACTCAATCCAAATAATCTCATCATTCTGGCATCGCAAATCAATAGTCTTCCGTTTGCAGTTCACAATAGCATCATGCAACATTAGCCAATATATACCCAAAATTATATCAAACTCATCGAATGGTAACAACTTCAAATCAGCCAGAAAACATGAATCTTGAATCATTAATGGACAATTCTAGCATACTTTATCAACCAAAAAACACAGGCCTAAGGGGTTCGACACTCTAATCACAAACTCAGTAGACTCAATAGGCAGAGTCTTATTGGATACTAGAGTTTCACATACATAAGAATGAGTCGATCCAAAATCAATCAATGCAACAACACTAGTATCATAGAGAGTGAAAGTACCGGTAATCACATTTGGAGACGAAGCTTCTTCATGAGCACAGATAGCATAAGCTCTGCCAAGTGCGCAAGCTTCAGATCTAACAACTGTGTCTTTAGTTCCCCTCTGACTGCCACTCAAGTTACCCATATTTCTGGGTGGTCTACCTCGAGCTGCAGTGTTACTCGGCATCGTATTCTACTTCATGTCTTGCTCAACCAACTCAGGGCATTCACAAATGAAGTGATCCATTGATCCACATTTAAAACAAGACCGATCATTCAATCTACAACTGCCGGGATGTCATCTACCACAATGTTTGCACTCAGGTTGGTTCAGTTAGATGTTACCAACACTAGCTACTAAGGTAGCTCTCGAACTCATGGGTGGTTTGTCTCGATCACGTCTAGAATAGCCCGCAGTAGCCTTTGAACGACTAAAATCATCTCAAAATTTCTTTGATGCTGACTGAAATGTTTTACCCAATGATCTTTTTCGTGAATCTCTAGCTTCAAAGTCAACTTTTCTTTTCCCTTTCTCGAGAACTTCGGCTTTACATGCTCACCCGACTAGTACAACAAACTCTTTTATTTCAAGTATCCCGACTAACAGCTTAATGTCTTCATTCAACCCGTCTTCAAATCTTTTAGACATTATAGCTTTAGTCGAAACACATTCCCTGACATATTTGTTGAGTCTCACAAATTCCCGTTCATACTCTGCTATGGTCATACGACACTATTTCAACTCAAGGAATTCTTTACGTTTTTGATTAATGAATCTCTGACTAATATATTTCTTACGAAATTCAGTCTGAAAGAACTCCCATGTCACTCGTTCTTTTGGAACTTCTAATATTAATGTATTCCACCAGTGATACGCAGAATCTCGAAGTGAGCGTACAACACATATTATACACTCGTCAGGGGTACATGATAGCTGATCAAACAGACGAATAATATTATTGAGCCAAAATTCAGCTCGCTCTGCATTGTCATCAATAGTGGCTCTGAATTCTTCAGGCCCGTGTTTTCTAATTTTATCAATTGGGGCTTATTTAATCTCATCGGATCAATAACTTTAGGTACCACAGGTATCTGAGGAGGATTAAGTGGGGGTGGGGGTTGTTGAATAGCCAGATTTGTCCTAATATACTATTTGAACCATTCGTTCATCATCTAGAAGAAGGCTTGTTTAGCCTCTCCCTTGTGGCTACTCAAAATCGACCTAGAATCAGCCGACGCTGGTCCATCAACAGGAGCAGGCGCATTACTTTCCATGTCATTAGCTATGACTCGATCAGGATCCATTTACTATACAAAAACACATTTTAATTGTCAAAAATCATCACACTATCACAATTCATAAATATAGCATGTATAACTAGACTCATACGCGCTAAGTTAGTGCTAGAATCAACTAAACCGTAGTTCTGATACCAATCAATTGTAACACCTCTAATAACTCACATCCATTATCAAATTAAGGTTACAAGGCATTATCAACCAAAGCATAGTCCAAAATAGTCATTCATTTCTGAAAATACAAAAAAATAATATTATCTTCTTTATAAAAGTTTCACAACCAAAATAGCCACAAGTCAGCAGTTCATATAAACCAGACATGCATATTTGATTCCATAAACCAAGGAAGTATAACCAAATATCTAATCAATATTTCGGTGTAACAATATACAACAAGCCGTTTAGGTCATACGTTAAAAAAATTCCATGTTTGAACCAAATGTCCTCTTCAACTATGACATTTAACAACCAGAACTTAATCAAGATTATAACATTTCGTATATCTAGCATGTATAAAAACATTCTCTTGTATAAAGGCATACAACTAAGTAACCCACCAAAAATGAGTCATTAACAACTATCATCAAATGGCCAAATATAACTTTGGAACCTAATAGCCTATGCACATTTTACCATTTCAGTTTGAATCAATTGGAATCACTAATAATAAAACATAACATGCTTATTCGGCATCCTATTAATCATATCTAGACATTATAATTATTTTATAATCAACCAAAGAACACATGCACAACTGATTCATTAATCAAATATTCGGTTCTCAAGTTAAAACTCCTCTGATCAAATTAAAACAATCATAGAACATATTTGTAATTTGCCATCACCAATCGAATCTAAACAGCTAAATGCAAATAATGACATACCAACACTCAACCTATAATTTAATCACCAATATCATTTCATAAATAGCTTATAACCTACATCTATATTTTTAGGACACAAACTGAATTAACAATTACAAATGAATTAGATTAACCATTATACAATCGGCTATAAATTCATCACTTACTCTATAACAAAGCCAAATCACTAAACTAACCATATATGCTAATCAGATCTCTATACCAAGCTTATTAAATGAGCTAGTTGTAAGTTCTTCATATCATTACTCGAATTAAGACATAAAACCAAACACCATTCATATATGTCATAAAGCATACTTACCAAAATGAGCATAAACCATGATCAAATATAATTGAACATAAGCATAATGATCAAGCCATTTTTGCATGGCTATATATATATACAAATCCAAAATCAACCAAAACAAATACTAGCCTATACATGCCATAAGTTCAAATTTCAAACTTTTAAAATACCAAAATAACGAACGATAGTGTGACGGGCTTCCTTAACAATCCCTATGCTCGTAACTAGCTTCCAAAATCTATAAAACAGCAAATGAACACATAAAGAGTAAGCTTAAATAGCTTAGTAAGTCATAAGAAAATAAAACATTTCAATAATATACATGATTCAATTAAAATAAATTGAACCAAACAAATTATAACCTTGTGTACATGAATTATGCTTACCAACTCAATCATTAACTCATAAACATTAACCATATAATGTCAGTGGCCGAATGTACATATACTCATAACATAAATAATTCTGAATTTATAATGCATATTTCATATATAAATCATAAGTACACATTTATCTTATTTTCTCAATCATACTTAGCACATACTTGACCTTTTAGCTTGATTTCACATTCGATCTTTACTTAATATTGCTCGTGGAACCATTCAAACTTAATAAGGATACCCAGATAGTCGAAAAGCTCGTACAACGCCAACGTCTCAGACGTGGTCTTACATGTAATCAAATATCGATGCCACTGTCCCAAACAGGGTCTTACACGTAAATCACAAATCGATGCCAACATTCGAGACATGGTCTTACAATAATCACATATCGGAATCCTATGTCATGATATATGTATCCTAACTATTCCTAAAGTTTGTACGAGGCTTTAGGACATCATAACTTGATCAATCCAGGCTCGTAAATACTTCTCTCATACTTATAAAAATTTAGTTTGAACAGACATAAACAAGTGATAATTCAATTTAGCACAAATAAAATATATACAATCGAATTTAACGACATTTATTTACTTATGAACTTACCTCGTACGAAGACGAACAAAACAAGTCGACTATTCAAGAACTTTAGATTTCCCCCGATCCAAATTTGATTTTCTATTTTCTTGATCTAAATTACTATAAATTAAACTTATTTAATCCAAAAGCAAATAAATGGGCAAATTACACTTTTGCCCCTAACATTTCACATTTTTTACAATTTAGTCCATATTTCACAAAACACAAAATATTCAAAATTTGACTACACCCGTGTTAGGCCAAATTTACCCCTAGTCCATATAAGCCCATATGTTTCATTTATTTTAGATTTTTACCCTTCAATCTGCAAAATTTACAATTTAGTCCTAAATAGACATTTTTATCAAAAATCACTTAATTAAACTTGACAATCTAACAACATATATTTATTTTTCAACATCAAACAACAAAAATCTCAAGCTATCAAGAGTGGAAAATCATAAAATCCACAACCAATTCAAAAATTCAACCATGGGCTAGCTAGTATTCGAAGCAACGATATTAAAAACGTAAAAATTATCAAAAATAGAACAAATTACAAACCTAAGTCAAAGAAGACAAAGGCCAAAACTAGCTTGCTCAAAAATGGTGTTTTTCACCTTTAACGTTTGGCAATAGTGAAGAAAAGATGAACAAAATGTTGTTTTATTTTAATTTAATAACATTATTTACAAATTACTAATTTGCCATTAATGAAAACATTTAAAATTCATATAATGGATGGCCATTTATGTAATACTCCACTAACTATGGTCTAATAACATCTCAAGGACTTCATATTTAATAAACCATAACAAATAAATACTTGAACAAGTAGAAAGCCACTTTTGCATTTTACACGATTAAGTCCTTTTAATTAAATTAAACACTCAAACGATAAAATTTTCACACGAAATTTTCACACATATAAATTAACATGTTTTAGGCACCAAAAATAATATTATAATATTTTTCTGACTCAGATTTGTGGTCCCAAAACTACTGTTCCAAATAGGTTCTAAATTGGACTGTTACAAGAAAGATGATTTGGTGTCTCGAGACTTGAAGAAGAGGCAACTGAGCAAATCTTTTCAATTTTCATCTAAGAAGTCGAGAGAGTGTACTACTCAATCTAATGCCTCTACTGGGTATTCGAGCAAGAATAGCAGTAAACGATGCACGGTTTCGAAAGCTTAGAATACCTCAATTGCCAGTGTTGGGAATGCTCGACCCGATAGATCAGGATGTCCTTAATGTTGGAGACGCCACTTTGGTGAGCGTCAAGGGAATGATAGAACTTGTTTTAAGTTCGGTTCCCCTGATCACTTTGTTAGTGACTACCCCGAGAGGACGGAAATAAGAAATCTCCAAGGAACAAGGTCAGATAGTACTGCTAATAAGGGAAAACCTCAGAGGAATCTGGGTAGTGGAACGAGTAGTAAAGGTGCACCCAGAGAGTCTGCTATGAGACCCGAGGGTAGGGCACCTATGAGGACCTATTCCATTCACGCTCACGAAGAGGCCCGGTCTCCTGATGTAATTACAGGTACATTTTCTATTTATGAAACTCTTGTTGTTGCTTTAATTGATCCGGGGTCTTCCCATTCGAATATTTGCATGAAGTTGGTGTCTGGTATGAACTTGTTTGTTGAACCAACTGAATTCGTTGTAAAGGTGTCAAACCCGTTAGGCAAGTATGTGTTAGTTGATAAAGTGTGTAAAAATTACCCTTTAATGATTAAAGGTTATTGTTTCCCGGCTAGTCTTATGCTATTACTGTTCGATGAATTTGATGTAATTCTTGGTATGGATTGGTTGACCACTCATGATGTGTAACGCCCCCACACCCGAGACCGTCGCCGGAGTCGAGTATGAGGTGTTACTAAGCTTAGTTTAACATTTTTAGAACTTTGAATTATTTGTTTCTACATTCACAGCTTTTAAGCTACTTGTGTCACAGTCACAAGAAAAATCATATCTCAAGTTACGAAACTCGAAATTAAGATCCGTAAATTTTCCCTGAATCTAGACTCATAAAAATATCTACTAATTTTTTTCTATAATTTTTGGTTGGGCCAATTAGTACAGTTTATTAGTTAAAGTTACCCCTGTTTCAAGACTCGACTGGTCTGACCTCTGTTTACTACGAACCACATTTCTCTCTGTACAAAATTCATATGACTATGAGGTTTGCTTATACTAAAACTAGACTCAATAAGGATTCTGAGGATATAAAATACACCACCTAATTATATCTTTACAATTTATGGTGAATTTCTAAATTAGGAACAGGGGATTCAGAAACTGCTATGACTCTGTTTCACTAAAATTAAAATATCTTCTAACATATACTTCCTTTACTTGTTTCATTTGTTTCATGTGAAACTAGACATAATAAGCTTCAATTTTATATGTATTTCACGACCAAATTCAATTTCTATGATTTTTAATAAATTTTCAAACTCGCGTTAGTATTGCTGCAGTATTCTGTTTATGGTAAATTTCATCCTTTTATGAGTTTTTATGCACTAAGTATCTTAATAGTTTTCCTTAACATCAAACATAATCTAAACTAACCATTTTCATAATTTATCATTATCAAGCATTTCCTCAACCATTTCACAACCATACCATAAGATCATTTACACAAAATGGGTATATTGCTATACATGCCATACTTAAATTTACAAGCCATTTACCAAAAATCTTCCGGATAGTGTGGTGAGCCTTCGACCTATCCCGACTCGAGCTGGCTTGTCCAAAACTACAATGAGTAAGAAGGAGGAGTAAGCATAAATGCTTAGTAAGTTCATATGCAAATAATAAGTAACATAACAAACAGTTATACCGGTCAACATTAGCATACATCACTAAAACACATATCACATTTTAATCATTCTTCATCATCTTATTACCTTATCGTGGTTGTATCAATACTCAACCCGAGGGTTAAATACATACCTGTCCAAAATATCCATTTCATATCACTTACCAATACGTCTCTTTACATCTCGAAATTTTCCTCCATTTGAGTAGAACTTTACCCGTTGAACACATAGGAATATAATTCGGATACATGGATAACTTGCCACATAAGTGCCATATATGCAATCAAGCAATCATGTAACCCGCCCATAAGCGAACTCGGACTCAACTCAACGAGCTCAGGCGTTCGCATCCATAAGTGAACTCGGACTCAACTCAACGAGCTCGGATGCCTAGTTACATCTCACGAACTGGGACTCAACTCAACGAGTTCGGACATTCGCATCCATAAGTGAACTCGGACACAACTCAACGAGTTCGGATGCTCAACCATCCTAGTGACATGTCACTTGTATCCTAATCTATTCCTAAGGTTCAAACGGGCTTTTTCCTCGAACACTTATCCTTGTCGTCTTCCGTAGAATGCCGAAATCAATACTCGGTAACAATTATATTTAACAAGTAGTTCACATAATTTACATATTATTTGAAATTAACCACAAAGCATACATTTCATAATAAAATTCAGCATAACACATAATTAATATCAATAACTTAAAAATAACAATTATGCTACATTATTTACACATGAACTTACTGTGGTACCAAAATACAAAGATTTTGCAATTTAGTCCACAATCTTTTCTTTTCCTCGATTGAGGTCGATTCCACGTCTTTCTTGATCTAAAATAACACATTTAGCTTATTTAATACTCACATTATCAAATTAATCCTTAACTCAAATTTTGGCAAAATTACAATTTTACCCCTAAACTTTTGCATATTTACATTTTTGCCCCTAGGCTCGGGATTAAACTTTATTCCTTATTCTTATGTTTTACAACATGCTGATCACTTTTCTCTTCTATGGCAACATCAAATTCTCACTCTAACATGTACTTGTGACTATTAGGTATTTTTACCGATTAAGCCCTTTTACTCGTTTTTGCTTAAAATCGAGTAGTACAAGTTGTCTAACATAATTTAAAACTTCATATTCTATCATAAAACATCAAAATACACAAATTTCACCTATGGGTATTTTTCCAAATATAAACCCTAGGTTAAATTATTGCTAACATAAGCTTTATCGAGTTCTGGGGATCTCAAAACGTAAAATCATTAAAAGCGGGCTTGAAATCACTTACTATGGAGCTTAGAAGCTTGAAACAAACCCTAGCTATGGAGAACCCTTGAAATTTCGGCCTAATGAAGAAGATGGACAAAATTGGCTTTTAATTTTGTTTTTAATTCATTTTAATAACTAAATGACCAAAATACCCTTACTACTAAACTTTCTAAAATTCCTTCCATGTCCTAATTTTGTCCATGAACTTAAAATTGGTAAAATTTCTATTTAAGACCTCCTCATTAATATTCCAAAACAATTTCATACTAAAACTTCTAGAATGCAAGTTTTGCAACTTATTCGATTTAGTCCCTACTTTCAATTTAAGCACTTTAGGCATAGAATTTCATCACGAAATTTTCACACAATCATGCAATCATATCATAAACATCAAAATCATTGTAAAATAATTATTTCTATCTCGGATTTGTGGTCACGAAACCACTATTCGATTAAGCCCTAATTTAGGATATTACAACTCTCCCCTTTTAAAGATTTTCGTCCTCGAAAATCTTACCGAAAACAGTGTGGGTATTGGTTTCTCATAGTTTCTTCAGTTTCCCATGTAGTCTCTTCTACCCCATGCTTTTGCCACAACACTTTCACAAGTGCAACACTTTTATTTCTTAGTTGTTTGACTTCTCGAGCTAAAATCTTAATCGGTTCTTCTTCATAAGTCATATCGGTCGCATTCAATTTCGTCGGTGAAATTATATGTGAAGGATCCGAACGATACCGACGTAACATAGATACGTGAAACACATCATGAATCTTTTCTAATTCGGGTGGTAAAGCTAGGCGATATGCTACCTGGGTCCAACTTTTTCAATTATTTCATACGGTCCAATAAAACACGGACTTAACTTGCCCTTTCGTCCAAATCTAAGGACTTTCTTCCATGGAGACACTTTTAAAAATACCTTATCACCAACTTGAAACTCAATGTCTTTTCGCTTTAGGTGCGCATAAGATTTACATCTATCTGAAGCGACTTTCAAACAATCTCGAATTATCTTCACTTTTCTTGATTTCTTTTATTAAATCAACTCCATAAATCTGATTTTCCTTGAGTTCAGGTCCAATACAAAGGCGTTCGACACTTGCGACCATACAATGCTTCATAAGGTGCCATTTTCAAGCTCGTCGATAGCTATTGTTGTAAGCAAATTCTACCAACGGCAAATATCTTTCACAACTTCCTTGAAATTCCAATACACAACATCCGAGCATGTCTTCAAGAATCAATTACTCTCTCGATTGTCCATCGGTTTGTGGATGAAAAGCAAGATCGAAATTTAACATTACCTAACGCGTCTTGCAACTTTTGCCAAAACCGCGAGGTAAACCTTGGATCTCTATCTGAAATAATCGATAATGGTATTCCGTGTAATCTAACAATTTCTTTAATATACGATTCAGCCAACTTGTTAAGAGAATAATTCATACGCATAGGGATAAAATGAGCCGACTTAGTTAATCATCAACTATTACCCAGATGGCATCTTTCTTTCCCGAGTCAATGGCAATCTGAAACAAAATCCATAGTAATCCGATCCCATTTCCATTCAGAACCATAATAGGCTGGAGTAATCTCGAAGGTACTTGGTGTTCACTTTCACCGTTGACAAATTAAGCATTTGGACACAAACTCGATATATCTCTTTTCATTCCATTCCACCAATACATTTTCTTCAAGTCATTATACATTTTCGTACTACCGGATGATTCGAGAAATAACCACTATGTGCTTCTGTAGGATCTTTTGAATCAATTCCTCATTCTTCGATACACAAATCCGATCTTTAAACATTAAGCACCCATCGAACCAATTCAAATCGATCCCGTGTCGACTTCACTTTATTTTCTTTTGGCTAGCAAATCTTGATCACTTTTTCGAGTTTCAAAATCTCTTGTAAAACATTGGTTTTGCTCTTAACTCTGCTAGAATCGAACCATCATTTGACACTTTCAACCGAGTGTTCATAACTCTCAAAGCAAACAACAACTTTCTACTCAAAGCATCAAGAACCACATTCGCTTTTCCGGATGATAATCAATAACAAGCTCGTAATCTTTCAACAACTCCAACCATCTTCGTTGTCTCAAATTCAAGTCTTTTGTGACATCAAGTACTTAAGACTTTTGTGGTCGGTATATACCCAACATTTTCACCATACAAATAATGTCGCCAAATTTTCAAAGCAAACACCACCGCACCAATTCCAAATCGTGAGTAGGATAATTCCTCTCATGAGGTTTTAACGCCTCAAGCATATGCCACCACTTTTCCTTCTTGCATGAGCACACACCCCAAACCATTTAGAGAAGCATCACTATACACCACAAATTCTTTACCCGATTCGGGCTGTACTAACACTGGTGCCTCTGTTAATAACTTTTCAATTCTTCAAAACTCTGTTGACATTCTTCCGTCCATTCAAATTTCACATCCTTTCTGAGTAATCTAGTTATAGGAGCAGCAATTATAGAAAATCCATTTACAAACCGCCGATAATACCCAGCTAGCCCCAAGAAACTTCTAACTTCGCCACGTTTTGGTGGTTTCCAATCAACAATGGCTGAAATTTTACTAGGATCAACCCGTATACCATCACCGAAACAATATGACCCAAAAATCCAACTTCCGGAGCCAAAATTCACTTTTACTAAACTTAGCATACAAATGCTTATCTCTCAAAGTTTGCAAAACTATCCTCAAATGCTCAAGATGTTCTGTCTCATCTTTTGAATAAATTAAAATATCATCTATAAACACCACAACAAATTTGTCCAAGTATGGCGAAATATGCGATTCATTAAATCCATAAACACAAGAGGAGCATTTGTCAATCCGAATGGCATAACTAAAAATTCATAATGACCATACCTTGTTCTAAAAGCGGTTTAGGTACATCCGACTCCTTTACCCGCAGATTGGTAATACCCGGATCTCAAGTTAATCTTTGAAAACCATGTCGCTCCTTTTAGTGATCAAACAAATCATCAATTTAAAGAACGGATACTTGTTTTTGATTATCACCTTGTTTAACCGCCGATAATCAACACATAATCTCATAGAACCATCCTTCTTTTCACAAATAACATGGGAGCACCCCAAGATGAAAAACTCGGTCTCACAAAGCCTTTATCACCAACTCTTGCAAGCTGCGACTTTAATTCTTTCAACTCTGTTGGTGCCATTCTATATGGAGCAATCGAGATCGGAGCTGTTCTTGTATCAAATCAATACCAAATTCTACTTCCGACCGAGGCAAACCCGCAATTCTTCCGAAATACGTCCGCAAATTCACACACAACCGCAGACTGATTCAACTTTCTTTTCAACTTCTTTTGTATTAATTACATACGCCAAATAAGCTTCATAACCCTTTCTCAGATATCTTTGAGCCGACATTGAAGAAATCACACTAGGCAATGCGGATACAATTCGGATACATGGATAACTTGCACATAAGTGCCATATATGCAATCAAGCAATCATGTAACCCGCCCATAAGCGAACTTGGACTCAACTCAACGAGCTCAGGCGTTCGCATCCATAAGTGAACTCAGACTCAACTCAACGAGCTCGGATGCCTAGTTACTCTCATGAACTGGGACTCAACTCAACGAGTTCGGACATTCGCATCCATAAGTGAACTCGGACTCAACTCAACGAGTTCGGATGCTCAACCATCCTAGTGACATGTCACTTGTATCCTAATCTATTCCTAAGGTTCAAACGGGCTTTTTCCTCGAACACTTATCCTTGTCGTCTTCCGTAGAATGCCGAAATCAATACTCGGTAACAATTATATTTAACAAGTAGTTCACATAATTTACATATTATTTGAAATTAACCACAAAGCATACATTTCATAATAAAATTCAGCATAACACATAATTAATATCAATAACTTAAAAATAACAATTATGCTACATTATTTACACATGAACTTACCTTGGTACCAAAATACAAAGATTTTGCAATTTAGTCCACAATCTTTTCTTTTCCTCGATTGAGGTCGATTCCACGTCTTTCTTGATCTAAAATAACACATTTAGCTTATTTAATACTCACATTATCAAATTAATCCTTAACTCAAATTTTGGCAAAATTACAATTTTACCCCTAAACTTTTGCATATTTACATTTTTGCCCCTAGGCTCGGATTAAACTTTATTCCTTATTCTTATGTTTTACAACATGCTGATCACTTTTCTCTTCTATGGCAACATCAAATTCTCACTCTAACATGTACTTGTGACTATTAGGTATTTTTACCGATTAAGCCCTTTTACTCGCTTTTTGCTTAAAATCGAGTAGTACAAGTTGTCTAACATAATTTAAAACTTCATATTCTATCATAAAACATCAAAATACACAAATTTCACCTATGGGTATTTTTCCAAATATAAACCCTAGGTTAAATTATTGCTAACATAAGCTTTATCGAGTTACAGGGATCTCAAAAACGTAAAAATCATTAAAAACGGGGCTTGAAATCACTTAATATGGAGCTTGGAAGCTTGAAAAAAACCCTAGCTATGGAGAACCCTTGAAATTTTGGCCTAATGAAGAAGATGGACAAAAATTGGCTTTTAATTTTGTTTTTAATTCATTTTAATAACTAAATGACCAAAATACCCTTACTACTAAACTTTCTAAAAATTCCTTCCATGTCCTAATTTTGTCCATGAACTTAAAATTGGTAAAATTGCTATTTAAGACCTCCTCATTAATATTCCAAAACAATTTCATACTAAAAACTTCTAGAATGCAAGTTTTGCAACTTATTCGATTTAGTCCCTACTTTCAATTTAAGCACTTTAGGCATAGAATTTCATCACGAAATTTTCACACAATCATGCAATCATATCATAAACATCAAAATCATTGTAAAATAATTATTTCTATCTCGAATTTGTGGTCACGAAACCACTATTCCGATTAAGCCCTAATTTAGGATATTACATGATGTGGTAGTGAATTGTGGAAGAAAGTTTATCAAACTAAAATTTGAGAATGGTAATGTTCTTCGGGTTGAACCAAATGAATTAAATGGCATTCCTACAGTGATTTCTTCCATGTCTGCTCAGAGATGTATAAGAAAGGGGTACGAAGCTTACCTCGCTTTTGTGCTGTACACTAAAGAGTCTGAGTTAAAGATTGAGTCGGTACCGGTAGTATGTGAATATTCGGATCCGTTTCCGAAAGAATTGTCGAGGTTACCTCCTATTAGAGAAATAGACTTTGGCATTGATTTGATTCCTGGTACTGCGCCTATTTCAATTGCCTCGTATAAGATGGCCCCAACAGAATTAAAAGAGTTAAAGGTTCAGTTACAGGAGTTAACTGATAAGGGTTTCGTGAGACTGAGTTTTTCACCTTGAGGTGCTCCTATGTTATTTTTGAAAAAGAAAGATGATTCGATGAGACTATGTATAGACTATATATAGCTCAACAAGGTGACAATAAAGAACAAGTATCCTTTGCCAAGGATTGATGATCTATTTGATCAATTGAAGGCAACCATAGTATTTTCAAAGATAAACTTGAGGTCCAGCTACTATCAGTTGTGGGTTAAAGAATCAAATGTGCCTAAGACTACTTTTAGAATGAGGTATAGCCATTACGAATTCCTCATTATGCTATTTGGGTTAACAAATGCTCCTGCCATGTTTATGGATTTAATGAATAGAATATTTCTGCCTTATTTGGATAAATTTGTTGTGGTGTTCTTCGATGATATTTTGATTTATTTAAGAGATGAGGCAGAGCATGTCGGGGACTTGAGAACTGTTTTGCAAACTTTGAGGGACAAACAGTTGTATGCCAAGTTCAGTAAAACTGAATTTTGGCTTCATGAAGCCAGGTTTTTAGGACATATTGTTTCTAGAGACGGTATTAGAGTTGACCTGAGTAAGATTTTAGCCATTGTTGACTGGAAATTGCCTAAGAATGTGACAGAGGTCAGAAGCTTTTTAGGCTTGGCCAGTTATTTCAAACGGTTTGTTAAAGGATTTTTGATGAGTTCCACTCTAATGGTGAAGTTGTTACAAAAGGATGTTAAGTTCGAATGGACAAAGAAGTGCCAACAGAGTTTTGAGAAATTGAAAGCATTGTGGACTGAAGCTCCAGTATTAGTTCAACCTGAGCCGGGAAAAGAGTTCGTGATCTTCAGTGATACATCCTTGAATGGTTTGGGTTGTGTGCTTAAGCAAGAAGGCAGAGTGATAGACTATGCATCCAGACAACTGAAACCGCATGAGAAAACTTACCCGACACATGATTTAGAGCTAGCCGCCATTGTGTTTGCATTAAAGATTTGGATACACCATTTGTATGGTGAGATTTGTCGAATATTCATCGATCACAAGAGTTTTAAATACCTGATAACCCAAAAAGATTTAAATGTTAGGCAACAGAGATGGTTAGAATTGATAAAAGATTATGAGTTAATAATTGACTATCATCCGAGAAAGGCGAATGGTGTCGCCGATGCCCTAAGTAGAAAATTCTTGTTTGGTTTGAGAGCCATGGATGCTCGGTTAGCCTTATCAAATGATGGCGCTGTCTTAGTGGAGTTGAGAACTAGGTCGATGTTCCTTCAAGAAATTTGTGAAGCTCAGAGTAACGACAATGAATTGGAACCCAAGAGAACTCAGTGTGAGTCGGGTTCTGAATCTGATTTTTGGGTTGATTCGATGGTCGCTTGATGTTTCGAGATAGAATTTGTGTTCCTAAAGACACCGAATTGATTCATAAGATTTTGAATGGCCATCTATCAGTACACCCCAGTAGTACTAAAATGTACAATGACTTAAAGAAAATATATTGATGGGACGGTATGAAGAGAGATATTTTCGAGTTTGTTGCAAGATGCTTAATTTGTCAACAAGTAAAAGCTGAACACCAAGTGCCTTCAGGATTACTACAGCCTATCATGGTTTCCGAGTGGAAATGGGACCGAATTACCATGGATTTTGTATCGGGCTTACCTTTGACACTGACTAAGAAAGATGTGGTGTGGGTCATTGTTAATCGATTGATGAAGTAGGCTCATTTCATCCCGATACGTACTGACTACTTGCTTGATAAACTGGCTGAGCTATATATTTTTGAAATTGTGGGACTTTACAGAATACCCTTATCGATCATATCGGATAGAGATCCGAGGTTTACCTCACGATTTTGGAAAAGGTTGCAAGAAGCCTTGGGCACGAGGTTGAGTTGTAGTACTGCTTTCCACCCACAAACCAATGGCTAGTCCGAGAGAGTGATACAAACCGTGGAAGACATGTTGAGTTCTAGAATTCCAAGGTAGTTGGGAAAAATACTTGCCTTTGGTTAAGTTTGCCTATAATAATAGTTTTCAGACGAGTTTAAAAATGGAACCTTATGAAGTGTTGTATGACCGGATGTATCGAACTCCCTTGTTTTAGACAGAACTCAAGGAAAGTAAATTACACGGGGTTGACTTGGTTAATGAAACCAAGGACAAAGTGAAAACAATTAAAGATTGTTTAAAAGTGTCATCGGATAGACAAAAGTCTTATGCGAATTTGAAAAGAAAAGATATTGAGTTTCAAGTGGGTGATAAGGTATTTTTGAAAGTATCCCCATGGAAAAAGGTTCTGAGATTCGGCAGGAAGGGCAAGTTAAGTCCTCGTTTCATAAGACCTTATGAGATCACCAAAAGGATAGGACCGGTAGCTTATTGGTTAGCTTTACCGCTGGAATTGGAAAAGATCCATGACGTATTCCATGTGTCTATGTTGTGTCGTTATAGATCAGACCCCTCACATATGATATCACCGACGGAAGTTGAGATTCGATTGGACATGACTTATGGTGAAGAGCCAATCAAGATCTTGGATCGAGAAGTCAAACAGTTGAGAAACAAGAATATCGCCTTAGTAAAAGTGTTATGGCATAGGCACGGGATAGAGGAGGCTACATGGGAGCCCGAGGAAGCCATGAGAAATCAATACCCGCACTTGTTTACAGATAGGATTTTCAGGGACGAAAATCCCTAATGGGGATAATTGTAACATCCCGAATTAAGGCCTAGTCAGAACAGTGGTTTCAAGACCACAAATCCAAGATAGAAATAATCAATTTATGGATGTTACAAGGTCCATGATATATATGCATGCCTGTGTGAAAATATGGATGAGAAATTTTACCGATAAAGTGTCCAATTGAGTTATTAGGACTAAATTGCAATAAGTGAAAAATATGTGTTCTAGTTGATTTAAGGGCTTAATTGTGATGAGATTTGAAATTTCAAGTCCTTATTTGGAATTAGACCATTCTATGTCATTATGGACAAAAATAGACATAGGAGGTTAAAATATCTAAGTTATAATGGAAGGGCATTTTGGTCCATTATTAATAAAAGAATTCAAAGGGAAAAATAGTCAAAATTTGTGTCCATCGTCATCCTCCTTGGTTGAATTTCACAAGAAGCCATAGCTAGGGTTTCTTTTATTTTTTGATCTCAAATTAAGTGCATTCTAGCCCCGTTTTTAATGTTCTTTCTATTTTTAAATTCCTCGTAGCTCGATTTAGCTATTTCTACCTTTAATTTGAGCTAGGTTTCATGTTCAAAAACATACCCATGAATGACATGCTTGTGCTTTGATGCCTAATGGAAGAATATGAAGGTTTGAGGTGTGTGTCACTTGCACCCTAGTTTTCCAAGTCAGTATGCATGGTAGTAAACACACGGGCAAAGACATGGCCGTGTGTCTCAATCGTGTAGAGCACACGGCTTAGGACATGGGCGTGTACCCAGGCCGTGTGAAGTCTGCACCCTATGCGAAAATTAAATTCTCCACATGGCCTAGCACACGGGCGTGTGACTTGGCCGTGTGATATTAAATTTATGCTAATGTCATAAATAGAGAGTTACTCGGCCTAGGGACACTGGCATGTCCTTGTGTCCACGCAGGCTTGTGACCCTATTTTAAGGAAAATTTTCTAAAGTTCACGATTTAGTCCTAAACCACCCCCGATGTATGTTTTGGGCCTCGTAGGCCCATACAAGGGATGATATGCATGTTTTTGAATGAATTTTAAATTTGAACAATATTTTATGGCCCGATTTTACATAGTAGTGTATGTTCAAGCCCGATAGTGCCTCGTATCCTATCCCGGTGTTGGACAGGGTAAGGGGTGTTACAGTTACAGAGTATTACCGAAGTTACAACATATTTAAACATACTTTTCACATTCATTTCATCAAATCATACAATTGCCATTCAATCTCAATCAATTTTTCTCTAATACGAGCCTACGACGCCCTAAACATGCTTTGGGAGTGGTTCGAGACTAAACTGATGAGTTATGAAACTTTCATGAAACTTAGAGAATTTTTCTCAAAACAATGGACACACGCCCATGTGGTCAAGCCATGTGTCTCACACGGCCACAAGACACGCCCGTGTCACAAGCCATGTGGATATTTGAAATGGAAGCACATGGCCGTGTCCCAGGCCGTGTCTTACCCGTGTTTAAACAAGTGAGCTAACTGACTTGGGTCACACAGCCAACACACATGCCCGTGTGGCTAGCCCGTGTGCCTTAAAAATGACCATACACGCCCTTGTACCAGGCCGTGCCAAACTTGTGGGCTATACTGACTTATGCCACACAGCCAAGTCACACGCCCGTGTGTGAGGCTGTGTGGAGTATACTGACTTGATTTCAATTTCAACACCAAGGGACACATGGCTGTGTACTTGACCGTGTGTGACACACGGCTGAGACACACGCCTATGTCGACAAAAATAGGCTATTTACCAAGTCAAATTTCCATCCAAAAATGCATATACCTACACAACCAAAATGGCACACAATATAGCATCAATAGGCATATATTTCAATTCCAATCATGCATGACTTATACCAATTCCAACACCAACCATTACAAAACATAAATACCACATATTACCATCTAAGTTCATGCCAATCTTTGTCTTCACAAAACATCAAATGACTATCTACAATTATGCATTATTATGCTCAATTATCCAAACATACCAATTCACAAATCATCGCCTATTAACATTCAAAATTACCTAATCACAATAAGCATCATGAATCCAACTTCAATCACACAATATAGGTCATTTACCAACTTAAAACAAAAGTCATTTGCACACTTATATACATCATCAAATTCACCATCATAAGCCAACTCATGTGATTATATATACAAACCAAAACATGTACATTTACAAGCTAATTCATTTGGCAAAAGTCATTACCAAAACATAACCCAAAATGACCAAAGTCCCTATACATGTCATATACTTAAAATACCAAGTTCATAGGTATCAAAAGATAGGTGGATAGTGTGACGATGTCTCCAGCGATCCCCGAATCTGAGCTAGCTTTGAATTTACTATAAAACACGGGAAAATAAACAAAGTAAGCTATAAAGCTTCATAAGCTCGTATGAGGTAAACTTAATCCAATCACATAAGCATATATCAATAATTTGAATGCATCAATATGTAGCTTTCCTTCACCATCAAACCTTTCAAAGGCTCATTCACAAAACTATATACTTCCATTCTTATTTCTTCGATTCAACATTAAAATAGCTTATACACATATCTGTATGATCTCGTACTAACCTCATATACATTCTCATCTTTCATTTACTCGTTGAACCATTTGGAATAGAAGTTGGGATAATCAAGGATCTCACACGATAAGTACCTATACCATTGCCCGTAGCCAAATCCAGGTAACTTATCCCGAAGTTTTGATATCATCGCTCGAAGCCAAAATTAGCCGATATGCATAGCCCAAAGCCAAATTGGTATAAATCGTACCCGAAGTGCTATATCATGGCCACTGAAGCCAACTCAAAGTATCCCTAATGACATGTCACTAGCATCCTAAACTATTCCTAAGGTTCAACTGGTCTTCCAACTGTCGAATCATCGTCGAATCATTCTCAAACTTGTTCGAAGTAATACAGTCACAATTTATGCTATATCAAAATATATAGAATACATTTGAAATGAAATTATAACATATGAACTTACCTCGAATGCTAAAATGGCGAATCGAGTCAACTATTTCATAACTTTATTCTTTCCCCGATCTAAGTTCGTATTTCTCCTTTCTTGATCTAAATATATTCAAAATTAACTTATTTAATCAACTATTTACTCAATTCAACCTAAAATATACATTAGGGCTATTTTACACATTTGCCCCTAAACTTTCACATTTTTCACAATTTAGTCCATATTTCATGAAATCACAAATCAATAAAATTCCAAATATACCCATGCTAGTCGAATTACTATTATGTCCCTAGCAGCCCATATTTTTCATTTATTTCACATTTTAACCATTAACTTTAAACATTTCACAATTTAATCCCTATTTTGCATTTTCACTAAAAAACACTTAACAAAACTTGTTTAGCTATCAAAAACTATTCAAAATCTATCATCAAACATCAAAGTACTCATGTATTCATCAATGGAATCATTCAAAATCTTTAATAGTTTTGCAAATTAGTCGCTGGGCTAGCTAGTACTAGCTACAACGATCTAAAAACCATAAAAATCATTAAAAATCGAGCAAAAACGAACTTACAATTGAGATCCAAAGTGATCGATTGCTTCAAACCCATAAATGGTTTATTCTCCCTTCAATTGTGGAAATAATAAAAAAAATATGAACAACACTTTAACTTTGGCTTTACTTACTATTAATTTATTACTAAATTACTTATTTAACCGTAACTATTAATATTAAAAACACTTAATCTCCTGTCCAACTTTGTCCATTTAATATAAAAATGTTACAATTTCAACATAAACCCTTCAAACATTCAATTTCATAGCTATTAAACCCTTTTAACTTATAGTACAACACTTTTGCGTTTTACGCGATTTAGTCCTTTTTTCTCAAATTGACCATTTAAACGATAAAATTACTTCACAAAATTTTCACACAATCATATATTCATGCTATAGAGCTTAAAATAATAAAATAAATATTTCGACCTCAGATTTGTGGTCCCAAGACCACTGTTTCGATTTGACTAAAAATAGGATGTTACAATAACCATGTTCTGGCTGTGGATACGGGTTAGGAGTGTTACAAACTTAAAATGCTGTGGTAAAGTTATAGAGACAAGGTTGAGAGGATTTATGCTATTGAATAGGAATGTTGGGATTACTAAGATTCTTTCCTCATAACACAATAATTCCATGGCAAAGTCTTAACCAATCTACTATTCAGATTAAATCTAAGGTAGTTTGCTTATTTCTAGAGTCAGGCTTCAAGCTACCCTACCTAGGGCTTTACATGTCTAGAAGCCTTAAGAAGGATACCCAACACTAGTTCTTCTTCTTTTTTACAAAGCGCAACTCTATGTCTAGAGTGCTACGAGTATTCTATCAAATACTCGCTTGTATCATTCAATCACAATCCAACTCATCTAACATTTTCAGAATTAAATCAAGTTTATGGACATAGCATACATTCATCTATGTCTAGAGACTATATGTATATATTTTAAAATAGCACAAATAGAATGATACAGTAAATCTAATCAAGATAATGCCTTGGTAATTAAAAGAACTAAAGATTCATCTAGTAATCCCAACTCAATGAGATTAGCTCATGAGTTGGAAATTAAAATCCAAAAATGAAAGTATCATTCAACACATATTTACACAGTTAGAATTCATAGAAATCAATTAAGATAACAAAGGAAGAACTTTAGAAAGCTTTACCAATCTAGCCCACAACTTAAGTGTTGCAGTATCTTACGAAGCCTAGGGTTGAATGTTTCTCCTTATTCCTTGTGTTGCTGCACTGTTCCTTAGCTGCTACCCTTTTTCCTTATGCGTTTAGATATTCCACGAGAAATTGTATGAGAGGAAAAATAGCTTCCTTCCTCTCTTTCTCTTTCATCTTTTTATAGGGTATGTCCCTCTCTCGGCACACATATTTTTCTCTATCATTTTCAAGTGGATATTTCTGGTACAAGTACAGTTGGCTAAGAGTGGCATGGATTGCCAATTGAGTCAGCATCTTCCTGGAATTGCTATGGCATTTGTGCTGGCAATGTATTCAACCTTTTTTCATGAAAAAACTTCACTTCTTCACTTATTTTCCTCATTTTTGCACATGTTATAAACAACACACAATTCCTTTCCTCCCACGAGTAAAAGTAACATAGTATGACATTGAAAGCACAATCCAAGGTTCATATGTAATGTTATAAAAATATTAATATAATTTCCTAAAATGCAACTAAATTTACTCAAGTACGAATAATTAACCAAGTCTAGAGGCCTAAAATATAACTTTTTTAAAGAGTTATCACACCCCTAAATCTAAGTTATTGCTTGGCTCAAGCAAAATATGCATGAATGCATGAACGTAATAATTGTCATAGCAGCATAGTCACCTTTGTATTGTTAGACCATTAAGAGAGTATTTTTTTACTTCAATTCTCAGTAATCTTCTATGTCTAAAATTTGATCAAGTTTCATAAGCTTACTTAGCAAAGGCAGTGTAGAAAATATTGGCCTAATGAAAGAAAAATCCTAAGTACTCATACAACTTTCTCTATAACAAGTATCTTCTGATTTACTTAGTTCATCTTTTAACTAATTTAGTTTTCCATTTTTTTTCATCTGGTGTTATACATGATCAATTACATACATATTCATTTATTATGCCTATTTTTTACCAGGGGATGATTCTTTGTCTCGACAATTATAATGGAGCATACACTAAATTGCCGAATACTCAATCATGTCACAATTTGAATACTTACTCATGAAGCTAAGGCTTTTGACTAAAAAGATGGATAGAGCAAAGAATTACCTTCTTAGGTACTTAGCCTATTACTACAATGGAATGCCCCGAAATTTCTTTTCTTTATTACACACTATTACTTGGACTCACCTTTCTAGTCAACAACATGATGGAGCAAAAAAAATGGTACTGACTTGCTTGGCAATTTTATACATTAGAATATTTGATGACATTTTTTTTGAATTTTCTTAATTATTGTCACTTTATTCATTATTGAGTATTACCTCTGTATAGAATTTAGCTTCAAGAATCTTTAAGTTTATTAAAAGAAACTTTCTATCAATCAACTGTAATTGGAATTAGGACATCCTAATTTTAGGGATCAATTTACTAGCAAACTATCTTAACTAAATTCACTTAATTCACTGTCGCAATTTTTTATGAACGTCAAAGAATTAAATTTCTCATTGAGCATCATAGGCAAAAATATACTCATCATAGTCTAACAATTCCTTGACATTTATGTGTCATGGCAAAATCAATGTAAAAAACAAAATGAACAACCATTCAAATGCAACCTATATGTACAACACACCCCTAAACCTAAGGGATCCATTGTCCTCAATGCTTGAACAAAAAAAAAAGTATGAATGCACAAACATATATATGGACAAAAAATGATAAGAAAAAAATGACGAATGCATGCTAAAATGAAATGAACAACAAATAACATAAAAAAATGAATGAAGCTTGAAGTGAAATTGTTGTTACTTTAATTTGGATGAGTGGATTTTCATGCAACATGCTTGTAGCACTGCTTCCTTTTAAACATGTTGATTGGCACCTTATCTTCCTCATCATCCAATTTTGTGAGATCATCAATCAGCTTATTGATCTCACAATCCTGCTGTGTCATTGAAGCAGTCAATTAAGGTGGGACAGGTACAATAGCATCCGTAGGTGCTGAAGAAGTTGGGTTTGCTTCTTCTCCATCATGGTTAGTTTCAAGACCCACTGCTTCAATCTTATGCTCATCCCACTCTAGTCCCTTTGTGGCATTCTCCTCAATGACAGGGTTTGTGGGGGTAGGTTCAGTCTCATCAACCTCTGCTTCATCATATTCCTCTACATTAGAGAGAAGTTTCTTAGGAAAGCTAAGAAATGCAATCATAAGCCTGGTGTGTAACACCACTTACCCGTATTTGACGCCAAAATAGGGTATGAAGTGTTACCGGACTTAAGTATAAGCAAACATATAAAACCGAGACATAAAACTTCATTCAAATTAAATTCATTTATACATATACAAATTGTCCTTTATATAGGCCTACGAGGCCCAAAACATACATCGAGGGTAGTTAGGGACTAAACAATAACTTTAGAAAACTTTGGGAAAACTTAGAATATTTTCATGAAATAGGGTCACACGCCCATGTGGGAAGCCCGTGTTGTCACATACGCCTGTGTGGTTTGGGACACGCCCGTGTCCTCAGCCCGTGTAACTCTCTGTTTATGACATTATCAACACAATTAGGATCACATGGCCAAGTCAATGCCTGTGTGCTTAGGCCATGTGGTGAATTAAATTCTAAAAATTAAGTGCAGACTTCACATGGCCTGGGCAGACGCCCATGTCCTAAGGTCATGTCCTTCACACGGTTGAGACACACAACCGTGTCCTTCACACGATTGAGACACAAGGCCGTGTGGCTGCCCGTGTGTTTACTACTAGGCATTCTATTTTGCTTAATTAAGGTGCAAGGGACACACACCAGGATCACACGCCCATAGGGTGGACTGTGTGGCACACACGGCCTAGACACATACCCGTGTGGACTTTGAGGCTATTTTCCAAGCCACTTACCACCGTTAAAAGCTCACTCACTTATACATTTTTTTGATGGCATGCAACATAGCATATTTAGTCACTCAAATACTCACAATCATGATTAATCCATGACTTTTTAATGTCAACATATCACATGCTCAAACCATCATGCTTCTATATGGCATTCCACACCAATTTCATATTTATTCATCCTTATAAACCTACTCAATTTTACCATGAACATGGTCATACCTATTAGTCCTAATTCATTCATTAAGCATATGTGCCATTTACCACATCCAATACCGACAAGCAACCACCAACCACATCACAAAGCATAAACACATTACATGCATGCCTAAATAATTAGGGTTACAACCCGAAAAAAATATAAGCCGCATCTCATGGCCTTATACAGAATGAATCATAATACCATCATGAGCCAACTTATTTGGCTAATCAATATGACACATAACAAAATGACCAAGTCCCCTATACATGCCATACTCAAAACATTGAGACTAACTATACCCAAGTGTCCAATTAGTAATGTGATCGAGTCTCCAACACCCTTCGATCCCTGAGCTAGTTTGGTGACACTATAAAAGATGGAAAGGAAAGGGGGTAAGCATTAAAGCTTAGTAAGTCCATATGCAAATAACATGCTATCTAAACGAGTATTTAACATACATTTAACATAATGAACATAATTTGTATTTCATCAAATCATTTAAACCTACTCATCACATAAACACCTTTGTCATAAGTTCATCACATACCAAGGCATTTCTCATGAGATTGGTATACATACCTGTATCAACTTATAAGAAAATCTCTTACTCATTCTTCTCAGTGAATTACCCCCTAGGTCTTCTGTCAAGTTACTCGATAATTTACCGGTTGAATACTAGGAATACTATTGGATACATGGAAGGCTTGCACACAAGTACCACAAACTTAGCTAAAGCTACCTCATATCACATAATACATAAAAGCTCATTCTTGAGCTAATCACGGGTCTGCTCACACAAGCTGTCGGTCAGGATGTAGTTACATAGGCTGCTCACGCAGGCTGTCAAGTATCCGCAACACATACCGAACTACCCAACCACTGGTAGGACGTACAAGAGTAGCATCCGAAACCATATAAACATATATCATATATCTCATGAGCTCATAAATCATATAGTTCCTAGTGACATGTCACTTGTATCCTAAACTATTCCTAAGGTTCAAACAGGATTTTTTTATATCACATATCAGTCAAGCTTGCTCGTAATGTCGATCTCAATGTCTATAATGCAAAATCACTTACTTATACAGCAATCAAAGCATAACTCATAATAGAATTAAATAATTTGAATTCACATAATACTCAAGCATCAAAAATATAACATAATATCAAATTATTTGTATATAAACTTACCTCGGTACAAAATGATGAAAACGAACCAATTCTTTGTAAACCTTGTTTTTCCCCCGATCAAGACTCGAATCATGTTTCTCTTGATCTATAATGCCTTTAACTTGTTTAATATATACATTGTTCAAATTGACCCATAACACATAATTTGGTAAAATTACCTTTTTACACCTAACCTTTTACTTATTTACAAATTGGTCCTTAGGCTCGTAAAATAAAATACATGCATTTTCATTGTTACCCAAGCCTAGCCGATTCATATTCCCACTCTAGCAGCCCACATTTTTCTTTATTTCACATATTTACTACCTATTTTACAACTTTTACAAATAGGTCCTTTTAGGTTTTTTTATGCAAAATCACTTTGTAAAAGATATTTATCGCACATCGAACTTTCATATTCTTCCCTGTAACATCAAAATATATGAATGTCACACATGGGTAAGTTTTTGAACACAAACCCTAGCTCAAAATAATGGTAGAAATAGCTTGATCAGTTAATGACAACTTTAAAAATGTAAAGAACATTAAAAATGGGGCTTGGATGCACTTACTATTGAGCTTGAAAGTTGAAGAAACCCTAGCTAAGGTGAGCATGAAAATTTTAGCTCTAGCTTGAAGAAGATGAGAAAATTTTGCTTGATTTATCCCTTTTTATTTTTTAATTACTAAATGACCAAAATGCCCTTAAGGCTTTTCTTTCAAATTTTTCCTATTCATGCCCATTTTTGTCCAAAATTTTAGAACTTGGTTAGATTACTATTTAAGGACCTTTAATTAATAATCCATAACAATTTCATGCTTAAAGTTTCTAGAACTCAAGTTTTGCAACTTATTCAATTTAGTCCCTAACTTCAAATTGAACACTTTAGGCATAAAATTTCTTCATGAAAATTTCACACAAACATGCATTCATGGATCATAAAATAATCATAAAATAATTATTTCTACTTCGATTTTGTGGTCCCAGAACCACTGTTGTGACTAGACCCTATTTCAGGATGTTACAACTCTCCCCCTTTAGGGATTTTTGTCCCCGAAAATCTTACCTGTAACACCCAAAAACTCGGCCCAGATGTTATGGTCGAATCTGTGATGTCATATTAGAGTGATTTTTGAAATGTGTAGTTTTACTGGAAAAGTCCATTTGTGTTAAAACCTTATTTGTGTTCTTTAAGAGAAATTAACTTATTTGTTCATTTGTTAATTTATAGGTTTGATTATCAAAACCTGACTCATACTAAATCATTGTTACGCTTTGAAAACATTGTTCGTTGCGGAAGCTCTTAAAACAAGTTGTGTAGCTTGGTAGTTGAAAATCATTTACTTTTTGGAAAACTCGTGTCTTACTGCTAATAGTTATAAGTCAATTTAAATAAGTCCCCAAAAAAAAATAAAACTTAAAACGGCCTTATTACATAAAATTTACCCAAGTAAAACCATTTTTACCAAAAATCCAAAACTAAACATAAATAGTGGTGTGGCCATCTCTTAGTCCCTCGTAACACCGACCCGCCTAAGGATTACCTGCACAGATAGGCAGAAAAGGTGAGTTTATGAAAACTCAGTGTGTAATCTAAATTTATCAAACAGTCAAACATACAGTGTTGAATAGTCTAGGCCTAAGCCCATATCAATCGCAATACCAGTGTGGGCCTTAGCCCACTTCAGTATAGCATCCAAGATGCATACAAGGCCCTACCCATCCATCCTCTACATTCCAATCCGTCCAACCCTATACTCCGTGTGGGGATAAAATCGACCCACCCATCCCTACACTCCAGAAAATAGTTCCGATTAAGACACTAACAGTATTTGTAGTGTAGCTGCTAGTAATAGGCTTGTAGTCATTCAGTACACTTCCTCCAATATCATATGTCCCACCCCATGCAATGCAACATAATATAATGTACATATATAATTAAGATGGCATGCTCAACATTCATATATCACATAGGGGTATTTCAATCATTTACCTCATAGGGTTTAACAGTCATAACACAAATTAGGTTCTACGTGTACTAATTGACCCAACAGTAGGTTCACAGTCGTCTCGTACGACCCGTGCACCCTTAACAATTTACACAGTGATAATAGGCCCAACCCCATAATACATCCCATGTGGGCCCACACAGTCCTGTGGCCCAATAAGCCCAAATAATGGCCTTGGCCGTGAAAACAACACAGTCGGCCCAATAATCTCCACACATCTGTGCAATTTACCCATGTGGGGCCCACGAGCCTGTAGGGCCCACACGACCTATTTTGGCCCATCGTAGCCAAAAAGTGACCTAAGCCCACGAAATCAATTATGGTGGCCTCTTCGATCGAATGCCTACATTTCGTGTATTCACCTCACCTCACGAGCGTGCGTATGCTCGTGTAGTGTTAACAGTCGTACATTTCCAGCTTTTGCCAATCTATGCTAATAGTAGTGTGATTACACACCTTTTTGCGATAAGTGCGCCTAGGCTGAGCATTCCTCAAACCTACATTCAATCATGATATCCATTAGTCGATTTACACTAGGGTTAATCACCCTTATTAGCCCCAACTATCGTAACACCCAATACTTGCCTTAATCAAAGGATAAGCCTTGCAAGAACCGCTGATGAAAGCTAGCTTACTCCCTTAATCGAATAACTGCATTGACAACAACCCATTAACGATGACCAAAACACATGTCATGAGACTAAAATACAGCCTATTGAAAACATAACCAAAAGATAAGAGAAAATAGGCATTCAGCCAACCCATTCCTAAACAAGTCAAGCATCCTTTGAACCCTATAATCAAAAACAACATTACCTTTTTGAGCAAGGAGAAAAGGGTTCGAGCACTCAATAATCACCAGCAATATCTTCACTCTCTAAGAAACCCTACCAAGGAAAAGGAGGGTAAGAATCAGTACGAAGGAAAAAGTATTCGACTTTAAGCAGTGCAAAAAGTACTTACCGACTTGTTTGAAGAACAACACCAACCGTAACCAAAAGGGATGGAAAGTTCAATCCCACAAGCCAGATTGACCGGAACAACTTTGATGAACATGAGAGTCGAAAGAAGGAGATGGTAAATTCGATCAAAGGGGAAAAAGAAAAGAACAGTGAAGGAAGTATGTGTATTCTGTCAAGAGAGGTAGCATTGAAGAGAAAGAAAGTAGAAACCACAACCGAAAGTGACACTAGAAGATGATGAAGAAATCGACCAAAGTTCAAAAGAGAGAGATAGAGTAAACAAGGTTCGGCCTAAACAAAGAGTACAATCACGAGTGTAACACTTGTATTCCATAACAGTTGCCATAATAGGTAAGGGGCATTACCAGACAGACAGAACATTTTGGACCAATTCAGAATCATAGATATCACATAACATTAATACATAGGCAATCATCAACAATTCATCCCTTGTGATGGTCTACAAGACCTAAAACATACTTTTAAGGACAGACGGGACTAAACCGAACACATTCATAAATTTCATAACTCAGAAAATTTTTAATTCTGTTGAGGTCACATGCCCGTGTGACCAGGCCGTGTACCTCACATGGGCATCAAACACGCCCATGTGAAACATGTAACAGTCCGATTTTGACCCTAGTCAAAATAGTGGCTTTGGGACCACAAATCCAAGTTAGAAAAATATTTTAATATTATTTTTTATTTCTATTATAAGTGAATTGACATGTGAGAAAGTCTCTTGTGAAAATTTAAATGTTTGTCTATTAAATTTGCAAAAAGGACCAAATCGCATAAAAGGTAAAAGCTGTGTGCTAGATGTTAAAAGTGCTCAATTGACTTGGCTTTATAATTGTGAGGTCCTTATGTAGTTATTTGACCAAAGTTATGATAGTGGACATGAGTGGATGGTATATTACTGTTTTAATGCAAGGGTAAATTGGGAAAATGCATATTAAAGTAATTAAAATAAAACAAAACATGAAAATTAAGGCCATTATGTTGTTCATCCATCTAAAATTCAAAGAAAAACAAAAGAGAAAGCTCACTTAGGGTTCGGCACTTTGAATTGGTGAATTAGCTATGTGTTTTGCTCGATTTTTGTTAATTTCTGCGTTTTTATGATCGTTGCTTAGTGTACTACAAAGCCCATGTCTCAATTTCAAAACTTGGTGATGATTTTGAAATGTGCCATTGTTGAAACTATGAGTTTTGTGATGTTAATATATGAATTATGGAAGCTTGAAGTTGGATTTAAATGTTTTGTCTTTGAAATTTTGATGAAATTGAGTATTTCGGGCTAAATCATAAAAATGTTATTTTGAAGGACTAAAATGTCAAATAAATGAAATGCATGGACTTGTTTAAGAGCTACAAGAATTCAGCTAAACTTGTGTGTATGCAATTTATGTGTATTTTGTGATTTTGTGAAATAGGGACTAAAGTGTCGAAATGTGAAAATCTAAGGGCTAGTTTGCAAATTGCCCTAAATATGTGTTTATGGATTAAATTGAATTAATTGGTGAATAAAAGGGTTAATTTTGAAAACATATAGATCAAGAAAGGAGGAATTCGGACTTAGATCAAGGAAAGTCAAAGGTTATCGAGTAGATAGTCCGAGTCAACAAATTTCGAGTACGAGGTAAGTTCGTACTTAAAATGTGATGTTAAGTAAGATTTGATGCATTTTATCATACATGGGTTGTATATAATTGAATTAGATAATATGACGATGAATCTGAAGTTTTGGCACTGAGTGTGCGATTTAAACTAGCTTCGGCTACTTGAGGTACTAAGTGTGCGATACCAACTTAGTCTCGGTTATTTGAGATGGCACTAAGTGTGTGAAAATATTATAGCTTCGGCTAACCTTACAGCACTATGTGTGCGGATGTTTAAAAATACGAATAAGTTATGGAAAGTTTTATAACATTCAACAAGAGATAAGTATGAAAGTGAATAAGTACAGAAACATCCAGATATGTACGATACTTAAGTAGTAGAGGATATTATGTATGTGAATTTCATTGAGTTGATATGATCTTAAAGATTGACATTGTACAAATACTTATTTGTTTTATATTGTTGATGATTTGAGTACGAGCTTACTAAGCTTTTGAAAGCTTACTTTGCATGTTTTGCATTGTTGTATAGATTTCAAAGTTGCTACAAGCTCGGGGATCGTTAAGGATCGTAGCCACACTATCGAACCTCATTTTGGTACCTTTGAAAATGTATATATTTGAAGTATGGCATGTATAGGCTAGTAGTTGTGGAAGTATGTTTTATGATGTATATTCTTAGCCATGTGATTTGCCTAATTTGTGTTTGAAATCATAGTTGATAATGGTTTATGATATGTGATGTAACACCCCAAACCTGGCCCGGACGTTATGGCCAGATCCGACATGCCATATCGAAGCGATCAAAACATTTTAGTATTGTTGATCTAGAAAAACTTACTTAGTGTTTTAAAAGATAATTTTATTGTAGGTTAAAGTGAATGGAAGCTATGCATTAGGTAGGAAACCAGGAAAGAGGAGGTGAGTCCATCGAACTGGTTAAGTACCAAGCTCCCTTCGTATCCAATCCTAGACATGCACACCGCCATTGCCACACCCTACCATCATGTATATTTCCAGGAAACCAATTTGATTAAGTCCTTTTTAGGAAAAGTGATTAATTTTGGAAAAAGTTCTCATTGCGGAAACTTTGCTCGTTGTCGTATTATTTTGAAATCAATTACTGTTTTTGAAAACAGGCCCTAAAGCTATCCAATTCCAACAGCTAAATATAAGTAATACCTACCTTAATAAAACATATTAAAACCATAAAAAAAAAGTAATTAAGTGGCCTTATTACATTTAAAAAAAAACCAAAACCTTAAACGTAAATAAAAGGATGTCCGGTTCACCAGAAGAGAATCAACTTGCAGAATGTGTGGCCACTCTGAATCCCTCACCGCTCCAAGTCCACTATGGTTGGGGATTACCTGCGTGGATGAAAATAAAAGGGTGAGTTTGGGGAAACTCAGTGTGTTAATTAACCCAACCATAGCTTATATCGGTTCAAACCACAGTAAATAGAATAAGTTGGCCTTAGCCCAGAATAGAATTCAGAATAAAGCCCATAGGCCCATAACAGAACAGAACAGATATTACATGTTTATGCCAAACCCAACCCATATCAACCACATGCACCCCCATACCAATCTTTCACCATGTGGGGAGACTACTCGACCCACCCAATCGCTACACGCCCCAAAAATATGCAGCATGGCTGCCAGAACAGATAATGTGACAGAGTCACCAGATACAAATAATCGTGGCAGATCCACCAGAACAGATATATGTGGCAGAGCCACCAGATCAGATAATTGTGGCGTAGCCACCAAGACGCTTCCTCCATAATATAACCCATGTCCCCATGCAACAGATATACAATCATGGCATACATCATATAGAATCAGATCATCATGATTTTCAGTCAAAAGTAACCCTAAGGGTATAATGGTAATTTGTACCTAGGGGTACATCAGTAATTTCCATACATAGGGGTATTCAGGTGATTTCACTATTCTTAAGGTTTTCATGCATAGCATAGCCATTTACGTACAACCAGAAACACTTACCGTGTTTTCTTACTAAATTGGGCCCGTTAGCCCACTATCCTGATTTTGGCCCATTAAGCCCCAAAAACATAGAAATGCACAGAATCGTTCAGTCTACAATCTTATCACTGTAATTTACCATATACATCAAACTTATAATCTCACGAGCATTCGCACACTTGCAAGTTCTCAAAATACCGGCTTTTCGACATTTCAGCTTTTCGACTTTTGCCGATCTAGTCTATAAGAGGGTGTCAGTTACACATCTGTTTGCGACGATATGCTGACGAGATCCACACAAAAACTGCATGCAATTGGATTACTAACACGTTAATTTAACTATCGAAAACGAACTATGTATTAACCCCTTACCACATTCGGCCAAAAACACCTTAGGCACTAGCGATCCTACCTTTGTCGAAGCTAGCGATTATGTCTAGATCCAGTCGTTCCACTTGTCCAAGCCTTCAATCAGCAGCCTCTAGATCCCACTATTATCAAAATAAAATAGTTATAACAACCCTTAGAGCTACAAGCCCAAATCGACAGCCTCCCTAACCTTTAGGGGTTTCGACTTTTCTAAAACCCGAAATAAAGATTAAGCTCAGCAACTTACCATCGGTTCCTTCGGTCAATGATTCCAATTAACTTCTACTTTATTCTGATGTAGATCTAACCCCTCAAATGATAAAATTCGAGCCTTTAGTGATCTTAAAATTCGGCGATGCCCCTATGGCTATGCGTTTTCAGCTTTTTGTAATAGTGAATAAAAGATGAGGGTTTTGTAGTGGCTTTGTCGACAGAGGTTTAGGGTTCAGAAAAAGAATGAATTGATCAAAAAGGATGAAGAAGATCAGTAGGTTTTTGCTAGGAGAGTTCGGCACAAACACTATGAACTTTCGGGATTTTGGCTTTTGTGATATTCGCCTGTAAGGCTTAAAAATAATAGTGAGAAAGTGGTGTAGAGTAGAGTGGTAGAAGAATTTGGCTATGGAGAAAAGAAGAGGAGAAGGTAGATGGAGAGAAAAAGAAAAGAAAGGAGGAGGAGGAAGGATGGTCAGAAAAATAGCACAACTTACCCCAAATGCTGAATTTACACTTGGCATTTAACCTATCCGAAATTTGCCCTCTAAAGAGAACCCTTGGCCGGCCAACTCTTGCTCCCCAAGAGTCCACCATTCGGCCAACACTGCTCTCTCTAATTAGCTCCTAAATCCTCTCCCTTATCCCCTCCTTACTCAATCCCCTGAGCAACTCAAAGTCCTCCTGACAGTCTTTTACTTGAGTTCCATTACTTACCCTTTCTAAACAAAAAAATAATTCCCTTAATATCTTCCATTGTGACTTGAACCTTAGTTCTCCCTAGCATCCACACGCCACTTTTATAACCTTCCCAGTGGCGTCACATGCCACTCTACCACCTGGTTCCTTGTGTTTTATTTTACCCAATTAATACTTAAAAGCCCAGTTAACCAGAACCCCTTTTTCTTGTGGAACTGAAATTAACTATAGTTACCGAGTTTTAACTTAAGCTTGGGCCTTCTAGAGGCCCATTAACATAATTAAACCTACTCCAAGTAGACAGATCACAAAAATTTTAAATTTGCCTACATTCATAGAATTCCTGAAAATTGGGGCGTTACAACTCTACCCTCCTTAAAGAAATTTCGTCCTCGAAATTTACCTGATCCAAACAGATGAGGGTATTGTTGTTGCATTACCTCTTCTGGCTCCCAAGTAGCTTCCTCTCTGGCATTATTACGCCAAAGAACTTTCACTAATGGGATAGATTTCCTTCGGAGAACCTTAACATCTCAAGCCAATATCTGTACAGGCTCCTCCTCAAAGGTCAAATCAGTTTGAACTTCAATTTCTGCAACTGCCACTGCATGAGTAGGGTCAGAACGATAACTCCTTAACATGGAGACGTGACAAACATCGTGAATCCTGTCTAACTCTGGAGGCGGTTCCAATTGATAAGCTACTGGTCCTACTCGCTTCAAAACCCAATAAGGCCCAATGAACCACAGACTCAACTTTCCCTTCTTACCAAACCTTAATATCTTCTTCCAAGGAGAAACCTTTAAGAGGACCATATCACCTACTGAGTACCCAATCTCCTTACACTTAAAATCTGTATACGAATTTTGCCTATCAGATGCTTCTTTTAACCAATCCCTAATTATTCTGACCTTATCCTCAGTATCAGCTACCAACTCTGGTCCAAGAACTTGTCACTCTCCTAGTTCAATCCAACAACTAGGTATACGACACCTTCGTCCACACAGTGCTTTATACGGTGCCATTCGAATACTCACCTGGTAACTGTTATTGTATGCAAATTCTGCCAACGGCAAGTAATTCTCCCAACTACCTCGAAAGTTCATCACGCATCCCCTCAACATGTCCTCCAAAATTTGAATAACCGTTTCTGACTGACCATCAGTTTTGGGATGGAAGGCCCTACTAAAGTTCAATCGCGTCCCCAATGCCTCATGCAACTCTTTCCAAAACTGAGATGTGAATCTGGGATCCCGGTCAGAGATAATCGAAATTGGGACTCTATGAAGTCGCACAATCTCCGCCACATACAACTTGGCTAACTTTTGAAGTGAAAAGTCAGTACGTACAGGTATGAAATAGGCTGATTTACTCAACCTATCCACGATCACCCACACCGAGTCTTTCTTCGATGGTGTCAAAGGCAGTCCACTCACAAAGTCCATGGTTACCCTCTCCCACTTCCAAAGTGGTATCTTCACTGGTTGCAACAGTCCAGAAGGTATTTGATTCCCAGCTTTCACTTGCTAGCATGTCAGACATTTCCCTACAAACTCCATTACTTCTCGTTTAAGCCCAGGCCACCAGTATAATTCTCGCAAGTCGTGATACAACTTGTTCCCTCCAGGATGCATGGCACAAAGTGCCCCATAAGCTTCCTTCAATATTGTCTGCCTTAAATCAGAGTCCTTCGGAACACAAATTCTTCCTTGGAAGCACAGAACTCCATCGCCATTTAACCCAAACTCAGAAGTTTCCCCTTCCTTAACCTGTCGAAAACGAGTGACCAAAAACTCATCGTTCAACTACTTTTCCTTAATCTGATCCACCCAGGTTGGCCTCACTTGCAATTCCGCCAACAGACTTCCATCATCATACAGACTCAGACGAGCAAACATTGCTCTCATACAGTTCTACGACTTAGAGTGTCGGCTACCACATTAGCCTTTCCTGGGTGATACTCGATCGAATAGTCATAATCCTTAAGCAACTCAATCCATCTTCTTTGCCTAAGGTTCAGCTCCTTTTGAGTCAACAAATACTTAAGACTCTTATGGTCTGTGAATATAATACACCTTTCTCCGTACAAGTAATGTCTCTAAATCTTAAGTGCAAATATCACTGCCGCCAACTCCAAATCATGAGTAGGATAGTTCCCCGCGTGAGGCTTAAGCTGTCGTGATGCATATGCAACCACCTTACCCTCTTGCATTAACACGCAGCCCAAACCTACATGTGATACGCCATCGCATACAAGAAAATCCTTCCAGACTCCAGTTGAATTAACACAGGTGCTTCAGTTAGAACTTTCTTCAACTTGTCAAAAGCTTCCTGCTGCTTCTTAGTCCACACAAACGATACTCCTTTCTTCATGAGTTTTGTTAGAGGTGCTGCCATCACAGAGAAACCTTCCACAAACCTTCTGTAGTATCCTGCCAATCCTAGGAAACTCTATATTTTCGACACTGACCTAGGCGGCTTCCACTCCAAAATTGCTTCAATTTTCTGAGGGTCCACCCTAATCCCCCCTGTAGAGACCACATGACCTAAGAAGGTTACCTCCCTCAAAAAAAATTCACACTTACTGAACTTCGCATAAAGTTCCTTCTCCCTTAACACTTGCAGCACTATACAGAGATGTTCATCACGCTTCGCTTCTGTTTCAGAATAAACCAAGATATCATCAATAAAGACTATTACGAATTGATCCAAAAATGGTTGGAACACACAATTCATCAGATCCATAAATGCTGCAGGAGCGTTCGTCAATCCAAATGGCATAACCAGAAACTCGTAATGACCGTACCGAGTCCTAAATGTCGTCTTATGGATATCTGTCTCCTTAACCCTTAACTGATGATATCCAGATCGAAGGTCAATCTTGGAAAATACAGAAGCTTCTCTAAGCTGGTCGAACAGATCGTCAATCCTTGGCAGTGGATACTTATTCTTAATCGTCAGTTTGTTCAACTGGCGATAATCAATGCACATCCGCATCGTACCATCCTTCTTTTTCACGAATAGCACCGGTGCTCCCCATGGAGACACGCTTAGCCTAATGAAGCCTCTATCCATCAACTCTTGAATTTGTGCCTTTAACTCCACTAACTCCTTCGGTGCCATCCTATACGGTGCGATGGACACTGCGCCGTTCCAGGCAACAAGTTGATTCCAAACTCAACTTCTCGGTTCGGAGGCAATCCCGGAAGCTCATCCGAAAAAACATCTTGGAACTCCTTTACGGTCTTAACATTATACACTGTCAGACCCTCATCTTCTGATTGACTTACAAATGCCAAATAGGCTTTACAACCTTTCCGAATCCACTTTTCGGCTCTTAATACTGACACCACATTGGACAAATAATCCCTTCGCTCACCTATAACCATAACCTCCTCATCCTCTGTGGTCCTTAACATCATTCGTTTGCACAATCCAAATTCACATTTTGCTTAACAAGCAAGTCCATTCCCAGAATGACATCAAACTCTCCGAATGCTAACTCCATCAGATCTCCGGGGAAAATCCTACCTTGAGTTTCTAAGGGTACATCCCTATATAGTTTGTCTACCCTAACCGAGTGACCCAAAGGCCTTAGCATAGATACCCTACTCACAATCTCCTCAGATTGTACACCCAATGACCCAGATACGACACATGCAACATAAGAATGAGTAGATCCAATATCCACCAAAGCAGTATACGGTATGCTAGAAACCAAAAACGTACCAGTTATGACGTCAAGTGCGTCGCCCTCCTCTCGACGATGAGCTGTATACACCAATGCTGGTTGTCGAGCTTCAGCATTTTTGGCACCCCTACCAGGTGCCCCTCGACCCCGACCGTTTCCATTTCCCCCTACCTTGCCCACGTCCTCTCGGTGGTTGTGGTCCACCTCTCATGGGTTGAGCAACCCTCTGTACAACAACTTGTGCCTGATCAGCTCTCTGAGGATAGTCCTTAACTCTATGCTCCATAGATTCGCATCAGAAACAAGCACCGGAACGTTTCCTACACTCGCCCAAATGTACCTTACCACAGTCTCCACAGATTGGTGGTCTAACAACATTCATCGGCACCGCTCGAACTTGTTCGTCCACTCTTGCTCTCTTAACATTTCTATTAGCACCACCCAAGGGTCCTGAATCCCTCCAAAAATGGTTTCGATCCTTCTCCTGATTCTGCTTTTCAGCTCGCTTAACCTCTTCAGCTATCTTTGCCTTCTCCACCAAGACCGCAAAGTCCCGCTCCCTCTGCGGAGTAATCAACACCCTAAGGTCATCCCTAAGACCATCCTCGAAGTGCACACTTCGCTCATATTCCGTAGCGACTATGCCCACGGCATACCGGCTCAGCCTCAGAAACTCAGCCTCATACTCAGCAACTATTTTACCTCCTTGTACCAGATTCAAGAATTCCTTTCTGCGAGCGTCCACATAACTCGCCCCAACATACTTCCCTTTA
This sequence comes from Gossypium arboreum, assembly GCF_025698485.1. Taxonomy (NCBI): domain Eukaryota; kingdom Viridiplantae; phylum Streptophyta; class Magnoliopsida; order Malvales; family Malvaceae; genus Gossypium; species Gossypium arboreum. The sequence continues at coordinate 77,273,600 of NC_069077.1, read as the reverse complement.
AAGGTCGTCTTAAACAGTTCCCAAGTTACCCTATTAGCTGGGGTCCCTTCTCTCACAATGAGCCACCACTGATAGGCCTCGTCCCGTAGCAACAATACAGCTCCCTTCAACTTCTGCTCCACAGAGCAGTCCAAGTCATCCATAATCCGTTCTGTGGCCTCCAACCAATATTCTGCCACATTCGGGGCTACACCAGACACGCCCTTAAAGATCTCCGCACTGTTAGCCCGAAGTCGTTTAGAAATAGATCCCTGAATTCCGTTGTTCGTACTTTCCCCGGCATCCCTTTCCAGAACACGAATATTACCTGTGAGAAGGTATCATCCCCGGCACCGCGGTCATGACACTCCACCTCTGTTGCCGGTGGTACCAGTGCATCCGCCGCCGGCATATGTCCCGAAGACAAAGATCTCACTCGAGCACTTCCTCGGCCCCGTCCATGGCCTCTTCCATGAGCGGCTCTTGTACTCATATTGTATTACCTGATTACGAATTTTATGATTTAATACAATATTCCAGTGTTTGTTACAACTGTTTTATGAATTAAGCAGTAATTCAAAGTTTGTTTTCGTAGAATCGAAGTCTAGCTACAGTTTCAGTCTCTTATCAAATTTCCCTATTGTTTCAGTATCATCCTAACTAGAGTATCCTAGTAGAGTTTCAGTACAGACAGATAATTCAGGAAAATATTTAGAAAAGTTCAAAGTAATACTTATAGGCTTGGGCCAGAGATTCAGAATGCCACCTTCTAAAGATCTAAATTTTGAAAACCGAGTTTCTTTTTTTTTAAAAAACTTTATAAAATTTTTGTTTTCGAAAATCTTTGTTTTTGTAAACCCATTTCACAGCCGAGTTGCTGCAACTTGGCTTTGATACCACTAAATGTAACACCCCGAACCCGGCCCGGACGTTATGGCTACATCCGACATGCCGCATTGAAGCGTTCAAAACATTTTAGTATTGTTGATCTAGAAGAACTTACTTAGTGTTTTAAAAGATAATTTCATTGTAGGTTAAAGTGAATGGAAGCTGTGCACCAGGTAGGAAACCAAGAAAGAGGAGGTGAGTCCATCGGACTGCTTAAGTACCAAGCTCCCTTTGGATCCAATCCTAGACATGCACACCGCCCTTGCCACACCCTAACATCATGTATATTTCCAGGAAACCAATTTGATTAAGTCCTTATTAGGAAAAGTGATTAATTTTGGAAAAAGTTCTCATTGCGGAAACTTTGCTCGTTGTCATGTTATTTTGAAATCAATTACAATTTTTGAAAACACGCCCTACAGCTATCCAAGTCCAACAGTTAAATATAAGTAATACCTACCTTAATAAAAACATATTAAAACTATCAAAAAATAATAATGAAGCAGCCTTATTACATTTTAAAAAAAAACCCAAAACCTTAAACATAAATAAAAGGATGTCTAGTTCACCAAAAGAGAACGTGTGGCCACTCCAAATCCCTCACCGCTCCAAGCCCACTATGGTTGGGGATTACCTACGTGGATAAAAATAAAAGGGTGAGTTTGGGGAAACTCAGTGTGTAAATTAACCCAACCATAGCCTATATCGGTTCAAACCACAGTAAACAGAATAAGTTGGCCTTAGCCTAGAGCAGAATTCAAAATAAAGCCCATAGGCCCATAACAGAACAGAACAGATATTACATGTTTATGCCAAACCCAACCCATATCCAACCACATGCACCCCTATACCAACCTTTCACCATGTGGGGAGACTACTCGACCCACCCAACCGCTACACGCCCTAGAAATATGCAAAGATGGTCGCTGAATAGATAATGTGACAGAGCCACCAGATCTGAGATAATCGTGGCAAAGCCACCAGAACAGATATATGTGGCAGAGCCACCAGATCAGATAATTCTGGCGTAGCCACCAGGACGCTTCCTCCATAATATAACCCATGTCCCCATGCAATAGATATACAATCATGCCATACATCATACAGAATCAGATCGTCATGCTTTTCAGTCAAAAGTAACCCTAGGGGTATAATGGTATTTTTGCACCTAAGGGTACATCAGTAATTTCCATACATAGGGGTATTCAGGTAATTTCACTATTCTTAAGGTTTTCATGCATAGCATAGCCGTTTAAATACAACCAGAAATAGTTACCGCATTTTCTTATCGAATTGGGCCCGTTGGCCTACTATCCTGATTTTGGCCCATTAAGCCCCAAAAATATCGAAATGCACAGAATCGTGCATTCTGCAATCTTATCACTTTAATTTACCATATACATCAAACTTATAATCTCACGAGCATTTGCACACTCGCAAGTTCTCAAAATACCGGCTTTTCGGCATTTCGGCTTTTCGACTTTTGTCGATCTAGTCTATAAGAGGGTGTCAGTTACACACCTGTTTGTGACGATATGCTGACAAGATCCACACACGAACTGACTACAATTGGATTACTAACACGTTAATCTAACTATCGAAAACAAACTATGTATTAACCCCTTACCACATTCGGCCAAAAGCACCTTAGGCACTAGCGATCCTACCTTTGCCAAAGCTAGCGATTATGTCTAGATCCAGTAGTTCCACTTGTCCAAGCCTTCGATCAGCAGCCTCTAGATCCCACTATTATCAAAATAAAATAGTTATAACAACCCTTAGAGCTACAAGCCCAAATCGACAGCCTCCCTAACCTTTAGGGGTTTCGACTTTTCTAAAACCCGAAATAAAGATTAAGCTCAACAACTTACCACTGGTTCCTTCGGTCAATGATTCCAATTAACTCCTACTTCATTCTGATGCAGATCTAACCCTTCAAATGATAAAATTCGAGCCTTTACTGATCCTAAAATTCAGCTATGCCCCTATGGCTATGCGTTTTCGGCTTTTTGTAACAGTGAAGAAAAGATGAGGGTTTCGTAGTGGCTTTGTCGACAGAGGTTTAGGGTTCAAAAAAAGAATGAATTGATCAAAAAGGATGAAGAAGATCAGTAGGTTTTTGCTAGGAGAATTTGGCACAAACAATATGAACTTTCGAGATTTCGGCTTTTGTGATATTCGGCTGTAAGGCTTAAAAATAATAGTGAGAAAGTGGTGTAGAGTAGAGTGGTAGAAGAATTTGGCTATGGAGAAAAGAAGAGGAGAAGGTAGATGGAGAGAAAAAGAAAAGAAAGGAGGAGGAGGAAGGATGGTCAGAAAAACGACACAACTTACCCCAAATGCCGAATTTATACTTGGCATTTAACCTAGCCGAAATTTGCCCTCTAAAGAGAACCCTTGGCCGGCCAACTCTTGCTCCTTAATAGTCCACCATTCAGCCAATACTGCTCTCCCTAATCAGCTCCTAAATCCTCTCCCTTATCCCCTCCTTACTCAATCCCCTAAGCAACTCAAACTCCTCCTAACAGTCTTTTACTTAAGTTCCATTACTTACCCTTTCTAAACATAAAAATAATCCTCTTAATATGCTCCCATTGTGACTTGAACCTTGGTTCTCCCTAGCATCCACACGCCACTTTTATAGCCTTCCCAGTGGCATCACATGCCACTCTATCACCTGCTTCCTTGTGTTTTATTTTACCCAATTAATACTTAAAAGCCCAGTTAACCAGAACCCCTTTTTCTTATGGAACTAAAATTAACTAAAGTTACCGATTTTCAACTTAAGCTTGGGCCTTCTAGAGGCCCACTAACATAATTAAACCTATGCCAAGTAGACAGATCACAGAAATTTAAAATTTGCCAACATACACAAAATTCTCAAAAATTGGGGCGTTACATGTGAGGTTAATTTGAAATTGGGGTATGTTTTAGTTGGCCAAAAGAAATGGTAAATGATGTTAAGATTTGGTAGATTTTGTTTGGGTTTGGATGATAAATATAAGGAAATGTTTTGTTATGAATATACCTTGTGTTTAGCTTGAATTGGTAAGTTTAATGAGTAGAGAAATGGTTGATGTTGTTATGTTATAAATGATGAATGCAATAGCATAAAGATTGGCTAAATTGGATTGTTCATATATGGTTGTTTTCAATACTTGTAGGTTGATCTAAAATGGGGTGGCAAATTGGTTTAAACCAAGCCTGTATTGTGCCACATGGCCATGGCACACGAGCATGTCTGTAGGCCGTGTTTTTAACTCAGTAGCTAGCTAAGAACCACATGGCCATAGCCCACGGGTATGTCTATTGGCGGTGGGGAGAAATAAGTATATAAACTCTGTTTTGGCACGGCTGGGTTTCATGGGTGTGCCTGGTGCCCCTGTGAGGCACACGGCTTGGTTCCACGGGTGTGTGACCTCAACAGAATGGAAACGTTTTCTAAGTTCTGAAATATGTGAATGTATTCAGTTTAGTCCTGACCTCTTCTGAATGTATGTTTATGGTCTCATTAACCTAAGAAAGGTACTTTATGTTTATGTTCGACTATGATGCTATGATGTTTGTGAAATGGAATCGAAAATTTTCGATAAGTTCGGTAATGGTTCTTAATCCTAGCTGGAGACTAATACGGTTTAGGAGTGTTACATTTAGTTAGTATTAGAGCTATGGTTTAGTCAGTTCTAGGACTACCATAGCGTATGTGAGTCTAGCTATACATGCCATATACTTGAAATTGCGATAGAGTGATGAATCCTGACATTGAAATGTGCTTTTGTATAGCTATGGATCTCGATAGAGCTGTAGCTGATGATGTAGAAAGCAATGCACATGCTTCTGCACAAGGGATGGTGCCAGCTAATTCTCGACCGGCTACTAGTAGCTGAGATGGTGAGGCTAAGCAAGCTTTCTATCAGAAGATGAACGATTGATCCACTCAGTACATTAGAACCAATCTGGCTGTACAACAACCTCCACCCCCAGTTGATCTTCCTCAAACTTCTGTTGTGCCACGAGTAAGTCAAATACAGTTGAGTAGACCACCAGTTGACAAGATTAGAAACTATGGAGCTAAAGAATTCTGAGCTTCAACAAGTAATGATACAGAAAAAGCTGAGTTCTGGTTAGAGAACACTAAGAGTGTTTGATGAGTTATCTTTAACTCCAGAAGAATGTATAAAATGTGTCGTTTCACTGTTGAGAGACACGGCGTATCATTGGTGGAAAACTTTGACATATGTGGTTCTGAGTGAGCGAGTTACGTGGGATTTCTTCCAAGCTGAATTTCGAAAGAAATATATCAGCCAAAGATTCATTGATCAGAAACGTGAAGAGTTTCTTGAGCTTAAACAAGGCCGTATGTCTGTCACAGAATACGAGCAAGAATTTGTAAGATTGAGTCTATATACCCGTAAATGTATATCTTCAGAAGCAATAATGTGCAAGAGATTTGAAGACGGTTTGAATAAGGTTATTCGTCTGCTAGTTGGTATTCTAGAAATTAAAGAATTCGTGGTGCTTGTTGAACGAGCATGTAAAGCGGAAGATATTGGGAAAGAGAAAACAAAGGTTGATTTTGAAGCTAGAGAGTACGAAAGAGATCATCGGGTAAATAATTTTAGTCTAGTTCCAAAAAGTTTAGAGATGATTACAGTCGTTTAAAGGCTAGTGCGGGATGTCTGAACAGAGATCGTGTTAGATCGCAATCGAATTACAAATCTTCAGCCACGTTTGTTGCTAGTGTTGATAATGCAAAGAATGAAAGGCCTAACTTTGATCAATGTGGAAGATGACACTTTGGTGAATGCTGGAGAAAGAGTAATAATCAAGCTTGTTATAGTTTTGGTTCAAGAAACCATTTTATTAAAGACTGCCCAGATTTAGATAAAAAAGATAATGTCCAGAATCTGAGACAGAGTGGTAATGTTTCTCGAGGTAGACCTCCCAGAAGTTCGAGAAATGTAAGTGGTAGTCAAAAAGGAATGAAAGATACAACTGTTAGATCTGAGGCTCGTCCACCTACTAGAGGGTATGCTATCCGAGCTCGAGAGGAAGCTTCATTGCCAGATGTGATTACGGATACATTTAATCTCTATGAAACTTTTGTGATTGCTTTGATAGATCCTGCATCAACATAACATTAATATATAAGCAATCATCAAAAATTCATCCCTTATGGTGGTCTACGAGACCTAAAACATACTTTTAAGGACAATCAGGACTAAACCGAACACATTCATAAATTTTAGAAGTTAGAAAATTTTCAATTTTGTTGAGGTCACATGCCCATGTGACCAGGCCGTGTGCCTCACGTGGGCATCAGACACTCCCATGTGAACCATGTAATATTCCAGTTTTGACCCTACTCAAAATAGTGGTTTTAGGACCACAAATCCGAGTTAGAAAAATTAACTGTTTGTGTGTTAAATTTGCAAAAATGACCAAATCGCATAAAAGGTAAAAGCTGTGTGCCAGATGTTAAAAGTGCTTAATTCACTTAGCTTTATAATTGTGAGGTCCTTATGCAGTTATTTGACCAAAGTTATGATTAAATGACAAAAGTGGACATGAGTGGATGGTATATTAATGTTTTTATGCAAGGGTAAATTGGGAAAATGCTTATTAAAGTAATTAAAATAAAACAAAACATGAAAAATAAGACCATTATGTTGTTCATCCATCGAAAATACAAAGAAAAAGAAAAGAGAAAGCTCACTTAGGCTTCAACACTTTGAATTGGTGAATTAGCTATGTGTTTTGCTCGGTTTTTGTTAATTTCTATGTTTTTGTGATCGTTGCTTAGTGTACTACAAAGCCCATGTCTCAATTTCAATTTTTGGTGACAATTTTGAAATGTGCCATTGATGAAACTATGAGTTTTATGATGTTAATAGATGAATTATGGAAGGTTGAAGTTGGATTTAAATGTTTTGTCTTTGAAATTTTGGTGAAATTGAGTATTTTGGGCTAAATCGTAAAAATGTTATTTTGAAGGACTAAAATGTGAAGTAAATGAAATGCATGGACTTGTTTGAGAGTTAGAAAAATTCGGCTAAACTTGTGATTTTGTGAAATAGGGACTAAAGTGTCGAAATGTGAAAATATAAGGGCTAGTTTACCAATTGCCCTAAATATGTGTTTATGGATTAAATTAAATTAATTGGTGAATAAAAGGGTTAATTTTGAAAACATATAGATCAAGAAAGAAGGAGTTCGGACTTAGATCGAGGAAAGTCGAAGGTTATCGAGTAGATAGTTCGAGTCGACAAATTCCGAGTACGAGGTAAGTTCGTACTTAAAATGTGATGTTAAGTAAGCTTTGATGCATTTTATTATATATGGGTTGTATATAATTGACTTGGATAATATGATGATGAATCTGAAGTTTTGGCACTAAGTGTGCGTGTGACAGCCCTAAATTGACCCTAGTCGGAAAGTGGTTTCGAGACCACTAAACCGAGTCATAAAAAAATAATTAACTGTCATAGTTGATGCTCATTATATGTACATATGCATGTGTGAAAATTTCATGTTTGGATTTTGTTAATTGTAAGTGAATTTTATCAAATAGGACTTATGTGAGAAAATTTAGAAATGTGCTAGGCAAATGTAGGGTGGCCTATAAGTGCATGTTGTGAAAATGGTGGGTTTGCATGTCAATTTACCCAAATTTAAGCATGATGGCCGGCCATGCTATGGGTGGAAAAATGTTGCAAACATGTTGGGTTAGTGGTTATGTTAGAAAGAATAAAATAATGAAAAAAAACAGAAAGGAAAATATGATGAAAACAAAGGAAAAAAAAAGTGTCCATCCTTTCACATTTTCTTTGCTTGGCCGAATGTTCTAAGAAGAAGGGGGGGAAGAGCTTGAGAAAATTAGCCATGGGAGTTTGCTAGACTAAGGTATGTTTGATGTTGTCCATGAGATTCATGCATGTTTTAGTTGTTAGTTTGAGTTCTACTTAGCCCATGGTTTAAATCTTTGCTATGAGATGGAGATGATATTCGCCATGGGTGTTGTCTTCTTGTTTGATGTTTGATGTTTGATGTTGTGGTGATGAGGCATGAAGATGAGTTAAGTTTCGCTAAGGTAGGTTTGTGTTGATGTCATTTGCATGCTAAGTGTGAAGCTTTGTAATGATGCACGTGTATGGTGCTCTTGATGTTGTGAATGGAAGTAGAGGAAAGGTAAAAGAAAATTTAGGTAGAAATGTGGATTTATAGGATGTTACAAGAATATGTAAAGCCATGCTAGGTTAGGAAAAATTCGGTCAAGTGTTCATGAGATGAAATTTTGTGTTAGGTGAATTAAAGATGATAGTATAGTTGATATCATATATATATATATATGTATGCATATTCGCTATCAATTAAGAGCATAGGTGATGATGAGTCTAAGCTTTGTACATTCGGCCATATGCATATATGCATGTGTGATTGGATTATTGATAGTAGGGCGATAGCATATGGCTATTAGCCGAATAGATAAAAGCACGAGGCAGCAAGATAAAAATTTTACCATGCCGTTCCGTATGTCATAAAATCATTAAAATGTGAATACCAATATATGTACCAAAGGGGTTGAATGAGTTAATTTATTTGTTTAAGCACAAGATCCTAAAGGAGAGGCGTCCAACAAGGGGAAATCGAAGGTCATCGAGTAGCCGACTTGGAATTAATTCACCCAACACAAGTAAGTCACTAAGCGTATATTTTGTATCGATTTAAATAGACATGATGTCTATGTAATTATGCCGAATGGAATGATAAATTTATATACATGTATGTATGTGGTGATGAAAGTATTGAATGAAAAGAAAAGAGGTGAGATGTATTGAGTTGTGGATTTCGGCACTAAGTGTTCGGGTATAAACATTTATGATCATGAGATTGCACTAAGTGTGCGGGTTTTAAATTTGTACAGCACTAAGTGTGTGAGTTTGATTATATAGCACTAGGTGTGCGAGTTGATTTTATAGCACTAAGTGTGCGGACTCACTATATGTTTTTGAATCACTATTGACACTGAGTGTGAGTTGATCACGGACAGCGGATCGGGTAAGTACCTTGAGTTCATGGCTAATAGGCGCTATGTTTATATTCTGAGTTGAGCTTGGTAAGTTTTGAACCTATGTGACAATTTTAATTGAAGTCACGTACATGAGAATTATCGTGGAATAAGTGAAAGGCCATTTAGTTGTGTGATTGTAACGAAAACAAAAATGATGTATAAAAACGCTTCAAATATCCTATTGATTAGTATATGGAATGTGAATGTGTAACTTGGTGTGAGATTGAACCGAAAGGTCTAAGGAACTATGGTATAGTTCGGTTTGGATGAAGTAATTAGCATCGTTCCATTTTGTTTCGTCTTATGATAATGTTATTAATGGATGGTAGTGCATTGCTTATGACTTCTTGAGTTATGTACTCATTTGGTGCTTATTGTTGCTTATTTAGGTTCTTGATCCATTTTATGTGTTTCGGACTGTCGTCAAGTCATCACACCGCTAGCAACTTTTGGTATTTTCTTCTTAGATGGTCTAAGAGAACATTTCGCATGTATAGGCTATTATGTTTTGTTTGAACTTGGTATGTAAAACTTTGGATGGCCATGCGAAAATGGCTTATATATCGTTTTGAGCATAATGTTATAGTCATCTTGAATGTATATGTTCATTAAGAAGCATGGAAATGTTGGTAACGGTTAGCCATGGGAATGGTCATTCATGATCACTTTTGGTATATGTATGACAAACTCTAGTTGATCCATGGAGGATCATGAAATAGGTAAAGTTGCCTTAAAAATAGATGCTGACAGCGGCAGTGATGTAGATTTGAAAAATCACTAAAAATAGTAGGAATGGAATTAAATAGTGAATAAATTATGTGAATGAACCTTGATGAATCTATTTCATAGGAAAGCAAATAAAATGATCATGTGAACAGTATGTTAAGAGAAATTTAAGTTTTTGTGAGACAGGGCCAGAACGGTTTCTGGATCCCCTGTTCCGACTTTGGAAATTTATTTTAAATTAACCAAAGGTAATTAGAAGTCATTCGATATATGCATAGATTCCTTTTTGAGTCTAGTTTCTATAGAAACAAACGGCACCAGTATTGAAGCCCTGTACAGGGAGATATCCAAGTCGTAATGCGCAAAGGTCAGGGTAGTCGAGCCCTGAAACAGGGGAGATTTTAACTAATAAACTGTGCTAATTGGCCAGACCAAAAATTCTAGAAAAAAAATTTTAGATGCAAATATGAGTCTAGTTTCAGGGAAAAATCACGAAACTGATTTTCGAGTTGTGGAACGCAAGATATGATTTTTAGGGTGGCAGTGACGCAGCTTGCCAGCCTGCCTAGAAAATTTTAAATGGACTGTGAGATTAATTAAGTTAAGTCTATATGCACCGTGTGTTCGACTCCGGCAACGGTCTCGGGCACGGGGTGTTACAATTTAATTGGTATCAGAGCTATGGTTTAGTCGGTTCTAGGACTACCATAGCACATATGAGTCTAGCTATACATGCCGTAATGTTAATGTTTAAATGTGTGATGACTTCTGACGGTTAAAATTATTGTTTTGATTAGTAAATGGATCCCGGTGTAGAGAGAACCTTGGTGGATTACGTTGAAAGTGTAGCGGCTGCTCCTGCACAAGGGACGCCACCTGTTGAACCTCAGTCATCTGCGAATAATCAAGGTGAGGGGGCTAAACAAGCCTTCTTTACCATGATGAACGAGTGGGTCGCGCAATATGCCCGAACCAATCCGGCTGTCCAACACTTCCGAATTTGAATAATCCACCCCAAGAGCCCGTAATGCCATGCCATCGATCCTGTGAGGCTGAGTAAGCCACCTGTAGACTTGATTAGGAAGCGCGGGGCTGAGGAGTTCAAGGCCATAGTTACTGATGATGCCGAAAAGGCCGAGTTCTAGCTTGATAACACTATTCGGGTGTTTGATGAACTGTCATGCACACCCGATGAATGTCTAAAGTGTGCTATATCCTTGTTGCGAGACTCAGCTTACTATTGGTGGAGGACTTTGATTTCCATAGTCCCAAACGAACGAGTTACTTGGGATTTCTTTCAAACAGAATTTCGAAAGAAATATAGTAGTCAACGGTTCATCGATCAAAAGCGTAAGGAATTCTTGGAACTCAAGCAAGGCCGTATGGTAATATCTGAATACGAACATGAGTTCGTAAGACTTAGTCGGTATGCTCGGGAGTGTGTGGCTGATGAGGTTGCTATGTGCAAGAGATTTGAAGAAGGATTGAATGAAGATTTAAAGCTACTAGTAGGTATTTTGGAGATAAAAGAATTCGTAACACTAGTTGAACGAGCCTGCAAGGCGGAAGAACTTGGAAAGGAGAAGAAGAAGGTTGAATTTGAAGCTAGAGACTATCGTAAAAGATCGATGTGTAAAGCTCCGTTCTCTGTAAAGAAGTTCGTGGAGCACACTAATAAATCAAGACGATGCGGGAATTTCCATTAGAGCACGACCATCGACGGACTCCGAGCTACTTGGTAGCTAGTGTGGGCAATAATCGCCAAGAGAAACCTGAATGCCCACAATGTGGAAGGCGACACATAGGTGAATGTTGGGGTAAGTCTACTAACAGGGCTCATTACGGATGCGGTTCAAGGACCACTTCATTAGAGATTGCATGGAGCTTGATGAGAAGAATAGGATGCAAGGTGCAAGACCTAGTGGAATGACAACTAGAGGTAGACCACCAAGAATTTCGGGAGGTAGGGGTGGTAGTCGAGAGAGGGCCACCGTCACTACTGTTCGATCCGAGACCAGACTCTGCTAGGGCATATGCCATCCGTGCACGAGAGGAAGCATCCTCCCCGATGTTATCACGGTACTTTCACTCTTTTTGATACTAATGTAATTGCATTAATCGACCACAGCTCTACTCATTCTTATGTATGTGAGACTTTAGCATCCAAGAAGACGCTACCTAATGAGTCTCTCGAGTTCGTAATTCGGTGTCAAATCCTTGGGTCGTTACGTGCTTGTCGACAAAGTGTGCAAGAAATGTCCCTAGTAATTCGAGGGTCCCGCTTTCCGGACCGATGCTTTTGCCGCTTGATGAATTTGATGTTATTCTTGGTTTGGATTGGTTGACCGTGCATGATGCGGTTGTGAATTGCAAAAGCAAGACTATTGATTTGAGGTGCGCAAATAACGAGATAATCCGAGTTGAGTCTACGGACTTAAAGGGTTGCCGGTTGTAATATCAACAATGTTGGCCCGAAATATGTAAGAAAGGGTGCGAAGCATACCTTGCGTATGTACTTGATGACAAGGAATTGGAAAAGAAACCGAATCTGTGCGGTGGTTTGTGAATACCGGATGTTTTTCTGAAGAATTACGGGTTTACCAATTCGGGAAGTAGAGTTTGGTATTGAGCTTGTACAGGACTACGCCAATTTCGATAGCTCGTGATCGTATGGCACCAACCGAGTTGAAGGAGTTGAAAGCTCGGTTGCAAGAGTTGACGGATAGAGGTTTCGCTCGACCAAGTTTCTCACCTTGGGGTGCACCAGTATTGTTTGTGAAAAAGAAGGACGGAACCATGAGGTTGTGCATTGACTATCGTCAGCTGAATAAAGTGACGATAAAGAATAAATATCCATTACCGCGTATTGATGATTTGTTTGATCAACTAAAGGGAGCCTCAGTGTTTTCAAAGGTAGATTTGAGGTCGGGTTATTATCGATTCATGGATTCGAGATGCGGATGTACCCAAAAGCGCTTTGAACGAGGTACGGTCACTACTGAGTTCTTAGTGATGCCGTTTGGGCTCACTAATGTCTCGCGGTATTTATGGATTTAATGAATCGGATCTTGACGATTTGGACCGGTTCGTAGTTGTGTTTATTGATGACATCTTGGTCTATTCAAGAGATGAGACCAAACACGCTAAGCACCGAGGTTAGTGTTGCAAATTTTACGGATAAGTAGTTATATGCTAAGTTCGAAGAAGTGTGAGTTCGGTTAAGAGAGGTTAGCTTCTTGGGTCATGTGGTATCCGCGACGGTATTCGAATGGACCCGAGCAAAATTTCAGCCATACTTAACTGGAAGCCTCAGAAATATTATCGAGGTTCGAGCTTTTGGGACTTGCCGGCTACTACCGACAGTTCGTGAAAGGTTTCTCAATGATAGCCACACCAATGACGAAGCTACTTCAAAAAGATGTTAAGTTCGAATGGACGGAAAAATGTCAGAAAAGTTTTGATCAACTGAAAACCTATTTGACTGAAGCTCCAATTCTAGTGCAGCCCGAATCAGGCAAGGAATTTGTCATTTATAGTGACGCCTCCCTACTTGGGTTGGGTTGCGTATTGATGCAAGAAGGTCGAGTGGTGGCCTACGCGTCAAGACAATTAAAGCTACATGAGAAAAACTACCCGACCCATGACCTTGAATTAGCAGCCATAGTGTTCGCCTTGAAAATATGCCGACATTACTTGTTTGGAGAGAGGTGTCACATTTATTCGGACCACAAGAGTCTTAAATATTTAATGACTCAAAGAGATCTAAATCTGCGACAAAGACGTTGGCTTGAGTTGTTGAAAGACTATGAACTTGTCATTGATTATCACCCGGGGAGGGCTAACGTGGTGGTCGATGCTTTTAGTCGTAAAGCACTGTTTGCTTTGAGAGCAATGGATGCTCACCTATTCGTTTCGCCTGATGAGGTGCTAGTAGTTGAATTAAAGGCCAAACCATTATGGATTCATCAAATACTTGAATCCCAGAAAGTCGACGCTGAATTGGTCGCTAAACGAGCTGAATGTGCCTCGAATGAGGAATCGAAATTTCGGATTGACAACAATGATTTTTTGACATTCAAGGGTCGATTATGTGTTCCAAGAAATTCGGAACTTACTTCGATGATTTTGAACGAGGCTCATAGTGGCCGAATGTCTATCCACCCGGGTAGTACTAAAATGTACAACGATCTGAAACGTCAATTTTGGTGGCCGGGTATGAAACGAGACATTTCTAAATTTGTTTCAAGGTGTTTGATATGTCAACAAGTAAAAGCGGAACATCAAGTGCCATCGGGATTACTTCAGCCAATCATGATACCCGAATGGAAATGGGATCGAGTGACAATGGACTTTGTATCTGGGTTACCTTTGACTCAGAGTAAGAAAGACTCGATGCAGGTTATTGTTGATAGATTGACCAAGTCTGCTCATTTTATCCCTGTCCGTACGGATTTTTCGCTCGATAAATTGGCAGAATTATACATCTCCCAAATTGTTCGATTGCATGGGGTACCTATTTCTATATTGTCGGATAGAGACCCAAGATTTACATCGCGATTTTGGAGGAAGTTACAAGAAGCGTTGGGTACTAAGATGCATTTTAGCACCGCATTTCATCCCCAGACTGACGGCCAATCTGAACGAATAATTCAGATACTCGAGGATATGTTGAGATGTTGCGTCTTAGAGTTTTGTGGTTCATGGGAAAGATATTTGCCTTTGATTGAATTCGCTTACAACAATAGTTTTCAATCAAGCATTAAGATGGCACCTTACGAGGATTTATACGGTCGTAAATGGCGTACCCCATTATTTTGGACTGAACTTAGCGAAAGCAAAATCTTTGGGGTTGATTTGATTAAGGATGCTGAGCAGAAAGTTCGAGTAATTCGTGAAAGTTTGAAAGCTGCTTCGGATCGCCAGAAGTCTTACGCGGATTTAAAACGAAGAGATATTGAGTATCAGGTGGGAGACAAAGTGTTTCTTAAGGTATCGCCTTGGAAAAAGATACTCAGATTCGGCCGTAAGGGCAAATTGAGTCCGAGATTCATTGGGCCATATGAGATCTCCGAACGAGTTGGCCCAGTAGCATATAGGTTGCTTTTACCCCCTGAACTCGAAAGGATCCACAACGTTTTTCATGTTTCGATGCTTCGACATTACCGATCCGATCCTTCGCATGTAATAAACCCCTCCGAAATTGAAATTCAAGCCGATATGAGTTATGAAGAAGAACCAATCCGTATTCTAGCTCGTGAAGTGAAAGAGTTGCGAAACAAAAGGGTTCCGTTAGTGAAAGTGTTATGGCTCAAACACGGAATGGAAGAAGCTACTTGGGAACCTGAGAACTCTATGAAAGAACGATACCCAAACCAATTTACCGGTAAGATTTTCGGGGACGGAAATTTCTTAAGTGGGGGAGAGTTGTGACAGCCCTAAATTGACCCTAGTCGGAAAGTGGTTTCGGCACCACTAAACCGAGTCATAAAAAAATAATTAACTGTCATAGTTGATGCTCATTATATGTACATATGCATGTGTGAAAATTTCATGTTTGGATTTTGTTAATTGTAAGTGAATTTTATCAAATAGGACTTATGTGAGAAAATTTAGAAATGTGCTAGGCAAATGTAGGGTGGCCTATAAGTGCATGTTGTGAAAATAGTGGGTTTGCATGTCAATTTACCCAAATTTAAGCATGATGGCCAGCCATGCTATGGGTGGAAACATGTTGCAAACATGTTGGGTTAGTGGTTATGTTAGAAAGAATAAAATAATGAAAAAAAAGAAAGGAAAATATGATGAAAACAAAGGAAAAAAAAAAGTGTCCATCCTTTCACATTTTCTTTGCTTGGCGAATGTTCTAAGAAGAAGGGGGAAGAGCTTGAGAAAATCAGCCATGGGAGTTTGCTAGACTAAGGTATGTTTGATGTTGTCCATGAGATTCATGCATGTTTTAGTTGTTAGTTTGAGTTCTACTTAGCCCATGGTTTAAATCTTTGCTATGAGATGGAGATGATATTCGGCCATGGGTGTTGTCTTCTTGTTTGATGTTTGATGTTTGATGTTTGATGTTGTGGTGATGAGGCATGAAGATGAGTTAAGTTTCGGCTAAGGTAGGTTTGTGTTGATGTCATTTGCATGCTAAGTGTGAAGCTTTGTAATGATGCACGTGTATGGTGCTCTTGATGTTGTGAATGGAAGTAGAGGAAAGGTAAAAGAAAATTTAGGTAGAAATGTGGATTTATAGGATGTTACAAGAATATGTAAAGCCATGCTAGGTTAGGAAAAATTCGGTCAAGTGTTCATGAGATGAAATTTTGTGTTAGGTGAATTAAAGATGATAGTATAGTTGATATCATATATATGTATATGTATGCATATTCGGCTATCAATTAAGAGCATAGGTGATGATGAGTCTAAGCTTTGTACATTCGGCCATATACATATATGCATGTGTGATTGGATTATTGATAGTAGGGCGATAGCATATGGCTATTAGAATAGATAAAAGCAAGAGGCAAACAAGATAAAAATTTTACCATGCCGTTCCGTATGTCATAAAATCATTAAAATGTGAATACCAATATATGTAGCAAAGGGGTTGAATGAGTTAATTTATTTGTTTAAGCTCAAGATCCTAAAGGAGAGGCGTCCAACAAGGGAAATCGAAGGTCATCGAGTAGCCGACTTGGAATTAATTCACCCAACACAAGTAAGTCACTAAGCGTATATTTTGTATCGATTTAAATAGACATGATGTCTATGTAATTATGCCGAATGGAATGATAAATTTATATACATGTATGTATGTGGTGATGAAAGTATTGAATGAAAAGAAAAGAGGTGAGATGTATTGAGTTGTGGATTTCGCACTAAGTGTGCGGGTATAAACATTTATGATCATGAGATTGCACTAAGTGTGCGGGTTTTAAATTTGTACAGCACTAAGTGTGCGAGTTTGATTATATAGCACTAGGTGTGCGAGTTGATTTTATAGCACTAAGTGTGCGGACTCACTATATGTTTTGAATCACTATTGACACTTGAGTGTGCGACACTATTAAGTTGATCACGGACAGCGGATCGGGTAAGTACCTTGAGTTCATGGCTAATAGGCGCTATGTTTATATTTGGAATTGAGCTTGGTAAGTTTTGAACCTATGTGACAATTTTAATTGAAGTCACGTACATGAGAATTATCGTGGAATAAGTGAAAGGCCATTTAGTTGTGTGATTGTAACGAAAACAAAATGATGTATAAACACGCTTCAAATATCCTATTGATTAGTATATGGAATGTGAATGTGTAACTTGGTGTGAGATTGAAACGAAAGGTCTAAGGAAATATGGTATAGTTCGGTTTGGATGAAGTAATTAGCATCGTTCCATTTTGTTTCCTTTTATGATAATGTTATTAATGGATGGTAGTGCATTGCTTATGACTTACTGAGTTATGTACTCATTTGGTGCTTATTGTTGCTTATTTAGGTTCTTGATCCATTTTGCGTGCTCGGGACCGTCGTCGAAGTCATCACACCGGCTAGCAACTTTTGGTATTTTCTTCTTAGATGGTCTAAGAGAACATTTCGGCATGTATAGGCTATTATGTTTTGTTTGAACTTGGTATGTAAAACTTTGGATGGCCATGCGAAAATGGCTTATATACGTTTTGAGCATAATGTTATAGTCATCTTGAATGTATATGTTCATTAAGAAGCTTGGAAATGTTGGTAACAGTTAGCCATGGGAATGGTCATTCATGATCACCTTTGGTATATGTATGACAAACTCTAGTTGATCCATGGAGGATCATGAAATAGGTAAAGTTGCCTTAAAATAGATGTTGACAATGCAGAGTGATGTAGATTTGGAAAATCCCTAAAAATAGTAGGAATGGAATTAAATAGCGAATAAATTATGTGAATGAACCTTGATGAATCTATTTTCATAGGAAAGAAAATGATCATGTGAACAGTATGTTAAGAGAAATTTAAGTTTTTGTGAGACAGGCGTAACAGTTTTGGATCCCTGTTCCAACTTTGGAAATTCATTGTAAATTAACCAGAGGTAATTAGAAGTCATGCCATATATGCATAGATTCCTTTTTGAGTCTAGTTTCTATAGAAACAAACGGTACCAAGATTGAAGCCTGCAGGAGATATCCAAGTCGTAATACTGAAAAGGTCAGGATAGTCGAGCCTCAAAGCAGGGAGACTTTAACTAATAAACTGTACTAATTGGCCCAACCAAAATTCTAGAAAAAATTGTAGATGTAAATATGAGTCTAATTTCAGGGAAAAATCACGAAACTGATTTTCCAGTTGTGGAACATAAGATATGATTTTTAGGGTGGCGGACGCGACTTGCCACCTGCTGAAAATTTTAAATGGACGTGAGATTAATTAAGTTAAGTCTATATGCACCGTGTGTTCGACTCAAACAGCGGTTTGAGACGCACGGGTGTTCTGATCGATTTGAACCACTTCGACTACTTGAGGCACTAAGTGTGCGATGCCGACTTAGTCTCGGTCATTTGAGATGGCACTAAGTGTGTAGAAATATTCTAGCTTCGGCTAACCTTGTAGCACTATGTGTGCGGATGTTTAAAAATACGAATAAGTTATTGAAAATTTTATAAAATTCAATAAGAGGTAAGTATGAAAGTGAATAAGTACGGGAAGATCCAGGTATGTATGATACTTAAGTAGTAGAGGATATTATGTGTGTGAATTTCATTGAGTTGATATGATATTAAAGATTGACATTGTACAAATACTTATTTGTTTCACATTGTTGATGATTTGACTACGAGCTTACTAAGATTTTGAAAGCTTACTTTGTATGTGTTTGCATTGTTTTATATATTTCATAGCTACTACAAGCTCGGGGATTGTCAAAGATCGTAGCCACACTATCGAACCTCATTTTGGTACCTTTGAAAATGTATATACTTGAAGTATGGCATGTATAGGCTAGTAGTTGTGGAAGTATGTTTTGTGATGTATATACTTAGCCATGTATAGGCTAGTAGTTGTGGAAGTCAGTAGCTAGCTAAGAACCACACAGCCATAGCCCACGGGCGTGTCTGTTGGCCGTGGGAAAAGTTAGCATATAAACTCTGTTTTCGCACGACTGGGTTTCATGGGTGTGACTGGTGCCCGTGTGAGGCACACGGCCTGGTTCCACGGGTGTGTGACCTTAACAGAATGGAAAAATTTTCTAAGTTCTGAAATTTGTGAATGTATTCAGTTTAGTCTCGACCTCTTCTGAATGTATGTTTATGGTCTCATTGACCTAAGAAAGGGACTTTATGTTTATGTTCTACTATGATGTTATAATGTTTGTGAAATGGATGCAAAACTTTTCGATAAGTTTGGTAATGCCTCTTAACCCTAGTCTGGAGACGGAAACGGGTTAGGGGTGTTACAAACCATCCGTGCCAAAACTCAGCATAGTTACTGACTTTCACCCACGGCCATCAGATACACCCTTATGCTATGGCCGTGTGATACTTAGCTAGCTACTGACTTGAGCCCACAGCTATATGACACGCCCATGTGTCTTAACCGTGTGATCTTAAGAGGTTACTGCTTTACATACACAGCCACAAGGCACGCCCGTGTTCCCTAACCGTGTGGCACAATGCAGGCTTGGTTTAAGCCAACTTGCCAGCCCTTTTTGGGTCATTCCTACAAGAAATATTAAACAACATTTATACTAAAATTTTAAGCCAATTCCATGTTCAACACATGCTTCATTATAACTAAATAATTACCATTCAATAACCTATTCAAATCCATACCAAAACAAACACATTAAAATTCTTATTACATCAACATGCCAAAATGGCCATTTCATAGTTCAATTATAGCACCTTCTAACTCATGATTAAACTTACTATTTCCTCAACTTGGTATATTTCAAAATGACCACCACATAGAAGACTATATAACCATTATAAGTATACACAATTTGGCATCACAACCCATTTACCAAAACTAAGCACAAAACATACCATTTGCTAGCCAACTCTCATGGCATAACATATATATACATATCAAAGCTTAAATACATAGACATTCTAGCCTATACATGCCATACTTAAAAATATTTACATTTTCAAAAGTACCAAAATTAGTTCGATAGTATTGTGATGATCCTTGATGGTCCCTGAGCTTGTGGTACCTTCGATATCTAAAATTATCAATAGTATATAAAGATTAAAACATCAATACATAAATGTATGTAAATTCTCAAATCATCTATCAAATCTATACCAATCCGATTCATGAGTTCATAACAATTCAATGAACTTCACCTAGATAATATCATCTACCACAAAGGAATAATACATACCTGGATCTTCCCATACTTATTCACTTCCAATCTCACCTTTTGCTTGAGTGATTCAAGACTTTCCATAAATTATTCATACTTTAACATACTTAGTGCTGTAAGGGTTAGCCGAAGCTAAAATAATTACGCACAATTAGTGCCATTTCAATTAGCCGAAGCTAAGTTGGTATTGCACACTTAGGGCCAAGCCTAATCAAATATCATTATGCTCAAATCAAAATCAAATATCTAGACAATTTATGCATTACCATCGCATTAAAACATAGCTTTAACATCATTTATCACGTACGAACTTACCTCGCACTCGAAATTGTCGATTTGAATTGTCTACTCGATAACCTTCGACTTTCCTCAATCTAAATCCGAATTCCTCACTTCTTGATCTATATGTTTTCAAAATTAACCCTTTTATTCACCAAATAATACAATTCAATCCATAAACACATATTTAGGGCATTTTACAAACTAGCCCTTACATTTTCACATTTCTACACTTTAGTCCCTATTTCATAAATTCACAAAATACACATAATTTGCATATACACAAGCATAGCTGAATTCTCCTAGTACTCATACTAGTCCACACATTTCATTTATTTCACATTTTAGTCCCTGAAAATAACAATTTTACAATTTAACCCAAATTGCTCAAATTCATCGAAAATCCAAAAATAAAACATTCAAAACCAGCATCAAGCTTTCTTAATTCAGCATATAACATCACAAAACTCATGAATCCATTCATGGAACTTTTCAAAATCATCAATAAAATCAGAAATTGAGACATGGGCTTGATAATATACTAAGCAACGATCACAAAAATATCAAAATCATCAAAAACCAAATAAAATACATACCTTAATTAAGCCTTGAACTAGACGAAACCCTAAAGCTTTTTTTCTTTTATTTTGTTCTTCAAATTTCGGCAATATAACATGATAATGGCCTATTTTCATGCTTTTTTATTTTATTAAACATTATATACCATTTACCAACTTTGCCCTTAATATTAACATATAAAAATCCACCTGCTAATGTCTATACTTGTCCATGCATTAGTACAATGGTCCAATTGCATCATAAGGACTCCATACTTAAAAAACCACATCAAATAGGCACTGTAACAACTAGCACACAGCTTTTACATTTTACACGATTAGGTCCTTTTTGCAAATTAAGCACACAAACAGTTAAATTTTCACACAAGACTTTCACACATGTCAATTCACATATAATAGGCATGAAAAATAATATTAAAATATTTTTCCAACTCAAATATGTGGTCCCGTAACCAATATTCCGACTAGGGTCAAAATCGAACTGTTACAATTCTCCCCCCTTAAGGATTTTCGTCCCCGAAAATCTTACCATTAACGTAATTGGATATTGCTGTCTCATAGAATCCTCAGGCTCCCACGTAGCCTCTTCAATGCCATACTGATGCCACAATACTTTTACTAATGGAATTTTCTTATTTCGTAACTCTTTAACCTCATGAGCTAAAATACGGATCAGTTTTTCTTTGTAAGTCATATCAGGCTGAAGTTCAATCTCAGACGATGAAATTACATGCAAAGGATCAGATCTGTATCGTTGAAGCACCGATACGTGAAATACATTATGAATCTTTTCTAGCTCTGGTGGCAACAACAATCCATATGCAACCGACACAATACGCTCGATAATTTCATACGGTCCAATGAACCTCGGACTCAATTTGGCTTTTCTACCAAATCGAAGCACTTTTTTCCATGAAGATACTTTCAAAAATACTTTGTCGCTAATCTCAAATTCACTGTCCTTTCTTTTCAAATATGCATATGATTTCTGACGATCAGAAACTGCTCTCAGACTATATCAGATCACTTTCACTTTTTCTTCGATTTCTTTTATCAAATCAACCCTGTTATTCTTATTTTCGCTTAGCTCAGTCAAATACAAAGGTGTACGACATTTGCGACCATATAAGGCTTCATATGGTGTCATTTTAATGCTCGACTGAAAACTGTTATTATAAGCGAATTCAATCAAAGGTTGATATTGTTCCCACGTACCTTTAAACTCAACAATACAACATCTTAACATGTCCTTGAGTATCTGAATAATCCGCTTGGGTTGACCATCCATTTACGGGTGAAAAGCAGTGCTGAAGCGCAATTTTATGCCCAAAGCCTCTTGCAACTTCTTCCAGAAATGAAAAGTGAATCGCAGATCTCTATCAGACACAATAGATATAGGCACACCATGCAATCTCACGATATCAGAAATATATAACTCGGCTAATTTATCGAGTGACTAATCAGATCAAATCGGAATAAACTGAGCTGATTTCGTCAAATGAACAACTACAACCCAAATTGTGTTTTTCTTTCTCAGAGACAAGGGCAAACCCGAAACAAAATCCATGGTTACTCAATCCCACTTCCATTCAGAATCATAATCGGTTGTAACCAACCATATGGCACCTGATGCTCAGCTTTAACTTGCTGACAAATTAAACATCTCGAAACAAAGTCAGAAATATCTCTTTTCATTCCCGACCACCAGTATAGTTGTTTCAAATTGTTATACATTTTCGTACTTCCCGGATGTACAGAAAATCTACTACTATGAGCTTCATTCAAAATCATCTAAATTAACTCCGAATTTCTTGGAACACAAAGTCTATTTTTGAATCTCAGACAGTCATCAACATCTATTCAAAATTCAGAATCAGAATCAGAACTACACTGAGTTTGTTTTGCTTTTAATTCATTATCAACCTTCTGAGCTTCGATAACCTGATATAAGAACAAAGGTCTTGCTTTTAATTCAGCTAAAACTGAACCATCATTAGACAGAACTAAATGAGCATTCATTGTATGCAAAGCAAATAACAATTTTTGACTCAAAGCATCAGCAACAACATTTACTTTTCTCGGGTGATAATCAATCTCAAGTTCGTAGTCTTTTAGCAGTTCTAACCATCTTCTCTGTCGCAGATTCAAATCTTTTTGCGTCATTAAAATACTTCTGACTTTTATGATCAGAAAACACATGACATTTCTCACCAAACAGATAGTGATGTCAGATCTTCAAGGCAAACACAATAGCAGCTAACTTAAGGTCACACTCGGATAGTTCTTTTCATGCGGCTTCAACTATCTCGAAGCATAAGCAACAACTTTTCCTTCTTGCATTAGAGCGCATCCCAAACCAATCAACAAAGTATCACTATAAATCACAAATTCTTTACCCAATTCAGGTTGTACTAAAATCAAAGCTTTAGTCAATAAAGCTTTCAACTGATCAAAGTTGTTCTAACACTTTTCAGACCACTCAAACTTCACATCTTTCTGGAGCTGTTCTGTCAACGGAGTCGCAATCATCAAGAAACCGTTTACGAATCTTCTATAGTAACCAGCATGTCCTAGAAAACTACGGACTTCAGATACAATACTTGGAGGTTTCCAATCCAAAATAGTTGAAATTTTGCTCGAATCAACTCGGATACCAGAGGCTGATACAATATGACCCAGGAAACCAACTTCTTGCAACCAGAATTCACATTTATTGAACTTTGCATACAACTGTTTATCTCGCAAAGTTTGTACCACTATTCTAAGATGTTCGACATGCTCAGATTCATCACGTGAATAAATCAATATGTCATCAATGAATATCACAAGAAATTGATCTAAATACGGTCTTAAAATTCTATTTAGCAAATCCAAAACATAGTAGGTGCATTAGTCAATCCGAAAGGCATAACTAAGAATTCATAGTGACTGTACCTCGTTCTGAATGCAGTCTTCAGAATATCTGAGTCTTTCACTTGCAGCTGACAATAGCCTAATCTCAAATCTATTTTCAAAAACACAGTAGCTCCTTTTAATTAATCAAACAAATCATCAATTCGGGGCAGGGGATACTTATTCTTGATGGTCACCTTATTCAACTAATGATAATCTATACACATTCTCATCGTACCGTCTTTCTTTTTCACCAATACAACTGGAGCACTCCAAGGTGAGAAACTCGGTCTAGCAAACCTTCGATTGGTCAACTCTTATAACAGAGACTTTAGTTCTTTTAGTTCGGTCGGAGCTATTCTGTATGGAGCTATTGAAATTGGAGTAGTACCAGGTACCAATTCAATGCCAAATTCTACTTCTCTAACTGGAGGTAATCCCAAAAGTTCTTCGGGAAACACATCATAGAACTCACAAACAACAGGTACAGATTCAATTTTCTTTTCTGACACATTTGAATCAATCACATATGCAAAATATGCTCCACAACCCTTTCTCACAATACTCAATGCTTTCATAGAAGATATTACAGCAGGCAATCTATTCAAATCACTAGATTCAATTCTGACTATTTCATCATTCTTGCATCTCAAATCAAATAATTTTCCATTTAGTTCACCACAGCATCATGCAAAGTTAACCAATCCATACCCAGAATTATATAAAACTCATCAAAAGGCAATAGCATCAGATCAATCGGAAAATAATTGTCTCAAAACCTTAACGGACAATTCTTGCAAACATTATCAGCTAGAACACATCTGCCTAGGGGGTTCGAAACTCTAATTACTAATTCAGTAGACTCTACAGGCAAAGTCTTACTGTGCACTAAGTTCATGCATATATACAAATGTGTTGATCCAGGATCTATCAAAGTTACAGAAGTATCATAGAGAGTAAATGTATTCATAATCACATTTGGCGATGAAGCTTCCTCGCGAGATCAGATAGCATACGCTCTAGCAGGTGCACGAGCTTTAGATCTAATGGTTGTGTCTTTTGTTCCACTTTGACTATCGCTTACATTTAAAGAATATCTGGGAGGTTTACTACAAGAAACGTTACCACTTTGCCTCAGATTTTGAACATTATCTTTTTCAGCTAAATTTGGGCAATCTTTAATAAAATGATTTCTTGAACCACTACTATAACAAGCTCGATTATTACTTTTTCCCCAGCATTCACCAAAATGACGTCTTCCACTTTGATCACACTCAGGTTTTTCATTCCTTGCATTATCTACACTGGCAATAGACGTGGCTGAAGATTTGAATTTCGATTGAAATATAGCACGATCTCTGTTCGAATGTCCCATAATAGCCTTTGAACGACTTCTATCATCTCTAAAATTCTTGGATCCAGATTGAAATGATTTACCGAATGATCTCTTTCGTACCTCTTTAGCTTCAAAATTAGCTTTTCTTTTCTCTTTCCCAAGATCTTCATCTTTACATGCTCGTTCTACAAGCACCATAAATTCTTTGATTTCTAGAATTCCAACGAGCAAACGAATATCTTCGTTCAAACCGTCTTCAAATCTCTTGCACATTATTGCTTCCGAAGATACACATTCGCAAGCATACTGACTCAACCTTACAAATTCTCGCTCGTATTCTGCGACAGACATATGGCCTTGTTTAAGCTCTAGAAACTCTTTGCATTTCTGATCAATGAATCTTTGACTGATATATTTCTTCCGAAATTCAAATTGAAAGAAATCCCACGTAACTCATTCACTCGAAACCACAGATGTCAAAGTTTTCCACCAATGATATACTGTGTCTCTCAGAAGTGAAACTACATATTTTATACATTGTTCTGGACTCAAAGACAACTTATCAAACACTCTAAATGTGTTCTCTAACCAGACCTTAGCTTTGTTTGCATCATCACTTATGGTAGCTCAGAATTCTTTAGCTCCATATTTTCTAATCTTATCAAGTGGTGGTCTACTCAACTGTACCAGATCACTCGTGGCATAACAGGAGTTTGAGGAGGATTAACTGGGGGTGGAGGTTGTTGTACAGTCGGGTTGGCTCTAAAGTATTGGGTGAACCAATCATTCATCATCTGATAGAAGGCTTGTTTAGCCTCACTATCACAGCTACTCGTAGCCGATCGAGAATCAGCTTGCACTGTCCCTTGTGCGGGAGCAGGCGCATTACTTTCAACATCGTCAGCTACAGATCTATCGGGTTCCATTGCTATATAAAAGCACATTTCAATGTCAGGATTCATCACACTATCACAGTTTCAGATATATGGCATGTATATCTAGACTCACATACGCTATGGTAGCCTTAGAACCGACTAAACCATAGCTCTGATACAATAAAATATAGCACCCCTATTCCGTAACCGTTTCCAGAATAAGTAAGGGGCATTATCGGACAGACAGAACATTTCAGACCAATTTAGAATCGTAGATATCACATAACATTAATACATAGGCAATCATCAACAAATCATCCCTTATGATGGTCTACGAGACCTAAAACATACTTTTAAGGACAGTCGGGACTAAATCGAACACATTCATAAATTTCAGAAGTAAAAAATTTTTTAATTCTTTTGAGGTCACACACCCGTGTGACCAGGCCGTGTGCCTTACATGGGCACCAGACATGCCCATGTGAACCAGTCGTGCCAAAACAAGGCATACATACAGATTTTCACGCACGGCCAACAGACATACCCGTGTGCTATGGCCGTGTGATACTTAGCTAGCTACTGACTTGAGCCCACGGCTATATGACACACCCATGTGTCTTAACCATGTGATCTTAAGAGGTTGCTGCTTTGCGTACACGACCACAAGGCACGCCCGTGTTCCCTGACCGTCTGGCACAATGCAGGCTTGGTTTAAGCCCACTTGCCACCCCTTTTTGGGTCATTCGTACAAGCAATATTAAACAATAGTTATACTAAAATTTTCAGCCAATTCAATGTTCAACACATGCTTCATTATAACTAAATCATCACCATTCAATAACCTATTCAAATCCATGCCAAAACACATTAAAATTCTTATTACATTAACATGCCAAAATGCTCATTTCATAGTTCAATTATAGCACCTTCTAACTCAGGCTTAAACTTACTATTTCCTCAACTTGGTATATTTCAAAATGACCACCACATACAAGACTATATAACCATTACAAGTATACACAATTTGGAATCACAACCCATTTACCAAAACTAAGCACAAAACATACCATTCGCTAGCCAACTCTCATGGCATAACATATATATACATATCAAAGCTTAAATACATAGACATTCTAGCCTATACATGCCATACTTAAAAATATTTACATTTTCAAAAGTACCAAAATGAGTTCGATAGTATGGTGATGATCTTTCACGGTCCCCGAGCTTGTGGTACCTTCGATATCTATAAAACAATTCAAACATACACTCAAAGAAAACATTCAAAAGCTTAGTAAGCTCATGCTAAAATTATCAACAGTATATAAACATTAAAATATCAATACATACATGTATATAAATTCTTAAATCATATATCAAATCTATACCAATGCAGTCAATAAGTTCATAAAAATTCAATGAACTTCATCTAGATAATATAATCTACCACAAAGGAATCATACATACCTAGATCTTCCTATACTTATTCACTTTCAATCTCAGCTCTTGCTTGAGTGATTCAAGACTTTCCGTAAATTATTCATACCTTAACATCCGTACACTTACTGCTATAAGGGTTACCCGAAGCTAAAATAATTCCGCACACTTAGTGCCATTCTAGTTAGCAGAAGCTAAGTTGGTATCGCACACTTAGTGCCTTATATAGCCGAAGCTCTATTAAACCGCACACTTAGTGCCAAGCATAGTCGAATATCATTATGCTCAAATCAAAATCAAATATCTATAAAATTTATGCATTACTATCGCATTAAAACATAGCTTTAACGTCATTTATCACGTACGAACTTACCTTGCACTCGGAATTGTCGATTTGAATTGTCTACTCAATAACCTTCGACTTTCCTCGATCTAAATCAGAATTCCTCCTTTCTTGATCTATATGTTTTCAAAATTAACCCTTTTATTCACCAAATAATTCAATTCAATCCATAAACATATATTTAGGGCCTTTTACAAACTAGCCCTCATATTTTCACATTTTGACACTTTAGTCCCTATTTCACAAATTCACAAAATACACATAATTTGCATATACTCAAACTTAGCTGAATTCTCCTAGTACTCATACTAGTCCACACATTTCATTTATTTTACATTTTAGTCTCTCAAGATAACTTTTTTACAATTTAGCCCAAATTGCTCAAATTCATTGAAAATCCAAAAACAAAACATTCAAACCCAACATCAAGCTTTCTTAATTCATCATATAACATCACAAAACTCATGAATCCGTTCATGGAACTTTTCAAAATCATCAATAAAATCAGAAATTGAGACATGGGCTTCATAATACACTAAGAAACGATCACAAAAATATAGAAATCATAAAAAACCGAATAAAATACATAGCTTAATTAAGCCTTGAACTAGCCGAAACCCTAAAGCTCTTTTTCTTTTATTTTGCTCTTCAAATTTCAGCAATATAACCTGATAATAGCCTATTTTCATGCCTTGTTTTATTTTATTAAACATTATATGCCATTTACCAACTTTGCCCTTAATATTAACATATAAAAATCCACCAACTAATGTCTATACATGTCCATGCATTAGTACAATGGTCCAATTGCATCATAAGGACTCCATATTTAAAAAGTCACATCAAATAGGCACTTTAAGAACTAGCACATAGCTTTTACATTTTACCCGATTAGGTCCTTTTTGCAAATTAAGCACACAAACAGTTAAATTTTCAAGCAAGAGTTTCACACATGTCAATTCACATATAATAGGCACGAAAAATAATATTAAAATATTTTTCCAACTCGAATATGTGGTCCCGTAACCACTATTCTGACTAGGGTCAAAACCGAATTGTTACAACGAGAGGGTCAGAAAGAAAGAATAGCGATAGATGCTAATTAACCAATAGACAAAAGGGAGTTCCAAACTGAACCACAAGTGCGAAACAAAAGTACCCGAAGAACACCAAACAAAAAATCGACCAGCCAACCAAAAAATGCAAAGGAGCCAAAAGAAAAGAAATTCGGTTACACACGAAATGAAGAAAAGATCCCTACCCCACACTCTAGTTGAATTCCCTTGTGCTTAGAGTCCTTGTACGACACCAACACACCCCTCACTTGCCTCCTCAAATCTCTCCAACAACACACTATCCATATCCATTCAAAAACCTAACTTTTCTCCCCGCAACACTCCTAAAATTTGAATACAACTCCTCACTCCCCTTAATACTCTCAACTGCCTAGTAACATTAAAATCCTACTAACACACAACCCCTGCACAGTACAGTAGCAAAAAAAAAAAACCCTTGAACGCAGAGAGACTCAAACCTGAGTCCCTTACCATAAGTAACACGCCCTTATCCTCTGGATCAACATGCTTTTTATAACATAACCTCCCCTCAATTTAAATAAAAACCCAATATCTAATAGCAAGGGTTTAATTCAGTAAAAACCCAAAAATTTTGCTAAGGCCCAGGTTTGAACCCAGGACATCTCACACCTCTTAAGACACCCTTAACCACCAAAGCAAGCAAGCCACATGCAACAAAACACACAATTAAATCCTTAACAAATTTGGGGCGTTACAGCTCTACCCCCTAAAAAAAATTTCGGCCTCGAAATTTACCTGATCATAACAAATGAGGGTATTATTGTCACATTGCCTCCTCAAGTTCCCACGTGGCTTCCTCAGAACTGTGATTATGCCATAGCACTTTAACCAATGGAACCAACTTCTTCCTCAGAACTTTCACATCGCAGTCTAAAATCTAAACCTGCTTTTCCTTAAAGGTCAGATCTGGTCTAACCTCAACTTCCTTAGTCAAAACGATGTGTGAAGGATTAGATCGATGTCGTCTCAACATAGAGACATGGAACACATCATGAATCCGATCTAACTCTTGAGGTAACTCAAGTTGATAGGCAACTAGTCTCACACATTTCAATATACGGTAAGGCCTAGTGAACCTAGGGTTTAGCTTGCCTTTTCGACCAAACCTCAGTACCTTCTTCCACGGTAAGACCTTAAGAAACACCAAGTCCCCCACAGAATACTCAATCTCCTTACGCTTCAGATCCATATATGACTTCTGCCTGTCGGATGTCGTCGTCAGTAGATCTCGAATAAATATAACTTTATCCTCAGTATCAGAAATTTATTCAGTACCCAGAACACGTCACTCGCCCAACTCAGTCCAACACATAGGAGAACGGCACCTACGACCATATCATGCCTCGTAAGGTGTCATCTGTATACTAGACTGGTAGTTATTGCTGTATGCAAACTCTACCAATAGTAAATAATCCTTCTAACTGCCCCGGAAGTTAATCAAACAACTCCTTAACATATCTTCCAGTATCTAAATCACCCTTTCTGACTGCCCGTTTGTCTGTTGATGGAACGCAATACTGAAGTCCAACCTTGTACCCAATGCTTCATGTAACTTTTTCCAAAATCAAGGCGTGAAACGAGAGTCCCTATTGGATATGATAGAAATCGGTACCCAATGCAGTCTCACAATTTCAGACACATACAACTTAACCAACTTCTATAACGAGTAGTCTGTACAAACGTGTATAAAATGGGCAGATTTAGTCAGTCGATCAACGATGACCCATACTGAATCCTTTTTATTAGGTGTTAAGGGCAGCCCACTAACAAACTCCATTATCACCCTCTCCTATTTCCAAAGCGGAATCTTGACTGGCTGAAGCAACCCTGAAGGCAACTGATGCTGTGTCTTAACCTGTTGGAACGTTAGACACTTACTCACAAAGTTAGCAATTTCACGCTTAAACCCTGGCCACCAATACCACTCCCAAAGATCTCGGTACATCTTATTCCTACCAGGATGCATAGCATAAGGACTACTATGTGCTTCTTGCAATATAGACTGCCTCAAATTAGTATCTTTCGGTACATAGACTCCCCCATGGAAACAAAGTACCCTTTCACTATTCAGCGCAAAATTTGAAGTTTCCCTATTCTCAATATGTCGAAAACGAGAGCCCAACGACTCATTCTCCAATTGCTTACCTTTAATCTATTCAATCCACCTCAGTTTAACTTGAAGTTCGGCCAGTAAACTACCATCATTGAATAAACTGAGACAAGCAAACATCGCCCTCAAATCAGTCACAGCCCTACTGCTCAGTGCATCGCTACCACATTACCCTTGCCAGGATGGTATTCAATCGAACAGTCACAATCCTTAAGTAGTTCAATCCATCTGCGTTGCCTAAGGTTCAGCTCCTTCTGAGTGAGGAGATACTTGAGGCTCTTTTGATCTGTGTAAATGATACACTTCTCATCGTATAGGTAATGCCTCCAAAATTTTAGTGCGAACACCACTGCGGTCAACTCCAAGTCATGCGTCGAATAATTCGCCTCATGTGTCTTAAGCTGACGAGATGCATAAGCCACTACCTTACCCCATTGCATCAACACACATCCTAAACCAACATTTGATGCATCGCTGTAGACAGTTAATTCTTTTCTAGACTCATGCAGTATCAAGACGGGGTCTCAGCTAAAACTTTCTTGAGTTTCTCAACACTTTCTTGCTGCTTATCAGTCTAGTTAAATGGTACTCCTTTACGCAACAACTTAGTCAGAGGTGCAGTAATCAATGAAAACCCTTCAACAAAACGTCTATAGTACCTTGCCAAACCCAAAAAACTTCAAATCTCAGATACCGTTTTAGGCTGTTTTGAATCTGGAACAGCCTCAATTTTCTGAGGATCAACCTTAATCTCCTTTACAGACACCACATGACCCAAAAAAGTTACCTCTCGCAACCAGAATTCACACTTACTGAAATTAGCGTATAACTGTTTCTCCCTCAAAATCTGGAGAACAACATGGAGATGTGCATCATGATCCTCCTCAGTCCTCGAATACACCAGAATATCATCTATAAACACCACTACAAACCGGTCTAGATTGGGCTGGAGCACTCGGTTCATCAGATCCATAAAAGCCGCTGGTGCATCGTCAGTCCAAACGGCATCACTAGAAACTTGTAATGACCATAACGAGTCCTAAAGGCTGTCTTGTAAACATCCATCTCCTCTACCCTTAGTTGCTGGTACCCCGATCGGAGATCAATCTTAGAGAAGACCGAAGCTCCTCAAAATTGGTCGAATAGATCATCAATCCTCGGTAGGGTTTACTTATTCTTGATAGTCAATTTGTTCAGTTGCCGATAGTCAATGCATATACGCATGGTTTCATCCTTATTCTTCACAAATAAAACCGGTGCTCCCCACAGAGACACACTAGGACGAATAAACCCTCGATCTGATAACTCTTGAATTTGCGCTTTAAGCTCCTCAAGCTCTTTCGATGCCATTCCATAAGGGGAAATGAACACCAGAGCTGTACCAGGCAAGAGCTCTATCCCGAACTCAACTTCACGGTTAAGAGGTAACCATGGTAACTTATCAGGAAAGACATCCAAAAAGGCCATAACTGTTCTGATATCTTGTAAAAGACGAAACCTCAAAACTTGAAGCACTGACGTAGGCTACATACGCCTCACAACCCTTACGCACCATATTCTCGGCTCTAAGCGCAGAAATCACATTTAACAGATAATTCTGATGCCCTCCAGTCACAATTACCTCATCACCCTTTTCAGCTTTTAGTGTCATCTGCTTAGCAGCACAATCCAAATTTGCCTGATGCTTAACTAGCTAATCCATACCCAATATTATATTGAATTCCCCAAAAGGAAGTTCCATTAAGTCTCCTAGAAAGATCGTTCCTTGAACCTCCAAAGGTACATCCTTAAACAATTTGTTCATTCTCACTGACTGCCCTAATGGGCTCAACACGGTAACCTCACTCGAAGTGCTTTCAACCATTATACCCAAAGTCCTAGATACAGTGCATACTATATAAGAGTGTGTAGATCCAACATCAATCAATGCAGTGTAGGGTATATTATGAATAAAAAACGTACCTGTAATAACATCTGGAGCATCTTTGTCCTTTCGACGATGTGCAGCTTAAACTAGTTCTGACTGCCTCGCCTCAACATGACCAGCACCTTTGCCCGGTGCTCCACGACCCCGACCCATACCATTTCAACCTCTGGTCTGACCACGACCTTTTGGTGGTTGCTGAAAACCTTTCTGCAGCTGAACGGTACCCTTATCAGTAGCTTGCATCTAATTAGGCCTCCGTGGATAATCCCTGATACGGTGCTTCAAAGATCCACACCCCAAACATGCCCCTATTTGAACCCAAGCCTCGCCCTGATGGCGTCTCCTACAAACAGTACAAGGTTGCAACCCAAAAATAGCAACAAGAGACCCAACAGTGACTGGCCCATCAACTCTGGCCTTTGTCTTAGGCCTCAAAGCTAGACTTGAGGGCTCCCAAACCCTTTTGTTCCTTCCCTTATTCGCCTCATGATTCTGGCACTCAGCGCGTTTCACAACCTCGCGATCTTTGCCTTTTCCACTGATACAATAAAATCTCGCTCCCTCTGAGGAGCTACCAAAACTCGTAGGCCACCTCTAAAACCATCCTCAAAATGCACACAGTGCTTATATTCAGTTGCTACCATGCCTCGGCATAGCAGCTCAATCACAAAAATTCTGCCTCATATTCAGCCACGAACTTAACCCCTTGTATCAGATTCAGAAACTCCCTTCTGCGGGCATCCGCATAGCTAGCGCCCACATATTTCCCTTGGAATGTATTCTTGGAAAACTTCCAAGTTAATCAATCGGGCTGAGTACCCTTTTTCACATTAAGCCACCATTGATAGGCTTCATCTCTCAATAATGACACTGCACCTTTTAGTTTCTGTTATGGGGTGTAGTCGAGATCATCCATGATCCTCTCTGTGGCCTCTATCCAATATTCAACCACATTAGGGGCAACTCCAGCGATACTCGTAAAGATCTCAGCCCCATTAGACCTGAGTCGTTCTGTTAACGACCCACGGCCCACAGTACCAGTATTGGGCACAGTGACCCTTTCCAGAATTTGCAGCATAGCTTGAGACAGTGCGTAGTCCCCAGCTACCCGATCGAGTGACCTAGTTTCAGTCATAGGTGAAGCTGGTGCCTCTCTTGTATCAATGTTAGGCATATGGCCCAATGTTGAAGACCCAGCCCGAGCACCTTCACAACCTCTGCCGTAACCTCTTGTACCCCATCCATGAGTATCTTTGGTGCTCATTATCGATTTTTGTATTATATGTATTAATAGTTTTATGCATCAATTTTATAGTTCCAGTGTTTATTAACGGATATGTTATGAAAAATAGCATTAATAATCTGAAGTTGTTTGTTTTCGCAGATCGTAAACTTACTACAGTTTAAGGTTACCCTACAAAAGGTTTCAGTACAGTACATTATCTATGGTATTTTCAGTATTTCAATTAAATCAAACAGCAGTTTTAGATAACTTAAAGAATCGGCACCAGAGACTCGGTAGACCACATATCCGGAAACAACGCCTCAAAATATTTTTCCATCATTTGAAACCATTTCTTTTGGAACTTTCATTTTTAGGAAAAACCCAAATCCACAGTCGATTTTTTCAACATGGCTCTAATAACACTAAATGTAACACCCCAAACCTGGCCCAGACGTTATGGCCGAATCTATGATGTCACATTTGAGTCGTTTTTGAAATGCGTAGTTTTACTGGAAAAGTCCATTTGTGTTAAAACCTTACTTATGTTCTTTAAGAGAAGTTCACTTATTTGTTCATTTGTTAATTTATAAGTTTGATTATCAAAACATGACTCATACTAAATTGTTGTTACGCTTTGAAAAATTTGTTCATTGCGGAAGGTTTTAAAACAAGTTGTGTAACTTGGTAGTTGAAAATCATTTACTTTTTGGAAAACCCATGTCTTACTGCTAACAGTTATAAGTCAATTTAAATAAGTCTTCAAATAAAAATAAAACTTAAAACGGCCTTACTACATAAAATTTACCCAAGTAAAACTACTTTTACAAAAAATCCAAAACGAAACATAAATAGTGGTGTGGCCATCTCCAAGTCCTTCGCAGCACCGACCCACCTAAGGATTATCTGCACAGATAGGCAGAAAAGGTAAGTTTATGAAAACTCAGTGTGTAATCCAAATTTATCAAACAATCAAACATATAGTGTTGAACAGTCTGGGCCTGAGGCCATATCGATCACAATATCAGTGTGGGCCTTAGCCCACTTCAGTATAGTATCCAAGATGCATACAAGGTCCTACCCATCCATCCTCTACACTTCACTCTGTCCAATCCTACACTCTGTGTGGGGATAAAATCGACCCACCCATCCCTACACTCTAGAAAATAGTACCTGTTGCAGCACTAATAGTATTTGTAGTAGAGCTGCCAGTAATAGGCTTGTAGCCAGTCAGTACACTTCCTTCAATATCATATGTCCCAACCCATGCAATGCAACATAATATAATTTTCATATATAATTAAGATGGCATGCTCAACATCCATATATCACATAAGGGTATTTCAGTCATTTACCTCATATGGGTATAACAGTCATAAAACAAATTAGTATCTAGGTGTACTCACTAACCCAATAGTAGGTCCACAGTCGTCTCATGCGACCAAAGCACCCTTAACAATTTAAACAACGATAATGGGCCCAAGCCCATAATACTACCCATGTAGGCCCACACACTCGTGTAGCCCAATAAGCCCAGATAATGGCCTTGGCCATGCAAACAACACAGCCGACCAAATAATCTCCACACATCCGTGCAGTTTATCTGTATGGGGCCCACGAGCCCGTAGGGCCCACACGGCCCATTTTGGCCCATCATAGCCAAAAAGTGACCTAAGCCCACGAAATCAATCATGGCAGCCTCTTCGATCGAATGCCTAAATTTCGTGCATTCGCCTCACCGCACGAGCATGCATACGCTCGTGTAGTGTTAACAGTCGCACATTTCCAGCTTCGACCAATCTATGCTAATAGTAGTGTGATTACACACCTTTTTGCGATAAGTGCACCCAGGCCGAGCGTTCCCCAAACCTACATTCAATCATGATATCCGTTAGTCAATTTACACAAGGGTTAATCACCCTTCTTAATCCCATCTATCGTAACACCCAATACATGCCTTAATCAAAGGATAATTAGCCCTGCAAGAACCGCTGACGAATGTTGGCTCATCCCTTAATCGAATAACTGCATTGACAACAACCCATTAACGATAACACATGTCACGAGACTAAAATACAGCCTATTGAAAACATAACCCAAAGATAAGAGGAAATAGCCATTCAGCCAACCCCTTCCTAAACAAGTCACGCATCCTTCGAACCCCAAAATCAAAAACAACATTACCTTGTTTTAGCAAGGAGTGAAGGATTCGACTTGTAATAGCCCAAAATTGGGTCTAGTTGGAACAGAGGTTTTGAGACCACAAAATTTGAGATAGAAATAATTATTTTATGATTATTTTAAGGTCTATGATATGATTGCATGATTGTGTGAAAATTTCGTGAAGAAATTCTATGCATAAAGTGCTCAATTTGAAGTTAGGGACTAAATCGAATAAGTTGCAAAACTTGCATTCTAGAAGTTTCTAGTATGAAATTGCTTTGAAATATTAATTAGGAGGTCTTAAATAGAAATTTTACCAATTTCTAAGTTATGGACAAAAATTGGACATGGATGGAATTTTTGAAAGTTTAGTAAGGAAGGGCATTTTGGTCATTTGGTAATTAAAAGAAATAAAAAGGGAAACTAAAGCCAAAATTGACTCATCTTTTTCATGGAGGCCGAACTTAACATGGGGGAAGCCATGTCTAGGGTTTTCAAGCTTTCCAAGCTCAATAGTAAGTCCGTTCTAACCCCGTTTTTCAAGTTCTTTACGTTTTTGGAATCCTGGTAATTTGATTAAGCTTATTCTAGCAATAATTTAAGCTAGGGTTCATATTTGGAAAAATACCCATAGGTGAAATGTGTTTATTTTGATGTTCTATGATAGAATATGAGGTTTTAAATTATGTTAGACAACTTGTGCTACTCGATTTTGAGTGAAAACGAGTAAAAGGGCTAAATTAGTAAAAATACCTAATAGTCATAAGTATATGTTAGAGTGAGAATTTGATGTTTCCATAGAAGGGAAAAGTGATCAGCATGTCATAAAACATAAGAATAAGGGCTGAATTTTAATTCCCGAGCCTAGGGGCAAAAGTGTAAATATGCAAAAGTTTAGAGGCAAAATTGTAATTTTTCTAAATTTTGATTTAAGGAATATTTTGAATAGTACATTAATTAAATAAGTAAAATATGATGTTTTAGACCTCGGAAAATGAGATTTGAACCTAGAATGAGAGAAAAATCGAAAATTGGGAAAGTTAGTAAAATGGCCGTTTTAGTGTCGAGGTAAGTTCATATGTATAATAACCATTAATTTCTGCGTGTTTCAATGTAAAATTGATATATTTACTATGATTGCCGAGGTGTTGAAAGTATGTAAGTTGCTGTGATAACATTACAGCAATAATGTTGTAATTTATATTTGAAAGTTAAATTTAGTGAATTAATTGAATTATGTTAAATTAAATGTTTATCGTGCCCAGTTTATGAATTGATTTAAAAATATTTCTATGGCACATGAAGTGCATTGAATTATCATACATAAATGTGACTTCTATGATTATGGATATTATGGGAAATTGTAAGTTCATATGATCTTTAATAAGGCAATGTGTAATTTAATGTTATTGTATTGATATTAAATGAGATGTAAGTTTATATGTAAGTAATACATCTATTTTACTTGTATTATGATATTTTATAATAATGTTCGAAATATGTTTGTTGATAATTACTTGATTGGTGAAATTGTTGGAAAAGAGAGAGAAATCCCGGTTGAACCTTCGGAAAGATTGGATGATACAGATGGTATGTAGCTAGGTCACATGTATGGTGCTTAGTGCACATCATGTGTACAAGAGAGCTACAAGACATTATGATGTAGCTAGGTCGCATGGGTGATACTATGTGTACACCATGTAGACAAGAGAGCTACGGGATATATGTAGCTAGGCCGCATGCGTGGTTCCAGGTGAAGGACACCATGTAGACAAGAGAGCTACGAGATAAACTGGCTAGGTCACATGGGTGGTACTAAGTGTTCACCATGTGTACAAGAGAGCCAAACTATATGATGGGTGGAGCTATGTGCTGAAACCACCAAGTATCGAGGATTGATCCGAAGTGTTCAACGGGAGACTCTCTATGTATTGCTTTGTGAGTTTTGTGATGAATAAGTGCAGGAACTTGGTTATGTACATTAAGTGACCGGGATGTGGTAAGGTTATAAACAAGTAAGTTATACGTGAGGATGATTTTATGGTAACCTTGTGATCATGGGCCTATACTCGTGATGTATGAAATGTGGTGAAAATGATTTGTGATATGTATGTTAAAATAAGGTTAATACAAAGAAAATGTGAAAGAGTGAATTAGTAATAAAACTGTTTTGGACAGTAGCAGTGACGTGACTTTGAAAATCACCAAAAATAGTATAAATTGAATCAGAGACTGAATGAGATATCAAATTAAATCTTAATGAGTTATTTTCATATAAAAGAAACATAGCAAGCAAAGGAGTTCTATATTTTGAGATATTTATGTTTTTGTGAGACTGGTTTAAAATGATTACGTGATCCCCTATTCTGAATTTGGAAAATCACAAATATTTGGAGAAAAATAATTAGAGGCTCAAACTTATATTTTTAAAATCCCTAATGATTCTATTTTCAAGATAAATCAACAATAACATTATCCAGGTTCTGTACTGTGAGATAATTAATTTTTAGTGAAGAGAGGTCATAACTGTCAGAAAGTGAAACAGGGGAAAATTTAATGAATAAACTGCACTAATTGGCTAAACCAAAAATTATTAAAATTTAATTGTGGAAAGATATGTGAGTCTAGTTTCAGGGGAAATTGCAAGATCTTAATTTGGAGCTCTGTAGCTCGAATTATAAATAAGTAAGTGACTATGACTTGTGTGGACAGTTTGATGTGAGCATTTATTAGTAAATTGTGAAATCGTACTTACAAGAATGCTATATACATTAAGGATGTGGAACGGAGAGGAGGAGGAGGAAAATAAATATATGTGGAATACATGGAAACTATGGTATATGAAATATTGATATAATGAAATAAATGATATGTGTTTATAAGAAAATGGAAAGAGAATGATATGTATATGACTAGTCTCAATATAATGCTTGTTGGGTATGGAGTTGAATTGAAATATTTCAGGCGAACATGTTATTCTGCGCATCTAGATTGTGGTATTTTATAAAGATATGATCTAGCTTTAAATATGAATGCTTGATGATTAAGATGAAGATATTTGGTAAGATGATAATCTTGGTATAAATGTATAGGTGTGTAAGAGATTAAGGTTGACCAAAGCTTGGAAAATAGCCTAGGTATATTCCACACAGGCAGAGACATGACCATGTGTCTCAGCCGTGTATGGAACACGACTTTGGGACACGGGCGTATGGAATCTTAAAGTATAAAATTTCCAAGATTTTTGTAAGTTCTCGGTTTAGTCCCGAACCCTTTCTAAAGTATGTTTTGGGCTTCGTAGACTCAAATAAGAGACTATGTGTAAGTGAATGAACGTTTTGAAATATGAATGAAATTTTATGGCCCGTATTTTAGTTTAATGTTTGTATGTTTGTCTGGTAATACCTCATACCTTATCCCGACCCTGGGTACGGGTAAGGGGTGTTACATTTAGTGGTATCAAAGCAGGTTTAGTCGATTCTCGGACTAACATAGCAAGTGTGAGAGTTTAGTTATACATGCCACAAATATGTGATAGTATGATGTCTCCCGACACTAATGAGGACTGTTTTGTTTAAAATGAAGTATTATCCAACCGAGTTACATCTGACCATTTGATAGTAATATTGAAGTATTTGAATAATGTGTAGCTATGATGTGTTAAACTCGGAAAGGTATGACTAAGAATTCGTGATTTATGTATATGTGATAATATGTGAGATGAAAGTTTATATAGTGATATATTTATTCATATTTGTTTGGCCTTCATATGCTGTTGCATGCTTGACTAAATTGATTAGTAAACGTGATGACTAAAGTTATTCAAAATTCATAGAATATATGAGTGAGTGCACTTGTTTGAAATGAGATAATTGGAAATTTTATGTAAGATAGATATGAATAATAAATTGTTTGAAGTGGATAGTATGATTATAATGACATATGTGGATAATGAAAAAAAAATGTGTCATATAGATATATGTCAGAATCGAGTTAGAGACTGTACGACCTCACCCCTTTATCGATGAGGTGTATATAACGGAAATTCATGATAATCACGTTGACTAAGTTCCTAAGTGTGGAATCAAAGAGTTCAGTGATAAAATAATTATAGATATGACCAGAGACTGAGAATGGTTGAGAAGTGAAGGACAGAGTTAGAGAAATATAAGAGTTGACTGAGTTATCTTGGGATTCAAATTGATGACAGAGTGTTTCTGAAAGTATCGCCTTGAAAAAAATTAGTTAGTAATGCTGGAAATTATGAGAAAGATACTAAACCTCACTCCGGTAAGATTTTCGAGGACGAAAATCTCTAAAGGGGGGAGTTGTAATAGCCCAAAATTGGGTCTAGTTGGAACAGAGGTTTCGGGACAACAAAATTCGAGATAGAAATAATTATTTTATGATTATTTTGGGGTCTATGATATGATTGCATGATTGTGTGAAAGTTTCGTGAAGAAATTCTATGCATAAAGTGCTCAATTTGAAGTTAGGGACTAAATCGAATAAGTTGCAGAACTTGCATTCTAGAAGTTTCTAGTATGAAATTGCTTTGAAATATTAATTAGGAGGTCTTAAATAGAAATTTGACCAATTTCTAAGTTATGGACAAAATTGGACATGGATGGAATTTTTGAAAGTTTAGTAAAGAAGGGCATTTGGGTCATTTGGTAATTAAAAGAAATAAAAAGGGAAAATAAAGCAAAATTGACTCATCTTTTTCATGGAGGCCGAAATTAGCATGGGGGAAGCCATGGCTAGGGTTTTAAAGCTTTCCAAGCTCAATAGTAAGTCTGTTTTAACCCCGTTTTTCAAGTTCTTTACGTTTTTGGAATCCTAGTAATTTGATTAAGCTTATTCTAGCAATAATTTAAGTTGGGGTTCATATTTGGAAAAATATCCATAAGAAAAATGTGTTTATTTTGATGTTTTATGATAGAATATGAGGTTTTAAATTATGTTAGACAACTTGTGCTACTCGATTTTGAGTGAAAACGAGTAAAAGGGCTAAATTAGTAAAAATACCTAATAGTCATAAGTATATGTTAGACTGAGAATTTGATGTTTCCATAGAAG
The DNA here is from genome assembly GCF_025698485.1 of Gossypium arboreum. NCBI lineage: Eukaryota > Viridiplantae > Streptophyta > Magnoliopsida > Malvales > Malvaceae > Gossypium > Gossypium arboreum. The sequence goes on along the minus strand of NC_069077.1, from coordinate 77,232,257 downwards.
GGAAAAGTGATTAGCATGTCATAAAACATAAGAATAAGGGATGAAGTTTCATTCCCGAGCCTAGGGGAAAAAGTGTAAATATGCAAAGTTTAGGGGCAAAATTATAATTTTTCCAAATTTTGAGTTAAGGACTATTTTGAATAATACATTAATTAAATAAGTAAAATATGATGTTTTAGATCTCGGAAAATGAGATTTGAACCTAGAATGAGAGAAAAATCGAAAATAGGGAAAGTTAGTAAAATGGTCGTTTTAGTATCGAGGTAAGTTCATATGTATAATAACCATTAATTTCTGCGTGTTTCAATGTAAAATTGATATATTTACTATGATTGCCGAGGTGTTGAAAGTATGTAAGTTGGTGGATAATATTACGTTAATAATCTTGTAATTTATATTTGAAAGTTAAATTTAGTGAATTAATTGAATTATGTTAAATTAAATGTTTATGGTGCCCAGTTTATGAATTGATTTAAAATATGTCTATGGCACATGAAGTGCATTGAATTATCATACATAAATGTGATTTCTATGATTATGGATATTATGGGAAATTGTAAGTTCATATGATCTTTAATAAGGCAATGTGTAATTTAATGTTATTGCATTGATATTAAATGAGATGTAAGTTTATATGTAAGTAATACATCAATTTTACTTGTATTATGATATTTTATAATAATGTTCAAATATGTTTGTTGATAATTACTTGATTGGTGAAATTGTTGGAAAAGAGAGAGAAATCTCGGTTGAACCTTCAGAAAGATTGGATGATACAGATGGTATGTAGCTAGGTCACATGTATGGTGCTGAGTGCATATCATGTGTACAAGAGAGCTACAAGACATTATGATGTAGCTAGGTCGAATGGGTGATACTATGTGTACACCATGTAGACTAGAGAGCTACGGGATATATGTAGCTAGGTCGCATGCGTGGTTCCAGGTGAAGGACACCATGTAGACAAGAGAGCTACGAGATAAACCGGCTAGGTCACATGGGCGGTACTAAGTGTTCACCATGTGTACAAGAGAGCCGAACTATATGATGGGTGGAGCTATGTGCTGAAACCACCAAGTATCGAGGATTGATCCGAACTGTTCAACGGGAGACTCTCTATGTATTGCTTTGTGAGTTTTGTGATGAATAAGTGCAGGAACTTGGTTATGTACATTAAGTGACCGGGATGTGGTAAGGTTATAAACAAGTAAGTTATACGTGAGGATGATTTTATGGTAACCTTGTGATCATGGGCCTATACTCATGATGTATGAAATGTGGTGAAAATGATTTGTGATATGTATGTTAAAATAAGGTTAATACAAAGAAAGTGTGAAAGAGTGAATTAGTAGTAAAACTGTTTTGGACATTAGCAGTGAAGTGACTTTGAAAATCACCAAAAATATTATAAATTGAATCAGAGACTGAATGAGATATCAAACTAAATCTTAATGAGTTTATTTTCATATAAAAGAAACATATCAAGCAAAGGAGTTCTATATTTTGAGATATTTATGTTTTTGTGAGACTGGTTTAGAATGATTATGTGATCCCCTACTCTGACTTTGGAAAATCACAAATATTTGGAGAAAAATAATTAGAGGCTCAAACTTATATTTTTAGAATCCCTAATGAGTCTATTTTCAAGATAAATCAACAATAACATTATCCGAGTTCTGTACTATGAGATAATTAATTTTTAGTGAAGAGAGGTTATAACTGTCAGAAAGTGAAATAGGGGAAAATTTAATGAATAAACTGTACTAATTGGCTAAACCAAAAATTATTAAAATTTTATGGTGAAAAGATATGTCATTCTAGTTTCAGGGGAAATTTATAGATCTTAATTTGGAGCTCTGCAGCTCGAATTATAAATAAGTAAGTGACAATGACTCATGTGGGCAGTTTGATGTGAGCATTTATTAGTAAATTGTGAAATCGTACTTACAAGAATGCTATATACATTAAGGATGTGGAATGGAGAGGAGGAGGAGGAAAATAAATATATGTGGAATATATGGAAACTATGGTATATGAAATATTGATATAATGAAATAAATGATATGTGTTTATAAGAAAATAGAAAGAGAATGATATATATCATGACATGTATATATATATATGACTGGTCACAATGTAATGCTTGTTGGGTATGGAGTTGAATTGATATGTTTTAGGCAAACATGTTATTCTTCACATCTGAATTGTGGTATTTTCTAAAGATATGATCTAGCTTTAAATATGAACGCTTGATGATTAAGCTGAAGATATTTGGTAAGATGATAATCTTGGTGTAAATGTATATGTGTGTAAGAGATTAAGGTTGACCAAAGCTTGGAAAATAGCCTAGGTATATTCCACACAGGCAGAGACACGATCATGTGTCTCAGCCATGTATGGAACATGACTTTGGGACACGGGCGTGTGGAACCTTAAAGCATGAAATTTTCAAAATTTTCGTAAGTTCTCGGTTTAGTCCCGAACCCTTTCTAAAGTATGTTTTGGGCTCCGTAGACTCAAATATCAGGGACTATATGTAAGTGAATGAACGTTTTGAAATATGAATGAAATTTTATGGCCCGTATTTTAGTTTAATGTTTGTATGTTTGTCTGGTAATGCCTCGTACCTTATCTCGGCCTCGGGTACAGGTAAGGGGTGTTACATGACTGCTCAGTAATCACCAGCACTATCTTCACTCTCCAAGAAACCCTAGAGCTCGCAAGGAGCACCATACCAAGGAAAAGAAGGGTAAGAATCGGCAAGAAAGAAAAAGTATTCGGCTTTAAACAATGCAAAAGTACTTTTCAACTTGTTTGAAGTACAACACCAACCGCAACCAAAAGGGATGGAAAGTTCAGTCCCACAAGCCAGATGGACCGGAACAACTTTGATGAACACGAGAGTCGAAAGAGGGAGATGATAAATTTGATCAAGAGGGAAAAAAAAAGAACGATGAAGGAAGTATGCGTGTTCGGTCAAGAGGGGTAGCATTGAAAATGAAGAAAGTAGAAACCACAATAGAAAGTGACACTAAAAGATGATGAAGAAATCGACCAAAGTTCAAAAGAAAGAGAGAGAGAGTAAACAGGGTTCGGCCTAAACAAAGAGTACAATCACGAGAGGGTCAAAAAGAAAGAATAGTGATAGATGCTGATTAACCAACAGACAAAAGGGAGTTCCAAACTGCACCACAAGTGTGAAACAAAAGTACCTGAAGAACACCAAACAAAAAATCGGCCAGCCAACCAAAAATGCAAAAGAGTCAAAAGAAAAGAAATTCGGTTACACAAGAAATGTAGAAAAGAACCCTACCCCACACTCTAGCCGAATTCCCTTGTGCTTAGAGTCTTTGTACGAAACCAACACACCCCTCACTTACCTCCTCAAATCTCTCCAACAACACACTATCCATATCCATTCAAAACACCTAACTTTTCTCCCCACAACAATCCTATAATTTGGCTACAACTCCCTACTCCTCTCAATACTCTTAACTGCCCAACAGCATCAGAATCCTACTAACAAATGACCCCTGCACAGCATAGTAGCAAAAAAACACCCCTTGAGTGTAAAGGGACTTGAGCCTAAGTTCCTTTCCATAAGTAACATGCCCCTATCCTTTGGATCAACTGTGACGTCCCTAATTTGACCCTAGTCGGGAAGTGGTGTCGGGACCATTAAACCGAGTCTTATAAGTAATTAGAAGTTATATTCTATGTTTGTGATGTTAGCAAATGCATGTGTGAAAGTTGCATGCATTAATTTGATCATTTCTATGTGAATTTATTTAGATGGACTTATATGAAACATTGTTGAAAGGTGATAGGCCAATCTTCAAAGGTCTAATAGTACATGCATGCAAAGAAGGGTTCGCATGTCAATTTACCCAAAGAGAAGGAAGTGGCCGGCCATGGTGATGAATATGGGCAAAAGAAAACATGTCTTAAACATGTTTTGCTAGTGGTGGATGTTAGAAATAATAAAATAAGAGTATGGAAAAAAAAATTAATGTTAGTAGGATGAGAAACAAAAAAAAAAAGTGTTCATCTTTCTCCATAGCTCTTGGCCGAATGTCCTAAAGAAAGAAAAGAAAAAAATTTGTTCATCTATTTTCACTCTCTTTTTGGCCGAAAACACTAAGGATAAGGAAGGAGTTTTGCTTCATACTTGGTTTGGAAGAGGATTAGGAAGAGGTTGGCTATACTTGCATCAAGAGTAAGGTATGTTTGAGGTTGTGCCATGAGATTCATGCATGTTTTTGGTTGCTAGATTGATGTTCTTGTTAGCCCATGGTTCAAATCTTTGTTATGTCATGGGAATGAAATTCGCCAAAGTGAATATGGTGATAAAGCCATTGCATGCTAAGTGTGAAGCTTGATGATGATGCATGCAATGATGGATTGTCTACTCTTGAGATTTCTTTGTAGCCATCTTGAGTAAGACTTTGAGTTTTCTTTTGTTTAACCATGATTGAAGTTGAAAGGGCATGATTGTGATGTATTCGGCCATGATGCATTCATGAGCATGGTTCATGCTTCTTGCATGTTAGTTAAAATTTGTGTTTTGGATGGCTATGGACACCTTGAAATTCGCCATGCTCATATATGTATATATATGTTTGCACATGATGTTTTGGTTATGAAGTAAGTGATGAATATGTTTGTTTAAAGAAGAAGATGTTGAAGAATGTTTGTGAAATTGCAAGCACATTGCCTAGCACACATATGAGTGCTTGATGCTATATTATAAGTTTTGAGCTACAATATGCAAAGCATTAACTAGTAAAATGCATGCTGTTTTTGTGTGGTATTAAGTGCATAATTGGCCTCAACATGGACATGTATATTCGGCCTTAGGTAGCCTATTGATGGCCTTAGCTTTTCCTTGATGCTCGAATGAATTGTATTGAATTGCTTGATGTAGTATAAAATATGCATGACCATTGTGTATTCAAGCTAAAGGGTGGCCATATGACCATTTAAACTCCTTGTCATATTCGGCCATAAGCTAGCACAATGAGGTTTTAATAAATTGAATTTGTTTGAATTAGTTCAAGAGCTTAGAGGGCCACAATTGGACAAGGGGAAGGAAAAAGTGATCGAATAGCCGTAAAAGCCGTTCGACAACATCCGAGGTAAGTCCTCAAGAAGTGACCCTACTTGAATTATGTGAAATGAAATATGGATGTGTAATGATTATTGATTTATGTGTGTATGAGTATTTGAATGATACCCGGGCTAAGTCCCGAAGGCGATTATGCTAGTGATTACATTTGTGTTTGAGCCTTAGTAACGAAAATGAAACATGAATGTCTAATGCTTATTGATGTATGTGTGCATGAGCAATTGAATGATATCCGGCTAAATCAAGACGTTTATGCTGGAAATTATATCCGGTTAAGACCAAGGCAATTGTGCTAGTGGCTACATCCGGCTAAGACCGAAGGCATTCGTATGAGTCAATCTATCCGGGCTAAGACCGAAGGCATTCGTGCACGTGGTTATATCCGGTTGTATTCCGAAGAAGCTTGGGCTGGAGGTGAGTGTTGGTTGCTGTAATAAATTCGATTTGTACGCTCGAAAAGCCCAAAGAATAAGGTATGTTTATATGTGCATTGGAAAGTCGACATGTTTGAGCAACATTCGCTCAATCGACTAACGAATTTCAGCTATTGAATTGGTTGATACTTTGTGAAAGTATATAATGATGAAGTGTGAAGTAAGAATGATTATGTGAATGTGTATTAATGAAATGATGCAGTTGGCTATGTGAATGTATTGCTTTAATTAAAGCTGATTATATTCCTTGAGACTTACTAAGCATAAAAATGCTTACCCCGTTGCTTTGGCTCTCTGTTTTATAGATTTTGCTCGATAGCAATCGGATTCGGGATCATTAAAGTCGAAGTCATCCACACTATCAACGCCTCTATTTTGGTATAAATTTTGGTTGAACTTTGAAATGGCATGTATAGGACTACCCTTGTTGGTTTAAATATCTTTGTGATGTATATGTGTACGGCCATGCGAAAATGGCTCGTAAAAGTGAAGTACTGAACTTAGACTATTTGCGGTTTGTATATATATATATGGTGTCATGATGTGATTATGGATTGGAAATGGGAATGTTGGTCACATGATCAGCCATTGGTATGGTTAAAATGATCATATGTGAACCTATGTATGGCAAGACTAGTTGGTTCATGGAGACTACAAAATAGGTAAGACCTACCTTAAAAACAGATGCTGCCAGCTGCAGTGACGTGAATGTGAAAAATCACCAAAATTTGTAGGAATGGTATTAAATAGTGAATAAGCTACGTAAATGAACCTTGATGAGTCTATTTTCATATGGAAGAAACGAAATGGTCATAGGAGTTACATGTTAAGAGATATTAAAGCTATTGTGAGACAGGGCCAGAATGGTTTCTGGGTCCCCTGTTGCAACTTTAAAAATTTACTATAAATTATCCAGAAATAATTAGGAGTCATGCCTTATATTTACAGATTCCATTTTGAGTCTAGTTTCATCAGAAACAAACGGCACCAGTATTAAAGACCTGTACAGAGAGATATTCAAGTTGTAACGCGTGAAGGTCAAAGCAGTCGATCCCTGTAACATGGGTGACTTTAACTAATAAACTGTACCAATTGGCCAGACCAAAAATTCTAGAAATAAAGCCATGGATGGATATATGAGTCTAAATTCAGGGAAAATTTACGAAACCAGTTTCCGAGTTTTGAAACTCGAGATATGATTTTTAAGGCGACGGTGACGCAGTTTTCCAGCCTGACTGGAAATGTCAAATTGGTGGGCAAAATATGTGGACTTGACTTGTTAACCCCTCGTGTCCGACACCGGCGATGGTCTCGGGTTCGGGGTGTTACAATTTTATTGGTATCAGAGCCACGGTTTAGTCGATTCTAGGACTACCGTGATGTGTTTGGGGTCTAGCTATACATGCCATTAAATGATGAATCGATAGTGTGGTGATTTCGACAATTTGACTTTGTGTTTGTTTATAGCAATGGATCCCGATCCCAACCGAGCGATAGCTGATGATGTGGAGAGTGTGGCGCTGCTCGCGCAAGGGACAGCGCCGCGGACTCTCAACCTATGGCCAGCAATCCGAATGATGAGGCTAGGCAAGCCTTTTATAGTGTGATGAGCGAATGGTTTAACCAATACATTCGAACTAACACGGTACTGTTCCACAACCTCCATTCCCGACAAATGCAACCCCGCACCTACAATACCTCGGTGGTGACCAAATAAGGTCAAGTAAGCCCCGATCGATAGGATTGAAAACATGGGGCCTTGAATTTAAAGCTACGGATGATGATGATGCCGAAGCGGCGGAATTTTGGTTGGATAACACGATCCGGTGCTCGATGAGCTATCTTGTACACCGATGAGTGCTTAAAGTGTACCATCTCCTTGCTACGTGATTCCGCCTACTATTGGTGGAGTACTCGACTTGTGGTACCTAAAGAGCAAGTGACTTGGGAATTCTTTCAAACCGAGTTCAAAAAGTATATCGATCGAGATTCATCGACCAAAAGCGAAGGAATTCCTTGATCTTAAGCAAGGTTCTATGTCGATTCCATCGACTATGAGCGAAAATTTGTGAGGCTTAGCCGATCTGGCGAGAATGCATTTTGTCCGAAGCTATTATGTGTAAACTCTTCGAGGATGGGCTGAATGATGATATAAGGATGTTCGTTGGCATTCTCGAAATACGAGAGTTCGTAGTACTTGTTGAGCGAGCTTGTAAAGTCGAAGAGCTTAGAAAGGAGAAACAAAAGTTGATGTGGGAACAGGAGAATTCGAAGAGGTCCTCGGAAAGTCTCTTCAACAGCATCGAAGAGATTTCGAGATGATGTGAGCCGGTCTAGAGGCGCCGGGCTTTCTAGACGAGGACGCGATCGACCCCTGTGACACACGAGTCACTTCGATCGCTGATGGTGGAAATGATCGCCGAGAGAGGCGGAGTGTCGCATTGTGGCAAATGGCATTCGGGAGCTGTTGGTTCCGTGATCGCTCTGCTATAAGTGTGGATCGGCCGACCACTTTATGAAGGATTGCCCGAGGATGCTTGAGCAGAATGTAAGTCGAGTGGAAACCCGGGGCTACCATCGCCGAGGTAGGCCACCTAGAAATGTGGGCAATGTTAGTGGCGGTCGAGAGGATCTAGAGATGCTACCATCGATCCGAGGCTCGAGCTCTGCTAGGACTTATGCCATACGCTGACGCGAAGATGCCGCCTCCGGATGTCATTACGGTACTTTCACTCTTTTCAATACTAATGTGATTGCTTTGATTGACCCCGGTTCTACTCATTCTTATATATGTGAAACCTTAGCATCCAAGAAGACTTTGCCTATTGAGTCTCTTGAGTTTGTAATTCGGGTGTCAAACCCCTTGGGTCATTACGTGCTTGTCAACAAAGTGTGCAAGAAAAGTCCCCTAGTGTTCCGAGGTTCTTGTTTCCCGGCGGACTTGATGCTTTTGCCGTTCGATGAATTCGACGTTATTCTTGGTTTGGATTGGTTGACCATGCACGATGCGGTTGTAAATTGCAAAAGCAAGACTATCGATTTGAGGTGCGCGAATAACGAGATAATTCGGGTTGAGTCTACGGACATAAAGGGGTTGCCAGCTGTAATATCAGCAATGTTGGCCCGAAAATATGTAAGAAAAGGGTGCGAAGCGTACCTTGCGTATGTGCTCGATGACAAGGAATCAGAAAAGAAACCCGAATCTGTGTTCGTGGTTTGTGAATACCGGATGTTTTCCACGAAGAATTGCGGGTTTACCACTGTTCGGAAATAGAATTTGGCATCGAATTGGTACCGGTACCACTCAATTTCAATAGCTCCGTATCGTATGGCACCAACGGAATTAAAGGAGTTGAAGGCTCGATTGCAAGAATTGGTGGATAGAGGTTTTGCTCGCTTGAGTTTTTCGCCTTAGGGTGCGCCGGTGTTGTTTGTGAAAAGAAGGATGGAACCATGCGGTGTGCATCGACTATCGTCGACTTAATAAAGCGGCGATAAAGAACAAATATCCGTTACCACGTATCGATGACTTGTTCGATCAATCGAAGGAGCCTCGGTGTTCTCGAAAATAGATTTGAGATCGGGCTATTATCAATTGCGAATCCGAGATTCGGACGTACCCAAGGCGCCTTGAGCGAGATATGGTCACTATGAGTTCCTAGTGATGCCGTTTGGGCTCACTAATGCCCTGCGGTATTTATGGATTTAATGAATCGGATCTTGAGACCATATTTGGATCGATTCGTAGTCGTGTTCATTGATGACATCTTGGTCTATTCAAGAAATGAGACCGAACATCTTTGAACACCGAGGTTAGTCTGCAGATTTTATGGGATAAGCAATTATATGCTAAGTTTAGCAAGTGTGAGTTCGGTTAAGAGAGGTTAGCTTCTTGGGTCATGTGGTATCTGCGCCGGGTATTTGAGTCGACCGAATAAAATTTCAGCCATACTTAATTGGAAGCCTCAGAAATATTACCGAGGTTCGGAGCTTTTTGGGGCTTGCTTGGTTATTACCGACGATTTGTAAAGGCTTCTCAACAATAGCCACGCCGATGACGGCTACTCCAAAAGGATGTTAAGTTGAATGGACGGAGAAATGTCGAAAAGTTTCGATCAACTGAAAACTTATTTGGTGAAGCCCCAATTCTAGTGCAACCCGAGTCCAACAAAGAGTTTGTCATCTATAGCGACGCCTCCCTACTTGGGTTAGGTTGTGTATTGATGCAAGAAGGTCGAGTTGTGGCCTATGCGTCGAGGCAATTAAAGCCACATGAGAAAAATTATCCGACCCATGATCTCGAATTAGCCGCCATCGTATTCGCCTTAAAGATTTGGCGACATTACTTATTTGGTGAAAGGTGCCATGTGTACTCGGATCACAAAAGTCTCAAATATTTGATGACCCAAAGAGACTTAAATCTGTGACAAAGACGTTGGCTCGAGCTATTAAAGGATTATGAGCTGGTCATTGACTATCACCCGGGAAAGGCGAATGTGGTTGCGGATGCCTTAAGTCGTAAATCATTATTCGCTTACGGCGATGAACGTGCACTTATGCATTCGATCCGATAGTGTGTTAGTAGCTGAATTGAAAGCCAAACCACTATTGATACATCAAATTCGAGAAGCTCGTAAAGTCGACGACGAGTTGGGCGCAAAGCGGTGAGTGTGTTCGAACAAGGACTCGAATTTCAAATTGATGATGACGATTGTTTGAGGTTCAAAAGTCTTCGTGTGTACCAAAGAATTGAACTCATTTTGATAATTCGAATGAAGCCCATTGTAGCCGAATGGCAATCCACCGGGGTGTACGAAGATGTACAATGATTTGAAACGTCGGTTTTGTGGCATGGTATGAAGCGAGACATCTCCGACTTTGTTTGAGATGTTTAATATGTCAACAAGTGAAAGCGAAACATCAAGTGCCTTGAGATTACTTCACCAATCACGATACCCGAGTGGAAATGGGATCGAGTCACAATGGACTTTGTATCCGGACCGCCATTGTCGACAAGTAAGAAGGATGCGGTTTGGGTCGTGGTAGATAGATTGACTAAGTCGGCTCACTTTGTCCCCGTCGTCTGATTTTCAATGGACAAATTAGCGAATTGTACGCTTTCTCAGTTGTGAGATTACACGGGTGCCTATTTCCATCGTGTCGGATAGAGATCCGAGATTTACCTCGCGATTTTGGAAAAAGTTGCAAGAAGCTTTGGGTACCAAGTTGCATTTCAAGACCGCCTTTCACCCCAAACCGATGGTCAATCCGGCGGATAATTCGAGATACTTGAGGATATGTTGAGATGTTGCGTCCTCGAGTTTAGTGGTTCATGGGAGCGGTATTTGCCGTTGATTGAATTCGCTTACAACAACGACTTTCAATCAAGTATTAAGATGGCACCCTACGAGGCTTTGTGCGATTCGTAAATGCCGTACACCATTGTTTTGGTGAGCTTGGTGAAAGCAAAATTTTCGGGTGGATTTGATTAGAGATCTTTGAATGAAAGTGAAAGTAATCCGTGAAAGTCGAAGATAGCCTCCGATCGTCGAAGTCGTGCGCGGATCTGAAGCGTAAGGACATCGAGTATTAGGTGGGAGATAAAGTGTTTCTCAAGGTTTCGCCTTGGAAAAAATACTCAGATTCGGTAGTAAGGGCAAGTTGAACCCGAGGTTCATTGGGCCATATGAGATATCCGGCGAGTCGGTCCGATGGCATATCGTTTGATTTTGCCCCGAACTCGAAAGGGTTCACGATGTCTTTCATGTTTCGATGCTTGACGCTATAGATCCGATCCATCGCACGTGATTAGTCCATCGAAATTGAAATTCAAGCTAATTTGAGTTATAAGGAAGAACCGATTCGTATCCTATCACGGAAGTGAAAGAGTTCTGAAACAAGCGGGTTCCGCTAGTGAAAGTGTTATGGCTCAAGCACGGATAGAAGAAGCTACTTGGGAGACCGAGAACTCTATGAAAGAGCGATATCCAAACCTATTTACGGTAAGATTTTCAGGGACGAAAATTTCTTAAGTGGGGAGAGTTGTGGCGTCCCTAATTTGACCCTAGTCGGGAAGTGGTGTCGGGACCATTAAACCGAGTCTTATAAGTAATTAGAAGTTATATTCTATGTTTATGATGTTAGCAAATGCATGTGTGAAAGTTGCATGCATTAATTTGATCATTTCTATGTGAATTTATTTAGATGGACTTATATGAAACATTGTTGAAAGGTGATAGGCCAATCTTCAAAGGTCTAATAGTACATGCATGCAAAAGAATGGTTTTGCATGTCAATTTACCCAAAGAGAAGGAAGTGGCGGCCATGGTGATGAATATGGGCAAAAGAAAACATGTCTTAAACATGTTTTGCTAGTGGTGGATGTTAGAAATAATAAAATAAGAGTATGGAAAAAAAATTAATGTTAGCGGGATGAGAAACAAAAAAAAAAGTGTTCATCTTTCTCCATAGCTCTTGGCCAAATGTCCTAAAGAAAGAAAAGAAAAAAATTTGTTCATCTATTTTCACTCTCTTTTTGGCCGAAAACACTAAGGATAAGGAAGGAGTTTTGCTTCATACTTGGTTTGGAAGAGGATTAGGAAGAGGTTGGCTATACTTGCATCAAGAGTAAGGTATGTTTGAGGTTGTGCCATGAGATTCATGCATGTTTTTGGTTGCTAGATTGATGTTCTTGTTAGCCCATGGTTCAAATCTTTGTTATGTCATGGGAATGAAATTCGGCCAAAGTGAATATGGTGATAAAGCCATTGCATGCTAAGTGTGAAGCTTGATGATGATGCATGCAATGATGGATTGTCTACTTTTGAGATTTCTTTGTTGCCATCTTGAGTGAGACTTTGAGTTTTCTTTTTGTTTAACCATGATTGAAGTTGAAAGGGGCATGATTGTGATGTATTCGGCCATGATGCATTCATGAGCATGGTTCATGCTTCTTGCATGTTAGTTAAAATTTGTGTTTTGGATGGCTATGGACACCTTGAAATTCGGCCATGCTCATATATGTATATATATGTTTGCACATGATGTTTTGATTATGAAGTAAGTGATGAATATGTTTGTTTAAAGAAGAAGATGTTGAAGAATGTTTGTGAAATTGCAAGCACATTCGGCCTAGCACACATATGAGTGCTTGATGCTATATTATAAGTTTTGAGCTACAATATGCAAAGCATTAACTAGTAAAATGCATGCTGTTTTTGTGTGGTATTAAGTGCATAATTGGCCTCAACATGGACATGTATATTCGGCCTTAGGTAGCCTATTGATGGCCTTAGCTTTTCCTTGATGCTCGAATGAATTGTATTGAATTGCTTGATGTAGTATAAAATGTGCATGACCATTGTGTATTCAAGCTAAAGGGTGGCCATATGACCATTTAAACTCCTTGTCATATTCGCCATAAGCTAGCACAATGAGGTTTTAATAAATTGAATTTGTTTGAATTAGCTCAAGAGCTTAGAGGGCCACAATTGGACAAGGGGAAGGAAAAAGTGATCGAATAGCCGTAAAAGCCGTTCGACAACATCCGAGGTAAGTCCTCAAGAAGTGACCCTACTTGAATTATGTGAAATGAAATATGGATGTGTAATGATTATTGATTTATGTGTGTATGAGTATTTGAATGATACCCGGGCTAAGTCCCGAAGGCGATTATGCTAGTGATTACATTTGTGTATGAGCCTTAGTAACGAAAATGAAACATGAATGTCTAATGATTATTGATGTATGTGTGCATGAGCAATTGAATGATATCCGGGCTAAATCCTGAAGACGTTTATGCTGGAAATTATATCCGGGTTAAGACCCGAAGGCAATTGTGCTAGTGGCTACATCCGGGCTAAGACCCGAAGGAATTCGTGCGAGTCATTCTATCCGGGCTAAGACCCGAAGGCATTCGTGCACGTGGTTATATCCGGTTGTATTCCGAAGAAGCTTTGGCTGGAGGTGAGTGTTGGTTGCTGTAATAAATTCGATTAGTACGCTCGAAAAGCCCAAAGAATAAGGTACGTTTATATGTGCATTGGAAAGTCGACATGTTTGAGCAACATTCGCTCAATCGACTAACGAATTTCAGCTATTGAATTGGTTGATACTTTGTGAAAGTATATAATGATGAAGTGTGAAGTAAGAATGATTATGTGAATGTGTATTAATGAAATGATGCATTTGGCTATGTGAATGTATTGCTTTAATTAAAGCTGATTATATTCCTTGAGACTTACTAAGCATAAAAATGCTTACCCGTTGCTTTGGCTCTCTGTTTTATAGATTTTGCTCGATAGCAATCGGATTCGGGATCATTAAAGTCGAAGTCATCCACACTATCAACGCCTCTATTTTGGTATAAATTTTGGTTGAACTTTGAAATGGCATGTATAGGACTACCCTTGTTGGTTTAAATATCTTGTGATGTATATGTGTACGGCCATGCGAAAATGGCTCGTAAAAGTGAAGTCTGAACTTAGACTATTTGCGGTTTGTATATATATATATGGTGTCATGATGTGATTATGGATTGGAAATGGGAATGTTGGTCACATGATCAGCCATTGGTATGGTTAAAATGATCATATGTGAACCTATGTATGGCAAGACTAGTTGGTTCATGGAGACTACAAAATAGGTAAGACCTACCTTAAAACAGATGCTGCCAGCTGCAGTGACGTGAATGTGAAAATCACCAAAATTGGTAGGAATGGTATTAAATAGTGAATAAGCTATGTAAATGAACCTTGATGAGTCTATTTTCATATGGAAGAAACGAAATGGTCATAGGAGTTACATGTTAAGAGATATTAAAGCTATTGTGAGACAGGGCCAGAACGGTTTCTGGGTCCCCTGTTGCAACTTTAAAAATTTACTATAAATTATCCAGAAAGAATTAGGAGTCATGCCTTATATGTACAGATTCCATTTTGAGTCTACTTTCATTAGAAACAAACGGTACCAGTATTAAAGACCTGTACAGAGAGATATTCAAGTTGTAACGTGCGAAGGTCAAAGCAGTCGATCCCTGTAACATGGGTGACTTTAACTAATAAACTGTACCAATTGGCCCGACCAAAAATTCTAGAAATAAATCCATGGATGGATATATGAGTCTAAATTCAGGGAAAATTTACAAAACCAGTTTCCAAGTTTTGAAACTCGAGATATGATTTTTAAGGCGACGGTGACGCAGTTTTCCAACCTGACTGGAAATGTCAAATTGGTGGGCAAAATATGTGGACTTGGCTTGTTAACCCCTCGTGTCCGACACCGGCGATGGTCTCGGGTTCGGGGTGTTACATCAACACGCTTTTTATAACATAACCTCCCCTCAATTTAAATTCTCACACCTCTTAGGACACCCTTAACCACCAAAGCAAGCAAGCCACATGCAATAGAACACACAATTAAATCACTAACAAATTTGGGGCATTACATTACTGGTGAAAAGGTTTGGGTATTGGTTTCTCATGGCCTCTTCAGGCTCCCATGTAGCCTCTTCAACCCCATGTTTTTGCCATAACACTTTCACAAGAGCAATACTTTTGTTTCTCAATTGTTTGACTTTCCGAGCCAAAATCTTAACTGGTTCTTTATCATAAGTCATATTTGGTCAAATCTCAACTCTGTCAGTGAAATCACATGTGAAGGATCAGATCGGTAATGACACGACATAGACACATGGAACACGTCATGAATATTTTCCAATTCGGATGGTGAGGCTAATCGACAGGCAACTGGTCCTACTCTTTCAATGATCTCATACGGTCCAATAAAACACGGACTCAACTTGCCCCTTCTATCAAATCTCAAAACCTTTTTCCATGGAGAGACTTTCAAAAATACCTTATCACTAACCTAAAACTCAATCTCTTTCTGTTTCAAATCCGCGTAGGATTTTTGTCTATCCGAAGCAGCTTTCAAACAATCACGAATTATCTTCATTTCTCTTTGATTTTTTTGACTAAGTCAACTCCATGAATCTGATTTTCTCTGAGTTCAGTCCAATACAGAGGTATTCGGAACTTACGCCTATATAATTCCTCATAAGGCGCCATTTTCAAACTCGACTGATAACTATTGTTGTAGGCAAACTCTACCAATGGTAAGTACTTTTCCCAACTACCTTGGAATTCTAACACACAACATTGGAACATGTCTTAAAGTATTTGAATTACTCTCTCTGACTGACCGTCGGTTTGCAGATGGAAAGCAGTACTAAAGTTTAACTTCATACCCAAAGCTTCTTGTAACTTTTTCTAAAACCTCGAAGCGAACCTTGGATCTCTATTCGAAATAATCATATTGGTACTTGATGAAGTCTGACAATTTCACCAATGTACAAATCAGCTAACTTATCAAATGAGTAATCAGTACATACCGGTATAAAATGAGCCTTTTTAGTTAATCTATCAACAATGACCCATATGGCATCTTTCTTTCTTAGAGTTAAAGGCAACCCTGTCATAAAATCTATAGTAATCTGGTCCCATTTCCACTCTGAGATATCTCTTTTCATACCATTCCACCAATACATTTTCTTCAAGTCATTATATATTTTTGTATTGTTCATGTGAACTGTCAAACAATCGCTGTGTGCCTCATATAAAATATTCCAAACCAACTCAGTGTCCTTCGGAACACAAATCCTACCATGAATCTCAAACAACCATTGGAGTCACTCAGAAAATCTGGTTCACTGCTAGATTCACACTGAACTCTCTTAGCTTGCAACTCTTTATCAACTTTCTGAGCATCACAAATCTATTGAAAAAAGTTGGTCTAGCTTTCAACTTGGCTAGAATCTAACCATCATCGAACAAATTCAGTCGTGTATTCATAGCCCTCAAGGCAAACAATGACTTCCTACTCAAAGCACCAGCGACCACATTCGCCTTACCCGGCTGGTAATCAATCACTAGCTCATAATCCTTTAACAGTTCTAACCATCTTCGTTGTCGTAAGTTTAAGTCCTTTTGAGTCATTAAGTACTTCAGACTTTTGTGATCGGTATAGACATTGCATTTCTCACCAAATAAATAATGTCGCCAAATCTTCAAAGCAAACACTACGGCGGGTAACTCTAAGTCATGTGTCAGATAGTTCTTCTCGTGAGGCTTCAACTGCCTCGAAGCGTAAGCTATGACTTTCCCCTCTTTTATAAGTACACATCCCAAACCATTTAAGGAAGCATTACTATAAATCACAAATTCTTTACCCGACTCGGGTTGTACCAAAATCTATGCTTCAGTCAATAACATCTTTAATTTCTCGAAGCTTTGCTGACACTTTTCTGACCACTTAAACGTAACATCCTTTTGAAGCTATCTTGTCATAGGAGTGGCAATCATAGAAAATCCTTTCAAAAATCATCGGTAGTAACTGGCTAAGCATAAAAAGCTTCTAACCTCAGATACATTCCTTGGCGATTTTCATTCGACGATAGCAGAAATCTTGCTAGGATCAACTCGGATCCCATCACCTAAAATAATGTAGCCGAAGAATCCAACTTCTCGAAGCCAAAACTCACTTTTACTGAACTTAGCATACAAGTTTTATCTCTTAAAGTCTGCAAAATAGTTCTCAAGTGCTCGGTATGCTCTGCCTCATCTCTAGAATAAATCAGAATATCATCAATAAACACAACAACAAACTTGTCCAAATATGGCCAAAATATTCAGTTCATCAAATCCATAAACACAACAGGAGCATTCGTTAACCCAAATGGCATAACAAGGAATTCATAGTGGCCATACCTCGTTCTAAAAGCAGTTTTAGGCACATCTGACTCTTTAACTCGCAACTGATAGTAGCCGGACCTCAAGTCTATTTTAGAAAACCATGACACTCCTTTCAATTGATCAAAAAAGTCATCAATCCTTGGCAAAGGATACTTATTCTTGATTGTTATCTTAGTAAGCTGTCAGTGGTCTATACACAATTTCATAGAACTGTCTTTCTTTTTCACGAATAATACCGGAGCACCCTATGGTGAAAAGCTCGGTCTCACAAAACCCTTGTCGATCAATTCTTGCAACTGTGACTTCAGTTCTTTCAACTCAGTTGGGGCCATCCTATACAGAGCAATCGAAATAGGTGTCGTCCCTAGCATTACATCAATACCAAACTCCACTTCTCTAATTGGAGGTAAACCCGGCAATTCTTTCGGAAACACATCCAAATATTCGCATACAACAGGCACTAATTCAATTCTCAATTCAAGCTCTTTTGTATTCAAACCATAAGCCAAATAAGCCTCACACCCTTTTCTCATACGTTTCTGAGCAAACATTGAAGAAATCACGATTGGCAACCTATCTGGCTCATCTGATTCAACCCAAAGAATTTCACAATCTTCATTTTTCAATTCAATAACTTTTTTTCTACAATTCACTACATCATCATGAATTGTCAACCAATCCATAGCCAATATAACATCAAATTCATCAAACGGCAACAACATCAAATCAGCCAAAAAATAATGACCTCTAATCATCAAGGAACATTTCTTGAATACCATATCAACTAGAACATACTTGCCTAATAGGTTTGACACTTTAATCATAAATTTCGTAGACTCAACAGGCATATTCCTGCTAGATACCAATTTCATGCACACATACGAATGAGTAGAACCAGGGTCAATCAAGGCAATAACAGTAGTATAATAAAGAGAAAAAGTACCAATGATCACATCGAGAGAAGATGCGACCTCACACACACATATGGCATAAACCCTAGCCAGGGCTCTAGCTTCGGATCTCACCATTGTATCCCTCGCTACACTTTTGCTACTAGCCCCACTACTGGCATTTTTGAGGGTCTCCCCTTTGTAGCTATACTAGTCGGCCTTGTACTCTAAAATTTTTCTTTCTCAATCATCTCAGGCCAGTCCTTGTTATAGTGGTCTTGAGAAACACATATGAAACAAGATTCATTGTTCATGCTATATGCACCAAGATGAAGTCTACCACAATGTTGGCACTGGAGTTTAAAAGGTCTAGCATTACCCACACTAGCCACAGATGTAGCCTGAGATTTACAACCCGAATTTTGCTTCCTATGATTTTTGTACGAATGCCCGGCTGAAACATGAGGACGAGAATATATATCACTGGATTTCTTAGAATGAGAGAGGAATGACTTGCTCATCGGCCTCTTTCTTATATCTTTAGCCTTAGCCTCAGCTTTTCTCTTTTCCTTGGTCAGTTCCTCAGCTTTACAATCCCGATCATCGACCACAACAAATTCATTCAGCTCAAGATTACCCACTAACACCTTGATACCCTCATTAAGTTCGTCTTCAAACCTTTTACACATTTTAGCCTCGGAGGATACACACTCCAGAGCATATTTGCTGAGTCAGAGAAACTCTCTTTCATACTCGATCACTGCCATGCGGCCTTGTTTCAATTCTAAAAATTCCTTCTGCTTCTGGTCAATGAATCGCTCACTAAAGTACTTCTTTCGAAATTCTTCTTGGAAGAATTCCCATGTGACCCTCTCTTGAGGTACCATAGATACTAGCGTTTTCCACCAGTGATATGCCGAGTCTCTCAACAAGAAAATAGCATGCTTCAAACATTCTCCGGGTGTGCATGATAGTTCATCAAACACCTTTATCTAATTCTAAAGCCAAAATTTTGCTTTCTCAGCATCATCCTCGGCATTTTCTCTGAACTCTTCCGCTCCTTGTTTCCAAATCTTATCAAGAGGGGTTCTATGGAATCTCATAAAGTCCAGACCTTGTGGTACTAAGGGTATGGGTTAAGGATTTTGAGGGGCTGGAGGGGGTTGAGCGTTCGGGTTCATTCGAACAAACTCCGTATACTAGGCATTCATCATGTGGAGAAAGGCTTCTCTAGCCTCTTCTCTTCCTTCCTAACACACGGTCACTGGTCTACTCTCAACTAGCCCTGCCCCTTGAGCGGGAGCCGAGGCATTACTTTCTACATCATCAGCTTCAGCTCGACTGGGATCCATTACTGTACGAAAACACAATTTAAAAGGTCAAGAGTCGCCACACTATCATAATTCATGTATGGCATATATAGCTAAACTCAAACACATGCTATGTAATCTGATAATCAACTAAACTGCATCTCTGATACCATTAAATGTAACACTTCTTACCCGTATTCGACGCTGGAATAGGGTACGAGGCATTACCGGACTTAAACACAAGCAAACATACGAAACCAGGCCATAAAACTTCGTTCAAATTAAATTCATTAATACATTGTAAATTATCCTTTATATGGGCCTATGAGGCCCGGAACATACATCTGGGGGACTACACTAAGAACTTTAGAAAACTTCGGGAAAACTTAGAACATTTTCATGAAACAAAGTCACACGCCAATGTGGGTAGGCCGTGTTGTCACACACGCCTGTATGGCTTAAGACACGCCCATGCCCTCAGCCCACGTGACTCTCTGTTTATGACATCATAACACAATTAGGATCACACGGCCAAGTCATATGCCCTTGTGCTTAGGCCATGTGGCAAATTAAATTCCAAAAATTAAGTGCAGACTTCACACGGCCTAGGCACACGCCCATGTCCTAAGGTCGTGTCCTTTACACGACTAAGACATACGGCCGTGTCTCTGCCCCTGTGTTTACTACTAGGCATTGTATTTTACCTAATTATGGTGCAGGGAACATGCAGCTGGATCACATGCTTATAGGACTGACCGTGTGTCACACATGGCCTAGACACATGCCCATGTGTCTACCTGCGTGGACAACTTTGAGGCTATTTTCCAAGCCACTTACCACCGTTAAAAGCTCACTCACTTATACATTTTTTTAATGGCATGTAACATAGCGTATTTAGTCACTCAAATACTCACAATCATGAGTAATCCATGACTTTGTAATGTCAACATATCACATGCTCAAACCATCATGCTTCCATATGGCATTCCACACCAATTTCATATTTATTCATCCTTATAAACCTACTCAATTTTACCATGAACATGGTCATACCTATTAGTCCCAATTCATTCATTAAGCATAGGTGCCATTTATCACATCCAGCACCAACAAGCAACCACCAACCACATCATCAAGCATAAACACATTACATGCATGCATAAATAATTAAGGTTCCAACCCGAAAAACAAATATAAGCCACATCTCATGGCCTTATACAAAATGGATCATAATACCATCATGAGCCAACTCATTTGGCTAATCAATATGAGACATAACAAAATGACGAAGTCCCCTATACATGCCATACTCAAAACGTCGAGACTAACTATACCCAAATGTCCAATGGATAGTGTGATTGAGTCTCCGACGTCCTGCGATCCTCGAGCTAGCTTGGCGACGCTATAAAAGATGGAATGGAAGGGCGTAAGCATTAAAGATTAGTAATTCCATATACAAATAACATGCTATCTAAACAAGTATTTAACATACATTTAACATAATGAACATAATTTATATTTCATCAAATCATTTAAACCTACTTATCACAGAAACACCCTTGTCATAAGTTCATCATATACCAAGGCATTTCTCATGAGTTTAGTATACATACCTGTATCAACTCATAGCATAATCTCTTGCTCATTCTTCTCACTGACTTACCCCTTAGGTCTTCTGTCAAGTTACTAGATAATTTACCCATTGAACACTCGAAATACTATTGGATAGACAGAAGGCTCGCACATAAGTGCCACAAACGTAGCTAAAGCTACCTCATATCACATAATACATAAAAGCTCATTGTCAAGCTACTCACGTGTCTACTCACACAAGCTATCAGTCAGGATGTAGCTACACGGGCTACTCACACAAGCTATTAGGTATCCGCAGCACATGTCGGACTACCCAGCCACTGGTAGGATGTACAAGACCAACACTTGAAACCACATAAACATATATCACATATCTCATGATCTCATTAATCATATAGTTCCTAGTGACATGTCACTTGTATCCTAAACTATTCCTAAGGTTCAAACGGGATTTTTCAATATCACATCTCTGTCAAGCTTGCTCGTAATGTCGATCTCAATGTCCATAATACCAAATCACTTACTCATGAAGCAATCAAAGCATAACTCATAATAGCATTAAAGAATTTGAATTCACATAATACTCAAACATCAAAAATATAACATAACATCACATTACTTGTATATGAACTTACCTCGGTACAAAATGATGAAAACGAACCTATTCTTAGTAAACCTTGTTTTTCCCCCAATCAAGGCCCAAATCACATTTTTCTTAATCTATAATGCCAATTTTAACTTGTTTAATACATACATTATTCAAATCGACCCATAACACATACTTTGGTAAAATTACCTTTTTACCCCTAACTTTTCACTTATTTACAAATTGGTCCTTAGGCTCGTAAAATAAAATACATGCATTTTCTTTATTACCCAACCCTAACCGATTCATATTCCCACTCTTAGCTGCCCACATTTTTCTTTATTTCACATATTTACTACTTATTTTACAACTTTTACAAATAGGTCTTTTTTAGGTGTTTTCATGCAAAATCACTTTGTAAAAAATGTTTATCACACATCAAACTTTCATATTCTTCCATTAAATATCAAAATACATGAATGTCACACATGGGTAAGTTTTTGAACACAAACCCTAGCCCAAAATAATGGTAGAAATAGGTAGATCGGTTGATGACAACTTCAAAAATGTAAAGAACATTAAAAACGAGGCTTGGATGAACTCACTATTGAGCTTGAAAGTTGAAGAAACCCTAGCTAAGGTAAACATGGAAATTTCGGCCCTAGCTTGAAGAAGATGAGCAAATTTTTCTTGATTTTTCCCTTTTTATTCTTATAATTACTAAATGACCAAAATGCCCTTTAGGCTTTTCTTTCAAATTTTTTTTATTGATGCCCATTTTTGTTCAAAATTTTAGAACTTGGTTAGATTAATATTTAAGGACCTCTAATCAATAATGCATAGAAACTTCATGCTTAAAGCTTCTAGAACTCAAGTTTTGCAACTTATTTAATTTAGTCCCTAATTTCAAATTGGACACTTTAGGCATAAAATTTCTTTATGAAAATTTCATAGAAACATGCATTCATATCATGGATCATCAAATAATTATAAAATAATTATTTCTACTTCGAGTTTGTGGTCTTGAAAACACTGTTACGACTAGACCATATTTTGATATGTTACATGGTGAAATTCTTCTGAAGGGATTTCTTAATAGCAACGTCCCTCCTCTTAAAATAACCCAAAAGAGAGCCATTTCTTCATGTGCCTACCCAAATTAGTAGCAATTCATGATTTATGCTTCTTAAAAAAACTGAACTGCTTGTGCAACCTCTCAAGAAAATTAAGAACTTGTATTAGTAGAAGTAGAAGGGGTTGCTAAGGCAAAAGTTAGGGTGGAGGATGTAGAGGCAGAACTGGGAGGTGGATGTCATGAAAATTCCTCCCCTAAAAACCTCAGAACAATCTGCTCCGTAATGACCCCTTTGTTCAAAATCATATCTTTATTTGATTGAACCAAACTTTCACGTGTTGCAAAGGGCAATACTAAGGGAAGGAAAATTAAGGCTGCCATCATTCTTATGGGCACACCTATGAACCTTTTTAAAAATGATTTTTCCCACATTGATTTTCCTCCTTGTAATTACAGAATGGAGTAGCAGCATTTGCTCATTTGAAATTGTAGAGTTATGAGTAGAAAGACTCAAACTAGAATTGAGGAAGTGGTACCAAACTCGACAATTGGGTTTGAAAAAAATTGTTCTACATTGTAGCAATCTTGTCTGAACACTGTCCACTTGGTTCCTTCCACAAACAGATCCTTAAGAACTTGATTCAAGCCTTTTGCCATGATTATTGTGGTAAACTGAGAATGCTTGTCTTGACCATCAGGTAAGCCATACTGAGCATTGATAGAGTACTCATTCAAACTGCATTGAAACACCTCCACATATATAAAAGCATTGTTGAGAGAGGTCAAGTGGGCATAAAACTGGCACACCACCTTTGATAAAACATCTTCCAGATGCAAGAAAAAGATTTTTCTACACCACTTTTTGACTACGGAAGAAATTCATTCATTATAGCCCCATAAAGGGCACATAAAAAAAAGAAACCTTTTTCCAAACAAAATGGATGCTTGCAGGTGGTATTTGTGTATTTCTCTTCTATGACTTCATTGAAAAAGGTTCTTTTTGGCATAGTGGATGATTGAGAAGGAACATGTTTAGCAATTACTTTGAAAAGTTTAGAGTGATTGGAAAAGAAAATGGTGGACAGTTTGAATTCTTTGCGAAAAAAAGAGTATATATGGAAGAAAATGAAGGTTGAAGGTAACTGTAGAGAAGGTGAAATGATTAGGTTAAAAGAAAAAGAAAATAAGGGTGACAAATGTAAAAAGTCACTGAAGACGTGGCGTGGGTGAGGCCTGACATGGTGAGATGAGATTTGGAGGGAAAAATAAAAATTTTATTAGAAGTAAATATTTTGGCAAATTTCTAATGGGCTAACTACTAAAAGATGAAGCTCGACCCTTTGTATACCTGAAAAAAATAAAATAAAAATTATTAAACCAATCAAATGAAGTAACTGAAGAAAAATAAAATTAACAAAGAAAAAAAATAAAGTAAAAAGGATAATGGAGACGTGGAAGTTATGAATTTCAGAGATTAATGGATTGTTTACCTTGAGTCACAAAAGCACCCTAGTAATGCTTCAAACAATGTCCATTAACTTTGAATGTAAGCCCAGTCTTTAAATCTCTAACCTCTATAACTCCATAAGGATAAACATGAACTATTTCAAAAGGTCTTGACCAACGAGACTTTAATTTTCCCAGAAATAATTTGAGCCTAGAATTGAACAACAACACCTGTTGTCTAGGTTCTAATTGTCGTGGCATAATCTTCTTATCATGCCATTGCTTGGTCTTCTTTTTGTATAGTTGAGCTCGTATGCTTGAGCTTGGAATTTGTAACACCCCGTACCCGAGACCGTTTCCGGAATCGGACACGAGGGGTTTGCAGACTTAAATCACTTATTTGCACAGTCCATTTTAAATTTCCAGACGAGCTGGCTAACTGCGTCACTGTCACCTTAAAAATCATATCTCCAGTTCCAAAACTCAAAAACCAGTTCCGTAAATTTTTCCTGAAACTAGACTCATATTTCCATCTACAAATGTTTTTCTAGAATTTTTGGTCAAACCAATTAGTACAGTTTATTAGTTACAGTCTCCCCTGTTTCAGGGTTCGACTACACTGACCTTTGCGCATTACGACCTGGATATCTTCCTGTACAGGGCTTCAATACTGATACTGTTTGTTTCTATAGAAACTAGTCTCGAAAAGGAATCTATAAATATATGGCATGACTTCTAATTATCTCTGGTTAATTTATAATTAATTTCCAAAGTCGGAACAGGGAATTCAGAAACCGTTCTGGCCCTGTTTCGCAAAAACTTAAATATCTCATAATATACTGTTCATATGATCGTTTCATTACTTTCCTATGAAAATAGATTCAACAAGGTTCGATTACATAATTTATTCACTATTTAATTTCATTCCTACTATTTTTAGTGATTTTTCACATTCACGTCACTGCTACTATCAGCATCTATTTTTAAGGTAGACTTTACCTATTACATAGTTTCCATGATTCAACTAGCCCTTTAGCATATATAGCACAAAATATGATCATGATTAACCATTCCAATGGCTAATCATTCCCAAACATTTCTGTACCTCTTAACGAACATCATACAAGACGATTATAATACTAAGCTCAAAGTGTATATAAGCCATTTTCGCATGGCTATCCAAATTTATACAAAACCAAAGGGTCCATGACCAACAACAAAGCAGGTAGTCCTATACATGCCATTTCAGAGTTCAACCAAAAGTGTACCAAGGGGGGCTTTGATAGTGTGGACGACTTGACTTCGACAATCCGAGTCCGATGGTGACGAACCAAAATCTATAAAGCAGAGATTCAAAGAACGGAGTAAGCATTTAATGCTTAGTAAGTTTTGAGCAATGAAATTAGGCTCAAGCTGAAGTATAGCATTCATATAACTAAACGGATAATTTCACATACACATATATTCTCAAAAATCAGTCCTACTTCACATTTCCAACCCGTATATTCATACATAAGGGATCAACAACCAAAACCGGAAGCTCCTTAATCGATTGGCGAATACTATTTAAGAGGAATCAATTAATCCAATGCATGTACAACACATACCTTGTTGTTGAGTTTTTACGGCGTATTAATTGAAATTATTACGATAGATCGCTCATTCCCAAACTCAAGAAATCTTGAGATTTAGCGGATATAACTACTTGCACAAGGCCTTTGGGTCTTAGCAGGATATGGTCACTAGCATAAATGCCTTTGGGACTTAGCCCGGATATAGTCGCTAGCACAAATGCCTTGGTCTTAGCCGGATATAGCAACTTCATACGAATGCCTTCGGATCTTAGTCCGGTTATAGTCACCTAGCACAAAACCTTCGGGACTTAGTCTGGATATCATTGAATAACCATGCACATATATCAATAAATCATGACACATCCATATTTCATTTTCATTACCAAAGCTCAAACACAAAACACTTATCACACTTACAAATTTCGGCTCAATAGCCACATACAAAGGGCATGATTTTGATTTACTTAAGACATAATCTAATCGAATCATAATCTAAGATCCATTACTCGAAAACTTACCTCGGATGTTGTCGAGCGATTTGGTGACTATTGGATCACTTTTCCTTTCCCTTATCCAACTTTGGTCCTCTAAGCTCTTGAGCTAATTCAAACAAATTTAACTTATTAAAGTCTCATTATGCTAGCTTATGGCGAACAGGACAATGAATTTGATGGGTCATATGGCCACCTTTAGTTCAAATACAAAATGGTCATAGGCATTTTTAATCACATTGAGCAATTTAGTACAATTAATCAAACATTTCCTCATGTGCACCTTTATGACCAAATACACACATCATTAACCTAATATCAATTAACTAAGCACTTAACAAATTCTCCTTGAGCCGATTGTCTAAGTCAAGATAGGATCATCATTATGCTTACCTATAGCTGAATGTACAACATCAATCTATGCATTCATTCGTGTGGCCGAACATGCATGTCTATGTTGAGGCCGATTGCATACGTAATACATTCTACAAGTATGGTCACTTGTATTGACCAAATACCATTTTGTTTCAAGTTCAAAACTTGGCTAATACACATATATGCACTATTAAAGCATCCTCTCCATTCCATCAATTCAACACATGCATTACTCATTAATATACAAAATTATATTCGGCCTTAGCACACCTCTTGCTGGCCGAATTTTTCTCCATCTAGCAACATTTTATGTACTATGCCGAACCAAAAAGATCAAACACCTAGCTTAATCGTTTCCAAAACACTTAACCGGCCTTTGACCAAGACTTTAAACAAAGTCTTTGTTCGGCTATCACACATATTGGTATTATTAGTTCAAAGTTTTAACAAGATTAATTTCTTTGATCTTAACCTAAATGACAACCCCCATTGTTCATCTAGATTTAGCATGAAACAAACACCAACCAAGAAAACAACACCCATGGCCGAGTATCATCTTCATCACATAGCAAGATTTAAACCATGGGCTAGGTAGAACTCAAACTAACATAAAAAATATGCATGAATCTCATGGAACAACGTCAAACTTACCTTAACCTAGCTACAAGCATGGCGAATCTCTTCAACATTTCCTCCTTTCTTTCCTTTTGAATTTCGGTCAAGAAGAATGAAAAAGGATGGACAATTTTTTCTTTGTTTTCATCATTTTCCTTTTCCATTTCTTTATTACTAGCTTTTTATTTTATTGTTTCCTACATACCACATTAGCACACCATGCTTAAAATATGCTATGCCCCATAGCATGGCCGGCCACTAGCTCAAATATTGGGCAATTTGACATGCAAACCCACCATTTCTATAACATGCATTAATAGGCCACTTTACATTTGCCTAGCACATTTCTAAATTTTCTCACATAAGTCCTATTTACTAAAATTCACCTACAATTAAACAAAATTCAAATATAAAATTTTCACACATGCATATATACATATAATAAGCATCAAATATGACAGTTAATTATTTTTATGACTCGGTTTTGTGGCCCCGAAACCACTTCCCGACTAGGGTCACATTAGGGCTGTCACAGAATTCCTCCATCTCATCTAGCTCAAGCAATCGATGTTTTGATGGCCCAAAATGTTTTATGTTCAAGCTCAGCAGGCAAATGGAAAATCTTCCCATAGACAAGCTTGAAAGGTGACATCCCCAATGGCGTTTTTAACACAGTACGATACACCAACAAAGCTTTATCTAGTCTGGATGACCAATCTTTGTGAGTTGGGTTTACCACTTTCTCTAAAATCTTTTTAATTTCTCTATTAGAAACTTCAGCTTGTTCATTTATCTGGGGGTGATATGCCATGGCTATCTTATGCCTTAACCCATACCTATTCAATGCATTGGCGACTAATTTGCAATTGAAATGGGAGCCCTCACCACTAATAAGAGCATGGGGTGTACCAAATAGTGTGAAGATATTTGTATACAAGAACCATACCACCGACATGGCATCATTAGTAGGGAGAGCAACAGCTTTTACCTACTTGTAGGCGTAATCTACAGCAACAAGAATATACATATTGCCCTAAGAAGGTGAAAATGGACTTATAAAGTCGATCCTCCACACATCAAACAACTCAACTTCTAAAATGTTTTGCAGTGGCATTTCATGCCTCCTCGATAGGTTTCTCATTCATTGATAGCAGTCACATGTCTGATAGAATTCATGAGCATCTTTTAAAATACTTGGCCAATAGAAACTAGATTGGAAAACCTTTGTAACAGTTCTCATTCCTCTGAACTGTCCTTCGTATTGTATTGAATGACAGTGTTGCAAAATGCTCTGAATCTCATCATCCAGAACACATCTTGTGTTTGTGCATAATCGGCCAAATAGTATTGTACTCAGAAAGTGTTATGTGACTTCGAACATTTGGTTTGTTTTTAAGTTCAACTGTTTAAATTGCTTAAGACTTACTAAGCTTATGAAAGCTTACTTTGAATGTTATGTTTCTCTGTTTATTTTTGTAGATCGTTGACTCTTACTATTAGCACGGGATCTTCACGCCGTCACACTATCTACTATTGTGGTTATCATGTGTTTTGGACTTAGCTTATGGCATGTATAGGTTAGACTATAAGTAGAATGATATTTTGACTATTGTATATAAGCCATGCGAATATGGCATCTTATAGAAGTTTACTTTTATAAGTTTTAAATTCGATCTTTGTTTGTATCTATTAGTTATATATATAAATGATCTTTTATTTAAGAAAAGGCTCAAAATTTTATTGTTCTGAACCGATTCCTAATTTCTGGTAACGCCTCGTCCTATTCCGGCGACGGCTACGGGATAGGGGTGTTACAATGAATACATGGTAAGAATCCATACGAACAAGTTATGCTTGTGAAATATTGATAACCTTGTGACTAATGATCTATATTTATGATGAATGGATGTATGATAAGATTTGAAAATAATCAGGTGTTGGGCTTATGAGCCTAATTAAGTTGTGATATAGTTCAATATATATATTTAAGTTGTGATTCAATGGATATGAGAAAAAGGAAAGACAAGTATAATTGTCGATTTAAGTCATTATGAAAACATAGAGAGAAATGAGCTATAAATATGTGAAAGATTGTTAATCTATATGTTAAAATTTATGATTACTCGTAAATGATGTGCATGTTATCAAGTGAGTTGAAACAACTTGTTAATAATGTGATATGCTTATAATGGGGAGATTATGGTTGCTAATCTAATGGCAAGGCGTATAATTGATGTTTGTAAGATAAAAGAGTAAGCATTATGAATGAGTAAGTGATAATCATGGGATTTAATGCAAATTGAAATAATATTATCCTTACTAATGGATAAAGTAAATGAGTTTTAATAGTTGTATATTATTTGCATATGAACTTACTAAGCTTTGTAGTTTACTCCTCTTCCTTTCTCATATCTTATAAGGTTTTATGCTAGCTCGGGTTGGAGAGCGCCGGAGATGCCATCACACTATCAAGTTATCATTTGGGTATAAGTGAACGCAAGTATTTTAAGTTTATGGCATGTATAGGGACTTCGTCTTTTGATTAATTATGTCATTATTAGTTTGGCCAAGTGTGTTGGCTTATAGTGATTCGGTGATTTATTTTGCATATGGCCATGCGATATGGTTTATATTGATTTTTTTTGTTGTAAACCTATTCACATATGCATGCATGTGCCAAGGTCATACATGATGTGGTTAAAATTGTTTGGCAAGATGGATTGTGGATGTGACTATGGATGTTTGATGATGGAATTGTGAGTGAGTGGCATGATAATAACCAAGACATGAGTATGTTAAATGCAAGTAAACTTCAACTCTTAGTGCATGCAAATTTTATAAATTTGGTTTGAAAAAGTATGAAGTTTTATAAAAGTATTAGTAAAGATGAAATGATCGTGATCATGTCTTGTTTGTGTAAGTTTAAGTTCTCACTTGTGCCATGCTAAGTGCCTTTGAAGTCATGTATGTGTTTGTACAAATAAGGGTAGAAATTGGCTTGGAAAATAGCCTTGTATTTGTCCACACGGGTATGTGTCTAGGCCATGTATGACACACGGTCAACCCCATGGGTGTGCGATCTGGCCGTGTGTCCCCTGCACCCTAATTAGGTAGAACAGAATGCCCATTAGTAAACACACGAGTAGAGACACAGTCGTGTGTCACTGCCGTGTGAAGGACACGGCCTTAGCACACGGGCATCTGGCTTGGCCATTTGACCCTATTTTGCTGATGACGTCATAAATAGAGAGTTAAATGGGCTAAGGACACGGGCTTATTCCAAGCCACACGGGCGTGTGTGACACACGACCTACCCACACAGGCGTGTGACCCTCCAAAATAAGAAATTTTTCTAACTGTCACAAAAGTTTCGAAAGTTCTCTGTTTAGTCCTGAACCACACCCAATGTATGTTTTGGACATTGAGGGCCATATAAGGGACGATATGCATGTGAATGAAAATATTTAAATTTGAATGCAAATTCACGTCTCGATCTTGTATGATTGTCCCTGTTCCGGCGTCAAATATGGGTAAGGGGTGTTATAGTTCAAGACAAGATTAATTTCTTCATAGCGACAAAGAACTAACTCCAAATTCTTCAAACAGTTCTCAAAAGTATCTCCAAAAATAGAGAAATCATCCATGAATACTTCAAGAAACTTTTCCACCATATATGAGAATATAGCTCTCATGCAACGCTGAAATGTTGCTCGGACATTACACAACCAGAATGGCATTTTTCTAAATGGGAAATTTTCGTATGAACACATGAAAGGTAAGAGGAAATGGTATGGGGAAATTTCCATATACCCCGACTAACCACCAAGAAATAATAGAAAGCTTTCTTAGCTAATCTATCCAACATTTGATCGGTGAAAGGTAAGATGAAATGGTCCTTCTGAGTTGCTTTATTAAGCTTGTGATAGTCCATGCATATCCTCCATCTCGTGATAGTACGAGTTGGAATGAGTTCGTTGTTGTCATTGCTAATCACGGTGACACCCCTTTCTTGGGTACACATTGAATATGACTCACGTACAAACTATCAGAAATAGGGTATATTATGCCAATGTCGAGCCATTAGATAATCTCCTTGACAACTTCCTTCATTATAGGGTTCAACCTTCTTTGCTACTCAATAGAATTACTATAGAAATCCTCAAGTAAAATATTATGCATGCAAATAGCAAGGTTGATTCCCTTGATATCAGTGATTGTCCACCCCAGTGCCTTCTTAAATCTCCTCAGAACATCTAGTAACTTAGTCTTTTCATCAGGTGTCATATCTACAGAGATAACTACTGACAGAGTGTTGTTGTTTCCCAAGTAGGCGTACTTTAAATGTAACAGCAAAGGCTTTAACTCCAATGTGAGAGGTTCGTCTATAGAAGGTATAGGAGGCTTAAATGAACAACCTGATAAATCCAAAGATTCAAAACTTTTCCATAGTCTATCATCAAGCCTCTTGGTCTCCATAAGTTCACCAAGTTCTTCAATCATTTTTACTTTAGTCAACTCAAATGGATCTGCATAGTCATTATCAGAATTACTATAAAAATTTTTTGCAAACTCTACTTCCACTACCGTTTCGATAAACTCAATGTCATGACATTCTTCATTTTCATCTGCACACTTCATGGCATCAAAAGCATTAAAAGTAATTTGTTAGTCATTAACCCTTATTGTTGACACATCTTTCTGCACATCAATTAGCATTCTACTTGTAGCTAGAAAAGGCCGTCCAAGAATAACCGATATTTCTTTATCAGCTTCACATTCTAAAATTATAAAATTTGCTAGAAAAATAAATTTATCTACTCTTACCACCACATCTTCAATTTTACCTTCTTGATGTGCATAAGAACAATCAGCTAGTTGTATCATGACTGTGGTGGAACTTGCCTTCCTAATTCCTAGTTTTTTGAAAATAGATATAGACATTAAATTTATACTTGCTCCTAAATCACATAATGCCTTACCAATATAATAATTTCAAAATGAACAAGGAATAGTAAAACTTCCTAAGTTCTTCAACTTTTGAGGCAATTTGTTCATTAGCATTGCTGTGCACCATTCAATTAGAGCAATAGTTTCAACTTCCCCCAATCTTCACTTTTTTGAAAATATATCTTTCATGAATTTTATGTATTTAGGCATTTGCTCCAACGCTTCCACCAATAGTCTGTTGATATGGTGTTGCTTCAGGACATTTGAAAATTTTTTGAACTAAAAATCTTACTTAGATTTTTGAAATCATTGAGGAAAAGGTGACAGTGGCCTTCCTTCAGATTGCTGATATCATTTTGCGATGGCATTTTTATTGGTTGCACAATCTGATTCTGTTACAATATTCTTTTGATTGGTCTGCTCAGTTGTAAACTGCTCCACATATGGGTCTGAATTATTTTTATGTATGAAATCTAAACTGTCCTCGTCTGTAATGGCATCATTAACAACTTTAAGTAATTGAATGCAGCTTCTAAGTGTAATGGCCTTGCAATGCTCATTCCCTTGATATATTGAATTTTCAGTGTCACTTGGCAATGCCACATGAGGTCTTAAGTTTAATGCATTGGCAACCTACCTTACTTGATTTTTCAAAACTCTCAGGGATGCAACATAACTCTAGATCAGGTCATCATTTTTGGCCATATATTCCTTCAATAGAGCTTCCATAGATGAAGAAGATGATGCTGAAATTTGTTGAACATTTTGTTGTGGCATGGGTTGATTATAACCAAGTGATGCATTTGTGGCATTCTTTCGAACAACATTTTTAGAGTTTACCATTCCGTGATTATTTCAATTAAAGTTTGGATGTTGCTTCCACCCTAGATTGTAGGTGTTAGAATATGGGTTATTGTTTTAGTTGAAATTACCTATGTGTAACACAAAGGTTGGGTTTTTTGGGTGTTCTTCAAAAACATTATCTTCCCCACAATAAACACATGATATTTCGACTATTTTCATCTCCTGAACTGCAGTTGGTCCCTTTAGTATTTTGATCATATTAGCTAAAGATGATACCTGAGCTGTTAATGAAGTGATTGCATCAAGCTCCATTGTGCCAACAACTCTTCTGCCAGTCCCCCACTCTTGTAGTAGGGTATTGGTAATCGTTTTTTTGCAATTTGTTCCAAAATCTCATGCGCTTCATTATATGATTTATCCTGCAATGTACCATTGGGGAACGCATCAACTACCATCCTTGTATGCGCATTTAATCCATTGTAAAACATTTTCATCTGTGTTGGAAACCAAGCATCAGATATTTCATAGAGTGCCTCATCCTCTAATTGCCGAAAAGATTTGATATCATTCCTTAACTTGGCATTCATATATGGATGATTATACCGCAGAAAAAACCTTCAAAAAAGATCATTTCAAGATGCCACTGTCCCTAACGGCAAAGCGTTCAACCATGCTCTGGCACAATCTATTAATGAATATGGAAATAGTTTAAGTCGCAAGGTGTCTTCAAGAACACCCTGTTGCCTGAATGAGTCACAGACTTCCAAGAAAAGTCTTAAGTCGAGTCGCGGATCTTAA
Organism: Gossypium arboreum; assembly: GCF_025698485.1. Taxonomy (NCBI): domain Eukaryota; kingdom Viridiplantae; phylum Streptophyta; class Magnoliopsida; order Malvales; family Malvaceae; genus Gossypium; species Gossypium arboreum. Next base: position 77,198,444 of record NC_069077.1, on the reverse strand, counting down.
GTAGGCAATCCACTGAACTGTCCTACCATTTGCAGCATCTGAAATATTATCAATTTCAACTTGAAATGCTAAGCTTCAATATGTGGTCTGACTATTCCTGGATTCAAATCATAAAAAATTTACACATGTAACAGCTCGTTTTCGGTAAAATCAGAATAGTGGTTTCGGGACTGCAAATCCTATTTCGAAAAGGAAATTTATTTTATATTATTTTATGATCTACAGTATGATAATAATGTCGTATTAAAATTTCATAAAGAAATTTTACTGATTATATGTTTAATTTGATAAATGACCAAATTGCAAAAAGTGTAAAAGTTGAGTACTAATAGCTAAAGGGATTAAATAGCTCTGGAACTCAAAATTTGAGGTCCTTAAATGGTAAATAAACCATTAAAAATGCTTAGTTGTTAAGGATGATGATTCATCCATGGAAAGTAAAATAAAGAAAAGGACGAAATTGGAAAGTGAAATAATAACAGATGATAAATGATAAAAAATGAAAATATCATCAATTTTACCATCTTCTTTACCAAAAATACATGGAAACTCTAGGAAAGAGAAAGGAAGCTTTCTTGGCTTAATTGGGTAAGTAATCTTGTCCCGTTTTTACTAATTTTTATGTTTCCGAGATCAGAATAACTTAATCTATATATTTTGGGGATTAATTTGTAAAGATATCAAAGTATAGAACTTTTGCCATGGATATAAATGCTGAAATTTGGAAATTTATGGTAGAAAATAAAAGGTTGTTGATAGATAAACAACTTTTGTAAAGTGAATTTTGATGAAATTATGATTTTAGGACAAATTGTAAAGTTGTAAAAGTCAAGGAAAAATTTTGAATTTTATGAAATACATGGGCTGTAAATTTTATATGTAAAATTCGTTTGGGCTTGGAATAATGATTAAATTACATGAATTTCAATTTCCGAGCCTAGGGACGAAATCATCATTAATTAATAGTTTAGGGACAAAATGGTATTTCCTAAGATGTGAATTGGACTAAATTGAGTATAAATTGTATGTTAAATTTACTCGTATAGATCTAGATAGACCAAATTCAGAGTTCGAGCGAGGAAAAGAGAAAGTGTCGAATTAGTAGATTTTACGTACACGGACATTTATTGAGGTAAGTTCATGTAACTAAATTGTGTTTATTTTATGCTTGAATTGAGTGTGGTATGTGTTTATATGAATTATATAAGTTCATGTAACTAAATTGTGTTTATTTTATGCTTGAATTGAGTGTGGTATGTGTTTATATGAATTATATAAATGTTATAAATGTATGAAATAATCACATGCCCGTTAATGTTTAGAAAATGATAAGTTCCGTTTGAATAATGAAATTCAACAGATACGTGATTTCCCGTAATGAATGTGGTCCAACATATGTTGGACAGAATATAGCTTGAACGACCAATCCTGTTATAAGCCTTTTGAGCATCTTGTTATATAGTTCCTATGAGCATCCTGGTCGGTAGTGATTCTGCATGTGTTGCGCACTACTGCAGCTCTTTGTGAGTGTCTTGTTACATGATTTGATCGGTTGTGATCCAGCATTTATTTTGGACACAAACACAGCTTTTCGTGAGCATCTTGATATAGGCTCTTATGAGCTTCCTGACATGGTTCGCTTGAACTTCCTGTTATACTATCCGGAGCTCCTGTTACATGGCTCTTTGTAAGCTTGCTGATAGGCCTTTCGTGGGCTTCCTAATTAAAATTTGTTTGTGAACTTCCTGTTAAAGACTCTTATGAGTTTCCTGGTATAGCCCGGATAAGCTTCCTGTTACATGGCTCACATGGGCATCCTAATATATGGTTCGAGAATGTGCTTCCTGATTATGTGCCCTTATGGGTGCCCTTGAATATGAATTGATGGTTTCTAATTTGTACACTTCGAGTGTACTACATGTGTATCCATTGATATTTCAAATAAATTCAACAGAAAAAATCCTGACATGAGAGAATATGAACACGAAATGAATTATTATATGTATTTGCCTGAAGTACATGAAAATGATGGTACATGATATATGGAAGTATGAGATGGTGATATATGAACATGGAACTTGTTTGATGAATATGTTTATCTAATATTATAGATTTGTATACTTCGAGTGTATTTTCTTAGGTTTCTATTAATATTTTAATTGATTTAATGAGAAAAATCCTGACATGAAATAATCTGAACTTGAAACAATAAATTATAAAAATGTACTTGAAAAACATAGGTATAAATTTTATATATTATTTGAATTCATAATGTGGTGTGACAGCCCAAAATTGACCCTAGTCGGGAAGTGGTTTCGGGACCTCTAAACCAAGTCACCGAAATGTTTGAACGTAATATTTATTGTCTAGAATATGTATTTATGAATGTGTGAAAATTTCAAGCTTCGATTTAGTCGATTGCATGTGAATTCAGTTATTAGGACTTGTGTGACACTTTTGAAATGTGATAGGCTAATCTATAAGGACCTAATAGTGCATGTAATCAAAGGGGAGGACTTGCATGTCAAATTTCCCCCTAATAGCTAGTGGCCGGCCATGACAAGGGATTATGGGCAAAACATGTCATAGACATGTTATGTTGGTGCATCATGGGAGGAAAAAAATAAATTAATGGTTATGGGTAATAAAGAAATGAAAAAAAAAAGGGAAAGAAGGTGTGTGATTCCCCCCATTGCCGTGAGTTGAAGAAAAGAAAAGAAAAAAAATTTGTTCATCCTTTTCATTCTCTCTTGGCCGAAAATTTTAAGGAAGGAGGAGGGAATTCTTGCTTCATGTTTGGTTTGGAAGAGGATTAGGAAGAGGTTTGGCCATACTTGTATCAAGATTAAGGTATGTTTGATGTTGTGCCATGAGATTCATGCATGTTTTTGGTTGCTAACTTGATGTTCTTATTAACCCATGGTTCAAATCCTTGCTATGTCATGGGGATGGTATTCGGCCAAGGTGGATTTTGTGTTAATGCCATTGCATGTTAAGTATGAAGCTTGCTAATGATACATGTGATGGTGGATTGATGGCTCTTGGACTTTCTTTTTAGCATTTTTGAGTGAGACATTAAGTTCTTTGTTTAACCATGACCAAAATTGAAATGGTATGGTGTTGTGATGTATTCGGCCATGGTACATCCATAAGTATAATTTATGCTTATTGCATGGTAGTTGGATTTATGTTCATGTTTAGTTATAATCAACTTTGAGATTCGGCTCTAGCATATATATATATATATATATATATATATATATGTTTGCACATGATGTATTGGTATGACATATATACTATCTCAAGGTATATATTTTCATATGATGATGTTTCGGTTATGAAGTAAATGATTGATGCGTATTGAGTTACAATATGGAATGCGTTAGTTAGTAAAATGTATGCCGTTTATGTGTGGTATTAAGTGTATAATTGGCCTCAACATGGACATGCATATTCGGCCACATGAGGGGGATTGGTGTGCATGCATTCGGTTTGAGGCAAGCATATTGATGCCTATTCTTGGCTTAGAAAATTCGGCTAAGGAGAGTACTAACTAATGTGTTGAGTTTGATTCATGATTTCCGTACATATGTGACTTTAATGTCTAATGAAAATATGTGGGCTAAATACCTTGAATTCCTCTTTCGATGCTCAAATGATTAAATCAATTTATTTGTTAAATTAAGCTCAAGAGCAAAGGGGAGCTAAATCCGATAAAGGGAAGGAAAAAGTAGTCAAATAGCCATCGAAATCGCTCGACCACGTCCGAGGTAAGTCTTCGAGTAATGATCCTACTTGTATTATATTGAAATGATTTGTCATATTATGGCGGATAGCCGAATGTGCGTAGGGACTACGTTGTAAAGTCAATTGAAATCATGCTCTTTGTGTGTGGCTATTGAGCCGAAATTGGAAAGGTTTGATAAATGTTTTGTGTTTGAGCCTTAGTAACAAAAATGAAATATGGACGTGTCGTGATTTTTGATATATGTGTGCGTGAGCAATTGAATGATACCCGGGTTAAGACTCGAAGGCATTTGTGCGAGTTGCTATATCCGGGTTAAGACTCGAAGGCATTTGTGCGAGTTGTTATATCCGGGCTAAGACCCGAAGGCATTTGTGCGAGTTGCTATACCCGGGTTAAGACCCGAAGGCAATTGTGCTTGTGGTTATATCCGGCTAAATTCCGAAGAAACTTGGTTTGAAGGTGAGCGTTTTGTGCTGTAATAAATTCAATTAATACGCTCGAAAAACCCAAACGATAATGTATGTTTGCATGTGCATCGGAAAAGTCGATTCATTTGAAATAGTATTCGTTCAATCGACTAACGAACTTTCGGCTCTTAGATAGGTTGATACCTTGTGTGTGTATATGTTGATGAAGTGTGAAGTAAGTATGATTATGAGAATGTGTATTACTAAAGTGATTCATTTAGATATGTGAATGTAATACTTTAGTCAAAGCTGATTTCATTACTTGAGACTTACTAAGCATTAAAATGCTTACCCCGTTGCTTTGGCTCTCTGTTTTATAGATTTTGCTCGTTAGCTATCGGATTCGGGATCATTGAAGTCGAAGTCATCCACACTATCAAAGCCTTTTGGTACTCTTTTAGTTGAACTCTGGATATGGCATGTATAGGACTACCCTTTGCTGTTTTTTTTCAAGCACGTTTTGTGATGTATGTGTGTACCATGCTAAAATGGCTCGTAAAAGTGGAGTATGGCATTAGACCATTTGTGTTTATGTATATATGTATGGTTTCATGATGTGACTATGGACTGGAATGGAAGTGTTGGGAAAATGATCAGCCATTGGAATGGCTAAATATGATTATATGTGGACCTATGTATGACAAAACTCTAGTTGGTCCATGGAAACCATGAAATAGGTAAAGTTTACCTTGAAAACAGATGCTGATAGCAGCAGTGGTGTGGATTTTAAAAATCACTAAAAATCTTAGGAATGGAATTAAATAGTGAATAAATTATGTAAATGAACCATGATGAATCTACTTTCATATGGAAGAAACAAAACGGTCATATGAGTTATATGTTAAGAGATATTAAAGTTCTCGTGAAACAGGGCCAGAACAGTTTCTGGATCCCCTTTTCCGACTTTGGAAATTCATTATAAATTAACCAGAGATAATTAGGAGTCATTGTATATATTTATATATTCCTCTTTGAGTCTAGTTTCTATAGAAATAAACGGCATCAGTATTGAAGCCCTGTACAGGGAGATATCCAAGTCGTAATGCGCAAAGGTCAGTGTAGTCGATCCCTGTAACAGGGGAGATTTTAACTAATAAACTGTACTAATTGGCCCAACCAAAAATTCTAGAAAAAATTATGTAGATGGAAATATGAGTCTAATTTCAGGGAAAAATTACAAAACTGATTTTCGAGCTTTGAAACTCAAGATATGATTTTTAAGGCGACAGTGATGCAGTAACCAGCTTGTCTGGAAAATTTTAAATGGACTGTGAAAATAATTAAGTCTGTGTGCACCTTGTGTTCGACTCCGGTAACGGACTCAGGTACGGGGTGTTACATGTGGAAAGTATATGTATATGGGAATTTGGTTGTTATTGAGCCCATACATGTTTCTTGATGTTTATATGAGATAGTATGACCTAGAAACGAACTATTACCCATATGCATATGAAGTACATGGAAATGACATTGCCTGATATAATGATGCGTGAATTGGTTGTTACATGAATGTGGATCATGCTTAATGACTTTGTTCATCTATGATTAAGGACTATTATATATGATTACTTGGCTAACATGATGAGGATATGTGTTTAGGGCTTGTGATTGCCTTGCATGTTTATTTTGAGCATAAATATATGGTAAGTTATTTACCATGTTATACAAACTTATTAAGAATTTAATGATTTCTTAGTCGTGTGTGACACACGGCCTAGCACATGGGCGTGTGATTTGGTCGTGTGTCCCTTGCATCTCTAAAATGTCAAAATAGAATGCTCAAAATTGATCACACGGCCTAGCACATGGGCGTGTGGATTGGCAGTGCGACCCAAGTTAGAGAGTTACATGGCCTGAGACACGAATGTGTCCCTAGTTGTATGAGCCACACGGCATGACCACACGGGTGTGTGACCCCTGCACCCAGGAAAAATTTTGAAATTTTGTGAAAAAAATTTTGAGTATCTAGTTTAGTCTTGACTTGTTTCTAATGCATGTTTTGGACCTCGATGGTTCATATAAGGGACTTTATGTTTGATTTTTGACATGAATACTATATAAAATGAAATATCTATTTACTTGATCTGTATATTCTGGTAATGCTTTGTAATCCTATTCCAGTGACAAATATGGGTTAGGGGTGTTACATTTATTGGTATCAGAGTTATGGTTTAGTCGATTTTTAGACTGAACGTAGCACATGTGAAGTCTAGAAATACATGCCATTATATAATATGTGATAGTGTGATATCTCCCAACTCTAATGAGAATTGTTTTATTAATAGACAGAGATACTTTCCAACCAAGCTAATTCTGATAATGTTGAAAGCAATACTCAAGTGTCTGAGTAAAAATGTTACTTATGATGAAACAGAACTCATAAAGGTATGAATTAAATGTTTTATAATGAACATGTTGATGGAAAATGTTATGTTATATGTGTATATTTATAAAAGTTAAATTTTGAGGCTTTATGCCTCTATCCCCTCACCAGTACAATTTTATATAATGAAATTCACAAGACTTATACTAATTAAGTTCACAAGCGTTAAACTGAAGAGTTCAATGCTGAATGATTAATAATACAGTCAAAGCTGAGAATGGGTTAGTAAGTCGAGATGGTTTTAAAAGAGATATCAGATTTTTCTGAAGATTATTCGGGATACGCAATATCACTAATAAGGAAGAAGTTATTCATGAGTAATCGACTTATTTAGGTATGGTATCTACAGAATGGATTAACCAAATTTTTTTTCAAAATTGGTTCATTTAGGGAAGTGAATAAATAATGTGAGATTATTGATGACTTTATTAGTCAGAGGAATAGTGATGAAATTGCAAAGATATCTGAATGCAGTTGTTATAATTGGGTATTTCACACTAATTTCCTCTGGTTATTAAATATATTATTTGATGTTGAGAAATATATTAACTATTCATTTTCAGATGTGATTCTTATCACATAGATAGGTTGCCTAATCATGATATTAGACGAAATTATTGGAAGTCTGGTTGATTCATGAATGGTATTGCTCTAACTTTCTTTGGTTTTCTAATCAATTATGTTTGAGAGAAGACATGATGATAAGATTCGTGTGATACTATTTTCTACTTCAACTAGTTAAAGCTTTGAATTGAAAATATGCAATTTACACTATGTCTATCACGATTTTTTTTAGTACATATGAGCAACATTATTCTTCCGAACTTTCTTTGGGAAATCATCGATCTCTTTATCATTCAATATATGTTGTATTTTCAGAAATTCTATATAGGTTGAAATTACGGACTTTATTATCTCGGTATTTTTATCATTCATATGGTCTAGTATTATCTATCAAACATGGTTTATCTGTAAAAGATAATCACTGGCCAAAGGTAATTACATTTATTATTGTTAAACTCCGACTCGATTATAGGCGCTCGATGATATGGATCTCAGATTATAGAAATTGTATTATGACCCTAGTTGTTATTGGGACTACTATTGAAACATTGGCCCTATTGTAGCACTATGGTTTTTAATTTATCTGATGGTTGTGGCCTCAGAATCACTATAGGAAAATAGGGCTTTAGCGGTGTTTTTAGTGGCGTTTGGATTAAAAACTCCGTAAAGATTATACATTAGCGGCGTTTGCAATAAACGCCGCAAAAAACTGAGCAATAGAGGCATTTTTGGTCCAAACCCCGCTAAAATTTGAGCAATAGCGGCATGTCTGGTCCAAACACCACTAAAAACTGAGCAATAGTGGCCTTTTAGGTACAAACGCCATTAAAAACTGAGCAATAGCAGCGTTTTTGGTCCAAACGCCATTCAAAACTAAGCAATAGCGGTGTTTTTGGTCCAAACACAGCTAAAAACTAAGCAATAGTGGCGTTTTTGTCCAAACGCCACAAAAAATTGAGCAGCCATTTTCGAGTAGGGTAACTGACACTCGTTTCGATTTTATCTGATTTAATATTCATATTATTTTCTTATTTTTTTAATTCAATTTTATTTTGATATTTGAATTTGAATTCGATTTTATTTTGATATTTGAAACTGACTTTATAAAAAATATAAACTACACCATTCACTTAGCTATAAGAAAGTTTCGTTTTAGTTAATTATGAAAAGTTACAAATTGATAACTAAACTATTTAGAAGTTTTCCTTTAAGTTACTAAGTTGTTAAAATCGATGCCGTATGTGTAATATCTCGAATTAGGGCCTAATTGGAATAGTGGTTCCGTGACCACAAATCTGAGATTGAAATAATTATTTTATAATTATTTTTAGGTTTATGATATGATTGCATGATTGTGTGAAAATTTCGTGACGAAATTCTATGCATAAAGTGCTTAAGTTGAAATTAGGGACTAAATCGAATAATTTCCAAAACTTATATTCTAGAAGTTTTTAGTATGAAATTGCTTTGGAATATTAATGAGAGGTCTTAAATAGCAATTTGACCAATTTCTAAAATTTTGGACAAAAATGGGCTTGTACATGAAAATTTTCAAAGCCAGGCCACCAATACAACTCCTTTAAGTCGCAATACATTTTACTCCCTCCAGGATGCATAGCACATAGACCTCCATGAGCTTCTTTCAGAATTGCTTGCCTCAAGTCAGAGTCCTTCGGAATACAAACTCTACCTCGGTAACACAGAACTCCCTTACTGTTCAGTCCGAACTCAGAAGTATCCCTATTCTTAACCTGCCGGAATCGAGAAACCAGGGACTCATCCCTCGACTGTTTTTCCTTAATCTCATCACCTAGGTCGGCCTAACTTGCAGTTCTACTAACAGACTACCGTCGTCATACAGACTCAAACGAGCAAACATGGCTCTCAAATCAGATACAGTTCTACGACTTAGGGCATCAGCCACCACATTAGCTTTGCCTGGGTGATACTCAATCGCACAGTCATAATCCTTAAGAAACTCTTTCCATCTCCACTGCCTAAGGTTCAACTCTTCTGAGTCAGCAAGTACTTAAGATTCTTATGATCTGTGTATATAATACACCTTTCTCCGTACAGGTAATGTCTCCAAATCTTAAGCGCAAAGATTACCACTACCAACTCCAGATCATGAGTAGGATAGTTAACTTCATGTGGTTTAAGCTGTCACGATGCATAAGCAACCACTTTACCCTCTTGCATCAGCACACAGCCCAACCCTACATGTGATGCATCACTGTATACGGTAAAATCTTTTCCAGACTCCGGCTGAATCAGTACAGGTGCCTCGGTTAGAACTTTCTTTAGCTTTTCAAAAGATTCCTATTGTTTCTCAGTCCAAACAAACGATACTCCCTTATAAGCTTTGTCAAAGGCGTTGCCATCACAGAAAATCCTTCCACAAACCTTCTATAGTACCCAGCTAAACCTAGAAAGCTTTGAATTTCTGACACTGACCTCGGTGACTTCCATTCCAGAATTGCTTCAATCTTTCGAGGGTCCACCTTGATCCCTTCAGCAGAGACAACATGCCCCAAGAAAGTTACCTCTCTCAACCAGAACTCCCACTTACTGAATTTCGTATAAAGCTCCTTCTCCTCAAAGACTTGCAAAGACAATACTGAAGATGCTCATCATGCTTCTCCTCAGTTTCAGAATAAACTAGAATATCGTTGATAAAGATGACCACGAATCGATCCAAGTATGGCTGGAACACTCGATTCATCAAATCCATAAATGCCGCAGGTGCGTTCGTCAACCCAAATGGCATAACCAAGAACTCATAGTGACCATTCCGAGTTTTGAATGCCGTCTTGTGAATATCCACCTCCTTAACCCTCAACTGATGATACCCAGATCGAAGGTCAATCTTGGAAAATACTGAAGCTCCTCTAAGTTGGTCGAATAAATCATCGATTCTCGGCAGTGGGTACTTGTTCTTAATCGTCAGTTTGTTCAACTACCGATAATCGATGTACATCCGCATTGACCCATCTTTCTTCTTTACGAACAACACTGATGCTCCCCACGGAGACACACTTGGTCTAATGAAGCCTCTATCCAATAACTCTTGAATTTGCGCTTTAAGCTCCACCAACTCCTTCGGTGCCATCCTATAAGGTTCAATGGACACCGGTGCCATTCCAGGCAACAAGTTGATTCCAAACTCAACCTCTCGGTTCGGGGGCAAACCCGGAAGCACCTCGGGAAAAACATCTTAAAAATCCTTGACGGTTCTAATTTTATCCACTGTCAGATCCTCAGTTTCCAATTGGCCTACAAATGCCAAATAAGCCTCACATCCCTTTCAAATCCACTTCTCGGCTCTCAATACCGACACCACATTAGACAGATAATCCCTACGCTCGTCTATCACCAAAACCTCCTCATCCTTTGCGGTCTTTAACATTATTCATTTAGCAGCACAATCCAGAGTAGCCCTATGCTTAACAAGCCAATCCATTCCTAAAATGAGATCGAATTCTCCAAAAGGTAGCTCCATCAAATCTCCAGAGAAAACTTTTCCTTGAGTTTCTATAGGCATATCTCTATATAGTTAATCTACCCTAACCGACTGACCCAAAGGACTTAGTACAGATACCCAACTCACGGTCTCTTCAGAGTGCACATCCAAGGACCCAGATATAGCACATGCAACATATGAATGGGTAGATCCAACATCTATCAACGCATTGTATGACATACTGGAAATTAGAAACATACCAGTTATGACGTCAGGTGCATCACCCTCCTCTCGGCGACGAGCTGCATACACCAACGCCGGCTGACGAGCCTCAGCAAATTTAGCACCCCTACCAGGCGCTCCTCTTCCTCGACCGTTTCCATTACCACCTCTGCCTTGGCCACGTCCTCTCGAAAACTGTGGTCCACCCCTCACTCGTTGAGAAACCCTCTGCTCTAAAACTTGAACCTGATTTGGCTCTTGGGGACAATCCTTAACCCTATGCTCCATAGATCTATATCGGAAACAAGCACCAGAACGTTTCTGACACTCGCCCATATGCATCTTCCCACAATTCCTACAACCCTGCGGTCTAACAACATTCATCGGTACTGCTCAAACTGGCTCCATTACCCTTGCTCTCATAACATTCCTGTTCATACCACCTAGAAATCCTGAATCTCTCCTGAAACGGTTCTGATCTTTCTCACGATTCTGTCTTTCTGTATGCTTCACTTCCTCAGCTATCTTAGCTTTCTCCACTAAAGCAGCGAAGTTACGCTCCCTCTGCGGAGCAATCAGCACCCTAAGTTCATCTCTCAGACCATCTTCGAAGCATACGCTATGCTCATACTCTGTAGCGACAATCCTAAAAGCATACTGGCTTAGTCTCAGAAACTTAGACTCATACTCAGCCACTGACTTACTCCCTTGGACCAGGTTCAGAAATTTTTCCTGGTGAGCGTCCACGTAACTAGCCCCAACATACTTTCTTTTGAAGGCTGTCTTAAACAGCTCCCAAGTCACACTGTCAGCAGGAGTTCCATCTCTCACTGTGAGCCATCACTGATAAGCCTCATCCCTAAGTAACAATATGGCTCCCTTCAGCTGCTGCTCCACAGAGCAGTCGAGATCATCCATAATCTGCTCTATGTCTTCTAACCAATACTCAGCCACATTTGGAGCTACACCAGATACGCCCCTAAATATCTCTGCTCCATTGTCCCGGAGCCGCTCAGAATAGACCCCCGAATACCATTTTCCTTACTTGCCCCAGTAACCCTTTCCAAAACTCAAAGCATTGCCTGGGACAGAGCATCATCCCCGGCACCTCGATCATGAGACTCTACCTCCATTGTCGGTGCTACCGGTGCATCTGCTACCTGCACATGTCCTGAAGACGAAGATTCAGCCTGAGCATTACCTCGACCACGTCCACGGCCTCTTCCACGAGCTGCTCGTGTACTCATTTCATATTATCTGATTAAGAATTTTATGAATCAGTTTAATATTTCAGAGTTTATTACAGATGTCTTATGAATAACAGTAATTCAAAGTTTGAGTTTGTTTCCTTTTGCGGTAACCTAGCTACGTCTCGATCTACTTATCGAGTTTCTATAGTTCGGTGTTACCTAACTAAAGTACCATGATAAGGTTTTGTACAAGCATATAACAGATATTTCAGAAACAATCAGAAAGGCTCAGAAAACTTACAGACTTGAGCCGAAGATTCGATGTGCCACCTTTTAAAAAACCTAATTTTAGAAAATTGATTTTAATCTTTAAAATCATCTATTTGTAAAGAGAATATTGGAAACATTCTCGAAAACAATTTATAATCAAGTTCCAAAAAAAAAAACAATTTTTGAAAACCTTTATTCAATGTTTCTTTACAAACTCCCATTTTTAGAACCGTTCCACAGTCGAGTTGTGCAACTTGGCTCTGATACCACTAAATGTAACACCTCAAACCTGGCCCAGACATTAAGGCCAGATCTGACGTGTCACATGGACTTACGACTTAGTATGCATTCGTTGGTTTAAGTGATCGGGGTGGTCTTTGTAAAAACAACAGTTGAATGAAAAGCTGGTTTATCAATCTTTAGGCTATCCATTTGTTGTGCTTGTTGAGTCTTGAAAACGTTCATTAATTTTGAAAACCTGCGCAGCCAACACTAGCAGTTTCGTCATAGTATAAATATAATCAGAAAATAAAACCATAGCAGAAAAAAAAATTTAAATAGCGGCCTTATTACAACTTAAAACCCAAAATTAAATTAGAATATAAAAATAATAAAAATAAACTAACTTAGAAAAACCAACTTTGCAGATGACGTGGCCACTCCGAATCCCTCACAACTCCAAGCTTACTATGGTTGGGGATTTCCTGCAGAGATGAAAATAAAAGGTGAGTTCAGTAAACTTAGTGTGTAACATAACCCAACCATAGCCCAAAACAGATCAAACCTCAGAGTCAGACTTATTTGGGCCTTGGCCTAGTGCAGAAATCAGAATGAAACCCATAGGCCCATAGCAGAAACAGAACTAATATATCATGAATGCAGAAATCCCAACCCAGAGTCATCCATAACACCTCCGTACCAGCCTTACACTATGTGGGGAGACTACTCGACCCACCCAACCGCTACACACCACAGAAATTGCAACGACGCTACCAGATATATATATGTGGCGAAACCACCAGATTGCGGCAAATGAGGTCGCGGATATTGTGTGAAGTCACCGTATCAGAATATATGTGGCGAGGCCACCAGATTGCAACGAGGCTTCCGAATGCTTCCTCCATCAATATAAACCCATGTCCCATGCAATGTAAATAATATGTCATGGCATACGATATCTGTAAAGCAGAACATCATGCTTTTCAGAAAAAATATAACCCTAGGGGTAAAATCATAATTTTGCATGCATAAGGGTATTTCAGTAATTATCATCTATTGCTAAGGTTTCATGCTCATTCTAACGTTTACCAAGTAATCAAAAGTACTTACCTCATCTTTTTACCAAAGAGGGCCCGTTGGCCCATTGGCCTTTTTCGGCCCATTAAGCCCAAAAATACCGTTGTGCACGAAAATGCACACCCTGCACTCTAATCATCCAAATGCACCATATTCATTAACAACTGTCTCACGAGCGCTCGCACCCTCGCGAGTTCACAAAATACCAACATTTCTGTATTTTGGCTTTTACCGATTCAGTCTAAGGGAGGGTGTCGTTTACACACCTAGTTGATGACGATTGACGACGATATCTCCCACGCGATAATCCTACAATCGATCACTAACACATTAGACTTACGAATAAACGATAACCAAGATAAATCCACGTCAATTAACCCAACCATCACACAAGTTAGTCATTTACGCACGAGGGGCAAAATAGTCATTTAACACCCTAGGGGCAAAATAGTAATTTTACCCCACAAGGGTATCTCAGAAATTCTGCCCTACAGGGGTATTTCGATAATTCTACCTTACAAGGGTATTTCGGTAATTCTATCCTACAGGGGTATTTTGGTAATTCTACCCTACAAGGGTATTTCAGTAATTCTATCCTATAGGGGTATTTCAGTAATTCTACCCTACAGGGGTATTTCAATAATTCTACCCTATAGGGGTATTTCGGTAATTTACAACTTATCCACTTGGGCCTACGGACCCATTGGGACCACATGGCCCATTTCAGCCCATCGCCCGTCCTACTGCTAGAGTAATGAGAAATACACACCTGTTAGGAGACTGCAGTTAATCCGCACTCCAAACACTCTTAGCTGAAGCCCAACCCAAACGAGCACGTCACAAACCGAAAGAGTTCAGCCAAGAAGGGTATGCCTACTCTCCTCATGCTTTGCTCTATATAAAGCCAGCTCTCTATCTACTCTTATGTTAGCTTCCCGATGTGGGATCCCTCCATCACCAGAGTTTAAAACCAACACCAACTCTTGCCGTCCCAACATAGCAAAATAATCAACCTTTGCGTGCCAAGAGATTCGAACCAAAGTCCTCTCACATGCCAACTCACGCCACCACCACTAGGCCATCAACTCAATTATGTCATAAATCCAACACATTAAACTTGAGCACCTACTTGCTTCCAAATTTATTGAAAAGAAAAAACCAAAATATATTGCAAGAGCCAAGACTTGAACCATGGACCCCTTGCTTCCTCTATGGCGTCACTTCCTTGTCCCCTGAGTGGTGCCACCTTGCCACTACACCACACTCCTTTTTGTGTCATCTTTTACCCTTTTACTCTTAAAAGACCAAACGCTAATTGCATCACTTGTTCATAAAATTAAAATTTCGAAGACTACCATGAATTTAACTTACGTTTGGGCCTTCCAAAGGCCAACTAACCTACTAAAATATATATTTTAACCAACCAGAACACACACAAATTTTAAAAATCACATAAACACAGAAAACCTAAAAATTGGAGCGTTACAACTATGCAGATAATAACCAAAGAAGGGGGAAAGATCATTCTTGATCAACGGTTTAGATTTGTAGAGGCTTGGGGGTTCGAAACAAGGTATGTGACAATTGATCTTTTGGATTAGTATTATGGAAAGGAGTAGTATTAATTTATTTACCTTGAGACTAATGGAATGGTTGTGGTTTGGATCAAGGTTTGGAATGCTCAAGGGTCTACGTACGTGTTTTTGTAAACAGGTGTGTAAAACACTGCCATTGCCGTAAATTGGCAAAAGCCAAAAAATAGGACCATTGATGCCACATGGGCGTGCGATCGCTCGTGTGGTGGCCCCAAACGCATAAATGCGGGTACTGAATTTTGAGAAGCCACCATGGGGGATACCATGGACTTAAGCCGTTATGGGCCATGTTGGGCCGAAATGGGTCGTGTGGGCCTCATGGGCTCATGGGCCCACATGGGTAAATCACACGAACGTGTGGGGATTTTTAGGCTAGATTGTGTAGTTCACACAGTCAAGGCCATTTTTGGGCTTCTTGGGCTACACGGGCATCTGGGCCCACATGGGCCTGTATTATAGGCTTTGGGCCCATTTTTATTGTTTGATTGTTAAGGTTGCACGGGTCACCTAAGACGACTGTGACCTTCTATTGGGTCGGTAAGCATACCTGAATCGTTACGTGATAAAATGACGATTTTGCCCTTATGCGATAAAATGATGATTTTGCCCTTATGTGATAAAATGACGATTTTGCTCTCATGTGATAAAATGAAGATTTTTCTCTCATGTGATAAAATGACAATTTTTCCCATATGTGATAAAATGACGATTTCGCCCTTATGTGATAAAATGACGATTTTGCCCTTATGTGATAAAATGACTATTTTGCCCTTATGTGATAAAATGATCGAAATACCCTCATAGGTAAAATGACCAAAATACCCCTACAGGGTAGAATGACCGAAATACCACTGTAGAGTAAAATGACTGTAATACCTCGGTAAGGTAAACTAACAGATTTGTTCCACGAAGTGTATGGCTGTATTTGAGCATTGCACGTTATATGTATGTTGCATCCATGTAAAATATTATGTTGCATTGCATGGGGTGGGATATATGATTTTTGAGGAAGTGTATTGTACTGAAATGGTCTCACGGGTCGCGCAAGACGACTGTGGACCTACCGATGGCTTTAAGCCTACTATACTGGCAGCTTTGCTATAATACTATTTTAGTGTCGTAACCAGTGCTACTTGGTGTGTAGGGCTAGGTGGCTCGATTTTATCCTCACATGGTGTGTAGGGTTGGTATGGAGATGGTGTGTACAGGCTGGATTGGGTAGGATTTTCTGCTTGCATACTGCACTGATTACTGTTTCTGCATTGATCATTGTTACTGCACTGATAACTATTACTGAAATGGGCTAAACCCTAGACTACTACTGTTACTGATATGGGCCTAGGCCCAGATTGTATTTGCTCTCTGTATGTTTATCTTTTTGTTATTATGGGATTACACACTGAGTTTTTGTAAACTCACCAAACTGTATTAACTGTACCGGCAATCCTCAGGCGGATCGGTGCTGCGAGGGACTCGGAGGTGGACACACAACAGCTTACGCTTCCAAATTTATCTTTTAACCTATAACTAGTTTTATTTGGGTATTTTTATGTAAAAGGCCTCTTTAAGTTTTATTCTCTAATTTGGGCTTTTATTATTTTATTATGATTTATACTTACTAGTGGTAGGATGCGGCTTTTCAAAAGATATACATGATTTACCAAAATACCACGAATACCACAAAACCGTTTCAGAAGCTTTTGCGATAAACGAGATTTTATAATTAATAACATTTTAAAGTAAATACTTTTTGATAGTGACGCTAGTTTTAAATATATTTTCTAGATCACACAAAGAGGCTAAATAAACATTGGGCTTTTCAAACATTATCATGTTTTATGAAAAACACTTCAATGTGACATCGCCAAATTCGGCCATAATGTCCAGGCCGGGTTTGGGGTGTTACATATGCAATACAATAAAAAATAAAATTTCAATCACAAATTTATATAATATTTATGTTATTTTATGACATCACCTTTGTATAATATTTTAATTATGGAAAAAAATTCATAACTTATTAATTTTACAATTTTTAGATTATTAAATCAAATGAAATATGTAGTTGAGATTAAATTAAAACTTTCTCTTTTTTCCCCAATTATTTCCATCACACTTTCCTTTTCATTTCAAAATTTTTTCTACTCCAGTTATTTTTATTTTTACAATAAAACTTTCTCAATTTATCTTCTTTATTTTACCGTTATCTTCATGAATTAAAATTTTTAATCTTCTTTATTTCTTTCATTAACTAAAGTTGCCTATGAGCTGTGTGATTTGTCTAGCCTAGTCAGCTCTACTTGACTTGATTGAGTTTGAATAAAGAATTTTTGTTACAGGTTGATTTGACCTGTATATATCATATCATATCATAACTTACATAACTTACATAACTTAATAACTTATATATATCATATCATAACTTACATAACTTAATTATACTTATAAATAAACAACTTATTGGTGTAATTTATTGTCAACTTTAGACTTCAAGAACTACGAAATGGATAAGACTTGGATGAATTTGTCAAGGGTAAGCAATGACAATCGAAATGGAGTACAAAGTTTTCTAAATTTTGCATTTCAAAATGCAAGCCAAGAGAATATGATTCTTTTCCCGTGTAAGAAGTGTGGCAACATCAATTGGCATTTTCGTGAAGTTGTCTACGAACATCTAATTGTTGATGACTTTATTTGAGGGTATAAAATTGGATTTTCCATGGAGACTGTACACCTAGTAAAACCTCTTCAACGATTAATTCGGCTTATCCTTATAGTGCTTACCGTCAGTCTGTTAGAGAAGATGACATGGAAGGTATGTTACAGGATGCATTTAATATGCCCAGTCATGGTTTACAATCGTTTCCACCTGACTTTATTGCATCTGATGATTGTAATCTTGGTGGAAATGCTTTTACCAAAATGGGAAGAAGTGTACCTGATGAAGAGCCAAATGTTGAAGCTGCGAAGTTCTACAAGTACTTAATGGAATGAAGAACTTTATGAGGGATCAAAATTTTCAAAAATGTCCTTCTGCATTTGTCTTTTTCACTTAAAATGTTTGGAAGGGTGGACCGGAAACTCTTTGACAATGTTGTTAGAGTTTTTGAGAGATATTTTTCTGTTTGCAAAAATCCCTTATTCATGCAAAGATATGAAGAAAATGATAAAAGATTTAGGCCTTGGGTACAACAAAAGTCATAGTTGCCCAAATGATTGCATGTTGTACTGTGGTGATCGGAAAAACCAACAGTCTTGTCATGTTTGCGGTAGATCTCGTTAGATGAATAGAAATACAGAAGATGTGAATGAAGACGAATATGAGGCACAGTTAAGAAAGAAGCTAATTAAAAAATGTAAATTTTGAGTGGTCTAAAAAATGTCAACAGAATTTCGAGCAGTTGAAAGCAGTTGAATGGTTTGGGTTGAATTTTGACGCAAGAAGTAAAAGTTATAGCTTATGCCTCGAGACAGTTGAAGCCGCATGAAAAGAACTATGTAACGCACAATTTAGAGTTGGCCGCTATAGTTTTTGCATTGAAAATTTAGCATCATCATTTGTACGGTGAAAAATGCCACATCTTTTCTGATCATATTATGACTTAGAAAGATTTAAATTTGTAACAACAGAGATGGCTGGAGCTTCTAAAAGACTATGAGTTAGTAATAGATTATCATCTGGGGAAAACTAATGTAGTCGCAGATGCTTTGAGTAGAAATCGTTGTTTACCTTGAGAGTAATGAATAAATGGTTGACATTATCTGATGATGGTTCGATTTTAGCTGAGTTAAAGATTAACCAGTATTTTTTTAGCAAATTTGCGAAGCTCAAAAATGTGATGGTGAATTGCAAGCTAAAAGAGTGCAATGGGAGTCAACTAGTGATTTAGAGTATCAAATCAAATCCGATGATTGTTTGATGTTCCGAGATAGAATCTACGTACCAAAAAGTCCAGAGTTGATTCAGAAATTTTTACACAAGGCACATAGTGGTTGTTTATCCGTTCATCTTGGAAGTACTAAGATGTACAATGATTCAAAATAGTTATATTGGTGGTAGAGAATGAAATGAGATATTTCAGAGTTTGTATCGAGATGTTTAATCTGTCAGCAAGTGAAAACTAAACATCAGGTGCCTTTGGGACTACTACAGCCAGTAATGATACCTGAGTAGAAATAGGATAGAGTTACAATGGATTTTGTACCGGGATTACCCCTGACTCTGAAAAAGAAAGATGATGTTTGGGTTGTCATTGATCGATTAACAAAATTGACACATTTCATTTCGATACGTACTGATTATTTACTTGATAAATTGGCTGAATTATACATCTCTGAGTTTGTTAGACTGCACGGGGTGCCAGTTAAATTATTTCGGATAGAGATCCGAGGTTCAGGTTGAGATTTTGGAAGAAAGTGCAAGAAGCCCTGGGTACGAAGTTGAACTTTAGTACTGCATTTCATCTACAAACCGACAGTCAGTCCAACAGAGTAATTCAAATTCTTGAAGATATGCTTCGCTGTTGTGTTTTAGAGTTTCAAGGCAATTGGGAGGGAAATTTTCCATTAGTTGAATTCGCGTATAATAACAGTTTTCAATCAAGAATAAAAATGGTACCGTACGAAGCTTTGTATGGTCACAAATGCTGAACTTGATTGTATTAGACCGAATTGATTGAGAAAAAGATTCATAGGGTTGATTTGATTCGAGAAACAGAAGAAAAAGTGAAAGAAATTCATGACAGTTTGAAAGCAGCTTCAGATCGATAGAAATTGTACACGGATTTGAAACGGAAAGACATTAAATTTCATATCGGGGATAAAGTATTCCTGAAAGTGTCTCCGTGGAAGAAAATCCTTTGATTTGGTCATAAAGGTAAGTTGAGTTTGAGTTTTATTGAGTCGTTTGTGATCATCAAAAGAATAGGTCCAGTGGCATTTCGACTAGCTTTACCAACTGAGTTAGAAAAGATCCACAATGTGTTTCATGTGTCGATGTCGTGTCGATATAGATCGGATCCTTCATATGTAATTTCTCTGTTAGAGATTAAAATTCAACCCGACATGACATACAATAAAGAACCAATTCGAACTTTATCTTGAGAGAATAAAGAGTTGAGAAATAAGCAAATAGCTTTAGTGAAGGTTTTGTGGCAATGACATACTATCAAGGAAGCCACGTGGGAACCCGGGGAAGTAATGAGGAAACAATTCCCTAACCTATTTATTGGTAAGGTTTTCAAGGACGAAAATCCCTAAGGGGGAGAGTTGTAACAGCCTGTTTTTAGTCAAATCAGAACAATAGTTTTGGGACAACAAATCTGAAGTCGAAATAATTATTTTA
The DNA here is from genome assembly GCF_025698485.1 of Gossypium arboreum. NCBI lineage: Eukaryota > Viridiplantae > Streptophyta > Magnoliopsida > Malvales > Malvaceae > Gossypium > Gossypium arboreum. The sequence continues at coordinate 77,177,905 of NC_069077.1, read as the reverse complement.
TTATTATTTTAATGTCTACAGTATGATATTATGTTGGTGTGAAAATTTTCTTAAGAAATTTTATCGTTTGATTGGTCAATTTGATAAAAAAGACTAAATCACGTAAAGTGCAAAAGTGTTGTTGTATTAGCTGAAGGTATTTAATAGCTATAGAACTTTAAAGTAGAGTTCCTTATGTTGTAATTAGATGATGTTTAATATGAGTGGACAAATATGGGCATCTATCAAATGTTTTAAGTGATTAATTAACAAGGTTAAAATGGTAATTTATTAAATAAGTTAAGTAAAACAATTAAAAAACAAAGCTATCATCTTCCTTAGTGGTTTTGTCCACCGAAATTAAGAAGGAAGGAATTCCATTTTTTGCATTTGAAGGTTCAGCTAGGTCTATTTGGGCATTTATGTCATTTTTGACCCGGTTTTTAATGATTTCTATGTTTTTGAGATGTTGCAACTAGGTTATCTAGCCCAAGGACTATTTTGCAAAACTGTTCAAGATTTTGAGTGATGCCATTGATGAATACATGTGTTTTTTGATGTTTTATGATAGATTTTGAATGCTTGTTGATAGATATACAAGTTTTGTTAAGTGATTTCTAATGAGATTGCAAATTAGGGGCTAAATAGTGAAATGTGCAAATTTAGGGGTTAAAATGTGAAATAAATGAAAAAATGGGCTGATATGAGTACTAGAGAAATTTGGCTAGCATGGGTTAGTGTTGAAATCATGAATTTATGATTTTGTGAAATAAGGACTAAATTGTGGAAATTGTGAAATATTAGGGGCAAAAGTGTAAATTTGCTTAAATGTGAATTTTGGATTAAATTGAATTGAGAGATGATTAAATAAACTGAATTTGATATTATATAGATCAAGAAAAGCAAAATACAGGCTTATATCGGGGAAAGAACAAATTCTCGGATTAGTTGATCCGTGTTGTCGTTTTTACGTATGAGGTAAGTTCGTATATAATGAGCCTTGTTATAATTATGCTTTAAATGCTTTGATATTTCATAAATTGTGTATTTAAGACTACAGTCGTGTTTGAAGATGATTCGACTAATTATGGGCACTTAGTGTGAGAAATTGATATAAGTTCGATTATATATTGCATTTAGTGTGTGAGATTAAGATAGTTTTGGCTATATATATATATTAGCACTTAGTGTTCGAAAGTAATACAACTATGACTATTTATTTGGCATTAAGTGTGGAAGTTTTCCGAGTATTCAAAAATATTCCAAATGGTTTAACGGATATGTCAAAGATGTGAATGAGTATGAGTTAAATAAGGGAAGGTACCGGTATGTACATGAACTGAGTAATATATTGAAAGGAGAAAAAATTAAGGAAATTATAACTAAATTGATGGATACAAATGTGGTAGGTTGGTGATATTATGAAATATGTTATGTTATGTTTTTGGATTAATTTTAAGTTTATATGATGAATTGATATAAATGCTATACGAACTTACTAAGCTATAAAGCTTACTTTGTGTATTTCTCTGTGTTTTATAGTGTTTCTAAAGCTAGCTCGGATTTAAGGATCGTTAGTGATTACTTCGCACTATCTACCTATCACTTGGTACCTATAAACTTTGGTATTTTAAGTATATCGCATGTTTAGGGACTTTGGTTATGAGATGATAATGATTTTGGTCATTTGAAAAGAATTGTAAATGTATATGTTTTAGATTGTATATATAGCCATGTGAGTTGGCTTATATTGGTAATTCTGATGATGTATATATGTGTGCATATGGTTTATGTTATGTGATTAAAGTTGGATTCATGATGCTTATTGATAATAGGTAATTTGAATGTCAAATAGTTAATAATTCAGAAGCTATGTGCTTGTGAATTGGTGCATGATGATGTATGTTTGGAGTGATTTAATTAGATGATTTGAATATGTGAGGTTGGTATGATTTGAATTAGTAAAATATGAGATTATAAACATGTTAGTCGTTCGTATTGAGATGGTATGTTTTAGCCTTTATTGTGGTTGAATTGGATGCACTTATATGCTATGAATGAGTACCATTTGGGTTGTATAGGTACTTGCAAATTTTGGTGGCAAAAGGGCTTAGTAAATAACCTATTTTTGTCCCCATGGGTAGAGACACGGGTGTGTGTCTCATCCCTATGTGACATACAGTCAGGTTACACGACCGTGTATCCCTTGGTGTTGAATTAGAAATCAAGTCAGTATACTTCACACGGCCTCACACATGGGCATATGACTTGACCATGTGGCATAAGTCAGTATACCCTACATGATTGGCACGGCCTAGCACACAGCCTGGCATACAGGCATGTATGGCCATTTCTAGGGCACACGGGTGTGTGTGTTGCCCGTGTGACCCAAGTCAGAAAGTTACACGGGGCCAGAAATAGGTTGGGACACGGCCATGTGCTCCCATTTCGAATGTCCACATGGCCTGTGACACGAGCGTGTCTGTTGGCCATGTGAGACACACAGGCGAACCACACGGGCATGTGTCCCCTATTTTGAGAAAAATTTTCTAAGTGTTCTATGAGTTTTCAAATTATCAATTTAGTCCTGAACCACTCCCGATGCATGTTTTGGGCCTTGTAAGCTCGTATAAGGGACATATTGATTGAGATTGAATGATAATTGTATGAAATGTGATAATGTAAGCAAAGTGAATGTTTAATTATTTTATAAGTTCAGTAATGCTCCGTAACCCTATTCTGACTTTGAATATGGGTGAGGGGTGTTATAGTACTCGCCTACATGTATTGTGTTTCTGGGCATCGAGACTCTGGAACAAGTTGGAGAGATAAGGGAATGTGAATTAAGCTCCATTCAGTGGGACATGTTTGGTTTGTCAGAGAGTATTAGCTTTATGCTTCACTTTTTATGATATGTTCAACTTTATGAGTCAATCAGTGTGTTGGAGATCCATGTATTCAATGTGTGGTGATAGAGCCCATTTTTATGTTTTATAGCGTCAAGTGCCAAATTATCATTTAAATGTGATTTTACATATTGTGATAATACGATGTGAAACGGATGCATAAACATGTGAATAACATGTTAAATGAATTAATTTAAGTTTCATGAAAATGTTAGCATGTTCTCATGGTAAATTTTGTATGTAATTGTAGTGTGAATCATTATCATTTAACTTGTGAATGTATGTGAATATATAAGCTAGACTTGTGAGTTATTAAAATATGTAAACATTATTTAGTTTTGATGCCACACCCCTAACTCGTATCCATCGCGAGAATAGGGCTACGAGGCATTACCAATCAATTACAAAATATAACATACATTTCTCATTGATGAACACATTATGAAATAAACATTAGTCAACATAATCATATTACCCCTTATAAGGGTCTATGAGACCTTAAAACAGGCTTTAAAGAGGTTCGAGACTAAATCGATAACATCTGAAAACTTTGGGAAAACTTAGAAATTTTTCATGCATACATGGTTCACACGCCTCTGTGAACTGGTTGTGTGCCTCCCACGGCCACCAGACACACCCGTGTCATAGGCCATGTCGAAACAGGGCATACATACTGACTTGCATCACACAACCGAGGACACGCCCGTGTGCCAGACCATGTGAAAACTACAGGTTATACTGACTTGGGTCACACGGCCAACCACACGCCCATGTGTCTGGCCCGTGTGCCCTATGAAATGGCCAAACACGCCCATGTGCTAGGCCATGTGACATTTAGGGGGTATACTGGCTTATACCACAGGGCCAGACACACGCCCGTGTATGAGATCGTGTGGAGCATATTGACTTCGATTCAATTTCAACACCAGGGAACACACAACCGTGTATCATGACCGTGTGTCACACACGGCTGAGACACAGGCTCGTGTCCCTGCCCATGTGGACAAAAAAATAGGCCATTTGCAAAGCCAATTTGCCACCCTTTTTGCACATACCTAAACAATCTCATACGATATTATTTTAAGACATATACAGCCAAAACTCATCAACCAATACACAATCATACCAAATCCATTTCAACCAATTCAATACTCAAATCAATACTAAATACTTATTCAAATACTTATATCATCAAGCATCCAATCACAAGCATAAACTTCTCAAATTATCAACTTCAATAATACTATATAGCTCATTTACCAAGCTCAAAATATAACCATTTGAACAACTATGAAACCTTAATCACATTTATACCAAAACATACCAAAATAAGCCATCACTCATGGCTATAAATACAAAAAAAAAACATATACATTTATAAGCCAAATATCATGGCTATATTCACAACCAAACTACCATAACCTATACAAGCCATATACCATATTTATATACAACTCAAAAGTAGAAATTAGATGGTTGGATAGTGTGTTGTAGTCTCTGACGATCCCCAAATCCGAGCTAGCTTTGAATTCACTATAAAACACGGAAGAAACATAAAAGGTAAGCTGTAAAGCTTAGTAAGTTTGTATGATATAAAGTTATTTAATCACAAATATATCATTCAACAATTTAAGCATAATAACTTGTAACTCTTGATTACTAACAAACCTTTCACCTTCATGTTCATATGCTATATGTAAACTTCATGACTTTTTCTGTTTAAAATTCATAATATACATATACATACCTATATTAATCCATAACTAGTTCATACATACACAATACGTCATTGAATACTTGATATTTCACACACTAAGTGCCATACCCAACGTCTTGCACACTAAGTGCCATATTCAATGTCTCACACACTAAGTGCCATGATCGATATCTCACGCACTAAGTGTCACAATAAATGTCTCACACATTAAGTGTCATAATCAATGTCTCACACACTAAGTGCCATAATCAATGTCTCGCACACTAAGTGTCGTACATAGCCAAAGCTATATTGAACCGCACACTAAGTGCCACATTTAACTGATATGTCCTCATATATAACAATAGTCACGTATATGTCCACATTTAACCTCGTATTCAGAATTAACATATCGGGTCGACTACTCGATAATTTTTGTTTTTACCCGATCTAGGTCTGAATTCCTCCTTTCTTGATCTAAATGAATTCAAAATTAACTTATCCAATCACATATTCATTCAATTTAATCCAAAACACTCTTTAAGGCATATTTACACTATTGTCCCTAATATTTCACATTTTTACAATTTAGTCCTTCTTACATAATATCACAAATTAGTGAAATTATCAAAATACCCATGCTTAGCCGAACAACCTTATACCCTTAGCAGCCCATATTTCTCATTTATTTCACATTTCAACCATAGATTTTCAACATTTCTCAATTTAGCCCCTAATTTGCATTTTCACCAAAAATCACTTAACAAAACTTGTTTAACTAACATCAAATATTCATAATCTATCATAAATCATCAAAAATCATACATATTCATCAATGGAAACATTCAAAATCTTTAACATTTTTGCAAATTAGTCCTTGGGCTAGTTAGTACTAGTTGCAACGATCTCAAAAACATATAAATCATTAAAAACGAGATAAAAATCATACCTTAATGAGAAATTTAACCAAGGCCAAATGTAAACCTAAAAGAATGGCTATTCTTCTCCTTAGAATTGGTTAAAGATGAAGATATTAGGAGATAAATTCATTTTTTTATTTATTTTAACATAATTTACAAATTTACAAATTTAACCTTAATAAACTTTAATAACTATTCCAAATGCCATGCCACTAACTTCCACTATCTTAAAAATGGGTTAATAACCACATAAGGACCTTAAATTTAAGGTTCTATAGCTATTTAATACCTTTAGCTAATAGAACTCTACTTTTACACTTTATGCAATTTAGTCTTTTTTATCAAATTGACCCATTAAACGATAAAATTTCTAAATGAAACTTTTACACAATCATATATTCATATTGTATACACCAAAAATAATATTAAAATAAATTTCTGAAATCAGATTTGTAGTTTCGAAACCACTATTTCGATTTAGCTAAAACTGGGCTATTACAACACTTCCCCTTTTAGGGATTTTCGTGCCAAAAAATCTTATCAGTGAATAGGTTAGGGTATTGATTTCTCCAAACATCCTTGGTTCCCATGTAGCTTCCTCAACTCTGTGTCGATGCCACAAGACTTTCACTAACACTATTCTTTTATTTCTTAACTCTTTGATCTCATGAGCTAAAATTCGAATCGGTTCTTCAGCGTATGATATATTTGATTGAATTTCAACTTTGTTCGGGGAAATAACATGTGAAGGTTTAGACCGATATCTTCGTAGCATCGATACATGGAACACATTATGTATCTTTTCTAATTCAGACGGTAAGGATAACCGATGAAACAGCCCAATTTAGACCCTATCAGAATAGTGGTTTCAGGACCACAAATCTGAGTCAAAAAAATATTTTAATATTATTTTTGGTGTCTACAACATGTTAATTTATATGTGTGAAATTTTTGTAATTTAATTTTATTGTTTGAATGTTCGATTTAATAAAAGGACTTAATCGCATAAAATGTAAAAGTAGCTTTCTATGTGTTAAAGTGCTATATTGCTATGGCTTTTATAATGTGAGGTCCTTATGTTGATATTATACCATTGAAATTATTGATGGACACAAAATCCTAAGGTTAGTGGATTTTAAATGAAATTAAAAAGGTTAAAATAGTAAATTATGTGTTAATATGATATTAAATAAAATAAAACATAAAAACATGGTTTGTTCATCTTTCATGACCGAAAATACAAAATAAAAAGAAAGAAAAAGAACAAGCTAGGTTTGACACTCATTTTGCTTGATTGAGGTATGTAATTTGCTCGATTTTTGATAATTTTTACGTTTTTGAGATCGTTGCTTCGAGTACTAGCTAGCTCATGCTTGAATTTTTGAATTTGATCATGAATTTGAGATTTTCCATTTTGAAATCTTGATTATTTTTGTTTTTGATGATGAAAATTAAATATGTGTTAATAGGTTTTCATGTTTAATTAAATGATTTTTAGTAAAAATGCCTAATTGGGATTAAATTTTGAATTTTGTAAATTGAGGGGTCAAAATGTGAAATAAATGAAAGAAATGGGCTACTAGGGACCTTGGTGAAATTTGGTCAAGCATGGGTGTGGTGAAATTTTGAATATTTTGTGTTTTGTGGAATAGGGACTAAATTGTGAAAAATGTGAATGTCAAGGGCAAAAGTGTAATTAGACCATTTATGTGTTTTTGGATGAAATTGATTGAATATATGATTAAATAAGTCAAATTTATATTGAATTAGATCAAGAAAAGAGGAAATCAGATTTGGATCAGGGGAAATCTAAAGTTGTCGAATTGTTGTTCCAGTTCATTCGTCTTCGTCCGAGGTAAGTTCATAAGTAAACAAATGTCATTAAATTTGAATATTTATGTAATATATGTGTTGAATTAAATTATTGCCTATATATGTGTTGATGTCGAATTAGTATAAGCATGGGAGAAATATATACGAGATGGAATCGATTGATTTTCGACATCTGAAAGCCCTATAGAACCTTAGGAATAGTTAGGATACATATGTCATGACATAGGATTTCGATATGTGATTTTGGGTAGGACCCTGTCTGGGATAGTGGCATCGATATGTGATTACATGTAAGACCACATCTGGGACGTTGGCGTTGTACGAGCTTTTCGACTATCCAAGTATCCTTATTAATTCTGAATGCTTTAACGGGCAATATCGATTTAAGATCGAATGTGAAATCGAGCTAAAAGGTTCAGGTATGTGCTAAGTTATATGATTATTAAAGTAAGGTAAGTATATACTTGAGATGAATGCATGGATCATGCATGACAAAAGAGAGATTTATATATGCTTATGAGCATGTTTGTATTCGGTCAAGTTTAGTATAATATGTTAATGTTTATGTGATGATATATGAATTTGCAAGTATGATAAATGTATATGTGATTAAGGTTTGTTTGTTTCGGCTTACTTTAATTGAATTATGTATGTTATTGAAATGTTTTAATTTCTTATGAGTTACTAAGCTATTCAAGCTTATTGTGTGTGTGTTCGTTCATTGTTTTTGAGATTTTGGAAGCTAGTTACGAGCTCGGGGATCATCAAGGAAATCGTCACACTATCGATCACTATTTTAGTATTTTAAAAGCTTGAATTTTGAACTTGAATTTTGAACCTATGGCATGTATAGGCTACTATTTGATATGGTTGGTTTTGAAACTGTATATATGTAGCCATGTGAAAATGGCTTGAAACGATGTTCATGTTTGTGTATTTTCACTCATGGTATAAGCTCATTTTGGGAAGTATGTTTCATGGTATATCTTGTGTGATGTATGGCTTTATGAAATCAATTTGAGTGATACTAATGTGGTTGATGGATGTGTTTTTGGGTGTGGTTTTATTATATTAGTTAGTGTAAACCCCGAAAATTTTTACAGTAAGATATTATCCTTGATATAGTAAAATAAGGAAATAAAGTGACAAAAAGAGAAAATTTGAGTTATGTCAATATTGGGAAGTATATTATGATATATTAATTCAAGAAAGGACTAAATTGTAAAAGTGAGAAAAGTTTTGTTGCACAGGAGTAAAAATTCAAAATTTGATGGGTTAAAGTGTAAATATGAAAAAGTTGAAGGGCCAATAGTGTAAATATTTTAAGGGTGGAATGATCTAGAAACTAAGGAAAATGGATGAATTAAGGCCAAAATGAATGGGTGAAGAACTATGAGGGACTAAATTGTAATTTTACCAAATTAAATGATGACTCTAGGATGGAATTTTAAAAGATAATAAAGGACAAAATGGTCAATTGGAAGGGAGAGAAATCTAGAAAGTAATGATGATGTTGATGATATTTTATAATTATTTAATTAGATAAATATTATTTTAATGATATAATTTATTATTTTATTATTATTTATTTAGTATAAAAGGAAGGAAAGATGAAGAATTTTCATCATCTTTCCTATGCACTAACGTGAGAGGAAGAGAGAAAGAAAGAAAGTTTTGCTTTCTTTACAATTTGGTCCTTCTACCAAAAATGCACCATTTTCACTCAAAAATCAAAAGAATTTCCATAGCTACCAAGAGATAAAAATGTTAAGGAGACTATGGAAAGTTAGAATATCAAGTTGGATTCAAGAAAAGGAAGCTAAAGGAGAGAGAAAAACAAGATAAAGATTGAAATCAATAGAACAAGGTAAGAACATCATGATTTCAATATATTTTTAAGTTTGATATTATTGAAAAAGCATGGGATTGATGTTAATGTAGAGTTTCCTTAGATATGATCCTATGTTCTTGATATGTTAGTGAAGAGAAAATAAGAGAAAAGTGAAGAGAAAATAAGAGAAAGTGATGAGAAATAGTGTAGAAAAAGAAAATAAGGGTGTTATAAACATGGTAATTAACATCTTGCATTAAAACAGTTTTGGACAGCAGCAGTAGCCTAATTTTGAAAAATTACAAAAAATTGTGAAAATCAAATTAGAAGTTGAGTAAAATATGAAATTAAGTTTTACTGAGTCTAGTTTTTAATAGAAGAAACGGTGTAAGCAATTAAATTGTAAATTGTGAGATATACCAAAATTAGTTAGACAAGGTCAGAATGATTTTGGGCTCCCCTATTCTAATTTTGAAAAATCATAAAAAATTGCAGAAACATAATTAGCAACTTAAATTTATATTCTTAGAATTCTGAATGAGTCTATTTTCAATAAAAATAAACAAAAACATCATTTGAGTTCTGTACAAGGAGCTAACTAACTTTTCGTGAAGAAGGGTCAGAACTATCAGACAACAAAATAGGGGTGAGTTTAAAGAGTAAACTGCATGTATTGGCTAAATAAAAAATTATGAAAATTTTATTGTGAGAAGATATGTGAGTCTAGTTTCAGGGAAAATTAGAAGATCCAAATTTGGAGTTCTGTAGCTCAAGATAAAAAAAATTAGTGACTATGACACGGATGGACAGCTTTAAATAAATTTATAAGTAAATAGTAAAATCATAGATAATGTTACTTATAAGAATGATATATACATTAAAGATGTGGAATGGAGAAATGGAGGAGGAGGAGGAAAATAAATATATGAAATTTTCAGCTAGCAAGTGTTTACATTTAAAATGGATAATTTGTATGTTTTAGACTCAGGGACTAAATTGAATAAACGAAGAACTATAAGGACAGTTTTGTAAAAATGTCAAAAAAGACCAAAATGAACGAAATAAATTATTTTATTGGTTAAATTAATAAATTGAATGAAATTATTAATTTGGATCAAGATTGGGTAAAAATCAGGGAAAATGAAAAATTTACCAAAATGCCCTTGAATCTTGATATTTCTGCAATTTCGCCAGGTAAGTTCGTGTAACTTGAATTATATTATTAAATACTTGAAATGTATGTTATTGATGTGAATATAATTTGAATGTTCATTGTATGACAATTGATGAAACATTGATATATTTGATAAAAAGGGGAAGAAATCCCGGTTGAATGGAAGGAAAATTCGATGGATCTCTGAAAAGGAATTGACTGTAAAAAGGATCTAGCCCAGACGGGTGATCCTATTCTGATATAGCCCTCCAAAAAATGTGGAAAATGGATTTAGCTCGGACGAGTTGTTCGAATTAGGGTCTAAATTTAGCCTGTACTAGTAATTCAGATCAAAGCTCATTAGAGTAATTGTCGTTGCTGGGGATTTAGCCTAGACTGGTAATCCCGTTGTAAGGATGAGGTTCGCGGGAGTGTGATTTCTAAAATGAAATGTGTAAGACCATGGTTGAAAAATACCGTGGTAGGATGACGGTAAATGAATAAGACCATGGTTGAAAGATACTGTGGCAACGTGACATGAAATGAAAAAGACCATGGTTGAAAGATATCCTGGCAACATGACAGGAAATGAGTAAGACCATAGTTGAAAGACACTATGTGTAACACCCTAAACCCGGCCCAGACGTTACGACCGAATTTGGCATGTCACATTGAAGCGTTACTAGAAAATTCATGTTTTATCTAAAGTCTTTCTTAGTGTTTAAAGAATATCTTCGTTAAAGATTAAAGTGAATGGAAGCTGTGCACCAGGTAGGATGCCAGAAAAGAGGAGGTGAGTCAATTAGACTGCTTAAGTACCTAGCTCTTCACGGATCCAATCCCAGACATGCACACAACCATTGCCACACTTTAACTGAGTGATTGTTCAGGGAAAACCAATTCGTTTAAAACCATTTGAAAAGGTTATTAATTTTGAAAACGCTTTCGTTGCGGAAGCTTTGCTTTGTTATCGCGATATTTTGAAATGAAGTAACCTTTTTAAAACGCGCCCTAGAGCTATTCACTTTCAAACAGTTAAAAGAATATCATATCTAAGCTAACAAAACATACTAAAAACAACTAAAAATAATTAAAGCGGCCTTATTACAAATTAAAACCCGAAAACATAAAGGAAATAATCTAAAATAAAAGTGAAGGTATAAACACTTATTTTAAACAATCCACATGGCCACTCTGAATCCCTCCAGCTCCAAGTCCAGCGATCTAAGGCTCACCTGCAAAGATGGGAAAAAGGGGGTGAGTTTGGAAAACTCAGTGTGTAAAGTATCCCAACCGAGCCCAAATCGGTTCAAGCGTTCATTGGGCCTAAGCCCTATTCAAATCGAGTTAATCGGGCCTTAGCCTATATCAATATTAACTGGCCTTAGCCCTTACGAAGATCGAGTATACCGTGCCTAGCCCATGCCAGTATCAATCTGGGCCGTAGCCCTATTACAAGTCAAGATATATTGGGCCTTGCCCATATTAACACAGTTGGGCCCATTTCAATACAGTTGGCCCATAACAAAACAGTCTCATATGATTAAGGCATGATAACCCCATCCAACCCTGCACTTGCCTCTGTCCATCCTTACACTTCCTGTGGGGAATAAATCACCCACGCCATTCCTACACTTACAGTGTTAGCACCGGTTGCAGCACTAAGTATAATCCGCAGCAAAGCTGCTTATATCAGAATATGTGGCATAGCCACCAGAACGAGTTCTTCCTCCATAACAAAACCCAACCCTATGCAGTATGACATGTATGCAGAATATATATAATTAACAAGGCATGCTTCAGAAAGACAGTCAGATTATAGAGTAAGAACAGCTATTTACCCTCGAGCGTCGTAATCGTAAACTTACCCCTTCAGGGTATTACGGTATTTCTACCTTGTAACACCCCGAATTTGGGCCTAGAAGTTTTGGGCCTTGAGCATGGGAGCGGTTGAAGGCAGCTTATAATATTCTGTTGTGCGTGAAAATTTCATTAATGAAGGCTTGTTTTAGTGGTTAAGTGTGCTGAGAAGTGTTGGAGAAGTCCTGGGTTGAAACCTAGACTCTAAGCAAAAATTTTGGTTTAAGGTGAATCAAACCCTAGGTGTAGTAGGTAGGCCTTAAGAATACTGTTGGAGAAATTGTGACACAAAAAGCCTTGTGGCTTAGTAGCAAGTAGCGTGTGGAGCATTTAAGGGGAGGCATGGGTTCGAATCCCATGGCAAGCAAGGAGCATTTATTTTGCTAACAGGGGGCGGCAAGAGTTGGTGTTGAATTTAAACTCTAATGTTGGAAGGATCCCACATCGAGAAGCCAACATAAGAGGGGATGCGAAGCTGGTTTTAAATAGAGAGAACCATGAGGAGAGTAGAGGTACCTTTCTTGGCTAATCCCTTTCGCTTTATGGCGTGCTCGTTTGGGTTGGGCGTCGGGTAAGAGCGCTTGAAGCGTGGATTAACTCCAGTCTCCAATCAGGTGTGTATTTCTTGCTACTCTAGCTGTAGGATGGCTACTTCGGGCCGCGATGGGCCGAAAGAGGCCATGTGGGCCCAATGGTCCTACGGGCCCAATTGGATAAGTTGTTTGATTGTGTAGTACATATTGGACTAGGCTAGGTGAATCTCATATCTGTGGCTAGATTTGGACTAAAAGGGCCACACGAGTGTGTGGGCCCATTTTGGCCGAGAATAGGCTTTAAGGCCATTCGTATTTTTATCCCTGTTTAGAATACTTTAGTTTACCAAATTACCAAAATACCCCTTGTTTGTAAAATTACTAAAACACCCTTTGTTTTTAAAATTACCAAAATACCCCTAGTTTGTAAAATTACCAAAATACCCCTGGTTTGTAAAATTGTCAAAATACCCCTAGTTTGTAAAATTACCTAAATACCCTCGATTTGTAAAATTACTAAAATGCCCCTATAGGGTAGAATTACTAAAATACCCCTGTAGGGTAGAATTACCGAAATACCCCTGTAGGATAGAATTACCGAAATACCCTGTAGGGTAGAATTACCAAAATACCCCTGTAAGGTAGAATTTCTGAAATACCCCAGTAGGGTAGAATTACCGAAATACCCTTGTAGGGTAGAATTATCGTAATACCCCTGTAGGGTAGAATTACCGAAATACCCCTGTAGGGTAGAATTACCGAAATACCCCTGTAGGGTGGAATTACCGAGATACCTTTGGTAAAATTACCATTTTGCCCCTAAGGTGTTAAATGACTGTTTTGCCCTTGTGGCCAAGTGACTAACTTGGACTGTGTGGTTGACGAATTTGATTGTGAATATATGTTGATATATGAATGACTTGACTGTGATTGTTTGATTCAAATATGAGCACGACATTCTGCATACATGACATGTTGCATGGGTTGGGATTTTGTACGGAGGAAGATCTGATCTGTTAGGATCGCATGGTTGCTTGACGACTATGGATCCATCGAAGGCTTAAGAGTCATTTATTCGTACTGATTTGATAAGGTCGCACGGGTCGCCCAAGACATCTATGGACCGATCAATGGCTGATTACTGATCATATTTACCCGAGGCTGTGTGCCGACTATATTACCGTTGCTGATGGCTATGTGCCTAACATGATACAGCTACCGATGGCTTAAAGCCTTCTGATTATGGCTTTGTGTCAACCTACATATGGCTTTGTGCCAACCTGATTATGGCTATGTGCCAAACGTATTTGCCTAAGGCTATGTGCCAATATATGGTTATTGACGACTCTGTGTCGATCACATTTACCTAGGGTACGTGTGTGCGGTTATGTTACTCTAGTTGATGGCTATGTGCCTAACATAATGCGATTATTGATGGCTTTGTGCCACGATTACATTAAGTGGCTTTGCCACATTATCTGCTTCGTGGCTATGCTACAAATATCTGCTTCGGTGGCTCGCCACAATATTCAGATCTGGTGACTCTGTCACAATATTCGATAACCGCGCAGAATGCCGCAATCGTGGAGTGTGAAATTTGGGTGGGTTGAGCTATTCCTACATGGAGTGTAGGGTGGTACGGTGGAGTGTAGCGGTTGGTTATAGGTCGGGTTGGGATCGCATTCACATTCGATTTTGATTTCATTGCACGATCATCGATTACGATTCGATTCGTCACCTAATTCTAATTCTGATTCTGATTCTAGTTCTGATAATGTTTCTTATTCTGTAATGGATTAAAGCCCATTTGGTACTGTCTGTTAAAATGGGCTAAGGCCCAATTGATACTAAAACTATAAGTAAGGCTGGGGCCAAACTTTTAATTCTTTTATATGACTGACTGTTCCTTTTATAGTAGGGGATTTCACACTTAGTTTTCGTAAACTCACCCCGTTTATTAACCTTTCAGGTAATTTTCAGCCTTAGACGGGTCAGGGCTGCGAGGGGCTCGGAGGAAGCCACACACACTGTCTATGTTACAATTTTGATTATTACTTTTAAATGTTTTATGTGGGTTGTAGTAAAGCCGTTGCAATTTTCTGGATTTCAAATTTGGAATTTTATTTATTGTTCTTATAATTGCTAGTATTAGAACACGATCCAACATATCACCAACATATATTCACAATCACAATCACAGTCAAGTCATTCATATCACCAACATATATTCACAATCAAATCCGTCAACCACACAATCCAAGTCAGTCACTTGCCCACAAAGGGCAAAATAGTCATTTAACACCCTAAGGGCAAAATGGTAATTTTGCCCCACGAGGGTATCTCGGTAATTCTACCCTACAGGGGTATTTCAGTATTTCTACCCTACAAGTGTATTTCGATAATTCTACCCTACAGGGGTATTTCAGTAATTCTACCCTATAGGGGTATTTCGATAATTCTACCTTACAGGGGTATTTCAGTAATTCTACCCTACAGGGGTATTTCGGTAATTTTACCTTACAGGGGTATTTCAATCATTCTACCCTATAGGGGTATTTCGGTAATTCTACCATACAGGAGTATTTCAATAATTCTACCCTATAGGGGTATTTCGATAATTTTACCTTACAGGAGTATTTCAGTAATTCCACCCTACAAGGGTATTTCGATAATTCTACCTTACAGGGGTATTTCGGTAATTTTACAAATCAGGGGTATTTTGGTAATTTTGCTAATCGAAGGTATTTTGGAAATTTTGCTAATCGAGGGTATTTTGGTAATTTGGTAAACTAAAGTATTCTAAACAGGGATAAAATACGAATGGGCCTAAAGCCATTCTCGACCCAAATGGGCCCACACGCTCGTGTGGCCCTTTTAGCCCAAATCTAGCCATAGATATGAGATTCAGCTAGCCTAGTCCAATATTTACTACACAATCATACAACTTATCCAATTGGTCCCGTAGGCCCATTGGGCCTACATGGCCCCTTTCGGCCCATCGCGACCCGAAGTAGCCATCCTACAGCTAAAGTATTGAGAAATACACACCTGATAGGAAATTGGAGTTAATCCGCGCTCCGAGCACTCTTAGCCGTCGCCCAACCCAAACGAGCACGCCATAAAGCGAAAGGGATCAGCCAAGAAAGGTACCTTTACTCTCTTCATGGTTCTCTATATTTAAAGCCAGATTCACATCCACTCTTATGTTAGCTTCCTGATGTGGGATCCCTCCATCATGAGAGTTTAAATTCAACACCAACTCTTGCTGCCCCCCTGTTAGCAAAATAAATGCTCTTTGATTACCATGAGTTTCGAACCCTGGACCTCCTTGTCAACTCTATAACGCCACCTTCCTACCTCTTATGTGGCGCTACTGTGCCACTAGATCATAAGGCTTTTTGTGGCACAATTTCTCCAACAATATTCTTAAGGCCTACCTACTACACCCAGGGTTTGATTCACCTTAAACCAAAATTTTTGCTAGAGTCCAGATTTGAACCCAGGACTTCTCCAACACTTCTCAACACACTTAACCACTAAAACAAGCATTCATTAACGAAATTTACATGCACAATAAAATATTATAAGCTACCTTCAATCGCTCCCAAGCTCAAGGCCCAAAACTTCTAGGCCCAAATTCAGGGCGTTACAACTTTACCTCCCTTAAAGAAATTTCGTCCCCGAAATTTCCATCTAACAGGGTGGTCGTGTAACATCTACCCCACTATGCTACCGCTGCGCACTTTGCTCCTACTATCACTATCACACTTCAACTAGAACTTGAAACATCTCATACATACAACACTTATTGACTGAAGCAGACACATATTTATCACACATATATACAATTTCTATATCCAAAATCACATCTACATAAAATAAATACCAAATTTAAATTCAGACCAATATCTAAAGAATCCACAGTATTTCAATTTCTAAACAAACAAAAGTATTCAGAAGACTTACGGATTCGACGTCGGAGACTCGGTGTGCCACACTTTTTAGGAGAAATACATCAAACAGACCACGTGGTTGAAAATAATTTTCTGAAATTCAACCTTTGAAAACCCAATCCACAACCAAGTTTTGCAACTAGGCTCTGATACCTCTAAATGTAACACCCCAAACCCGGCCTAGAAGTTTGGCTCGAATCTGGCTTGTCACATTGAAGTGTTTTTCGAAAACCATGTTTCCATTAAAAACCCTTCTTAATAATTAAAAACTTATACCCTTTTTAAACCTTGTTAAAAAATCTCAGCTGAATAACATTCTTAACAACTTTGTAAAAACCTTAGCAGTTGCAGAAGCTTAATTTAAAAACAATTGCGGATACGTGATGTTTTGAACAATAATAGTTGCTTTGGAAAATCGTGTTCTAATACTAGCAATTATAAGAACAGTAAATAAAATTCCAAATTTGAAATCCAGAAAATTACAACGGCTTTACTACAACCCACATAAAAAGTTTTAAAAGTAATAATCAAAACTGTAACATAAACAGTATGTGTGGCTTCCTCTGAGCCCCTCGCAGCTCTGATCTGTCTAATCGATATACCAAAGGTCCAACTCGTTCAATAACCTCATATGGTCCAATAAACCGTTGACTCAGTTTCCCTTTTCGGCCAAATCTCAATACCTTTTTCCATGGAGATACTTTCAAAAATACTTTATCTCCGACTTGGAACTCAATCTCTTTTCTTTTTAGATTAGCATATGACTTTTGTCTATCCGATGTTTCTTTTAAGTAATCACGTATCACTTTAACCTTTTCTTAAGTTTCCTTGATTAAATCAACTCCGTGAATCTGACTCTCCTTGAGTTCTATGTAATACAATGGAGTTCGAGACTTTCTGCCATACAATGCCTCATAAGGCACCATCTTCAAACTCGTTTGAAAACTGTTGTTTTAGGCAAAGTCTACCAATGGCAAGTATTTTTCCCAGCTACCCTAAAATTTGAGGATGCAACATCGCAACATATCCTCAAGAATTTAAATCATTCGCTCAGACTGACCATTGGTCTACGAGTGAAAGGCTGTACTAAACCTCAACTTTGTACCCAAGGCTTCTTGTAACATCTTTTAGAATCTCGAAGTGAATCTCGGGTCTCTGTTTGAAATAATCGATAGTAGTACCCCGTGTAATCTCACAATCTCAGATATATATAAGTTGGCCAACTTGTCAAGAGAGTAATCTGTCCTCACCGGGATAAAATGAGCTGACTTCGTCAACTTGTCCACCACAACCCATATAGCATCTTTCTTTTTCGGGGTCAATGGTAATCCAGTCACAAAGTCTATAGTAATTCTGTCCCACTTCTATTCAGGGACCATCACAGGCTGTAGAAAACCTGAAGGTACTTGATGTTCCGCCTTGACTTCCTGGCATATCAAACATTTCAATAAAAATTCAGAGATGTCTCTTTTCATGCTATTCCACCAGTACATTTTCTTTAAATCATTGTACATTTTGGTACTTCCAGGATGAATAGACAAACGGCTATCATGTGCCTCTTGCAAGATTTACGAATAATTTCGTTGTTCCTTGGTACACAAACTCTGTCTCTAAACATCAAACATCCATCAGAACCAATTTGAAAATCTGATTCAATACCCGCCTCACATTGAGTTCTTTTGGCTTGTAGGTCACTATCATTAATCTAATCATCATAAATTTCCTAAAGAAATGTCAGCCTACCCCTTAGCTCTACCAAAATTGAACCATCATCAAATAATGCCAATCAAGCGTTCATGGCCCTTAATGCAAACAATGATTTTCTGCTTAACGTGTCGGTGACCACATTCACCTTTCTTGGATGATAATCGATGATTAGCTCATAATCTTTAATTAATTCTAACCATCTCCACTGTCTAAGATTCAATTCTTTTGGAGTCATCAAATACTTCAAACTCTTGTAGTCTATGAATATATGACAAATCTCAGCATATAAGTAATGCCTACAGATTTTCAAGGCAAAAACAATGGCGGCAAGCTTTAAGTCATGCGTCGGATAATTCTGCTCGTGTGGCTTCAACTACCGCGGAGCATAGGCTATCACCTTGCCATCTTGCATAAGTACACAACCCAGTCCATTTAAGGATGCATCACTATAGACCACAAACTCTTTTCCCGGCTTAGGCAATACTAAAATTGGAGTTTCAGTCAGCAATGTCTTCAACGTTTTGAAACTCTACTGACACTTTTCTGTCCATTCAAACTTAATGTCTTTCTGTAGCAACCTCATCATTGGAGATGCTATCATAGAGAATCCTTTAACAAATCTTTGGTAGTAACTGACTAAGCCCAAAAAGCTTCTAACCTCGGTTACATTTTTAAGTGGTTTTCATTCAACGATAGCAGAGATCTTAATTGGTTCAACTCGGATGCCATCACCTGACAATATGACCCAAAAACCCTACTTCTTGGAGCCAAAATTCACTCTTGCTAAACTTAGCATACAATTGCTTTTCCCGTAAAGTCTGCAACACAGTCCTCAGATGCTTCGCATGCTCTATCTCATCCTTAGAATAAATCAAAATGTCGTCAATGAGCACAACGACGAACTTGTCCAAGTATGGCCGAAATATCCTATTCATTAGGTCTATTAATATGGCCGGTGCATTCGTTAACCCAAATGGCATGCCAAGGAATTCATAGTGGCTATACCTTGTTCTGAAACCTGTCTTAGGCACGTTTTACTTCTTAACTCGCAACTGATAGTAGCCAGATCTCAGGTCTATCTTAAAGAATACAGTGGCTCCACTCAACTGGTTGAGCAAAGCATCGATCCTTGGAAAAGGAAAAGGATACTTATTTTTAATAGTTACCTTGTTCAATTGTTGATAATCTATGCAAAACCTCATCAAACCATCTTTCTTCTTTACAAATGATAAGGGAGCACCCCAAGGTAAAAAGCTCATCCTTGCAAAACCTTTATCCGTCAGTTCTTGCAACTGTGCTTTTAATTCTTTCAACTCGGTTGGTGCCATTCTGTACGGAGCAATAGAAATAGGGGTTGTTCCTAGTACTAGTTCAATACCAAATTCTATCTCTCTATCAGGAGGTAGTCCAGGTAATTCTTCTGGAAACACGTCTGGATATTCACATACTATTGGTACGGACTCAATTTTGAACTTCGTTTCCATAGTGTTCAATACAAAAGCAAGGTAGGCTTTGTACCCCTTTCTCATATGTCTTTGAGTAGCTATTGATGTAATTACAACTAGCAGAGTATCCAGCTAACTCGAATCAACCCATAGAATCTTACCATCTAAGCACTTCAATTCAATATACTTACTACCAAAATTTACAATTACATCATGTAGGGCTAACCAATCCATGCCAAGTATTATATCAAACTCATCAAATGGCAATAACATAAGGTTAGCCGAAAAATAATGACTCTGAATCATCAAAGGACAATTCTTACAGACTCTATCGACCAAGACTGACTTGCCTAATGGGTTCAACACTCTGATTATAAATTCTGTAGGTTCAATGGATATATTCATACTAGACACCAATCTCATGCAAATGTATGAATACGTCGATCGCGGAACAGTTAATGCAACAACACAAGTATTAAAAAGAGAAAAAGTACCCATGATGACATCAGGAGCAGAGGCTTCCTCTCGAGCGTGTATTGCATACGTTCTTGCCCGGGCTTGAGTATCTGATTTCGCAGTGTCTTTGACTGCAACTCGACTGCCACTAGCAGTTCCAGGATATCTCGGAGGTCTACCTCGTGGAGTAGGAGTACTCGACTTTGGGACTAGTTCCATCTATTTATCAGTTTGCTCTGGGCAATCTCTAAAGAAGTGGTCAAGAGAACCACATCTAAACCACGCACCACTCTTCATTCGGCACTCTTCGAAGTGAAATTTATTGCAACTTTTACACTTCGGCTTTTGGTCATCTACACTCCCCACACTAGTCACCATCGGGGAAGAAGACTTTTGGTTACGCTGTTTGGAGATTCTTGCTCTACCCGAATATCCTACCGATGAAGTGGAACGTTCATGTTGGCTCCTTGATTTCTTTGTGGCAAATGAAAGCGTCTTACCGCTGGATCTCTTGCTCGAAACTCGAGCTTCTCTCTTAGCTTACTTCCTTTCATTATTGAGCTCATTGGCCTTCTTGGCCCGATCAGCTAATTCAGCAAACTTTCGTATCTCAAGGATCCCAATTAACAGCTTGATTTCTCCATTCAGACCTTCCTCGAAGTGTTTACACATTTTTAACTCTGTTTGAACCCATTTTTCGCATACTGACTTAGTCTTACAAACTCCTTTTCATACTCTGATACAATCTTAATTCCTTGTTTGAGTTCTAGGAACTCCTTTTGCTTTGAACCCAAGAACCTTTGACTGATGTATTTCTTCTTAAACTTTGCTTGGAAAAATTCCCAAGTAATGTTTTCCTTTGGTACCACTGAAGATACGATCTTCCACCAGTGGTATGCAGTATCCTTTAGGAGAGATACAACACACTTTAAACACTCCTCAGGTGTGCACGATAATTCGTCCAACACTCGTATAGTATTGTCGAACTAGAACTCGACTCGTTCAGTATCATCATCAAACTTAGCCCTAAATTCTTCAGCCCCATACTTTCTGAGCTTGTCTACAGGGGCTTTACCAATTCTTACAGGTGTCATACCTCCGGGCACTTCCTCATCAGGTGAGTTAAGGGGCAGGGGAGGTCGTGGTATGTTAGGGCGATTCCTCAAATAATTCGCAAACCACTCATCCATCATGTCAAAGAAGGCGGCTCTGGCCTCTTCCTGGCCTTCAAACATAGGCCTTCTACTACTACTAGAAATAGCTCATTGTACGAAAGCTGGAGTACAGCTCTTAACTCCCCCAGACTCATCTTGTACTTGATTGTAAGACATTTACTATATCAAATACGATTAAACAGTTAATAGATGTCAAACTGTCAACGTTCATATAATGACATGTATAGCTAAGCTCGATGCACTCTTTAGAACTGACTAAACTGTAGCTCTGATACCACTAAATGTAACACCCCTTACCCTTACCCAAGACCTAGACCAGGTACAAGGCGTTACCAGGCATGTACTTGAACATTTTCGGGAAATATGGGTTTTAAAATTTTGTTCCAATTTGAACCCAATCAAACAACATCTTAGTGTCCCTATTATGGGCCTACGGGGCCCAAAACATACATTGAAAATGGTCCGTCACTAAACCAAGGACCTAAGAAAATTTTAAGAAAATTTCTAAGTTAATGTCTCACACACTCGCGTGGAGATAATGCACACGCCCATGTGCTTTAGGACATGCCCATGTCCCCTACCCGTGTTGAATTAATTAAATTTATTTCCTATTTCGATCCTACAGGGGTTTTCACACGGTCAAGCACACGCCCTTGTCCCTGGCTCATGTCTTTGGCCCGTGTACCTGTGTAGACCTTGTTAGGCTATTTTCCAAGCCTTTGGTCACCCTCTATCATCCCCATACTCTTATAGATTATCATAATACATAACAAGGCCTAATTATACATCCTAAATGACCTTGATATATCTCATTGCATGTAAACCTCATCTCATCGGTTTTATACATGCTAAGTTATTCCATTTTGTATTAAGGATTTCTATGTCTTATAACACAATTAAGATTGGCTCATTATCTTAACTCATGGCCAATTATAACCTAGTCATCACTGATGGTTTGGACACTTTACATATACTTAATTGTGATATGCCATATTTAATTATCACAAGAACATTTGGATATAAACATCCAGAAATTTGTAGGTCATAACCTACATCAAAATGAGCAAATTTCCATGGCTATACACAAGTGAACACATATACTTTTATAATCCTTCATGTTAGATAATCAAATGACACATATAACAAAATAACAAAAGCCCTATACATGTCATTGAACAAAATAAAAATATCTATATACCAAAGCTGGACAAGATGATAGTGTGTTGATTCTCCAACCATCTTCCAACCTTTATGAGTGCTCGAGCTCTGTAAGATGGTAAGCATTTACATGCTTAGTAGGCCCAAATAACTGGAAAATAAATTTACCGATTAGTTAGCATACAACCATATTAGGCAATGAAACCAATAAGCATGAATTAATTTTCCCTATTACATGCACTCAATTAACAAGTTAGCCTCATAACAATAAATCATATAAATTTGTCTTAGATGAGCTCACCATTCAACATTTTCATTTTTATATCTCATGTTAGTCTTGTTAAGTTTCTCGGAAGTCTCGATGGATTATCCATTTACCGTCAAGTCATAAGAGTGATCATCTCAAGTACGCACTCCCGCGAACCTCACATCTTACGGCTGGATTACCAGTCCAGGCTAAATTGCCCATAATATCAATTCATAGGGTGATGCCGGGATTATCATTCCAGGCTAAATCCCTTGTAGCGAAAAACACCTGTAATGAGATGTGATCTCAATTACCAGTCCAGGCTAAATTCAGACCTTAGTCGGATTACCCGTCCGGGCTAAATCCATTATGCCACATATTTTTTGAGAGGCTCCACCACTCAAGGAGCACCCATCCAGAATAGATCCTTTCTATATTTGAGATCAACGGATTACCCGTCCAGGCTAAATCTTTTTTCTGCAACACATACAGGATCTCAAGTCATGTAAGCCATGGTTTATCTATCGAATTTCCCTTTTTACTTCAACCGGGATGTTTTTTATCATATCATTATTATTAAGATATTTCATGGAATTTCATGCCATCATTATAACCAATTATCATACATTCATAACACATGCAATTAGCATATTAATAGTTTACTTAAAGTTATTCAAACTTACCTGGTATTCGTGTCGGTTCCACGTTTCGATTATTCCGAAACATTTCGTTTCCCTCGATCGACCTCCAAAATTTGTTCCTTGGATCTATAACAATAAAATTGAATTATCAATATCTTAATTATTCTTTTCGAGTCTAAATTTCACCCCCGGACAAAATGATCGTTTTACCCCTAACCTTTCACATTAATTACGATTTAGTCCCTAGGCTCATATGATGAAATGCATGAATTTTCTACATAACCCAACCCTAGCTGAATGTTCTTTCCTCTTATGGCAGCCCATATATTTCCATTATTTCACGTTTCTACCACATATTTTACACCTTTTATAAAAAAGTCCTTTTAGGGGTTTTCATGACAATCACCTAGAAAAAGATATTTAACACACATCCAACTTTCATATTCCTCCATAAACCATCAAAGAATAAATATGTCACACATGGGTCACTTTGCAAACATGAACCCTAACTCAAAATTTGGGTAGAAATGGAGAGAGTAAGCTTTCAGGATTTCAAAAATACGAAGAACAATAAAAACGGGGCTTGGGAGCACTTACTATTGAGCTTGAAAATGTTAAAAACCCTAGCTATGGAAGGCTGAGTTTTGCCTTCATTTTCCCATTTTATTTTATTAATTAGCTAAATGACCAAAATGCCTTTAGGCCCTTTCTTTAAAATTTAATCCATACATGCCCATTTTTGTCCAAAAACTTATAAATTGGGAAAATTTCTCTTTAAGGACTTCTAATTAATAATCTAAAGCAATTTCATGCAAATTGCTTCTAGAATCCAATTTTTACACTTTATTCAATTTGGTCCTTATTTTCCAATTGGACACCTTACTCATAGAATTTCCTCATGAAACTTTAACACATGCATATTTTCATATTCTAGACCTCATAATAATCATAAAATAAATCTTTCAACATCGAATTTGTAGTCCCAAAACCACTGTTCCAACTAGGCCATATTTTGGGATGTTACATGGAGATGACGCTGCTTCGCGAGCTCGAATAGCGTAGGCTCTAGCAGGAGCTCTAGCCTCAAATCTTGTTATAGAATCTGTCATTGCACCACAATGATTGCTTGAATTTCCCGTATTTCTTGGCAGCCTCCCTCGAGTAGCTATGTTGCTCGATCTTACATTCTAGGATTTATCTTTTTCATTTAGTTCAGGACAATCTCTAATAAAATGATCTCGTGAACCACAGCTGTAACAAGCTCTATTATTAGCTTTCATCTAGCACTCTCCAAAATGTTGTCTTCCACAATGTTGACACTCGGGTTTAACATCTTTCACATTGCCAATACTTGATACTGATGTAGTTTGAGCTTTAGGGCTGGTGAATTGCTTTCCACGATCTCTATTAGCATATCCCACTGAAGCTGCTAATCATCTAAATTATTCTCTAGATTTCTTCGACAAGGATCGATAAAGTTTAATTGATAAGGTTTACTCATTGATCTCTTTCTTGTATCTCTAGCTTCTGATTCAACTTTCTTCTTTTCTCGACTAAAGTCTTTGGCTTTGCAAGCCCATTCAACTAGTACAACAAATTCTTTTAAATCTAAAATCCCAACCACAAGTTTAATATCTTCATTCAGCCCATCAATAAATCGCTTGCACATAATTTCTTTAGTAGTTACATATCATGAGCGCCCTTAATCAACCATACAAATTCCCTCTCGTACTCAGTTCCCAAAATGCGGCCTTGTTTCAATTATAAAAAATCTTTATGCTTTTGATCTAGAAACTGTTGACTAATATATTTCTTTCAAAATTCAGTCTGAAAGAATTTCCAAGTAACTCTCTCCTGCAGTACCACCGAGACTAACATATTCCACCACTGATATGCGGTATCTCTCAAAAGGGATATAGCACACTTTAAACATTCAGTTGGCGTGCAAGAAAGTTCATCAAACACTCAGATTGTATTTTCAAGCCAAAAATTTTCTCTCTCGGGTTATCATCAACGTTAGCTCTAAACTCTTCAGTCCCATGTTTGCGGATCTTGTC
This sequence comes from Gossypium arboreum, assembly GCF_025698485.1. NCBI lineage: Eukaryota > Viridiplantae > Streptophyta > Magnoliopsida > Malvales > Malvaceae > Gossypium > Gossypium arboreum. The sequence continues at coordinate 77,152,355 of NC_069077.1, read as the reverse complement.
AATAGGAGGCTTATTCAATCTTATTAGCTCAACTCATTGAGGAACTACAAGTAGGGTTGGGGATTAGGAGGGGGTGGAGGTTGTTGAGCAGCCGAGTTTGTACGAATGTATTGAGTGAACTACTCGTTCATCATTTGGAAGAAGGCTTTTTTAGCCTCTCCTCCTTGACTGCCCGTAACGGGTCTAGAACCAGATGACGATGTCCCTTGCTTGAGAACAGGTGCATTACTTTCAACCTCCTCAGCTATCGCTCGATTGGGAACCATTTACTATATAAAACACATTTTAAGCTATCAGGAATCATCACACTATTACAGTTTATAAATATGGCATGTATAGCTAGGCTCTCACACACTATGTTAGTCCTAAAATCGATTAAATTGTAGCTCTGTTACAAATAAATGTAACACCCCTAAACCGTATCAGTCGCTGGAATAGGACTACAAGGCATTACCGATCAATTACAGCTTATAACATACATTTCTCATTCATGAACACATTATGAAATTATCATTAATCAACATAATCATATTGCCCCTTATAAGGCTCTAGTAGACCTTAAAACATGATTTAAAGAGGTTAGAGACGAAACCGATAAAATTTGAAAACTTTTGGAAAACATAGAAAATTTTCAGACATACAAGGTTCACACGCCCATGTGAATAGGCCGTGTGCCTCACACGGCCACCAAACACACCCATGTCATAGGCCGTGTGGAAATAGGGCATACACACTGGCTTGCATCACATGGCCAAGGATACACCTGTGTGCCAAGCCGTGTGAAAATTTGAGGGTATACTGACTTGGGTAACACGGCCAACCACATACCTATGTGTCCAGCCCGTGTGCCCTATGAAGTGGCCACACACGCCCATGTGCTAGGCCATGTGCCATTTAAGAGGTATACTGACTCATACCACACGACCAGCCACATGCCCGTGTGTGAGACCGTGTGGAGCATACAGACTTCGATTCAATTTCAACACCAGAGGACACACTGCCGTGTATCATGACCTTGTGTCGTACACGGTAGAGACACACGCCCGTGTCCCTACCTGTCTTGACAAAAAATAGGCTAATTTCAAAGCCAATTTGCCACCCTTTTTGCACATACCTAAACAAGCTCATATAATATCATTTTTAAGACACAAACATATAGCCAAAACTCATTAACCAATACACAATCATACAAAATCCATTTCAACCAATTCAATACTCAAATCAATACCAAATACTTATTCAAATACTTATATCATCAAGCATCCAATCACAAGCATAGACTTCTCAAATTATCAACTTCAATAATACCATATAGCTCATTTACTAAACTCAAAATATAACCATTTGAACAACTATGAAACCTTAATCACATTTATACCAAAACATACCAAAATAAGCCATCACTCATGGCTATACATACAAAACAACATATATACATTTATAAGCCAAATCTCATGGCTATATTCACAGCCAAAGTACCATAACTAGCCTATACATGCTATATACCATATATATATACAACTCAAAAGTACCAAGTAGATGGTTGGATAGTGTGACGTAGTCTCTGACGATCCCTGAATCCGAGCTAGCTTTGAATTCACTATAAAACGTAGAAGAAACATACAAGGTAACCTATAAAGCTTAGTAAGTTCATATGATATTAACTTATTTAATCACAAATATATCATTCAACAATTTAAGCATAACAACTTGTAACTCTTGATTACTAACAAACCTTTCACATTCATGTTCATATGCTATATGTAAACTTCATGACTTTTTCTGTTTAAAACTCATAATATACATATATATTCTTGTATTAATCCATAACTAGTTCATACATACACAATACGTCGTTGAATACTCGATATTTTGCACACTAAGTGCCATGCTAGATGTCTCGCACACTAAGTTTCATATTCAATGTCTTGCACACTAAGTGCCATAATCAATGTCTCATGCATTAAATGTCACAATCAATGTCTCACGCACTAAGTGCCATAATCAATGTCGCACACACTAAGTGCCATAATCAATGTCTCGTACACTAAGTGTCGTACATAGCCGAAGCTATATTGAATCGCACACTAAGTACCACATTTAATCGATATGTCCTCATACATAACAATAGTCACGTATATACAATTTATACGATATCAAATTATTAAAAGCATAAATATAACAATGCTTAGTACATATGAACTTACCTCGTATTTGAAATTGACGTATCGGGTTGACTACTCGATAATTTTTATTTTTCCCCGATCTAGGTCCTAATTCCTCCTTTCTTATCTAAATGTATTCAAAATTAACTTATTCAATCACATATTCATTCAATTTAATCCAAAACACTCTTTAAGGCACATTTACACTATTGCCCCTAATATTTCACATTTTTATATACATAATATCACAAATTAGTGAAATTATCAAAATACCCATGCTTCGTCAAATTACCCATATACCCCTAGCAGCCCATATTTCTCATTTATTTCACATTCCAACCACACATTTTCAACATTTCTCAATTTAGCTCCTAATTTGCATTTTCACCAAAAATCACTTAACAAAACTTGTTTAACTAACATCAAATATTCATAATCTATCATCAATCATCAAAACTCATGCATATTCATCAATGGAAACATTCAAAATCTTTAACAGTTTTGTAAATTAGTCCCTGGGCTAGTTAGTACTAGTTGCAACGATCTCAAAAAATTACAACGATCTCAAAAAACATAAAAATTATTAAAAACGAGACAAAAATTTAATGAGCAATTTAACCAAGGCCGAATGTAAACCTAAAATAATGGCTATTCTTCTCAGTAGAATCGGTTGAATATGAAGATATTAGGAGATAATTTCATTTTTTTATTTATTTTAACATAATTTACCAATTTATAAATTTAACCTTAATAAACTTTAATAACTACTCCAAATGCCATGCCACTAAATTCCACTATCTTATAAATGGGTTAATAACCACACAAGGACCTTAACTTTAAGTTTCTATAGCTATTTAATACCTTTAGCTAATTGTAATGCCCCAAAAATCCTGAAATATCGACTTTTCTTTTTATTTTGGTTTTGATAAAAAGTGTGCTTAATATCCCTAGTCAAGTGTTATTTATGTGTTAATAGGTCTTGGTTAAGGTTTGGGTTCGAACTTAGTGGTGAAGGAAATTATAGGTTAATAATTAAAAGAACCCTGATGGCAAGTAGGTGAGTTTTTGAATAAATGAAGGAGGAATTGAACACAAGAAAGCCTTGTGGTGGAGTGGCAAGTGGCGTCACATGCAGGGCAAGGGGATTTGGGGTTCGAATCCCTCCTTGCTCAAAAGAAAGATGTATTTTTGCTTAAGAGATGGTCAGTGGTGGCATTGGATATGAACACTGTAGGGAGTGATAAGAGAAGAAATTTGAGGAGGGGATTAGGGAGTTATCAGGGAGAAAAATTAGTAGATAAGGAGTGAAGAAGAGGTGGAGCCGAATTGGGAATTTGGGCATAGGAAATTCAGCTATAGACTATATATAGGTGCCGAATGTGAGGATTCCAGGCTAATGCTGAATTATCCCTTTCCTTGTTACCAGAAAATACTTTTCTCTCCAATGATCTAAAAGCTGAATATCCCCTATTCTTCTTTCTTTTTCTTTGTGCCAATTCTCCATTCTTCCCTACTCAAAGTTTTCTTTTTGATTCACCTCTGGTTTTAAATGATTTCTACTTTTCTTTTTGCTGAATAACCTTTTTCACCATACAAGTTTCAAGAGCCGAATATCCTTTGTGCCACCACTACCCTTTCCACTCGGTCAATTCTAGTGTAAGTGTTTTGCTCTCTCAATTGGTTTTGCTAGTATAGATCAGTCTGTCCTTCACTTCTTCTAATTGATTTTGGTAGGATTAGTATCGAATCCCAGTCTTTTGGATCCCTGCCAATTTGCTCATTAGGTGTGAGATATTGGTAAGTGTTCTTTACTTTAGTAAATGGTGGCCGATTAGGCTTTAGTCGTAAAGGGTGACATATGATGGGTACAAGTCACCCAATATGTTTTTAACAATAAAGGTTAATGCAAATCTGGGAAGTACTCGTGATTAGTGATCAAGGAAAAGCTATTAAGACTTGGCATTTCAGGTAAGGTGAATGTGAGACTTCGACTTTTGGTAAAGTATTCGATAAGTATATGTGAGTAATCATTGAGTGATATCGATTGTAGGTTCATGGTAAGGGGGATCGCAGCATGCTTTATTACCAGGTGTGTACATACACTGCACACACACAAGTAGATCAGCAAATCTTGAAATGCCGCAAAGCCGAAATGCCAAAAAGTTGAAAGTTTGTCTACGGTAGTCTTGCAAGTGTACGAACACTCGTAAGGAGGAAAATAATAGGTTATCTAAGGCCCCATGGGCGATTCCATGAACTTGGGCCGTGTTTTGGCCAACTGGGCTAAGATGGGCTAAGTGTGCCCGATGGGCTATTGGGCCCATAATAGGCAAAATTGGCAACTTGATGTTAAGTGATGGAAATTATATGAAAGCATGTATATGAATGTGATTTGGGCCTAATGGGCCATACGAATGTGATTTGGGCCTAATAGGCCATATGAATGAGATTGGGCCTAATGGGCCATATACATGTATGTAGACTTATTTGGGCTCTGTAAGGGGTTTTGGGCCTAGTGTCTGATAACTGTTTAATTGACATAAAACTTAATTAATTAATTAATTAAGACCGTGGACGAGTCATAAGGTTAAGGTGTGATAATGGGTATATGCATGTCTAGGATTGGATCTAAGGAGAGCTTGGTACTTAAGCGGTCTTAATGACTCACCTCCTCTTCTTTGGAATCCTACCTGGTGCATAGTATTTGTTCACTTTAGCCAATGAGGACTTGTTAATGGGCCAAGGTAAGTAATAAACCTAATAAAGAGAAATTACCGAAATGCCCCTAAAGGCAAAAATGACCAAAATACCCCTATGCGTTGAATGTAAGATTTATGGATGTTACATGTATACCTGCTGCATACATACAATATTTTTTTTAGGTTGCATATGGGTTAGGAATTATGGAACGGAGGAATTATATGAGGATCGCATGGTTGCTTGACAACCGTGGGTCCACTGACGGCTTTTAAGCCCAATATGTGATTGGCAGCTTGCTGCAATGAAGGTAGTACCGTAACTGGGCTACCATTGATGTGTATCGGATGGGTGGGTCGATATTTATATCCCCACATGATGTGTACAGGGGACGGAGTTGGTGTGTAGTGGTTGGACTATTGGGGTGGGTTGCACTGCATTGCATGTATGACATTATGGTGATTAATGATTGCTTAGGACTCTTCGAGGGTTGTACACACTGAGTTTTTGAAAACTCACCCCCTCATTTATTTTTCTTAGGTGATGCTCAGTAGGAGGTTCGACGGTTGGAGGAACTCCAAGATGGCCAGATAGTAAGACGACTTGGACTTGTTTTTTTAAACATATAGTTTCTAGTTTTTAAGTTATTTCAGACTGAAATGTAATAAGGTCCTCCCTCTGGTTATTATTCAAATTAGGATTTTTACTTTTATGCATTATGTTTGTGAGAAGTTGAACATGGGTTTCCTAAACCATAGTTTTTCTTAAAATGATACGTTTCCGCAACTCAATTTTAAATGACAAGTTTTCATAAATCTTATGTTTTGGATAAAGCTTCCGCAACTGAAAAAGGACTTTACAAAGTAATTAAGGTTTTCTATTTTAAGGAAAGGTTTTCAATGAAAACAAGGTTTTGATAAAACACTTCAATGTGACACGCCAGATCTGGTCATAACGTCCGGGCCGGGTTTGGGGTGTTACACTAATAGAACTCTACTTTTACACTTTACGTAATTTGGTCCTTTTTATCAAATTGACCAATTAAACGATAGAATTTCTAAATGAAACTTTCACACAATCATATATTCAAACTGTAGACACCAAAAATAATATTAAAATAAATTTTTTACATCAAATATATGGTTTCAAAACCGCTGTTCTGATTTAGCTAAAACTAGGCTGTTACACTCGATTAATTATTGTAAAATCAATTATTTGAAAATGAGTTGAGTGTAGTCATATGTGAGAGGATATGCTAGTTTTATGGTTTAATAAAGAGTGAATATGTTATTGTGGCATGGTTAGAATATGGTTGTAAACGTGTTGTAGTATGCTCTTGTTTAACCTTTGATGATGTGTATATTTTGTGGTTATTCTAACATACACTGAGCTTGTTTAACCTCACCCACTCTATAACGCCCCAAAAATAAAAGGGTCTATAATTTTGCGTGATTTGGCATAAATTCCATGTTTACTTTAATGTCTAGGTGATTTGGGTGTGTTTGGGAGTGTCTGGGAAGTCCTGCGTTCAAGCTTCGTCTTTTGCAGAATTTTTGATTTTGCTCTTAAAAGAATCTGGATACTGGCACATGGGCTTTATAAATAATTTTTTTTGGTTTATGTCATAAAAAGCCTTGTGGCTTAGTGGCAAGTAGCGTGTGGAGCACTGAGAGGGCATGGGTTCGAATCCCAGGTAATGCAGAAGGGATTTTATTTTATGTCTCAGTGGCGGGAGAGGTGGAGTTTGATTCAAACTCTGCAGAGGTGGTTGGAGACTTGGTCAAAAGAGATTTGGATAAAGGTTGGAAGGGATTTGGAGGAGGAAAAGGTGGAGAGATAAGGGGGAGAAAATCATGGAGTTTAGGTGAGAAGGTGTTGGCCAAATTTAAGACTCTTTGGGATGTGTATTCGGCACTTTGGGGGAGCACTTTGGGAACTTTTCTTTTCCTTTGGTTGTGCCAAATTAGTATAAGAATAGTAGGGTTTTTTTCATTTTGTTTTCGGTAGCATTCCTCTTGAGCTATTGTTTCCTCATTTTGTTTTTTTGTATATATCTGACCATTCGGGTCTTTCTTCTTTCAACTTTATTTCTTGATTGTTTTGCCTAATACAAGATAGCATGTGCCAAACTCTCTTTTGAAACCTTTCCCTTTCCTCTTCACATTTTCTCTCTACTGAATTGGCATTCTTCTTCTCCTCTTGTCTAAACCGAATAGCTTAGACCTTCAATCCCGCTCTTGGTGTTTAACCGAATATGATATCTCTGGATCATCTCTACTTCCATCTCTCCCTCTCTTCCAAAGTAATAGCCAAATATCTTGTTTTCTCCAAACACCTTCTAAAACTCTGACAAGCCAATCACAGCATAGATCGTCTCATACTTTCATTTTGTCACTCCATTTCTTTTGCGAATCTATCATTACCCTTTCTCTTTGTTACCAAGCTGATAAACCATAATTTATACATATTTTTATCCCATGCTTAACACGTTTATGGATGATTTCTCCTTAGATTTGGTGAATTCGATGCTCCTAATTCTTTAATTTCATGTTTTATACTTAGGTGAGCATCGGAGAGTAAAAAGAGCGACAAACGGGCCAAAAACGGAGAAAATAGACCCACATGGGAAATCAACATGGCCTGGACTTCCTCACATGGGCGTGTCACACGGCTGTGTCTCTTTGGTAGGATTGAAGCACGACTTACACAGGTAGAATACACGCTTGTGCCTATTCAACAGCCTTGGCCACATGTTGGAGTAATCGCACACGGGCGTGTCCCTACCGAGCCCAAGTATAACCCTATTGTAAAAGGCCAATTTTGAGGGCTTTTAGGCATTCTAAAGTCTATTTAAACACCTGAGGAGGCACTTAGAAGGGGAACGCAGAGTAGGAGGCAAGGAATTACTCATGGGAAGCCGATTGGTCCATCTCAGAAGCCGGATTCAGCAAGACTGAAGATCTCCCTTCAATTTCCATTTAGGGATTTTGGGTTTTCTTTATGTTTTGTATTCATTATTCTTCTGAGATGTTTTCTTCTATAGTTATGAACTAAACCCCCTAAATACCTAAGGGGAATGAAACCTAAGATGGATCTTGTTATTATTATCTGAATTGTATGATAAATATTTGACTTGTTCTTAATTATGTGTTCTTAATTCTTGTTTTGATATTCCAGGATATTGATTCAAGTTAATGCTTTTATTCAGAGGAGGAATAGACCCTGTCTAAGAGTAAATTTATCATAATTAAGCAGCGTTGATTGCACGCCTAGAGATAGGGTGATAAGATTTTATCGGATTAGGGTGAAACCTAATAAGGGGATCCATAGATCAAGTTAATGCAACACTAGGTGTTAATTAGAAAGAGATTTCAATTAATCAACCTAGGGTTAGACGTTATTAGTCTCGAGAGAGATAATAATATAACTTAGGGAATTCTATGGATCAAGTCAAATGAATAAATCGTCTGATTGAGAGCCAAATAACAAGTGAAGTCTAGGTGGATTTTTCCTAGGGTATTGTCTTAATTAATCGAATTTTCCCAAAAGCTTTTCCCCAATTTCTCTCTCTGCATTCTTAGTTTAGTTAATTAATTTAGATAAGCAAATCCCTTAATTTTTAGGCTAGATAATAAAAAGAAATTAATTACTAGTACTCTTGGTTCCTGTAGGTTCGATAATTCGGTCTTGCTAAAGCTATACTACTGTTCGATAGGTACACTTGCCTTCATCGTGATAATAGTTAGTTTCAAGAACGATTAATTATAAATATTTAAAACCTGTCGCGAATATCACATACCACAAGTCGAATATTGGTGGAAGGTAATTAGGTTGTGTTTCTGTTACTTTGCAGTTTTCCTTTCTAGGATTATCGTTACTTCTATCTAACGATCTTCCTTCGGTTTACTCTCTTAGATCAAATGCAATACTCCACTCACGTATGCCGCCCCTTAAGTCAATATTTGGGTTTGAGGGATACAGTAAGTGTCCTCTGTCTTGCTCAAGGTATTATTGATGGGTGTAAGCTACATCCTTAAACAAACCTTTAACGAGATCTGTCATTATGCAGTTAGTGGTCAATGAATAATTGTGGGAGTCTAGCCAAGCGATTTAAGGGTTTAAGGCTACACTCCTATATATCAAGGTTTATGGTATGGATAGTATAGAGATTCAGGGTTTGAGAATCTTATTATTATTGATTTAAGGGCTGATTGAATATTTGAATTGAATCTAGGTTGGTGCTTTTGGAATTTCACAAGAGGTCTCTAGAAGGTGTGTAATCGTACACCCAATTTTGCTTCTGCCAAAATGTTGAATAAAAGTGTGTATTCATACCACTATGTTACTGTGAATTGGCAAAATCCGAAAAGCCGAAAAGCCAAAACTTCAGCATTTGAGGCCGCCACGAGCGTTCTCGTGGGTTTTGGCCGTTATGGGTAGAGATGGGCCGTGTGGGCCCCACATGGATAAAGTTTACGGTATGTGACAAATAATGGAGTGGGCTATGGGGATCGCATAGTCGCAACTGAAATTGGTCTAAATAGGCCACACGAGCGTGTGGGCCCGCTTGGGCTGAGTAATGGGCTTGGGCCCATTTACTCTGTTTTGGCCATATCGGTTATCTGATTCATTTGAGACGACTCTAGACCTTTTGAAGGGTTGTTATCTGTACTGAGACACCAAAATTAATTAAATGATCGAAATACCCCTGAGGGGTAAAATTACTATTTTACCCCTAACCGACGAAATGAACATTATACCCCTAGTGGTAGGTTAATTGATGTGTGTATGATATTTATATGACTGGTTTTGAGTATGACATACTGCATACACTTAATATTTATGACACGACATATTGCATGGGGTTGGGTTTCTGATTTGGAGGAAGTACTGTATTAGTGGCTTTGCCATGTAATTACTGCCTGGTGGCTTTGCCACGTTTACTGTTATTAGCAGCTTTGCTACGTTACTATTAGTAGCTTCACTGCGATACTGGTGTGTTGGCTGGGTGGGTCGATTTAATCCTCACATGGTGTGTTGGTTGGATTAGGGTGGGTTACATGACTACACTGTACTGATACTAAATTAGGCTTAGGCCCACACCGTTATTGTATAGGGCTAAAGCCCAGACTGTTCAGTTACTAAATAAGGCTACGACCTAGACTGTTCTGCATGTACTGTTTACTGTCTGACTATTTGGGGGATTATACACTGGGTTTTCGCAAACTCACCCTTTCCTTTAATTGTACAGCTAATCCCCAGCCTTAGACGATTTAGAGCTGCGAGGGACTTAGAGGTAGCCACACGATTGCAAATGATTTACTTATGACTTTATTTACTTAAAGATTTTATATTTGGGTTTTACTTATGTAATAAGGCCATTTGAGGATTTAACTTTTAGTTGGGTTTTGGTTTCTTCGTCCAAACCGCTAGATTAGGAGAAACAGGTTTTTTTCCAAGTTAATAATTGTTTTCAACAAGATCCCGAAATTTTAAAACTTTAATGTTTTCAATTAGAAAAGCTTCCGCTGTTTAAATCAAATTAACAAACTTATAACAATTGATATGACCAATAATTGGACAACATGTTTTGATTTTACAACATTAACATTTTTAGTGGCAATTAATTAAAAGGGATAGAAAATTCAATAATGATCTTTTATCTACAAGCTCGGTTTTCAAACAACACTTTGATGCGACATGTCAAATCTGGTTGTAACGTCTATGTTACGTTTGGGGTGTTACACACTCTTTTTAACCATTGTAGATTAGTTGTGTTCTGACGTGAACAGTGCGATTCTATAGGGTGATCCAAGCAAGACTTTAGCGTTATTTCGTGGGTATTATTTATTCGTTTATGGTTTTGGTAGATTAAGGAAATGTGGTAGAATTGTTGCATGAATTTTTCCATGATGTTATGGTTATACTCATAGCTTATTTATTTTTAGGAGTTATGGATATTATTCTTGTTATATCGTATACTTACTTGGACATATTGTTGATGATTGAACTATTATTGTAGTCATTTTGACGACTACTTGATAAGGTAAATGATTCATGTTGGATGGTCATAAGTTTGAATGGATTATATGCTTTAAACTACTAGATTTTTGTTGCCTGAAGCAGAAGTATCGATATTCAGGTTTTTAAAAACAATACCTCTGTGATTATCGAAAGTGCGGGAAGTCAGTTTGGTAATTTGGTATAGATACATATCACGAGTATCAATACTCGGGGTAAAATAATCAATACTTAAATAGAGGTACCAATAATTTCTAGGTTTTGATATTTGGACGAGAAACAAAATGTTGTTTTTGTATCGATTTTTCAATCAAAATTGATACCATTCAAGTGAAATATCGATAAATTTGTTTCAGTATCGATACCTACGTGAATTGTTTTGAAATTTTGTTGGGTGATTCTCATGCATCTTTAATTATTATTACTATAAGTTCATTTGAAGTATGTTTAATTATTATTACTATATGTTCATCTGAATATGTTCATATAAGTTGTTTTGGTCATTTGATATATACCTTAAAGAAGTGTTTGAATCATGGTATGAATGAATGTGAATGAATAACAAGAAATGGTAAGTTTGGCATGAGTTTTATATATGAACTTATGAACTTGAATGCAAATTAGTTTGGTGTAATATGTTAATTGAGGTTGATAATTAAATTGTGGTGTCAATGAAGACACATTGGTTCGGCACTTAGGTTGAGTGTTTTGGAATGTTTTAGGATTGTTTGAATGTGTTTTTAACGTATGTAAATGGTTGGTTTTGATTTGGCTTGGCACCTATGTGTTGGATGGAAGTTTTCCTTGTTTTGGAAGCTTTTTAAGGTGCACACAACCTGGGACATGGGCTGTCACACACAGTCTGGGGGTAATAGCCCGATTTTGGGCCTAGTCGGAACAGTGGTTTCAGGACCACTATTCCAAGGCCAGAGAAAATTATTTTAGTATTATTTTATGTGTTATAATATAATTTTATAAGTGCATGTAAATTTTGGTAAGTTAATTTTAGCGATTTCTACTCCAATTTCGAAAAAAGACTAAATCGCGTAAAAGGTAAAAGTTGTATTTTAGTGCCTAAAGGTGTTAATAGACTAGAGAACTAAAATTGGAGGCCTTTAAAGGAAATTGGACCCTTTTTAAGTGTGTGGTCGGCCAAGGGAGACAAAAATTTTAAAAAAGCCAAAATTTATGGGATATTAGGTGACTTTTGACCAAATAGGTAATAAAATAAAAATAGGACGATATCATCCCTTTTTCATCATCTCTCCACCGATTTTTCCAGCCAAGAAATGGGTTTTGAAAGCTTCATATTTTCAGCAACTTTGAGGCTTAGCAAGTAAGTGATTTTAATGTCTTTCTTGAAGATTTTTACATTTTTGTAACCCCTAAATCATGAGCTTTCATAAGAGGGGACTATTGTGCAAAATGATGAAGAGTCTAGGGTTTTTCCAGGAGAGTAAATGTGTTGTTTGTTGTGTTTTTATGGAAGATTATGAGTTCTAGTTGTCTAATAAACAACTTTTGTGAAAGAAATTGCATGAAAACACCTTAAAAAGGGCTAGATTGCTAAGTTGTAAAATGAGTTGTAAATGTGTGAAATAGTTGAAATTATGAGTTGCTATAGTTATGAAAATGGTTCATCTAGACTCAAGGAGTAAATAAATGTGATAAAAATTATTTTACGAGCCTAGGGGTAATTTGGTAATTTTGGTAAAATATAGGGGCAAAATTATAAAAATAGCCCAAGTGTGTCAATGGACTAATTTGATCAGTACATTGTTTTAATAAGTTGAATGTGATGGTTTAGATGATGAAAATTGAGATTTGGACCTAGAACGGTAAGAAATCGATTAAGGGATAATTACGTCTTTTTTTTTTTTACCTTTGTGGTATTGAGGTAAGTTCGTATGTAAACAACACCATGTTCTACATGTATTTAAATGTTATCATTACATGAATTGTACAAATATTAATGTGTATGTGATTAATAGAAATATGATAAGACAAAGCCTTAATAGACGAGGAAAAATCCCTTTTGAACATTTGGAATAGAGTAGGATACGAGTGACATGTCACTAGGAATTATGAGTCTAGATGACTAGCTCGAGAGTGAGCATTGACATGTCATGAGATATGAGGTAGCTTTAGCTACAATTGAGGCACTTATGTGCAAAGGCTTTTCCGAGTATCCAATTAGTATTCCAAGTGTTCAACGGGTAATCCAGGGAAAGAGTTGATGATGGTCCCAATGAGGTAAGTCATTGGTGAGTATGCACTTGAGTTATGTTACGAGTTGTGCAAGTATGTATACTAAGCCTATGAGAATGCCTTGATATGTGATGATCTATGATGCATAATATGTGTTCTTACCATGATGGATGAAATGATGTTGTATTAATTTTGTGAACAATGATCATGAATGAGTAACTTAGCCTTGACAGATTTGAGTTACTGCAGTAGTGTAACTTTGAAAATACACTAAAAATAGTGGAAAATGAGTTAGAGGCAGAACAAAATATGGGATTAAATATTAATGAGTCTATTTTCACATGAAAGAAACAGGGGAAGAAAAAGAATTCTATATTGTGTGATATTTGAATTCTTGTAAAACAGGGTCTGAATGAATTCAAGATCCCCTGTTCTGATTTTATAAATTCACCATAAATTTTACGAAAATTATTAAGAGTCATACCTTACATGCATGGATTCCTTATTGAGTCTATTTTTATTGGAAACAAACGGCATGGTCATTGAAATTCTGTACAGGGACAAATTCGGTTCGTAGTGTATAGGGGTCAGAGTAGTCATACCCTGAAACATGGAATACTTTAACTAATAAACTGTACTAAATGGCTTGACCAAAAATTTTTAAAATTTTATGGAAGAGATATAAATTAGTCTAATTTCAGGGAAAATTTATGGAACTTAATTTGGAGTTTCGTAGCTCCAAAGATAAATAATTTAGTGACTGTTGTGCAGGAAGACAGCTTGTCGTAAACTTGAGAATATGTTGTAAACATTGATAAAACTGTTTGAGTTGCTTATAAGATATTGATTAGAACCATATGTGAATTTTGAATTGTGATGTTAGGAAATGATATATAATTGGTTTTGATATGATGAAATTGATGTACAAGATATGTATATGTGGTGAGGCCGAAATGGCTAATATTAAATGTGTGCAAGTTATCCAAGGGCCTTTATGAAAATGTGTGCTATCTTATTTGTATAGTGAGGCCGAATGGCTACTTAGAAATGTAATATGGATGAGTGGTTATTTAAATGAAAGCAAAGTATATGATGTATTAGCAAGTAATGATAAAAGCATTATCTTATATATGTGCTTGTGTATGTGGTGTGGCCGAATGGGCAAGTGTGAAATGTACATATGTTTATGTGTATATAATGTGGCCGAATGACCAATTATCAAATGTGGGTATTATTAGATATTTGATGAGGCCAAAGTTAGTAAAAAGTATATAAAATAAATTGTGCTGAGATTGTATCCGGGTTTAAAGTCCCGTAGGCTTTGTCTTTGGTGTTATGTTCGGGTTTTATACCTCGCAGCCAAATGCTAGTGAATTCGATAAAGCATATGACTACGAGATCCTATGCTAAGATGATAAATTGAACTCATATTACACATTGCTTATTCTGTATGTGATATATATATTATTTATGTGAGATTGATCGACGAGAATATATATTATTTATGTGAGATTGATCGACGAGAATAAAGAATGTGTAATGAGAAGCATATGAAAAGATGTGGTAAATTCATATGTATATTTGTATATGTGTGCATTCAGTTATTATGCAAAGTTACAAGATAGTTTTCGATATGCCATTTAACTATGAATGTTGAAAGTAAGTGTGGGTAAGAAATGATACACTAGTGAAATTTGAAAGAATTAAAGTTAATCCTAAGCTTGTAAATACTATGTTTATATGAGTTTGAGTATAAACGAGTAAAATGATATGTGTTTGTGCATAATCGGCCAAATAGTATTGTACTCGTAAAGTGTTATGTGATTTGAACATTTGGTTTGTTTTAAGTTCAACTGCTTAAATTGCTTAAGACTTACTAAGCTTATGAAAGCTTACTTTGAATGTTATGTTTCTCTGTTTATTTTTGTAGATTGTTGACTCTTACTATTAGCACGGGGATCGTCAGCACTTCGTCACACTATCTACTATTGTGGTTATCATGTGTTTTGGACTTAGCTTATGGCATGTATAGGTTAGACTATAAGTAGAATGATATTTTGACTATTGTATATAAGCCATGCGAATATGGCATCTTATAGAAGTTTACTTTTATAAGTTTTAAATTCGGTCTTTGTTTGTATCTATTAGTTATATATATAAATGATCCTTTATTTAAGAAAATGCTCAAAATTTTACTGTTCTGATCCGATTCCTAATTTCTGGTAACGCCTCGTCCTATTCCAGCGACGGCTACGGGATAGGGGTGTTACATTTAGTGGTATCAGAGCTACGGTTTAGTCGATTCTAGGACTAACGTAGCACGTGTGAGTCTAGCTATACATGCCATAAAGTGATAAAATGATAGTGTGATGATTTTACGCTTAAAATGTGTTTTTCAGAATATAATGAATTCCAATCCCGATCAAGTCAAAGCAGATGGTATTGAGAGGATTGAAACATGCTTATGATGTGTCAAAATTGAGAAAGGTATGAATAGAAGTATGATATACATTTGAAGTATTGAAATGCAAAGTAATTTTGCTGAATGTGTTATGAAATAAATATGGAAAAGTATATTAGGATAATAGTGATGTATATTGTATGCATGATAAGTTATATTTTGGTTCAGGATTTTATGTAAATGGGCTAAATATATACAAATATATGTCATCTATTAGAGATGGAATTGCTGTGTAGTTTATGCTTTGTTAATGTTATATATGATGTTATGTTTTAAATATGTGAATGAGAACTTTGAAGAGAAAATAATGTATTTGGAATGAGCCTACATGTAAATGATATCTATGATATAATGTCAAGGTGTATATGATATGTAAATATTGAAACGAAGTAAGTGAATTACAAATATGATATGCTATATGAAATGTATTAAAATGTGAATAAATATGCATGAAACTCGGTGATGTGTATTGGGCCTTCGTGCCTAGCAGGCTTCGTGCCGGTGATGAGTATTCGGGCCTTCGTGCCTAGAAGGCTTCGTGCCAATGATGTGTATTCAGGCCTTCGTGCCTAGCAGGCTTCGTGCCAATGATGTGTATTCGGGCCTTCGTGCCTAGCAGGCTTCGTGCCAATGATGTGTATTTGGGCCTTCGTGCCGGTGATATGTATTCGGGCCTTCATGCCGGTGATATGTATTCGGGCCTTCGTGCCTAGCAGGATTCGTGCCGGTGATGTGTATTCGGGTCTTCGTGCCTAGCAGGCTTAATGCCGGTGATTCGAGCAAGGTTTAAGTGTTTATTACTATATGAATTCAAAGTTAAATGAAAGAATACGTTTAAAGTGTACATATATGATGTTTTATAAACTTGGTTAAGCCATTTCAATGTGTAAAAACGAATGAATATGGGCATTATGTGTGCGAATGATTAGAGGCACTGTGTGTGCAAATTCCTTTAACCGAGCACTATGTGTGCGAGATCAGTAATTGAGGCACTGTGTGTGCGAATTCCTTTAACCAAGCACTATGTGTGCGAGATCGGTAATTGAGGCACTGTGTGTGCCAGTTCTTCAACCGAGCACTATATGTGCGAGATCCGTCAGTCGGGACTACGTGTGTGAAATGAGATTTATGTAAGACCTCATCTGGGATGAAGGCATTGATTTGAGATGTTGTGTAAGACCATGTCTAGGACATGGCATCGACTCGATATGTGATAACATGTAAGAACATGGTTGGACTATGGCTTTAAGTAAACGACATACTCAGACAAGTACGACGCTCTTTAAATTGACAAATGTTAGGAAGTAGAATTGAAGTTAGATGTTGAATTTTAATTAGATAATCGATATTCAAGATTTGAGTTTGAATTGGGGATTAATAGATATAAATTGACGATTGATTATTGTTTCGGCTGTAATTTTGTTATAAATGGATACGTTAAAAAAAATGGTGGATATGTTGTTAAGGAATGGATTTACGTTATATGTACACTTAAGTGCTTAGTTGAAAATGTGTTATGGATTTAGTCTATGAGATTCTCGGTATATGAAGTTATATGTGCTATTGCTAAATGGATACTATTTTGTTAATCTTGTTCAAGAAATTATTTTGATTAAGTTTCGACATTCAAAGTTTGTAAGAATTTTTATGAATCTGATAATTTTGCATATACGAGTTATGCGCTAGAATAAATCTCATGCCAGTGTATTATATTAAGCTTTATGCCTAATCGACTGTATACGGGTAACGTTAACTATGATTGAATGTGCTAAATGAAGTAAATGTTCAGGTACATGGAAGTTGACTTTTCTTTTGGAAATGAGTTAAGTTGAATATTGAGATGTGATAAAGTTATAAAAGATATTCATTGGGATGTTTGAGAATATGTGTACTTTCGCCAAAGTTCTGACTTATACATGAATGAAAATGTGGGTTATGAATATGTGAGTTGATGTTATGTATTATACATGTTAATATGTGATTTATATGTGTTTGAAATTCAAGTATAAATTCAATTAAGTGATTATTGCTTATGAAATCAAGAAAATGAGATGTATGTGTATACTTGTAGAAATGTTTATGTATTTGTTTTAAGATAAGAAAGTGATTTTGTAGATCGATGTGAAAGCAGTAATGAATTAAAATTTTTATTGATGAGCTAATGTTTATATGGACATAATTCAATAAGAGGACTAACCTAGTCGCTACTAAGATTTTCGGGACTAAAATCCCTAAAGGGGAAGAAATGTAACAATCGATTTTGGGCCTAGTCGAATAAGTGGTTTCGGGACCACTATTCGAGGACAGAGAAAATTATTTTAGTATTATTTTATGTGTTATAATATAATTTTATAAGTGCATGTAAATTTTGGTAAGTTAATTTTAGCGATTTCTAGTCCAATTTCGAAAAAGACTAAATCGCGTAAAAGGTAAAAGTTGTATTTTAGTGCCTAAAGGTGTTAATAGACTAGAGAACTAAAATTGGAGGCCTTTAAAGGAAATTGGACCCTTTTAAGTGTGTTGTCGGCCAAGGGAGACAAAAATTTTAAAAAGCCAAAATTTATGGGATATTAGGTGACTTTTGACCAAATAGGTAATAAAATAAAAATAGGATGATATCATCCCTTTTCATCTTCTCTCCACCGATTTTTCCAGCCAAGAAATGGGTTTTGAAAGCTTCATATTTTCAGCAACTTTGAGGCTTAGCAAGTAAGTGATTTTAATGTCTTTCTTGAAGATTTTTACATTTTGTAACCCCTAAATCATGAGCTTTCATAAGAGGGACTATTGTGCAAAATGATGAAGAGTCTAGGGTTTTTCCGGAGAGTAAATGTGTTGTTTGTTGTGTTTTTATGGAAGATTATGAGTTCTAGTTGTCTAATAAACAACTTTTGTGAAAGAAATTGCATGAAAACACCTTAAAAGGGCTAGATTGCTAAGTTGTAAAATGAGTTGTAAATGTGTGAAATAGTTGAAATTATGAGTTGCTATAGTTATGAAAATGGTTCATCTAGACTCAAGGAGTAAATAAATGTGATAAAAATTATTTTACGAGCCTAGGGGTAATTTGGTAATTTTGGTAAAATATAAGGGCAAAATTATAAAAATAGCCCAAGTGTGTCAATGGACTAATTTGATCAGTACATTGTTTTAATAAGTTGAATGTGATGTTTTAGATGATGAAAATCGGGATTTGGACCTAGAACGGAAAGAAATCGATTAAGGGATAATTACGTCTTTTTTTTTTTACCTTTGTGATATTGAGGTAAGTTCGTATGTAAACAATACCATGTTATACATGTATTTAAATGTTATCATTACATGATCTGTACAAATATTAATGTGTATGTGATTAATAGAAATATGATAAGACAAAGCCTTAATAGACGAGGAAAAATCCCGTTTGAACATTTGGAATAGTATAGGATACGAGTGACATGTCACTAGGAATTATGAGTCTAGATGACTAGCTCGAGAGTGAGCATTGACATGTCATGAGATATGAGGTAGCTTTAGCTACAATTGAGGCACTTATGTGCAAAGGCTTTTCTGAGTATCCAATTAGTATTCCAAGTGTTCAACGGGTAATCCAGGGAAAGAGTTGATGATGGTCCCAATGAGGTAAGTCATTGGTGAGTATGCACTTGAGTTATGTTACGAGTTGTGCAAGTATGTATACTAAGCCTATGAGAATGCCTTGATATGTGATGATCTATGATGCATAATATGTGTTCTTACCATGATGGATGAAATGATGTTGTATTAATTTTGTGAACAATGATCATGAATGAGTAACTTAGCCTTGACAGATTTGAGTTACTGCAGTAGTGTAACTTTGAAAATACACTAAAAATAGTGGAAAATGAGTTAGAGGTAGAACAAAATATGGGATTAAATCTTAATGAGTCTATTTTCACATGAAAGAAACAGGGGAAGAAAAAGAATTCTATATTGTGTGATATTTGAATTCTTGTAAAACAGGGTCTGAATGAATTCGAGATCCCCTGTTCTGATTTTATAAATTCACCATAAATTTTACGAAAATTATTAAGAGTCATACCTTACATGCATGGATTCCTTATTGAGTCTATTTTTATTGGAAACAAACGGCATGGTTATTGAAATTCTGTACAGGGACAAATTCGGTTCGTAGTGTATAGGGGTCAGAGTAGTCATACCCTGAAACATGGAATACTTTAACTAATAAACTGTACTAAATGGCTTGACCAAAAATTTTTAAAATTTTATGGAAGAGATATAAATTAGTCTAATTTCAGGGAAAATTTATGGAACTTAATTTGGAGTTTCGTAGCTCCAAAGATAAATAATTTAGTGACTGTTGTGCAGGAAGACAGCTTGTCGTAAACTTGAGAATATGTTGTAAACATTGATAAAACTGTTTGAGTTGCTTATAAGATATTGATTAGAACCATATGTGAATTTTGAATTGTGATGTTAGGAAATGATATATAATTGGTTTTGATATGATGAAATTGATGTACAAGATATGTATATGTGGTGAGGCCGAAATGGCTAATATTAAATGTGTGCAAGTTATCTGAAGGGCCTTTATGAAAATGTGTGCTATCTTATTTGTATAGTGAGGCCGAATGGCTACTTAGAAATGTAATATGGATGAGTGGTTATTTAAATGAAAGCAAAGTATATGATGTATTAGCAAGTAATGATAAAAGCATTATCTTATATATGTGCTTGTGTATGTGGTGTGGCCGAATGGGCAAGTGTGAAATGTACATATGTTTATGTGTATATAATGTGGCCGAATGACCAATTATCAAATGTGGGTATTATTAGATATTTGATGAGGCCAAAGTTAGTAAAAAAGTATATAAAATAAATTGTGCTGAGATTGTATCCGGGTTTAAAGTCCCGTAGGCTTTGTGCTGGTGTTATGTTCGGGTTTTATACCTCGCAGGCCAAATGCTAGTGAATTGATAAAGCATATGACTACGAGATCCTATGCTAAGATGATAAATTGAACTCATATTACACATTGCTTATCTGTATGTGATATATATATTATTTATGTGAGATTGATCTGACGAGAATATATATTATTTATGTGAGATTGATCTGACGAGAATAAAGAATGTGTAATGAGAAGCATATGAAAAGATGTGGTAAATTCATATGTATATTTGTATATGTGTGCATTCAGTTATTATGCAAAGTTACAAGATAGTTTTCGATATGCCATTTAACTATGAATGTTGAAAGTAAGTGTGGGTAAGAAATGATACACTAGTGAAATTTGAAAGAATTAAAGTTAATCCTAAGCTTGTAAATACTATGTTTATATGAGTTTGAGTATAAACGGAGTAAAATGATATGTGTTTGTGCATAATCGACCAAATAGTATTGTACTCGTAAAGTGTTATGTGATTTGAACATTTGGTTTGTTTTTAAGTTCAACTGCTTAAATTGCTTAAGACTTACTAAGCTTATGAAAGCTTACTTTGAATGTTATGTTTCTCTGCTTATTTTTGTAGATCGTTGACTCTTACTATTAGCACGGGATCGTCGCTTTGTCACACTATCTACTATTGTGGTTATCATGTGTTTTGGACTTAGCTTATGGCATGTATAGGTTAGACTATAAGTAGAATGATATTTTGACTATTGTATATAAGCCATGCGAATATGGCATCTTATAGAAGTTTACTTTTATAAGTTTTAAATTCGATCTTTGTTTGTATCTATTAGTTATATATATAAATGATCTTTTATTTAAGAAAAGGCTCAAAATTTTACTGTTCTGATCTGATTCCTAATTTCTGGTAACGCCTCGTCCTATTCCAGCAACGGCTACGGGATAGGGGTGTTACACTGGGCACATGGCCGTGTGCCTTATTAATTTTAGATGTAGGATTTTTCATATGGTCACAGTTAGTTACACGGTTTAAGCACAGAGACGTTCGGAATAGCCACACGAGTGTGTAGGATAGCCACACTACCATGTTTGAGGCTACACAGACTGGTCTTTTTCAAACGGCCATGTGACCCTTGTTTCCAAAAGTTTCAAAATTTTTCATGTTTTTTTCTATTTTGAGTCAATTTAGTCCCTGATTGTTTCCAAACTATTTTTAGAGTTCCATAAGCTCATTTTAAGGCTCGTAAATGTTATTTTTCTATGTATGAATTGTAGATTCAAATGTTGTTATTTAAATTAATAAATCAATAGTTTAATGATGTAAATGGTTTTGATATTTACTGTAATACTTTGTAACCCTAATCCATCAATAAAGATAGGTTAGGGGTGTTACAATTTTGACATGCGATACAATGAGAGGTGCTAACGAAACATTTTCATTACAAAAATATTAGATTTATTGATGAAATTAAACTTTAAAACATTTTTATGAAATTGTATAAAATATATAAAATCAATTTATTACTTTAAAATTTGTTAAAACCATTTAGAATTGATTTTTAGGTTTTCAGAGAAGTTTGGGACCAAATATGGGCTTTGAAGGTCTCAAAAGCACGAAAACAGTGCAATGGCTCTATCTAGAGGCCTATGTATCAATACAATATGCACATATGATTCTAATTGGCATGTAAATCATATAATAAGCTTTCAACCAAGTTTATATGGGAATTTATACCAAATGAACTTTTTTATCCAATCATATTTTTCCACATGCTATAACATTCAGATATACTCATGATTTTATATTCTCAAGTTACAACACATTGAAATTCAATAAGCATTCACATGATAACATTTGAAGTCCTATCATAACAATGTACAACTAAACATTTCTTTTAGACATAAAACCATGTTCTATTGTTTCCTAGCCTATCATATCAATTTTATTGATATTCCTAATATATTTCCACATTTATTAACACTTTTAACATATTAAACATACTAACTCGCAACATCAACAAGAAAATATAGTAACTTCCATGAGAATTTACCTTTCCAAAATTAAAAAAAAATGAAAGAAAACCCTTTCAAGGCTTTCACTCCACAACTTTATCATTTCCTTTATTAGAATCACCTTTAGCAACCTATTTTTCTTCAAAATAACATGCAAAACAACATTTTAGACAAATATCAAAATTCAAAGTTAACATTAAATAACCATATTAATGGCTCAACAACCTTTTCAAAGAATTTAAACATGTAATGAGATATAGTATTGACGAAAAATCATGAAACCTTCCCTTACTTCTCACTTTCTCACTCTAGCTAAATTTTCTCTCATAAAACCACAAAACCCTAAGTGTGGGTGATGAAGATGATGGTGAACATGGTTAAGAATAAGGCTAAAATATGATTTTTAGAAGTTTGTTTCTCAACAAAATGAAAGAAAATGGTGATGGGTTGAAGAGAAAATGAAAAAGAAATGGTAAAAGAAGAGAATGAAATGTTTCTTCTTCTCCTCCAAAATGATCGACTAGTAAGTAATAACAATGGGGTTCCTCCCCTTTTTACCATTTTAAAATTATTATAATGTAGTCAAATGGTCCAACAATCATGATATGTGGAAACAATTTATTTTTATGGTGAAAATTTATTATAATATTACAAAATCATCTCATCACCACATATGTCTTGCAACACCCCAAACCTGGCCTGGAAGTTATGGTCGAATCTTGCGATGTCACATTGAAGTGTTTTTCGTAAAACATGACATCGTTTGAAAAGCCCAATGTTTATTTAGCCTCTTTGTGTGATCTAGAAAATAATTTTAAAACCTACGTCACTATCAAAAGTATTTACTTTAAAACGTTATTTATTTCAAAATCCCGTTTATCGCAAAAGCTTTTGAAACGATTTTCCATATTCACAGTATTTTGGTAAATTATGCATATCTTTTGGAATCCCGTATCCTATTACTAGTAAATATAAATAAATAATAAATAAAACCCCAAAATTCAAAATAACAGAGGACTTATTACATAACAATACCTAAATAAAACTACTTATAAATTAAAAACAAATATGAGAGCAAGAGTGGTTGTGTGGCCACCTCCGAGTCACTTGCAACACCGATCTGCCTAAGGATTGTCTATACAGTTAATACAGTTGGGTGATTTTACGAAAACTCAGTGTGTAATCCCATAATAACACAAAGATAGACATACAGAGAGCGGATACATTCTGGGCCTAAGCCCATATCAGTAACGATAGCAGTCTGGGCCTTAGCCCATTTCAGTAACAGTAGCAGTCTGGGCTTTAGCCCATTTCAGTAATAGTAATTAGTGCAGCAACCATGATCAATGCAGTAACAGTAATCAGTGCAGTATGCAAGCAAAAAATCCTACCCAATCCAGCCTCTACACATTATCTCCGTACCAACCCTACACACCATGTGGGCATAAAATCGACCCACCCAGCCCTACACACCAAGTAGTACCGGTTACTACACTAAAATAATATTGCAGCAAAGCTACCAGTATAGTAGGCTTAAAGCCATCAATAGGTCCACAGTTGTCTTATACGACCCGTGTGACCAAATTAGTACAGTACACTTGATAAACTGTAATTTATACATGTTTTTATCCCATGCTTAGCACATTTATGGATGGTTTCTACTTAGATTTGGTGAATTCGATGCTCCTAATTCTTTAATTTCATGTTTTATACTTGGGTGAGCATAGGAGAGTAAAAAAAAGCGAGAAACGGGCCGAAAATAGAGAAAATGGACCCACATAGGAAATCAACACGGCCTGCACTTGCTCACACGGGTGTGTCACATGGCCGTGTCCCTTTGGTAGGATTGAAGCACGACTTATATGGGTAGACTACACGCCCATGCCTATTCAACAGCCTTGACCACGGGCTGGAGTAATTGCACACGGACGTGTCCCTACCGAGACCAAGTATAACCCTATTCAGAAAAGACCAATTTTGAGGGCTCTTAGGCATTCTAAAGCCTATTTAAACACCAGAGGAGGCACTTAGGAAGGGGAATGCAGAGTAGGAAGCAAGGAATTACTCAAGGAAAGCCGATTGATCCATCTCAAAAACCGAATTCATCATCAAGACTGAAGATCTCCCTTCAAGTTCCTTCAGGAGTTTTGGGATTTCTTATGTTTTGTTATCTTTATGCTTTTGAGATGTTTTCTTCTATAATCATGAACTAAACCCCCTAAATACCTAAAGGGAATGAAACCTAAGACGGATCTTGTTATTATTATCTGAATTGTATGATAAATATTTGACTTGTTCTTAATTATGTGTTCTTAATTCTTGTTTTAATATTCTAGGATATTATTTTGAGTTAAAGCTCTTATTCAAAGGAGGAATAGACCCTGTCTAAGAGTAAATTTGTCATAATTAAATGGAGTTGATTGCACGCCTAGAGATAGGGAATAGAAATAGATTTCAATTAATCAGCCTAGGATAAGACATTATTAGTCTCAAGAAAGATAATAATATAACTTAGGGATTTCTACGGATCAAAGCAAATGAATAAATCGTTTGATTCAAAGTCAAATAACAAGTGAAGTCTAGGTGGATTTTTCCTTCGGTATTGTCTTGATTAATTGAATTTTCCCAAAAGCATTTCCCTAATTTCTCTCTGTGCACTTTTAGTTTAGTTAATTAATTTAGATAATCAAATCCCTTAATTTTTAGGCTATATTGTAAAAAGAAAGTAATTACTACTACTCTTGGTTCCTTTGGGTTCGACAATCCGGTCTTGCTAAAGCTATACTACTATTCGATAGGTACACTTGCCTTCGTCGTGATAATAGTTAGTTTCAAGAACAATTAATTATAAATATTTAAAACCTGTTGTGAATATCACGTATCAAGTTTTTGGCGCTGTTGCTGGGGAACTAGGATATTAGAAACACTCGATTTTTATTACTTTAGCAATTTTACTTTTATTACAATTTTATTTTTTTTTCTAATTCTTCATTTATTTTCTTCTGACAGGTTTTTCTAGTTTATGACTAGAAGAAACCCGTCAGGACCATTACTGTTTGATAGTAAGATCAATCGCACAGTTTGTAGAAACTGAAGACAAATAAGGCGAAGCTTATGATACACAGAGGAAGAGCAAGAGGACGATACTTCTACCACAACTGAGGAGATGGCTGAAAACTAAGAAAATCCGCTACCTCCTGTGATTGCTGTTAATCAGAATCCTGCTCCGCTATGATTATGCTAAACCTTCTTTAACAGGAACTGAATTGAGCATAGTTGACCTACTGTAGCTGCAAATACTTTTGAACTGAAACCTAACACAATTTAAATGATACATCAATTTGTTCAATTTGATGGTTTGCAGGACAAAGATCCCAACACTCACTTGGCAAACTTTTTGGAACTATGTGATACATTTTAAATTAATGGCGTTTCTAATGATGCCATTCATCTTCGGTTGTTTCCCTTGTTGTTGAGGAATAAGGCTAAACAATGGTTGAACTCATTACCATGAGGGTCAATCACTACTTGGGAACAAAAGACCAAAAAGTTTTTATTAAAATATTTTTCGTCAGCTAAAACAGCCAAATTACGTAAAGATATCTCCTCTTTTGTGCAGATGGATTTAGAAACACTCTACGATGCATGGGAGGGATACAAGGACCTTTTGAGAAGGTGCCCTCACCATGGGTTACCACTTTGGCTACAGGTTCAAATGTTTCATAATGGCCTGAATCCTTCGACTCGACAAATGACCAACGTAGTCGCTGGTGGAACCATCAATAGTAAAACACCTTAAGATGCTTATGAATTTATAGAAGAGATGTCACTGAATAATTATCAGTGGCAAGTCATGAGGACAAAGCCAACAAAAGTAGATGACGTTTATAACGTCAATTCAGTCACTATGCTCTCTAATCAGGTAGAACTCTTGAATAATAAAATTGATGGTTTTCTTAGTTCTTCACAGGTTCACCCAGTAATGCAGTGCGAAGCAAGTGGAGGTGGATCAAACAATTCAGAATACCCACCCTATGGCCACAACATAGAGAATGAGCAGTTAAATTACATGGGTAATAATCCCCAATCTCAAAATAATCCTTATAGTAATACTTACAATGCAGGTTGGAGGAACCACCCAAATTTCTCATGGGGAGGCCAAGGGAATCAGAGACCACCACCTCCTAGATTCTAACAACCACCCTACCAACAAGAGAAAAAGCCGAACCTTGAGGAGATGCTAACAAAATTCATCTTGGTGTCAGAAACTCATTTTTAGAATACCGAGATAGCACTTAAAAATCAACAAGCATCAATCCAAGGGCTCGAAACTCTGATAAGCCAACTTGCCAAACTGATTTTTAAACGACAATAAAGTAGCCTACCGAGTAACACTGAATCTAACCTAAGGGAGCAAATCAATGCAATTACCAAATCAGAGGCATTATCTAGTATGATTTCTTCGATGTCGGCTCAGAGATATTTGAGAAAGGGTTATGAAGCTTATTTGGCCTATGTAATTAATACAAAATAAGTTGAAAAGAAAGTTGAATCAAGGCTTGGTTGTGTGTGAATTTATGGACGTATTTCCGGAAGAATTGCCGGTTTGCCTCCATCGTGGAAGTAGAATTTGGTATTGATTTAATACCGAACAACTCGATCTCGATTGCTCCATATAGAATGGCACCAACAGAGTTGAAAGAATTAAAGTCGCAGTTGCAAGAGTTGACTGATAAAGGCTTTGTGAGACCGAGTTTTTCACCTTGGGGTGCTCCCTTGTTATTTGTGAAAAAGAAGGATGGTTCTATGATATTATGTGTTGATTATCGGCAGTTAAACAAGGTGACAATCAAAAACAAGTATCCGTTGCCGAGAATTGATGATTTGTTTGATCATCTAAAAGGAGTGACATGGTTTTCAAAGATTGACTTGAGATCTGGGTATTATCAGCTGCGAGTAAAAGAGTCAGATGTGCCTAAAACTGCTTTTAGAACAAGGTACGGTCATCATGAATTTTTAGTTATGCCATTCGGGTTGACAAATGCTCCTACTGTGTTTATGGATTTAATGAATCGCATATTTCGGCCATACTTAGACAGATTTGTTGTGGTGTTTATAGATGATATTTTAATTTATTCAAAAGATGAGACAGAGCATGCTGAGCATTTGAGGATAGTTTTGCAAACTTTGAGAGATAAGTAGCTGTATGCTAAGTTTAGTAAAAGTTAATTTTGGCTCCGGAAAGTTGGATTTTTGGGTCATATTGTTTCAGGTGATGGTATACGGGTTGATCCTAGTAAAATTTCAGCCATTGTTGATTGGAAACCACCGAAAAACGAATCGAAGTTAGAAGTTTCTTGGGGCTAGCTGGGTATTATCGGCGTCAGAAATGGATTTTCTATAATTGCTGCTCCTATGACTAGACTACTCCAAAGGATGTTAAATTTGAATGGACGGAAGAATGTCAACAGAGTTTCAAGAATTGAAAAGTTATTAATCAAGCACCGGTGTTGATACAACCCGAATCGTAAAGAATATGTGGTGTATAGTGATGCTTCTCTAAATGGTTTGGGGTGTGTACTCATGCAAGAAGGAAAAGTGGTGGCTTATGCTTTGAGGTAGTTAAAACCTCATGAGAAGAATTATCCTACTCACGATTTGGAATTGGCTGCGGTGGTATTTGCTTTGAAGATTTGGCGACATTATTTGTATGGTGAAAAGTGCTGAGTATATACCGATCACAAAAGTCTTAAATACTTGATGTCACAAAAAGACTTGAATTTGAGACAGCAAAGATGGTTGGAGTTATTGAAAGATTACGAGCTTGTTATCGATTATCATCCAAGAAAAGCGAATGTGGTTGCCGATGCTTTAAGCAAAAAGTTGTTGTTTGCTTTGAGAGTTATGAACACTCAGTTGAAAATTTCAGATGACGGTTCGATTCTAGCAGAGTTAAGAGCAAGATCGATGTTTTTACAAGAGATTTCTGAGGCTCAAAAAAATGATCAAGATTTGCTAGCCAAAAGAAAACAATGTGAAGCTGATACGGGATTAGATTTCAGAATCGGTTCTGATGGTTGTTTGATGTTTAAAAATCGGATTTGTGTACCGAAAAATGATGAGTTGATTCAAAAGATTTTACATGAAGCACATAATGGTTGTTTAGCAGTTCATCTGGGCAGTACGAAGATGTATAATGACTTGAAGAAAATGTACTGGTGGAGTGGAATGAAAAGAGATATTTCCGAGTTTGTATCAAAGTGCTTAGTTCGCCAACAAGTGAAAGCTGAACACCAAGTACCTTCGGATTACTCCAGCCTATTATGGTTCTTAAATGGAAATGGGATCGGATTACTATGGATTTTATATCGTGGTTGCCGTTAACTCTGGGAAGAAAAATGCCATCCGGGCAATAGTTGATGATCGACTAAATCGACTCATTTTATTCCAGACGCATGCATTATTCTCTTAATAAGTTGGCTGAATTGTATATCCGAGTAATTGTTAGACTTCATGGGATACCTTTGTCAATCATTTCGGATAGAGATCCGAGGTTTACCTCACGGTTTTGGCAAAAGTTGCAAGAAGCATTAGGTACAAAGTTAAATTTCAAAGACCGCCTTTCATCCGTAAACCGATGGACAATCGAAAGAGTAATTGATTCTTGAAGACATGCTCAGATGTTGTGTATTGGAATTTCAAGGTAGTTGGGAAAAGTATTTACCGTTGGTAGAATTTGCTTATAATAATAGTTATCAGACAAGTTTGAAGATGGCACCTTATGAAGCATTATATGGTCGTAAAAGTCGGACGCCATTGTATTGGACTGAACTCAAGGAAAATCAGATTTATAGAGTTGATTTAATAAAAGAAACCGAAGAAAAGGTGAAAGTGATTCGAGATTGTTTGAAAGCTGCTTCAGATAGATAGAAATCTTATGCGGATTTGAAACGAAAGGAAATGGAGTTTCAAGTTGGTGATAAGGTATTTTTGAAAGTGTCTCCATGGAAGAAAGTCCTTAGATTTGGACGAAAGGGCAAGTTAAGTCCCCGTTTTATTGGACCGTATGAAATAATTGAAAAAGTTGGACCGGTAGCATATCGGCTAGCGTTACCACCTGAATTAGAGAAGATTCATGATGTGTTTCACGTATCTATGTTACATCGGTATCATTCGAATCCTCCACATATAATTTCACCGACAGAAATTGAACTGCGACCGGATATGACTTATGAAGAAGAACCGATTAAGATTTTAGCTCGAGAAGTCAAACAACTAAGAAATAAAAGTGTTGCACTTGTAAAAGTGTTGTGGCAAAAGCATGGGGTAGAAGAGACTCATGGTAACCTGAAGAAACTATGAGAAACCAATACCCACACTGTTATTTCAGAAGATTTTCGAGGACGAAAATCCTTAAAAGGGGGAGAGTTGTAATATCCTCAATTAGGGCTTAATCGAATAGTGGTTTCGTGACCACAAATCCAAGATAGAAATAATTATTTTACAATGATTTTGATGTTTATGATATGATTGCATGATTGTGTGAAAATTTCGTGATGAAATTCTATGCCTAAAGTGCTTAAATTGAAAGTAGGGACTAAATCGAATAAGTTGCAAAACTTGCATTCTAGAAGTTTTAGTATGAAATTGTTTTGGAATATTAATGAGGAGGTCTTAAATATCAATTTGACCAATTTTAAGTTCATGGACAAAATTAGGACATGGAAGGAATTTTGGAAAGTTTAGTAGTAAGGGTATTTTGGTCATTTAGTTATTAAAATGAATTAAAAACAAAATTAAAAGCCAATTTTTGTCCATCTTCTTCATTAGGTCGAAATTTCAAGGGTTCTCCATAGCTAGGGTTTGTTTCAAGCTTCCAAGCTCCATAGTAAGTGATTCCAAGCCCCGTTTTTAATGTTCTTTACGCTTTTGGAATCTCTAAGCTCGATTAAGCTTATGCTAGCAATAATTCAACCTAGGGTTTATATTTGGAAAAATACCCATAGGTGAAATTTGTATTTTGATGTTTTATGATAGAATATGGGGTTTTAAATTATGTTAGACAACTTGTGCTACTCGGTTTTTAGTGAAAACGAGTAAAGGGCTTAATCCAAAAATACCTAATAGTCACAAGTATATGTTAGAGAGAGAATTTGATGTTGCCATAGAAGGAAAAGTAATCAACATGTTATAAAACATAAGAATAAGGAATAAAGTTTAATTCCGAGCCTAGGGCAAAAGTGTAATTATGCAAAAGTTTAGGGGCAAAAGTGTAATTTTTAAAGTTCAGATTAAATGCTGTTTTGATAAATGTATGTATTAAATAAGATTAATTTGGTATTATAGATCAAGAAAACGAGATTCAAGTCGTGATCGAGAAAAGAAAAGATTGTGGACTAAATTGCAAAATCTTTATATTTTGGTACCAAGGTAAGTTCATGTGTAAATAATGTAGCATAATTGTTATTTTTAAGTTATTGATGTTAATTATATGATATGCTGATTTTTTATCGTGTCATATTATGCTTTGTGGTTAATGTTGAGTAATATGCAAATTACGTTTACTACTTGATAAATATGAATTGCTACCGAGTATCGATTCGATATTCCATGGAAGACTGCAATGTGAGATCGAGGAAAAAGCCCGCTTGAACCTTAGGAATAGATTAGGATACAAGTGACATGTCACTAGGATGGTTGAGCATCCGAACTCGTTGAGTTGAGTCCGAGTTCACTTATGGATGCAAATGTCCGAACTCGTTGAGTTGAGTCCGAGTTCGTGAGATTTAACTAGGCATCCGAACTCGTTGAGTTGAGTCCGAGTTCACTTAGGGGCGGGTTACATGATTTCTTGATTACATATGAGGCACTTATGTGCAAATTATCCGTGTATCCGAGTTGTATTCCGATGTGTTCAACTGGTGAAATTTCTAGTTTAATGGAAGAGCACTTAAGATATAAGTGACGTTTTGGGTAAGTGTTGTGAAATGGACACTTTGGACAGGTATGTTCTTAACCCTCGGGTTGAAAATAGATACAACAACGATAAGGTGGTAAGATGATGAATGATGTTTAAAGATGTGATATATGTTTTGGTGGTACCATGCTACAGTTGTTTGGTATATTTGTGTTGTTATGTTACTTGTTATTTACTTATGAACTTACTAAGCATTTATGCTTAGTACTTCCTTTTCATTCACTGTAGTTTTGAACAAGTGGCTCAGAATCGGACAGTCAAAAGTTCGATCACACTATCCAAAGGACTTTTATCTTGGTAAATGGCTTGTACAACTACTTAAGTATGGCATGTATAGCAATATACCTATTTTGTGTAAATAATTTTATGATATGGCCATGTTACGTTGAGAAAATGTTTGATATTGATAAGTCATGGTGATGGCTATTTTAGATCATGTTTGATATCATGGAAGTTTAACAGGTTATCTAGTTCATAAAAATTCATGGAAAGATGAAACTTGCCTTAAAACAGAATATTGCTGCAGCAATGACATGAATTTGAAAAATCACTAAAAATAGTATAAATAGAAATAAATGATGAGTAAGTTATGAAATTGAAGCTTAATGAGTCTATTTTCATATGGATTGAACAAAACAGGAATATAAATTATATTTTATGAGATATTTAAACTTTTACGAAACAGGACCAGAGTGATTTCTGGATCCCCTATTATGACTTTAAAAATTCATAATAAATTTTACTAAAATAATTAGAAGTTTTTATTTATATGTACAGATTCCTTATTGAGTCTAGTTTTAATATAAACAAACCTCATAGTCATTTAAATTTTTTATAGAGATATATCTGATTCGTAATACACAGAGGTCAGAGCAGTCGAACCCTGAAACAGGGGATACTTTAATTAATAAACTGTACTAATTGGCCCAATAAAAAATTCTAGAAAAAAATTAGTAAATAGATATATGAGTCTAGATTCAGGGAAAATTTACGGATCTTGATTTCGAGTTTTTTAACTGGAGATATGATTTTTCTTGTAACTGTGACGCGAGTAGCTAGAAAGCTGTGAATGTAGAAACAAATGATTTGAAGTTCTTAAATTGATAAATTATGTTCGGTAACCCCTCAAGCTCGACTCCGGTGATAGTCTCGGGCGTGGGGGCATTACATTTTAGGTTGTTTCCCTAAGTTTAGGTATTATCGTGAGTTGAAATTCAAATGTTTAAACATCAAAAAGCCATAATTTTTGTGAGATCTTGAGCCTTTAGAGCATATTTTATTTCTTTCATGCTCACTTTTATTATGAGTGCATCAATATTGATTTGTTATTCTAGAACTTGCTTCATTATGCATCTCAAGACCACACCATTTGATTTGATATGTTGAGATGATAATGGCACTTAGGTTTAACCCACTCACTCCATAAAAGCCTGCCTTCATAATTGACCCTTAGTGAACCCATTTGAGCCTAACAAGCCACTAATTGATTTACCCTCAATATTAACCCATAACCCATTATTGTTGAAATCCCCTAATTTGATCCCTATTTTTGTTGAGATTTGATTTGAACTAATTGCTTAGCTATGTTTTGTTTCTCTTTAAAAAAAACAATACTTGCATACATATTAGTAGTAATTCGTCATTTTTGAGCTTGAGTGTTAATTCCATATTCGAGAATAAGCTCACTTGTATTCAACTGATGACTAGTCATTTTTCTAGCTAGGTAATTTTTCAATTCAATCTCGATTCTAACCTTTTCTTTCAGCTTGTGACCATACCCCCTAACCAAAGCCACGTTACAGCCCTCTAAAAGCCCTTTTTGATTGATGTATCAGCTCAATAAATAGTGGTGGAGATTTGATTTTCAAGCAAGCCTATGGCAATAGCTTTTCATATTGACTAATGAGTGCTTTAATTGATGTCCTTAAACACCTTGAGTGATTTGAGTAAATCTTTAGTGAGGATGTTAAACTCTATGATAGTTTGATCAAAGGTAATCACTTAGATAAGGGGAGACACCTATGTTTTCGTGATAAAATATTCAACTTGGAATGTTTGAAACTTTGATGTACTTTTAGTTGAATTTTCAATGTATGAATACTTATGGAATATTTTGAGATATTATTAATAGGGATTATAAATTGAAAAGAATTTATTTTGATTGTGAGTTGAGGATTTTGCTTGAGGACAAGTGTGGGGGTATTTGATAAACTGTACTTTATACATGTTTTTATCTCATGCTTAGCACATTTATGGATGGTTTATCCTTAGATTTGGCGAATTCGATGCTTCTAATTCTTTAATTTCATGTTTTATACTTATGTGAGCATAGGAGAGTAAAAAGAGCGAGAAATGGGCCGAAAACAGAGAAAATGGACCTACATGGGGAATCAACACAGCCTGGACTTCCTCACACGGGCATGTCACACGGCCTTGTCCCTTTGGCAGGATCGAAGCACGACTTACACGGGTAGACTACACGCCCATGCCTATTAAACAGCCTTAACCATGGGCTGGAGTAATCGCACACGGGCGTATCACACGGGAGTGTCCCTACCGAGCCCAAGTATAACTCTATTCGGAAAAGGCCAATTTTGAGTGCTCTTAGGCATTCTAAAGCCTATTTAACCACGGGAGGAGGCACTTAGGAAGGGGGAAGCAAAGTAGGAAGCAGAGAATTACTCAAGGAAAGCTGATTGATCCATCTCAGAAACTGGATTCATCATCAAGACTGAAGATCTCCCTTTAAGTTCCTTCAGGAGTTTTGGGTTTTCTTATATTTTGTTATCTTTATGCTTTTGAGATGTATTCTTCTATAATCATGAACTAAACCCCCTAAATACCTAAGGAGAATGAAACCTAAGATGGATCTTGTTATTATTATCTGAATTGTATGATAAATATTTGACTTGTTCTTAATTATGTGTTCTTAATTCTTGTTTTAATATTCCAGGATATTGATTTGAGTTAAAGCTCTTATTCAGAGGAGGAATAGACCATATCTAAGAGTAAATTTGTCATAATTAAGCGAAGTTGATTGCACGCCTAGAGATAGGGTGATAAGATTTTTCCAGATTAGGGTGAAACTTAATAAAGGGATCCATAGATCAAGTTAATGCAACACTAGGTGTTAATGAGAAAGAGATTTCAATTAATCAAATTAGGGTTAGACATTATTAATCTCGAGAGAGATAATAATATAACTTAGGGATTTCTACGGATCAAGGAAAATGAATAAATCGTCTGATTCAGATTCAAATAACAAGTGAAGTCTAGGTGGATTTTTCCTTGGGTATTGTCTTGATCAATTGAATTTCCCTAAAAACTTTTCCTTAATTTCTCTCTGTGCACTTTTAGTTTAGTTAATTAATTTAGATAAACAAATCCCTTAATTTTTAGGCTAGATAGTAAAAAGAAAGTAATTACTAGTACTCCTAGTTGTTTTAGGTTCGACAATCCGGTCTTGCTAAAGTTATACTACTGTACGATAGGTACACTTGCCTTCATCGTGATAATAGTTAGTTTCAAGAACGATTAATTATAAATATTTAAACCTATCGCGAATATCACGTATCAACACTTCCTCTAAAATCATATATCCCACCCCATGCAATGCAACATAGTATTATACATGGATGCAACATACATATAACATGGCATGCTCAAATATAGTCATACACATCGTAGAACAAATCTGTCATTTTACCTTACCGGGGTATTACAATCATTTTACCCTACAGGGGTATTTTGGTCATTCTACCCTATGAGGGTATTTCGGTCATTTTACCCTATAGGGTATTTCTATCATTTTACCCTATGAGGTTATTTTGGTTATTTTATCACATAAGGACAAAATCGTCATTTTATCACATGAGGGCAAAATCGTTATTTTATAGCCTAAGGCTAAAATCGTCATTTTATCACATGAGGGTAAAATCGCCATTTCATCACATGAGGGTTCAAGTATGCTTATTGACCCAATAGAAGGTTATAGTCATCTCGGGCAACCCGTGCAACCTTAACAATCAAACAGTAAAAATGGGCCTAAAGCCCATAATGCGAGCCCATGTGGTCCCACACGCCCATGTGGCCCATGAAGCCCAAAAATGGCCTTGACTGTGTGAACTACACAATCTGGCCCAAAAATCCCCACACGTTAGTGTGATTTTCCTGTGTGGCCCATTTTGGCCCAACATTGCCCAAAACGGCCTAAGTCCATGGTATCGCCCATGGTGACCTCTCAAAATTCAGTACCCACATTTATGCGTTTGGGGCTACCACACGAGCGATCACATGCCCATGTGGTATCAACGGTCCTATTTTTCGTCTTTTGCCAATTTACAGTAATGGCAGTGTTTTACACACCTATTTACAAAAACACGTACGTAGCCCCTTGAGCATTCCAAACTTTGATCCAAACCACAACCATTCCATTAGTCTCAAGGTAAATAAATTAATACTACTCCTTGTTTCGAACCCCCAAGCCTTTCAACCAATTCTATTAACCTTGATCATACTATTCGCACAACCATTTGAACCAAGCGTAAACCACTTACCAAATCGTAAAATCGTCTCTAGAGAAGGGAAGTAGTTGTTCTATTTCCACAATGATCATCCCATGTGACAGAGGCAAAGGCTTAGCACAAACCACCCCTAGCAAGCATTGGTAGCAAAGAATACATTAGATGGGGACTATCAACACGATAGAAAAACAAAAAGGAAAGAATAGCGATGTGCACTTAAAACAAGAGCCAGAATTACCCATGCAAAATCGATGAAAAGAATGACCACAAAAACAGCGGATAGCAACGAAGGGAAAGTCGACACAGTGAGGGTATGAGAGGCAGGAGTATTCGGCCATGTATTATGATTAAGAGTGAGAGAAGATAAGAAGAGAACTGGTCAAGCACTAGGAGTTAAAAGCCAAATAATATGAGAGAGGGGAGTAGAGTGAACATTTAGCCAAGGAGAACAACAAACAATAGAAAAGTGTCTGACCGGAGGGTAGGGGAAAAGAGAAAAAGTGCTAGAAGAAAAGAGAGAGGAGCAGAGAATATGCAAAGACACAAAAGGAATGCCCAAAACCGTAAGATAGAGAGGGAGAGAAAAGCAATATTCGGCCATCCAAAACCCAGAGTGAAAGGAACCCCTAAACAATTGATAGAAACCAAAAATGAGAAGAGGAAGTACTAAAGCTGAATTCTTCTTGTGCCAACATTCAAATTTGGCAACAACCCCCTTCCACTTCAAATCCCCTTGATTTCCTCCTAATATCCATCCTCATATCTCTCCTCAATTCCCTCTATGACCAATTCATACTCCACTCCACTTTATAGTGTTTTGGTCAAACACTACTACCTCCCATAGCCAACAGTAAAAATAATCTCCATTTGCACAAGCAAGGATTAGAACCTCAGACCACTAGCACACTCCACACGCCACTATCCACTAGACTAGTAGGCTCTTTACGTCATACTTTACCAAAATAAACTTATAACCCTACTGGCCAAAGATTAGGGTTTTATCCTCAAAAACCAAAATTTTGTGGAAGCTAGGGCTTGAACCCAGGACAACCCAGACACTTCCAGAGCACACAACCAGTAAGCCAAACACACAATTGTGTCACTTCCTTGCACAATTAAATATTTATGAGTAGCTTTCCAATTGCTCCCTCGCTCAAGACCTAATACTTCTAGGCCCAAATTTGGGGCGTTACATGTCTATAAGCACCACGATTTAATCATGATTACACCAAAAATGACTAAAATACTCTGTGACAATTACTATTTTGCTTATCAACTAGTATTTTATCCTATTAGGCACAAATTTTCGAAAATAGCTTAAAATACTTATTCATTTCTTCTCCATAATACATTTATGAATAAATTCATAGAAATATTTTTATATAGAATTTAAAGTCAAATAACTCAGAATAATCACGTACGGTATAATAAAAAAAAATTGGGTGTTACATCAATACCATTTCAACACCAACTAACAATATTCAATAGTAAGCACTTGATACTAGAATAGTGAGTGTAGTTCAAAAACAATGCTCTAAGTTCCTAGAAAAGAGAGACAATTTATAAAGTATAAAGAAACATTCATTTTGATATAATGACATGTATAGGATTTTTGATCATTTTGTTATATGTATCATTTGGTCAGCCAAATAAATGGCTTATGAAGATATGCTAATTTGTTTTGTATACGGCCATGAGATATGACTCATATTGATATGGGTGGTAACCCTACTAAATATACATGTTTAGGGTTAAATGTTTCTTGTGATGTGATTGTAAAACTTAGCATGAATGGATGTATAAAATGAGGTCTAATAACTTGAGAATGGGTATGGCATAAAATGGTATGTGGTTATATTATGGCCTAAGTATAAAATGTGGAATGTCCTAGTGATAACTCTAATACAAGAAGTGTAACTTGAACAAGTGTAATAAGGTTTACAAGTATGAATCATGTTAAGGATGTTTAAGTGTAATTATATACCATGTTAAGTGTCCATGGAATACATGTATAACACCCCAAACCCAGCCCAGACGTTATGGTTAGATCTGACGTGTCACATGGACTTACGACTTAGTATGCATTCGTTGGTTTAAGTGATTGGGGTGGTCTTTGTAAAAACAGCGGTTGAATGAAAAGTCTGTTTATCAATCTTTAAGCTATCCATTTGCTGTGCTTGTTGAGTCTTGAAAACGTTCATTAATTTTTAAAACCCACGTAGCCTAACACTAGCAGTTTCGTCATAGTATAAATATAATCAAAAAATAAAACCATATCGAAAAAAGAAATTTAAATAGCAGCCTTATTACAACTTAAAACCCAAAATTAAATCAGAATATAAAAATAATAAAAATAAACTAACTTAGAAAAACTAATTTTGCAGATGATGTGGCCACTTTGAATCCCTCACAGCTCCAAGCCCACTATGGTTAGGGATTTCCTGCATAGATGAAAATAAAGGGTGAGTTCGGTAAACTCAGTGTGTAAATAACCCAACCATAGCCCAAAACAGATCAAACCTCAGAGTCAGACTTATCTGGGCCTTGGCCCAGTACAAAAATTAGAATGAAACCCATAGGCCCATAGCAGATACAGAACAAATATATTATGAATGCAGAAATCCCAACCCAGAGTCATCGATAACACCCCCGTACCAGCCTTACACCATGTGGGGAGACTACTCGACCCACCTAACCGCTACACACCATAGAAATTGCAGCGAGGCTGCCAGATATTGTGACAAAGTCACCAGATACAAATATTGTGGCTAGGCCACCAGAACAGATATATATATGTGGCGGTTACCGGATTGCAATGAGGTCGCCAGATATTGTGACGAAGTAACGTAGCAGATATATGTGGCGAGGCCACCAGATTGCAAATGAGGTCGCCGAACGCTTCCTCCATCAATATAAACCCATGTCCCATGAAACAGAAATAATATGTCATGGCATACATATACAGAAACAGAACATCATGCTTTTCAAAAAAAAATAACCCTAGAGGTAAAATCGTAATTTTGCATGCATAAGGGTATTTCAGTAATTATTACCTATTGCTAAGGTTTCATGCTCATTCTAACGTTTACCAAGTAATCATAAGTACTTACCTTGTCTTTTTACCAAAGTGGGCCCGTTGGCCCATTGGCCCATTTTCGGCCCATTAAGCCCAAAAATACCGTTGTGCACGAAAACGCACACCCTGCACTCTAATCATCCAAATGCACCATATTCATTAACAATCGTTACACGAAGGCCAGACGTCATGAGTTCACAAAATACCAACGTTTCGGTATTTCAACTTTTACCGATTCAGTCTAAGGGAGGGTGTCATTTACACACCTGGTTGATAACGATTGATGACAATATCTCCCACATGATAATCCTACAATCGATCACTAACACATTAGACTTACGAATTAACAATAACTAACATAAATCCACGTCAACTAACCCAATCATCACACAAGTTAGTCATTTATGCATGAGGGGCAAAATAGTCATTTTACCCTCCAGGGGTAAATCGGTAGTCCTACCTTACAGAGGTATTTTAGTAATTCTACAACTTATCCACTTAGGCCTACGGACCCATTGGGACCACATGGCCCATTTTAGCCCATCGCGGCCCGAAATAGCCGTCCTACTGCTAGAGTGATAAGAAATACACACCTGTTAGGAGACTGCAGTTAATCCGCGCTCCAAACACTCTTAGCTGACGCCCAACCCAAACGATCATGTCACAAATTGAAAGGGATTAGCCAAGAAGGGTATGCCTACTCTCCTCATGGTTTGCTCTATTTAAAGCCACCTCTCCATCTACTCTTATGTTAGCTTCCTTATGTGGGGTCCCT
The DNA here is from genome assembly GCF_025698485.1 of Gossypium arboreum. NCBI lineage: Eukaryota > Viridiplantae > Streptophyta > Magnoliopsida > Malvales > Malvaceae > Gossypium > Gossypium arboreum. The sequence goes on along the minus strand of NC_069077.1, from coordinate 77,112,548 downwards.
CTATCACCAGAGTTTAAAACCAACACCAACTCTTGCCGTCCCAACATAGAAAAATAATCAACCTTTGCATGCCAAGGGATTCGAACCAAAGTCCTCTCACATGCCAACTCACGCCACCACCACTAGGCCATCAACTCATTTGTGTCATAAATCCAACACATTAAACTTTAAAGCGCACCTACTTGCTTCCAGATTTATTGAAAAGAAAAACCAAAATATATTGCAAGAGCCAAGACTTGAACCTTGGACCCCTTGCTTCCTCAATGGCGTCACTTCCTTGTCCCCTAAGTGGTGCCACCTTGCCACTACACCACACTCCTTTTTGTGTCATCTTTTACCCCTTTACTCCTAAAAGCCCAAACGCCAATAGCATCACCTGTTCATAAAATTAAAATTCCGAAGACTACCACGGATTTAACTTAAGTTTGGGCCTTCCAAAGGCCCACTAACCTACTAAAATATATATTTTAACCAACCAGAACACACACAAATTTTTAAAAAAACACAGAAACACAGAAAACCCAAAAATTGAGGCGTTACAATATGAGTGTGTATAGATGTAAAAGGGTGACCAATGGCTTGGAAAATAGCCTTTAAATGGTCCACATGGATAGATACACGGGTGCATGTCTAGACCGATTGTGACACACGGTCTGCCCCATGGGCGTGTTGAACGGTCGTGTGTCCCCTGCACCTTAATTTTTCAAGTCAGTATGCTCAGTAGTAAAGTTAAGACACGGGCATGTGTCTTGCCCGTGTGAGGGACACGGCCGACCCATGTAACACCCCGAACCCGAGACCATCGCCGGTGTCGGACACGAGGGGTTAACAAGCCAAGTTCACATGTTTTGCCCACCAATTTGACATTTCCAGTCAGGCTGGAAAACTGCGTCACTGTCGCCTTAAAAATCATATCTCGAGTTTCAAAACTCGGAAACTGGTTTCGTAAATTTTCCCTGAATTTAGACTCATATATCCATCCATGGATTTATTTCTAGAATTTTTGGTCGGGCCAATTGGTACAGTTTATTAGTTAAAGTCACCCATGTTACAGGGATCGACTTCTCTGACCTTCGTGCGTTATAACTTGAATATCTCTCTGTACAGGGCTTTAACACTGGTGCCGTTTGTTTCTAATGAAACTAGACTCAAAATGGAATCTGTAAATATAAGGCATGACTCCTAATTCCTTCTGGATAATTTATAGTAAATTTTTAAAGTTGTGACAGGGGACCCAGAAACCGTTCTGGCCCTGTCTCACAATAGCCTTAATATCTCTTAACATGTAACTCCTATGACCATTTCGTTTCTTCCATATGAAAATAGACTCATCAAGGTTCATTTACATAGCTTATTAACTATTTAATACCATTCCTACAAATTTTGGTGATTTTTTCACATTCACGTCACTGCAGCTGGCAGCATCTGTTTTTAAGGTAGGTCTTACCTATTTGGTAGTCTCCATGAACCAACTAGTCTTGCCATACATAGGTTCATATATGATAATTTTAACCATGCCAATGGCTGATCATGTGACCAACATTCCCATTTCCAATCCATAGCCACATCATGACACCAAATATATACATACAAACCACAAATAGTCTAAGTTCATGCTTCCTTTTTCGAGCCATTTTCGCATGGCCATACATATATACATCACAACATATTTAACCAACAAGGGTAGTCCTATACATGCCATCTCAAGTTCAACCAAAATTTATACCAAAATGGAGGCTTGATAGTGTGGATGACTTCGACTTCAACGATCCCAAATCCGATTGCTTGAGCGAAATCTAGAAAACCGAGAGCCAAAGCAACGGGTAAGCATTTTTATGCTTAGTAAGTCTCAAGGAATATAATCAACTCTAATTACAGCAATACATTCACATAGCCAAATGCATCATTTCATTAATACACATTCTTACTTCACACTTCATCATTATATAATTTCACAAAGTATCAATCAATTCAATAACTGAAATTCATTAGTCGATTGAGCGAATGTTGCTCAAACATGTCGACTTTCCAATGCACATATAAACGTACCTCATTCTTTGGGCTTTTTGAGTGTACTCATTGAATTTATTACAGCAACCAACACTCACCTCCAGCCCAAGATTCTTGAATATAACCGGATATAACCATGTACACAAATGCCTTGGTCTTAGCCCGGATAGAATGTCTCGCACGAATGCCTTGGTCTTAGCCGGATGTAGCCACTAGCACAATTGCCTTTGGTCTTAACCGGATATAATTTCCAGCATAATTGTCTTCGGATTTAGCCCGGATATCATTCAATTTCCATGAACACATACATCAATTATCATTGGACATACATATTTCATTTTCGTTACTAAGGCTCAAACGCAATTATAGTCACAAGCATATTCGCCTTGGGACTTAGCCGGGTAGAATTCAAATACTCATGCACACATAATCAATAATCAATACACATCCATACTTTATTTCACATAATTCAAGTAGGGTCACTTCTTGAGGACTTACCTCGGATGTTGTCGAACGGCTTTTTCGGCTATTCGATCACTTTCTCCTTCCCTTGTCCAATTGTGGCCCTCTAAGCTCTTGAGCTAATTCAAACAAATTCAATTTATTAAAACCTCATTGTGCTAGCTTATGGCGAATATGACAAGGAGTTTAAATGGTCATATGGCCACCCTTTAGCTTGAATACACAATGGTCATGCACATTTTATACTACATCAAGCAATTCAATACAATTTATTCGAGCATCAAGGAAATGCTAAGGCCTTCAATAGGCTACCCAAGGCCGAATATTCATGTACATGTTGAGGCCAATTATGCACTTAATACCTCACAAAACAGCATGCATTTTACTAGTTAATGCTTTGCATATTGTGGCTCAAAACTTATAATATAGCATCAAGCACTTATATGTGTGCTAGGCAATTGTGCTTGCAAATTTCACAATTATTCTTCAACATCTTCTTCTTTAAACAAACTTATTCATCACTTCCTTCATAACCAAAACATCATGTGCAAACATATATATACATATATGAGCATGGCGAATTTCAAGGTGTCCATAGCCATCCAAAACACAAATTTTAACTAACATGCAAGAAGCATGAACCATGCTCATGAATGCATCATGGCGAATATGACAATCATGCTCCTTTTCAACTTCAATCATGATAAAACAAAAGAAAGCTCAAAATCTTACTCAAGAGTAGACAATCCATCATTGCATGCATCATCATCAAGCTTCACACTTAGCATGCAATGGCTTTATCACCATAACAACTTTGGCCAAATACCATTTCCATGGCTTAACAAAGATTTGAGCCATGGCTAACATGCACATCAAGTTAGCAACCAAAACATGCATGAAACTCCTAACACAACCTCATACATACCTTAATCTTGATGCAAACTTAGCCAAATCTCCTTCTAGATCTCTTCCAAACCAAGCATGAAGCAAAATCCTCCTTCTTCCTTAGTTTTGGCTCAAAGAAAGGATGAACAAAATTTTTTCTTTCCTTCTCTACAACTCACGACAATGGGGGGAATACCTCACTCACACACATTTTTTTTCATTCTTTTCTTACCCATACACCTTTGTTTATTATTTCTCCCTAATGCACCAACAAAACATGTTTCATGACATGTTTTGCCCATCCTCTCTTGCCATGGCCGGCCACTTCATGTTGGGGGAAATTTGACATGCAAATCCCTTATTTTTGCATGCATGAGCAACTAGTCATCACACATTTCCCCATCATACTTTCAAAGTTCACTACTAGGTCCTTTCTAGTGAAATTCGCATTTATAACACTAAATCGAAACATCAAAAATGTCACACACAAATTAACACATATCATAGGCATCAAAATAAATTTTAAATTATTTTTATGCCTCGGTTTTGTGGTCCCGAAACCACATCCCGACTAGGGTCAATTTTGGGCTGTCACAACCCACATAGGCGTCGTGTACTCTGGCCGTACGAAGTCTGGACCTTTTTATAAAAAATTCACTTAATTTTAATTGACCACACGGTCTGGCCACACGGCCGTGTGACACGACCGTGTGACACTAAATTGATGCTAACGTCATAGTCAGAAAGTTACATGCCCGGAGGACACGGGCATGTGGGTCTGTATTAGGGAAATTTCCCAAACTTTTTTAAAATTTCCTGATTAAGTCCCAATCATTTTCCGATGGCTGTTTTGGGCCTCGTAGGCCCATATTAGGACAATTTGTGTATGTATGAATGAAGTTGTTTTAAAGAAAAAAATTTATAGCCTGACTTTTTACATGAATGACTATGTATGTGTCCGATAATCCCTCGTATCCTATCCCGGCCACGGGTACGAGTAAGGGGTGTTACACTCATGCTTCTAAATGATGTCCTACACACTCACTAAACATGTTAGTCTTCCTTTAGGCCTACTTTGGCCCTTAAACTCATGTAAACAGCTAAAATAACACTTTTATTATTTGAGAACTAAAAATAAAAAACTAAATAAAACATGATGAAATTGTTTTTATTCAATCTCCTTAAGTACAATAAATGGCTTAATATATTACAACGAATTGTGACAGATCACTTCTCTAACTTGTCCCATTTGATAGTTGGAATATGTACATAACAGATGTAGCCAAATATCTTCAAGTGAGCAACTAAAGGTTTAAAGCCAAACCATGCTTCAAATGGAGTTTTCTCCTTCACAGCCTTGGTTGGCAACCTGTTCAAGAGATACATAGTTGTATTTAAAGCTTTAGCCCAAAAACTCTTAGGCAAATTTTTCTAAAACAAGAGGCACTTGGCCATATCCATCACAACTATTTTTTCTCTCACTTACACCATTTTGTTGAGGTATATAAGTGTTAGTGAGCTAGTGTTCAACTCCTGAATCTTCATAAAACTTCTCAAACAATCTTGAGGTGTATTCAGTTCCATTATCAGACCTCCTAATTTTGATCTTTCACCTAGACCTAGTCTCTACTGAATTAAACTTCCAATACACTTTTGAAAATTTAGACTTCTATTTCATGAAGTAAACCCAACAAAATCTTGAATAATAATCAATAAATAAGATAAAATACCTACTACCTTTTAATGATTGAGTTATCATCGGTCCGTACACATCGGTGTGCAGTAAGTGAAGCTTTTCAGAGGCTCTCTAAGCCTTGTTCACAAGAAACGACAGCCTACTCTACTTTCCCAACTGACAGGCTTCACAAACATCTTCATGCTCAACCATTTTTCACAAGTTCTCAACCAACTTATCCTTATACAACTGAGTAAACGCCTTGTAATTAAATGGCCCATTCTCCTATGCTACAACTCTAATTCATCTATTAAAGTTTTATAAGCTTTTGATGTTGCTAAGTTCCAGTCCACAACAAAGCTTCTAACAAACATAACATCTGATATCAGCTCACATCCACATCGATTAACAATCAAGCATTCTTTAATCTTAAACACACCTTTTTAAAGTAATTGACCTACACTTAGCAGATTATTATTGATTTTTGCTACAAAAAGAAAATTTAAAATAAGTTTTCTATCTGATGGAGTATTGATTAAAACATCTCCTTTTCCTTCTACCACAATTTACTGACCATTTCCAACGTTGATCTTGGAGTTGAAACTTGTGCCAATATCTTTAAAGATGCTTGCATTTGAGGTCATGTGATTTTTACAGCCATTGTCGATGAGCTAGTGCTCTTCAATGTTTCTACTTGTAGTGTAACACCTCTAACCTGTATCCGTCACTAGAATAGGGTTACGGAGCATTACCAAACTTATAACACAATCAAACATACATTTCACATACATTTTTCCATTTCAAATATAAAAAATTCACAATCATTCATAACGTCCCTAATAAGAGCTACGCGGCCCAAAACATACTTTAGGAGTGTTTCGGGACTAAACCGATAACTCAAGAATTTTTCAAAAAGCTTAGAAAAATTTACAAAATACAGCGGACACATGCTTGTGTGGTCAGGCTGTGTGTCTCACACGGCCCAAGACACGCCTGTCTCACAGGCTGTATGGACATTCAAAATGGGATCAAATGGCAGCGTCCCAGCCTGTGTCTGACCTTGTGTAACTCTTTGACTTTGGTCACAGAGCCAACCACACGCCCGTTTGACCAGCCCATGTGCCCTTCAAAATGGCTTCACACGTCCGTGTGCCAGGCCGTGTGCTAGGCCATGCCAAACCTGTAGGGTATACTGACTTACACTGCACAGCCAAGTCACACGCTCGTGTGTTGGGCCATGTGGAGCATACTGACTTGGTTTCTAATTAAACACCAAGGGACACATGGCCGTGTCACTTGATTGTGTGTTACACATGACTAAGACATACGCCCTTGTCTCTACCCATATGGACCAAAATAGGCTATTTACCAAGCCATCTTTCTCACCCAATTTGCAACCATCTAATAACATAATTTGGCATATAGCATAGCATCAATCGACATTCAAACCAATCTCAACCAAGCATAATTCATGCCATTTCAATGCCATCAACTACGAGGCACACAAGTTCCACAATATGCTATTCAATTTTATACCAAATTTACGTTCAATTCACTTAACTAGTTAACTTCATATATGTACTTTCTTACTTCTAAATCACATGCATACCAAATCTTCAAATCTCAACCATATGGTACTCCAAATACCAATTCACAACAAGCATATAAATGGCAATATTACATAACATAACAAAAGGCTATTTGCACAGATATATACATCACCAAATATACCAAAATAAGCCAACTCTCATGGCTATACACAAAACCAAACACTTAACATTTACAAGCCAACTCAAATAGATAAATTCATTACCAAACCATAAACCAAAATGACCATAATTCCTATACATACCATGTAACCAAATACATAAGTTCAAAAGTACCAAAATGAAAGCTTGATGTTGTGATGAGATCTCTGACGAATCCCAATCCGAGCTAGCTTCGATATTCACTATAAAACACAGAAAAGTAAATAAGTAAGCTATAAAGCTTAGTAAACTCGTAGCTTAGTAAGCTCATATGCTAAGTAAAACTTAGCAACCAACAATTCAATAACATAAACATAATATAATGCAATTCAAATTTGAAGCATAATTTAACACATATAATCAATCCAAAGATTAAACACAATTTCCATCAACTTCTCCGATTTGGTGATTGTATAATTCACGTACATACCTATACAAGCTCGTATCAATCTCATGCTTATCCATATCCTTGATATAACTGTTGAACCATTTGGAATACTATCGGATACTCACGAATCTCGTACCCTAAGTGCCAATACATAGTCGAAGCTATCTCAATCTCATATCACATATAATGCTCACTTTTGAGCTATCAATGGGTCTGCTCACACAAGCTGATGGTCATGACATAGCTAAACGGTGCTACTCACACAAGCTGATGAGAATCCACAACACATGCCGGATAACTCAGCCACCGATAGGACATACGGACCAACACCCAAATTACATAACCCCTAATGACATGTCATTTGTATCCATCTATTCCTAAGGTTCAATCGGGATTTCACATTTTTCGAATAGTCATCGAACATATTTGTAAGGTCATATTCACAAATAATTCAATAATAAAGCATTTAAAACACAATTATATTAATGTTTATTAACATACGAACTTACCTCAAATGCAAAAACGACAAAATGAATCGATTAGTCCAAAACCTTGTATTTCCCCCGATCTAGATCCGAACTTTGCTTTTCTTGATTTATATGTAATCAAATTTAGCTTATTTAATTTTCATTCTATTCAATTTAGCCCAAAAATCACATTACGGCAACTTTACACTTTTTCCCCTAATATTTCAACATTTTTACAATTTAGTCCTTATCTCATAAAAATACAAATTCATGCAATTAGATCCCCACCCATGCTAGTCGAATTTCATATAGACCCATAGCAGCCATATTTTCATTTATTTCACATTTCTACCACAAAATTTACACATTTCTCTATTTAATCGCTAATTCACAATTTTACCAAAAATCACTTTACAAATGTTGTTTATCAAACAACAAGCATACATTTTATATCTTCAAACATCAAAATACACCAATATTCATTAATGGAAAAACCCTAAACCTTTAACATTTTTGCAAAGTAGTCCCTAGGCTAGTTAGACTAAGTTGCAACGATCTCAAAAACATAGAAATCATTAAAAATTGAGTCAAAATCACTCACCAATTAAGCCTTATAATAGTCGAACCATAGCATGCATCCATGGAGGTTTTTCCCTTTTATTTTTCGGTGGAAGAAGATGGATTAAAAGATGACAATATTGTTTTCTCTATTTTTTACTTAACTTATTTCACAATTTACTAATTTAACCTTAACTTAATACATTAAAATTTACTTAAATGATGTCCAAGAATGTCCACTAACTTTATAAATGGGTTAATTACCACATAATGACCTCCATTTTAAAGTTCTATAGCTATTAGTCACCCTTAGCTAGTAGAACTCAAGTTTTACACTTTATGCAATTTAGTCCTTTTTATGAAATTGAACACTCAAACGATAAAATTTCTCAATGCAATTTTCACACAATCATGCTGTAGATATTAAAATAATAATAAAATAATTATTTTGACCTCAGATTTGTGGTCCCGAACTACTGTTTCGATTTGACTAAAACGGGTTGTTACAACTCTCCTCTTAAGGAATTTTCGTTCCCAAAAATCTTACTAGAAAAGAGATTAAGGTATTGTTTTCTCATATCTTCCATGGTTTCCCAAGTAGCTTCTTCAACCCCGTGACATTGCCACAAAACCTTCACCAAAACTATGTTCTTATTTCTTAACTCTTTAAACTCATGAGCTAAAATTCTGATTGGTTCTTCGTTTTACGTCATATCAGGCTAAATTTTAATCTCTGCTAGAGAAATTACGTTTGACGGATCCGATCTATATTAGAGTAGCATCGACACATGAAACACATTATGGAGCTTTTCTAATTCTGACGGTAAAGCTAGTCGATATGCCACTGGCCCTATTCTGGAAATAATCTCATACGGCCGGATAAATTGCAGACTCAATTTGCCTTTGCGACCAAATCGAAGAATCTTCTTCCCCGGAGATACTTTCAAAAATACTTTGTCACCGATTTGAATTCAATGCCTTTACGTTTCAAATCCGTATACGATTTCTGTCGATCTGAAGCTACTTTCAAACTGTCGCGAATTACTTTCACTTTATCTTCAGACTCTCTAACCTAATCAAGCTCGTGAATCTTTTTCTCACTAAGCTTAGTTTAGTACAACAGAGTTTGACATTTATAATCATACAATGCTTTATACGGTGCCATATTTATGCTCGATTGAATGCTATTGTTATACGTGAATTCAACTAACGGTAAATATTTCTCCCAGTTGCCTTCAAACTTTAAAACACAACAACAAAGCATATCTTTGAGAATCTAAATTACTCTCTTAGACTGAACGTCAGTTTGTGGATGAAAAGCAGTCATTTCACTTTAAACATTACTCCACTGTCTAATTTTGTCATCACTGATTTTACATTATCCCATCACTAACAGAAATCAATTCAAAAGAACTTTCCATTAATACATTCTTTAAATATCATACCTGAATATGTTGTTTCATCAAAGTCAACTTCTTTTTTAACAGTGACATTGCATAATACGAATAGCCTTTAGAACGATCTGATATCTCTTCTAGTACTGTCTATACTTGCTGAATCATTCTCTTATCTGATCTCTGTATTAATCCTTCAATTATGGACTCTGTAATTCCACACTTCTGAGCTTATTCAATCTAATATTACGAATTTCATTATAATACTTTACAAGTAAGGGGGTGAGGGTTGTAAAGCCTCAAATTTAACTCTCACATAAACATGCACCTAACATAACATTTATAGCTAACATACTATTAAAATCTATCATTTGTACCTTATGGTTTTCAATTCATCACATACACATCTTTACTTAATATTGGATTATCACTATCATTACTATCAAAATTAGCTTGGTTGGAAAGCATATCTGTCTAATTAAAACAATTTTCGTTAGAGTCGGGAGATATCACACTATCACAGGTTAAATATGGCATGTATAGCTAGACTCACATATGCTATGTTAGTCCTCGAATCGACTAAACCGTAGCTCTGATACCAATAAAATGTAACACCCCTAACCCGTATCCGTCGCCAGAATAGGGTTACAAGGCATTACCGATTAAAGCACAACATATAATATACATTATATGCATTCATAAACAAACTCAACACATTCACATTTTCCATTATAAGGCTCTACGAGACCTTAAAACATAGATAGAAGAGGTTTGGGACTAAACTAATAACTTTTGCAAACTTTGGGAAACATAGAAAATTTTCAAACATTCTAGGACCACACGCCCATGTCGCAGGCCGTGTGAAAATAGGGCTTACATTCTGACTTGTACCACATGGCCAGAGACAAGCCTGTGTGCCTTGGCCATGGGAAATCTAGAGGGGTTACTAACTTGGGTCACACGGCCATCCATACACCCATCTGCCAGCTCGTGTGCCACACACGGTCAATAGACATGCTCGTGTGTCTAGGCCGTACCAAACCTGTAGGGTATACTGACTTAATTCAAAGTGCTACCCCAGGGGACACACGGTCGTGTACCAAGGCCATGTGTCACAAACAATCAAGCCACACGCCTGTGTGCTCGACCGTGTGGGGCAAAAATAGGCTTGATTGAAGCCACATTTCTCACCCTTCTCAAGCATACCTAAAACACCACATTTCATGCCATTTCAATACATTAATAGGCAGCCAAACCAGGCTAGTTCATGCTCCAAACTTACAATACCAATTCTATCCATTTCATCAACTCAAATCAATACCATTTGTATAGTCAAACACATACCAAACTAGCATGATTCTTTCCTCTTTACTCACCTATTCAATCATATACCAAAATACATATCATACTCATCAATACAACCTATTTCAGTATGTATTTTTACTACCATCAATCATACACAAAGCTTGACTCAGAAATCACCTATTGGCTATTCACTTATCAAGTCCAAAATCATGATTTTCATAAGTAAATACTCATCATATACCAAATGACCAAATGATCATCTTGAACCATCACCAACAATACCAAATTATACCATTACACAAGGAAAATTGCATAGCAAACAGAAGTCGTTAATAAGCCATATAAAATGGCCAAATACATCACCAAAACCTTTATAAAAAATACTCAAGCCTATACATGCCATATAACCAAAATCATAAAGTTCATATGTACCAAACCATAGCTGGATTGTGTGATGAAATCTCTGACGACTTCCAACCCAAGAAATCATCCGAAACTCTATAAACATAGAAAAGAAAACAAAGTAAACTATAAAGCTTAGTAAGCTCGTATGGAAATAAACTCATATTATTAAATAATGACATTTTAACAATTACTAAAAACATGATATAATTCATATGATTTCACCATTCTATCTCAAATTCATGTGCATAGTTAATCAAGATTTTCATAAGTTTATTCATTCAAAATACGTATGGTTTGAATACTTCTTATCAATCCATTCACATTTTCATCTGCATAAGAAATTATATATAAATAAACTATATTCAATTCAATATTCATCACCTTTTCTTTAGCCAAGTCAATTATGTGAAATAACATCAAATAACGATGTTTCGCATACTATGTGCTATATGTATATTTAGTTAAAAAAACTGTAACTCATATCTCACATATCATTCAATTCATACCTCATTATAGCCAAATAAACACATTCTGCCATGAAACATACTTACACATAAATCTTTCTCATTTCATATACATGATACACTAGGAACTTACCAAATTACCTTCGATTGATTTTCATATAGGTTTTGTACGTACTTGTATCACTTAATTTGATTGTACTTTCATTCTCGTCTTGACTTTTCTCGTTGAACACTTCAGAATCACTAAAGATACTCGTATATCACATAAGGCTCATATAATCCCATATCTCAGATATTATCTTACATGTTATCACATACCATTGCCACTGTCCCAAATAGGGTCTTACACTAAATCATATAACAATGTCCTAGACATGGTCTTACACGTAATCACAATACAATGCAAATTTCCCTGACATGGTCTTACATGTAATCACTTCTCGATAACCTAATGTCATGACATTTGTATCCTATATTATTCCTAAGGTTCGTACGAGACTTTTGGATATCGAAACTCTGTCGATTCTTGCTCGTAATCATGACCATTCAGCATTCAATTCAATTCAAAAATAAATAAGCATTTATAACACAATTTATGTATATTTATTAGCATACGAACTTACCTCGTCCGCTGTAACGACGAATTAGATCGACTAATCCGATACTTTGTTTTCCCCTGTTCTAGATCCAAATCTCATTTTCCTCAATCTACATAATAACAAATTTACTTATTTAATCATTAATTCATTCAATTTAACACAATTTATACATTTTGGCAAAATTACACTTTTGGCCCTATTATTTTACATTTTTGCCATTTAGTCCTTATCACATAAAATCACAATTTCATGCAATTTTATCCTACCCATGCTTAGCCAAATTCTTCTTATTGCCTTAACAGCCCACGTTTTCCAAATAATCACACTTTAAACCACATAATTTCAATATTTCACAATTTAATCCCTAATTTACATTTTCATCAAAAATCACTTTATAAAATATGAAAATCTAACATCAAATATTCATATTTCACCATTAAACATCAAAGAATACATAAGCTCAACAATAGAAACTATCAAAATCTTTAACAATTTCGAAATAGGAGATACGGGCTAGCTAGATTACGAAGCAACGATCTCAAAAACATAGAAATTATTAAAATTCGAGCAAAATCTTCAAAGCTTGGCCGAATATATCTTCATCCATAGTTGTTTTTCTTCATGAATTTTTGGTGGTGGAAACTAAACGGTGAAGATGACACCATGTTTTTATTATTTAACTTAATTTATTTCATAATTACCATTATAACCTTATTAATTAACCTTGTAGTTTTCATTAATGAAGCACATATTTGTCCATTCATAATTCCAATGGGTTAATTAACACCTAAAACCATCAACTTTGAAATTTCATAACTATTTAATGCTTTTAGCCTATAAAATTCAACTTTTATGCCTTACGCGATTTAGTCTTTTTACCAAATTAAGCCTTTAAACGGTAAAATTTCTTTATGAAATTTTCACACAATAATTCTTTCATGTTGTAAACCATAATAAAACATTAAAATAAATATTTTAACTTCAGATTTTTGGTCCCGAAACCACTGTTCCAATTAACCCTAAAAATAAGCTGTTACAAACACCGCCTAAAGCACGGGCGTGTGATATGCCACACAGGCGTGTCCCTTAACTCATACAGACGTGTGGTCATGTTTCATGATGAAAATCTTCTAAGTTTCCCAAAAGTTTCTAAAGTTCTCGGTTTAGTCCTGAACCACACCCAATGTATGTTTTGGGCCTCGTAGGCCCGTATAAAGGACGATATGCATGTGTATGAATGGTTTTAAATTGAATGAAATTTTATTGCTCATTTTTGTATGATTGGTTATGTTTAAGCTCGGTAATACCTTGTACCCTATCCCGGCGTTGGACATGGGTAAGGGGTGTTACATATCTATTCATCCAAGGAGCAATAAAATGTACAGTGATTTGAGACAGATGTATTGATGGCCGAGAATGAAACGTGAGATTTCTGACTTTGTATCCAGATGTTTGTTTCCAGAGAGCAAGTTAATGCTAAGCATCAGGTACCTTCAGGACTGTTAATATGGATTCTGTATCAGAGTCGACTTGAAAATCAGATTCACTGGAGGACTCGCACTGAATTTTCTTAGCTTGTAATTCTTTATCAACTTTCCTAGTCTTGCAGATCTGATGAAGAAGAGTTGGCCTAGCTCTCAATTCAGCCAAAATAGAACCATCATCTCATAAAACCATCTGAGTGTTCATAGTCCTCAAAGCGAACAAAGACTTTCTACTCAAAGCATCGGCGACCACATTCTCCTTTCCCAGATGGTAATCAATCACGAGTTCATAGTCTTTCAACAATTCTAGCCATCTCCGTTGTCTTAAATTCAAGTCCTTCTGAGTCATCTAATACTTAAGACTTTTATGGTCGATTTAGACATGGTATTTCTCATCGAACAAGTAATGACACCAAATCTTCAAAGCGAAAACAATCGTGGCTAATTCTAGATCGTGCATCAGATAATTATTCTCGTGAGGCTTTAACTGTCTAGAAGCATAGGCCACAACTTTACCTTCTTGGATAAGCATACAGCCCAGTCCATTCAAAGTTACATCACTGAAAATTGTAAATTCCTTCCCTGATTCAGGTTATACTAGCACTGGTGCCTCCGTCAGTAACATTTTCAACTTCTCAAAACTTTTTTGACATTTTTCCGTCCAGTCAAACTTGAAATCTTTTTACAGTAGTCTCGTCATAGGGGTGGCTATCATAGAAAATCACTTTACGAACCTTCGGTTGTAACTCGCTAATCCTAAAAAGCTCCTAACTTCAGTTACATTCTTTAGAGGCTTCCGTTTAACAATGGCAGAAATATTACTGGGATCAACTCAAATACCATCGCCTAAAATGATGTTGCCTAGGAGTCCAACTTCCCGAAGCCAAAACTCACTCTTACTGAACTTAGCATACAATTGCTTGACCCTCAAAATCTGTAGAACGATCTTCAAGTGTTCGACGTACTCTGCCTCGTCTCTCGAGTAGATTAAAATATCATCAATAAATACTACGACAAATTTATCCAAATAGGGCTAAAAAATTCTATTCATTAAATCCATAAATACGGCTGGAGCATTTGTTAATCCAAACGGCATAACTAGAAATTCATAGTGATATTATCTAGTCTTAAAAGCAGTCTTAGGCACGTCCACTTACTTAACTTGAAGTTGATAATAGCCGGACCTCAAATCAATCTTGGAAAACCATGTTGCCCCTTTTAACTGATCAAACAAATCGCCAATTCTTGGGAGTGGATACTTGTTCTTGATCATTACCTTATTTAATTGTCGGTAATCGATACATAATCTCATGGAACTATCCTTATTCTTCACAAACAACACGGGAGCACCCCATGGTGAAAAGCTTGGTCTTACAAATCCCTTGTCAGCTAGTTCTTGTAGTTGAGACTTTAATACTTTTAGTTCCATTAGAGCTATTCTATATGGAGCAATCGAAATAGGTTCAGTCCCTAGCATCAACTCAATGACGAATTCAACCTCTCTAACCGGGGGCAAACCTGGCAATTCCTCTGGAAACACATCTGCAAAATCACGTACTATTGGTGCTAATTCAACCTTCAACTCAAATTCCTTTGAATTCATCACATGAGCCAAATAAGCTTCATACCCCTTTCTTAAACATTTCTGGGCATCTATTGAAGAAATTACAATTGGTGACCCACTAGACTCATCGGACTCTACCCGAAGGATCTCACCGCTTTCATGTCTTATTTCAATAACTTTCTGTCTACAGTCTACTATAGCATCGTGAAGTGTCAACCAGTCCATACCCAAAATAATATCAAATTCGTCAAACGGCAACAACATCAAATCGACCAGAAAGCAAAGACCTCTAATCATCAAAGGACATTTCTTGCATATCTTATTCACTAAGACATGCTTGCCTAACAGATTTGATACTCTAATCACAAATTCTGTAGACTCCACAAGTAAATTCATGCTACATGCCAATGTCATGCATATATATGAATGGGTAGAGCCTAGATCTATTAAAGCAATAACATCTTGGACATAGAAAGAAAATGTACCAGTGATCACATCTGGCAAAGATGCTTCCTCTCGAGCACGTATGGCATAGGCTGTAGTTGGGGTCCTAGCCTTAGATCACACAATAGTCTCTCGAGTCGTAGTCTTGCTACCAGCTCCACTACCGATATTCTTCAAGGGCCTCCCTCTAGGAGCTGTACCACTCTGTCTCCCGGTTTGAAGTTTCTCACCCAGCTCGAGGCAATCCCTAATGAAATGATCTAGAAAACCTCATCCAAAACATGTCCCCTCATTTCTCCTACACGGACCCGGGTGACGTTTCTCGTAGTGTTGGCACTAAAATTGACGAGGCTTAGTGTCATCTACACTAGCCATAGATGTAGCTTGAGTCCTAAAACTCGAGCCTTGCTTCTTACGGTTTCCATGGGAGAGTCCTATCGATGCATAAGAACGAGGAGGTACATCTCTTGTTTTCTTTGATTTTGACAGAGTCGATCTACTGATTTTTCTCTTTCTAACATCTCTAGCCTCTGACTCAGTTTTCTTCTTTTCTTTCGTTAATTCTTTAGCCCTACATGCCCGTTCAACAAGTATGACAAATTATTAAGTTCAAGGATGCCTACTAATACCTTAATGTCTTTATTGAGTCCATCTTCAAACCTACGACACATCTTGGCCTCAGTGGGCACATACTCTCGAGCATACTTACTTAATCGAACAAATTCTCGCTCGTATTCTGTCACTAACATACGTCCTTGCTTAAGCTCGAGGAATTCCTTTCGTTTCTGATTAATAAACCTTTCGCTGATATACTTCTTTCAGAATTCCTCCTGAAAGAACTCCACAGTGACAGCCTCCTTAGGCACTACCGAGATAAAAGTCTTCCACCAATGATAAGCATCATCCCTCAGTAAGAAATGGCATACTTAAGGCACTCCTCGGGCATGCAAGATAGCTCCTCAAATACTCAGATCGAATTCTCGAGCCAAAACTCGGCTCTCTCAGCATCATCATCGGTATTTGCTCTAAATTCCTCGGCCTCTTGTTTTCTAATCTTATCTATGGGGGTCCTAGCAAATCTCATGAAGTCCATGTTTCAAGGCATCATAAGCACGGGTTGAGGGTTCAAAGGGGGTGGAGGAGGTGAGGCTTGAGCATTAGGGTTCGCTATCATAAACTCGGTGTACCAGTTATTCATCATTTGGAGGAAAGCCTCTCTAGCCTCCCCTCTTGGCTAACTGTATCAGGTCTATCCCCCACTAGCACCGTCTCTTGAGCGAGGGCTGGTGCATTACTCTCAACATCGTCGGCCACAGCTCGATCAGGATTTATACTATATGAAAAATACAATTTATATCGTCAGAAGTAGTCACACTATCACAAATTTATTCAAGGTATGTATAGCTAGACTCAAACACATGCTATGTAGTCCAAGAACTGACTAAATCGTAGCTCTGATACCAATAAATGTAACATTCCCTTACCTTTACCCAAGACCGAGATAAGGTACGAGGCATTACCAGACGAACATACAAACATCCAACAAAAATGCGAGTTATAAAATTTCAATTCCATCATTTTGTCCCTTATATGGGCTTACGAGGCTTGAAGCATACATTTGAAGTGGTCTGGGACTGAACCGAGAACTTATGAAAAACTTAAGAAAATTTTTGTGCTCTGGCCTCACACGCCCATGTAGAGGCACACCATACGCCCGTGTGCTTGGGGCACGCCCGTGCCCCTAGCCCATGTGGGATCTTGAAATTTATTTAATTCAGTTCAAGGTACAGTGGTTTTCACACGGCCTAGACACATGCCCGTGTCCTCGGCCCATGTCCCTCACACGGCCTAGACACGTCCGTGTTGTTGCCTGTGTTCAAAAACCTGGACATTCTATTTATGACATCATCATTCATTTAGGGACAAACGGCCAAAGCACATGCCTATGTGGTCTGCCCGTGTGTCACACACGGATGAGACACACGGCCGTGTCTCTAACCCGTGTAGTTACTACAAAGCATGCAACATGGAAATTTTGAGGTGCAGGGGACACACGGCTGAACGACACGCCCGTGTGGGCTGTCCGTGTGTCACACATGGTTTAGACACCTATCCATGTGCCTATTCATGTGGACCATTTGGAGGCTATCTTCCAAGCCATTGGTCACCCAAGAACCCTCATGTACTCCAACATGCTTAACATCCTACTATCTAGCATAGACCACAATCACATACATAATTTGGCATGCGATCAAGAGATAATTATAAGAAGATACTCCAATTAACTATATGGACCAATTCCCTTGGCCATATACATAATAATCATACCAATTAGGGAACCATTACTTTGGGCTAGCCACATGACATGATACATATACAAAATAACAATCACCTATACATGCCATGACTCAAAATAATCAAATGTATTATACCCAAAGTTTAGTTGATAGTGTGACTCGAGCTCTGACGTTCTCAATCCTTTAAGCTAGCTTGACGAATCTAAAAAAAATAGAAAAGGGAGGAGTAAGTTATGAAGCTTAGTAAGTACACATATAAATAAAGTAAATCTTAATTAAACCATAGAATATTATTTACACCTTTGTCACTTTTTCATACCTTTCATCAAACATGTAATCTAAATTTTCTTTATAAGCATAATACAAAAAAACATATATTGCCATGAATGATCATAGTTGTAGAAGTACACAGATTAAACACATACCTTTGCTCCCCTGTTCACATATGCAGTTTACTTAGTTTACGTTCGAACCTCGTTTACATTACCCGTTGAACATTTGGAATAACGGATAGGATACTCGGATATAAACGCACCGAAGTGCCATAATCATGGCATAGGACGCCTCTCAACAGGGCTACATATGAGCACCCGGACCTAACATGCATCACATTACCACGCCTCTCAACAGGGCTACATAAGCTCCTAGACCTAGTGTATACCACATAGTTACATGCCTCTCAACGGGGCTATACAAGCTCCCGGACCTAGCATGTATCATGTCATCAAACGAGCTCATACTTACATAGCTATCCTAGTGACATGTCACTTGTATCCTTACCTATTCCTAAGTTTAAACGGGATTTTTGGACTTACGTCTCTTTGTCGAACATTCTCGAAATGTTGGTCGTATAACTTATGACCTTAGCATATACAAATGCTAACATGGCAACACTTGTAACATAAGAATAAAACATCAAAACATATTATAGCAACAAGGTAACCAAATAATATATTAATTACCCATATGTTATTTAAACATTTAAAACATTAAATAAGGTATTTATTTGTACATGTACTTACCTCGGTACAAAATATTCGAAATAGTGCCTATGTCTCGTACACTTTGTTCTTGCCTTTATCAAGACTCGATTCTCGTCTTTCTTGATCTATCATAAAAAATTTAGCTCATAAACTTCATACATTACTCAAATCGACCCTAAATTCATGCTTTGATAAAATTACCCTTTTTACCCCTAAACTTTCACTTATTCACAAATTAGTCCTTAGGCTTGTATGAAGAAATGCAAGTGAGTTTTCAGTTACCCAAGCTTAGCCGGATACCACTTGTACGTAAAGAAGCCCATACTTTCCTTCATTTCACACTTTTCTACCCATTTTCATAACTTTTACAAATAAGTCCTTTTTAGGGTTTCCATGCAAAATCTCTTAACAAAAGTTATTCTCCATACCTTAAACTATCATATTCTTCCATAATCCACCAAAATACAGCTAACTCATGCATGGGTAATTTTCTAAAAATAAACTGTACCATGAAATATGGGTAGAAATGAAGAGAACAAGTTGCAAGGATGTCAAAAATACAAAGAACATTAAAAACGGGGCTAGGATTAACTTACTATCAAGCTTGAAAGTCGAAGAAACCCTAGCTATGGTACCTTTGAATTTTCGACAGAAACGTGAGAAAGATGAGCTGATTTTTAGCACTTTTTCCCTTTTTAATTCATTTAATATCCAAATGACCAAAATGCCCTTACTCACTAAACTTACAAAAATTTCCATAGATGTCCATATTTGTCCAAAAATTTAGAAATTGGAAAATTTCTCTTTAGGACCTTCTAATTCACATTTCAAAACAATTTCTCACAAATTACACCTAAAACCCAAGTTTTGCATCTTATTCAATTTAGTCCTTATTCTGTAATTGGACATTTATTCTAAAAATTTCCTCATGAAACTTTACCACCTGCATAATTTTTATGAAATTATCGACTAGGGATTAAATTAAGAAAATATGATAAATTATGTGGTAAAATTGTGAATTTGTGAAATATATGGGCTGCTATAAATATGTTTATAATTTGGCTAGGCTTGGATAAGGATAAAATTGAATGAATTTCATTTTTCAAGCCTAGGGACTAAATCATAAAGAATTAAAGTATAGGGGTAAAATGGTAATTTTTCCAAACATGTGTGTTGGACTAAATTGAATATGAACTATATTGAATTGAGTTAAATTCATACGTATAGATCCGATTAGACCTCGTATGGAGTTAGATCGAGGCAAAGAGAAAATCTCGAGTTAGTCCTCTCCGTATCTACAAACACTTATTGAGGTAAGTTTGTGTAATTAAATTGTGTAATTATATGCTTTAATTGAATTAGATGTATGTTATTTGCCTTTTCATCATATATGAATACCGATCACATATCCTACAATGTACGACGATTACCGAGCCCTGTTTGAACCTTAGGAATTCGTAGGATACAAATGACATGTCATTAGGGTTACCAATTTCACCTCTTTTGAGCTTATCGATACTCAGCTCATATGAGTTTACTGTTATTCAGTTCAGAGGAGCCTTCTGGTTACAGCTCGTATGAGCACACATGTACATGAATTGATAGATTCCAATTCAGTACATGTCGTGTGTACTACCCGCGTATCCAATGATATTCTAAATGGTTAAACGGGAATAGTTCTATTACGAGTTTATATGAGTTCGATACGAACTAGTACAGGTATTTACATGAATTACATGGACATGGTTTGTATATGATATATGGATACATGGTATAGATGTTACATGTATATGGAGTTTAAATAGTTGTTGAACTCATACATGATCCTTAGTTTTTATATGAATAACATGGCTAACATGGTCGATGAATATGTGTTAGTCTTTTGGCCAAATTGAGTTGAGATATACTTTGGGTTTACTTACCTTAAATGTGATTAAAATGGTAACTTAAATTCTCTATTATATGAACTTACTAAGCTTAAAAGCTTACTCTATGTTATTTTTTATAGTGATTCGAAAGCTTGTTCAGGTTGGAAGCTTGTCGGAGCTATAACACACTATCCATTGACTCTTTTGGTATTTTCGGTTATTTATTTTCAGTTATAAAGGCATGGATAGGTTAATTTGTCCAATGTTGGAATATAAGGGTTTTGTTGAGATTAGCCACTTATATGACTTGTGTTTGGTACATTTTGATGTGTATATATATGTGGCCTTATCATATTTGATGTGTGTTTGATATGGTAGAATGATGGAAAGTAAAATGTGGTTTGAATATGCATATAAGATATGTTATATACCTTAGTGTGATTTAGTGCTTTGTTATGGAAAACTTATAGGTATATTGATGTTAGTTAGAATGGTATACTTGGTACCATTTGGAAATATTGGTATGTTTTGGCAAGTAAGTTAAGTGACATTAAATGATGCAAAATGATTTACCTTGTGAATTGGTATTTTAGGTACCAAATAGGTGAGTTGATAAGTGACCTTCATGGTAGGTTTTGGTACAATTATGCATATATGTATTTGGTCACTTAGGTAAATTTCGATACATGGTTGACATGTTTGCAAATTGTCATTTGAGGTGCCTAAGGGCATATTAGTTATATGTGATGATTTTACATGTTTAAGGCTTGATTTTGGCTTGTTTGGGATACCTAATTATGACTTGTGTATATGCAAGATGTTGACTGTAGGTGGAAGCCAAATTGGGTAAGAAATGTGTCTTGTAAAATAACCTATTTTCATCCATACGAATAGAGACACGAGCGTGTGTCTGAACTGTGTGTGACACACGGCCAAGTAACATGGCCCTGTGTCCCCTGTATCTTTTAAATAACGCAAGTCAGTATGCTTACATGGGATAGCACACGGGCATATGGCTTGGCCATGTGGCACAAGTCAATGAGTTACACGGGCACAAACACGGGTTGGGACACGATCGTGTGTCGCCATTTTGAATGCCCACATGGCCTAAGACACGGGCGTGTCTCTTGGTCTTATGAGTCACATAGCCTGGCCACTCGGCCGTGTGAGCCTTGCAGTTTTGAAAATTTTATAAGTTCTTGAAAAATTCTTTGAATTTTCAATTTTGTCCTGATTTGCTTCTAAGGTGTATTTTTGGCCTCGAGGGCTTATATTAGGAGCAATATGCATAATTATGATTGGTTTTTGACATGAATGCTATATGTTTTGAAATGTTTGAATTATTTGTCTGTTTAAATTGTAAACTTTGATAATACTCTGTAACCCTATTCTGGTGACGGATTTGGGTTAGGGGTGTTACATGATGAGTCAGTTTCCTCTATTGTTAAGAAGCATGGATGGAAAATTTTCTGTTTTCATCTAGATAATGTTTTAGGGAAAGTCGTTTGTGAGTTCTATGTGAACATCACTTCTCCTGACAATCCTTCTATCCATGTTCATCGAACCTCAGTTCCATTTTATGAAGACTACATTAATACCCAATTTAGGTTAACTGATGTTTAAGACGAATACTCCATTCACCAAAACCATCCCTGTTGATTGCTTGAATTATGTATTAAAATATTTATGTGTTGCAGGCACTCAATGGACCGTCTCTAGCCAAGAATGTTACAATTGAAAGGGCTTCCTAAAGCTTATAGGTAAAGTTTGGTACCACTTCCTCAAAAGTTGACTAATGCCATCCACCCACAACACCACAATATCAAAGGAAAAAAATTCTATTGTTGCATTCAATCTTTGTGGGTCAAAAAATTAATATTGGTCGGGTCATTTTCTATGAAGTACAGAGAAGAATGCCGACAGCCTCAATTTCCCTTCCCTCAGTACTACTATTTGCAAAATAGCTCAAGTACCTTTAAATGCCAATGAGGACGTCACACCAAAAAAGGGAGGAATGTCAAGGGCTATATTTGCCAAAATTCAAAGAGTGGAGACATCAAAACAACCTCAGCATAGTAAGGCACCCACCTCCTCTACTAAGTACTTTCCCACAGCAGAAGCCTCACCAACTTATAGCTCATTTGAAAAACAAATGCTGCAATCATTAGAGCAATTGGAGCAAGAAATGGTCCTATTTGAGATTTAGCAATTTCAACTTGCCGAGGAGATGACAAAGGCCCAAGAACAGCATGCATTGATACATGTACGGGAATGATTGAAGTGCATTCGAGTTCATTAAGTGGACTAAACTCCAAGTTGCTCATTTCAAGAGAGAATCTAATTGAAAATTTCATCAAGTTTATAACACGTGCTAGATCAAAGAAGTTTAAAGAGGTGATGATGGGCCTGATTCAGCAAGTTTAGGCTGAACTTGAGATATCCAACCCTTATTGGACCCAAAATAACGTCACAAGCCCATGCAATGTTTTTCATGTGGTTGTTTGTTTAATTTAATTAACTTTGAAACTTTTAATTATGTCTTGTTTATTATATTCATCTTTAATTAATGTCTTGCATTATTAATCTACATCTTTTAATTGTGACATGCACTGTGACAGCCCAAAATTGACCCTAGTCGGGAAGTGGTTTCGGGACCGCTAAATCGAGTCACCGAAATGTTTGAACGTAATATTTATTGTCTAGAATATGTATTTATGAATGTGTGAAAATTTCAAGCTTCGATTTAGTCGATTGCATGTGAATTCAGTTATTAGGACTTGTGTGATACTTTTGAAATGTGATAGGCTAATCTATAAGGACCTAATAGTGCATGTAATCAAAAGGGAGGACTTGCATGTCAAATTTTCCCCCCTAATAGCTAGTGGCCGGCCATGACAAGGGATTATGGGCAAAAAACATGTCATAAAACATGTTGTGACAATGGGGTATGTAAGAAAAAAATAAAATAATGAGCATGGGAATTGAATAATGAAAGGGAAGAAAAAAAAAAAGAAAGAATGTGTGTGTTACCCCCCATTGCCGTGAGTTGAAGAAAAGAGAGAAAAAAATTGTTGTTCATCCTTTTTTTCATTTCTTTGAGCTGAAAATTCTAAGGAAGAAGGAAGGGGTTTTTGCTTCATGCTTGGTTTGGAAGAGGATTAGGAGGAGGTTTGGCCATACTTGTATCAAGATTAAGGTATGTTTGATGTTGTGCCATGAGATTCATGCATGTTTTTGGTTGCTAACTTGATGTTCTTATTAGCCCATGGTTCAAATCCTTGCTATGTCATGGGGGTGGTATTCGGCCAAGGTGGATGTTGTGTTAATGCCATTGCATGCTAAATATGAAGCTTGATAATGATACATGTGATAGTGGATTGAGGACTCTTGGATTTTCTTTTAGCATTTTTGGGTGAGACATTAAGTTCTTTGTTTAACCATGACCAAATTTGAAACGGTATGGTGTTGTGGTGTATTCAGCCATGGCATATCCATAAGTATGATTTATGCATATTGCATGGTAGGTAAGATTTGAGCTTTGGATATATGTTTATATTTGGATATAAGCAACTTGAGATTCGGCCCTTGCACCTACATGTATATATGTTTGCACATGATGTATTGGTATGACATATATACTATTTCAAGGTATATATTTGCTTGTGATGATGTTTCGGTTATGAAGTAAATGATAGATGTGTATTGAGCTACAATATGTAATGCATTAGTTAGTAAAATGTATGCCATTCATGTGTGGTATTAAACATGTAATTGGCCTCAACACCAACATGCATAATCGGCCACATGAATGAGTACTAAGGTTGATGTGTTGTTCGGCCATGAGTAAGCATGTTGAAGGCTTTATCTTGACTTAGAAAATTTGGCTAAGGAAGAGTACTAACTAATGTGTTGAGTTTGATTCGTGATTTCCGTACATATGTGACTTTAAGGTCTAATGAATATATGTGGGCTAAGTACCTTGAATTCCTCTTTTCGATGCTCAAATGATTAAATCAATTTATTTGTTAAATTAAGCTCAAGAGCAAAGGGGAGCTAAATCCGATAAAGGGAAGGAAAAAGTAGTCGAATAGCAGTCGAAATTGCTCGACCACGTCCGAGGTAAGTCTTCGAGTAATGACCCTACTTGAATTATATTGAAATGATTTGTCATATTATGGTGAATAGCCGAATGTGCGTAAGGACTACGTTGTAAAGTCAATTGAAATCATGCTCTTTGTGTGTGGCTATTGAGCCGAAATTGGAAAGGTTTGATAAATGTTTTGTGTTTGAGCCTTAGTAACGAAAATGAAATATGGATGTGTCGTGCTTATTGATATATGTGTACATGAGCATTTGAATGATACCCGGGCTAAGTCCCGAAGGCATTTATGCTAGTGATTATATCCGGGCTAAGACCCGAAGGCATTCGTGTGAGTTGTTATATCCGGGCTAAGACCCGAAGGCATTCGTGCGAGTTGTTATATCCGGGCTAAGACCCGAAGGCATTTGTGCAAGTTACCAAATCCGGGTTAAGACCCGAAGGCAATTGTGCTTGTGGATTATATCCGGCTAAATTCCGAAGAAACTCGGTTTGAAGGTGAGCATTTTGGTGCTGTAATAAATTCAATTAATACGCTCGAAAAACCCATACGATAAGGTATGTTTACATGTGCATCGAAAAGTCGATTCGTTTGATATAGTATTCGTTCAATCGACTAACGAACTTTCGGCTCTTAGATAGGTTGATACCTTGTGTGTGTATATATTGATGAAGTGTAAAGTAAGTATGATTATGAGAATGTGTATTACTAAAGTGATTCATTTAGCTATGTGAATGTAATACTTTAGTCAAAGCTGATTTCATTACTTGAGACTTACTAAGCATTAAAATGCTTACCCCGTTGCTTTGGCTCTCTGTTTTATAGATTTTGCTCATTAGCTATCGGATTCGGGATCATCGAAGTCGAAGTCATCCACACTATCAAAGCCCTTTTGGTACTCTTTTAGTTGAACTCTGGATATGGCATGTATAGGACTACCCTTTGCTATTTTTCAAGTACGTTTTGTGATGTATGTGTGTACAGCCATGCAAAAATGGCTCGTAAAAGTGGAGTATGGCATTAGACCATTTGTATTTATGTATATATGTATGGTTTCATGATGTGACTATGGACTGGAATGGAAGTGTTGGGCAAATGATCAGCCATTGGAATGGCTAAATATGAGTATATGTGGACCTATGTATGACAAAACTCTAGTTGGTCCATGGAAACCACGAAATAGGTAAAGTTTACCTTGAAAACAGATGCTGACAGCAGTAGTGGTATGGATTTGAAAAATCACTAAAATTTTTAGGAATGGAATTAAATAGTGAATAAATTATTTAAATGAACCTTGATGAATCTACTTTCATATGGAAGAAACGGAACGGTCATATGAGTTATATGTTAAGAGATATTAAAGTTCTCGTGAAACAGGACCAGAACGGTTTCTAGATCCCCTGTTCCAACTTTGGAAATTCATTATAAATTAACCAGAGATAATTAGGAGTCATGCCATATATGTATAGATTCCTCTTTGAGTCTAGTTTCTATAGAAAGAAACGACATCAGTATTGAAGCCCTGTACAGGGAGATATCCAAGTCGTAATGCGCAAAGGTCAGTGTAGTCGATCCCTGTAAAAGGGGAGACTTTAACTAATAAAATGTACTAATTGGCCTGACAAAAAATTCTAGAAAAAAATATGTAGATGGAAATATGAGTCTAATTTCAGGAAAAAATTACAAAACTTATTTTTGAGCTTTGAAACTCAAGATATGATTTTTAAGGCGACAGTGATGCAGTAACCAGCTTGTCTGGAAAATTTTAAATGGATTGTGAAAATAATTAAGTTAAGTCTGTGTGCACCTTGTGTTCGACTCTGGTAACGGACTCGGGTACGGGGTGTTACATGCACTATGTGTTCTGCATTTAATAAAGTCATGCATTATGTAACTCTCATGTTAGTTAAGTTTGCATCATAAATTATGACATGCATTATGTAACTCCTATGTTAGTTAAAGTTTGCATCATTAAATTAAGTCAAGCATTAAGTAACTCATTTGTTCATTTAGTTTACATCTTAAACCATGCATTTAAGCATTTTAGTTGTTAAATATGCTTGAGTTTGTTTATTTAAGTATGTTATTTAATTTGGCTGTTAGTTTTTAATGCATAAGTTATAGTGTGTTTAATTTTTCTTAAATAAATTAATTGTGTGTTCAATAGTTTGTTGTAGGAAAGTCTAAAAGGCAAGTCACATATTTTAAAGCTACAATAGGGTTGTTCGTTTGCCAAGAAGAATCAAATGCTGTCACATTCAAATGGTTGTTTAGTTTTGGCATAAAAGAGTGTGCATTTGGTCACTTAATTGATGGTGCATAAAGGGAACATTTTTGGTGGATATTGAAGCACTCAAAGCTCATTACGGTGGTTGGTCAAATGGACCAAGTCAAGTCTAACCGGTTTCATGCACTCAAAGCTAGTTATGGTGCCAATTAAAGAGATGAATACACAAGCATTAAGGCATTTGGTTAAGGGGAAAATGAAGGGACATCAAGCAGCACATTTAAAGGACCATTAAGCCTTCATCAAGTGAAAAGGCATGACTTTTCAGCTATGCATGAATAAATTGAAAAGATATGACTCTTTGGCTGCCCATTAAAAGTTATAACCAAATTTTAATATTTTGTTAATAGCTGGTATGAATGTCGAATTTGAATAGTCATATTAGTGCTTATAAATAGCTTGTAAAAGGACAATGTTAAGGAAAAACTATGTTGAATGAATGATGAATGAATATTTTTGAGTTATTGCAAGAATTCTATCTCATTGTTCTTGAAAGAACTTATTTAGACTTATCAAGGTACTCCTTGTGGCATCAAACCTTTTTCTTTTGAACTTATAACTTTCTTTCTTTCTTTGTTCTGAAGTGTGGCGTTCTAACATATTACTGGTTCCTATTTGCTAAATAGCGGGTTACAGTTTACTTCTACTTCTTTTTCTTCAAAGACTTGTTTGTTATTTCACTTTATAGAAATTGGGTCACGATCTTTCATATCATTGGTTCATTTCTAAGTGTCAATTTCATGCAAGTTATCCATCCAACACCATTTCCATCCTTTCCATTGAATCAATAACCATTAACCCCATTTTCACCTTAAAGTCTATTTCGAAAGGATACAATATTAGACAATCAGGCAACTCAACATCTTGTAATCAAATTCATGATTACAAGCACGCATCAGGCATGCTACTGGTCCTATGTAAGGGATAGAAATGTGGCTCTAAAATGGACCTTGCAGAAGAACTTCACAAAACCTATGCTTGACTTCCCTGATTTCCCAATAGCTTTGCTACCATTTTCCAAGTCTGAGGAGGAACCGATTAAAACCCACTCTGACAGAACTGAATATGCAAGCATGAAAGCTACTCGTGACACGGTGCATGTAGCTGAGGATGAGCCTGAGAAAACAAAAATCCTTAAATATTGAGTGTGACGATCATAAGCAAATGAAATTGAGTGTGACGATCTTAAGCAAATGAACTCACACCTACCGCTAAAGCTACCAAGAAGGGTAAAAAACTGTTCTACCCATACCACCTGAAGTAATGACTACCCAAGACTGTGAAATTGATCGCAGCATTAATGACATCATTGAGTCTGATAAAGAAGGGAAGGATGTGCCACTCCATTCAATGAAAAAGAAGCTATGTTATAAGCACAGTGCGTGCAAATCCACCCATAAACAATGAAGAGACAATCACCAACATCCAAGTTAGGGAAGTTCTCTTCTCATTATATATTCATGCAATTTTTTTTTTACTATGACATTCTCTGTATATATATATATATTCCTGCATTCATGTTACATTGATGTTCATGCATTGAGGACAATGCATCCCTTAGGATTGGGGATGTATTGAGCATTTAGGACGCATCATGTTTTTAGTAAGTATGCTTACTTTAGTATAGGCATTCTAGTATAGCCAAATTTGTTTTGCCACATAACTACCAAGAACTGGTTAGACTATGATTAGTATAATTTTCACTTGTGATGTTCGATGATGAGCTTAATTGTTTAGTAAATTTAGAACATGTGACTTTGGATTAGGTGAATTTAGTTTAGGTCAGGTTGCTTGAGGATCGAATCCTAAAAATGAGATATCCTAACCTCAATTATAATTAGACTACAATGAGTTTAATGTTTTTTAGAGATTATTGAAGCTAAACTCAGTAAAATTGCCAAAGCATTACTTAAAGAATTACCAGTAGACACTCAAATGCTTAAAATTACCAAATAGGTCAACAACACTTTGTTTGCTCCATCATGCTGTTGGCTAGAAAAGCGAGCTTAAGCAAGAGTGTGTAATAAAGAAAAAAGGACAATTAGGGGCACTCCACTATAGTATCAGGCTGAGTAGCTAAGAAGGTTGTTGTTTGCTCCATCCATCTTCTACGTAAAAAGCCTTAGCTTCATGAGTGAATTCCATTCACCCCTAGACTTGACAATCCTAAGAAGTAATCATAGGGGAGACGAGGCGAGGAGCCAAGTCAAGCCGAGTAAAACGTAGTTTATCTTGAAGGAGAAAGTGAGGAAGGAAGATAAGCAAGTGTCCAACAATTAATAAATTAGTAGACCCGATAGGTAATACTAGTTAATTAATAGCTAATTCAGATTAAAACCTGAATTTTGAAATTAGTTAAATTTTTGTTTATTAATTAGGAATTTAATCAATCATAGACTAGTGGCTTCCATTATCGACACTAGGAATAGGAAATACCATTGGTTAGTTAATTTAATTAGTTTAATTAAAATCTCAAATTATATTCACACTACTAATCCATGACTTGATTATATTAGTAATTATTTTCTGTAATTAATTTAATAATAGTTTCTCCAATTTGCAATCCTTTGGGTACGATCCTTGGAATACTTATCAATGTTCCGTAGTAACATATATTATATTACAATGTGACTCGTACGCTTGTGGACACTGCCGATTTAATTTAATATAAATTTTTGGTGCAATATTTCTCTATAAATGATAACACGTTTAGAGGCGATCAGTGTTCTACCGCTTGATGATAAATACACATCCCTTCTTGTTTGCATATTATTGACCTACAACCAACTCTTCTGATTTGAAATATGCCACCAACCTATGCAAAGGTATTATATTTAGGTATTCTGGGAACTCAAATGCATGCGCAACACCAAGATATTCACGCTCTACATGTGGGCCCTAGGGTCCTTGCGTATAATAATGAAACGAGTTGGGTTCTTGAGCGAAGGGATATATACATTATCAGCATCATTTGCGCCTTCATTGTTGACTTCAGGACATTATCAAGATCCGAGTCACTAAAATTTTCACCTTGATGATCAAAATCACCATCATCATTTTTACCATCTGCATCGGAACCAATCACCAATGAATGTGTCTATAAACGAGGACCCGAATTAGGGTTGTTATACACAGTTGAAGCATTCTGTAGATTCTTGACCCATGTTGATGTCACTTTATAATCGCACCATTCTACCCACCCAACATTTATACCAAAGTCAAACCCATTTACAGACGATCACCTATTAACAAACAATCTCGAAACCTCTGTTTTCAAGTACTGAACTCCATATTGTTGACTTAATTGAGTGACATTTTGAATGGGCTTAACATCTGCTAACTCAGTGAACAACTCAACTGGTTCAACGTTCCAAGCTGTGCAATATAATGCGATCATGGTTTCCATGTCATTATCCTCTACAAATTCCATTTTCTTATATTTCAACTGATTTGACAAAACTAGAAATTTGTAGAATAGTCTAGACATCCTTCTCCCACAACGTCAAGAAATTTTTGCACTAATTTTTTGTTTTGTTTCATTGACTTTTACATTCTTGTTAAAGATCATTCCTATTTGATGGCGCGATTCAAATATACAACCAACTGTTATTTGTAAAATTATCTCATTGAAATGAACGTATACAAAGAATTAACTATTCATCTTCAATACTAAATCTATCAAATAAATTAAAAATTAAAATATATATTAGTTCTTATTAAAACAATCCATACCATTTAAAGAAAAACATTTTTATCAAACAATATAAGTAAGTTGCATCTCATATTACTAATTATGAAAATAAAATAAAATAAAATAAAATTACAAAAAAACTAACCTTATAAACTCAAACTTGATTTTGAAGTCTAAAATGAAAGGAAATATGTTGATATTCAATTTTGATTTCTAACAACTCTTTTCTTTTTTTCGTTTTGTTAAACCAATTATTTTGCTCTCCCCTGTTGCAAAACAAAAAAAAAAATCACTTTTTTTTCTATTATCTCCCATTTTTCTAGACACAATTTTTTTCTCTTTTTTTGTTAAACTTACGAAAATCGTATTTTGGTTCGGTGATGGGATATTATATAAAGGGTTGGTGCCGTTTGATAGTGTGGCAGCGCTTATTTAAATGGTAGGATTTTCAATTTTCAAATCGATGCCGCCTAACACATCGGCGGCACCATTTGACGTCAGCCAATCTTTTTTTCAGTTCAACAAATTTTTTTTAGCCATTTTTAAAAAAATTAAAGTTGTGTCTCCGATGCGTCACACAACACCAATAATTTTTTATTATTTTTAGACCATTGTATATACCCGTTAAAATTCAAGTATTTTTAAAGAATACATACCAGTGCCACCACTAGTTAGGCAACACAAATAATATATATATATTGTTTTGTAAATGATATGATTGCATGATATTGGGGAAAGAGCAGAGGCGATTCTAAGGGGGCTGGTGTGACATCCCTAATTTGACCCTAGTAAGAAAGTGGTTTCGGGACCACAAAACCGAGACATAAAAATAATTTAATATTCATTTTGATGCCTATAATATGTGTTAATTCATGTGTGACATTTTTGATGTTTTAACTTAGAGTTATAAATGTGAATTTCACTAAAAAGGGCTTAGTAGTAAACTTTGAAAGTATGATGGGGAAATGTGTGATGACTAGTTGATTCATGCATGCAAAATAGTGGAGTTGCATGTCAAATTTCCCCTTTTAATGTTAGTGGAAGGTAATGATGACTTTGTTTTGGCATTTTGTGCTTTGTATGTTAGTAAATAATGTTAATAATATATTTGTTTATATTAAAGAAAATGGTTTCATAAAATAGAAATAATAAAAGTTAATAAAATAAATGAATAAAATATGTTTGAGGTAAAAATAACAAGGCCATTTCTTCTTCTTCTTGCCGTGAGTTGAGAAAGAAAATAGCAACCTTTGAGCTTAGGGCATTCGGCAAAAGAAGGCTTCAAATAAGGTAAGGTTCATGTTATTTTCTTTGAAAATTTGTGAATTTTGGTTGGTTTTGAAGCTTGCAACAAGACCCATGTGAAAATTTTTGTGTTCATGAAGCATGTAGCAATCGGTCATGAGCTTAATGGGGTATATTTTGTATGTTTGATGATTTTGGGAGGATAATTGATTTTAGTTGAGCATGAACAAACTAAATGTGCTTGATGGCTCAAATGAGCTTGGGAAGTTGGCCAATGTTGTTTAAGTTCATGAATTAGGGCATAATTTCTTTCGGCAAACTAGGATAAATTGTAAAAAAAAAAAATTCTTAGCATTAATAGCATTTGCTTAATTGGTGAATTGAACTTTGAGTGGATAGGGTGAGCCCTTGTGACTATGTTGATTGTGAAAATCGGCAATGTGGGGGCTTATACAAAAATTAATGTGTATTGATAATAGTTGTAT
Source organism: Gossypium arboreum (assembly GCF_025698485.1). Lineage (NCBI taxonomy): Eukaryota > Viridiplantae > Streptophyta > Magnoliopsida > Malvales > Malvaceae > Gossypium > Gossypium arboreum. The sequence continues at coordinate 77,079,740 of NC_069077.1, read as the reverse complement.
GAGAATTATTCAAATTAGCACCTAAGTGATAAATTGATTATGTAATTGGGTTGATTGTTGCATTCGACCATGAATTCAACTTGTCATTTGAATTGGTAGATAAATGTCGCATATTAAGTTGAGTAATTAAATTTAGTTTTAGCTTGATTTTGAATGAATATAAATTGAGATGTTCTTTATGTGTTATCCGAATTAGTTGTTGAATAAGATATTGGGCTACACTTAGTGAAAGTGTTGAATGGATATGATAATGTGAAGTGCAAAAAGGGTATGTGAGAGAGTGAATTATGTATTTGTGCTTTCTTCAAATGAGGGAAAATCTTATATTCATATACATATGTTTCGGCTATAGGTGTGTTTGAAAAGTAGGTTCTTAAGTATTTGAGTTTGATTCCTTTGTAAGTTTTAAGTACTTAAATGGAATGAATATGAATTATGTATATGTATGCCTTATGTATGTACCATGTACACATAAGAACATTTGGTAATATGATTAAATTCTTGTATAAGAAAGAATGATAAATTAAGTGACTCTTTGCTTGTGAATGTGAATTAGATATAGATTAAATAAGCATGAAATCGAGTCATGGCATGTTTTATTAATTAATACATATTGTAAATGATATGTGATTGCCAAATGTGATTGTCAAGTGAATAATATTAGTTAAGTACCTAAGCCAATCTATTGTTTCACTTAAGCTTAAGAGCAAAGAGGATCAAAGTCGGATAAAGGAAAAGAGAAAGTAAACGAATAGTCATGGATATCTAGTCGTCGACCACTTCCGAGGTAAGTATTAAGTGATTAAACGTTGAGTAAATTCAATCATAATAGAACATATTGAGTTGATTTAATAAGATATGATGGGCCATGATATGTTCTAAGCTCAAATGGTAAGTTCTTAAGTGTTTGAGCTTGGAAATTTAAGTGTAATTTGAAATAATCTGCTTAGGACAGCAGCAGTAACGTGACTTTAGAAAATCACCATAAATTTATGGACTTGAATTAGAGGTTGAATAAAACATGAAATTAAAGCTTAATGAGTCTAGTTTCTTATAAAATAAACCGTGTAAGCAAAGGAATTTCCGATAATGAGATATTTAAAGTTGTGTGAGACAGTGCAGAATGACACTGTAACCCTCTGTTCTGTTTTTAGAAAATCATTATAAATTGTACAAAAATTTTTAAAAGACAAAATTTATATGCTAGATGCCTTAGTGAGTCTAGTTTCAAATGAAATAAACTAGAACATATTTTGAATTTTGTACAATGAGAAATTTGATTCGTAGTGAAGAGTGGTCAGAATAGTCAAACAGTGAAATAGGGGAAACTTTAAGAAAGATCTGGTATTGATTGGCCAAACGAAAAATTCTGAAAATTTGTTGGATAAAATATGTATGAGTCTATTTTTAGGGAAAATTAACGTTACTTCATTTGGAGTTTCGTAGCTCCATTTACGAATAATTTAATGACTGTTGCTCAGGAAAAACAGCTTGTGCTGAATTTGTGATTATGTTGTAAACCTTAATAAAACTATTTGAGTTTCTTATAAGCTATCGATTAAATATTGGTAATCAAAGTACCAAATCCGTATTAAAGCGAAGCTATAAGCCGTAAATGACTAGTATACCTAGTCAATTTTGTTATGATGAAATTGATGTACAAGATATGTATATGTGATAAGGCCGAATGGCCAATGTGATGAATGTGAAAGTGTATATATGTGACAAGGCTTAATGGCCGACGTGATGAATGTGACAGCCCAAAATAGACCCTAGCCGGAATGTGGTTTCGGGACCACAAAACCGAGGCATAACAATAATTTAAAATTTATTTCGATGCCTATAATATGTGAGTATTCATGTATGACATTTTTTGATGATTGATTTAGTGTTATAAAGGTGAATTCCACTAAAAAGGACTTAGTAGTGAACTTTGAAAATACGATAGGGAAAGGGGTGATGACTAATTAAAGCATGCATGCAAAATAATGGACTTGCATGTCAAATTCCCCCTTTTTGCAAGTGATGGCCGGCCATGACAAAGAGATATGGGTTAAACATGTCATGAAACATGTTTTGTTGGGCATTAGGGAGAAATAGTAAACAAATAGGCATGGGTAAGAAAAGAATGAAAAAAAAATGTGTGTGTGAGTGAGTAGCATACTCCATTGCCGTGCAACCAAGAAGAAAGAAAAAAAAACAAAACAAAACAAAAATTTGCTCATGCTTGCTCTCTCCCTTTTTGGCCAAAAATACTAAGAGGAAGAAGGGATTTTTGCTTCATTTCCTTTGTTAGAAGAGATCTAGAAGGTGATTTGGCTAAATTTGCATCAAGAGTAAGGTATGTATGAGGTTGTGTTGGGAGTTTCATGCATGCTTTGGTTGCTAATTTGATGTGCATGTTAGCCATGGCTCAAATCTTTGTTATGCCATGGAAATGGCATTTGGCCAAAGTTGTTATGGTGATAAAGCCATTGCATGCTAAGTGTGAAGCTTGATGATGATGCATGCAATGATGGATTTTCTACTCATGAGTAAGATTTTGAGTTTTCTCTTTGTTTTATCATGATTGAAGTTGAAAAGGAGCATGATTGTCATATTCGCCATGATGCATTCTTGAGCATGATTCATGCTTCTTGCATGTTAGTTAAAATTTGTGTTTTGGATGGCTATGGACACCTTGAAAATTCGCCATGCTCATATATGCATATATATGATTTCACATTATGTTTGGTTATGAACTAAGTGATGAATATATTGGTTTAAAGAAGAAAATGTGGAAGAATGCTTGTGAAATTGCAAGCACAATTGACCTAGCACACATATAAGTGCTTGATGCTATGTTATAAGTTTTGGGCCACAATGTGCAAAGCATTAATTAGTAAATTGCATGCTGTTTTTGTGAGGTATTAAGTGCAAAATTGACCTCAACATGTACATGAATATTCGGCCTTGGGTAGCCTATTGAAGGCCTTAGCATTTCCTTGATGCTCGAATAAATTGTATTGAATTGCTTGATGTAGTATAAAATGTGCATGACCATTGTGTATTCGAGCTAAAGGGTGGCCATATGACCATTTAAACTCCTTGTCATATTCGGCCAAAAGCTAGCACAATGAGGTTTTAATAAATTGAAATTGTTTGAATTAGCTCAAGAGCTTAGAGGGCCACAATTGGACAAGGGGAAGGAGAAAGTGATCGAATAGCCGAAAAAGCCGTTCGACAACATCCGAGGTAAGTCCTCAAGAAGTGACCTTACTTGAATTGTGTGAAATAAAGTATGGATGTGTATTGATTATTGATTATGTATGCATGAGTATTTGAATTCTACCCGGGCTAAGTCCCGAAGGCGAATATGCTTGTGACTATAATTGCGTTTGAGCCTTAGTAACGAAAATGAATTATGTATGTCCAATGATAATTGATGTATGTGTTCATGGGAAATTGAATGATATCCGGGCTAAATCCCAAAGACAATTATGCTGGAAATTATATCCGGGTTAAGACCCGAAGGCAATTGTGCTAGTGGCTACATCTGGGCTAAGACCCGAAGGCATTCGTGCGAGATATACTATCCGGGCTAAGACCCGAAGGCATTTGTGCACGTGATTATATCCGGTTATATTCCGAAGAATCTTGGGCTGGAGGTGAGTGTTCGTTGCTGTAATGAATTCAATTAGTACACTCGAAAAGCCCAAAGGATAAGGTACGTTATATGTGCATTGGAAAGTCGACATGTTGAGCAACATTCGCTCAATCGACTAATGAATTTCAGTTATTGAATTGATTGATATTTTGTGAAAATATATAATGATGAAGTGTGAAGTAAGAATGTGTATTAATGAAATGATGCATTTGGCTATGTGAATGTATTGCTGTAATTAGAGTTGATTATATTCCTTGAGACTTACTAAGCATAAAAATGCTTACCCCGTTGCTTTGGCTCTCAGTTTTCTTTTTAGATTTCGCTCGAAGCAATTGGATTTTGGGATCGTTGAAGTCGAAGTCATCCACACTATCAAGCCTCCATTTTGGTATAAATTTTTGGTTGAACTTGAGATGGCATGTATAGGACTACCTCTTGTTTGTTAAATATGTTGTAATGTAAGTATGTACGGCCATGCGAAAATGGCTCGAAAAGGGAAGCATGAACTTAGACTAATTGTGGTTTGTACGTATATATTTGGTGTCATGATGTGGCTATGGCTTGGAAATGGGAATGTTAGTCATATGATCAGCCATTGGCATGGTTAAAATGATCATATATGAACCTATGTATGGCAAGACTAGTTAATTCATGGAGACTACCAAATAGGTAAGACCTACCTTAAAAACAGATGCTGCCAGCTGCAGTGACGTGAATGTGAAAAATCACCAAAATTCATACGAATGGAATTAAATAGTGAATAAGCTATGTAAATGAACCTTGAGGAGTCTATTTTCATATGGAAGAAACGAAATGGTCATAGGAGTTACAGGTTAAGAGATATTAAAGCTATTGTGAGACAGGGCCAGAATGGTTTCTGGGTTCCCTGTAGCAACTTTAAAAATTCACTATAAATTATCCAAAAATAATTAGGAGACATACCTTATATGTACAGATTCCATTTTGAGTCTAGTTTCATTAGAAATAAACGACACCAGAATTAAAGCCCTGCACAGAGAGATATTCAAGTTATACCGCGCGAAGGTCAGAGCAGTCGATCCCTGTAACATGGGTAACTTTAACTAATAAACTGTACCAATTGGCCCGACCAAAAATCCTAGAAATAAATCCATGGATGGATATATGAGTCTAAATTCAGGAAAAATTTACGAAACCAGTTTCCGAGTTTTGAAACTCGAGATATGATTTTTAAGGCGACAGTGACGCAGTTTTCCAGCCTGACTGGAAATGTCAAATTGGTGGGCAAACCATGTGAACTTGGCTTGTTAACTCCTCGGGTCCGACACCGGTGATGGTCTCGGGTTTGGGGTGTTACAATGAATGTGAAAGTGTATATATGTGATAAGGCCTAATGGCCGATCTGATGAATGTGAAAGTGTATAAATGTGATAAGGCCTAATGGCCAATGTGATGAATGTGAAAGTGTATATATGTGATAAGGCCGAATGGCCAATGTGATGAATGTGAAAGTGTATATATGTGACAAGGCCTAATGGCCGATGTGATGAATGTGAAAGTGTATATATGTGACAAGGCCTAATGGCCAATGTGATGAATGTGAAAGTGTATATATGTGATAAGGCCGAATGGCCAATGTGATGAATGTGAAAGTGTATATATGTGATAAGGCCTAATGGCCGATGTGATGAATGTGAAAGTGTATATATGTGATAATGCCTAATGGCCAATATGATGAATGTGAAAGTGTATATATGTGATAAGGCCGAATGGCCAATGTGATGAATGTGAAAGTGTATATATGTGACAAGGCCTAATGGCCGATGTGATGAATGTGAAAGTGTATATATGTGATAAGGCCGAATGGCCAATGTGATGAATGTGAAAGTGTATATATGAGATAAGACTTAATGGCCGATGTGATGGATGTGAATGTGTATATATGTGATAAGGCGAATGGCCAATGTGATGGATGTGAAAGTGTATAAATGTGATAAGTCCGAAGGGCATTTGTGGCGATACTATATTGGGTTAAGATCCCGAGCTTTATCTTGGGAATATTATTCGAATTAATGTACGTATGCTTCGTGCTCGTACTATATCCGGGTTTTGAAGACCGAAGATTCAAGTAAGACTTTGATATTGAGTATCCATGATAAGTTACTATCAAATAAGTATTACGTATTTAAAGATGTTCAGTGCGTATTACTTACTCGTCGGTGGATTGATTTCAAAGTGAATTATTAGTATCAAAAGGTATGTAAATGTGATCAATATTATAACTTCAAATATGAGAATGATCTAATTGGTAATGGTATGCTTGTATAATGAAGTATGGGATGAAATATTCTTATGTATTAGTGCATATTACGCCCAAAGGCCTTATGATTTGAGTATGGGTTGGGTTCACTAGATGTGCCAATACAAGGTAAGGATTATATTACGTAAACTTACGTATATGTAATAAGGAATATGTTTGGTTCTTTAGGTGCCTACAGAAATTTAGTACTTGTCATGTTGAAATACTTGAAAATATGGATTCGATTATGAACAAGTGGAAAGGATTATTGAAAGTTGTAAATTGGTGAAGAATGTGCTTACCAAGTGAATCCATCTTCAGTTGATGAAGAATGTGCTTTGGAAATATTCGACCATCTAGATCACTATTGTACGAAAGTATATATATGTGAGAGTTAAGTGATGCGTTTATTGATATTATAGTTCGAGATGAAGCTCTAGATTAACTTCATCGAATAGTTGAAATGAATGACCAAAGATATTGAATGAAAACACTTTGCGACTTAAAGCTCGGGGCTAAAGAAAGGCGAATCAAATTATGTGAAATTTTGGTTAGGTATATTGGGTCAAATGAGATTTTATCTAGATTAAGTATATGTGAAAAACGTCATTGATTCAACAAAATTATCGTTTTGCTTAAAACTTACTAAGCTTACAGCTTACTACGTTAGTTCATGTTTTTGGTGCATAGGTTGTGGATTCGACTACTAGCTTGGGGATCGTCAGCACTTCATCACACTATCTACCATTACGGTAGCCATGAGATTGGATTATCTTATGGCATGTATAGAATAGACTAGTAGCGAAAGAATAATTTGGTTATTGTATATAAGCTATGCGAAAATGACATCTTTTGAATGTTTACTTATAGAAGTTTACATTTTATCCCTGGCTGTGTTTAGTGTTTATCCAAATGAATGATCAAAAAGAAAAAAAAAGTTTTACCGTTCTGTCATGAGTTACAAGTCCAGTAATGCCCCTTACTTATTCCGCCGATGGTTACGGGATAGGGGTGTGTTACATTTTATTGGTATCAGAGCTACGGTTTAGTCGATTCTAGGACTAACGTAGCACATGTGAGTCTAGTTATACATGCCATAGAGTGATAATATGATGGTGTGATGATTTCTAATAGTTACAGTGTGTTTTTTTTTTATTGTAATGAATTCGATCCGATCGGTATAGCAGATCGTATTGAGAGGACTGAGACATGCTTATGATGTGTCAATATTGAGAAGGGTATAATATAAGTAAGTTTTGAGTAATTGAATTTGGTATTTAATTTAAAATTCCATGATATACATGTATGATAGATGAATGATGTCCCATTGTCCTTATCATAATAAGGTTATTGAGAAAGAAACCTTATACATGTTATGTAGCCGAATGGTTATTAGAGAAATGAACAAAGAAAGAGATTGGGGATATATGCTTTTGTGTGATTGCTTATTGAGCTGAAAGTTTAGTAAAAGAAGTATACATGTATTAGATTTGAATGATATTTACGACTTAAAGTCAAGAATCATGTTATATGTTTACATGTGAATGAATTGATTAAACTATAAATGTGATTTGTGCTATGTGAAACATGATAACATGTGAATAAATATGTATGAGACTCAGTGATGTGAATTCGGGCTTAAAGACCCGATGACTATAAGTAGAGATTGTGTCCGGGTAAAGACCCGATGACTATATATGGAGATTATGCCCGGGTAAAGATCCGATGGCTATGTGCAGAGATTATGTCCGGATTAAAATTCGCTGGCTTTGTGTGGAGATTTCATCCGAGCTAAAGGTCTCGACGATGATCCGGGTTAAGTCCCGAAGAGCATTCGTGCTGGTGTTACATCCGGGCTAAGTCCCGAAGAGCATTCGTGCTGGTGTTACATCCGGGCTAAGTCCCGAAGAGCATTCGTGCTGGTGTTACATCCGGGCTAAGTCCTGAAGGGCATTCTTGCCGATGATGTGTAATCAGGCCTTCATGCCTAGCAGGCTTAATGCCGGTGATTCGAGCAAAGTTTAAGTGTTCATTACTATATGAATTCAAAATTAAATGAAAGGACACGTTTAAAGTGTACTTATATGATGTTTTATAGACTTGGTTAAGTTATTTCAATGTGTAATAACGAATGAATTAGGCACTATGTGTGCGAATGAATTGAGACACTGTGTGTGCGAATTCTTTAACCGAGCACTATGTGTGCGAGATCGGTCACTGGGCACTATGTGTGCGGATTTCGTTTCATGTAAGATCTCATCTAGGACGACGGCATTGATTTGTGATAGTGTGTAAGACCGTGTTTAGTACACTGGCATCACTTGTGTTAAGCTTTATGCCTATTCGACTGTATACGGGTAACTTTAAATATGAATGGATGTATTGAATGAACTAAATGTTCAGGTACGTGGAAGTTAATCTTCTTTTGGAAATAAGTTAAGTCGAATATTTAGATATGATAATGTTATAAAGGATATTCATTAGGATGTTTAAGAACATGTATACTTTCGGCCATGTTACGACTTATATATATATATGAATGAAAATGTGGGTTATGAATATCTGAGTTGATGTTATGTATTTGTTTTAAAACAAGAGGACGTTATCCTAACGTAGTCGCTAGTAAGATTTTCAGGGATGAAAAATCCTTAAAGAGGGGGAGAGTTGTGACATCCCTAATTTGACCCTAGTCAGAAAGTAGTTTCGGGACCACAAAACCGAGACATAAAAATAATTTAATATTCATTTTGATGCCTATAATATGTGTTAATTCATGTGTGACATTTTTGATGTTTTAACTTAGAGTTATAAATGTGAATTTCACTAAAAAGGGCTTAGTAGTAAACTTTGAAAGTATGATGGGGAAATGTGTGATGACTAGTTGATTCATGCATGCAAAATAGTGGAGTTGAATGTCAAATTTCCCCTTTTAATGTTAGTGGAAGGTAATGATGACTTTGTTTTGGCATTTTGTGCTTTGTATGTTAGTAAATAATGTTAATAATATATTTGTTTATATTAAAGAAAATGGTTTCATAAAATAGAAATAATAAAAGTTAATAAAATAAATGAATAAAATATGTTTGAGGTGAAAATAACAAGGCCATTTCTCCTTCTTCTTGCCGTGAGTTGAGAAAGAAAATAGAAACCTTTGAGCTTAGGGCATTCGGCAAAAGAAGGCTTCAAATAAGGTAAGGTTCATGTTATTTTCTTTGAAAATTTGTGAATTTTGGTTGGTTTTGAAGCTTGCAACAAGACCCATGTGAAAATTTTTGTGTTCATGAAGCATGTAGCAACCGGTCATGAGCTTAATGGGGTATATTTTGTATGTTTGATGATTTTGGGAGGATAATTGATTCTAGTTGAGTATGAACAAACTAAATGTGCTTGATGGCTCAAATGAGCTTGGAAAGTTGGCCAATGTTGTTTAAGTTCATGAATTAGGGCATAATTTCTTTCGGCAAACTAGGATAAATTGTAAAAAAAAATTTCTTAGCATTAATAGCATTTGCTTAATTGGTGAATTGAACTTTGAGTGGATAGGGTGAGCCCTTGTGACTATGTTGATTGTGAAAATCGGCAATGTGGGGCTTATACAAAAATTAATGTGTATTGATAATAGTTGTATGAGAATTATTCAAATTAGCACCTAAGTGATAAATTGATTATGTAATTGGGTTGATTGTTGCATTCGACCATGAATTCAACTTGTCATTTGAATTGGTAGATAAATGCCGCATATTAAGTTGAGTAATTAAATTTAGTTTTAGCTTGATTTTGGATGAATATAAATTGAGATGTTCTTTATGTGTTATCCGAATTAGTTGTTGAATAAGATATTGGGCTACACTTAGTGAAAGTGTTGAATGGATATGATAATGTGAAGTGCAAAAGGGTATGTGAGAGAGTGAATTATGTATTTGTGCTTTCTTCAAATGAGGAAAATCTTATATTCATATACATATGTTTGACTATAGGTGTGTTTGAAAAGTAGGTTCTTAAGTATTTGAGTTTGATTCCTTTGTAAGTTTTAAGTACTTAAATGGAATGAATATGAATTATGTATATGTATGCCTTATGTATGTACCATGTACACATAAGGACATTTGGCAATATGATTAAATTCTTGTATAAGAAAGAATGATAAATTAAGTGACTCTTTGCTTGTGAATGTGAATTAGATATAGATTAAATAAGCATGAAATCGAGTCATGGCATGTTTTATTAATTAATACATATTGTAAATGATATGTGATTGCCAAATGTGATTGTCAAGTGAATAATATTAGTTAAGTACCTAAGCCAATCTATTGTTTCACTTAAGCTTAAGAGCAAAGAGGATCAAAGTCGGATAAAGGAAAAGAGAAAGTAAACGAATAGCCGTGGATATCTAGTCGCCGACCACTTCCGAGGTAAGTTTTAAGTGACTAAATGTTGAGTAAATTCAATCATAATAGAACATATTGAGTTGATTTAATAAGATATGATGGGCCATGTAACACCCCGTACCCGAGACCGTTGCCGGAGTCAGACACGAGGGGTTCGCAGACTTAAATCACTTATTGCACAGTCCATTTTAAATTTCCAGACGAGCTGGCTAACTGCGTCACTGTCACCTTAAAAATCAAATCTCGAGTTCTAAAAGTCGAAAACCAGTTCCGTAAATTTTTCCTGAAACTAGACTCATATATCCATCTAAAAATTTTTTTCTAGAATTTTTGGTTGAGTCAATTAGTACAGTTTATTAGTTAAAATCTCCCCTGTTTCAGGGTTCGACCACACTGACCTTCAGGCATTACGACTTGGATATCTCCATGTACAGGGCTTCAATACTGATTCCATTTGTTTCTATAGAAACTAGACTCGAAAAGGAATCTGTACATATATAGAAAAACTTCTAATTATCTCTGGTTAATTTATAATGAATTTTGAAATTTAGAACAGGGAATCCAGAAACCATCCTGGCCCTGTTTCGCGAAAACTTAAATATCTCCTAATATAATGTTCATATGATCATTTTTTTACTTTCCTATAACAACAGATTCATCAAGGTTCGAGTACATAATTTATTCACTATTTAATTCCATTCCTACTATTTTTAGTGATTTTTCACATCCATGTCACTGCTGCTATCAGCATCCATTTTTAAGGTAGACTTTACCTATTATATAGTTTCCATGCCTCTTAATGAACATATACATTCAAGATGACTATAACATTTTGCTCAAAATGTATATAAGCCATTTTCGCATGGCTATCCAAAGTTTTACATACCAAAGTTCAAACAAAACATAATAGCCTATACATGCCGAAATGTTCTCTTAGACCAACTAGGAAGAAGATACCAAAAAGTTGCAAGCTGGTGTGATGACTTCGACGATGGTCCCGAGCACACAAAAATGAATCAAAGGAACCTAAACAAGTGACAAATAAACACACCGAATGAGTATATAACTCAGTAAGTCATAAGCATTACACTACTGTCCATCTATAAAATATCATAAAAGAAATCAAATAATGCAAGATTAGGTACTCCATCCATACCGACTATGCCATAATTTCACGCACATTTATGATTACATGCTCTCAACTAGCCAAGCCTCCATTGACATCTCGTATGATATTCGATATGATATTTGATGCATCTCCACACATCATTTTATCTTCATTTAAATTATACTAATAATAGCATTTCATTTACTCCACAATAATATTATGTTCCTACTTCAAATATAATCACCACATAGGTTCAAGACTTACCAAGCTCAGTTCCAAATATAAGCATAACATCTACTCGATAAAGTCGCACACTTAACGTTAATGATTATTCGAAAATATACAGTGAAGTCCGCACACTTAGTGCTTAATATTCAAACTCGCACACTTAGTGCTATACAATTCAAACTCGCACACTTAGTGCTATACAATTAAACTCGCACACTTAGTGCCAATCTCATTATAGTAAGCGTTTATACCCGCACACTTAGTGCCAAAATCAACAACTCAATTTATCTCACTTCTTTTTTTTACACTCGATAAATTTTGTCACTTCATGCATTTATATATCATTCCATTCGGCATAAGTACGTAGGTATTATGATTATTTATATCAATACAAAATATATGCTTAATAACTTACCTTGTGTTGGGTAAAACGGTTCTAACTCGGCTACTCGATGTCCTTTCCTTTGCCTTTGCTTGATTCTCCTCCTTTAACTTCTTGAGCTTAATCAACAAATTAACTAGTTTAACTGTCTTGCTAAATATTTATATCAAAATATTAATGATTTCATATCATAGGAGATACATGACTAATTCTTATCTTCCTACCATATGTTTTTGAGCTATTAGACTAATAACCATATGCTATCGCCCTACTATCAATAATTCAATCACACATGCATATATATATATATGGCGAATGTACAAAGCTTAGACTCAACATCACCTATGCTCTTAATTTGATGGCGAATATGCATACATATATACATGATATCAACTATACTATCATCTTTAATTCACCTAAACACAACATTTCATCTCATGAACACTTGACCGAATTCTTCCTAATCTAGCATGGCTTCACATATATTTATAACATCCTACAAATCCACATATACCACATTTCTACATAAATTTTCTTTTACTTTTCCACTACTTCCATTCACAACATCAAAAGCACCATACACATGTATCATTACAAAGCTTCACACTTAGCATGCAAATGACATCAACACAAATCCACCTTAGCGAAACTTAACTCATCTTCATGCCTCATCACCACAACATCAAACATCAACCAAGAAGACAACACCCATGGCGAATATCATCTCCATCCCATAGCAAAGATTTAAACCATGGGCTAGGTAGAACTCAAACTAACAACTAAAAACATGCATGAATCTCATGGACAACATCAAACATACCTTAGTCTAGCAAACTACCATAGCTGATTTTCTCAAGCTCTCCCCCCCTTCTTCTTAGAACATTCGGCCAAGGAAGAAAAATGTGAAAGGATGGACACTTTTTTTCCTTTGTTTTCATCATATTCCTTTTATCATTATTTTATTCTTTCTAACATAACCACTAACCCAACATGTTTGCAACATGTTTCCACTCATAACATGGCGGCCACCATGCTTAAATTTTGGGTAAATTGACATGCAAACCCATCATTTTCACAACATGCATTAATAGACCACTTTACATTTGCCTAGCACATTTCTAAATTTTCTCACACAAGTCCTATTTGATAAAATTCACTTACAATTAACAAAATCCAAACATGAAATTTTCACACATGCATATGTACATATAATGAGCATCAACTATGACGGTTAATTATTTTTATGATTCGGTTTAGCGGTCCCGAAACCACTTTCTGACTAGGGTCAATTTAGGGCTGTCACAACTCTCCCCCACTTAAGAAATTGTCGTCCCCGAAAATCTTACCGGTAAATAGGTTTGGGTATCGTTCTTTCATAGAGTTCTCAGGTTCCCAAGTAGCTTCTTCCATTCCGTGTTTGAGCCATAACACTTTCACTAACGGAACCCTTTTGTTTCGCAACTCTTTCACTTCAAGAGCTAGGATACGGATCGGTTCTTCTTCATAACTCATATCGGCTTGAATTTCAATCTCGGAGGGGTTTATTACATGCGAAGGATCGGATCGGTAACGTCGAAGCATCGAGACATGAAAAGCGTTATGAATCCTTTCAAGTTCAGGGGGCAAGATCAATCTATACATAATGGACCAATTCGTTCGGAGATTTAAATGCGGCCCAATGAACCTCGGACTTAGTTTGCCCTTACGGCCAAATCGAGTATCTTTTTCCAAGGTGAGACCTTAAGAAACACTTTGTCTCCCACGATACTCAATATCCTTTCGTTTTAAATCCGCATACGATTTACGACGATGCGTGGTCGCCTTCAAACTTTCACGAATTATTTTACTTTACATTCAGCATCTTTAATCAAATCCACTCCGAAAATTTTACTTTCACCGAGCTCGGTCCAAAACAATGGTGTACAACATTTTTGACCGTATAAAGCCTCGTAAGGCGCCATCTTAATGCTTAACTGAAAACTATTGTTGTAAGCGAATTCAATCGAAGGTAAATACTGTTCCCATGAACCACTAAACTCGAGGATGCAACATCTCAACATATCTTCAAGTATCTAAATTATCCGCTCGGATTGACCATCGGTTTCGGGGTGACCATAGGATTGACCAGCGGTGCTAAAATGCAACTTGGTACCCAAGGCTTCTTGAAATTTCTTCCACAATCGTGAGGTGAATCTCGGATCTCTATCCGACACAATAGAAATCGGTACCCCGTGTAATCTCACGATCTGAGAAACATACAATTCAGCTAGTTTATCCAATGAAAAATCCGTACGTACGGGTATAAAATGAGCCGACTTAGTCAGTCTATCAACAACAACCCAAATCGCATCTTTCTTACTTGTCGACAATGGCAACCCAGACACAAAATCCATCGTGACTCGATCCCATTTCCATTCAGGTATCATGATCGGCTGAAGTAAACCCGTAGGCACTTGATGTTCCGCCTTTACTTGCTGACATATTAAACACTTCGAAACAAAATCGGAAATGTCTCGTTTCATACCATGCCACCAAAACTGACGTCTCAGATAGGTGTACATTTTCGTACTCCCCGGGTGAATTGACATTCGGCTACAATGAGCTTCATTCAGAATCATCGAAATGAGTTCTGAATTTCTTGGAACACACAACCGACTTCTGAACCTCAAACAATCGTCATCATCAATTTGAAACTCTGATTCCATATTCGGAACACATTCAGCCCGTTTTGCAACCAATTCATCATCGACTTTTTGAGCTTCACGAATTTGATGAATCAACAATGGTTTGGCCTTTAATTTTGCCACTAACGCATTGTCGGATAGAACAGACAAGTGTACATTCATCGCTCGTAAAGCAAACAGTGATTTACGACTTAAGGCATCTGCAACCACATTAGCCTTTCCCAGGTGATAGTCAATGACAAGCTCATAATCTTTTAACAACTCGAGCCAACGTCTTTGTCGCAGATTTAAGTCTTTTTGAGTCATCAAATATTTGAGACTTTTGTGATCCGAAAATACATGGCACTTCTCACCAAATAAGTAATGTCGCCATATTTTCAAAGCGAATACGATGGCAGCTAATTCGAGATCATGGGTCGGATAATTTTTCTCATGTGGCTTTAATTGTCTCGACGCATAGGCCACAACTCAACCTTCTTGCATCAATCGCAACCCAACCCAAGCAGGAGGAATCACTATAGATGACAAATTCCTTGCACGATTCAATTTGCACTAAATTGGAGCTTCAGTCAAATAGGTTTTCAGTTGATCAAAACTTTTCGACATTTTTCGTCCATTCGAACTTAACATCTTTTGAAGTAGCCGTCATTGGTGTGGCTATCATCGAGAAACCTTTTATGAACCGTCGGTAGTAGCGGCAAGTCCCAAAAAGCTCGAACCTCGGTAATATTTCTGAGGCTTCCAGTTAAGTATGGCTGAAATTTTGCTCGGGTCCACTCGAATACCCGATCGCGGATACCACATGACCCAAGAAGCTAACCTCTCTTAACCGAACTCACACTTCTTGAACTTAGCATATAGTGCTTATCCCGTAAAATTTGCAACACTAACCTCGGTGCTCGCGTGTTCGGTCTCATCTCTTGAATAGACCAAGATGTCATCAATAAACACAACTACTGAACCGGTCCAAATCTTGTCTAAAGATCCGATTCATCAAATCCATAAATATCGCGAGGGCATTAGTGAGCCCAAAGCGGCATCACTAAGAACTCGTAGTGGTCGTATCTCGTTTAAAGCGGTTTTAGGTATATCCGAATCTCGAATCCAATCGATAATAACCCGATCTCAAATCTATCTTTGAAAACACCGAGGCTCCCTTTAGTTGATCAAACAAATCATCAATACGCGATAGCGGATATTTATTCTTTATTGTCACTTTATTCAGTGACGATAGTCGATGCACAACCTCATGGTTCCGTCCTTCTTTTCACAAACAATCTTGGTGCACCCCAAGGTGAGAAACTTGGTCGAGCAAAACCTCTATCCGTCAATTCTTGCAATTGAGCTTTCAACTCTTTCAACTCGGTTGGTGCCATACGATACGGAGCTATCGAAATCGGCGTAGTCCCAGGTACAAGCTCAATGCCAAACTCTACCTCCCGAACAGGTGGTAAACCCGGTAATTCTTCGGGAAAAACGTCCGGGTATTCACAAACCACCGGCACAGATTCGGGTTTCCTTTCTAACTCTTTGTCATCAAGTACACACGCAAGGTATGCTTCACACCCTTTTCTTACATATTTCTGAGCCAACATTGATGATATTACAGCTGGCAACCCCTTTAAGTCCGTAGACTCAACTCGGATTATCTCGTTATTTGCGCACCTTAAATCAATGGTTTTTCTTTTGCAACTCACCACTGCGTCATATACGGTCAACCAGTCCATACCAAGAATAACATCAAATTCATCAAATGGTAAAAGCATCAAATCGGCCGAAAAACAGGATTCTCGGATCATTAGAGGGTATCTCTTACACACTTTGTCAACAAGCGCATATTGACCCAAGGGACTTGACACTCGAATTACGAACTCAGTAGACTCAATAGGCAGAGTCTTACTGGATGCTAAAGTCTCACATACATAAGAATTAGTAGAGCCAGGGTCGATTAATGCAATTACATTAGTGTCAAAAAGAGTGAAAGTACCAGTGATAACGTCAGGGGAGGATGCTTCCTGTGACAGCCCAAAATTGACCCTAGTCGGGAAGTGGTTTCGGGACCACTAAACTGAGTCACCGAAATGTTTGAACGTAATATTTATTGTCTAGAATATGTATTTACGAATGTGTAAAAATTTCAAGCTTCGGTTTAGTCGATTGAATGTGAATTCAGTTAGTAGGACTTGTATGTCACTTTTGAAAAATGATAGGCTAATCTATAAGGACCTAATAGTACATGTAGTCAAAGGAGGACTTGCATGTCAAAATCCCCCAAGTGCTAGTGGCGGCCATGACAAGGAAGCATGGGCAAGACATGTCATGAAACATGTTGGGTGAGTGTTTTATGTTGAAATAAATAAAATAAGGTGCATGAGTAATAAAAAAAAAGTGTGTGTGTGAAGGCTTTCCCCTTCCCTCCCCATTGCCGTGCAAGTGAGAAAGAAAAACAAAAAAAAAAGCTTTGTTCATCTTTTTTTCCATCCTTTTAGTAGAAAATCTCAAGGGAGAAGAAAGGGTCCTTGCTCATGGTTGGTTTGGAATAGGTTGGCCATCCTTGTAGCTAGATTAAGGTATGTTTAATATGGTGCCATGAGATTCATGCATGTTCTTAGTTGCTAGTTTTAGTTCTAATTAGTCCATGATTCAAAACCTTGCTATGTGATGGGGATGATAGTATGAAATGAAAATTTGAGATAAGTAAGGTTAAATTTGATTTGGTAAAATCGGCCATATGGGTGTATATGTTTGTAAAAAATATATTTTCTTTGTTAACTCCTTACAATCGGTTGTAGGAGTAATATTGGCTTATAAGGTTGAGTTGATTCATGATGTTGTATGTTAGGATTAAAATACTTGAGACTAGATTAGCTTAATGGTGACCATGCATTCGGCCTTGAAGCATTAAACAAATGTTGGTTGAGATTTTGATATTTTGAACAAAGATAGTTGTGAAATGGGGTGAAAACCATTAAGTTATACACATAAAATCCAGCAAGAAGATTAAACTACTAAATGTATTCATTTTAGATCAAGACATCAAAGAGGGAGAACCAAGCAAAGGCAAAGCAAAGATAATCGAGTAGTAGATTGGGAATCATTTCATCCGATATAAGGTAAGTCATTAAGCACTTATTTGTACTAATTTAAAGGGTCGTAATGTCCAAGTAATGATGCTGAATGGAATGGTAGAATATATATATAAACATGTATGTATGTGGTGATAAAAATATTGAATTGAAAGAAAAGAGGTGAGATGTATTGAATGATCGGTTTCGGCACTAAGTGTGCGGGTGTAAACATTTATAATCACAAATTGGCACTAAGTGTGCGGGTTCAAATTATACAGCACTAAGTGTGCAAGTTTGATTATATAGCACTAAGTGTGCGAGTTCGACTATTAAGCACTAAGTGTGCGGGCTTATTGCACATCCTCTAATAAACGTACATGTTCTATGTGCGGCGGCCTACCGAGTCAATCATGGACAGCGATGCGAGTAAACACCTTGAGCTCATGAGGAATGGACATTTTATTTATATTTGGAATTTTGGTTTGGTAAGTCTTGATCTATGTGGTGATTATGCTCGAAAATAAATGCATGCAATGTCATATGGCGTAATGTATGAAATATCAAGTAGGGCTTGGTATGTGACCAAACCGAAATGCCTAAAGAATTATAGTACCGTTTGGGGTGTGGATGGAGGATTTTAATCCGCATTAATTATTTTCTTTTACGGTATATTATTACTGAACGGCAATATAATGCTTATGGCTTACTGAGTTATATACTCACCCGGTGTTTGCTTGTCGCCATTTTAGGTTTCTCGGACTCGTCCTTTTTGCGTGCTCGTGATCGTCATTGGAGTCATCACACGGCTATCAACTTTTGGTATTTTTTGTGTAGTCGGTTTAGGAGAACATTTTGGCATGTATAGGCTAATATGCTTTGTTGAACTTTGGTATGTAAACTTTTAGCCATGCGAAAATGGCATAAATGCTCGGTTGGATTTAGTTCTCCAATGTTAAGTCACAAGTCTTGGTAATTCGATTTCCATGCCTTATGCCATGGTTGATTATTTTGGTGTTAAAATGCATGTTATGGCAATAGTGTAGTAGGGAGATGTTGGATAATCATTAGCCTCTGGTATGGCTAGTCATGATCATGATTTGTGACATGTATGATGAATCACTAGTTAGATCAAAGGGAAATCATGAAATAGGCATAGTTGCTTTAGTGACAGGTGCTGGCAGCAGCAGCAACGTGAGATTGAAAAATCACTAAAAATAGTAGGAATGGTATTAAATAGTAAATAAATTATGTAAATGTACCTTGATGAATCTACTTTTATATAGAAGAAACGAAATGGTCATATGAGTTATAAGTTAACAGATATTAAAGTTCTTGTGAAACAGGGCCAGAACGGTTTCTGGATCCCCTGTCCCGACTTTGGAAAATCATTGTAAATTAACTAGAGATAATTAGGAGTCATGCCATATATGTGTAGATTTCTCTCTGAGCCTAGTTTCTAAAGAAACAAACGGCATCAGTATTGAAGCCCTGTACAGGGAGATATCCAATTGGTAATGCACAAAGGTCAGTGTAGTCGATCCCTGCAACAGGGGAGACTTTAACTAATAAACTGTACTAATTGGCTCGACCAAAAATTCTATAAAAAAATATGTAGATGGAATTATGAGTCTAGTTTCATGGAAAAATTGCGAAACTGATTTTCGAGTTGTAAAACTCAAGTTATGAATTTTGGAGCGACTAGTACACAGATTAGCAGCTTGTCTAGAAACTCTCAATAAGTGGGTTGAAGTCTGTTAACACCTCGTGTTCGACTCCGGCGACGGTCTCGGGTTCGGGGTGTTACACTTCCTCTCTGCACGGATGGCATATGCCCTAGCAGGAGTACGAGTTTCAGATCGAACAGCCGTATCAAAAGTCCCTCTCTGACCACCACCCCTGCCTCCTGAAATTCTCGGTGGTCTACCCCTAACCATTGTTCCACTAGGTCTTGCACCTTGCATCTTATTTCTCTCATCGAATTCCATGCAATCTCTTATGAAGTGATCCTTCGAACCGCATCTGTAACAGGCCCTGTTAATGGAATTACCCCAACATTCACCTATGTGTCGTCTTCCACATTGTGGACATTCAGGTTTTTCTTGGCGATTGTTACCCACACTAGCAACCGAAGTAGCTCGTGAGTCTGTTAATGGTTGCGTACTAATAGAAATTCCCGCAGTCGTCTTCGGTTTGTGAGTGTCCTCTCTGAACTTCTTTATAGCTGAGAGCGGAGTTCTACTCGTTGATCTTTTACGAAAGTCTCTAGCTTCAGATTCTGCCTTCTTTTTCTCCTTTCCAAGTTCTTCCGCCTTGCAAGCTCGTTCAACTAGTGTTACAAATTCTTTTATTTCTAAAATACCCACTAGTAGCTTTAAATCTTCATTCAATCCTTCCTCAAATCTTTTGCACATAGCAATTTTATCGGCTACACACTCCCGAGCATATCGACTGAGCCTTACGAACTCACGTTCGTATTCAGATACTGTCATGCGGCCTTGCTTAAGTTCCAAGAATTCCTTATGCTTTTGATCGATGAACCGTTGGCTAATATATTTTTTGAAACTCTGTTTGAAAGAAATCCCAAGTAACTCGTTCCTTGGGACTATGGAAATCAAGGTCCTCCACCAATAGTAGGTGAGTCTCATAACAAGGATATAGCACACTTTAAACACTCATCGGTGTGCGGGACAATTCATCAAAAACTCGGATGGTGTTATCAAGCGAACTCGGCCCTTTCAGCATCATCGAATTACTGACTCTGAATTCCTCGCCCCGCTTCCTAATCAAGTCTATAGGTGGTTTACTTGGCCTTACAGGATCAGTAGTCGATGGCATTATAGGCTCCTGGGGTGGATTATTTAAATTCGGGAATGGTTGGGCAGCCAGATTAGTGCGGGCATATTGTGCGACCCACTCGTTCATCATAGTAAAGAAGGCTTGTTTTGCCCCCTCATTTTGATTATTCGCAGATGACTGAGGTTCAACAGGCGGTGTCCCTTGCGCAGGAGCAGCCGCTACGCTTTCAACGTCATCCGCTAAGGTTCTCTCTAAGCCGGGATCCATTTACTAATCAAAACAAAAATTTTAGCCGTCAGAAGTCATCACACTATTAAACACTAACATTAAGGCATGTATAGCTAGACTCATACGCGCTATGGTAGTCCTAGAACAGACTAAACCATAGCTCTGATACCAATAAAGTTGTAACACCCCGTACCCGAGACCGTTGCCGGAGTCAGACACGAGGGGTTCGCAGACTTAAATCACTTATTGCACAGTCCATTTTAAATTTCCAGACGAGCTGGCTAACTGCGTCACTATTACCTTAAAAATCATATCTCGAGTTCTAAAAGTCGAAAACCAGTTCCGTAAATTTTTCCTGAAACTAGACTCATATATCCATCTAAAATTTTTTTCTAGAATTTTTGGTTGAGCCAATTAGTACAGTTTATTAGTTAAAATCTCCCCTGTTTCAGGGTTCGACCACACTGACCTTCAGGCATTACGACTTGGATATCTCCATGTACAGGGCTTCAATACTGATTCCATTTGTTTCTATAGAAACTAGACTCGAAAAGGAATCTGTACATATATAGAAAAACTTCTAATTATCTCTGGTTAATTTATAATGAATTTTGAAAGTCAGAACAGGGAATCCAGAAACCATCCTGGCCCTGTTTCGCGAAAACTTAAATATCTCCCAATATAATGTTCATATGATCATTTTTTTACTTTCCTATAACAACAGATTCATCAAGGTTCGATTACATAATTTATTCACTATTTAATTCCATTCCTACTATTTTTAGTGATTTTTCACATCCATGTCACTGCTGCTATCAGCATCCATTTTTAAGGTAGACTTTACCTATTATATAGTTTCCATGCCTCTTAATGAACATATACATTCAAGATGACTATAACATTATGCTCAAAACGTATATAAGCCATTTTCGCATGGCTATCCAAAGTTTTACATACCAAAGTTCAAACAAAACATAATAGCCTATACATGCCGAAATGTTCTCTTAGACCAACTAGGAAGAAGATACCAAAAAGTTGCAAGCTGGTGTGATGACTTCGACGATGGTCCCGAGCACACAAAAATGAATCAAAGGAACCTAAACAAGTGACAAATAAACACACCGAATGAGTATATAACTCAGTAAGTCATAAGCATTACACTACTGTCCATCTATAAAATATCATAAAAGAAATCAAATAATGCAAGATTAGGTACTCCATCCATACCGACTATGCCATAATTTCACGCACATTTATGATTACATGCTCTCAACTAGCCAAGCCTCCATTGACATCTCGTATGATATTCGATATGATATTTGATGCATCTCCACACATCATTTTATCTTCATTTAAATTATACTAATAATAGCATTTCATTTACTCCACAATAATATTATGTTCCTACTTCAAATATAATCACCACATAGGTTCAAGACTTACCAAGCTCAGTTCCAAATATAAGCATAACATCTACTCGATAAAGTCGCACACTTAACGTTAATGATTATTCGAAAATATACAGTAAGTCCGCACACTTAGTGCTTAATATTCAAACTCGCACACTTAGTGCTATACAATTCAAACTCGCACACTTAGTGCTATACAATTAAACTCGCACACTTAGTGCCAATCTCATTATAGTAAACGTTTATACCCGCACACTTAGTGCCAAAATCAGCAACTCAATTTATCTCACTTCTTTTTTTTTACACTCGATAAATTTTGTCACTTCATGCATTTATATATCATTCCATTCGGCATAAGTACGTAGGTATTATGATTATTTATATCAATACAAAATATATGCTTAATAACTTACCTTGTGTTGGGTAAAACGGTTCTAACTCGGCTACTCGATGTCCTTTCCTTTGCCTTTGCTTGATTCTCCTCCTTTAACTTCTTGAGCTTAATCAACAAATTAACTAGTTTAACCGTCTTGCTAAATATTTATATCAAAATATTAATGATTTCATATCATAGGAGATACATGACTAATTCTTATCTTCCTACCATATGTTTTTAAGCTATTCGACTAATAACCATATGCTATCGCCCTACTATCAATAATTCAATCACACATGCATATATATATATATATATGGCGAATGTACAAAGCTTAGACTCAACATCACCTATGCTCTTAATTTGATGGCGAATATGCATACATATATACATGATATCAACTATACTATCATCTTTAATTCACCTAAACACAACATTTCATCTCATGAACACTTGACCGAATTCTTCCTAATCTAGCATGGCTTCACATATATTTATAACATCCTACAAATCCACATATACCACATTTCTACATAAATTTTCTTTTACTTTTCCACTACTTCCATTCACAACATCAAAAGCACCATACACATGTATCATTACAAAGCTTCACACTTAGCATGCAAATGACATCAACACAAATCCACCTTAGCGAAACTTAACTCATCTTCATGCCTCATCACCACAACATCAAACATCAACCAAGAAGACAACACCCATGGCGAATATCATCTCCATCCCATAGCAAAGATTTAAACCATGGGCTAGGTAGAACTCAAACTAACAACTAAAAACATGCATGAATCTCATGGACAACATCAAACATACCTTAGTCTAGCAAACTACCATAGCTGATTTTCTCAAGCTCTCCCCCTTCTTCTTAGAACATTCAGCCAAGGAAGAAAAATGTGAAAGGATGGACACTTTTTTTTCCTTTGTTTTCATCATATTCCTTTTATCATTATTTTATTCTTTCTAACATAACCACTAACCCAACATGTTTGCAACATGTTTCCACTCATAGCATGGCCGGCCACCATGCTTAAATTTTGGGTAAATTAACATGCAAACCCATCATTTTCACAACATGCATTAATAGACCACTTTACATTTGCCTAGCACATTTCTAAATTTTCTCACACAAGTCCTATTTGATAAAATTCACTTACAATTAACAAAATCCAAACATGAAATTTTCGCACATGCATATGTACATATAATGAGCATCAACTATGACGGTTAATTATTTTTATGACTCGGTTTAGCGGTCCCAAAACCACTTTCCAACTAGGGTCAATTTAGGGCTGTCACAGGCCATGACATGTTCTAAGCTCAAATGGTAAGTTCTTAAGTGTTTAAGCTTGGAAATTTAAGTGTAATTTGAAATAATCTGCTTAGGACAGCAGCAGTAATGTGACTTTAGAAAATCACCATAAATTTATAGACTTGAATTAGAGCCTGAATAAAACATGAAATTAAAGCTTAATGAGTCTAGTTTCTTATAAAATAAATTGTGTAAGCAAAGGAATTTCCGATAATGAGATATTTAAAGTTGTGTGAGACCGTGCAGAATGACACTGTAATCCTCTGTTCTGTTTTTAGAAAATCATTATAAATTTTACAAAAATTTTTAAAAGAAAAAATTTATATGCTAGATGCCTTAGTGAGTCTAGTTTCAAATGAAATAAACTAGAACATATTTTGAATTTTGTACAATGAGAAATTTGATTCGTAGTGAAGAGTGGTCAAAATAGTCAAATAGTGAAATAGGGGAAACTTTAAGAAAAATCTTGTATTGATTGGCCAAACCAAAAATTCTTAAAATTTGTTGGATAAAATATGTATGAGTCTACTTTCAGGGAAAATTAACGGAACTTCATTTGGAGTTTCGTAGCTCCATTTACGAATAATTTAATGACTGTTGCTCAGGAAAAACAGCTTGTGCTGAATTTGTGATTATGTTGTAAACCTTAATAAAACTATTTGAGTTGCTTATAAGCTATCGATTAAATATTGGTAATCAAAGTACCAAATCCGTATTAAAGTGAAGCTATAAGCCGTAAATGACTAGTATACCTAGTCAATTTTGTTATGATGAAATTGATGTACAAGATATGTATATGTGATAAGGCCGAATGGCCAATGTGATGAATGTGAAAGTGTATATATGTGACAAGGCCTAATGGCCGACGTGATGAATGTGAAAGTGTATATATGTGATAAGGCCTAATGGCCAATGTGATGAATGTGAAAGTGTATATATGTGATAAGGCCGAATGACCAATGTGATGAATGTGAAAGTGTACATATGTGACAAGGCCTAATGGCCGATGTGATGAATGTGAAAGTGTATATATGTGATAAGGCCTAATGGCCAATGTGATGAATGTGAAAGTGTACATATGTGATAAGGCCTAATGGCCAATGTGATGAATGTGAAAGTGTATATATGTGATAAGGCCGAATGGCCAATGTGATGAATGTGAAAGTGTATATATGTGACAAGGCCTAATGGCTGATGTGATGAATGTGAAAGTGTATATATGTGATAAGGCCGAATGGCCAATGTGATGAATGTGAAAGTGTATATATGTGATAAGGCCTAATGGCCAATGTGATGAATGTGAAAGTGTATATATGTGATAAGGCCGAATGGCCAATGTGATGAATGTGAAAGTGTATATATGTGACAAGGCCTAATGGCCGATGTGATGAATGTGAAAGTGTATATATGTGATAAGGCCGAATGGCCAATGTGATGAATGTGAAAGTGTATATATGAGATAAGACCTAATGGCCGATGTGATGGATGTGAAGGTGTATATATGTGATAAGGCCGAATGGCCAATGTGATGGATGTGAAAGTGTATAAATGTGATAAGTCCCGAAGGGCATTTGTGCCAGTACTATATCCGGTTAAGATCCATGAGCTTTATGCCGAATATTATTCTGAATTAATGTCCGTATGCTTCGTGCTCGTACTATATCCGGGTTTTGAAGACCCGAAGATTCAAGTAAGACTTTGATATTGAGTATCCGCAGTAAGTTACCATCAAATAAGTATTACGTATTTAAAGATGTTCAGGTACGTATTACTTACTCGTCGGTGGATTGATTTCAAAGTGAATTATTAGTATCAAAAAGGTATGTAAATGTGATCAATATTATAACTTCAAATATGAGAATGATCTAATTGGTAATGGTATGCTTGTATAATGAAGTATGGGATGAAATATTCTTATGTATTAGTGCATATTCTGCCCAAAGGCCTTATGATTTGAGTACGGGTTGGGTTCAGCTAGATGTGCCAGTACAAGGTAAGGATTATATTCTGTAAACTTACGTATATGTAATAAGGAATATGTTTGGTTCTTTAGGTGCCTACAGAAATTTAGTACTTGTCATGTTGAAATACTTGAAAATATGGATGCGATTATGAACAAGTGGAAAGGATTATTGAAAGTTGTAAATTGGTGAAGAATGTGCTTACCATGTGAATCCATCTTCAGTTGATGAAGAATGTGCTTTGGAAATATTCGACCATCTAGATCACTATTGTACGAAAGTATATATATGTGAGAGTTAAGTGATGCGTTTATTGATATTATAGTTCGAGATGAAGCTCTAGATTAACTTCATCGAACAATTGAAATGAATGACCAAAGATATTGAATGAAAACACTTTGCGACTTAAAGCTCAGGGCTAAAGAAAGGCGAATCAAATTATGTGAAATTTTAGTTAGGTATATTGGGTCAAATGAGATTTTATCTAGATTACGTATATGTGAAAAACGTCATTGATTTAACAAAATTATCGTTTTGCTTAAAACTTATTAAGCTTACGAAAGCTTACTCTGTTCGTTCATGTTTTTGGTCTGTAGGTTGTGGATTCTAACTACTAGCTCGGGGATCGTCAGCACTTCATCACACTATCTACCATTACGGTAGCCATGAGATTGGATTATCTTATGGCATGTATAGAATAGACTAATAGCGAAAGAATAATTTGGTTATTGTATATAAGCCATGCGAAAATGACATCTTTTGAATGTTTACTTATAGAAGTTTACATTTTATCCCTGGCTGTGTTTAGTGTTTATCCAAATGAATGATCAAAAAAAAAAAAAGTTTTACCATTCTGTCATGAGTTACAAGTCCGGTAATGCCCCTTACTTATTCCGGCGATGGTTACGGGATAGAGGTGTTACATTTGGCATGGGCCCCGACCCCCTAAAATGAAAAATTACCATTTCGACCCTTTAAAATTTTAAAAAAATTTAAATTTGTAAAGGTAAAATTACACTTTGCCCCCCTAAAATTATAACAGTTCGATTTAATCCTTTAAACATTATAAAAATTTAGACTATAAGAAATTAAAATTTCATTCGCTCCCCTAACAAATTGTTCTGGCTTCGCCCCTGGGAAAAAGTAAGGTGGTGCCATCTGACTTGTTGGCAGCATCGATATACACTATAATAAACACCCCATTTTCGTAATTAATCTATTTCCTATATCATTTTTGTATTTAATTTTTTTAGTATTATTGTTATAAAGAATCTAATGATCGTCATCCTTTAAAAGTCATTTTATTTCAATGTCAACTAGTTAATGTGGAGGCATTTATTAGAACTTTGTAAAATATTTAACATCAATTAAGGTTCTAACAAAAAAATTGTAGTAAATTGAGTCTCTAAAATAGAGTTTCTTATTGAAGCTTCTGACGGGACATTAAGTAATGACGTGATGATTGACGTGACATTAAAATGGAAGTGACATAGAAAGCTTAATTGACCCTTATCAATTTTCTTCAACAAAAATCAGTACTTACTCATCACCGAACTTAAACCACTAAAACCTAAATTTATTGTCATTCAAACTCCTCACTTGATGCCCCTTACAAGTGACGTAGCCATTGTACTTCAAGCTTCCTGTTTCCTTATTACCTGAACCAAAGACTCCAAGCATTCAGAATAATAAAACTTTTAATTTTATAACTTTCTAATAATTTTTATAATATTTAACAATTTTTATACTTTTTATCATTTTAATAATTTTTCTATATATAATCCTTTCATATTTTTATAATATTAATAATTTTATAAATTTTAAGTTTTACGTAATATTTTAATAATATTTTAAAATTTGTTTACTTAAATCTTTAAAATAAATTAAACCGTGTAAAATAATTAAAACTCAAAATCTATGTGAGTTGGTACGCCATCATTTTCTTCATGTAAATTGATACATCATCACTTAAAAACTCGTCAGAGTATTTATAGAAAACTCTATTTTAATAATTTCTCATTAAGGGTTTAAAAGATTCCAATTTTCCATTAAAAATGTAATTAATTACTCTTTCTTCGTCTCCTTCTACATACTTGAAGCGACTTTTCATCGGCCTCAACAGTCAACATCACTTCAGCCGTCTACAACCAAAAGAATCCAAAATGTGCCTTCAAGTTTGGGCCAATGTAAGAGTGGTGCAAAGGGGGTCCCATTTACCTATAAAACAATTCTCAACTGAATTGCCATTCCCCGTTCCTCTACTAAGGAAAACAAGCTCAAAGAGAACCCCTCCCCCAACCAAAAAAAAAGCACTATCAGATAAGTCTCCCAAAAGTCGAAATGCCCAAGGCCCTCCCCTAATTTGATCGGTGGACATCTTAATTTGGTGACAGTGCCATCTTTCACACTAAAACCATTCGATTTTTTTTGTTTGTAATTTATTCCCTCTTTCTGCTATTGTAATGGATTGCTTGCATCAAAAAACCCAGGCTTAAGGGGTCTTCAATTCACAGTTTCATTTTGGAAAAGGCATAAACTGAATTTGAAGAAAAAATTCAAATGAAAACACGTTTTTGGTTAGTATGAAGATAAAGTAAATGATTACTTATACTTAATTCTATTGATTCATGTAAAGAAATCCAATAAATTTCACTCGACAACTTTTATTTATTTTATTGTTGATTCCAATTTGTCAAAGTATTGATAAAATCCAAAGCAGCAGACAAAGACAAAGTGGAGGCAGCAACATCAATTTGTCATAATAAGTAAAGCAAATGAAAACTTAAAAAGCAGTAGTAATTAGATGCTAAAGCTACGAATAAAATGACTAGATTCATTTTACTTCCTAAATTAACACAGTATAATTATATCTTTTTCGAGTCAACTAATTGCAAATCCAAAAGTTCGCCTTTAGGTTTTGCCTTCCAGTTCTATTCAATCTCCGTCCTTTCAAACCATGTAGTTTTGCATTACAACCACTAAAAAGATGGGATGCAATAAGCCAGCTTTCTTGATAGCTGCTATAACTAGACATGTTACAGTCTTTTGTCCGGTAAAGTCCACTACAAAAGTTGCGGTCGTGCCAAGTGGTGCGACTCGATTGGTGCGACTCGATTGCACCATCTTCGGGCGTTTTATTGGATGTAAACTGTTGCCCCATGACATTGACATAAAAAATGTGAGCATATACCCTCAAAAACAGAATCTAACAAACGTGTACTTAGGCTTTTATTTCCTTAAAGTGATATCGTTTCTCGAGTTTGAAGTTCGTTTTTTTAATTAACTAAAATCTATTGCTTCAGACAAAAATGTTAAATATTTTATTAAAATAAAAAGTTATAACTAACCAAATGGTTAGTAGAAATATTGTAATAATCACACTTGACAAATCCTAAAACGTATTGAAGACGTTATGCTAAATATGAAATAAATAAATAAATAAATGCAAGCCGTTGCTAAATATAAACAACTTGAAAACTCTGGAAAGCAGTAAAACATTGGAGTAAAAATAATCTATAAAAGTGCCCAAAGTTCAATTACATAACAATTAAGCAGACGCAAAAATAAAATAACACCAAAAAAAATCAAGCACACTCCTTAACACCACAAAACATCTATAAACTTTTCGACAAACTAAAAGCACCAACACATAAGCCAGATACTAGTACTTGACAAATATTAGAAAATCCCTTCGAGGCATAAGTTTGAAGAAAATGAGATTAATCTTAAAACTCATAATTGAGCAACTTGCCATTCCATCACCTACTCACATTAAAAAAAAGGTAAACTACGAAAACTAATCACTAAACAAATGCTAAGTTTTTATTTCTACCTCCCAACTATCAAATGTTACAATATGTTCATCCATCTTATTAAATTGTTTCTTAACTATTGTTATTCTTCTTAACGAATGATGACACGACACAGTAACTCAAGGGTTAATATCTAATTTAACTGTTAAATTATAACTAAAATATTCAATTATTTTACAACTTTTTTAACAATAATTCTAAACAAATTTAAATATTTCAAAAATTCTAAAAATCTAAGAATTCATAATTTATTTTATGGAATTATAAACAATAATTTTAAATTTATAATTATATAAAATAAAAATTTTAAAGAAGTTCCTTAAATGTATATTATTTCTAAAATTCATAATTGAGTAAGTTGTCTCAATTTAGTGACTATTAAAGCCTATAATATCGATACAATAAGGATTGTATTGATACTTTCTATGAGGTATTGATACCTTTGGGAGTGTATCAATACTCAGGTAATTTTTCTTTAATTTTCCAAATCATTGAACTTTAAAACAGTATGTATAACACCCCTAACTCGTATCCGTCACAAGAACAGGGTTACGAAGTATTACCGAAATATACAGATCAAGTAAACAAATATTTCATTTTATATAGTATTCATGTCAGAATTCAAACATAAAGTCCTTTATATGAACCCTCGAGGTCCAAAACATGCAATAGAAATGAGTCGGGACTACACCGAGTACTTAGAGAATTTTTCGCAAAATCTCAAAATTTTTCCTAGGTGCAGGCGCCACACCCCTCACTTGTATTCAACGTCAGAATAGGGTTTCGGAGCATTACTGGACTTACAATACATATAAACATACTTTTCTCAAACATTCATTCATTTCATACAATAATCATTCAAATTCAATCTATTTATCCCTTATACGAGCCTATGAGGCCTTAAACATGCTTTGGGAGTGGTTCAGGACTAAACCGATAACTTAAGAAACTTTTACGAAGCTTTGAAAAATCTCTCAAAACAGGGGACACATGCCCGTGTGGCCAGGCCGTGTGTCTCACACGGCCACCAGACACGCCCATGTCACAAGCCGTGTGGACATTCGGAATGGGAGCACATGGTCGTGTCCCAGCTTGTGTCCAACCCCGTGTAACTCTTTGACTTGGGTCACACGGCCAACACACACACCCGTGTGGATAACCCGTGTGCCTTAAAAATGACTATACACGCCCGTGTGCCAAGCCGTGTATTAGGCCTGTCCAACCTGTAGGGTCTATTGACTTATGCCGAACGGCCAAGTCACACGCCTATGTGTGAGGTCGTGTGGAGCTTACTGACTAGTTTTCAAAATCAATGTCAAGGGACACACGGCCGTGTAACATGACCATGTGTCACACATGCTCGTGTTTCTGCCCATGTGGACAAAAATAGGCCATTTACCAAGCCATTTTGCCACCCATTTTGCATATGCCTATACAAGATCAATTGGTACCGTTTTAAGACACAAATATGTAGCCAAAAGTCATCAACCAATACACTATCATACTATATCCATTTCAACGAATTCAATACTCAATTCAATGCCATTTACTGATTAAAATACCTATTAATTCAACTTGCCTTACTATACATAATTCACATATATATTTCATTTAGTTAAACCATTCCAAACATGCATTATTAATTCAACCTCATTTACTCAATGTAGGTCAATTACCTAACTCAAAACAAGGCCATTTACACATCTTTATACATTAACAAATTCATCATCACAAGCCAACTCAAATTGCCTAATTACATGTTCATCAAACATACCAAAATGACACGAGCCTATAAATGCCATATAACATATTTACACAACTCAAAAGTACCAAATATATGTTTGGTAGTGCAATGAAGTCTCTGACGATCCACAGATCCAAGCTAGCTTTGTAAAACTATAAAACATTGAAAATTAAACAAAGTAAGCTATAAAGCTTAGTAAGTTTGTATGCAAATATGAAATAATCACAATATTCATTAACATTTCAAAATGGATTACAAAATTAAATTTAAAGCATCAAACAATGAGCTAACGTAAAGTTCATCCATATCATAACTCATAAGTTCTCAACTTCTTCTTACTCGTTACTTGAATTAGTTTTCTGTATATACCTATACCGATACTTATCTATTTCTCAACAATTCTCTTATCAAACCACCCCGGCTTATAAATGCTTACAATTCAAACACTTTGATTTTCTATAACACCTCAAACCCGGCCTAGACGTTATGACCGAATCTGGCGTGTCACATTAAAATGCTTTTTCGAAAACCTTTGTCTTATTAATAAATCTCGCTTGAAAAAGAAAAGCCCCTTTGTTTAATTCTAAATTCAACTTTATTATTTGCTAACCATTTTAAACCAGCCTTACTTTTAAAAAACATATTTGTTGCGGAAGCATTTCATCAATGTTGCGAAAACGTAATGTTATGAAAACAATTATCATTTTGGAAAACCGCGCTCTACCTTTAATAGAAATAAATCATAATAGTTAAAAACCCCCAAATTAAAAGCTAGAAAATTAGAGAAAAGGCCTTATTACATCAAAAACCCAAAGAAAAAGTAATTTAAGTAATGTAAAGAAGATACAAATATTTAAAGCTGTTCGTAATGTGGCCACCCTCGACTCCTTCCATACGTCGAACCGCCTACTGAGGATTACCTGAAAAAAATTTAAAAGAGGGGGTGAGTTTACGAAAACTTAGTGTGTACAACCCTCATTGATCATATAGCATACTTCACATCAATTTGGGCCTAAGCCCATTACAATAACAGTGGCACTTGGGCCTTAGTCCATAGTAGCCTCAGTTGGGCTTAAGCCCATGTCATAATCAGAATCAGATTATGCAATGGAAAAATACCCAACCAACCCTGTACTCCATATCCCATCGAACCCTACACTCCTGTGGGGATTTAATCGACCCACCCATCCCTACACTCCTGATGTAGCACCGGCTGCGGCTCTAACCAATTTCGCAACAGAGCTGCCAATCACATAATGGCTTTAAGCCGTTGGTGGATCCACAGTCGTTAAGCGACCATGCGACCCTAACAAATCATATACTTCTTCCAAATCAATGATCCCATCCCCCATGCAACATAATATCACATGAATGCAAACATCTCATAAATGGCATATAATAACAATCATATAACATGTAGGGGCATTTTAGTCATCTTGCCCTTTAGGGCATAACAGTCATTTCGTAAATCGAGGTCTAAGTACACTTACTGACCCAACAGTAGGTTCATAGTCGTCTCGCGCGACCCTGCAACCTTTAGCAATCAAATAGTGCGATTGGGCCTAAAGCCCATTTAAGTAGGCCCATAGGCCTACACGACCCATAGGCCCACCAAGCCCGATTTCGATCCAAGCCATGTGAGTGACACGGCTGGTCCAACGTTTTCCCACCTATTGGTGAGTTTTACACAACTAGGGCCGTAGGCCCATTGGGCCCGTACAGCCCGACTCTGCCCAATATGGCCCATTACGGCCACAGCCCATGAGTTCGCTCATGGTGGCCTCTACTATCACATCTGATTTTCCACACGTATGTTCGCGCGCTCGTGTAGTAACCGTCGTCGTTCTTTCAGCTTTTCAGCTTTTCGGCATTTCGGGATTTGCTGATCTAGAGTTAAGGTGATGTATGTACACAACTGGTTTACGAAACAAGCGAATAGTCCCAAGTACCAAAACCTATATCCATTCACAACACACGATTAATCGCATGTCAAAAGGAATACAACCAGCCTTAATCAATATACTTAATCACCTAAACCACGACCACCTATCTTGCTTGAGCCAACGAATATTTGCACCTAACTGTTGATCAAGAGCGATTACCCACTCCTTGATTAAAATCTGCAAACGATCGTACCTCCTATTAACATATATTTATGAAAATAATTGATCCTTAGCGAAACACATACTCACTGAAGTCGCGAAATGTAGAACTGAATAGAATTCAAAGTCAGCAGAGAAGGCAAAAGAGAAATTTCGGAACAGTGGGGGTAAAAGTACGATAGAATATAGGCAAAAACAGAGAACAAGGGAGAGTTCTAAACTTAGCAATAATCCCCAACTTCTGGCAGCAACCCTAGGTAAAACAATAGCCTAAAGAAAAGGAAGGGAAAAGAATTGCTTTCACAGAGGAACCAAACAATAATCGGCCAAGAGAAAAAACTTGTCAAAACCGAAAATGTTGAGAGGGTCGGTCCAGAGAGAAAGTAATTGAGAAAGGAAGAAAAGAATAATTAAATCCACCACAGTCTCTAGGATACAAAAAAAAAACGATAGAGTTTGAGTAAGGGAGGAAGTATGTATTCGGTTTAAAGAGAAAGAGAAACAAATAGTTTTAGAAGGAAGAGAATAGAAAAGGCAAAAAAGATGAGAGTCGAGAAACTTGAAGAAAAGTGTACAACCGAAACCAACAAAGGGGAAAAAGCACTATCAGAAACTCTTTTTGCACTAATCGGCCTCTAGAGAACAAAAGAAAAATCCCAAAATGTTACACACCCAAAAAAAAAACACTTACTTCTCCAAACCGAAATTCCTGAGTGCTTTACAGTTCAAAACTGGCACACTCCTCTCACACACCTCCACCTCCCTTGATTTTCTCCACAATATCCTCCTAAAAATCCTTCTTTATCTCCTCCATGATTTTCTCCATAATCCACTACATGACCAGTTCAAACTTCCATCAACAGAATTTCAATCGACCTCTACTTCCTGCATGGCAAGAGAGCAAAATAAATACTCTTTTTACCTT
Organism: Gossypium arboreum; assembly: GCF_025698485.1. Classification (NCBI taxonomy): domain Eukaryota; kingdom Viridiplantae; phylum Streptophyta; class Magnoliopsida; order Malvales; family Malvaceae; genus Gossypium; species Gossypium arboreum. Next base: position 77,045,281 of record NC_069077.1, on the reverse strand, counting down.
GCCACGACTTGAACCTTAGACCTCAAGAGAACTCCAAGCGCTATCTACCACTACACCACAAGTTCTTTTTGTGATACATTTTACCCACAAATACTTATAAGGCCTACCAGCTAAAGCCAAGGTTCACTTAAGGGGAAAAACTAAATTTTTTGCAAAAGCCCAGACTTAAGCCCCGGCTTCTCCAACACTCCCAAACACACCCAAATCACTTAGCCATAATAGGAAACATGTAATTTTGTGTCACTTTCTTGCTTAGCTAAAATATTTATGAGCAGTCTCCTAATCGTTCCCATGCTCAAAGCCCAATACTTCTAGGCCCAATTTCGGGGTGTTACATTTTCTGATGCCATAGTCCAACTATAGTCTTACACATACATTACCAAGGCCCTGCCGTGGTCTTACATTCACATGCCATAACCCGGTTATGGTCTTATTATCCGATTTGCCGTAGCCCAACTATAGTCTTATTCAGCATCTAGTTTACGTTAACCGTACATTAAATTTAATATCTCCACATTTATCTATTATAATAAATATTATCTCAATTTCATCCATCAAATAAAAAGATACACATTTAAGTTCAATTATACGAACTTACCTCGTGTACGAAAATGACAAAACGGATCGACTATTCAATTACTTTGCTTTTTCCCAGATTTAAGTCTGAATTCCTCTTTTCTTGATCTATAAGTAATCAAAATCAACTTATTTATTCTTCTATTTATTCAATTCAATCCAAAACACGCATTAGGACTATTTTACACATTTTTTCAATTTAGTCCTTATTTCATAAATTCACAAAATTTTGAAATTCCAATTAAACCCATGCTAGCCAAATTACCATTATACCCCTAGCAGCCCATATTTTCCATTTATTTCACATTTCAACCACACAGTTTCAACATTTCTCAATTTAATCCCTATTTTGCATTTTCACTAAAAATCACTTAACAAAACTTGTATATCTATTAACAAGCATTCATAATCTATCAAGAATTTTCAAAACTCATACATATTCATCAATGGCAATCTCTAAAATCTTTAACAATTTTGCAAATAAGTCCCTAGGCTAGCTAGTACTAGTTGCAACGATCACAAAAATACAGAAATAATTAAAAACCGAGCAAAAATCGTACCTAATTGAGTCAAAATAGCATGGCCGAAAGAATCCTAATTGAGTCAAAATAGCATGGACAAAAGATGATAGAAAATTGGTTTTGTTTTAATTTATTAACCTTATTTATTAATTTACATTTTTAACCTTATTAATAAACCATTAAAACATTCATATTATGCCTATAAATGTCCACCCAATATAAAAATGGTCTAATTATATTGTAAGGACCTTCACTTTTGTAAGCCATAGCTATTAGACACATTTAACTAATAGCATACAAGTTTTACACTTTACGCGATTAAGTCCTTTTTTCTCAAATTGAGAAATTAAATGATAAAATTTCTTAATGAAATTTTAACACCAACATGATATCATACTGTAAACTTCAAAATAATAATAAAATAATTATTTTGACCTCAGATTTGTGTTCCCAAAACCACTGTTCTGATTTGACTAAAAATGGGCTGTTACACGTGTGGCCAGGCCGTGTGGTTCACACGGCCAAGGGACACGGCCGTGTCTCAGGTCATGTAACTCTTTGACTTGAGTCACATGGCCAAGCCACACACCCGTGTGCTAAGTCATGTTTAAATATCTAGGCATTCTATTTTGAAATTTTGAAGATGCGGGGGACACACGGCCAGGTCAGACGGCCATGTGCTAGGCCGTGTGTCACACACGGCTAAGACACACGCCCGTGGCTCTACTCATGTAGAAGAAAATAGGCTTTTTTCCAAGCCATATTTCTCACCCCATTTTGTCATCCTCCTACACCAACACTTTAACACATTCACAAGCTATTATAGGTCATTTAACCCAACTTAAAATCAAGTCTTATACATGATATAATACCTCATATAATCAAGTATACACACTTACTTAAATTACCAAATTCACATATATGCATATCTTATAAAATATGCTAACTTAATTCAATCATCAATATGCCAATATAATTTCTATCAATCAACCATTTCAAACACATACCAAACATATCCATCACAAGCCATTCCAATGGCTAGTTACACTTAAAGCATTTATATGCCAATATTAGCCAATTAACCTATACATGCCATTATAACCATAATTGATTTACCATATATATACCAAAATGGGCTGATGGATTGTGTGCCAAGCTTCCAATCCAACAAGCCTCTGAATTACTATAGAATATGGGAAAATAAAACAGTGTAAGCATGAAATGCTTAGTATGTTCATATAACATGGTAATTAACTTACCACTCATTTAAATTTAATATAAACATACAAGGAAAATTCAATCAACTTGATCATGAGCCCTAACACATATCCTCATCACCCTTGTTAGTCATATATTTCATATAAATATCAAGAAACATGTATGGGCTCAACAATAATTAGATTTCCATGTACATATACTTTCCACATCATGTATTCATATAACATATACAAATCATATCCTTGTATTTCAAGTACATTTTCATAATAATTCGTCTCGCGTTTAGATTATTCACGTCGGAGCTTTTCCCATCAAATTATTTGAAATGTTAGTGTCACACAGGTAATACACTTAAGGTGTACAAATCTATAATCATGGATGAACATATTCATCAAACAAATTCCATGTTCATATATTATCATCTCGTATTTCCATATATCATGTGTTATCATTTTGATGTATTTCAGGAAGATATGTGTATTAATTCATTTCATATTCATATTTTTTCATGTCAGGATTTTGCCCATTGAATCATTGAAAACTTTAATGGATACACAGGTAGTACACTTGAAGTGTACAAATCAGAAACCTGTCAATTCATATTCAGGAGTGCTCTTTAAAGCACATAATCGGGAAATCCTCTCTCAAGCCATATAATAGGAAGCTCACAAAGAGCCATTAATCGAGAAGCTCAAAAAGGGCCTATCAAGAAGCTTATCTGGGCTATATAACAAGAAGCTCATAAGTGTAACACCCCTTACCCGTATCCAGTGCAGGAATAGGGTACGAGGCATTACTGGACTATTACACAAGCAATCATACAAAACCAAGACGTAAATTTCCATTGAAGTTTAAACCTTTTCATATACATTCATATCATCCCTAAAATGAGCTTACAAGGCCCAAAACATACATTGGAAGCAGTGCGGGACTAAACCGAGAACTTTAGAAATTTTTACAATACTTAGAAAATTTTTCACTACACAGGGGTCAAACGCCCGCGTGACTTTGGGACACGACTGTGTGGGCAGGCCGTGTGGTCATACATGCCCGTGTCTGTAACTCGTGTAACTCTCTATTTGTCACCCAAGAACAAATTAAAGTTACACGGCCAATGCACATGCCCGTGTGCTTAGGCCGTGTGATTAATTTAATTTTTATGATTTTTCATAAAATACGTATAGACTTCACATGCACGGTTGAGACACACGCCCGTGTGTGCTCGATATTGAGCATCCTGTTTTGCAACAATTAAGGTGCAAGTGACACACGCCGGAACACATGCCCATGGGGCAAGTCGTGTGTCACACACGGCCTAGACACATGCTTGTGTGTTTGCCCATGTGGACAAAAACAAGGCTATTTACCAAGCCATTTTGTCACCTTGTAATTCACATACCTACACAATAAAACATAGCACCAATCAAAGCAATTACATTCAACCAATTCAGCCACAATCAAGACATCTACACATCATTCACATTCTACCACTTATCACATACGAACGTCACATACTTATCAACTTAAACCATGCAAATTTCCACATCTATGAAAACATCATCATATTCATATATACTTAAACCAATATTAGCCAATTTCTATGGCCATTTACAAAATGAATTGTCAACCAACATAAGCCAACACATTTGGCCAAATCAATTATGAGACATAACAAAATGACCAAGTCCCTATACATACAATAACTCAATATGTCGAGTTCATTGGTACCCAAATAGTCAATTAATAGTGTGATGGAGTCTTCAAAGATCCCCAAATTCGAGTTAGCTTGGTGACACTATAAGACAAGGGAAAAGAAAGGAGAGTAAGCTATAAAGTTTAGTAAGTTCCTATGCAAATAATAAGCATCATAAATACACATTTAACATGAAATTAACATGAGGTAAATTAACATAAATGTTATTATAAATCTCATAGCCAAACTTACTCAATCATAACCTTACTGAGGGTTCATCACATAACGAGCTCATTACGTTTAAGTTTTACGTACATAATTGAGTCATCTCAAACTTGGATTTTTATACAATTCATCTTTGACATGCTCGTTAGACTACCCGTTGAACCACTTGGAATACTAAAGGATACTCGGGGATCCCGTACACACTGTATCATACAAATGCCATATCCCAGATATGGTCTTCCATGTATTCTCATATCGATGCCAATGGCCCGGCTATGGTCTTACACGAAGTCTCATATCAATGCCATATCCTAGACATGGTCTTACACGTAGTCTCATATTGATGCCATATCCCAGATATAGTCTTACACGTAGTCTCGTTAACCCTAATGTCATGACATTTGTATCCTATCTATTCCTAAGGTTCAATTGGGATTTCAAACTTGTCGAAACTTTGTTGAATATGTCCAAGGGTCAATCAAAATTCATACAATAATAAAGCATTTAAAACTTAGTTAAAACAATACGTTTTTTCTCATAAACATACGAACTTACCTCAGCACAAAAATAGTAAAAATGGGACCTAATCGTCAAGCACCATATTTTTCTCCTGATCTAGGTCTGAACCTCGTTTCTCTTGATCTATAATAGAAAATTTAAATCATTTATTATTCAAATTACTCAATTTAGTTCCAAAATCACATTATGACAAAATTACGCTTTTGCTCATAAACTTTGACATTTTTACACTTTGGTCCCTAGGCTCGTAAATTGAAATAGATTCAATTTCTTCGATTCCCCAAGCCTAGTTGAACCTCTTTCATGCTTATAATGGCTCACATTTCCCGTTCTTTCGCATTTTTACTACTCATTTTATGACTTTTTACAAATAGGTTCTTTTAGGCATTTTCACCGAAAATCACTTAGCAAAAGTCATTTATCAAACATCAAACTTGCATAATCTACCATTAAACATCAAAATACACATATGTCTAACACGGGCCAAACCTTAGACCTTAATCATTTCTCAAATTAATGGTAGAAATAGGTAGATCGAGTGATAACGACTTCAAAAATATAAAGAGCATTAAAAAGGGGACAAGAATGGACTTGCAATCGAGCTTGGAAGTTGGCCAAACCCTAGCTATGTCTTCCTTCAAAATTTCGGCACAAGGGGGAGAAGATGGATAAGGTTTCTGGCTTGTTTTTTGCCTTTTAATTCATTTAATTACTAGATGACCCAAATGCCCCTAACATAAAACATAAAATTTCTCTTACCTCATGTTTATTTTTGTCCACTAACTTAAAAAATGGTCTAATTACCATCTAAGGACCTTCAATTTAAAATGCCATAGCAATTAGACACCTTTAGCATATAGAACTCAAGTTTTTTATTCTTTGCAATTTAGTCCTTTTAACTAAATTGAGTGCTCAAACATCAAAATTTTCGAACAAAAGTTTCACGAAATCATTCCATAAAAATGTAGACCATAAAAATGTAATAATAACAAATTTTACTACATCAGATTCGTGGTCCCGAAACCACTGTCCTGACTAGGCCCAAAATCAGGCTGTTACAATAAGAGCCATAATCAGGAAGTTCACAAATAACTTTTAATCAGGAAGGTTACGAAGAGCCTTTAGTGAAGAGCTCCAGATAGCCATATTTCAGGAAGTTCAAGCGAGCCATATCAGGATGCTCACAAAAACTTATGTTTGTGTCTACAGCATATACAGGATCACAACTGATCATAAAACAGGACACTCACAAAGAGTTGCATTTGTGTCTACAATATATGTAGGATCACAACCGATAATATAATAGGATGCTCACAAAGAGCTACGGTAGTCCGCAACACATGTAGGATCTCTACCGATCAGGATGCTCGCAAAAACCATGTAATGGGAAGCACGAGAGGTCTTATAACAGAATGCTCGTAAGAGCTATGGTGTGTCCACTACATATGCAGGACTACAACCAATCGGGAAATCATGTATCCATCGAATTCCATTATTCAAACGAGATTTAATATTTATCGGGCTCTGTCGGATATGTAACCAATTTCATGTATACGAAATTTATACAATTCACATACACAACATTCAATTCAAGCATATAAATATAAACAATTTAGTTACACGAACTTACCTCGATAAATGTTCGTGTACGTAAAATCTACTAATCCGACATTTTCTCTTTTCCTCGTTCTAACTCTGAATTTGGTCTATTCAAATCTATATGAATGAATTTAAAATTAATTAATGTTCATTTCAATTCAATTCACATCTTAGGAAAAATTACCATTTTTCCCCTAAACTTTTAATTAATGATAATTTCATCCCTAGACTCGAAATAGGAAATTCATGCAGTTTAGTTGTAACAGCCCGGTTTGGACTCTAGTCAAAATAGTGGTTTCAAGACCATAAATATGAGTTAGAAAAATATTTTAATATTATTTTCTGTGCTTATAATATGTGAATTGATATCTGTGAAAAGTTCGTGTGAAAATTTTATTGTTTGTGTGCCCGATTTGGTAAAAGGATTTAATCGCGTAAAATGTAAAAGTGACTAGCTATTGTTAAAAGTACTTAAGTGCTATGTATTATTAAAAGAGAGATCCTTATGATGCAATTAGACCATTGATGAGGTTAATGGACATTAATGACCATCCATTAAGTGTTTTTATATGTTTAAAATAAAGGTTAAAATTGGTATTTGATAATTAATGTTATATTAATTATGGCAGAGAGGAAGCTACTTGGGAGCCAGAAGAGGTGATGCAACAGTAATACCCAATTCAGGGATAAATGACTACTCGACCCACCCAAAGAGATGAGGGTATTACTGTTGCATCACCTCTTCTGGCTCCCAAGTAGCTTCCTCTCTGCCACCTAAGTTAGAAAAGATCCACAATGTATTCCATGTTTCAATTCTTCGTAGATATTGATCTGATCCTTCACATGTGATTAGTCTGTCTGAAATTGAGATTAAGCCCGATATGACGTATGAGGAAGAACCGATTCGTATTCTGGCTCGCGAGATTAAAGAGTTACGTAAAAAAAGATTCCGTTAGTTAAAGTACTATGGCATAAACATGGAGTTGAGAAAGCAACATGGGAACCAGAGGATGCAATGAGAGAACGTTATCCGAACCTATTCATCGGTAAGATTTTCGGGGATGAAAATCCCTAAGGGGAGAGTTGTAATAGCCCGATTTAGACCCTAATCGAAACAGTGGTTTCAGGACCACGAATCCGAGACAGAAAAATATTTAAAAATTATTTTCTGTGTTTATTTTGTGTGAATTTATATCTGTGAAATTTTCGTAATTTAATTTTATTGTTTGAGTGTCTGATTAAATAAAAGGACTTAATCACGTAAAATGAAAATTTGATGGTTAATTATAAAAGGGCCAAAATGAATTTGTCTTTTAAAAAGGAAGTGTTTATGATGCAATTATGCCATTGGTTTTATATATGGACAGTAATGGACATAATATAAGTGATAATATAATGTTTTAATTAAGGTTATATATGTAAATTACACGTTAAGTGATATTATATCATAAAACATAATAAAATAAAGAAATGTTCATATTTTTTTTACATTGCTGAAACTTAAACAAGGAAGAAAACAAAAAGAAACTAGGGTTCGACAATAGTCAAGCTCAATCAAGGTATGTAACTAGCTCGGTTTTTGATAATTTTTACGTTTTTGAGATCGTTGCTTCGAGTACTACAAAACCAATGCTTAATTTTTTGATTTTGGTGAATATTTTGAGTTATGCCATTGTTGAGAGCTTGTGATTTATGTTGTTTGACTATGAAATACGAAAGATATGTTTTAGATTAACATGTTTTGTATTGGAGTTTTTGATGATTCTGAGTAATTAGGACTAAATTGCAAAAATAATAATTTGAGGGACTAAAATGTGAAATAAATGAAATATATGGAATAGTATGATTATGGGTAAATTCGGCCCAACATGGATTTATTGAAATTTTGTATATTTTGTGTTTTGTGCAATAGGGACTAAATTGTAAAAAGTGTAAATCTTAGGGTTAAAATGGTAATTTTCCCATTTATGTGTTTTTGGACTAAATTGAATGAAAATATGTTTGAATGAGCTTAATTTGAATACATTTAGATCAAGAACCAAAGAAATAAGATTTGGATCGAGGGAAGGCAAAAATTGTCGACTAGCTGTCCTGTTTCGTTTTACGTAGTCAAAGGTAAGTTTATAAGCAAATAGACGTACCTAATTATAATTATTTGTAAATTATACTAGCTAAAATGAAATATGTGATTTTATATATATACTAGCCGAATGTGAATAAGCTTGATTATCTTGTTTCCAAATTCGTTTCGACCGAGTTACGATGTTTGAAAGCCCTGTATGAACCTTAGGAATAGTTAGAATACATATTTCATGACATAGGATTTCGTTATATGTGTGCGAGTAAGACTATAGCATCGATATGTGACTCCGATATATGTGTCCGAGTAAGACCCTGTCTGAGACAGTGGCATGGATATGTGGCTACATGTAAGACCACGCCTGGGACGTTGGCATTGTACGATACATGTGTGATTATCTGAGTGTCCTAGCCAATTCTGAATGGCTCATCGGGCAAAGATAAGTTGTGTTGGAATGTGTAAAATGAGCTAAACGGCCAGGTATGAATTAGCTTATTACCTGTTTGAAATAAGGTAAGTAAGTTATCGATATTGTAGTAAATCATGTTGATGTAAGTGAAGAATGTTTATGAATATGAAAAGTATAATCGGCCTTTGAAATAAATAATGTGAATATCTTTAAAATGATTCTTGAATATTTGTAATAAAGATCAAGTATATTCGGTCATATATAAGTATATGTATGAGGTGTTGAATTATGATTCATAAGCATGTGTATTTAAATGTAAGCATACATGGTTTTAAGGACATTTAAGCTTCGAAAATTGAATGATATTTTTGTGAAAATAAATATATGACCATTCGGCCTAAGTAGCATATATGTTTGTGAGTACATGATATTTATGAAATCTTAAGGTTGTGGCTAAGTGTGATAATGATGTTATAGTTTGGTTTATTTTATAATGATTCGATTATACCTTTGAATTGTTAATTTGCTTATGACTTACTAAGCTTAAATAGCTTACTCTATGAATGTTCTTGTTCACCTCTGTTTTATAGATCTTAGATACAAGTTACAAGCTCAGGGATCGTCAGCCAAGTCTATCACACTATCGACCGTCTTCGTTATTTTATAAGCTGAATTTTTGGAACTATGGCATGTATAGGCTGGATTATATTTTGAATTGTTTAATTTTGGTTTATGTAACTATGAGCCAGGCGAAAATGGCTTAATACTTAGTTATGCTTGGTTTTAAAGCTTTGTCTTGATGATGGTTATGCTTGGTTGCAATTTTGGTGTTATGTTTATTATATATCTTCAAGTGAATGATGGCTTGATTAAAATGTTTGATATGAATGGTTTTGGTAATTTAGTTTAGTTGAAAGAATTATAAGGTAATGCTTTGAAAATTTTTGGTGATTTTGGATAGGTGCATTTGGTTGATTTCGGTTATGACATATGGATAAATAGGTATGTTTATGAACTCGGTTGTGGTTTGTCATATTTTACAAGCTCATTATGCATGCTTAAAGTGAAAGAATTGCTATAAGTTTTGTAGGTACATTATACATGATCCGGTATTTAATTATGCACAAGTATGCAATGTATTGGTTTGATGTTTATATATATTAGATAATATAGATAGTTGTTATGTATTTAACTTAAAGTATAAAATATATGTGTGACATGTATGTTATCAAAGATGGATGTATTCGGTAATTCAATTGAAAATGGATAAATATGTTATATGAATTACATATATTGATACATTACAAAATGACTTTGCTATATCATAAATTTGATTATCTAAAGTGGTTAGTTATTGATATTAAATTTAATATATGATTTATTGTATAAGCTTTGCTTAGAATTAATAAATGATAAGTCGTATATTAGGTTATTGACGAATTCATTTGATAAGTATGTATATGATATATATATAGGTTGGTAGCTTAATTTTTATGTGGTAAGTTGATTCATATATTCGAATGAAATTTATACTTTTAATTCGGTTATAAAGGCAATGTATGTTAGTATAATGTGTTTGATTGAGTATATAATTATATATGGTTGATGGATATGATTTGGTAATTGGTTTATTTTGGTAAACATGTGGATTAGATAATGGTGTGGCATATTGAGGTTAAGATTATGACCAAATAAATGCCTATTTGATTGGTTAGACATATGAGGTTCAACTTGATAGTATGCATACATGATTTGGACATGTAATGAAAATATTTAGTCATGAGTTTAATATTCGATTCTCACGTTTTCGTATAATGTTGGCTGGATATAAACTTGGAGGTTGTATGATTTATTGAGTCAAAGTATGAAAGTTTGTTATGAATTGTATTTGTTTGGTAATGTCTCGTAACCCCATTTCGACGACGGGTATGGGTTAGCAGTGTTACATTTTATTGGTATCAAAGCTAGGTTTAGTCGATTCTAGGATTAACATAGCGTGTATGAGTCTAGCTATACATGCCATATTATATATTGCGATAGTGTGATGACTTCTAACATTTGAAAATATGTTTTCATATAGTAAATGGATCCAGACAGAGCTGTAGCTGATGATGTCGAGAGTGTAGTGCCTGGTCCTGCGCAAGGGACAGCGCCGATTGATTCTCAATCTATTTTGAGTAATCAGGAAGGAGACGCTAGACAAGCTTTTTACCAAATGATGAATGACTGGTTTACTCAATATATCCGAGCTGAAGAGTTTAAAGCTACTGATTATGATGATACTGAGCGGGTTGAGTTCTGGCTTGGTAATACTATCCGTGTGTTTGATGAGTTGTCTTGTACCTCGGATGAATGTTTAAAATGTGCCATATCTTTGCTTCGAGACATAGCATATCATTGGTGGAATACTCTAGTATCAGTGGTTTCAAAGAAGCGAGTGACTTGGGAATTCTTTCATGCTGAGTTCCATAAGAAATATATCAGCCAGAGATTTATTGACCAGAAGTGCAAAGAATTTCTAAAGTTAAAACAGGGTCGGATGACCGTGACAAGTATGAGCGAAAATTTGTGAGACTCAATCGGTATGCCTGAGAGTGTGTTTCTACCAAAGCTATAATGTGTAAAAGATTTGAAGATGGACAGAATGAAGACATTAAACTGTTAGTTGGCATACTTGAGATAAAAGAGTTCGTAGTGCTGGTTGAGCGAGCCTGCAAAGCTAAAGAGCTCGAGAAAGAGAAAAGAAAAGATGACTTTGAAGCGAGAGATGCAAATAAAAGAACATCCAGTAAATCATTCCAATCGGCACCAAAGAAGTTCCGAGATGATTTCAGCCATTCCAAAGCCACTTCGAGTTATTCTAGATAGGATCAGAGTAGATCACCTATGAGCTCGAGAGCTACCTTAGTAGCTAGTGTGGGTAATGTCAGATCAAATCAACCCGAGTGTAAACATTGCAGCAAAAGACATCCTGGCAGTTGCAGATTGCATGATCGGGCCTATTTTAAATGTAGATCGATGGATCATTATATTCATGATTACCCAGTGTTAGCTGAAGAAAATCCAATGCAGAATATGAGATTGGGTAATACTACATCTCGAGGTAGACCACCCAGAAATGCGGGTAATGTGAGTGGCAGTCAGAGAGGGACTAAAGATATAGCAGCTAGATCTAACACTTGTGCACCTGCCAGAGCCTATGCTATACGCGCATGAGAAGAGGCTTCGTCCCCAGATGTCATTACTGGTACATTTACTCTTTATGATACTAATGTAATTACATTGATTGATCCTATTTTGACTCATTCTTACGTCTGTGAGACTTTAGTATTCAGTAAGACTCTACCTGTTGAGTCTACTGAGTTTGTGATTAGAGTGTCAAACCCCTTGGGCCGGTGTGTTATGGTTGATAAAGTGTGTAGGAAATTGTCCTTTGATGATTCGGGATTTGTGCTTTCTGGCTGATTTGATGTTGTTTCCATTTGATGAGTTCAATAAAATTCTATGTATGGACTGGTTGACTTTGCATGATGCTGTTGTGAACTACAAGAGGAAGACTATTGATCTACGAAGCCAGAATGATGAGGTTTTTCGGATTGAATCTAGTGATTTGAATGGTTTACCAGCAGTGATTTCTTCGATGCTAGCTCAAAAATATGTGAGGAAAGGTTGTGAAGCTTATTTTTCTTATGTGCTTGATAGTAAAGTGAATGAAAGAAACATTGAATTAGTACCAGTTGTATGTGAGTATCTAGATGTGTTTCCTAAAGAATTACCGGGTTTGCCACCTATTCGGAAAGTAGAGTTTGGTATTGAGTTAATGCCTGGGACGACTCTGATATCTATAGCTCCGTATAGAATGACACCTACTGAATTAAAAGAATTGAAAGTGCAGTTGCAAGAGTTGACAGATAGAGGTTTCGCGCGACCGAGTTTCTCACTTTGGGGTGCGCCAGTGTTATTTGTGAAAAAGAAAGATGGAACTATGAGAATATGCATTGATTATAGACAGCTCAATAAGGTGACTATAAAGAATAAATACCCGTTGCCACGGATCGATGATTTGTTGGATCAACTGAAAGGGCTGTAGTGTTTTCAAAGATAGATTTGAGATCAGGCTACTATCAGTTGCAAGTTAAAGACTTCGATGTGCCAAAGAATGCTTTCCAAACGAGGTACGAACACTATGAGTTTTTGGTTATGCCTTTCGGACTTACTAATGCACCTGCTGTTTTTATGGATTTGATGAATTAGATCTTCAGGCAGTATTTGGATCGGTTTGTAGTTGTGTTCATAGATGACATTTTGATCTACTCCGGAGATGAAGCTGAACATTCCGAACATCTGAGACTTGTGTTGCAGACTTTGCGAGATAAACAGTTGTATGCAAAGTTCAGTAAATGTGAATTCTGGTTAAGCGAAGTTAGTGTTTTGGGCCATGTTGTATCAGCATCAGCATCGGGTATCCGGGTTGATCTGAGTAAAATTTCAGCTATACTTGATTGGAAACCTCCGAAGAATGTTTCTAAAGTCTGAAGTTTTCTAGGACTTGCTAGTCATTATAGACGATTCGTGAAAGGTTTCTCTATGATTGTAACTTCGATGAAAAAGCTATTGTAGAAAGATGTTAAGTTCGAGTGGTTAGAAAAATGTCAGAAAAGCTTTGATCAGTTGAAAGCTCTTTTGACCGAAGCTCCAGTACTAGTTCAGCCAGAATCGGGTAAATAATTTATTATCTATAGTGATGCATCTTTAAATGGTTTGGTCTATGTTTTGATGCAGGAAGGCAGAGTTATAGCTTTTGCCTCGAGACAGTTAAAGCCACATGAAAAGAACTATCCGGCACATGACCTAGAATTGGCAGTTATCGTTTCGCACTGAAAATTTGGCGCCATTATCTGTCCGGTGAGAAATGTCATCTTTATTCTAATCAGAAAAGCTTGAAATTCTTGATGACTCAGAAATATCTAAATTTGAGACAACACCGATGGTTAGAATTGCTAAAAGACTATGAGCTTGTCATTGACTATCACCTGGGAAAGGCTAATGTTGTTACTGATGCTTTAAATCAAAAATCACTATTTGCTTTGTGTGCAATGAATGCGCATATGACTATTTCTGATGATGGTTCGATAATAGCTGAATTGAAGGCAAGACCATTATTTTATCAACAAATTTGTGATGCCTAGAAGGTTGATAATGAGTTGATAGCAAAATGAGCTCAATGTAATTCAAATGCTGATTCAGAGTTTCGAGTTGATGCTGATGACTGTTTAAGATTCAGAAACTGAATATGTGTCCCAAGGAATTCAGAGTTAATTCAGATGATTTTGAATAAAGCTCACAGCAGTCGATTATCTGTTCACCCAGGTAGTACAAAGATGTATAATGATCTAAAATAACTTTATTGGTGGCATGGTATGAAACGAGACATTTTTGACTTTGTTTTGAAATGCTTAATCTATCAACAAGTAAAAGCCAAGCATCAGGTACCTTATGGATTGCTTCAACCAATTATGATACCTGAGTGGAAATGGGATCGAGTCACAATGGACTTTGTATCTGGTTTACCGTTGACACCAAGCAAGAAAGATGCAATCTGGGTTATTGTGGATAGATTGACCAAATCGGGTCATTTTGTTCCGATTCGTACAGATTACTCACTTGATAAGCTAGCTAAATTGTACATTTCTCAGATTGTGAGATTACATGGTGTGCCTATTTCTATTGTTTCGGATAGAGATCCGGGGTTTACATCGCAGTTTTGGAAGAAACTGCAAGATGAACTAGATACGAAATTACATTTCAACACTGCTTTTCATCCACAAACAGATGGTCAGTCTGTATGAATCATTTAAATACTTGAGGATATGTTGAGAAGTAGCATTCTCGAGTTTGAATGTACGTGGGACTGGTACCTACCTCTGATTGAATTTGCATATAATAACAACTTTTAATCGAGTATCAAAATGGCTCCTTATGAGGCTTCGTACGGTCATAAATGTCGTACACCATTGTACTTGATTAAGCTCAGCGAATATAAGATACACGGGGTCGATTTGATCAGAGAAACTGAACAGAAAGTGAAAGTGATCCGTGAAAGTCTAAAAGCAGCATCAGATCATTAGAAATCATATGCTGACTTGAAACGTAAAGATATAGAGTTTCAGATTGGAGATAAAGTCTTCTTGAAAGACTCACCATGGAAGAAAATACTTAGATTTGGTCGTAAAGGCAAATTGAGTCTGAGGTTTATTGGACCGTATGAGACTATAGAATGCATTGGACCGATTACATACAGATTGTTGTTGCCACCTAAGTTAGAAAAGATCCACAATGTATTCCATGTTTCAATTCTTCGTAGATATTGATCTGATCCTTCACATGTGATTAGTCTGTTTGAAATTGAGATTAAGCCCGATATGACGTATGAGGAAGAACCGATTCGTATTCTGGCTCGCGAGATTACAGAGTTACGTAAAAAAAGATTCCGTTAGTTAAAGTACTATGGCATAAACATGGAGTTGAGAAAGCAACATGGGAACCAGAGGATGCAATGAGAGAACGTTATCCGAACCTATTCATTGGTAAGATTTTCGGAGATGAAAATCCCTAAGGGGAGAGTTGTAATAGCCCGATTTAGACCCTAATCGAAACAGTGGTTTCAGGACCACGAATCCGGGACAGAAAAATATTTAAAAATTATTTTCTGTGTTTATTTTGTGTGAATTTATATCTGTGAAATTTTCGTAATTTAATTTTATTGTTTGAGTGTCTGATTAAATAAAAGGACTTAATCACGTAAAATGAAAATTTGATGGTTAATTATAAAAGGGCCAAAATGAATTTGTCTTTTAAAAGGAAGTGTTTATGATGCAATTATGCCATTGGTTTTATATATGGACAAGAATGGACATAATATAAGTGATAATATAATGTTTTAATTAAGGTTATATATGTAAATTAAATGTTAAGTTATATTATATCATAAAACATAAAAAAATAAAGACATGTTCATATTTTTTTTACATTGCCGAAACTTAAACAAGGAAGAAAAGAAAAAAAACTAGGGTTCGGCCATAGTAAAGCTCAATCAAGGTATGTAACTAGTTCGATTTATGATAATTTTTACGTTTTTGAGATCGTTGTTTCGAGTACTGCAAAACCCATGCTTAAATTTTTTATTTTGGTGAATATTTTGAGTTATGCCACTGTTGAGAGCTTGTGATTTATATTGTTTGATGATGAAATATGAAAGATATGTTTTAGATTAACATGTTTTGTATTGGAGTTTTCGATGATTTTGAGTAATTAGGACTAAATCGCAAAAATAATAATTTAAGGGACTAAAATGTGAAATAAGTGAAATATATGGACTAGTATGAGTATGTGTAAAATTCAGCCCAACATGGGTATATTGAAATTTTGTATATTTTGTGTTTTGTGCAATAGGGACTAAATTGTAAAAAGCATAAATGTCAAGGGTAAAATGATAATTTACCCATTTATGTGCTTTTGGACTAAATTGAATGAAAATATGTTTGAATGGGCTTAATTTGAATACGTTTAGATCAAGAACCAAAGAAATCAGATTTGGATCGGGGGAAAGCAAAAGTTGTCGACTAGCTATCCTGTTTCGTTTTACATAGTCCAAGGTAAGTTTATAAGCAAATAGACGTACCTAATTATAATTATTTTTAAATTATACTTGCTGAAAAGAAATATGTGATTTTATATCTGTACTAGCCAAATGTGAATTAGCTTGATTACCTTGTTTCCGAATTCGTTTCGACCGAGTTATAACGTCCGAAAGCCCTGTATGAACCTTAGGAATAGTTAGGATACATATGTCATGACATAGGATTTCGATATATGTGTGCGAGTAAGACCATGACATCGATATGTGACTCCGATATATGTGTGTGAGTAAGACCTTGTCTGGGACAGTGGCATCGATATGTGGCTACATGTAAGACCACGTCTGGGATGTTGGCATTGTACGATACATGTCTGATTATCTAAGTGCCCTAGCCAATTCCGAATGGTTCATCGGGCAAAGATAAGTTGTGTTCCAATGTGTAAAATGAGCTAAATGGCCAGGTATGAATTAGCTTATTTCCTGTTTGAAATAAGGTAAGTAAGTTATCGATATTGTAGTAAATCATGTTCATGTAAGTGAAAAATGTATATGAATATAAAAAGTATAACCGGCCTTTGAAACAAATAATGTGAATATCTTTAAAATGATTCTTGAATATGTGTAATAAAGATCAAGAATATTCGGTCATATATAAGTATATGTATGAGGTGTTGAATTATGATTCATGAGTATGTGTATTTAAAAGTAAGCATATTTGGTTTTAAGGACATTTAAGCTTCGAAAATTGAATGATATTTTTGTGAAAATAAATATATGACCATTCGGCCTAAGTAGCATATATGTCTGTGAGTACATGATATTTATGAAAGTGTAAGGTTGCGGCTAAGTGTGATAATGATGTTATAATTTGGTTTATTTTATAATGATTCGATTATACCTTTGAATTGTTAATTTGCTTATGACTTACTAAGCTTAAATAGCTTACTCTATGAGTGTTCTTGTTCACCTCTGTTTTATAGATCTTGGATACAAGTTACAAGCTCAGGGATCGCCAGCTACGTCTATCACACTATCTACCGTCTTCAGTATTTTATAAGCTGAATTTTTGGAACTATGGCATGTATAGGCTGGATTATATTTTGAATTGTTTAATTTCGGTTTATGTAACTATGAGCCATGCGAAAATGGCTTAATACTTAGTTATGGTTGGTTTTAAAGCCTTATCTTGATGATGGTTATGCTTGGTTGCGATTTTGGTGTTATGTTCATTATATATCTTCAAGTGAATGATGGCTTGATTAAAATTTTTGACACGATGGATTTTGGTAATTTAGTTTAGATGAATGAATTATAAGGTAATGCTTTGAAAATAGTTGGTGATTTTGGATAGGTGCATTTGGTTGATTTCGGTTATGACATATGGATAAATTGGGATGTTTATGAACTCAGTTATGGTTTGTGATATTTTACAAGTTCATTATGTATGCTTAAAGTGAAAGAATTGCTATAAGTTTTGTAGGTACATTATACATGATTCACATTTAATTATGCACAAGTATGCAATGTATTGGTTTGATGCTTATATATATTAGATAATATATATAGTTGTTATGTATTTAACTTAAAGTATAAAATATATGTGTAAATGTACGTTATCAAAGATGGATGTATTCGACAATTGCAATTGAAAATTGATAAATATGTTATATGAATTACATATCTTGACACGATACAAAATGACTTTGCTATATCATAAATTTGATTATCTAAAGTAGTTATGTAACGCCCCAATTTTTAGGAATTCTGTGTATGTTGGCAAATTTAAAATTTCTGTGACCTGTCCGCTTGGCGTAGGTTTAATTATGTTAGTGGGCCTCTAGAAGGCCCAAGCTTAAGTTAAACTCAGTAACTTTAGTTAATTTTAGTTCCATAAGAAAAAGGGGTTCTGGTTAACTGGGCTTTTAAGTATTAATTGGGTAAAATAAAACACAAAGAAGCAGGTGGTAGAGTGGCATGTGACGCCACTGGGAAGGCTATAAAAGTGGCGTGTGGATGCTAGGGAGAACCAAGGTTCAAGTCACAATGGGAGCATATTAAGGGAATTATTTTTATGTTTAGAAAGGCTAAGTAATGGAACTTAAGTAAAAGACTGTCAGGAGGAGTTGAGTTGCTCAGGGGATTGAGTAAGGAAGGGATAAGAGAGAGGATTTAGGAGTTGATTAGGGAGAGCAGTGTTGGCCGAATGGTGGACTCTTGGGGAGCAAGAGTTGGCCGGCCAAGGGTTCTCTTTAGAGGGTAAATTTCGGCTAGATTAAATGCCAAGTATAAATTCGGCATTTGGGGTAAGTTGTGCCGTTTTTCTGACCATCTTTCGTCCTCCTCCTTTCTTTTCTTTTTCTCTCCATCTACCTTCTCCTCTTCTTTTCTCCATAGCCGAATTCTTCTACCACTCTACTCTACACCACTTTCTCACTATTATTTTTAAGCCTTTCAGCCGAATATCACAAAAAGCCGAAATCCCGAAAGTTCATATTGTTTGTGCCAAATTCTCCTAGCAAAAACCTACTGATCTTCTTCATCCTTTTTGATCAGTTCTTTCTTTTTCTGAACCCTAAACCTCTGTTGACAAAGCCACTACAAAACCCTCATCTTTTCTTCACTATTACAAAAAGCTGAAAAAGCATAGCCATAGGGGCATAGCCGAATTTTAAGATCACTAAAGGCTAGAATTTTATCATTTGAGGGGTTAGATTTGCATCATAATCAAGTAGGAGTTAATTGGAATCATTGACCGAAGGAACCGGTGGTAAGTTGTTGAGCTTAATCTTTATTTCGTGTTTTAGAAAAGCTGAAACCCCTAAAGGTTAGGGAGGCTATCGATTTGGGCTTGTAGCTCTAAAGGTTGTTATAACTATTTTATTTTGATAATAGTGGGATCTAGAGGCTGCTGATCAAAGGCTTGGACAAGTAGAACGACTGGATCTAGACATAATCGCTAACTTCGGCAAAGGTAGGATCGGTAGTGCCTAAGGTGCTTTTGGCCGAATGTGGTAAGGGGTTAATACGTAGTTTGTTTTTGATAGTTAGATTAACGTGTTAGTAATCCAATTGTAGGAAGTTCGTGTGTTGATCTCGTCAGCATATCGTCGCAAACAGGTGTGTAATTGACACCCTCTTATAGACTAGATCGGCAAAAGCCGAAAAGCCAAAATACCGAAAAGCCGGTATTTTGAGAACTTGCGAGTGTTCGAATGCTCGTGAGATTATAAGTTTGATGTATATGGTAAATTAAAGTGATAAGATTGCAGAGTGCACGATTCCGTGCATTTCGATATTTTTAGGGCTTAATGGGCCAAAATCGGGATAGTGGGCCAATGGGCCCAATTCGGTAAGAAAACGCAGTAAGTGTTTCTGGTTGTACGTAAATGGCTATGCTATGCATGAAAATCTTAAGAATAGTGAAATTACCTGAATACCCCTATGTATGGAAATTACTGATGTACCCTTAGGTGTAAAATTACCATTATACCCATAGGGTTACTTTTGACTGAAAAGCATCACGATCTGATTTTGTATGATGTATGCCATGATTGTATCTCTGTTGCATGGGGACATGGGTTATATTATGGAGGAAGCGTCCTGGTGGCTACGTCATAATTATCTCGATCCGTGGCTCGCACATATATTCGATTCGGTGGCTTTGCCACGATTATCTGTATCTGGTGACTCTGTCACCTTATCTGTTCTGGCAGCCATGCTGCATATTTCTGGGGCGTGTAGCGGTTGGGTGGGTCGAGTAGTCTCCCCACATGGTGAAAGGTTGGTATAGGGGTGCGTGTGGTTGGATATGGGTTGGGTTTGGCATAAACATCTAATATCTGTTCTATTCTGTTATGGGCCTACGGGCTTTATTCTGAATTCTGTTCTGGGCTAAGGCCAACTTATTTTGTTTACTGTGGTTTGAACCGATTAGGCTATGGTTGGGTTAATTTACATACCGAGTTTCCCAAAACTCACCATTTTATTTTCATCCACGTAGGTAATCCCCAAGCATAGTGGGCTTGGAGCGGTGAGGGATTTTGAGTGGCCACACGTTCTGCAAGTTGATTCTCTTCTGGTGAACTAGACATCCTTTTATTTACGTTTAAGGTTATTGAGTTTTTTTTTAAATGTAATAAGGCCGCTTAATTATTTTTTTTTGATGGTTTTAATATGTTTTATTAAGGTAGGTATTACTTATATTTAACTGTTGGAATTGGATAGCTTTAGGGCGTGTTTTCAAAAATAGTAATTGATTTCAAAATAACACGACAACGAGCAAAGTTTCCGCAATGAGAACTTTTTCCAAAATTAATCACTTTTCCTAAAAAGGACTTAATCAAATTGGTTTCCTGGAAATATACATGATGTTAGGGTGTGGCAATGGCGGTGTGCATGTCTAGGATTGGATCCGAAGGGAGCTTGGTACTTAAGCAGTCCGATGGACTCACCTCCTCTTTCTCGGTTTCCTACCTGGTGCACAGCTTCCATTCACTTTAACCTATAATGAAATTATCTTTTAAAACACTAAGTAAGTTCTTCTAGATCAACAATACTAAAATGTTTTGAACGTTTCAATATGGCATGTCAGATCCGGCCATAACGTCCGAGCCGGGTTTGGGGTGTTACATTTAGTGGTATCAGAGCCAAGTTACAACAACTCGGCTGTGGAATGGGTTTACAAAAACAAAGATTTTCGAAAATAAAAAATTTATAAAGTTTTTTTTAAAAAAAAAGAGAAACTCAGTTTTTTAAATTTAGATCTTTAGAAGGTGGCATTTCGAATCTCCGGCCCAAGCCTGTAAGTATTACTCTGAACTTTTCTGAATATCTGTCTATACTAAAACTCTACTAGGATACTCTAAATTGGATGATGATGAAACCATAGGGAAATTTGATAAGAGACTGAAACTGTAGCTAGACTTCGATTCTGCGAAAACAAACTTTGAATTACTGTCTGATTCATAAAACATCTGTAACAAACACTGGAATATTGTATTAATGCATAAAAATTTGTAATCAGGTAATACGATATGAGTACAAGAGCCGCTCGTGGAAGAGGCCATGGACGGGGCTGAAGAAATGCTCGAGCGAGATCTTCATCTTCGGGACATATGCCGGCGGCGGATGCACCGGTTCCACCGGCAACAGAGGTAGAGTCTCATGACCGCAGCGTTGTGGATGATGCCCATCACGAGCAATGCTTCGTGTTCGGAAAGAGTTGCGGGCAAGTATGGGCAATGTAATTGGGATCTATTTCTGAACGACTTCGGGCTAACGGAGCGGAGATCTTTAAGGGCGTGTCTGGTGTATCCCCGAATATGGTGGAATATTGGTTGGAGGCCACAGAATGGATTATAGACGACTTGGACTGCTCTGTGGAGCAGAATTTGAAGAGAGCCGTATCGTTGCTACGGGACGAGGCTTATTAGTGGTGGCTCACTGTGAGAGAAGGGACCCCAGCTGATAGGGTAACTTGGGAACTGTTTAAGACGGCCTTTAAAGGGAAGTATGTTGGGGCAAGTTATGTGGACTCTCACAGAAAGGAATTCTTGAATCTGGTGCAACGAGGTAAAATAGTTGCTGAGTACGAGGCCGAGTTTCTGAGGCTGAGCCGGTATGCCGTGGGCATAGTCACTACGGAATATGAGCGAAGTGTGCGCTTCGAGGATGGTCTTAGGGATGACCTTAGGGTATTGATTGCTCTGCAAAGGGATCGAGACTTTGCGCTCTTGGTGGAGAAGGCAAAGATAGTTGAGGAGGTTAAGCGGGCTGAAAAGCAGAATCGGGAGAAGGATCGGAACCATTTTTGAAGGGATTCAGGACCCTCGGGTGGTGCTAATAGAAATGTTAAGAGAGCAAGAGCAGAGGAACCAGTTCGAGCGGTGCCGATGAATGTTGTTAGACCACCAATCTGTGGAGACTGTGGTAAGGTACATTTGGGCGAGTGTAGGAAACGTTTCGGTGCTTGTTTTTGATGCGGATCTATGGAGCATAGAGTTAAAGACTGTCCTCAGAGAGCTGATCAGGCTCAAGTTGCTGTACAGAGGGTTGCTCAACCCATGAGAGGTGGACCACAACCACTGAGAGGATGTGGACAAGGTAGGGGCGGAAATGGAAACGGTCGGGGTCGAGGGGCACCTAGCAAGGGTGCTAGAAATGCTAAAACTCGACAACCAGCGTTGGTATATGTAGCTCATCGTCGAGAGGAGGGCAACGCACCTGACATCATAACTGGTACGTTTTTGGTTCTAGCATGCCGTATACTGCTTTGGCGGATATTGGATCTACTCATTCCTATGTTACATGTGCCGTATCTGGGTTGTTAGGTGTGCACTCTGAGAAGATTGTGAGTGGGGTATCTGTGCTAAGTCCTTTGGGTCACAGGTTAGGGTAGACAAACTGTTTAGGGATGTACCCTTAGAAACTCAAGGTAGGATTTTCCCTAGAGATCTGATTGAGTTATCGTTCGGAGAGTTTGATCTCATTCTGGGAATGGACTGGCTTATTAAGCATAAGGCAACTTTGGATTGTGCTGCTAAACGAATAGTGTTAAGGACCACAGAGGATGAGGAGGTTATGGTGATAGGTGAGCGAAGGGATTATATGTCCAATGTGGTGTCGTCATTAAGAGCCGAAAAGTGGATTTGGAAAGGTTGTGAGGCCTATTTGGCATTTGTAAGTCAGTCGGAAGAGGAGGGTCTAACAATGGATAAAGTTAAGATCGTAAAGAAGTTCCAAGATGTTTTTCTGGAGGAGCTTCTGAGATTGCCTCTGAATCGAGAAGCTGAGTTTGGAATCGACTTGTTGCTTGGAACGGCGCCCGTGTCCATCGCACTATATAGGATGGCACCGAAGGAGTTAGTGGAGTTAAAGGCACAAATTCAAGAGTTGCTGGATAGGGGCTTCATTAGGCCAAGCGTGTCTCCATGAGGAGCACCGGTGCTATTCGTGAAAAAGAAGGATGGTACGATGCGGATATGCATTGATTATCGCCAGTTGAACAAACTGACGATTAAGAATAAGTATCCACTGCCAAGGATTGACGATCTATTCGACCAGCTTAGAGGAGCTTCTGTATTTTCCAAGATCGACCTTCGATCTGGATATCATCAATTAATGGTCAAGGAGGCAGATATCCATAAGATGACATTCAGGACTCGGTATGGTCATTACAAGTTTCTGGTTATGCCATTTGGACTGACGAACGATCCTGCAGCATTTATGGATCTGATGAATCGTGTGTTCCAACCATTTTTGGATCAGTTCGTAGTAGTCTTTATTGACGATATCCTGGTATATTCTAAAACGGAAGCGAAGCATGATGAACATCTCCATATAGTGCTACAAGTGTTAAGTGAGAAAGAACTTTATACGAAGTTCAGCAAGTGTGAATTTTGGTTGAGGGAGGTAACCTTCTTAGGTTGTGTGGTCTCTACAGAGGGGATTAGGGCGGACCCTCGGAAAATTGAAGCAATTTTGGAGTGGAAGCCGCCTAGGTCAGTGTCAGAAATATGGAGTTTCCTAGGATTGGTAGGATACTACAGAAGGTTTGTGGAAGGTTTTTCTGTGATGGCAGCACCTCTGACAAAACTCATAAGGAAAGGAGTACCGTTTGTATAGACTGAGAAGCAGCAGGAAGCTTTTGAGAAGTTGAAGAAAGTTCTGACTGAAGCACCTGTGTTAATTCAACCAGAGTCTGGGAAGGATTTTACTGTGTACAGTGAAACATCACATGTAGGTTTGGGCTGCGTGTTAATACAAGAGGGTAAGGTGGTTGTATATGCATCACGACAGCTTAAGCCTCACGAGGGGAACTATCCTACTCATGATTTGGAGTTGGCAGCAGTGATATTTGCACTTAAGATTTGGAGACATTACTTGTATGGAGTAAGGTGTATTATATTCACAGACCATAAGAGTCTTAAGTATTTGTTGACTCAGAAGGAGCTGAACCTTAGGCAAAGAAGATGGATTGAGTTGCTTAAGGATTATGACTGTTCGATCAAGTATCACCCAGGCAAGGCTAATGTGGTAGTTGACGCTCTAAGTCGTAGAACTGTATCTGATCTGAGAGCAATGTTTGCAAGTCTGAGTCTGTATGATGATGGAAGTCTATTGGCGGAGTTGCAAGTGAGGCCAACCTGGGTGGATCAGATTAAGGAAAAGCAGTTGAACAATGAGTCTTTGGTCGCTCGTTTTTGACAAGTTAAGGAAAGGGAAACTTCTGAGTTTGGGTTAAATGGCGATGGAGTTCTGTGCTTCCAAAGAAGAATTTGTGTTCCGAAGGACTCTGATTTAAGGCTGACAATATTGAAGGAAGCTCATGGGGGACTTTGTGCCATGCATCCTAGAGGGAACAAGTTGTGTCACGACATGCCAGCAAGTGAAAGCTGAGCATCAATTACCTTCTGGACTGTTGCAGCCAGTGAAGATACCACTTTGGAAGGGGGAGAGGGTAACCATGGACTTTGTGAGTGGGCTGCCTTTGACACCATCGAAGGAAGACTCAGTGTGGGTGATTGTGGATAGGTTGACCAAATTAGCCCATTTCATACCTGTACGTACTGACTTTTCACTTCAAAAGTTAGCCAAGTTGTATGTGGTGGAGATTGTGTGACTTTATGGAGTCCCAATTTC
Source organism: Gossypium arboreum (assembly GCF_025698485.1). Classification (NCBI taxonomy): domain Eukaryota; kingdom Viridiplantae; phylum Streptophyta; class Magnoliopsida; order Malvales; family Malvaceae; genus Gossypium; species Gossypium arboreum. The sequence goes on along the minus strand of NC_069077.1, from coordinate 77,020,162 downwards.
GATTATCTCTTACCAGGATCCCATATTCAAATCTCCATTTTGGAAAAAGTTGCATGAGGCGTTGGGGACACGATTGAACTTTAGTACGGCTTTCCATCCCCAAACTGATGGTCAGTCGGAAAGGGTTATTCAGATTCTGGAGGACATGTTGAGGGGATGCGTGATCGAATTTTGAGGTAGTTGGGAGGATTACTTGCCGTTGGCAGAATTTGCATACAATAACAGTTACCAGGCGAGTATTCGAATGGCACCGTATGAAGCACTGTATGGATGAAGGTGTCGTACACCTAGTTGTTGGACTGAACTAGGAGAGTGACAAGTTCTTGGACCAGAGTTGGTAGCTAATACTGAGGATAAGGTCAAAATAATTAAGGATCGGTTAAAAGAAGCATCTAATAGGTAAAAGTCATATGCAGATTTGAAGCGTAAGGAGATTGAGTACTCAGTAGGTGATATGGTCTTCTTAAAGGTTTCTCCTTGGAAGAAGATATTAAGGTTTGGTAAGAACGGCAAGTTAAGTCCACGGTTCATTAGGCCTTCTCGGGTTTTGAAGCGAGTAGGCCCAGTAGCTTATCAATTGGAACTGCCTCTAGAGTTAGACAGGATTCACGATGTTTTTCACATCTCTATGTTAAGGCATTATCGTTCTGACCCTACTCATGTCGTGCCAGTTGTAGAAATTGAAGTTCGGACTGATTTGACCTTTGAGGAGGAGCCTGTGTAGATATTGGCTCGAGATGTTAAGGTTCTCAGAAGAAAATCTGTCCCATTAGTGAAAGTTTTTTGGCGTAATTATGGCAGAGAGGAAGCTACTTGGGAGCCAGAAGAGGTGATGCAACAGTAATACCCTCATCTCTTTGGATCAGGTAAATTTTGAGGACGAAATTTTTTTAACGAGGGTAGAGTTGTAACGCCCCAATTTTCAAAAATTCTGTGTATGTTGGCAAATTTAAAATTTCTGTGATCTGTCTGCTTGGCGTAGGGTGAATTATGTTAGTGGGCCTCTAGAAGGCCCAAGCTTAAATTAAAACTCGGTAACTTTAGTTAATTTTAGTTCCATAAGAAAAAGGGGTTCTGGTTAACTGGGCTTTTAAGTATTAATTGGGTAAAATAAAACACAAGGAAGCAGGTGGTAGAGTGGCATATGACGCCACTGAGAAGGCTATAAAAGTGGCGTGTAGATGCTAGGGAGAACCAAGGTTCAAGTCACAATGGGAGCATATTAAGGGAATTATTTTTATGTTTAGAAAGGGTAAGTAATGGAACTTAAGTAAAAGACTGTCAAGAGGAGTTTGAGTTGCTCAGGGGATTGAGTAAGGAGGGGATAAAGGAGAGGATTTAGGAGCTGATTAGGGAGAGCAGTGTTGGCCAAATGGTGGACTCTTGGGGAGATAGAGTTGGCCGGCCAAGGGTTCTCTTTAGAGGGCAAATTTTGGCTAGGTTAAATGCCAAGTATAAATTCGGCATTTGGGGTAAGTTGTGCCGTTTTTCTGACCATCCTTCCTCCTCCTCCTTTCTTTTCTTTTTCTCTCCATCTACCTTCTCCTCTTCTTTTCTCCATAGCCGAATTCTTCTACCACTCTACTCTACACCACTTTCTCACTATTATTTTTAAGCCTTTCAGCCAAATATCACAAAACCCGAAATCCCTAAAGTTCATATTGTTTGTACCGAATTCTCCTAGCAAAAACCTATTGATCTTCTTCATCCTTTTTGATCAATTCTTTCTTTTTCTAAACCCTAAACCTCTATCAACAAAGCCACTACAAAACCCTCATCTTTTCTTCACTATTACAAAAAGCCGAAAAAGCATAGCCATAGGGGCATAGCCGAATTTTAAGATCACTAAAGGCTCGACTTTTATCATTTGAGGGGTTAGATCTACATTAGAATCAAGTAGGAGTTAATTGGAATCATTGACCAAAGGAACTAGTGGTAAGTTGTTGAGCTTAATCTTTATTTCGGGTTTTAGAAAAGCTGAAACCCCTAAAGGTTAGGGAGGTTGTCGATTTAGGCTTGTAGATCTAAGGGTTGTTATAACTATTTTATTTTGATAATAGTGGGATCTAGAGGCTGCTGATCGAAGGCTTGGACAAGTGGAACGACTGGATTTAGACATAATCGCTAACTTCGGTGAAGGTAGGATCGCTAGTGCCTAAGGTGCTTTTGGCCGAATGTGGTAAGGGGTTAATACGTAGTTCATTTTCGATAGTTAGATTAACATGTTAGTAATCCAATTGTAGGTAGTTCATGTGTGGATCTCGTTAGCATATCATCGCAAATAGGTGTGTAACTGACACCCTCTTATAGACTAGATCGGCAAAAGCCGAAATGCTGAAAAGCCAGTATTTTGAGAACTTGCGAGTTTACGAATGCTCGTGAGATTATAAGTTTGATTTATATGGTAAATTAAATTGATAAGATTGCAGAGTGCACGACTCCGTGCATTTCGATGTTTTTGGGGCTTAATGGGCCAAAATTAAGATAGTGGTCCAATGGGCCCAATTCGGTAAGAAAATGCGGTAAGTGTTTTTGGTTGTATGTAAATGGCTATGCTATGTATGAAAACCTTAAGAACAGTGAAATTACCTGAATACCCCTATGTATGGAAATTACTGATGTACCCCTAGGTGCAAATTTACCATTATACCCCTAGGGTTACTTTTGATTGAAAAGCATGACGATCTGATTCTGTATGATGTATGCCATGATTGTATATCTATTGCATGGGGACATGGGTTATATTATGGAGGAAGCGTCCTGGTGGCTATGCCACAATTATTTGATCTGGTGGCTCTGCTACATATATTCATTCGGTGGCTCGCCACGATTATTCAGATCCGTGACTCTGTCACATTATCTGTTTTGGCTGCCATGCTGCATATTTCCAGGGCGTGTAGCGATTGGGTGGGTCGAGTACTCTCCTCACATGGTGAAAGGTTGGTATGGGGGTGCGTGTAGTTGGATATGGGTTGGGTTTGGCATAAACATGTAATATCTGTTCTACTCTGTTATGGGTCTATGGGCTTTATTCTGAATTCTGTTCTGGGCTAAGGCCAACTTATTCTGTTTACTGTGGTTTGAAACGATATAGGCTATGGTTGGGTTAATTTACACACTGAGTTTCCCCAAACTCACCCTTTTATTTTCATCCACGCAGGTAATCCCCAAGCATAGTGGGCTTGGAGCGGTGAGGGATTCGGAGTGGCCACACGTTTTGCAAGTTGATTCTCTTTTGGTGAACTGGACATCCTTTTATTTACGTTTAAGGTTATTGGGTTTTTTTTTAAAATGTAATAAGGCCGCTTAATTATTTTTTTATGGTTTTAATATGTTTTATTAAGTTAGGTATTACTTATATTTAACTATTGGAATTGGATAGCTTTAGGGCATGTTTTCAAAAACAGTAATTGATTTCAAAATAACACGACAACGAGCAAAGTTTCCGCAATGAGAGCTTTTTCCAAAATTAATCACTTTTCCTAAAAAGGACTTAATCAAATTGGTTTCCTGAAATATACATGATGTTAGGGTGTGGCAATGGCGGTATGCATGTCTAGGATTGGATCCGAAGGGAGCTTGGTACTTAAGCCGTCCGATGGACTCACCTCCTCTTTCTCGGTTTCCTACCTAGTGCACAGCTTCCATTCACTTTAACCTACAATGAAATTATCTTTTAAAACACTAAGTAAGTTCTTCTAGATCAACAATACTAAAATGTTTTGAACGCTTCGATGTGGCATGTCGGATCCGGCCATAACGTCTGGGCCGGGTTTGGGGTGTTACAGGTTAATTATTGATATTAAATTTGGTATATGATTTGTTGTATAAACTTTGCTTAGAATTAATAAATGATAAGTTGCATATTCGGTTATTGACGAATACATTTGTTAAGTATGCATACGATATATATATAGGTTGGCAACTTAATATTTATGTGGTAAGTTGATGCATATATTCAAATGAAATTTATACTTTTAATTCGGTTATAAAGGTAATGTATGTTAGTATAATTTGTTTGATTGAGTATATAATTATATATGGTTGATGGATATGGTTTGGTAATTGGTTTATTTTGGTAAACATGTGGATTTGATAATGGTATGGCTTATTGAGGTTAAGATTATGACCGAATAAATGCCTATTTGATTGGTTAGACATATGAGGTTAAACTTGATAGTATGCATACATGATTTGGACATGTAATGAAAATATTTGGTCATGAGTTTAATATTCGATTCTCATGTTTTCGTATAATGTTGCCTGAATATAGACTTGGAGGTTATATGATTTATTGAATCAAAGTATAAAAGTTTGTTATGAATTGTATTTGTTTGGTAATGTCTCGTAACCTTATTCCAGCGACGGATACGGGTTAGGTGTGTTACACAGGCCGTGTGCTAGGCCGTCCCAAAACTGTAGGGTATATTGACTTATGTAACACGGCCAATTTACATGCCCCTGTGCTAGGCCATGTGTCAATTAGGGAGTATACTGGCTTGTACCACAAGGCCAGTCACACTCCCGTGTGTGAGACTATGTGGAGCATGCTGACTTCAATTCAATTTCATCATTAGGGGACACATGGTCGTGTAATATGACCGTGTGTCACACACGGTTGAGACACACGCCCGTGTCTCTGCCCGTGTAGACAAAAATAGGCTATTTGCAAGGCCAATTTGCCACCCTTATTCATGCTCACCTAAACAACCGAAATGGTACCATTTCATCATACAATTAGGCAGCCAAAATCATCAACCAAATGCACAATTCATGCCATTATAATTTCATCTATTCTAAATCTCAAATCACTACCATTTACTTAGCCAAATACATGCCAAAACAATATCAATCTATATAGTTCATTTACCATAATTCACACTCACATAACTTCCTTATAAATAGCAACACAACATCTAAAATCATACCTCATCAAGGCGTTTCTCAAGCATTTTATACTCCACAAATCAATTAACCATTTGAGCAACTATAAAACCATAACCACATTCATACCAAACATACCAAAATGAGCCATCATTCATGGCTATATGTACAAACCAAAACATATACAATTTACAAGCCAAATCTCATGGCTACAATCACAATTAAAATACCACATATAGTCTATACATGCCAATGCCAAAAATGTATAATCCAATAATGCCAACTTACATGTTTGATAGTGTGATGATGTTCTCGATGACTCTCGAATTTGAGCTAGCCTTGATTCACTATAAAACATAGAAAAATAAAACAAAGTAAGCTTCAGAGCTTAGTAAGCTCGTATGATATAGACTTAACTAATAACAAATACAACATTCATCAATCTAAACATATTATCATGTACTTTATGATTACTAACAAACCTTTCAATTGTTTATTCATAAGCTTATATACAAACTTTGTAACTTCGTCGATTTTAAGCTCATAATATACATGTACATACCTGTACTAATCCCTAACAAGTTCATACATACACGGAATTTCGTTGAATACTCAATATCTCACACACTAAGTGCCGTACTCAATATCTCGCACACTAAGTGTTGTACATAGTTGAAGCTATCTCAAATCGCACACTAAGTGCCATATATAGCCGAAGCTATGTCGAATCGCACACTAAGTGCCACAAATAACCGATTTATCATCGAACATATCTGTAGTTCCGTATATACAATTTATGCAAAATCAAAGTACTAAAAGCATAATTATTTCAATGCTTAATACATATGAACTTACCTCGGATGTGAAAATAGCGAATCGAATCGATTAGTCAATAACTTTATCTTTTCCCCAATCCAAGTTTGTATTCTACTTTCTAATCTAAATATATTCAAAATTAACTTATTTAATCATATATTCATTCAATTTAGTCTAAAACACTCTTTAAGGCACATTTATACTTTTGCCCCTAAACTTTCACACTTCTCACACTTTAGTCCTTATTTCACAAAATCATAAATTAATGAAATTCAAGAATAACCAATGCTATCCAATTTACCATAATGCCCCTAGAAGCCCATAATTTTCATTTACTCACACTTTTAACCACTACATTTTACATTTTCTCAATTTAATCTCTTTTTGACATTTTTGTCAAAAATCACTTTACAAAACTTATTTAAATATAAAAAATTATTCAAAATCCATCATAAAAATTCAAAAATCATACAGAGTCATCAATGGCCTCATTCAAAATCTTTAACAATTTTGCAAAATAGTCCTTGGGCTAGCTAGTACTAGTTGCAACGATCTCAAAAACATAGAAATCATTAAAAACCGAACAAACATGGACTTACATGCAAAGCTAATATATGGTCGAACCTTCAAGCTATTCCAATGGTGTTTTCCTTAACTAATTTTGGTTGGGGATGGTGAAGAAAGATGACAGCTATGTTTTTGTTTTATTTAATAAATCTTTATTTACCAAATTACAACTTTAACCTTAAATTAAAACATTAAAATTCACATGTTTTACGTCCATAAATGTCCAAAAAATATAAAAATGGTCTAATTATATCATAAGGACCTTCACTTTAATAAGCCATAGCCATTAGACACATTTAACTAATAGCACACAAGTTTTACACTTTACGCGATTAAGTCCTTTTTACCAAATTAAGCATTTAAACAGTACAATTTCTTTATGAAAATTTCACATAATTAGTTTAACATGCTGTAGACCTTATTAAAATAATAAAATAAATATTTTGACTTTGAATTTGTGGTCCCAAAACCACAGTTCCGATTTGACTAAAAATGTCCTATTACAAGCTTCGTTATGACCATTAGCTTGTGTGAGTAGACCCTTTGATAGCTCAAGAGTGAGCATTTTATGTGATATGAGATTGATATAGCTTTGGGTATTTATTTCCACTTAGGGTGTTAGATTCCTGAGTATCCGATAATATTCCAAATGGTTCAACGGGTATGTTAAAGACATGGATGAGTATGAGATTAGTACGAGTGGTACAGGTATGTATATGAACTGTACAAGCATTGAAGTTAAGAAACTCGTGAATTTCATATCTAATCTTGTGAATGAACATGTGATAGGTTTGTGGAACTATATGAAGTTATTTATGATATGTTTAATTGAATTACTTGTACATGTATAGCAAGTTAATTTTATTAACTACACGAGCATACTAAACTTTATAGCTTACATTGTTTTTTTTTTTTGTGTTTTATTGTGAAATCAAAGCTAGCTCGGATTTGGGTATTGTCGGAGACCTAATCACACTATCAATATAAAACTTTGGTACTTTTGAATTTATGTTTTGGTTATATGGAATGTATAGGAATTATGGTTATATTAGTATATGTTGATATTAATTTAGCCATTTGAATTGGCTTATGGATGTTAAGTGGTTGGTTATGTATATATAGCCAAGTGATTTGGTTTATTTTGATTGATTTAGTTGTGTATATATATGTGTGTAAATGGCCTTTGTTATGCATATGGTAAATGTTATATAAATGCTTGTGATGAAAGGTAATTTGTGTAACATATGTTTGATAAATTGAGATTGGTATGTATGTGATTTTAGATAACATGATGCTTAAATGAATGTGATCTTATTGATGTTTTGAGAATGTAAATTGTTGGTGTTGAAATGGTATGAAATATGCTTGGTTGAGTTTTGTTGATTGCCTATTTATGCCTTGTGTTGTGCCATTTGGTTTGGTGTAGGTGTATCCAAATTTGGGTGGCAAGATGGCTTGGTAAATAGCCTATTTTTGTCCACACAGGCAGAGACACGAGCATGTGTCTCAGCTGTGTGTGACACAAGGTCAAGTTACACGGCCGTGTGTCCCCTAGTGTTGAATTAGAAATCAAGTCAATATGCCCCACATGACCTAGCACACGGGCGTGTGACTTGGTCGTGTGGCATAAGTCAATATACCCTACAGGTTTGGCACGACCTAGCACATGGCTTAGCACACAGGCGCGTGTAGCCATTTCGAAGGGCACACGGGCTGGTGACACAAGCGTGTGGTTGGCCGTGTAACCCAAGCCAAAGAGTTACACGGGGTCAAACATGGGCTAGGACACAGCCATGTAATCCTATTTCGAATGTCCACATGGCCAATGACATGGGCGTGTGCCCCCTGTATTTTACAAAAAAATTTTAAGTTTTTTTAAAATTTTTTTGAGTTATCGATTTATTCCCGAGCCACTCTTAATGCATGTTTTGGGACTCGTAGGCTTGTATTAGGGACAATGTGATTGTTTAGAAATGATGTTTAAATTTGAAATGGAAAAGTGTATGAGAATTGTATGTGTATTTGTGTAATAAGTTCAGTAATGCTCCATAACCCTATTCTAGAGTTGAATACGGGTGAGGGGTGTTACATTCTTAATGTGAATTACCAAATTATTCCTAATTGTATGTGTATTTGTGTAATAAGTTCAGTAATGCTCCGTAACCCTATTTTGGAGTTGAATACGGATGAGGGGTGTTACATTCTTAATGTGAATTTCCAAATTGTTCCTACAATTAATGTTACCTACGCACAGGGGTTAGGGGGTGAAGCTCCTAATGGGGTCAATGCGTAAAGCACCTTATGAGGGTCAGAGGGTAGAGCACCCTACGGGGGTCCCATGCCTCGATGAAATTTTAAACATTGCACTTTGAGCTTTGTGAAAAAATGTCACCGTTTGACAAATTTTATCAAAATAGAATAAGAAATTTTATTTAAAAATTTTGATATGATATGCTTCTTACTGGAACAACTTTTGTTCGTTTTTCAAATGTAAGGACAAGTTAACAACTAACTTCGAATGACAAAGACCCTACTACCCTTAGACAAATACGTTAACACTTAACAAACCATATACAAGACTCAATAGGCTTTAAAATCAATGATTAACACTGAATCATTGATTCAGAGGTACAAATTGACCGCCTCTGGATGTACTAACGTTAAAAGTGTGAATATTGCAACAAAATAAAGGGTTATGAGGCGGTATCCATAAGTATATGGGTCGAGTTGTAATATAGATTTTACAACAAAGTAGGTGAGTAGGCGAGTACTAAATAAATCTTAACCTAAACAATTAAAGATATAATTAATGCTTTAAGTCAATTATAGTATGAGAGTTAAATAAGAAATATGTTTAGGGTTTGTAAGATAATAAAATAAAATAACATAAAAAAGAATTAAAATTGCAAGAGATAGAGATAGAAAAAGTGAATCAAATTTGATGATGGGTGATTAGCTTGCTTCAGCAATCCCAATTAATTTTCATCTCAGGTTCTTTGTCAACCAACTAGTCGCTACCCTAGCAGGATCTTTTGATTTTCCATTAACATAACTAGTTAGCACGAACTACTTATCTTCCGACCTAACAGTCCAGATTGGTTTGGGGTAAAGGTGTTCACGAATGGGCAATACAAATTTTAGGCTAATTTTGACCTTGATAACTTTTCAGGGTTGTCAGGCCTGGGGTTTGTTTCACATTCTTCCTTTTCCAAACAGTTCATCCGTTGAGTATCCTTACAAAATAATTAAAATATCATGTCTTCATTAGCTAATCCCCAATAGAATGATTAGTTACTCGTGGCTTTCATAAACAATAAGGAAAGAATGCAAGAATTAATCATAGGGAATGAGTTGAAATAGAGAGTTTATGTAACAGCCCGTTTCCAGTGAAATCAGAATAGTGATTTCGGGACCACAAAACTGAGTTAAAAAGAAAATTTATTTTAATGTCATTGCATGGTCTACATTATGATAGGAAAGATGTATGAAAATTGATAGGAAAGATGTATGAAAATTTTGATAAGGAAATTTTATCGATATCATGTTTAATTAGGGAAATGACCAAATTGCATAAAATGCAAAAGTTGAGTTCTAGTAGCTAAAAGGATCAAATAGCTATGAAATTCAAAATAAGAGGTCCTTATATTGTAATTAGACCATTAAAGAAAAGTTCGTAAATATTTTTGATGATTCATCCATGGAAAAAATAGAAAAGAATAAGGACTAAATTGGAAATGAGAATAATTAAAAGATGATAAATAAATTAAAAAGAAATATCATATTATTATATCATCTTCTTCCCCAAAATTTCTATGGAAACCCTAGGAAAGAGAAAGCAAGCTTTCTTGGTTTAATTAGGTAAGCATTCTTGTCTTGTTTTTAGTAATTTTTATATTTTCGAGCTCGTAATAGCTTAATCTATCTATTTTGGGGATTAATTTGTAAAGATATCAAAGTATATAAAATTTTCCATGGATGAACATGTTGAAATTTTGAAATTTATGGTAGAAATTGAAAGGTTATTGATAGATAAACAACTTTTACAAAGTGAATTTTCATGAAAATGTGATTTAGGGATTGAATTGAAAAAAATTGTAAAACCCATGGAAAATTCTGATTTTTGTGAAATTCATAGACTGTTATTAAGACATGTAAAATTCGGTTAGGCTTGAAATAAGGATAAAATTGCATGAATTTCATTTTCCGAACTTAGAGACAAAATTGTCATTTATGAAAAGTATAGGGGCAAAATAGTAATTTTGCTTAATAAGTGAATTGAGTTCAAATGAGTATGAAATGAATTAAATTGATGCTAAATTCATTTATATAGATCTAAAAAACTCAAATACGAAGTTAGATTAAGGAAAAGAAAAAGTACCGGATTAGTAGATTTCTATATATGAACAAGTATTGAATATGTTCGTGTAACTTAATTATGTATATTAATATGATTGAACCAAATGTTGTGATTGGGTAAATTTTATAAGTGTTTAATGTATGAAATTAATCACATACCCGATATTGTTCGATATAAGTCTTGTTTGAATAATGAAATACAATGGCTACAGTATTTTCCCATATTGATTATAGTCCTGCATATATTGCGGACATTATGGCTTAGACGAGCAATCCTGTTATAAGCCCTATTGAGCATCCTGTTATATAGTTCTTGCGAGTATCCTAATTGGTAGTGATTCTTCATGTGTTGCGCACTACCGTAGCTCGTTCTGAGCGTCCTGTTACATGAATCGGTCAGTTGTGATCCAACATTTATTGCGGACACAAACATAGCTCTTCGTAAGCATCCTGATATAGGCTCTTATAAGCTTCCTGACATGGCTCGCTTGAACTCCCTGTTATACTATGTAACGCCCCCACGCCCGAGACTGTCACCGGAGTCGAGCTTGAGGTGTTACCGAACATAATTTATCAAATTAAGAACTTCGAATCACTTGTTTCTACATTCACAGCTTTCCAGTTACCTGCGTCACAGTTACAAGAAAAATCGTATCTCGAGTTACAAAACTCGAAATCAAAATCCATAAATTTTCCCTAAATCTAGACTCATATATCTATTTACTAAATTTTTTATAGAATTTTTGGTTGGGCCAATTAGTACAGTTTATTAGTTAAAGTTACCCCTATTTCAGGACTTGGCTGGACTGACCTCTGTTCACTACGAACCATATATCTCTCTGTGAAAAATTTATATGACTGTGCCGTTTTGTTTATCCTGAAACTAGACTCAATAAGGATTCCAAGAATATAAAATACAACACCTAATTATTTTTTTACAATTTATGATGAATTCCTAAAGTTGGAACAGGGGATCCAGAAATCACTCTGGCCCTGTTTCACAAAAATTCAAATATCTTCTAACATATAATTACTTTACCTATTTCGTTTGTTTTATGTGAAAAGAGACATATTGGGATTCAATTTCATTTTTAATCCATCACCAAATTCGATTTCTATGATTTTTAGTAAATTTTTAAACTCACGTCAGTGTTGCTGCAATGTTCTGTTTATGGCAAATTTCATCTTTTCATGAGTTTTTATGGACTAGATAACCTACTAACTTTCCGTGACATCAAACATGGTCTAAATTAGTCATTTCCATGACCTATCATTATCAGGCATTTTCTCAACCAAATCACCGCCATATCACAAAATTATTTACACGAAATAGGTATATTGCTATACATGCCATACTTAAGTTTTACAAGCCATTTAACAAAAATGTCCTTCGGATAGTGTGATCGAACCTTCGACCTGTCTCGATTACCAAGCCGGCTTGTTCAAAACTACAGTGAATAAAAAGGAGGGAGTAAGCATAAATGCTTAGTAAGTTCATATGCAAATAACAAGTAACATAACAATACAATTATACTAAACAACCTTAGCATACTATCACCAAAACATATATCACATTTCTAAACATCATTCATCATCTTACCACCTTATCGTTGTTGTATCTATTTTCAACCCGAGAGTTAAGTACATACCTGTCCAAAGTGTCCATTTCACAACACTTACCAAAACGTCACTTGCATCTTAAGTGTTCTTCCATTTCACTAGAAATTTTACCTGTTGAACACATCGGAATATAACTCGGATACATGGATAATTTGCACATAAGTGCCACATATGTAATCAAGAAATCATGTAAACCGCCCTTAAGTGAACTCGGACTCAACTCAACGAGCTCAGGCATTCACATCCATAAGTGAACTCGGACTCAACTCAACGAGTTTGGATGCCTAGTTACATCTCACAAACTCGGACTCAACTCAACGAGTTCGAACATTCGCATCCGTAAGTGAACTCGGACTGAACTCAACGAGTTCGGATGCTCAACCATCCTAGTGACATGTCACTTGTATCCTAATCTATTCCTAAGGTTCAAACAGGATTTTCATCGAACACATATCCTTGCCATCTTCCGTAAAATACCGAAACCAATACTCGATAGCACTTTATATTTAACAAATAATACACATAATTTGCATTTTATTCAAAAATAATCACAAAGCATATATTTCATGATAAAAATCAGCATATCATATAATTAACATCAATAACTTATAAATAACAATTATGCTACATTATTCACACATGAACTTACCTTGGTACCCAAAATATAATGATTTTGCAATTTAGTCCATAATCTTTTCTTTTCCTCGATTGGGGTCGATTCCACGTCTTTCTTGATCTAAAATAACACATTTAGCTTATTCAATACTCACATTATCAAATTAGTCTTTAATTCAAATTTTAGAAAAATTACAATTTTACCCCTAAACTTTTGCATATTTACACTTTTGCCCCAAATCTCGGGAATTAAACTTAATTTCTTATTCTTATGTTTTATAACATGCTGATCACTTTTCCTTTCTATGGCAACATCAAATTCTCACTCTAACATGTACTTATGACTATTAGGTATTTTTGCCGATTAAGCTCTTTTACTCGTTTTCACTCAAAACCGAGTAGCACAAGTTGTCTAACATAATTTAAAACCTCATATTATATCATAAAACATCAAAATTCACAAATTTCACCTATAGGTATTTTTCCAAATATGAACTCTAACTCAAAATATTACTATCATAAGCTATACCGAAGTTACCGGATTTCAAAAACGTAAAATCATTAAAAGCGGGCTTGGAATCACTTACTATGAAGCTTGAAAGTTGAAGAAACCCTAGCTATGGAGAGAGGGAGCATTCGGCAGAAACTAAGGAAGATGATAACCAATTTTGTGTTATTTTTCCCTTTTTATTTCATTTAATATTCAAATGACCAAAATGCCCCTCCTTACTAAACTTTCAAAAAAATTCCTTCCATGTCCTAATTTTGTCCATGAACTTAAAATTGGTCAAAGTACCATTTAAGAACTCCTAGTTAATATTTCAAAGCAATTTCATACTAAAAACTTCTAGAATGCAAGTTGTGCAACTTATTCGATTTAGTCTCTAACTTTAAATTAAACTCGTTATGCCAAAAATTTCTTCACGAAATTTTCACACAATTATGCAATCATATCATAAACCTCAAAATAATTATAAAATAAATATTTCTATCTCAGATTTGTGGTCACGAAACCACTATTCTGATTAGGCCTTAATTCGGGATATTACATGCTATCTGAAGCTCCCTGTTAATAACTCTTTGAAATTACCTGTTAAGCTCAATGAGCTTTCTGTTCTAAACTTTTAGGAGTTTCCTGTTTAGCCCTGATAAGCACTGTTACATGGCTCATCTGAGCATTCGGATATATGGTTCGAAAGTGTGCTTCCTCATTATGTGACCTAATTGGGTGCCCCTGGATATGAATTGACAGATTTTAGTTTTGTACACTTTAAGTGTACTACATGAGCGTATCCATCAATATTTCAAATAAATTCAATGGGTAAAGTTCTGACTTGGCTATACTAAACTCGAAATGATTTGTCATGGAAATGGAATAATGATATGGAAAGTATATATATATATATATATATATATGAAAATCATTAAATGATGAGCTCATCCATGCTCTTGGTATTATGTGAATTACTTGACTAACATGATTGGTGAAGTTGTGTTTTTTAGGCTATTAGCCAAATTGCTTGGATGCATTTTTGTGTGCTTATCTTTAATGAAAATATATGGTAAGCTAAATTCCTATTATACGAACTTACTAAGCATTTGAAATGCATACTCAGTTTTCTTTCCTCTGTTTTATAGTACTCGAAAGCTCGTAAAAGTTGGAGATCAGTCAGAGCATTATCACACTATACTCCAACTCATTTTGGTATAAATAGAAATCTTATCTTGGTGTAATGGCATGTATAAGCTAATGAAAACAAATGAGAGTATGTAAATGTTTTAGTTGTAACTAGCCATTGGAATGTCTAGTGATAGTAAATTTAATGCATACTTATATACGAGGTTTATTATATTTAATATATGAATATGTTGGTTTAATATATTAGGTGCAATTAAGTTTGGGTAAGTATATACTTTTAATGTAAAGATGATACTTAAAAGCATGAGTAAATATGCCATGCATAAAAATTGATAATTGGATTGATTTATATGCCTTGAATTGGTTGGTGAATATATTGAAGTGTTGATGTAGGTGCAAGGTAAAAAGGGTGAGAAATCATGTGTGACACACGAGCATATGCACGGGCGTGTGGTTTGGCCGTGTGTCCCCTTTATCTTAAAAATTGAGAAATAAAATGCTCAGAATTAGTCACATAGGCGACAGATATGGGTAAGGGTGTTACAGTTTAAGAAAACCTAGTTGATATTGATGAATAGAATGAATCCTAAAAAATTGATCTCCTTTACAATCAGATCTCTTGAAGAAAACAAATGAACTAAAATTATAAAAACCTAAGAAAGTTAGAGAACAAATCTAAACCTAAAGAAAGAATCTAAGCTAATGGAATGGTATCCGTAATGTGTGCTACATAGGTCTATTTATAGCTTCAAGTAGTCATCGTCCATAGCCCTCCATAGCCCTAGGGTAGCTGACATTCCCGAGCTTTAAGTTCAATTGTGTAGACCAAAATGCCCCTACTTCATGTTTTAGTTTCGTCATAGAGTCGATGTCGTGACATACCAGGTCCTATGTCGCGAGATAGCAACCAGTATGCTCCCTTGCAGCCATCTTCAAGGGTATGTCGTGACACCCTTAGTCTGTGCAATGACATTGAAGGCAATTTCTCACTTTCTCTATTCTACTCTCTATGTTGCGACATCAACTCCCCCATGTTGCGACATAGCGTCTAGTATTTAGCTAAAATGCCCTCTAATGGTCTCTTACACACTCACAAAGCACATTACCTTTCCCTTAGGCCCCATTTAGCCCTTAAGGTTAATATAAGACTTGATGTGCACATTTTAGTGAATGTAAAACTAAAGAAAATGAATTAAAGAATAACAAAAATGCTTGTATTTAACTTCCTTAAATGTAAAAACTAGTTTAATCTACTACACTAAATTACAGCAGATCAAACTCCCCCACACTTATATCATTTCTTGTCCTCAAGCAACATATATAAAGATTACAAATGAAACTAATGACCCTTGAGCAAGTATGGTACAAGTATTGATTTCGGAGCATATGACTTAGGTATTTCATGTTTACTAACAATTTCAACATGATGAGTAGTTGACTTACCACTATTGATCACAAACATATAAGTTCAATATGTTACAAAATATACAAGTCTTAAGGTTTTCACCTATAGGAATCCATCAACAAATCATACAAGTACTTTGACTATCCGAGCAGAATATATATAGTCATCTTTGTGAATGTTCAGTATGATGTTCATTCATGTATAATGATATTTAGGTCACATAGGGCTTTTTCATTTGTAATTTTCTGATTCTTAGGACAGGTATGAAATTTAAAAACAGTAAGCATCAAAATGTTACAAACTAGAAAATAATTGGGCATATCGTATTGATCCCTAGTCTTCCCCCTTTAGTGACCTTACCCATTCACTGCCTTATTTCTTGTTCCCTCACCTTCCTTATCTCTCCAAATATAGGAAATCATAGCACGACATAATAATTACGGTTAGCCTACTAGTTTCAATGCATTAATGAACTAGCTCTTTTTTTATTGTTGTGACTTTGTCAATGTTCTTTTTCAATTTTTTCACTCAAGAATGCTTTTTGGCTTTTCAAGTACTTTCTCTACTCGTATGGACTTTCTTTTTGGATTTTTCTTCTTGTTTTTCACTTTCAGGCTAACCTATAATTCCCATATCACACTAATCTTTCCTATTTCACTCTATTTTTTTACAGCCTCCGCCATGATGTATCTACTTAGCCCTCAATATGTATGATCAAACGTCTATAACCGTGTGGCACAGGACCAATGAAAAAGGGTAAATACAAATTGATGTTTCTAGGCTCAAGTCTTGTAATGTGGCTCATCAAAGAGTGTCAATAGGCTCAAGAGTTGTTACTAAATGTGAAATATAAATAGGAAAACTTTTTGGTTCTAGATGTGTTCCAAACAATGCCTTAGGTCATCCTTAAATATATCAACATTCACAAACCAAACAAATACAAATTCAACTATTTATCATTCATACTAGTATGCTCGTTTCCATGTATTTTCTATATCACTTGGTACAAATGATAGCTTATTACCTACTTATAGTGTAACATATAGAATTTTTGTAGTCTAATAAGAAAAAATTAAAATCACTTATCATCAGGCCAGTTTTATTCATAAACGCAAGCAACCTATGTACATGCTCAAGCACACAAAAGACAAGAAAAATCAAAGAAAATGTAAACAATTAAAGCAAATTTTCTATGTTACCCCTCAAACACTTTAGTTGACACATTGACCTCTATGTGTGGCCCATTAAAATATAAGGAAAGAAGTTATACAATTGATCGTGATTGCACTCTTATTAGTGGGTGCTTTCGCCTTTGATTGTGTAAAGTTCGGATATGTTCGTTCTCCTTTGTGTTGGGTTCCTACATAGAAAATTTAAATGAAATACAACATGTAACATCCCTAACCCGTAACCGTCGTTGAAATGGGGTTATGAGGCATTACTAAATGACAGTACAGTTCCGAATATTTTCATATTAATTCCAGTCATAATCATGAATATATAACAACCGTATTAGATATGCTGACTCTGTTCATTGCAATTCAAGATTTAAATCACATCAATGCTTATGACTTAATCTAAAATGTACATATTAAAACATAATCCAAAATGTACATATTAAAACAATTTATTACATATCTGAACATATAACATATCGATAATTTCCTTAAGGAATATTTGACCTATATTATTATACTTAAACAAGTCATGCATATACACAAGTTAATTATCCATTGACTGGATTTCATTACTAACCCTATTTATTCATATTTGCGGCATTAATGTGTTAAACTATGGGTAATTCTTATGTTATATATTAACTTGATTTAATAACAACATTCGGTTATAAATAATCCATTTTAATTCTATGTCTATTTGGCTAACTCAATTAATTTATACATATTTAATAATTTATAATTACCTAACGGATTCACATTGTCATGCACATATGCATATCAGCCATATTACAAGTACATATATTTATACATGAATAAACATTTTAAAAATATCAACTAACATAATATGACCAATTACCGAGCACACACATATCCTTATATAAACCAAAACCCCAATAAGCCTTACTTATCAAACAACAATTTGAATGTCATCCATATCATTAATATGGACCATAAATGAACACTCAATTTAAACCATGCATATATCTTGATTTTTACTTAACAACACATAACCTATCTTAGCTTAATTAACATCTGATAAAAAAAGATATAGTCGAATCACAAAGTACTTTCACAAGCTTTATATACTCAAATACACTTTCAAAATTACACAAAATTGATCAACATGACATACGACATAATAGTCATATTAAACATAGACCATGACCCAACCAAACCAAATTTGAACCTATGATTAAAGCCATTTTCGATACATGAAATGCCAGTGACAAACATCAAACATAACAATGATATAATTCACTAGTAAACACTGAATCCACCTTATGCAATTATATGTATTTTCAATACATTATACCATAATCGAACCTGTTAAGGATGTACATATATATAACATATGCAACTTACCTAAAGTTTATATAACACTTAATATAATATGCATACCACACATTTAACCGAATTTTATTCATTAAGCATACACAATATTTATCAACACCTAAGCTTAATGAACATTTAACCAAAAACATGTGAAACCGAATTTAAGCATATCAAGTAAACCATTTTCAAAGCATGTGGTGCCTAACACAAACATTATACGTACATGGCACGTAATTATAGGACCAAAGTGAACATAAGCCGAACATAACATAACCAAATTTTAAAGATAAAAGCTTAGCTATTTTCGCATGGCTTATATACATAACCAACATTCAACATTTTCAAAATATGTTCCAGCCTATACATGCCATAGTTCCAAAATGCAACTTATAAAATACCGAAGGCGGCTGATAGTGTGATAGACTTTGCTGACGATCTCCGAGCTTGTAAATTGATCCAAAATCTATAAAATAGAGTAAGCAAGAACACACAGAGTAAGCTAACTTAACTTAGTAAGTAATAAGCAAATAAGCAACTCAATATTATTATAGTCAACTCATATAAACTAATTGAATTACATTAACATTACCATGCCTAATCTCAAACCTACAAATTCCATAATTAAAATATTTTCATAGACAATTATCCACCTAAATCGAACACTCACATAGTCACATAATATATTATCAATCAACATCCAAACCAAATAGTCATAATAAACTGTACATCCATTTATTCATATACGCAACTCAAGAATCATAGATTAACATCACATATATAAATATTACCTATATAGCTGAATATACCAACTCATATATGCACATATTTAAGAAACATATCAATGATATACAATTTATTCATTCATCGGCCGAATACGCATACCACATGCACATATATTCTTCACTTACATTATACATGATTTATATTAAATATTCATAGCATTTACTTACCATATCTCAAGTAGATATCAAGTTAATTCATAACTGACCATTTAGCTCATTTTACACATTCGAATACCACTTATCTTTGCCCGATGAACTATTCGAAATTGGGTAGGACACTCAGATAATCACACATTTATCATACAATGCCAACGTCCCAGACGTGGTTTTACATGTAGTCACATACAGATGCCTCTGTCCCAGATAGGGTCTTACTCGTAAACAAATATCAATGGCATGGTCTTACTAGCACACATATATCAGAATCCTATGTCATGAAATATGTATCCTAACTATTCCTAAGGTTCATACGGGGCTTTTGGACGTCGTAACTCGGTCGAAACGAATGCTTGAACATAGTTACCAAGCTTATTCACATTCGGCAATAGCATACATAAATTCATATTTTTCATACCAGCATATATATTTAGCATTTAGCTACAATTAAACACGTCTATTTTCCTATAAACTTACCTCGGACGTTATAAAACGGGACAGGGCTGCTAGTCGATAACTTTTGTTTTTCTCCGATCCAAATCTGATTTCTTTGGTTCTTGATCTAAACATATTCAAATTAAGCTCACTCAAACATATTTTCATTCAATTTAGTCCACAACTACATAAATGGGAAAATTATCGTTTTACCCCTAACATTTACACTTTTTACAATTTAGTCCCTATTACACAAAACACAAAATATTCAAAATTTCAAGATACCCATGTTTGGCCGAATATTCCTAGTGTTCATACAAGCCCTTATATTTCATTTATTTCACATTTTAGTCTCTCAAATTATTATTTTTGCAATTTAGTCCTAATTACTCAAAGTCATCAAAAACTCCAATACAAAATATGTTAATCTAAAACATATCTTTCATATTTCATCATCAAACAACAAAAATCACAAGCTATCAACAATGGCATAACTCAAAATATTCATCAAAATAAAAAATTAAAGGTTGGGTCATGAAGATTACTAAGCAACGATGTCAAAAACGTAAAAATTATCAAAAACCGAACAAAAAAGAACCTTTATTGAGCTTGAATATATGTCGAACCCTAGCTTGGTTTCTTCCTTTTTCTTTGTTTTAACTTTCAGCCAAGAGAAAAAAATAATGACATGGTTTTATTAAATTATGTTTTATGTTATATTATAACTTAACTTTTTAATTTACATTTTTAACCTTAAATAAATCATTATACTATCATTTATATTATGTCCACTACCATCCAATTCAATTAGTATTGGGCTAATTGCAACATAAAGGTTTCCATTTAAAAAGCCAAGTGCAGTTTAGCCCCTTTTAGAAATAACCACCTAATTTTCATTTTACGCGATTAAGTCCTTTTATTTAATCAGACACTCAAACGACAAAATTAAATCACGAAAATTTCACAGATATAAATTTACACAAAATAAACACAGAAAATAATTTTTAAATATTTTTTTGACTCGAATTTGTGGTCCCGAAACTACCATTTCGATTAGGGTTTAAATCGGGCTGTTACAACTGTCCTCCCTTAGGGATTTTCGTCCCCAAAAATCTTACCGGTGAATAGGTTCGGATAGCGTTCTCTCATTGCATATTTTGGTTCCCACGTTGCTTCCGCAGCCCCGTGTTTACACAATAATACTTTAACTAATAGAATTTTCTTATTTCGTAACTCTTTAATCTTGCGAGTCAGGATACGAATCGGTTCTTCTTTGTACATCATATCGGGCTTAATCTCGATCTCAGACGGACTAATCACATGTAAAGGGTCAGACTGATATCTACGGAGCATCGAAACATGGAATACATTGTGGATCTTTTCTAACTCAGGTGGCAACAATAGTCTGTAAGCAACTGGCCCAATACGCTCTACTACCTCATACGGCCCAATAAACCTCGGACTCAATTTACCTTTGCGACCAAATCTGAGTATTTTTTTCCATGGTGAGACTTTTAAGAAGACTTTATCTTCGATCTAAAACACTATATCTCTATGTTTGAAGTCCGCATATGATTTCTGACGATCTGACGCTACTTTTAGACTTTCACGGATTACTTTCACTTTCTGCTCAGTTTCTCTAATCAAGTCGACCCCGTGTATCTTATTTTCACTGAGCTCAGTCCAGTATAATGGTGTACGACACTTATGACCATACAAAGCCTCATAAAGTGCCATTTTGATGCTCAATTGAAAGTTGTTATTATAAGCAAGTTCAATCAGAGGTCAGTATCGTTCCCATGTACCTTTAAACTTGAGAATGCAACATCTCAACATATCCTCAAGTATCTGAATGATTTGCTCAGACTGACCATCTGTTTGCCAATGGAAAGCAATACTGAAATGTAATTTCATACCTAGTGCATCTTGTACTTTCTTCCAAAATCGTGATATAAACCTCAGATCTCTATCTGAAACAATAAATATAGGCATACCATGTAATCTCACAATCTGAGAAACATACAATTCAGCCAGTTTATCAAGTGAGTAATCTCTACGTATCGGAACAAAGTGAGCCGATTTAGTTAATCTATCCACAACAACCCAAATTGCATCTTTCTTGCTCGATGTCAGCGGTAAACCAGATACAAAATCCATCGTGACTCTGTCCCACTTCCACTCAGGTATCATGATAGGCTGAAGTAATCCTGAAGGCACCTGATGTTCTACTTTTACTTGTTCACAGATTAAACATTTTACAACAAAGTCAGAAATGTCTCATTTCATACCATGCCACTAGTAAAACTGTTTCAGATCATTATACATATTTGTACTACCTGGGTGAACAGATAACCAACTACTGTGAGCTTCATTCAAAATCATTTGAATCAACTCTGAATCCCTCGAAATGCATATTCGGTCTCTGAACCTCAAACAGTCATCAGCATCAACTCTGAATTCTGAATCAGCATCCGTCTCACACTGAGCTCGTTTTCCGATCAACTCACTATAACTTTCTGGGCATCACAAATTTGTTAAAAAAATAACGATCTTGCTTTTAATTCAGATACTATTGAACCATCCTCAGACATAGCCATATGTGCATTCATTGCACGTAAAGTAAACAGTGATTTTTGGCTTAAAGCATCAGCAACAACATTAGCTTTTCCCGGGTGATAGTCAATCATAAGCTCGTAGTCTTTTAGCAATTCTAACCATCGACGTTGTCTCAAGTTAAGATCTTTCTGATTCATCAAATATTTTAGACTTTTATGATTGGAATACACATGACATTTCTCACCGAACAAATAGTGACACAAAATTTTCAATGCGAATACAATGGCCGCCAATTATAGGTTGGGTGTCGGATAGTTCTTTTCATGTGCCTTTAACTGTCTCAAGGCATAAGCTATAACTTTTCCTTCCTGCATCAAAACACAGCCCAAACCATTTGAAGATACATCACTATAAACAAAAAATTCTTTATCCGATTCTGACTGAACTAGTACTGGAGCTTCGCTCAAAAGGGCTTTCAATTGATCAAGGCTTTTCTGGCACTTCTCTGACCACTCGAATTTAACATCCTTCTGCAATAGCTTCGTCACCGGAGCTACAATCATAGAGAAACTTTTCATGAGCCATCTATAATATCCAGCAAGTCTCAGAAAGCTTCGGAACTCAGAATCATTCTTCAGAGGATTCCAATCAAGTATAGCTAAAATTTTACTTGGATCAACCCGAATACTCGATACTGATACCACATGACCCAGAAAACTGACTTCACATAACTAGAACTCACATTTACTAAACTTCGTATACAACTACTTATCTTGCAATGTCTATAACACAAGTCTCAAGTGTTTGGCATGTTCAATTTTATCACGAGAGTTGATCAAAATGTCATCTATAAACACAACAACAAACTGATCCAGATACAGTCTAAAGATACAATTCATCAAATCCATGAAAACAAAAGGTGCATTAGTAAGTCTAAAAGGCATAACCAAAAACTCGTAGTGTCCGTACCTCGTTCGAAAAGAAGTCTTTGGTACATCGGAGTCTTTAACTCGTAATTGATAGTAGCTTGACCTCAAATCAATCTTCGAAAATACTGTAGCCCCTTTTAGTTGGTCAAACAGGTCGTCAATCTATAGTAATGGATACTTATTCTTTATAGCCACTTTATTAAGCTATCTATAATCAATGCACATCTCATAGTTCCATCTTTCTTTTTCACAAACAACACAGTGCACCATAAGGAGAGAAACTCGGTCGCGCGAAACCTCTATTTGTCAATTCTTACAACTGAGCTTTCAATTCTTTTAATTCTGTAGGTGCCATTCTGTACAGAGCTATGGATATTGGGTTCGTCCCAAGCATTAACTCAATACCAAACTCTACTTCCCGAATAGGTGGCAAACCCAGTAATTTTTTAGGAAATACATCTGGATACTCACATAAAACAAGTACTGATTCCATGTTTCTTTCAGCCACTTTACTATCAAGCACGTAGGCAAAATAAGTTTTACACCCTTTTCTCACATATTTCTGAGCTAGCATCGAAGAAATTACTGCTGGTAAACTATACAAATCACTAGATTCAATCCGAATAATCTCATCATTCTTACTCCGTAGGTTAATGGTCTTTCTCTTGTAGTTCACAATAGCACATGCAATGTCAACCAGTCCATACCCAGAATTATGTCAAACTTATCAAATGGCAGCAACATCAAATTAGCTGGAAAGCACAGATCTCGAATTATCAAGGGACAATTCTTACACACTTTGTCAACCATAACACACCGACCCAAGGGGTTTGACACTCTAATCACAAACTCAGTAGACTCAACAGGCAGAGTCTTGCTGAATACTAATGTCTCACACACATAAGAATGAGTAGAACCAGGATCAATCAATACAATTACATTAGTATCATAAAGAGTGAATGTACCAGTAATGACATCTGGGGATGAAGCCTCCTCTTATGTGCGTAGCATAGGCTCTGGCAGGTGCACAAGCCTCAGATTTATTTTCTATATTTTTAATTCCTCTCTGACTACCACTCGCATTTCTCGCTTTTCTGGGTGGTCTCCCCTGAGCTGCAGTATTACCCGATCTTGTGTTCTGCACTTGATTCTCTTCAACTAACCTTAGGCAATCTCGAATATAGTGATCTGTCGATCCACATTTAGAACAGGCTTGATCATGCAATCTGCAACTGCTGAGATGTCATTTACCACAGTGTTTACACTCGGGTTGATTTGATCCGACATTACCTACACTGGCTACTGAAGTAACTCTTGAACTCACCGGTGGTCTGTTCTGGTCTCGTCGAGAATAACCCGAAGTGGCTTTTGAACGGTTGATACCATCTCGAAACTTCTTTGGTGCCGACTGGATTAATTTACTGAATGATCTCTTACGCGAGTCTCTAGCATCAAAATTAGCTTTTCTCTTCTCTTTCCCGAGCTCTTCAGCTTTGCAGGCTCGCTCAACCAATACTACAAACTCTTTTATCACAAGTATGCCAACTAACAGTTTAATGTATTCATTTAGCCCATCTTTGAATCTTTTACACATTATGGCTTTGGTGGAAACACACTCTCGAGCATACCGACTGAGTCTCACAAATTTTTGTTCATACTCTGTCACAGTCATCCGATCCTGTTTTAGCTCCAGAAATTCTTTTCGCTTTTGATCAATAAATCTTTGACTGATGTACTTCTTACGGAACTCAGTCTGGAAGAATTCCCAGGTCACTCACTCTCTTGGAACCACTGATACTAGGGTATTCCACCAGTGATATGCTGTGTCTCGAAGTAAAGATATGGCACACTTCAAACATTCATCTAGGGTACAGGATAGCTCATCAAACACACGGATATTATTATCAAGCCAAAACTTAGCCTGTTCAGCATCATCATCATCAGTAGCTTTAAACTCTTCAGCCCCATGTTTTCTGATTTTGTCAACAGGTGGCTTGTACAATCTCAACGAATCAATTACTTGAGGTACAGTGGGCATCGAAGATGGATTAGTCGGGGGTGGAGGTTGTTGTGCAGCTGGGTTAGTCCGGATATACTGAGTAAACCAGTCATTCATCATTTGGTAAAAGGCTTGTCTAGCCTCTCCTTCCTGGTTACTTGAAATCGGTCGAGAATATACTGGCGCTGTCCCTTGCGCGGGAGCAGGCGCTACACTCTCGACATCATTAGCTACAGCTCTGTCAGGATCCATTTACTATATGAAAACACATTTTTAAATGTCAGAAGTCATCACACTATCGCAGTATATAGTATGGCATGTATAGCTAGACTCACACGCTACGTTAGGCCTAGAACCGACTAAACCGTAGCTCTGATATCAATAAAATGTAACACCCCTAACCCGTAACTGTCATTGAAATGGGATTACGAGGCATTACTAAATGAAAGTACAGTTCTGAATATTTTCATATTAATTCAAGTCATAATCATGAATATATAATAACCGTATTACATATGCGGACCATATGTTCATTGCAATTCAAGATTTAAATCACATCAATGCTTATGACTTAATCTAATATCTAATCATAAATTTACTATCATTCATCACATAGCTTAAGTAAAACATAATCCAAAATGTACATATTAAAACAATTCATTACATATACAAAACATATAACATATCGATAATTTCCTTATGGAATATTTGACCTATATTCTTATACTTAAACAAGTCATGCACATACACAAGTTAATTATCCATTGAACTAAATTTCATTATTGACCCTATTTATTCATATTTGCAGCATTAATATGTTAAACTATGGGTAATTCTTATGTTATGTATTAACTTGTTTAATAATAACATTCAGTTATAAATAACCCATTTTAATTCTATGTCTACTTGGCTAACTCAATTCATTTACACATTTAATAATTTATAATTACCTAACGAATTCACATTGTCATGCACATATGCATATCAGCCATATTACAAGTACAAATATTTATACATGAATAACATTTAAAAAATCTCAACTAACATAATATGACCAATTACCGAGCACACACATATCCTTATATAAACCAAAACCCCAATATGCCTTACTTATCAAACAACAATTTGAATGTCATCCATATCATTAATATGGACCATAAATGAACACTCAATTTAAACCATGCATATGTCTTGATTTTTACTTAACAACACATAATCTATCTTAGCTTAATTAACATCCGATAAAAAAAACATATAGCCGAATCACAAAGTACTTTCACAAGCTTTATATACTCAAATACACTTTCAAAATTACACAAAATTGATCAACATGACATACGACATAATAATCACATTAAACTTAGACCATGGCCCAACCAAACTGAATTTGAACCTATGATTAAAGCCATTTTCGATACATGAAATGCTTACCACAAACATCAAACATAACAATGATATAATTCACTAGTAAACACCGAATCCACCTCATGCAATTATATGTATTTTCAATACATTATACCATAATCGAACCTGTTAATGATGTGCATATATATAATATATTCAACTTACCTAAAATTTATATAACACTTAATATAATATGTATACCACACATTTAACCGAATTTTATTCATGAAGCATACACAATATTTATCAACACCTAAGCTCAATGAACATTTAACCAAAAACGTGTGAAATCGAACTTAAGCATATCAAGTAAACCATTTTCAAAGCATGTGGTACCTCACAAACATTATACGTACATGGCACGTATTTATAGGACCAAAGTGAACATAAGCCGTGTAACACCCCTCACCTGTATCCAACGCCGGGACAGGGTTCGAGGCGTTACCGGACTTAAACATTTACAACATGCAAAATCGGGTCACAAAATTTTTGTCCAAAATTAAAACATCTTAAACACATGCATATCGTCTCTTATATAGGCCTTTGAAGCCTATAACACACATGTTATAAAACTAGGTCCCTATACATGCCACTCACTTGATAATTCTAGCATGTGTGTTTATACTCTCAAGGTGTTGGCTTGATAGTGTGATGCTGCCTCCGACGATCTCCATCCCTGAGCTAACCTAACAACACTAAAAGAAATGGAAAAGAGGGGGTAAGCTTTATGCTTAGTAAGCTCACATGAAAATAATAGTCAATTTACTAACATGCTTTCCATAGTAAAACTAACCCAATTGTGCATTTACACATATTCTGGTTAAGCTGCTTTCTTGAGTTATAGTCACTAAATCATTTATATATGGAGTTAAGAAACTCCAAATTAATATCCGTAAATTTTTCCAGAAGCTAGACTCATATATATTTCCACCATAAAATTTTCATAATTTTTTGTCCAGCAAATAAGTACAGTTTATTATTCAAAGTCTCCCTTGTTTCACTGTTAGACAGCTTCAACCTTTCTTCACTAAAATTTATTTATCTCATAGTACGAGACTCGGATAATGTTCTTGTCTCTTTCTCATGAAATTAGACTCATTAAGGATTCTAATAATATAAATTATAACCCATAATTATTTTTCTACAATGTTTAACAATTTTTCCAAATCAGAATAGGGGATCTCGAATTCATTCTAACACTATCTCACAAAAATTAGATCATCACATAATATATAACTCCTTTGCTCCCCCTATTTCTTTTATATAAAAATAAACTCATTAATATTTAATTCCATAATTTATTTGAAATTTAATTAAACTTACACAATTTTTGGTGAATTTTCAAAATCACACAACTGCTGCTGTCCAACACTATTTTACTACTAAAATTTACTCTTACATTATTTCACTTAATCCATTTTGTCTTAGCGAAGTTCACTTAAATATCGAGCATACTGCTCAAAATTTTCTTAAACATATACCTGCACTTATTCATCATATAATCATGTTCATATGTATTTTTACTTAATCGATTTTCCCGTTGAACTCTTAGGAATAATAACTGATACTCAGTTGCCTGTACATATTTTAACACTTGTAGCCAAAGCTATCTGGTACGCACAGTAGCCTACACTTAGTACTACACATGCGACCAATTATCTGGTACACGTAGTAGCCTGCACTTAGTACTACACACGTGACCTAACCATCTAATACACGTAGTAGCCTGCAATTAGTACTACACACGTGATCGAAGTTATCGGGTACGCATAGTACCTGCACTTAGTACTACACATGCGACCAATAACCCGGTATATGTAGTAGCATGCACTTAGTACTACACACATGACCTCACAATAGATCATTCGTATCGTTTCTATTCCGAAGGCTCAACCGGGAAATTTCTCACTTTCCAACATGTTACAATTTATTCATAGTCCTTTTTCAATTTGTAATTTACAACAAATAATCATTCTATAGGCAGCCACATTTCATATGATAACAAAATATAATAAAATAAAAAGAATCGATAAATTATTTACGAACAAACTTACCTAGGATCCAGAAATGACAATTTACCATTCTAGTCCATAACCTTGTATTTTCCCGATTTAAGCCCAAATCTCGATTTCCTTGATCCATAATATCACATTTAGCCTACTAATTAGTCACACTATTCATATGGGTCTAAAAATCATATTTTTAAAAATTTTCATTTTGACCCCTAAACTTTTCCATATTGCACTTTTGCCCCAAGGTTCGAAAATTAAACTTCCTATTTTCTTATGTTTTATGACATGCGGAACATTTTTCCCTTCTATGGAAACATCAAATTCTCACTCTAACATGTACTTATGAATATTAGGTATTTTTACCGATTATGTCGTTTTACTCGTTTTCACGTAAAATCGCTTATCAAAAGTTGTTTAACACAATTTCAAGCTTCATATTCTACCATTAAACATCAAAATACATGCATATCATTCATGAGTAAATTTTTAAACATAAATCCTAACTCAAAATAAGGGTAGAAATGAGCAAATCATGTTACCGGGATTTCAAAAATACATAGAACATTAAAAACGGAGCTCGGAATCACTTACTATTAAGCTTGGAAGCTTGGCCAAACCCTAACCATGGCTGCTCTTGGTACATTCTGCTGTAGCAAGAAGAAAGGGACACATTTGGGGTTTAAAATTTGTCTTTTAATTCATTTTACCCCTAAATGACCAAAATGTCCTTTTTACTATTCTTTCAAAATTTACCCAAACAAGGCCATTTTTTGTCCAAAAGAGTTATACAATGGTTTAATTATCATTTAAGGACCTCCTATTTAAAATTTCATGACAATTAGGCACCTCTAACATATAAAACTCAACTTTTGCACTTTTTACAATTTAGTCCTTTTTACTAAATTGAGTGCCCAAACGTTGAAACTTTTTAACGAAATTTTCACGAAATCATTTCGTGAAATCGTAGACCATAAAAATATAATAAAAATAAAATTTTTCTCCTCAGATTTGTGGTCCCGAAACCACTGTTTCGAATAAGCCCAAAATTGGGATGTTACAAGCCGAACATAACATAAACAATTTTAAAGATAAAAGCTTAGCCATTTTTGCATGGCTTATATACGTAACCAACATTCAGCATTTTCAAAATATGTTCTAGCCTATACATGCCATAGTTCCAAAATGCAACTTATAAAATACCGTAGGCGGCTGATACTGTGATAGACTTTGCTGACGATCCCCGAGCTTGTAACTTGATCCAAAATCTATAAAACGGAGTAAGCAAGAACTCACAGAGTAAGCTAACTTAGCTTAGTAAGTAATAAGCAAATAAACAACTCAATATTATTATAGTCAACTCATATAAACTAAATGAATTACATTAACATTACCATGCCTAATCTCAAACCTACAAATTCCATAATTAAAATATTTTCATAGACAATTACCCACCTAAACCGAACACTCACATAGTCATATAGTATATTATCAATCAACATCCAAACCAAATAGTCATAATAAACCGTACATCCATTTATTCATATACGCAACTCAAGAATCATAGATTAACATCACATATATAAATATTACCTATATAGCCGAATATACCAACTCATATATGCACATATTTAAGAAACATATCAATGATATACAATTTATTCATTCACCAGCCGAATACACATACCACATGCACATATATTCTTCATTTGCATTGTACATGATTTACATTAAATATTCATAGCACTTACTTACCATATCTCAAGTAGATGTCAAGTTAATTCATACTTGACCATTTCGCTCGTTTTACACATTCGAACACCACTTATCTTTGCCCGATGAACCATTCAAAATTGGGTAGGACACTTGGATAATCACATATTTATCATACAATGCCAACGTCCCAAACGTGGTCTTACATGTAGTCACATACTGATGCCTCTGTCCCAGACAGGGTCTTACTTGTAAACACATATCAAAATCACATATCGATGCCATGGTCTTACTAGCACACATATATCAGAATCCTATGTCATGACATATGTATCCTAACTATTCCTAAGGTTTATACGGGGCTTTCGGACGTTGTAACTCGGTCGAAACGAATGCTTGAACATAGTTACCAAGCTTATTCACATTCGGCAATAGCATACATAAATTCATATTTTTCATACCAGCATATATATATTTAGCATTTAGCTACAATTAAACACATCTATTTGCTTATAAACTTATATCAGACGTTATAAAACGAGACAGGGCTGCTAGTCGACAACTTTTGTTTTTCTCCGATCCAAATCCGATTTCTTTGGTTCTTGATCTAAACATAATCAAATTAAGCTTATTCAAACATATTTTCATTCAATTTAGTCCAAAAATACATAAATGAGCAAATTACCATTTTACCCTAACATTTACACTTTTTACAATTTAGTCCCTATTGCACAAAACACAAAACATTCAAAATTTCAAGATACCCATGTTTGGCTGAATATTCCTAGTGTTCATATAAGCCCATATATTTCATTTGTTTCACATTTTAGTCCTCAAATTATTATTTTTGCAATTTAGTTCTAATTACTCAAAATTATCAAAAACTCTAATACAAAATATGTTAATCTAAAACATATCTTTCATATTTCATCATCAAACAACAAAAATCACAAGCTATCAACAATGACATAACTCAAAATATTCATCAAAATCAAAAATTAAAGCTTCGATTTTGAAGATTACTAAGCAATGATCTCAAAAATGTAGAAATTATCAAAAACCAAACAAAAATGAGCCTTGATTGAGCTTGAATATATGCCGAACCCTAGCTTGGTTTCTTCCTTTTTCTTTGTTTTAAGTTTTAGCCAAGAGAAAAAAATAATGACATGGTTTTATTAAATTATGTTTTCTGTTATATTATAACTTAACTTTTTAATTTACATTTTTAACCTAAAATAAAACATTATACTATCATTTATATTATGTACGCTACCATCCACTTCACTTAGTATTGGGCTAATTTCAACATAAAGGCTTCCATTTAAAAAGCCAAGTGCGATTCAGCCCCTTTTAGAAATAACCACCTAATTTTCATTTTACGCGATTAAGTCCTTTTATTTAATCGGACACTCAAACGACAAAATTAAATCACGAAAATTTCACAGATATAAATTCACACAAAATAAACATATAAAATGATTTTTTTATATTTTTCTGACTCGAATTCATGGTCCCGAAACCACTATTTCGATTAGGGTCTAAATCGGGCTGTTACACAACATACTAAAATCTATTTATTAATCCTACTCCTACGAAGTCTAAATTAAAATTATCCAAAAATTAATACAGTTTTTTTATAAAATTAAAACTAGTTCAATCATCCTCTTCATTGTCCATCTCCTTATCCTCGTCATCCTCTTCTTCTTCTCCTTCCTCTTCGCTTTCATGTTTTCTTCTTCTTGGTCCATGTTTGACGGCCCAAACATGGTAGGTGTATAATTGGGAACCCAAATGTTGTTTTGCCTCAAAAAATATTGAAAAATTGGTCCTAATTCCTGTATCCACTGAATCATCCAATCTAACTTTGGATGACTATTCTCACCAACGTCTTGTTAAGCTCGTGCCAACCTTTTTAACGAAGTGGGTGTAGTTGTCGTTTCTCGCAATTGCTTATTCTAGTCCTTTATTTGTTTGGCTTACAGCTCGATGTATTGTTCGAACAAGGTGTCCATGATAATGCTTTGATATGGTTTCAGTGAATACTCAATAGATGTCATAGGTGCACTCACCTTTTTGTATAAACTCATCACTAGATGGGGAAAGAATACTCCCATGTTATGGTGGATCCATTTGCCAACACTTCTGTAAAATAGCATAGAGTTACACTGCTCTAAAGGCATTAACATTACAAACATTAAAAGTAGGTACAATTCGTGTGCAAATGAATTGAATCCACATCTTATCTTTCAGAAACATAAT
This sequence comes from Gossypium arboreum, assembly GCF_025698485.1. NCBI lineage: Eukaryota > Viridiplantae > Streptophyta > Magnoliopsida > Malvales > Malvaceae > Gossypium > Gossypium arboreum. The sequence goes on along the minus strand of NC_069077.1, from coordinate 76,987,508 downwards.
AGCTTGATGAAATATATTGGGATATTGGTACTTGCACGATACTTCCCTTCACCCCTTACTTTAGTTAAAAAGTTTATAATATTATCCATATCCATGTCTCTAAAATATTCTAAGTCAGTTTCATTAATGAAATCATTCTCATAGTATGGAACATTGTAAAAGTTACAAATTATTCTAAGGGTTACTTGCACCTCTTTCCCTCGCACAGGTACTGTATCTCGTATATGACCTACAGTATTTCTAGACTCGTGGTCCTATAGACATACATAGAGCACTTGGATAATAAAGACCATGGCATTATCCTTCGGAATCATTTAAAAATGTTCCCAATGAGGATACTTGACCAAAGGCCAAATTTGTTTACACAAAATCATCGATGGATCAAATTCCCTGTCTTGAATGAATGTTTTTCCTTGAAGTTCACTGAAATAATTTTCAACATTAGGATTTGGAAAATTAAAGAGAGTTTGAATCATTGATGGCTCCATTTCCATTGTTCGCCTAATAAATCCTAATGACTTACAAAATAAATGAGTCAATGGAATAGTAAAAAGTTTAAGTTTAGGAGCCCTTAACGTTGAATGTATAATCCAAGTTCGTTTGAATTCCTTGCTTGCCCGTGATTTCCCCGTTCCTTGTTGCATTAAGTTTGTGAAAGGAAATTGGGGTTTTAGTGTAACACCCCTAACCTGTAATTGTCGCCGGAATAGGGTTATAAAGCATTACTAGAGATTACAGAATAAATAAAGATAATTCATATCATTTACTATTCATATCCGAAAATATTCATACTATCCCTTGAATGGACCCTCAAGGTCCAATTTAAACATTAGAATCAAGTTAGGACTAAATAAGAATCTCAGAGAATTTTTCACGAAATTTAAAATTTTTTCTTTAATACAGGGGTTACAAGCCCGTTTGAGTAGGTCGTGTGGCTCACACAGCCAAGTAACATGCCCATGTCTCAGGCTGTGTGAGCATTGGATACGAGGCACACAGCCATGTCCTAGGTCGTGTCCTTACCCGTGTAACTGTCTGACTTGTGCCACACGCCTATGTGCTAGGTCGTGTGATCAATTTAATTTTCACAAATTAAGTGCAGGTTTCACATGGCCAAGACACACGCTCGTGTTCTAGGCCGTGTATCATACACGACTGAGACACACGCCCATGTCTCTACCATGTGCCCAATTCTAAGCATTCTGTTTCTCAATTTTAAGATGCAAGGACAGACGGCCAAATCACATGCCTATGTGCTAGGCCGCTTGTCACACATGGTCAAGACACATGCCCATGTGTCTACCCGTGTGGACAAAATAAGGCCATTTCTTAACCTTATTTCTCACCCAAATTTTACCTTCAACCTACAATAACATTTGCATACATTTTCTTACCAATTTAAGTCATATAAGTCAAGAAACATCATTAACATGTATGGAATAGTATCACATATTCATATGATAAACTTACCTTCTTGTAATGATCTATATTTTACCCTAATTTAATTTAACCAAACCACATACATATAAGCTAAACATGATATATATAACCTTATAATAACATACCAAAACAATCCATTTTTAGCCATTCCAATGGCTAAGTTACAAACAACTATTTACATGCCAACATAGGAAAAGTTAACCTATACATGTCATTATATCAAAAGAAGATTACGTTTTATACCAAAACAAGTTAGAGGATAGTGTGATGATACTCCGGCCGATCTCCAACCTTTATGAGCTTCTGAGCACTATAAAATAGATAAAAGAAAACCTAGTAAGCATTTAAAGCTTAGTAAGTTCGTATAGCATGAATTTAGCTTACCATATATTTACATTTAAGATAAGCATACAATAATGTATCCAAGCAATTTGGTTTATAGCCTAAAACACAACTTCACCAATCATGTTAGTCAAGTACTTCACATGATACCAAGAACATGGATGAGCTCATCATTTAATGTCTTTCATAAACATATGCTTTCCATAACATTTTTCCATATTACATGTACACCTTAATGACAGATCATTTCAATTTCAGTTTAGCCACGTCAGAACTTTACCCATTGAATTTATTTTAAATATCTATGGATACACTCATATAGTAAACTTTAGTGTACACTACTATAATTCGTCAATTCATTTCCAGGGGAACCGAATTAGGTCACGTAATTGGGAAGCATATTCTCGAGCCCTGTAATGGGTAGCTCACACAAAGCCATTTCGGGAAGCTCATAAAGAGCCTATTAAGAAGCTTGTCCGAGTTATACAACGGGAAACTCATAAGAGCCATAATCGAAAAGTTCACAAAGAACCATATCGGGAAGCTCCAGATAGCCAATATAGGGAAGTTCAAGTGAGCATTATCGAGAAGCTCATAAAGAGTCAATTTAATGGGAAGTTCACAAAGAACCTTTAATCACGATGCTCATAAGAGCTAAGGTGTATACATAACAAATGTATGATGAAAACCTATTGGGACACTCTGAAGAACTATTATCGGGAAGCTCACAAGAACCTTATAACGGGAAGCTTGAGAGAGCTAATAACGGGATGCTTTTTCGAGCTATGGTGTGCCCGCGACATATGCAGAATCATAACCAATATAGAAAATCCTGTAGCCATCAAACTTCATTTATTCAATTGGGACTTAATGTTTGTTAGGCATTGTCAGATATAAGATTAATTTCATTTACATAGCAACATTTTACATAGGAACATTACAATAACATACATACAATTCAATTAACACATATGAATTCTCGATTTAGTTACATGAACTTACCTCGATACTTGTTCATATACAAATTCTACTAATCCAAAAAATTTTTGTTTTCGTCAATCCAATTCTGTATTTTCTTTCTGGATCTAATTAAGCTTGATTAGTTTCTTTTCTCTCTCCTAGGGTTTCCATGCAAATTTTGGGGAAGATGAGAAATAAGATGATATTTTCTATTATCATCTTTTAACTATTTTGATTTCCAAATTAGTCCTTAGCCTTTCCTAATTTTTCCATGGATGAATCACCAAAAATATCTACTATCTTTTCTTTAATGGTCTAATTACTATATAAAGACCTCTTATTTTGAATTCCATAGCTATTTGATCATTCTAGCTACTAGAATTCAACTTTTGCATTTTATGTAATTTTTTCCTTTCCATAATTAAACACATAATCGATAAAATTTTCTTATCAAATTTTCATATGGCATTCCTATCATAATGTAGAAAATGCAATAATATTAAGATAATTTTTTTGGCTCGGATTTGTGGTCTCAAAATCACTATTCTAATTTCACTGAAAATGGGTTGTTACAGCTCTCCCCCTTAAGAATTTCCGTCCTCGAAAATCTTACCAGTATCCTCTGGTTCCTAGGTAGCTTCTTCTATACCATGTCGTTGCCAAAGAACTTTCACTAAAGCTAGCTTTTGATTTCTTAACTCTTTTGTCTCCCGTGCCAGAATTTTGATTAGTTCCTCACTGTATGTCATATCAGGTTGAATCTCAATTTTCATTGGAGAAATAACATGTGAAGGATCCAATCGATACTGTCACAACATAGACACATGAAAAATGTTATGAATTCTGTTAAGTTCTAGTGGTAATTCTAACTGATATGTAACAGGCTTGATTCTTTCAATAATCTCATATGGCCCGATGAATCGTGGACTCAATTTTCCTATACGGCCAAATCAGAGAACTTTCTTCCAAGGTGATACTATCAAGAATACATTATCACTGACCTGAACTTCTATCTCTTTTTGTTTAAGACCGGCATAAGACTTTTAATGATCAGAGGCTGCTTTCAAACTATCTCGAATTACTTTCACCTTTTCTTTAGTTTCACGGGCAAAGTCAACCCCGTGTATCTTTTTCTCACTAAGCTCCGTCCAATATAATGGAGTTTTACATTTATGACAATACAGAGCCTTATGTGGTGCCATTTTAATACTGGACTGGTAACTGTTATTGTAAGCAAATTCAACTAAAGGAAGATATTTTTCCTAGTTACCTTCGAATTCTAGCACACAACACCGAGGCATATCTTTCAAAATCTGTATAACACATTTGGATTGCCCATCAATCTGAGGATGGAATGTAGTGCTGAAATGTAACCGTGTACCCAGAGCATCTTGCAATTTGTTCCAGAATCGGGATGTAAATCGAGGATCTCTGTCTGAAATAATAGAGATAGGCACTTAATGCAATCTAACAATCTCAGAAACATATAATCCAACCAATCTTTCCAAGCAATAATTCATACGTATCGGAATAAAGTGTGCAGACTTTGCTAACTGGTCGACAATTACCCAAATAAAATCTTTCTTCTTTGGAGACAAGGGTAACCCTGATACAAAATCCATGGTAATTCTTTCCTATTTCCATTATGGTATAGTATCTAGCTGTAATAATCCTGAAGGCACCTGATGTTCAGCTTTTACTTGCTGACATATCAAACATTTAGATACAAATTCAGAAATATCTCGTTTCACTCTTGGTCACCAGTACATCTTTGTCAAATCATTGTACATTTTATTGCTTCCAGGATGAATAGACATATTACCATTATAAGCTTCATGTAAAATCTTCTGTACCAATTCTGAATTCCTCGATATGCATATTCTACCTCTGAATATTAGACAATCATCAGACCCAATCTGAAATTCTAAATCAGAAGTCGATCTACAGTATATCCGTTTTGCTTGTAACTCGCTATCATCTTTCTAAGTGTAACACCCCACACCAGTGCCCACGCCAGATCGGAATAGAGGCATTACCTAACTTAAACTTATGCATATAAACATTTTCATAACACTAAAACATAATCAAATTAAAACTTTTTCAATTTTATTTAAAAACTCCTTAATAAGATCCCATGATGCTCAAAACAACCATTGGAGCCCATTTGGAATCAATCCTGGTTCTAAAACGAACTCTGAGAATAACACTTAACACAAGGGCACACGCCTGTGTGGGAGGGGTAACACGCCCATGTGACATTTCAACACGATCATGTTATTAGCCCATGTAGTTCACACGGCCTAAGCAATACAGGGACACGCCCGTGTCCTTTACCCATGTGGAATTAATTCTAAATACACACCTACAGGGGTTTTCACATGACCTGGCACACGCCCATGTCCCTGGCCTGTGTCCTTCACACGGCCATGACACGCCAGTGTCCTAGCCCGTGTGCAAAAACCTAGACATTCTATTTCTAACATCAGCAATTCATAAAGGTCACACGGCCAAGGCACATGCCTGTGTGCTAGGCTATGCCCTTCACACGACTGAGACACACGGCCGTGTCTTTTCCCATGTGTTTACTACTATGCATACTAACTTGAAATTTTTACGTGTAGGGGATACACGGCTGAACAACATGCCCATGGGGTTGACTGTATGTCATACATGGCCTAGACACATGCCCATGTGTCTACCCGTGTGAACAAAATAAGGTTATTTACCAAGCCTCTTTGCCACTCTTACAAACACCTATTTATATAAGATTAACCAAGTTCAATACCAACATAATATGCATTTTGACTACCATAATACCAAAACAACCATAACTACTAGAAATTTGCATCATTGCATTGAATACTAATTAACATTAGCCAACATTCATGGCCTATACAAAATGAGTATCACAATTCACATATGAGCCAACACATTTTGACTACCTGACAAAACGCTAAACAAAAGACTCGAGTCCCTATACATGTCAGTAAACGAAACAATTAAACTAGCTATACCAAGATCTTGATTGATAGTGTGATCGAAGCTCTTGACTTTACTGGATCTCCGATGCTAGGTTGGTGGCACTATTAGGAAAGAAATGAAAGGAGGGTAAGCATGGAAGCTTAGTAAGTACATATATGCAAATAAAGTGTAATTAAAAGAAAACATGTTTGTCAAACGATAAATTGACATGCATAAAAGATGTAAATCGCTTAAAACTTCTCTATCTTGTTCTTCCTTTCATTCATGTATGCTTGAAGGCATCTCATCACCGACTCAAGCCTTATCCATGAGTTCAGTCTACGTACCTCGTCAAACTTTCACCAACTCAATCTTCGTGTTACTCGTTGAACGCTTGAAACACATAGGGATACATAGGGAATTCGCATCTCAATGCATATAAGTAGTCAGAGCCACCTTGTGCTATGAAACACTCACATTTGAGCAATTCACGGGCCCTTTTATCAAGTTGGGACTGGGACTCGCATAATTATCAGGTAACGCTCGTTCATTAAGCTACTCACGGGACTGTACACGGAGTCAGTACGCAGACCCACGTTACATACAACATTCATCTCATGAACTCAGACTCAACTCATGAGTTCAGACCACATAATTTTTGTAGCACGCCCCTTTGTATCCTATGCTATGTTTAAGGTTCAACGGGATTCCACATCTAACCGAATAGCATTGTATTTGCTCGCAATGTAATTTACTTAGACAACATGTCATTTACACATTCATTGCAGCACTTTAGATACATAACAACAATAAGCCAATTGTGTATGTATATTATCAAGGTATTTCAAAGTAAACTTCGTTAACACATTATTTACATATGTACTTACCTTAATACAAAATGATGAAGACGAGCTTAATCCTCGTAAACTTTATTCTTACCTTGATCAAGACCCGAATCATGCTTCTCTTGATCTAAATTAATAAAATTCATTTATTTCATCAGCACATCGATTTATACATTCAAAATTTCATAATTGAGCAAAATGACTATTTTGCCCCTAGACTTTCACAAAATGACCATTTTACCCCTATGCTCGAAAATCAATTTTTTTCATATTATAAGCCTAGCCGAACCCATTTTACTCTTATAGCAATCCAAAATTTCCACTATTTCACACATTTATCTTTTATTTCTCAATTTATACAAAATGGTCCCTAATAGGGTTTTCATGAGAAATCCCTTCACAAAAGTTGTTTATTACCCATCTAAGACTCATATTCTTCCATAAAATTTTAGTTAACAACACACATGCTTCCATGGCAAAACCCTAGACTATTGTCTATCTTGCAAAATAGTCCCCTCATTTGAAAGCTCGTGCTTCAAGGGGTCCAAAAACATAAAAATCATTAAGAGAACTAATGAGAATCACTTACTTGCAAAGGCTTATAGTTACTAAAATTTTGAAGCTCAAAAACCCCTCTAATGGCTGAAAATTTCAATGGTAGGAGAAGAGAATGAAAGGATGAAGTCATTTTGTCTTATTTTATTCAATTAAGTCACCAAACTACCTAAACTTTTGACTTTTTGACCAATTCGCTCCCTATGGCCGGTCAAGCTCTTAGGAAAGGGTCTAATTGCCCTTTTAAAACCCCAAAATTAAGGTTCATGGAAATTTAACACCTTTAGCTAACAATTTAAGACTTTTGCACTTTATGCGATTTAGTCCTTTTTCGCAATTAAGCAAGCAATTGCTAAAATGAATTGACCAAACTTTTCATGTACTTATCTAGTCATGCTACAATACATAATATAATATGAAAAAAAAAATTCTTCAACCTCGGGTTAGTGGTCTCGAAACCACTATTCTGACTAGCCCCAAAATCGGGCTGTTACACTAAGCTTTACATATCTGTTGCAGAAATGTCGGTTTAGCTTTTGACTCAGCTATAATTGAACCATCATCATATAATGATAACCGAGTATTCATTGCCCGTAAGGCAAATAAAGACTTTCTGCTTACAGCATCAGTAACCACATTAGATTTTCTGGATGATAGTCAATGACAAGATCATAATCTTTCAATAATTCAAGCCAACTGCACTGTCTTAAGTTCAAGTCTTTCTACGACATCAAATACTTCAAATTTTTTTGATCAGTGAATTTGTGACACTTTTCACCAAATAAGTAATGCCGCCAGATTTTCAGTGAAAACACAATGGCTACCAATTCAGGATCATGTAATGGATAATTCTTCTTATGTGGTTTTAGTTGTCTTGAAGCATAGGCTATTACTTTACCTTATTGCATCAATACGCAACCTAAACCATTTAACGATGCATCACTGTAAATTATAAATTCTTTATCTGATTCATGCTAAGTTAACACTAATGCTTCTACCAATAAGACTTTCAATCTATCAAAACTCTACTGACATTTATCAGACCACTCAAATTTTACATCCTTCTATAACAAGCGAATCATCGGAGAAGCTATCATTGAAAATCCTTTAACAAATCTCCAATAATATCCAACTAGTCCTAGAAAACTTCTAACATCAGACAGATTCTTTGGTGATTTCCAATTAACAATAGCTGAAATTTTATTTGGATTCACTCTGATACCCTCTGCAGATACTTTATTTCTGAGAAAACCAACTTCACATGGCCAAAATTCACATTTACTGAAATTGGAATACAATTGTTTCTTACGTGGAGTTTGCAATACAATTCTTAGATGATCAGCATGTTCATTTTCATCTAGGAAATTAACCAAAATATCATCAATAAATAATACTACAAACCTCTAAAAATTCTATTCATTAAATCCATGAATACTGCAGGTGCATTTGTCAAACCAAGCAGCATCACAAGAAACTCATAGTGCCCATACCTGATTCTGAAAGTTGTCTTTGGAACATTTGGTTCTTTCACCCGTAGCTGATAATAACCAGAATTATGATCAATATTTGAAAATACGGTGACACCTTTCAACTGGTCAAACATGTCATCAATACAAGGCAATGGATACTTGTTTTTTATTGTGACTTTATTCAATTGTCTATAATTAATACACAGACTCAATGATCCATCTTTCTTCTTTACAAATAGAACTGGTGCACCCCAAGGTGAGAAACTGGGTCGAGCAAAGCCTCTATCAATCAATTCTTGCAACTGTGCTTTCAATGCTTTCAAATTGATAGGAGCCATTCTATAGGGTGCTATAGATATCGGTGTTGTCCCCGGAACAAGGTCTATAGAGAACTCTACTTCTCTAACTGGTGGTAAACCAGGTAAATTCCTCTCGAAATACATCGGGAAATTCACAAACAACTGACACTGACTGAATTTTCGACTCAGATACTTTAGTATCTAACACATATACAAGATAAGCATCATATACCTTTCTGATATATTTGTATGCCGACATAGCTGAAATCAAATTAGATAACCCATTCAGTTCATCAGATTCAACATGGAGTAATTCACCATTCTGACATTTCAACACAATGTATTTCTATTTACAATTCATCGCTGCATCATGTTGAGTTAGCCAATCCATTCCCAAAATTACATCAAATTCATCAAAGGGCAGTAGCATCAAATCAGCCGAGAAATAATAACCCTTTATCATCAACGTATAGTTTTTACAAACTTTATCAACCATAACATACTAACCCAAGGGATTTGAAACTTTAACCACAAATTCAGTGATTTCAATATGTAAATTTTTAACAAAAATTAAATTTGTGCATATGTATGAATGTGTTGAACCAGGATCAATCAAAATAGTAATATCAGCGTCAAAAAGAGAAAATGTATAGTAATAACATCAGGCACAGAAGCATCCTCTCTTGCACGTATGGCATATGTCCTTGCCGGTGCTCTGGCTTTAGATTTGTCTGTTGAATCGTTTGTCACACCTTTGCTACCACTAACATTGCCGATGTGTCGAGCTGGTCAGTTTCTCGTGATAGGATTGCTGGGCCTAAAGGCCTTAACAGTACCTTTTACAGGCTTTTTTAGGCAGTCTCTAAGATAGTGGTCAAAAGAACCACATCTAAAACAAGCTTCACTTCTTATGCGGTATTCACCGAAATGCAATTTATTGCAATATTTGCATCTTAGTTTAGAACTTCCAATACTCCCTACACTTGTAACAGATGGAAACGGAGATCTCAGATTAAAGCATTGGGATCCCTATTCTTTTACAGAATACCCTATAGATGCAGTAAAATGATTATGGTACTTCTTTGATTTCTTTTAAGTAGATGATTGTGACTTGCCCATAAATCTTTTACCAAAAATTTAAGCTTCTTTCTCTTCTTGCTTCTTTTCCTTACTTAATTCCACAGCTTTGTGTGCTCGATCAGCCAATACCACAAATTCCTTTAATTCTAAAATTTCAATCAACATCTTGATATCTTCATTTAAACCCTCTTTAAAATGTTTACACATATCAGCCTTAATCGGAACCCATTCTCTGGCATATTTGCTTAATCTAACGAATTCTCATTCATATTTAGATATTGTCTTACTTTATTGTTTAAGCTCTAGAAATTCTTCCTTTTTCTAATCTAGAAATCTCTGACTAAAGTATTCTTTCTAAATTCCATTTGGAAAAACTCCCATATAACATTTTCTCTCGGTACAACAGAAGTTATGGTTTCCACCAATGATAGGCTATGTCTTTTAGTAAAGATACAACACATTTCAAACATTTAGTCGGTGTACATGATAATTCATCTAAAACTCTGATGGTATTTTCCAACCAAAACTCAGCCCTCTCCAGATCATCTTCAGCAGTAGCCCTAAATTCTTCTACCCCATATTTACGAATTTTATCTATCGGAGGTTCAGCACCTTGTGGTATCTTAGGAGCCGGTTGTGTAACACCCTTTACCCGTAATCGACGATGGAATACGGTACGAGGCATTACTGAACTTATACACTATAAATCATGTAGAACCGAGACATAAATTTCCATCCAAATTTAAAACTTTTCAAAAACATTCATATCGTCCCTTAGACGAGCCTACGAGTCCCAAAACATAAATTGGGAGCGGTTCAAGACTAAACTGAGAACTGTGGGAACTCCCCAAACACATAGAAAATTTTCCTTAAAAACAGCGGTCACACGTCCATGTGGTTTGGAACACGCCCGTGTGGGTAAGCCGTGTGGTCACACACACCTGTGTCCCTAACCCATGTAACTCTCTAATTATGACATCATCAACAAATTAGGGTCACATGGCCAAGGCACACGCCTGTATGCTATGCCGTGTGGGAAATTTAAATTTCATAAATTTTCATAAAATAGGTGCAGACATCACATGCCTTGAGCACACGCCCATGTCCTTGGGCTGCGTCCTTTGCACGGTTGAGACACAAGGCCATGTCTCTACCCGTGTAGCCAATCCGAAGTTAAAATTAAAAAATGGAGGGGATACACGGCCGGATCACACACCCAATGGGTAAGCCGTGTGTCACAAACGGCCTAGACACACGCTTATGTGTCTACCTGTGTGGAAAAAATAAGGCTATTTACCAAGCCATTTTTCCACCCTTATTTGCACCAACCTACACAACATCAAAAAACACCAATTCAACCATAACCAAGACATCCACACATCAATTACATGCTATTTTCTATCACATACAACATTTTATAATTATCATCACAAACTATGCAATAACTCCATCTATGAAAGGCATCTCTATATGCATAAATACTTAACCACTACTAGCCAATACCATATGGCCAATTACTAAATGAATCAAACACCATTACAAGCCAACACATTTGAAAAAATCAATAATGACACATATCAAAAAAAAGACCAAGTCCCTATACATGCCATATTCAAAATATCTAAACCAATTATACCCAAATGATCAAATTGATAGTGTGATTCATGCTCCGACTACTTCTGATCCCCAAGCTAGCCTGGCGACACTATAAGAAATAAAAAGGAAGGGGGTAAGCTTTAAGCTTAGTAAGTTAATATCTAAATAATATTCAACTTTAACCATACAATAACATAATGTAAATTAGCACAAAATCATCAAGTGATCATAGACATATCATACTCTTTTGCATCCTTACCAATAATGCATCTTAAATCGAGATCATTTTTCATGAGATTTGTGTACGTACCTGTACCACTTCATAACATATTCATAACCTTTCACATCGTTGACATGCACTTTAAATTTCTAGTTGAACCACTTAGAATACTAAAGGATACTCGGGAATCACATACACATAAAATCATGCCAATGCCATATTCCAAATATGGTCTTACATGGGATCTCATATTGATGCCAATAGCCAGCTATGGTCTTACAAGATTCTTATATCGATGCCATGTCCCAGACATGGTCTTACACGAAATCTCATAACGATGTCATATCCCATATATGGTATTACATGTAAACTCAACCCTAATGTCATGACATTTGTATCCTAACTATTCCTAAGGTTCAACCGGGAATTTCACTGTATCAAATATTTGCCGAATGAATCCATCATGATAATTGTACAAGTCATGCAATTAAAAAATATTAAATACATAATATAAATTGCATTATTTACACATGAACTTACCTTGGTACAAAATATGGCTAACTAATTCGATTTAGTCCACTACTTTGTTCTTTCCCCGGTCTAGGTTCAGACTCTGTTTTTCTCGATCTATAATAGCAAATTTAGCTTATTTAATTATCACATTGTTCGAATCAGTCTGAAAACCATACTTTGGAAAAGTTATAGTTTTGCCCCTAAACTTTCACGTATTTGCAAATTAGTCCTTAGGCTCGCAAAATGAAATGTACTCATTTTCTTTTTTACCAAAGCCTAGTCGAGCCTATATCATGCTTACACCAACCCACATTTTTCATCAAATCACATTTCTATTACCAGTTTTATAACTTTTACAAATAAGCCCTTTTTAGGTGTTTCCATCAAAAATGACTTAGTAAAAGATGTTTATCACAAATCAGACTTTCATAATCTACCATCAAAAATCAAAATACGTGTATGCCACATGTGGGTCAGACCCTAAGCGTCAACCCTAGCTCAAATAAATGGTAGAAATGACTAGATCAGTTGATAACAACTTCAAAAATGTAAAGAAAATTAAAAACGGGGCTAGAATGCACTTACGATTAAGCTTGAAAGTTGAAAAAACCCTAGCTATGGTGACCTTAGGAATTTCAGCTATGGCATGGAGAAGATGAGCAAATTTTGACTTAATTTTCCCTTTTTATTCTTTATTTAACCAAATGACCAAAATGCCCTTTTTCCTAAACTTTCAAAATTTACTTATTCATGCCCATTTTTGTTCATAAAAATAGAACTTGGTCAAATTGTTATTTCAGGACCTCTAATTAATAATCCATAACTATTTCATGCTTAAAGGTTCTAGAATCACATATTTTGTAACTTTTGCAATTTAGTCCTAAAAATCAAATTGGACACTCTAACAACAAAATTTCTTTACGAAGCTTTCACACAATCATGCAAACATATCATAGATCTCAACACATTCATAAAATAATTATTTCTACTTTGGATTTGTGGTCTCAAAACCACTATTTTGACTAGGCCCAAAATCGGGATGTTACAACTCTCCCCCATTAGGGATTTTCTCTCTTAAAAATCTTATCGGTAAAAAGGTTTGGGTATTGTTTTCTCATGGTTTCCTCGGGTTCCCATGTAGCCTCTTCAACCCCATGTCGTTGCCATAATACTTTCATGAGGGCTATACTTTTTTCCTCAATTGTTTAACTTCCCAGGCCAAAATCTTAATTGGCTCTTTGCCATAAGTCATATCCTGTCGAATCTCAACCTCTGTCAATGAAATCACATGTGAAGGGTTTGATCAGTATCGGCGCAACATAGAAATATGAAACACATCATGAATCTTTTCCAGCTCAGATGGCAAAGCCAACCGATATGCTACTGGCCCTATCCTTTCAGTAATCTCATGCGGTCTATTAAAACACAGACTCAACTTGCCCTTCCGGCCAAATCTAAGAACTTTCTTCCATGGAAACACTATCAGGAATACCTTATCACTGACCTGAAACTCAATCTCTTTTCGTTTCAAATCCGTGTAGGATTTCTATCTATCTGAAACTGGTTTCAAACAATCACGAATTCTCTTTACTTTTTCTTCGGTTTCTCTGACTAAACGACCCTATGAATCTGATTCTCTCTAAGTTCAGTCCAATACAAAGATGTCCGACACTTACGACAGTACAATGTGTCATAAGATGCCATTTTCAAACTCGACTGGAAACTATTGTTGTAGGCAAATTCTATCAAAGGTAGATATTTTTCCCAACTACCCTGAAATTCAAAAATACAACACTAGAGCATATTTTCACGAATCTGAATTACTCGCTCAGACTGACCGTCAATTTCCGGGTGGAAAGCAGTGCTAAAGTTTAACTTTGTACCTAAAGGTTCTCACAACTTTTTCGAAAATCGCAAAGTGAACCTCAGATCTCTATCCAATATAATCGAGATAGACACTCCATGCAATCTAAAAATTTCACCAATGTACAAATCAACTAACTTATCAAGTGAGTAATCAGTACATACTGGAATAAAATGAGCTGGCTTCGCTAGCCTATCATCTTTCTTTTTTGGTGTCAAGGGCAAACCCATCACAAAGTCCACAGTGATTCTATCCCATTTCCACTCGGGAACCATCATAGGCTGAAGTAAACCCGAAGGTACTTGGTGTTCATCCTTTACTTGTTGACAAACCAAGCATCTCGATACAAACTCTGAAATGTCTCTTTTCATTCTTGACCACCAATACATTTTTTTCAAGTCATTATACATCTTTGTACTGCCTAGATGAATAGATAAACATCCATTATATGCCTCGTGCAAAATTTTTTGAATAAACTTGTCATCTCTCGGTACACGGACCTTATCTCGAAACGTCAAACATCCATCAAAACTAATTCGAAAATCTGATTGCATACTCGATTCACATTGGGCTCTTTTGGCTTGCAAATCACTGTCACGTTTCTGAGCTTCGCAAATCTCTTGAAGAAACATCATCTAGCTCTCAATTTAGCTAGAATCGAACCATTATTGGATAAGGTCAACTATGTAACAGCCCGAATTTAGCTAAATCAGAACAGTGGTTTCGGAACCACAAATCCAAAGTCATAAAATTATTTTTATATTATTTTGTGTGTTTACAGCATGTGAATTTATATGTGTGAAAATTTAGTATTTTAAATTTATCGATTGATTGCTTAATTTGATAAAAAGACTTAATCGCGTAAAATGTAAAAGTACCATGTTATATGTTAAAGTGCTTAATTGCTTTAATTAATTAAAAGTGAAGTCCTTATGTAGTTATTTGATCAGTAAACAATGGAATGGATGGTTATGGGCTTATGTTATATGGTTTTCAAATTAATTTATAAAGGTTAAAATGGTAAATAGTATATTAATATGTAATAAATAAAACAAAACATAAAACATCATGCATGTTCATCTTTTATGGCCAAATGTGAGAAGAAAAGAATCCACTATTGAAGCTTTTAAGTTCAGCACCTAGGGAGCTTGATTTAGGTTTGTTGTTTGCTCAGTTTTTGATAATTTTTACGTTTTTCAGATCGTTGCTTCGTCTTCTAGCTAGCCCATGCCTTAAGTTTTGGATTGGTTGAGTTCATGAAATGCCATTGATGAAAAATTAAGCTTTTTTTTGTTTGATGATGATGTATAAGAGTTTGATGTTAGATTATTATGTTTAATTAACTGATTTTTGATAAAAATGCTTATTATGGATTAAATTATGAAATTGGAAAATTTAGGGGTCTAAATGTGAAATAAATTGAATTAATGGGCTGCTTGGGACCTAGGGAAAAATTTTCCTAACATGAGCATGTTGAAATTTTGTGTATTTGAGTTATTTTGAAATAGGGACTAAATTGAGAAAATGTGAAATATTAGAGGCTAAAGTGAAAAATGCTCACTTATGTGTTTTTAGATGAAATTAGATGAACATGTAATTAAATAAGTTAAATTTGAATTTATTTAGATCAAGAAAGGAAGAAATCAGGTTTGGATCGGGGGAAGTCGAAGGTTGTTGAATAGTCGTTTCGATCCTTTCGTTTCCGTAAGAGGTAAGTTCATAAGTAAATAAGTGTTTTTGAATGCAAATGTATATGTTTTATATATTGCTGAAGTGATTTGTATGTATAGACATGATGCCGAATTGATTTGAGTATTGGATGATTAATTTTGTGCCTGAATTGATGTAATTACGAAGTCGAAAGCCTTAAATGAACCTTAGGAAATGTATAGGATACTGATGTCATGACATTAGGATTTTCGACGTGTGATTTCGTGTAAAACCATGTCTGGGACATTGGCATCAGAGTGATAAAACATGTAAGACCATGTCTGTGACATTGGCATCGTATATAATTCGTATAAGACCCTGTCTGGGATAATGGCATCGATATGTGTTAACATGTAAGACCATATCCGGGATATGGCATTGTACGAGCTTTATATGATTTTTGTGTATCCTTAACAATTTCGAATGGTTCAACGGGCATGGTCAAGTCTAGGCCGAATGTGAATTTGAGCTAAATGGTTCAGGTATGTGAGAAGTTTATAAGTTCATAAAGAATTAAGGTAAGTGTAGTACTTAATGTGATAATATATAATTTATATGAGCAAGTGGTCGTATTTGTGTATGAGACTAGTTAAACTATACTTATTCAAATTGAATTATGCATGTACTTGTAATGAATTATTTGCTTATGGCTTACTAAGCTTTCAAAGCTTACTTTGTGCATTCTTTCATTGCTTTATAGATATAAAAAGCTAGCTTCGAGCTCAGGGGCTGTCTAGGATCATCTTTACACTATCTAGCTTCGAGCTCAGGGACTGTCTAGGATCATCTTTACACTATCGACCATTATTTGGTACTTTGAAGTTTGAATCTTATACATATGTCATGTATAGTCTAGTTTTGATATCGTTCGTTTTGATTTGTAAATAAATAGCCATACGAAATGGCTTAAAAGTGTTGTTAAGAATGATATAATTGGCCTTGTAATTAGCTTATTTTGGAAGTATGTTTTAAAGCATATCTTGTGTGATTGATAGTCATATGATTTGACTTAAGCAATAAGGAAATGATGGATGCATTTTCAATTTATGGTATAGGTTTCTATAAGTTATGTGATGTTCATGTTATTGTTTATTAATTGGCTAGTTATTTTGGTACGCTATATAATGGTAATAATGACTATGTTTTAGGTATGTAATGGTGGAATTGGTATAAATTTTGAGGTAAAATTTGCTAGCCAAATAGAGGGAAAATAGAATGGATTTGTATACATAATTTTGACATGTTGCATAGCACATAAATTTGGTATGTTTGATTCGGCAATTGAGTTAAAAAAAGTTATTATTATGGTAAATTGTGCATGATTTGATAGTATAAAAGTAATATATTTGGCCATGATATAATGTTAGTTTTGTCTTATATGCTAATGAATGTTATGCCATGTGATACAGGTTGATATGGGATAATATGCGAATGAGTATAGATTTGCAAAAATGGTATGTTTAGTATTTGATTAAAAGTATGAAATTGTACTAAAGGATGTTATAATGCATACTTGGTATATGAATTAAGTTATGTTTGATTAGGAGTTAGGTATTCGAATGCCATATAATTGATGGTCACTTAGTTTGCACTTTGTGTTTATGAAACGTGTGAACTTGGCTTTAATGTATGCAAGTTTTGTTCGAATATTTGAATAGGTTGATGATGTTGATGTGATTGAATTTTGAAACTTAGCTGATATATGTAATATGATTAATAAAGCATGTTTGATTTTAATTGGTTATGTGATTTAAATGTATGAATTTGGCTTATACGAATGAGTGGATGTTTGCTATTTGAATTTGAAAATATATTGTAAGGAAGCCTATATAACTTTGTGCATAAAATGTAATAAATGACTATGCAGAACTATGTTTGGTTCGGTAATGCCTTGTAACCCAAATCCAGCGATGGACATGGGTTAGGGGTGTTACAAACTGTCTCAAAGAAAACAATGACTTCCTACTCAACGCATCGGCGACCACATTCGCCTTTCTCGGATGGTAGTCAATCACTAACTCAAAATCTTTTAACAATTCCAACCATCTCCTTTGCCGTAAATTCAAATCCTTTTGAGTCATTAAGTACTTTAATCTTCAACGCAAACACAATGGTGGCTGGCTCCAAATCATGTACCGGTTAATTTTTCTCATGCGGTTTTAATTGCCTCGAGGCATAAGTTATCACTTTGCCTTCTTGCATAAGTGCATAACCCAATCCATTCATGGATGCATCACTATAGATCACAAATTCTTTTCTCGGCTTGAATTGCACTAAAACTGGTGCCTCAGTCAACAATGCCTTCAACTTCTCAAAACTTTGTTGACACCTTTCTGACCATTCGAACTTGACATCCTTCTGTAGAAATTTTGTCATCGAAGTAGCAATCATGGAAAATCCTTTAATAAATTGTCTGTAATAACTGGCTAAGCCCAGGAAGCTTCTAATCTTGGATACAGTCCTCAGCGGTTTCCAATCAACAATTGCTGAAATCTTACTCAAGTCAACTCGAATACCATCACCCGAAACAATGTGCCCCAAAAATCTAACTTCTTGAAGCCAAAACTCACTTTTACTAAACTTAGCATATAATTTTTATCTCTCAAAGTTTGTAAAATAGTTCTTAAATGCTCAGCATGCTATGACTCATTTCGAGAATAAATCAAAATATCATCGATAAACACAAACACAAACTTATCTAAATATGGTCTAAAAATCTGAATCATTAAGTCTATAAACACAGCGGGAGCATTCATTAAACCAAAAGGCATAACCAAAAATTCATAGTGACCATACCTCGTCCGGAATGCAGTTTTCTACACATCCGAGTCTTTAACTCTCAAGTGATAGTAATTAGGCCTCAAGTCTACTTTGAAAACCATGTGGCCCCTTTCAATTGGTCAAACAAATCATCTATTCTCGGTAAAGGATACTTATTCTTTATGGTCATCTTACTGAGTTATCGATAAGCAATGCAAAGTCTCATAGAGTCATCTTTCTTTTTCACAAATAATACTAGTGTACCCCACGAAGAAATACTAGGTCTCGCAAAACCTTTTCTGTCAACTCTTGAAACTGAGCTTTCAACTCTTTCAATTCTATTGGAGCCATTCTATACGGAGCAATCAAAATAGGTGTAGTGCCAGGGACTAACTCAATACCAAATTCAACTTCTCTAAATAGAGGCAATCTGGGCAACTCTTCCAGAAACACATCTGAATACTCACATACTACTGGCACTGACTCAATCTTTAACTCAAACACTTTGGTATTCAACACAAAGGCAAGATAATATTTGCACCCCTTTCTCATATACCTCTAAGCTATCATATAAGAGATCACAACTGGCAATCTTTTCGATTCATCTGATTCAACCCGAAGAATATCACCACTTTCACATTTCAATTAAATAATTTTTCTTCCACAATTTACTGCCACATCATGAATGGTCAACCAATCCATACCAAGAATTACATCAAATTCATCAAATGACAAAAACATAATATTAGCTGGAAAAGAATGACCTCTAATCATCAAAGGACAATTCTTACATACTTTGTCAACTAACACATGCTTGTCTAGAGGGTTTGACACTTTTATCACAAATTCTGTAGACTCAATAGACATATTCATACTAGATACCAATTTCATACAAACATTGGAATGGGTTGATCCCAATCAATCAAAGCAACAACATGAGTATCATAGAGAGAAAAAGCACTCGTAATCACATCAGGAGATGAAGCCTCTTTACAAGCACGAATGGCATAAGTCCTCGCAGGCGGTCTACCCTCGGATCTCACAACTGGGTCTCTAGGTGCACTATTGCTACTCACTCCATTTCCTGGATTTCTCTGTGGCGTCCCTCTAGAAGTAGTATTCCCCGATCTTGCACTCTAAAATTTCTCTTTTTCAACCGTGTTGGGGCAATCTCTAATGAAGTGATCTTGGGAACCACACTTGAAACAAGTTCAATCATTCACCCGACACTTACTGAGGTGATGTCTACCGCAATGTGGACATTCAGGTCTACTAGGTCGAGTATTACCCAGACTCGCTATCAAAGTAGTCTGAGCCTTATAACCCAAATACTATTTGTGACAGCCTTAAAACGACCCTAGTCGAAATGTGGTTTCGGGACCACAAAACCAAGGCATAAAAATAATTTAATATTTATTTTATTGCCTATAATGTGTGTTAACTCATGTGTGATATTTTTTATGCTTTGATTTAGAATTATAGATGTGAATTTCACTAGAAAGGACCTAGTAATAAACTTTGAAAGTATGAGGGGAAATGTGTGATGACTAATTAAAGGATGCATGCAAAACAATGGACTTGCATGTCAAATTTCCCCATAGCTAGTGGCCGGCCATGACAAGGATTTATGGGCAAAAATCATGTCATGAAACATGTTTGGTAAATGGGTTATGATGGAAAGAATAAAATAAGGGTATGGAATAAACAATTAATGTTAGTAGATGAGAAACAAAAAAAAAAGTGTCCATCTTCCTCCATAGCTTGGCCGAATGTCCTAAAGAAAGAAAGAAAAAATTTTGTTCATCTCTTTTCACTCTCTTGTTGGCCGAAAATACTAAGGTTAAGGAAGGAGTTTTGCTTCATACTTGGTTTGGAAGAGGATTAGGAAGAGGTTGGCTAAACTTGCATCAAGATTAAGGTATGTTTGAGGTTCATGCATGTTTTAGTTGCTAGCTTAATGTTCTTGTTAGCCCATGGTTCAAATCCTTGTTATGTCATGGGAATGAAATTCGCCAAAGTGAATGTGGTGTTAATGCCATTGCATGTTAAATAACAAGCTTGAAAGTGATACATGTGATGGAGGATTGAAGATTCTTAGATTTTCTTTTAGCATTTTTTTTTGAATGAGATACTAAGTTCTTTGTTTCACCATGACCAAATTGAAATGGTGTGGTGTTGTGGTATTCGCCATGATATATCCATAAGTATAATTCATGCATGTTGCATGGTAAGTAAGATTTAAGCTTTGGAAATGTGTATATATTTGGATATAAGCCACTTGAGAATTCGCCCTTGCACCTACATGAATATATGTTTGCACATGATGGATTGGTATGACATATATACTAATTCAAAGTGTATATTTGCTTGTGATGATGTGTTGATTATGAAGTAAATAAGAGATGTGCAATGAATTACGATATGTAATGTGTTAGTAGTAAAATGTATGCTGTTTTTTTTTTGTGTGGTATTAAGTGTATATTCGGCCACATGAGGGGTAATTAGTGTGCATGCATTCGGTTTGAGGCAAGCATATTGATGCCTATTCTTGGCTTAGAAAATTCGGCTAAGAGGAATATTAACTAATGTGTTGAGTTCGATTTATGATTTCGTACATATGCAACTTTGATGCCTAATGTATATAAGGGCCAAGTACTTTGAACTTCACGTTGATGTTTGAATGTATTGAATTGCTTGTTGTGATGTAAAATGTGCATGACCATTGTGTATTTGAGCTAAAGGATGGCCATATGACCATTTACACTCCTTGTCATATTCGCCATAAGCTATCATGATGAGATTTTAATAAGTTAAATTTGTGTGAATTAGCTCAAGAGCAAAGGGAGCTAAATCCGATAAAGGGAAGGAAAAAGTAGTTGAATAGTCAGTTAAATCGCCGACAACATCCGAGGTAAGTCTTGAGTGATGACCCTACTTGAATTATATCAAAATTATGCTCCTTGTTTGTGTGGCCATTGAGCCGAAATAGTAAAGGTTGATAAATATTTTGTGTTAGAGCTTTAGTAACGAAAATGAACTATGGACGTGTCTTGAATATTGATATATGTGTAAGTGAACATTGGAAATATATCCGGCTAAGACCAAGGCATTCGTATGAGTTGATATATCCGGCTAAGACCAAGGCATTCGTGCGAGTTGATATATCCGGCTAAGACCAAGGCATTCGTATGCGAGTTGATATATCCGGCTAAGACCAAGGCATTCGTGCGAAGTTGATATATCCGGCTAAGACCAAGGCCTTTGTGCAAGTCACCAAACCGGTTATGACCAAGGCAATCGTCTGAGTCGCTATATCCGGTTAAATCCGAAAGTATGTGATTCGAAGTGAGCAATCTTGCTGTGAAAATTTCAGCTTATACACTTGTGAAAATTCCAGCAATGAGGTATGTTTGTATGTGCTTGTACTAATTGAATTCTTACAAGTAAGTATGCGCTAAGTTGATAAACGAGCTACCGCCTTGGGCTAAGTTGTTCTTTTGTGTATGAACATAAGGGTCGGTGATGTGAAATAAGTATGAGTATGGGAATGTGAATTAGTAAAGTGGTTTAATTAGCCATGTGAATAAAATACCTTGGTCAAAGCTGATTTCATTGCTTGAGACTTACTAAGCATTAAAATGCTTACCCGCTGCTTTGGCTCTCTGTTTTATAGGTTTCGCTCGTTAGCTATCGGATTCGGGATCAAAGAAGTCAAGTCATCCACACTATCGAAGCCCCATTTTGGTACAAATTTTGGTTGAACTTTGAAATGGCATGTATAGGACCATCCTTTGTTGAAGGTCATGTACCTTCCGGTTTGTGTAAACTTGGATAGCCATGCGAAAATGGCTTATATATCGTTTTAGCATAGAACTATAATCGTTTGTATGTTGACCCTTATGAGGTATGGAATTATTTTGAAACGATTAGCCATTGGAATGGTTAATCATGATCACGCTTTGTGCTATGTATGTAAAAGGGCCAATTGAATCATGGAAAGTATGAAATAGGTAAAGCCTACTAAAGGCAGATGCTGACAGCAGCAGTGACGTGGATGTGAAAAATCACTAAAAATAGTAGGAATGGTATTAAATAGCAAATAAATTATGTAAGTGTACCTTGATGAATCTACTTTCATATGGAAGAAACGAAATGGTCATATGAGTTATAAGTTAACAGATTTTAAAGTTCTTGTGAAATAGGGCCAGAACGGTTTCTGGATCCCTGTTCCAACTTTGGAAAATCATTGTAAATTAACCAGAGATAATTAGGAGTCATTCCATATATGTGTAGATTCCTCTCTGAGTCTAGTTTCTATAGAAACAAACGGCATTAGTATTGAAGCCCTGTACAGGGAGATATCCAATTCGTAACGCACAAAGGTCAGTGTAGTCGATCCCTACAACAGGCGAGACTTTAACTAATAAACTGTACTAATTGGCTCGACCAAAATTCTAGAAAAAATATGTAGATGGACATATGAGTCTAGTTTCAGGAAAAATTTACGGAACTGATTTTCGAGTTGTAAAACTCAAGTTATGAATTTTGGAGCGACTAGTACTCAGATTGGCAGCTTGTCTGAAAATTGTCAATAAGTGGGTTGAAGTCTGTTAACACCTCGCGTTCGACTCCGGCGACGGTCTCGGGTTCGGGGTGTTACACTATTTCCCATGGTTTCTATTTGAAAACCCAACTGAAGCACTTGATTTTACTCTCTCGATTTCTTATATGAGGAACAAAGTGACTTACCCATCTGTCTCTTCTTCAAGTCTCGAGACTCAAACTCAGCTTTTTCTTTCTCTTTAGCCAACTCCTCGGCCTTACAAGCTCTCTCTACAAGCACAACGAATTCTTTCAGTTCTAGAATGCCAACCAATAATCAGATGTCTTTGTTCAGCCCATCTTCAAATCTCTTACACATCATAGCTTTAGTTGAAACACATTCTCGAGCGTATTTGCTCAGTCTCACAAACTCAGGCTCATATTCCATTACCGTCATTCAACCCTATTTTAACTCAAGGAATTCTTTTCGTTTCTGATCGGTAAACCTCTGGCTAATGTATTTTTTACGAAACTATTCTTTGAAAAATTCTCAATTAACTCTCTCCCTTGGTAAAACTGACACAAAGGTGTTCCACCACTGATAAGCTAAGTCTCTCAGAAGTGATACCACACATTTCATACATTCCTCAAGTGTGCATGATAACTCATCAAATACCCCGATGGTATTCTCAAGCCAAAACTTTGCTCTTTCAAGATCATCATCTATACCAGCTCAGAACTCTTCGACTCATTGTTTTTGAATCTTCTCAACAGGAGGCCTATTCAATCTCATGAAGTCCATACATTAAGCTGCTACGGGAATAGGCTGAGGAGTAGGTGGGGGTGGAGGGGGTTGAGCGTTCGGGTTCATTCAAATAAACTCTGTATACCATGCGTTCATCATATGGAGGAAAACTTTCCTACCTCCTTCTCCTTGACTAACTGTAGGGGGTTACTATCATACGACACTACCCCTTGAGTGGGAGCCAGCGCATTACTTTCGAGTTCATCGACCTCAGCTCGGTTTGGATCCAGTACTATATGAAAACAAAATTTTCAATTAGTAGGAGTCATCACACTATCACGATTCATTTATGGCATGTATAGCTAGACTTGTATACATGCTATGTTAGTCCTAGAATATACTATACCTAGCTCTGATACCACTAAATGTAACACACTTTACCCTATTCGACGTCGGAGTAGGGTACGAGGCATTACCAGACTTATACACAAGCAATCATGAAGAACCGAGACATAAATTTCCATTCAAATTTAAAACTTTTCAAAAACATTTGTATTGTCCCTTAGACGAGCCTACAGGGCCCAAAACTACATTGGAAGTAGTTCGGGACTAAACCGAGAACTTTTGGAACTCCTCAAACATTTAGAAAATTTTTCATAAAAAAAGGGGTCACACGTCCGTGTGGTTTGGAACACGCCCGTGGGGGTAGGCCATGTGGTCACACAAGCCCGTGTCCCTAACCTGTGTAACTCTTTATTTATGATGTCATAAAAAAATTAGGGTCACACGGCCAAGGCACACGCCCATATGCTAGGCCGTGTGGGCGATTTAATTTTCATAATTTTTCATAAAATAGGTGCAGACTTCACACGCCCTGAGCACAAGCCTATGTCCCTGGGTCGTGTCCTTCACACGGTTGAGACACACAGCCGTGTCTCTGCTTGTGTGGCCAATTCGAAGCTAAAATTCAAAACTGCAGGGGACACATAGCTGGATCACACACCCAATGGGCAAGCCGTACGTTACACACGCCCGTGTGTTTACCCGTGTGGACAAAAATAAGGCTATTTACCAAGCCTTTTTGCCACCCTTTCTTGCACCAACCTACAAAACATCAAACAACACCAATCCAAGCATATACTCACAACCAATTCAGTCACAACCAAGACATCCACATGTCAATTACATGCTATTTTCTATCACATACAACATTTCATAATTATCATCACAAGCCATGCAATAACTCCATCTATGAAATGAATCTCTATATGTATAAATACTTAACCCATATTAGCCAACACCAAATGGCCATTTACTAAATAAATCAAATGCCATTACAAGCCAACAAACTTGGCCAAATCAATAATGACACATATCGCAAAAAGACCAAGCCCCTATACATGTCATATTCAAAATATCTAAACCAATTATACCCAAATGATCAAATTGATAGTTTGATCGATGCTCCGACTACTTTCGATCCCCAAGCTAGCTTGGCGACACTATAAGAAATGAAAAGGAAAGGGGGTAAGCTTTAAGCTTAGTAAGTTAGTATGTAAATAATAGTCAACTTTAACCATACAATAACATAATGTAAATTACCACAAAATCATCAAGTGATCATAGACATATCTTACTCTTTTGCATCCTTACCAATAACGCATCTTAAACCAAGATCATTTTTCATGAGATTTGCTGGCGTACCTGTACCACATCATAACATATTCATAACCTTTCACATCTTTGACATACACTTTAAATTTCCTGTTGAACCACTTGGAATACTAAAGGATACTCAGGAATCACATACACATAGAATCATACCAATGTCATATCCCAGATATGGTCTTACATGGGATCTCATATCGATGCCAATAGCCTAGCTATGGTCTTACACGATTCTCATATCGATGCCATGTCCCAGACATGGTCTTACATGAATTCTCATAACGATGCCATATCCCAGATATGGTCTTACATGTAAATTCATAACCCTAATGTCATGACATTTGTATCCTAACTATTGCTAGGGTTCAACTGGGAATTTCACCGTATCGAACCTTTGGCAAATGAATCCATAATGATAATTGTACAAGTCATGCAATAACAAAATATTAAATACATAATATAAGTTGCATTATTTACACACGAACTTACCTCGGTACAAAATATGGCTAACTAATTCATTTAGTCCAAAACTTTGTTCTTTCCCTGGTCTAGGTCCAGACCCCATTTTTCTCTATCTATAATAGAAAATTTAGCTCATTTAATTATCACATTATTTGAATTAGTCAAAAAACCATACTTTGGTAAAGTTACAATTTTGCCCCTAAACTTTCACATATTTACAAATTAGTCCTTAGGCTCTTAAAATGAAATGTACTCATTTTCTTTGTTACCCAAGCCTAGTCAAGCCTATATCATGCTTATACCATCCCGCATTTTTCATCAAATCACATTTTTACTACCCATTTTTATGACTTTTACAAATAAGCCCTTTTTAGGTGTTTTCATAAAATATCACTTAGTAAAAGATGTTTATCACACATCAAACTTTCATAATCTAACATGAAACATCAAAATACATGCTAGTCACACATGGGTCAAACCCTAAGCATCAACTCTAGCTCAAATAAATGGTAGAAATGGCTAGATCGGTTGATAACAACTTAAAAAATATAAAGAACATTAAAAATAGGGTTAGAATGCACTTACAATCAAGCTTGAAAGTTGAAGAAACCCTAGATATGGTGACCTTAGGGATTTCGACTATGGCATGGAGAAGATGAGCAAATGTTGACTTAATTTTCCCTTTTTATTCTTTTATTAACCAAATGGCCAGTATGCCCTTTTTATTAAACTTTCAAATTTTAGTTATTCATGCCCATTTTTGTCCATAAAAATAGAATTTGGTCAAATTTATATTTAAGGGCATCTAATTAATAATCCATAGCTATTTCATGCTTAAAGCTTCTAAAATCACATATTTTGCAACTTTTGCAATTTAGTCCTAAAAATCAAATTGGACACTCTAACAACAAAATTTCTTAACAAAACTTTCACACAATCATGCAAACATATTATAGACCCAAACACATTCATAAAATAATTATTTCTACTTCGAATTTGTGGTTTCAAAACCACTATTTTGACTAGATCCAAAATCGAGATGTTACAGGTTGAGGAACAAGAGGGGGAGGTTATTGTACAGTATGATTAGTTCATCATTTGGAAGAAGGCTTCTTTTGCCTCCTCACCTCAGCCCTTAGATTCGGGCCTTCTACTACTAGATGCAGCTCTTTGAGCTGAAGCTGGAGCATTGCTATCAGCTTCCTCAAATTCAACTCTAGCTTGGTTGGATGACTTTACTATGTGAAAAACACAGTTAAAAATGGTTAGGA
The DNA here is from genome assembly GCF_025698485.1 of Gossypium arboreum. Taxonomy (NCBI): domain Eukaryota; kingdom Viridiplantae; phylum Streptophyta; class Magnoliopsida; order Malvales; family Malvaceae; genus Gossypium; species Gossypium arboreum. The sequence continues at coordinate 76,960,206 of NC_069077.1, read as the reverse complement.
GATATCACACTATCAAAAATTATATAATGGCATGTATAGCTAAACTCATACTTGCTACTTTAGTCTGAGATCGACTAAACCGTAACTCTGATACCAACAAATATAACACCCCTAACCCGTAACTGTCACCGAAATAGTGTTATATAGCATTACCAAAATTTACAGAAAAAATAGAGATAATTCATATAATTTATTATTCATACCTGAAAATAATCATATTGTCCCTTGAATGGACCCGCGAGGCCCAATTTAAGCATTAGAATCAAGTTGGGACTAAATCGGAATCTCAAAGAATCTTTTGCAAAATTTAGAAATTTTTCTTTAATACAGGGGTCACACACCCTTGTGAGTAGGCCATGTGGATCACACAGCCAAGTGACATGCCCATGTCTCAGGCTGTGTAGGCATTCAATGTAAGGCACACAACTGTGTCCCAGCCCGTGTCTTTACCCATGTAACTCTCTGAGTTGAACCACATGACTTGCCACATGGCCGTGTGGTAGGCTGTGTGAACAATTTATTTTTCACAAATTAGGTGCAGGTTTCACACGACCAAGACATACGCCCGTGTTCTAGGTCTTGTATCACACATGGCTAAGAAACACATCGTGTCTTTGCCCTTGTGCCCAATTTTGAGCATTCTATTTCTTAATTTTAAGATGCAGGGGATACACGTCCAAATCACATGCCCATGTGCCAGACCATATGTCATACACGGTCAAGACACACGCCCATGTGTCTACCCATGTGGACAAAATAAGACCATTCTTAGCCTTATTTCTCACCCAGATTTTACCTTCAACCTACAATAACATTTGCGTACGTTTGCCAACCAATTCAAGTTATATAAATCAAGGAAACATCATTAACATGTATGAAATAGTATCACATTTTCATATGATCAAAATTGCCTTCTTGTAATGATTTATATTTTACCCTAATTTAATTTAACCAAACCACATACATATAAGCTACACATGATATATATAACCTTATAATAACATACCAAAACAATCCATTTTTAGCCATTTCAATGGCTAAGTTACAAACAACTATTTACATGCCAACATAGGCTAAGTTAACCTATACATGTCATTATATCAAAATAAGATTACTTTTTATACCACAACAAGCTGAAGGATAGTGTGATGATACTCTGACCGATCTCCAACCTTTACGAGCTTCTGAGCACTATAAAATAGATAAAAGAAAACCTAGTAAGCATTTAATGCTTAGTAAGTTTGTATAACAGGAATTTAGCTTACTATATATTTACATTTAAGATAAGCATACAATAATGTATCCGAACAATTTGGTTTATAACCTAAAACACAACTTCACCATTCATGTTAGTCAAGTAATTCATATAATACCAAGAACATGGATGAGCTCATCATTTAATGTCTTTCATATACTAGGCTTTCCATAACATTTTTCCATATTACATGTACACTTTAATGACAAGTCATTTCAAATTCAGTTTAGCCATGTCAGAACTTTACCCGTTTAATTTATTTGAAATATCGATGGATACACTTATATAGTACACTTTAGTGTCCACTACAATAATTCGAAAATTCATTTCCAAGGGTACCTAATTAGGGGACATAATCGGGAAGCACACTCTTGAGCCTTGTAATGGGAAGCTCCCACAGAGCCATTTTGGGAAGCTCATAAAGAGCCCACCGGGAAGCTTATCCGGGCTATATAACGAGAAGCTCAGAAGATCCATAATCAGGAAGTTCACAAAAACCTTTAATCAGGATGCTCATAAGAGCTAAGGTGTGTCTACAACAAATGTAGGATCACAACCTATTGGGACACTCTGAAGAGCTATTTTCAAGAAGCTCGCAAGAACCTTATAACGGGAAGCTCGAGAGGGCTAATAACGGGATGCTCTTTCGAGCTATGGTGTGCCCGCAACATATGCAGGACCACAACCAATACGAGAAATCTTGTATCCATCAAACTTCATTTATTCAATCGGGACTTAATGTTTGTCAAGCATTGTCGGATATAAGATTAATTTCATTTACATGGCAAAATAATAATCACATACATATCATTAAATTAACATATACAAGTTCTCAATTCAGTTACATGAACTTACCTCGATACTTGTTCGTATATGAATTCTACTAATCTAAAACTTTTTGTTTTCCTTCATCCAATTCCATATTTGGTCTTTCCGGATCTAATTAAGCTTGATTAGTTTCCTTCCTCTGTCCTAGGTTTTCCATGCAAACTTTGGGGAAGATGATGAAAAATAAGATGATATTTTCTACTATCATCTTTTAATTATTTTGATTCCCAATTTAGTCTAAAGCCTTTTCTAGTTTTTCCATGGATGAATCACCAAAAATATCTACTAACTTTTATTTAATGGTCTAATTACAATATAAGGACCTTTTATTTTGAATTTCGTAGCTATTTGATCGTTCTAGCTACTAGAATTCAACTTTTTCATTTTATGCAATTTGGTCCTTTCAATAATTAAACACATAATTAATAAAATTTTCTTATCAGAATTTTCATATGACATTCCTATCATAATGCAGACCATGCAATAATATTAAAATAAATTTTCTTTTTGGCTCAGATTTATGGTCCCGAAACCACTATTTCAATTTCACTGAAAATAGGTTGTTACATTTAGGGTTTATGGGATGTTGAGAGATTTGAGAGAATTTTTTGGGGGTAAGGTTTTAAGAATTGTTTTAATTAGGATTAAATAGGAGTTTATGTTATAAAATAGGGTTTTAAAGGTTTAAAAATCGAGTAAAATTAATGTTAAATTCGTCTGGTTTTGAAATGGTTCGGGTCAAGCCTACAAAAAATTACAGCAATGTCGCGACATAGCGGTTCGTTGTCGTGACACATCCGCCAGTTTGGAGATTCTCAGGGATTGTCTGTTACATCGCGACTTGTTGTGATGTTGCAACGACGACTCTGTTTCAGCCCAAAACTCCATCTTATAGATGTTTTGATCTAAGGATAAATATTTTTATAAATATTTGCGAAGTTTCATTAAGGTGGTATTAAATTTTCGTTGAAAAATTTTAATGTTTCGATAGTTAATTAAACGAAAATGACTAAATCGTAAAAGTTAAAAAAAAGTCAATCATTATTAGTTTAAAGGTGTTAATTGATTAAAGAATCATAATTGGATGGCCTTAATGGGTAAATTACTCATTCTTAAGATGGTGGATGGTTTAAGTTTTAATTTCTTTTAATTTAAAAGTTTTATAAGTTATTTTATTATTAAAATAAAGTATAAAGGTTAAAAATATAATAATAATAAGAAAACATAAATTTTTATTCTTTATTTGACTTGTTCACCACCGAAATACATCATTTTTATGCTTCAAGGTTCGGCTATGGCTATACTTGTATGGTAAGCCATTTTTCATCAATTTCTTTTAATTTTTATGTTTTTGAGATCGTTGCAACTAGGTCCAGCTAGCCCGTACCTTCAATTTTGAAACTGTTAAAGATTTTGAATGTTTCCATTGATGAAACTTGTGATTTTAGATGTTAAATGATGAATTTGAGATATTAGTTGTTATTTAAAAGTATTTTATTAAGCGATTTTTGATGAATTTTCTAATTAGGGACTAAATTGTTAAAATAGTAAAAGTTTAAGGATTTGATGTGAAATTGTTGCAAATATGGATTGGTATGGGCGCCATGAACATTCGGCTATTATAAATTGGCATTAAAAATGGTTAATTTGCATGTTTTGGGTTAGGGACTAAATTGAATAAAAGTAAAACTTTAGGGGCAATTTTACAAAAATGTCAAAAATGACTAAATTGCATAAAATACATTTTTTATTGTCTAAATTAATAGATTGAATGAAACTATTAGTTTAGATCAAGATCGAGTGGAAATCGAAAAGAATGAAAAATTACCAAAATGCCTTTGTACTTTGTCATTTTTGCAATTTAGCCAGGTAAGTTCGTATGAACTAAATTTTGTATAATGTTGATTAAATTGAATGTTAGTATGTGATTCTATTATGATTGAATCATTATATATATGTTATTATGCAATTTATCTTGTCAAGAAACGATGAAAATTCAACTACGTATGATGATTATTGAGCCTCATTTGAACCTTAGGAATATATAGGATACAAATGACATGTCATTACATTACAATGTTTTGGGTGCTGGTCTTCAATGTACTACCAGTGGCTAAGTTTTGGTATTAGTTGCGGATACTCGACAGCTTGTGTGAACAGCATCGCGTAGCTACGTTCTAACTAACAGATTGTGTGAGCAGACCCAAGTTACCATGTTTCGTGTGCTGGTCTTGAATGTCCAACCGATAGTTGAGGTCTGGCGTTAGTTGAATACTCGATAGCTTGTGTGACCAGCAACATGTAGCATACATTCTGACCGACAGCTTGTTTGAGCAGACCCATTTTACAGCTTGTGTGAGCTACGACTATATGTTTAGCACACTTTGTGTGAGCTTTCCCGTGTATCTAGTATTATTCTAAGTGATGCTATGTTTATGTACCATATTTTACCAAGTGATGATATAGCTAAGTTTTGTGTTTAATCACTAACTTGTGACTATGGTTAATGCTATGTTTATGTCTTATGTGTTATGCAAATGAAATGGTAAGTGCTCAATATGAATTAAGAAATGTATGTATGAAACTCATAGAAATGTTGATACATGGAAAACATGATATGTTATGAGATGGATGATAAATCCAATTAAATCATGCTCAAGTATAATGTTTATCCATGCCAAATTCATATGAATCATGTAAAAATGAACTACCATGTGCTGTTGATGTGCTTAGGCTTATACCAAGCTTGTGGATATTATTAATGTTTATATTTACACTCGTACTATGCATATGAAATGGGTAAGAAAAGGAAATAAAATGGTAAGTGCGTAATTGGGACGTATTATGATGTTATAAAAGGTCTAATGTGATAAATGATATATTTATATGTGAACAAATTGCCTATGCTATGGATGAATATATCTATATCATGGATAAATACACTAAGTCAAGAATTGATAATGTTGTTTAGGCTTATGATAAGCATTGGGAATAAAATGAAAAGAAAGTAAATAGAATGATATATAATCTTATAGAAAGGTTGATGATTATATATTATATCTCATGAAATCCTATCATGTTATGAATGGTTAATAATTATGCGACATTAATGAACTTTTTCAATTGTGAGTTGATAATTATGTTTGCATAAATCTTGAGGCATTGGTATAGGCTTGTATTTAACCTATAAATTTCATAATCAAAATGTAATATTATGCTTATGGTTTATATGAGCTTACTAAGCATCCATTGCTTATGTAGTTATCTTTCTCTTACTTTACAGATTATTGAAAGCTCGTTCTAGTTGGAAGCTAGTTGGAGATCCATCACACTATTCATCAATTTTATCGGTAGATTTTGATAGTTTGGTTGTGGTTATAATGGCATGTATAGATGGACTATGTCTAATGTTTAATTGATGAGTTTGGTATGTATATGTCATTTTTGGTTGATGATTATGGCATGAAATTTTCCTTGGATTTAAGGTACTTAAAGTACTATTGATATCTTATTGGTTGTGGTTAATATGGTCAAATTGATGCATGTTCTAAAATGACCAAAATTGGTATGTGTTAATGTATTTTTAAATGGCCAAAATGGTATGTGATAAATTGATCTAAACATGGTCAGGATATAGTTTACATTGGAAAGGTTTTGAACTAGATGTTTATGATGTAAATATGGTATATAAATGTCAGTTGTTTGGTACAATTTGGAAATGGTTGGTTTATGTCATTTAGGTGGTTATGAAGCGATAGAGGAATGGTCCAAATGGTAAGGTTATTTTGATATGCCATGAATCTAATATGGTATGGTTGTTACGTATCAATTGTGATATTTTTGGCATGGAAACAACATAGTTGATAAATGGTAAATGTGCACATGTTTAGGTTGATTGATAATTGTGTTTTACGTGCCTTTTGGCATATTGGTTGGATGGATAAATGACCTATTGAATTGGTGTTATTATGCATATTTTAGGTATGTTTGAAAGCTTGATTGTATGTGTAAATGTCTTGTAGGTGTGAGCTCGAAATGGGTGAAAGGAATGGCTTGAAATTGGCCCATTTCTTTACCACACAGCCTAAGACATAGGTCTGTGCCTTAGTTGTGTGTGACACACGACCAAGCGACATGACCGTGTGTCCCTTGTAGGTTTTTAAAGGTTGCATTTCGTGAGTTACATTGCCTGGAACACGAGCATGTGGCTTGGCAGTGTGAACCAAGTCAAAGAGTTACACGAGCATGGATACAGGCTGGGACACTTTCGTGTGTCCCTACTTCGAATGCCCACACGGCCTTACCACACGGCTGTGTGACCCCTGTAGTATGAATTTTCTACCTTTTACCATGAAGTTCTTAATATTTTTTATTTAGTCCTGAATCGTTTCTAAAGTGTTTCTAAGGCTTTGAGGGCTCGAAAAAGGATCTTATGCACGCGTTTGAATGGAATATGATGCGCTTATAATTGATTGTAATCGAATGTTTTAAATTTAAAAGTTTCTAGTAATGCTCCGTAACCCTATTTTAGCGACGGATACGGGTTAGGGTGTTACAGTAATGGCACCAACAACTTGACCGCCTCTACATATACTAACGTTCAAAGAGTGAATACTGTAATAAAATAGAGAGTTATGAGGCCTATCCATAGGTATACAAGTTGAGCAATGATATATATTTTACACCAAAGTAAGTGAGTACTCTAAGGATCGTACCCTATGGAGATGAGTACTAAATCAATCTTAACCTAAACAATTAAAGATCTAATTAATAATTTAAGTCAATTATAGTACAAGAGTAAAATAATAAATATGTTTAGGGTTTGTAAAATAATAAAATAAAATAGCATAAAAAAATTAAAATTGCAAGAGATAGAGATAGATAAAGTGAATCAAATTTGAGGATGAGTGATTAGCTCGCTTCAACAATCCCAATTAACTGTCTTCTTAGGTTCCTCATCAACCAACTTGTAACAGTCTGGTTTTGACCCTAGTTGAAATAGTGGTTTCGGGACCACATATCCGAGTTGGAAAAATATTTAATATTATTTTACGTGTCTTTTATAAGTGAATTGACATGTGTGAAAGGCTTATGTGAAAATCTCACTATTCGTGTGCTTAATTTGCAAAAAAGATCAAATCGCGTAAAATGTAAAAGTTGTGTGCTAGATGTTAAAGTGGCTATTTGAGTTGGCTTTCTAAAGTAAGGGTCCTTATGTTGTTATTTGTCCATTGGGAATGTTAATGGACTAAAACAACCATTCATTAAAAGGTTTTATAATTTTTTATAAAAGGGAAAATAGAAAAATGTTTATTAAGTAATTAAAATAAAAAAAGCATGAAATTAGCCATTTGTTCATGCTATTCCATCGAAAATACAAAGAAAAAGAAAATAGAAAGGTCACTTAGGGTTCGGGACTTTGAATTGGTGAATTAGGTATGTGTTTTGCTCGGTTTTTTTATAATTTCCATGTTATTGTAATCGTTGCTTCATATACTATCGAACCCATGCTTCAATTTACGATTTTGGTGATGATTTTGAAATGTGCCATTGACGAAAATGTGAGCTTTGTGATGTTAATTGACAAATTATGGAAGCTTGATGTTGGGTTTAAATGTTTTGTTTTTGGATTTTTGATGAAATTGAGTAAATTAGGCTAAATTGTGAAAATATTATTTTAAGGGGCTAAAATGTGAAATAAATGAAATGTGTGGACCAGTATGAGTACTAGGAGAATTCGGCTAAGCTTGTGTATATGCAAATTATGTGTATTTTGTGAAATAGGGACTAAAGTGTCGATAGTGAAAATGTGAGGGCTAGCTTGCAAAATGCCCTAATTGTGTACATATGGATTATTTTGAATTATTTGGTGAATAAAAGGGTTAATTTTGAATACATTTAGATCTAGAAAAGAGGAATTTAAACTTAGACCGAGGGAAATCGAAGATTGTAAAATAAAAAGTCTAAGTCGACAAATTCCGAGTACGAGGTAAGTTCGTACTTAAAATATGATGTTAAGTAAGTTTTGATGCCTTTATTATACATGGGTTGTATATAATTGAATTGGATAATATAATGATGAATTGAAAGGATTGGCACTAAGTGTACGGTTTAAACTAGCTTCGGCTATTAAAGGCACTAAGTGTACGATACCAACTTAGTTTCAGCTAGTTGATATGGCACTAAGTGTGCGGAATCATTTTAGCTTCGGCTAACCTTTACAGCACTAAGTGTGCGGATGTTAAAGTAGGAATAATTTATGCAAAGTCTTGAAATACTCAAACAAGAGGTGAGAATGAAAGTGAGTAAGTATGGGAAGAACCAAGTATGTATTATACCTTTGTGGTAGATGATATTATCTAGTTAAAGTTCATTGAATTGTTTTGAACATATGAATTGGGGTGGTACAGATTAGATAGATGATTGAGAATTTGTAAATACTTATGTGTTGATGTGTTAGGTTTTAATTACTATTGATGAATATAGTAGAGCTTACTAAGCTTTTAAAAGCTTACTTTGTGTGTGTTTGCATTGTTTTATAGATATCAAAGCTACTACAAGCTCGGGGACGGTCAAGAATCATCACCATATTATTGAACTCATTTTGGTACCTTGAAAGTGTAAATATTTTTAAGTATGGCATGTATAGGCTAGAATGTCTATGTATTTAAACTTTGATATGCATATATGTTATGCCATGAGAGTTTGGCTAGCAAATGATGTGTTTCTACTTAGTTTTGGTAAATAAATTGTGATGTCAAATTGTGTATGCTTGTAATGGTTATATGGCCTTGTATGTGGTGGTCATTTTGAAATATGCCAAGTTGCAGAAATGGTAAGTTTAACCATGAGTTAAAAGGTGTTATAAGTGAGTTATAAAATGAGCAATCTTGGCATGTTGTTGTAATAAGATTTTTAATGAGTTTTGGTATGGATTTGAGTAGGTTATTGAATGATGATGATTTAGCTATAATGAAACATGTTTTCAAGATGGAATTTGATGAAAATTTTGGTATAAATGTTGTTTAATATTGCTTGTAGGAATGACCTAAAAAGGGGCGGCAAGTTGGCTTAAACCAAGCTTGCATTGTGCCACACGGTCAAGGAACAGAGGCGTGCGTTGTGGCCATGCATGCAAAGCGGTAACCTCTTAAGATCACACAGTTAAGACAAATGGGTGTGTCATATGGCCGTGTACTTAAGTTAGTAACCAGCTAAGTATCACACGGCCGTGTCTATTGGCCGTGTGTAAAAGTCAGTATATATACTCTATTATGGCACGGCTGGATCACATGGGCATGTCTAGTGCCCGTGGAAGGCAAACGGTCTGGTCACACGGGCGTGTGACCTCAACAGAATTGGAAAAAAAATTTTAAGTTCTAAAAATTTTTAATGTGTTAGGTTTACTCCCAACCTCTTCTGAAAGTATGTCTTAGGTCTTGGAGACCTCCATAAGAGATGAATTGTTGTTTTGCTTATGCATTAATATTATGTGATATCTGTGATTCTGTATTGATTTGTAAGGTTCTGTCTGTATGGTAAGGCCCCTTACCTATTTCGGCGATGGTTACGAGATAGGGGTGCTACATTTTATTGGTATCAGAGTTATGGTTTAGTCAGTTCTAAGACTACCATAGTATATGTGAGTCTAGCTATACATGCCATATTTATGAACTGTGATAGTGTGATGAATCCTGACATTGAAATATGCTTTTATGTAGCAAATGGATCCCGATAGGGCTATGGCTGACGATGTTGAAAGCAATGCGCCTACTCCTGTGCAAGGGACGATGCAAGCTGATTCTTGATCGGCTACGAGTAGCCGTGATGGTGAGGCTAAACTAGCCTTCTATTAGATGATGAATGGTTCACCCAATATATTAGAACCAGTCCGGTTGTGCAACAACCTCCACCCCCTATTAATCCTCCTCAAATTCCTATTATGCCACCAGTGAATCTGATACAGTTGAGTAGACCACCAGTTGATAAGATTAGAACATATGGGGCTGAAGAGTTCAGAGCTACAACAAGTGATGATGCCAAAAAAGCTGAGTTCTGGTTAGAGAATATGATAAGAGTATTTGATGAGTTGTCTTTGAATCCTGATGAATGCATAAAATGTATTGTTTCCATATTGAGAGATACGGCATATCATTGGTGGAAAACTTTGACGTCTGTGGTTCCGAGTGAACGAGTTACATGGGATTTCTTTCAAACTGAATTCTGGAAGAAATATATCAATTAGAGATTCATTGATCAGAAACGCAAAAAGTTTCTCGAGCTTAAACAAGGTCGTATGTCTGTCATAGAATACAAGCGGGAATTTGTAAGTTGAGTCAGTATGCCCGTGAATGTGTATCTTCAGAAGCAATAATGTGCAAGAGATTTGAAGATAGCTTGAACGAAGATATTCATTTGCTAGTTGGGATCTTGGAAATCAAATAATTCATGGTGCTTGTTGATTGAGCATGTAAAGCTGAAGATCTTGAAAAAGAGAAAAGAAAGGCTAATTTTGAAGCTAGAGGGGTATGAAGAAGACCATTGGGTAAATCATTTCAATCTAAATCCAAGAAGTTTAGAGATGATAGCAATCATTTATGGACTAGTGTGGGACATTCGAACAGAGATCATGTTAGATCCCAATCAAATTTCAAATATCCAACCACGTCTATTGCTAGTGTTGATAATGCAAAGAATGAAAAGTATGAATGTGATCAATGAGGAAGACGACACTTTGGTGAATGCTGGGGAAAAAAGTAATAACCGAGCTTGTTATAGTTGTGGTTCAAGAAATCATTTTATAAAAGATTGTCCAGTTTTGGCTGAAAAAGATAATGTTCAGAATCCAAGGCAGAGTGGTAATGTTTCTCGAGGTAGACCTTTTAGAAAGTTGGGAAATGTAAGCGGTAGTCAGAGAGGAATGAATGACACAGTTGTGAGATCTAAGGCTCATTCACCTACCAGAGCCTATGCTATTCGAACTCACGAGGAAACTTTATCACCAGATGTGATTATGGGTACATTTACTCTCTATGATACTTTTTTGATTGCTTTAATAGATCCTGGATCAATACATTCATATATATGCATGAATTTAGTGAACAGTAAGACTTTTTCAGTAGAGTCTACTGAATTTGTAACTAGAGTTTCGAACCTCCTAGGCAGATGTGTCCTGGTTGATAAAGTCTACAGGAATTGTACGTTGATGTTTTGAGACAATTGTTTTCCTGCTAATCTGATGCTATTGCCTTTTGATGAGTTTGATATAATTCTGGGTATGGATTGGTTAACTTTGCATGATGCTGTGGTGAACTGAAAATGGAAAACTATTGAATTGAGATGCAAGAATGATGAAATAGTCAGAATTAAATCTAGTGATTTGAAGGGGTTGCCTAATGTGATATCTTCGATGAAAGCTTTGGGTATGGTGAGAAAGGGTTGTGAAGCTTATTTTGCTTATGTGATTGATTCAAGAGTTCCAGAAAAGAAAGTTTAATAAGTGCTTGTTGTTTGTGAGTTCCCTGATGTGTTTCCTAAAGAACTTCCGGGATTACCTCCAGTTAGAGAGGTGGAATTTGGCATAGAATTGGTACCTGGTACTACACCGATTTCGATAGCTCCGTACCTAGTAGCTCTGACAGAACTAAAAGAATTAAAGTCTCAGTTGCAAGAATTGACCGATCGAGCGTTTGTTAGACCGAGTTTCTCACCTTGGGGTACTCCGGTTTTATTTGTAAAAAAGAAAGATGGTACGATGAGAATGTGTATAGATTATTGTCAATTGAACAAGGTGACTGTTAAGAATAAGTATCCCCTGCCCTGAATTGATGATTTGTTTGATCAGTTGAAAGGAGCTGCTGTGTTTTCAAAAATAGATTTGAGATCAGGCTATTATTAGTTGCGAGTGAAAGACTCAGATATTCCAAAGACTGCTTTCAAACGAGGTATGGTCACTATAAATTTTTAGTTATGCTTTTCGGATTGACAAACGCACCTGCTATCTCTATGGATTTGACGAATAGAATTTTCAGACTGTATTTAGATCAATTTTTTGTGGTATTCATTGATAACATATTGAACATGCCGAGCATCTAAGAATAGTATTACAGATTTTAAGAGATAACCAGTTGTATGCAAAATTAAATAAGTATGAGTTTTGGTTGCGAGAAGTTGGGTTTTTGGGTCATATTTATCAGCCACTGGTATCCGAGTTGACCCGAGTAAAATTTCACCTATTTTGGATTAGAAACCTCCGATTAATGTCTCTGAAGTCTGTATTTTTTTTGGGACTTGCTGGTTATTATAGAAGATTCGTATAAGGTTTCTCGATGATTGCGACTCCTCTAACAAAACTGCTTCAGAAAGATGTGAAGTTTGAGTGGTCTAAAAAATGTCAAAATAGCTTTGATCAGTTGAAAGCCTTGTTGACTGAAGCTCCAGTATTGGTACAACCTGAATCGGGTAAAGAATTTGTGATTTACAGTGATGCTTCGTTGATCGGTTTGGGATGTGTTTTAATACAAGAAGGAAAATTCGTTGCTTATGTTTGAGACAGTTAAAACCGCACGAAAAGAACTATCCAACGCACGATCTTAAGTTAGCTACGATTGTGTTTGCCCTAAAAATTTGGTGCCATTACTTGTTTGGAGAGAAATGTCATTTGTATTCTGATCATAAGAGTTTGAAGTATTTGATGACTCAGAAAGATTTGAATTGGGACAGAGAAGATGGTTAGAATTGTTGAAAGACTACAAACTTGTGATTGATTATCACCCGGGAAAAGCAAATGTTGTTGCTGATGCTTTGAGTTAAAAATCGTTATTTTCTTTGCGTGCGATGAATGCTCATTTAGTTTTGTCTGATGATGGTTTAGTTTTAGCAGAACTAAAAGCAAGACTCTTGTTCTTACAGCAGCTTATTGAAGCTTAGAAGATTGATAATGAGATTTTAGCTAAAAGAGCTCAGTGTGATGTACAGACTGATTCAGAATTCAAAGTTGATAAAGATAATTGTTTAAGATTCTAAGACCAAATTTGTGTCCTGAAAAATCCAGAGTTATTTGAGTGAAGCCCACAGTAGTCAGTTATCTGTGCACCAAGGTAGTACAAAAATGTATAATGATTTGAAATAGTATTATTGGTGGTCTGGAAAGAAAAGAGATATCTCTGATTTTGTTTCTAAATGTTTGCAATGTCAGTAAGTTAAAGCTGAACATCAAATGCCATCTAGATTGTTACAACTGATTATGGTTCCGGAGTGGAAATGGGATTGAGTGACCATGGATTTTGTTTCTGGTTTGCCCCTGTCTTTGAGAAAGAAAGATACAATTTGGGTTGTTGATCGATTGACGAAATCCGCTCATTTTATTTCGATTCGATCTGATTATTTTCTTGATAAATTAGTTGAGTTATAGATTTCTTATATAGTGAGATTGCATGGTGTGCCATTGTCTATAGTGTCAGACAGAGATCCGAGATTCACGTCACAATTTTGGAAAAAGTTGCAAGATGCTCTGGGCACTAAATTGCACTTTAGCACTGCTTTTCATCTGCAAACGGATGGTCAATCTGAGCAGATTATTTAGATACTCGAGGATATGTTGAGATGTTGCATTCTTGAGTTTGAAGGTATGTGGGAACAATATCTACCTTTGATTGAATTCGCTTATAACAACAGTTTTCAATCGACCATTAAAATGGCACCGTATGAAGCTTTATATGGTCACAAATGCCGTACACCTTTGTATTGGATGGAGCTTAGCGAAAATAAATTTCACGGGGTTGATTTGATAAAAGAAACCGAATAGAAAGTGAAAGTGATCCGAGATAGTTTGAAAGCAGCTTTTGATCATTAGAAATCATATGCAGATTTGAAAAGAAAAGACATTGAGTTTGAAATCGATGATAAAGTGTTTTTGAAAGTGTCTCCATGGAAAAAGGTGCTTCGGTTTGGTAGAAAAGGCAAATAGAGTCCGAGGTTCATCGGACTGTATGATATTATCGAGCATATTGGGCTAGTAATATATAGATTTTTGTAGCCACGAAAGTTTGAAAAGATTCATAATATGTTTCACGTATCGATGCTTCAACGATATAGATCCGATCCTCTTCGCATGTAATTCCTCCGTCTGAGATCGAAATTCAGTATGATATGACTTACTAAGAAAAATTGGTTCGAATCTTAGCGCGAGAGGTTAAAGACTTACGACATAAGAAAATTTCGTTAGCTAAAGTGACGTGGCATCGACATGGTGTTGAAGAGGCCACGTGGGAGCCTGAAGATGCTATAAGACATCAATATCCGAATCTATTTGATGGTAAGATTTTCGGGGACGAAAATCCCTAAGTGGGGAGAATTGCAACAGTCTGGTTTTGACCCTAGACAAAATAGTTGTTTTAGGACCACATATCCGAGTTGGAAAAATATTTAATATTATTTTACGTGTCTTTTATAAGTGAATTGACATGTGTGAAAGTCTCGTGTGAAAATTTAACTGTTTGTGTGCTTAATTTGCAAAAAACACCAAATCGCGTAAAATGTGAAAGCTGTGTGCTAGATGTTAAAGTGCCTATTTAAGTTGGCTTTCTAAAGTAAGGGTCCTTATGTTGTTATTTATCCATTGGGAATGTTAATGGAATAAAACAACCATTCATTAAAAGGTTTTATAACTGTTTATAAAAGGGCAAAATGGGAAAATGTTTATTAAGTAATTAAAATAAAACAAAAGCATGAAATTAGCCATTTGTTCACGCTATTCTACCGAAAATACAAAGAAAAAGAAAAGAGAAAGATCACTTAGGGTTCGGCACTTTGAATTGGTGAATTAGGTATGTGTTTTGCTCGATTTTTGATAATTTATTTGTTTTTGTAATTGTTGCTTCGTATACTATCGAACTCATGCTTCAATTTACGATTTTGGTAATGATTTTGAAATGTGTCATTGATGAAAATGTGAGCTTTGTGATGTTAGTTGATAAATTATGGAAGCTTGATGTTGGGTTTAAATATTTTGTTTTTGGATTTTTGATAAAATTGAGTAAATTGGGCTAAATTGTGAAAATATTATTTTGAGGGACTAAAATGTGAAATAAATGTAATGTGTGGACTAGTGTGAGTACTAGGAGAATTCGGCTAAGCTTGTGTATATGCAAATTATGTGTATTTTGTGATTTTTGGAAATAGGGACTAAAGTGTCGAATGTGAAAATTTGAGGGCTAGTTTGCAAAATGCCCTAATTGTGTACATATGGATTGTTTTGAATTATTTGGTGAATAAATGGGTTAATTTTGAATACATTTAGATCAAGAAAAGAGGAATTCAAACTTAGACCGAGGGAAATCAAAGATTGTAGAATAACCTGTAACACCCCAAACCCGGCCCAGACGTTATGGCCGAATCTAGCGTGCCACATTGAAATAAAAATCCATGTTTCGTTTTAGTGTTTTAAAAAAAACGACTTTTGTTAAGCCAACAAAGTGAATGGAAGCTGGGCACCAGGTAGGAATCCGTAACAGAGGAGGTGAGTCATGAAGGCTGCTTAAGTACCAAGCTCTTCGAATGGATCCAATCCTAGACATGCCCACAACCATTGCCACACTTGGTTATATCGATTTGAAATTTATTTAAGTTGAAATCTTTGATAAATCGGATAATTGTGGCGTGGTGTTATTTTCAAAACAATTATCATTTTGAAAACACGTCCTAAGTCTAGCCCATTTATTATCAAACAGATTAAGGTTATTAAAAATAAAATAATCCCAGAAGAGAAAAGAAAATAAAGTTAGAATGGCCTTATTACAACCCAAAGAAAATAAAATAGTAAATAAGATAACTTAAAGAAAACCAGTCACTTGTTTCAAGCCCAAAAACAATCCCTGTGGCCACTCTAAATCCCCTCCGGCTCCAAGTCCCCAAATCAAGACTCACCTGCAAGGTTAAGGGAAGGGGGTGAGTTTGGAAACTCAGTGTGCAACGAGCCCCTTTCAGAGCCAAAACAATATCAGCTTACTGGGCCTAAGCCCAAAACCAATCTCAAAATATACTGGGCCAAAGCCTTTTCATATTTCATATTGCATAACACTGGGCCGAAGCCTTTATTGTAAACGGTATGGCCCATTGGCCCATTTCAATATCACATGCAATATTAATGAAAGAATGAATGAAAACCCATTTGGGGAGACTACTCAACCCACCATCCGCTACTCTCCACCCATACCAACCAACACACCATGTGGGGAATGACTCAACCCACCCAACCAACACACCACTGGCAGCATAGCTGCTTTATCATATAACTGGAGGCCTAGCCTCTTTTAATAACTGGGGCAAAGCCCTTTCGGTAAACTAGGGCATAAGCCCTTTTCAATAAACTGGGGCATAAGCCCTTTTTCACTTCCTCCATCCATATAAAAACCCATCCCAATGCATTTATGAATACAACATGTGCATTTCATACATATCATGTGCATATCATATCAATCATGTATATCATAGCCCACGTATCAAATTTATAATTAAACCCTAAGGGTATAATGGTCATTTTTACCTAGGGGCAAAATAGTCATTTTCATACTATAAGGGTAATCTCGTAATTTTACCAAATATTAAGGTTTTTCATGTTCATTATTAGTTACTAACAATTCACATGTTTTAAACAACGATTCTGGCCCATTTTTAGCGAAAACGAGTTATTGGGCCAAAAACCCCTAATGGGCCCTACTTAGTCGATTTTGTCATCTAGGCCCATTTAGCCTATATTCCATAATGTTGTTACCAGTCTTAATGCGCAATTTAACAGGTTTTCATTTTCTACCAATTTTTCCCAAATGGGCCCGAAAGCCTATTGGGCCCAACTTCAACCCCTCGAGGCCCAACTTACCGTAATGCAAAAAATGAAACACCCCGCACCCGAGACCGTTGCCGGAGTCGAACATGAGGTGCTAACAGACATAATTCATTTATTTTCACAGTCCATTTTAAAAATTTCCACACAAGCTGGCTAACTGCGTCACTGTCACCTTAAAAATCATATCTCGAATTCCAAAGCTCGAAAACAGATTCCATAAATTTTCCCTGAAACTAGACTCATATATCCATCTACAAATATTTTTCTAGAATTTTTGATCGGCCCAATTAGTACAGTTTATTAGTTAAAGTCTCCCCTATTTCAGGGTTCGACTGCTCTAACCTTCATGCATTACAACTTATATATCTTCCTGTACAGGGCTTCATTACTTATGCCGTTTGTTTCTAAAGAAACTAGACTCGAAAAGGAATCTGTAATTATAGGGAATAACTTCTAATTATCTTTGGTTAATTTATAGTGAATTTCCAAAGTCAGAATAGGGGATCCAGAAATCGCTCTGCCCTGTTCCACGAAAACTTAAATATCTCTTAAAATACGACTCATATGATGGTTTCGTTTCTTCCATATGAAAGTAGATTCATCAAGGTTTGATTACATAATTTATTCACTATTTAATTCCATTCCTACTATTTTTAGTTATTTTTGAAATCCACACCACTACTGCTGTCAGCATCTATTTTTAAGGTAAACTTTACCTATCTCATGGTTTTCCATGAATCAACTAGAATTTGTCATACAAAGCACCAAAATGATCATGATTAACCATTCCAATGGCTAATCGTTACCAAAAATTTCCATACCTCTCAATGAACAACATACAAAACGATTATAATGCTATGCTCAAAGTGTATATAAGCCATTTTCGCATGGCTATCCAAATTTATACAAAACCAAAGGGTACATGACCAACAACAAAAGGGTAGTCCTATACAAGCCATTTTCGAGTTCAACCAAAAGTGTACCAAAAGGGCTTTGATAGTGTGGACGACTTCGACTTTGACAATCCCGAGTCCGATGGTGACGAACCAAAATCTATAAAGCAGAGAATCAAAGAAAGCGGAATAAGCATTTAATGCTTAGTAAGTTTTGAGCAATGAAATTAGGCACAATTGAAGTATAGCATTCATATGACATACGGATAATTTCATATACACATTCTCAAATTCATACCTACTTCGCATTACCAACCCTTATACTCATACATAAAAGATCAACTTAACCAAAAGTCGGAAGCTCATTAAACGACTGAGTGAATACTATTTAAAAGGGATCAACAATCCAATGCATATACGAAACGTACCTCATCGTTGGGATTTTACGAGCATATTAATTGAAATTATTATAGCAAGATTGCTCATTCCCAAACCAAGTACCTTCGGGATTTAACCGGATATAGCTACTCGCTCAAATGTCTTCGGGACTAGCCCAGTTATAGTAACTCGCACAAATGCCTTCGGGACTTAACCCGATTATAGTAACTCGCAGAAATGCCTTCGGGACTTAGCCCGGATATAGTAACTCGCACAAATGACTTCAGGACCTAGCCCGGATATAGTAACTCGCACAAATGCCTTCGGGACTTAGCTCGATATAGTAACTCGCACAAATGCCTTCGGGACTTAGCCCGGATATAGTAACTCACACAAATGCCTTCGTTATCATCCGAATATTCATGTACATGTCAGTAAATCATGACACATCTTTATTTCATTTTCATAACTAGAATTCAAACACAAATCAATTATTAAGCATTCCCATTTTTGGCTCAATGGCCACATACAAACAGCATGATTTGGTTTGCTTTGTGACATGATCTCTATGCACATACGGCTACCCATCATACGTATAGACTAATTAACTCAACATATAATTCAAGTAGAATAATTATATCACCGTATATTTGTTATGATTATACGTCATGACTTAATCACATCATAAACTAAGTTTCATTACTCGAAAACTTACCTCGGATGTTGTTGAACGATTTCGACTGCTATTTGATCACTTTTTCCTTCCCTTTATCAGATTTAGTTCCCCTTTGCTCTTGAGCTTAATTTAACAAATAAATTGATTTAATCATTTGAACATCAAAAAGAGAAACTCAAGGTACTTAACCCATATATACATTAGACATTAGAGTCGCATATATATGAAATCATGAATCAACTCAACATATTAGCCCACACTCTCTTTTAGCCGATTATCTAAGCCAAGATAAAAGCATCAATATGCTTGCCTCTAACCGAATACATGCAACATCAATCTACCTCATGTGGCGAATATGCATGTCTATGTTGAGGCCGATTCTATACTTAATACATTCTACAAATATGGTTACTTGTAGTGACTAAATACCATTTTGTTTCAAGTTCAAAACTAAGCTAATACCCATATGTACACTAGCAATCAAATACTAACATTTGTACTTCACCTTAATAGCTAGCTTAGCAAACCTTAATTTAACATATAATTGTTCATAACACAATTAAAGCATCCTCTCCATTCCATCAATTCAAAACACATACATTAACCTAATATCAATTAACTAAGCACTTTAACAATTTTTTTCTTTAACTACACACATTCGGCAATGACTAAGACAATTTAACAAACCTTAAATTCAACTTATAACAACATATACTCAATATTCAAAGCATTTAACATCACTTCATCATGCTTTTACATCATGGCCGAATGCTCCTTTTAACCCATTTACCCTCACAAAGCATGAATTTCATCATCCAACTTACAAGCTTACAATCCCATGAATTTTAACCTCATAATATCTATCCAACTCTCACTCATTAGCTTCTATCATCAATCTCCAACAACACTAAATAAAAATATACTTCGTGGGTCTTAGGTAGAACTAAGAAAGGAACTCATAAATATCAAGATGTAAGCAACTACCATTGTTCATCTAGATTTAGCATGAAACAACAACCATCACCCTTATTAATCTCCATAGCCGAAAACCTTACTCATTCCACACTCAAAATTTCAACATGGGTTACAAAAATAACTTGACATCTCACTCCATATCAACTAAAATTTCAAGAACTAGTATAAACTTTCTTACCTTAATATTGACCTAGGATAACCGAATGCTTCACTCCCTTCTTCCTCTTTTCATTTCGGCCAAGAAGAACCGATTTCTTCTTTTCTTTCTTCCTCAAGTCACGGCAATGGGGGGGGGGGGAACATAGATGAGACAACTTTGTTTTCATCACCCCTCCCTTTTCATTACTTTATTACTAACCTTTTATTTTATTCTTTCTCCCATAAAACACTAACACCAAATGTTTATAATAGGCGTTAACTTATAGCATGGCCGGCCACCATCTTGTTCTTTGGTTAATTTGACATGCAAGTACAATTATTTTGCAACATGCATAAATAGGCCACTTTACATTTGCCTAGCACATTTCTAAATTTTCCCACATAAGTCCTATTTAATAAAATTCACTTACAATTAACAAAATTCCAATATGAAATTTTTATACATGCATACATACATATAATAAGCATCAACTATGACGGTTAAATATTTTTTTATGACTCGGTTTAGTGGTCCTGAAACCACTTTTCGACTGGGTCACTTTAGGGCTGTCACAACTCTCCCCCACTTAAGAAATTTTCGTCCCCGAAAATCTTATCGGTAAATAGGTTTGGGTATCGTTCTTTCATAGAGTTCTTGGTCTCCCAAGTAGCTTCTTCCATCCCGTATTTGAGCCATAACACTTTTACTAAAGGAACCTTTTGTTTAGTAACTCTTTCACTTCACGAGCCAGATCTGAATCGGTTCTTCTTCATAACTCATATCGGGTTGAATTTCAACCTCTGATGGATTAATTATGTGCGATGGATCAGATCTATAACGTCGAAGCATAGAAACATGAAAGACGTCGTGAATCTTTTCAAGCTCAGGGGGCAAAATCAATCTATACGCAACTGGACCGACTCGTTCGAATATTTCATATGGCCTGATGAACCTCGGACTCAATTTGCCCTTACGCCCAAATCTGAGTATCTTTTTCCAAGGTGAAACTTTAAGAAACACTTTATCTCCCACCTGATACTCAATGTCCTTTCGTTTCAAATCCGCGTACGACTTCGACGATCGACATCGCCTTGGACTTTCACGAATTATTTTTACTTTTGCTCGGCATCTTTAATCAAATCAACTCGAAAATTTTACTTTCACCGAGCTCGGTCCAAAACAATGGTGTACGGCATTTACGACCGTACAAAGCCTCGTAAGGTGCTATCTTAATACTTGATTGAAAACTATTGTTGTAAGCGAATTCAATCAAAGGTAAATACCGTTCCCATGAACCACTAAACTCAAGGATGCAACATCTTAACATATCCTCGAGTATCTGAATTATCCGTTCAGATTGACCATCGGTTTGGGGATGAAAAGCGGTGCTAAAATGCAACTTGGTACCCAAAGCTTCTTGCAATTTCTTCGAAAATCGCGAGGTGAATCTCGGATCTCTATCCGACATAATAGAAATGGGTACTCCTTGTAATCTCACAATTTGAGAAACATACAATTCAGCTAGTTTATCCAATGAATAATCCGTACGTACGGGAATAAAATAAGCCGACTTAGTCAGTCTATCAACAACAACCCAAATCGCATCTTTGTTACTTGTCGACAATGGCAACCCAGACACAAAATCCATCGTGACTCGATCCCATTTCCATTCAGGTATCATGATCGGCTGGAGTAAACCCGTAGGCACTTGATGTTCCGCTTTCACTTGTTGGCATATTAAACACTTCGAAACAAAATTGGAAATGTCTCGTCTCATACCATGCCACCAAAACTGACGTCTCAGATCGTTGTACATTTTCGTGCTCCCCGGGTGGATTGACATTCGGCTACTATGAGTTTCGTTCAGAATCATCGAAATAAGTTCTGAATTTCTTGGAACACACAAACGACTTCTGAAACTCAAACAATCGTCGTCATCAATTTGAAACTTTGACTCCCTATCCGAAACACATTCAGCCCGTTTTGCAACCAATTCATCATCGACTTTCTGAGCTTCACGAATTTGATGAATCAACAATGGTCTAGCCTTTAATTCTGCCACTAACACATTGTCGGATAGAACAGACAAGTGTACATTCATCGCTCGTAAAGCAACCAGTGATTTACGACTCAAAGCATCCGTAACCATATTAGCCTTTCTTGGGTGATAGTTAATGACAAGCTCATAATCTTTTAACAACTCAAGCCAACGTCTTTGTCGCAGATTCAAGTCTCTTTGAGTCATCAAATATTTGAGACTTTTGTGATCCGAATATACATGGCACTTCTCACCAAATAAGTAATGTCGCCATATTTTCAAAGCGAATACGATGGCGACCGATTCGAGATCATGGGTTGGATAATTTTTCTCATGTGGCTTCAGTTGCCTCGACGCATAAGCTACAACTCGACCTTCTTGCATCAATACACAACCCAACCCGATGAAGGATGCATCACTGTAAATGACGAACTCCTTGCCTAATTCGGTTGCACTAATCTTTGGAGCTTCCGTAAAATGAGTTTTCAATTGATCGAAACTTTTACGACACTTTTCCGTCCATTCAAACTTAACATCTTTTGAAGTAGTTTCATCATTGGTGTGGCTATCATCGAGAAACCTTTTACAAACCGTCGGTAATGTAAGCAAGTCCCAAAAACTCGAACCTCGTTAATATTTCTCGGAGGCTTCGTTAAGTATGGCTAAAATTTTGCTCGGATCAACTCGAATACCGTCACGGATACCACATGACCCAAGAAGCTCACCTCTCTTAACGAACTCACACTTCTTGAACTTAGCATATAAGCGCTTATCTCGTAAAATCGCAACACTAATCTCGGTGCTCGGCATGCTTGGTTTCATCTCTTGAGTAGACCAAGATGTCTTCAATAAACACAACTACAAACCTATCCAGAATCTTTGTCAAGACCCGATTCATCGATCCATAAATACATGAGGGCATTAGTGAGCCCAAGCGGCATCACTAAGAACTTCGTAGTGACCGTATCTCGTTCGAAAAAGTGTTTTGGGTATATCCGAATCTCGAATTCAGAAGCGATAATAACCCGATCTCAAATCTATCTTTGAAAACACTGAGGCTCCTTTTAGTTGATCAAACAAATTGTCAATGCACGGTATCGGATATTTATTCTTTATTGTCACCTTATTCAGCTAACGATAGTCGATGCACAACCTCATGGTTCCGTCCTTCTTTTCACAAACAATCTTTGGTGCACCCCAAGGTGAGAAACTTGGTCGGCGAAACCTCTATCCGTCTACTCTTGCAACCGAGCTTTCAACTCTTTTAACTCGGTTGGTGCCATACGATCACGGAGCTATCGAAATCGGTGTAGTCCGGTACAAGCTCAATACCAAACTCTACCTCCGAGCGGTGGTAAACCGGTAATTCTTCGGGAAAAACATCCGGTATTCACAAACCAAAAGCAGATTCAAGTTTCCTTTCGGCTC
The DNA here is from genome assembly GCF_025698485.1 of Gossypium arboreum. NCBI lineage: Eukaryota > Viridiplantae > Streptophyta > Magnoliopsida > Malvales > Malvaceae > Gossypium > Gossypium arboreum. Next base: position 76,936,751 of record NC_069077.1, on the reverse strand, counting down.
TTTATTATCAAATACGTATGCAAGATACGCTTCACACCCCTTTCTCACATATTTCTGAGCTAACATCAAGGATATTATTGTTGGCAATCCATACAAAGCAGTAGACTCAACTCAGATTATCTCATTATTTGCGCACCTCAAATCAATAGTCTTGCTTTTGCAATTCACAATCGCATCATGCACGGTCAACCAATCCAAACTGAGAATAACATCAAACTCATCAAACGGCAAAAGCATCAAGTCCGCCGAAAAACAGGAACCTCGAATTACTAGGGGACATTTCTTACACACTTTGTCGACAAGCACGTAACGACCCAAGGGATTTGACACCCGAAGTACGAACTCAGTAGACTCAATAGGTAAAGTCTTACTGGATGCTAAGGTTTCACATATATAAGAATGAGTAGAACCAGGGTCAATCAAAGTAATCACATTAGTATCAAAGAGAGTAAAAGTACGGTAATAACATCGGCGAGGAAGCATCCTCGCGTGGCGTATAAGCGTAAGCTCTAGCGAGAGCACGAGCCTCGGATCTGGTTGTAGCATCTCTAGATCCTCTCGACCGCCACTAGCATTGCCGTATTTCTAGATGGTCTACCCCGAAGCGGTAGTAGCACCGGGTTTCCCACTCGATTTACGTTACATTCGGACAATCTTGGGCAATCTTTAATAAAGTGGTCGGTGATCCGCACTTGTAAGGAGCGGTCATGGAATCTACAACTCCCGAATGCCATTTACCATAATATTGACACTCTGTTACGTCTCGACGATCATTTCCAACAACGGCGGTCAAGTGACTCGTGCACTCACGGAGGGTCGATTGCGATCTCGTCTAGAAAAACCGAAGTGTATCTAGACCGGCCTAAGTCATCTCTAAATTTCTTCGATGGTGTTGGAAGGGCTTCCCAAGACCTCTTCTGAAACTCCTTTGCTCCCACCTCAGCTTTTCTTTTCTCCATCTTGAGCTCCTCAGCTTTGCAAGCTCGCTCGACAAGTACCACAAATTCTCGGATTTCTAAAATGCCAACATACAGCTTTATATCATCATTCAGTCCATCCTTGAAACGTTTACACATCACGACTTCTGAAGAAATACATTCTCGAGCGTACCGGCTAAGCCTTACAAACTTTCATTCATAGTCGGTAACCGACATGGAACCTTGTTTAAGTTCAAGAAATTCCTTCCGTTTTTGATCCATGAATCTCTGACTGATATACTTTTTCCAAACTCGGTTTGGAAAAACTCCAAAGTTACTTGCTCTCTGGGCTGTGAAGTCAACGTATTCCACCAATAGTAGGCGTAATCACGTAGCAAGGAGATAGTACACTTTAGGCACTCATCGGTGTGCAAGATAGCTCATCGAGTACCGAATAGTGTTGTCCAACCAAAATTCAGCTTGCTCGGCATCATCGCTGTCCTTAGCTTTAAATTCATAGCCCGTGTTTTCGGATTCATCAACTGGGGCTTATTTGACCTATTTGGCCGATTCGGAGGCATCGTGGAGTCTTGAGGTGGTATTAGTCGGGAAGGGAGGTTGTGGAACAGTAGTATTAGTTCGAATGTATTGGTTGAACCAATCATTCATTACGCTATAAAAAGCTTGTCTAGCTTCATCGTTCGGATTACCAGCAATAGGTTGAGAGTCCGCCGGCGCTTTCCCTTGCGCGGGAGCAGGCGCTACACTCTCAAGATCATCAGCTACCGCTCGGTTGGGATCGGGATCCATTACTATAAATAAACATATTTTCAACTGTCAGAAATCACCACACTATCAAATAATCACATAATGGCATGAATAGCTAGACCCAAACGTATTACGGTAGTCCTAGAATCGACTAAACCGTAGCTCTGATACCAATAAAATTGTAACACCCCGCATCCGAGACCGTTGCCGGAGGTGAACACGAGGTGCTAACAGACATAGTTCATTTATTTTCACAGTCCATTTTAAAAATTTCCAGACAAGCTGGCTAACTGCATCACTGTCACCTTAAAAATCATATCTTGAGTTCCGAAGCTCGAAAACTGATTCCGTAAATTTTCCCTGAAACTAGACTCATATATACATCTACAAATTTTTTTGTAGAATTTTTGATCGGGCCAATTAGTACAGTTTATTATTTAAATTCTCCCCTGTTTCAGGGTTCGACTGCTCAGACCTTCATGCATTTCAACTTATATATCTTTCTGTACAGGGCTTCATTACTTATGCCGTTTTTTCTAAAGAAACTAGACTCGAAAAGGAATCTGTAAATATAGGGCATAACTTCTAATTTTCTCTGGTTAATTTATAGTGAATTTCCAAAGTCGGAACAGGGGATCCAGAAATCGCTCTGCCCTATTCCATGAAAACTTAAATATCTCTTAAAATACGACTCATATGATGGTTTCGTTTCTTCCATATGAAAGTAGATTCATCAAGGTTTGATTACATAATTTATTCACTATTTAATTCTATTCCTACTATTTTTAGTGATTTTTCAAATCCACACCACTACTGCTGTCAGCATCTATTTTTAAGGTAAACTTTACCTATCTCATGGTTTTCCATGAATCAACTAGAATTTGTCATACAAAGCACCAAAATGATCATGATTAACCATTCCAATGGCTAATCGTTACCAAACATTTCCATACCTCTCAATGAACAACATACAAAACGATTATAATGCTATGCTCAAAGTGTATATAAGCCATTTTCGCATGGCTATCCAAATTTATACAAAACCAAAGGGTACATGACCAACAACAAAAAGGGTAGTCCTATACATGCCATTTTCAGAGTTCAACCAAAAGTGTACCAAAAGGGCTTTGATAGTGTGGACGACTTCGACTTTTTGGTTGAGCCAATTAATATAGTTTATTAGTTAAATTCTCCCCTGTTACAGGGTTTGACTATTCTGGCCTTCATGCATTACAACTTGGATATATCCCTATACAGGGCTTCAATACTGATGCAGTTTATTTCTATAGAAACTAGACTCGAAAAGGAATCTATACATATATGGCATGACTTCTAATTATCTCTGGTTAATTTATAATGAATTTCCAAAGTCAGATCATGGGATCCAGAAATCGCTCTGGCCCTGTTCCACAAAAACTTAAATATCTATTAAAATCCGACTCATATGCCCATTTCGTTTCTTCCATATGAAAGTAGATTCATCAAGGTTCGATTACATAATTTATTCACTATTTAACTCCATTCCTACTATTTTTAGTGATTTATCAAATTTACACCACTTCTTCTTATCAACATCGCCTTTAGGGTAGACTTTACCTATTACATAGTTTCCATGATTTAACTAACCCTTTAGCATATATAGCACAAAACATGATTGTGATTAACCATTCCAATGGCCAATCATTGCCAAGCATATCCACACCTCTCAATAACCATATACATACAAGATGATTATAACATTATGCTCAAAATATGTATATAAGCCATTTTCGCATGGCTATCCAAATTTGTACAATACCGAAAGGTACATGACCAACATCAAAAAGGGTAGTCCTATACATGCCATTTCAAAGTTCAACCAAAAGTGTACCAAAGGGGGCTTTGATAGCGTGGGCGACTTTGACTTCAATAATCCCAAGTTCGATAGCTGACGAACCAAAATCTATAAAACAGAGATTCAAAGAACGGAGTAAGCATTTAATGCTTAGTAAGTTTGAGCCATAAAATTAGACACAACTAAAGTGTAGCATTCATATGGCTAAACAGATAATTTCATATGCACAAATTCAATATCATACTTACTTCACATTACCAACCCTTATATTCATACGAAAGATCAACTTAGCCAAAGGCGGTAGCTCATTTATCGATCGGCGAATACTAATTGTAAGGATCAACTAAATCAATGCATATCTGAGACATACCTCATTCTTTGGGATTTTACGAGCATATTAATTGAAACTATTACAGCAAGGTCGCTCATTCCCAAGCCAAGTACCTTCGGATTTAACCGGATATAGCTACTCGCTCAATGCCTTGGGACATAGCCGGATATAGTAACTTCGCACCAATGCCTTCGGGACTTAGCAGGATATAGTAACTTCGCACAAATGCCTTGGGACTTAGCCGGGTGTAATAACTCGCACAAATGCCTTGGTCTTAGCCGGAACTAGTCACTAAGCGCAAATGCCTTGGGACTTAGCCGGTTATCATCCAAATATTCATGCACATACCAATAAATCATGACACATCCATATTTCATTTTCATAATTAGAGTTCAAACACAAGTCACGTATTAAGCAATCCCATTTTCAGCTCACTAGCCACATACAAACAGCATGGTTTAGTTTGCTTTATGACACGATCTCTATGCACATACGGCTACCCGTCATACGTATAGACTAATTAACTCAACATATAATTCAAGTAGGATCATCATATCACCGTATATTTGTTATGCTCATACGTCATGACTTAATCAAATCGCAACTAAGTCTCGTTACTCGAAAACTTACCTCGGATGTTGTCGAACGATTCCGATGGCTATTCGACCACTTTTTCCTTCCCTTTATCGAATTTAGTTCCCCTTTGCTCTTGAGCTTAATTTAACAAATAAATTGATTTAATCATTTGAGCATCGAAAAGAGGAACTCAAAGTACTTAGCCCATATATATACATTAGACATTAAAGTCACATACATATGAAATCATGAATCAACTCGACATATTAACCCACACTCCCTTTTAGCCGATTGTCTAAGCCAAAATAAAAGCATCAATATGCTTGCCTCTAACCGAATACATGCAACACCAATCTTCTTTCTATGGCGAATATGCATGTCTATGTTGAGGCCGATTGCAACACTTAATACATTCTACAATTATGGTTACTTGTATTGACTAAATACCAATTCGTTTTAAGTTCAAAACTCGGCTAATACACATATATACTCTAAAGATCAAATACTAACATTTGCACTTCACCTTACTACCATTTTCATCGAAATAACATGATCAACAACCATGCTTCTCTTCTACTTCCTAACATGGCGAATGCATCAAGACACCATACCACTTAAATTTTGGTCATGGGTTAAACAAAGAACTTAAGGCCTAACTCAAGAATGCTAAAAGAAAATCCACCACCACATGTATCATTACAAAGCTTCACATTTAGCATGCAAATGGCATCAATCACAAATCCCCTTAGCAAAACTTAACCCATCTTCATGCCTCATCACCACCACATCAAACATCAACCAAGAAGACAACACCCATGGCCGAATATCATCTCCATCACATAACAAAGATCTAAACCATGGGCTAGACAGAACTCAAGCTAACAAATAAATAAAATAAAATAAAATAAAAACATGCATGAATCTCATGGAACAACACCAAACATACCTCCTCCTAAACACCAACCAACCGAACAAGAAGCATGAAAATCCTTTCTTCTTCCTTTCTCCTTAAAATTTTCGGCCAAAGATGTTCAAGGATGAACACTTTTTTTTTTGTTTTCTTTCTTCAATTCATGGCAATGGGGGGGGCATGGGTGAGACAATTTTTTTTTTCATCATTCCTCCCTTTGTGTTACTTTAATCCTAACCCCTTTTTTTATTCTTTCTAACATAACACACTACACAACATGTTTACAACATGTTTCCACCCATAGCATGGCCGGCCACTATGCTTTAATTTTGGGTAATTTGACATGCAAACCCATCATTTTCGCAACGTGCATTATTAGGCCACTTTACATTTGCCTAGCACATTTCTAAATTTTCTCACATAAGTCCTATTTGATAAAATTCACTTACAATTAACAAAATTCAAACATGAAATTTTCACACATGCATATGTACATATAATGAGCATCAACTATGACGGTTAATTATTTTTATGACTCGGTTTAGTGGTCCCGAAACCACTTTCCGACTAGGGTCAATTTGGGGCTGTCACATAGCTACTCGCTCAAATGTCTTCGAGACTAACCCGGTTATAGTAACTCACACAAATGCCTTCGGGACTTAACCCGGTTATAGTAACTCGCACAAATGCCTTCGGGACTTAGCCCGGATATAGTAACTCGCACAAATGAATTCGGGACCTAGCCCGGATATAGTAACTCGTACAAATGCCTTCGGGACTTAGCCCGGATATAGTAACTCGCACAAAATGCCTTCGAGACTTAGCCCGGAATTAGTCACTAGCACAAATGCCTTCGTTATCATCCGAATATTCATGCACATATCAGTAAATCATGAAACATCTTTATTTCATTTTCATAACTAGAATTCAAACACAAATCAATTATTAAGCATTCCCATTTTCGGCTCAATAGCCACATACAAATAGCATGATTTGGTTTGCTTTGTGACATGATCTCTATGCACATACGGCTACCCATCATACGTATAGACTAATTAACTCAACATATAATTCAAGTAGAATCATTATATCACCGTATATTTGTTATGATTATACGTCATGACTTAATCACATCGTAAACTAAGTTTCATTACTCGAAAACTTACCTCGGATGTTGTCGAGCGATTTCGACTGACTATTCGATCACTTTTCCTTCCCTTTATCGATTTAGTTCCCTTTGCTCTTGAGCTTAATTTAACAAATAAATTGATTTAATCATTTGAACATCAAAAAGAGAAACTCAAGGTACTTAACCCATATATACATTAGACATTAGAGTCGCATATATATGAAATCATGAATCAACTCAAAATATTAGCCCACATTATCTTTTAGCCGATTATCTAGGCCAAGATAAAAGCATCAATATGCTTGCCTCTAACCGAATACATGCAACATCAATCTACCTCATGTGGCCGAATATGCATGTCTATGTTGAGGCCGATTCTATACTTAATACATTCTACAAATATGGTTACTTGTAGTGACTAAATACCATTTTGTTTCAAGTTCAAAACTCGGCTAATACCCATATGTACACTAGCAATCAAATACTAACATTTGTACTTCACCTTAATAGCTAGCTTAGCAAACCTTAATTTAACATATAATTGTTCATAACACAATTAAAGCATCCTCTCCATTCCATCAATTCAAAACACATACATTAACCTAATATCAATTAACTAAGCACTTTAACAATTTTTTTCTTTAACTACACACATTCGGCAATGACTAAGACAATTTAACAAACCTTAAATTCAACTTATAACAACATATACTCAATATTCAAAGCATTTAACATCACTTCATCATGCTTTTACATCATGGTCGAATGCTCCTTTTAACCCATTTACCCTCACAAAGCATGAATTTCATCATCCAACTTACAAGCTTACAATCCCATGAATTTTAACCTCATAATATCTATCCAACTCTCACTCATTAGCTTCTATCATCAATCTCCAACAACACTAAATAAAAATATACTTCGTGGGTCTCAGGTAGAACCAATAAAGGAACTCATAAATATCAAGATGTAAGCAACTACCATTGTTCATCTAGATTTAGCATGAAACAACAACCATCACCCTTATTAATCTCCATAGCCGAAAACCTTACTCATTCCACACTCAAAATTTCAACATGGGTTACAAAAATAACTTGACATCTCACTCCATATCAACTAAAATTTCAAGAACTAGTATAAACTTTCTTACCTTAATATTGACCTAGGATAACCAAATGCTTCACTCCCTTCTTCCTCTTTTCATTTCGGCCAAGAAGAACCGATTTCTTCTTTTATTTCTTCCTCAAGTCACGGCAATGGGGGGGACATGGATGAGACAACTTTGTTTTCATCACCCCTCCCTTTTCATTACTTTATTACTAACCTTTTATTTTATTCTTTCTCCCATAAAACACTAACACCAAATGTTTATAATAGGCTTTAACTTATAGCATGGCCGGCCACCATCTTGTTCTTTGGTTAATTTGACATGCAAGTACAATTATTTTGCAACATGCATAAATAGGCCACTTTACATTTGCCTAGCACATTTCTAAATTTTCCCACATAAGTCCTATTTAATAAAATTCACTTACAATTAACAAAATTCCAATATGAAATTTTTATACATGCATACATACATATAATAAGCATCAACTATGATGGTTAAATATTTTTTTATGACTCGGTTTAGTGGTCCCGAAACCACTTTCCGACTAGGGTCACTTTAGGGCTGTCACAAAAAATCATGCTCTTACCTGTTCCAACGATCCCGATCATCAACTTAACGAATCTAACTAACCAATGAGCATTCGCTTGCTCACAAGTCCTCGAAATGCCGGAATTTCAGCATTTCGGCTTTTTGGCATTTATCATTTTAAGCTATGAAGAAGGGTTCGTTACACACATGTTTTGCGATATTCCTCGACGAGATCTCCTACACGATTTCTCCTATAATCAACCGTTAATAGATCAGCTCACAATATTTGAACGAAAACGAAAACCATCTACTATCAACACTTACACATTCGGCCACCCTCCATAATGGCCTTAGGAACCTTACCTTTGCCGAAATTGATGACTAGCTCTAGCCACTCCGATGATCCAAACTAATCCAAGTCGACCCTACGCCTTTCTGCTCCTCCACTAAACAAACCATAAAAAAGATTAAAAGAAAACCCAATAGAGCATATACCCACATTCAGCCATCTCCTAAACTATAGGGGCTTCGACTTTTGTCAATAGTTACTATAGGAATCGTTTAGAGTTCGAGCACTTACCACAATCTCTCTTCTTGAATCTGTTTATGCTTAAAAGATAAAGGGATTGGCCACCAAAAAGTGAAAAGAAAAAGAGGTTTGCTGGTCAACAAGAAATCGGTACCACCTAGCTTCACAAATTTCGGCTTTTGCGGTATTTCGGCAGTAGTGGTGGTAAGAAAAACAATAGGTGAATGAAGGGGAGTAGTGGGCTAGTTTTGGAGAAGGAAAAGGAATAAAAGATGAATGGGAGGAAGGTAGATTCAGCTGTAAAAGAAAAGAGAGAAAAAACCTACACCAGAAGGAGAAAACGGCACACCCTAATTCCTATTGCCAAAAATGCTACCCTAAAACCTCTCTGCCGAAATCTCCTCCCCAATCCCCTCAATTCGGCTAAGCTCTATCCCCCTCTCAAATCCCTAAAATCTCTCCCCTTATCCCTCCTTAATCCATGCATTTGACTGTTTCAAACTCTCTCCCACAGAGTTCCATTCGGCTTTAAACTCTTGCATGCACAAAGCATAAAAATTAGCATCATAATTGCCATCACAGGGAATCAATCCCAGGTCTTCCCCCAACCACTTACACGCCACCTTTATAGCTCCCTAGTGGCGTCACTTAGCCACTTTACCAAAGGCTCATTTGTGTTACATTTTACCCACAAATTTTAATAAGACCACCTATCCAAGGCCCCTAACTTCTTAAGTCCAAAATTCAAAAATTCCACCAGGTTTTGGCCAACACATGGGCCTTCCATAAGCCCATTTACCTACTCAAATTTTGAATTCCACAACCAAATACCAAATTTTAAAAACTTTTACAAAAATATCGAGAATCGAGAAAAACCCAAAAATCAAGATGTTACATAACCAGTCCAAGTCGACAAATTCTGAGTACGAGGTAAGTTAGTACTTAAAATAAGATGTTAAGTAAGTTTTGATGCCTTTATTATACATGGGTGGTATATAATTGAATTGGATGATATAATGATGAATTGAAAGCATTGGCACTAAGTGTGCGATTTAAACTAGCTTCGGCTATTAAAGGCACTAAGTGTACGATACCGACTTAGTTTCAGCTAGTTGAGATGGCACGAAGTGTTCGGAATCATTTTAGCTTCGGCTAACCTTTACAACACTAAGTGTGTGGATGTTAAAGTATGAATAATTTACGTAAAGTCTTGAAATACTCAAACAAGAGGTGAGAATGAAAGTGAGTAAGTATGGGAAGAACCAAGTATGTATTATACCTTTGTGGTAGATGACATTATCTAGGTGAAGTTCATTGAATTGTTCTGAACATATAGATTGGGTTGGTATAGATTAGATAGATGATTGAGAATTTGTAAATACTTATGCATTGATTTTTTAGATTTTATATACTATTAATGAATATAGTATGAGCTTAATAAAGTTTTGAAAGCTTACTTTGTGTGTGTTTGTATTGTTTTATAGATAGCGAAGCTACTACAAGCTCGGGGACCGTCAAGAATCATCACCATATTATCGAACTCATTTTGGTACCTTCAAAGTGTAAATATTTTTAAGTATGGAAATTATAGGCTAGAATGTCTTTGTTTTTAAACTTTGTTATGCATATATGTTATGCCATGAGAGTTGTCTAGCAAATGGTTTGTTTGTGCTTAGTTTTGGTAAATGAATTGTGTTATCAAATTGTGTATGCTTGTAATGGTTATATGGCCTTGTATGTGGTGATCATTTTGAAATATGCCAAGTTGAGGAAATGGTAAGTTTAAGCATGAGTTAAAAGGTGTCATAAGTGAGTTATGAAATGAGCAATTTGGGCATGTTGTTGCAATAAGACTTTTAATGAGTTTTGGTATGGATTTGAATAAGTTATTGAATGATAATGATTTAGCTATAATGAAACATGTTTTGAACATGGAATTTGCTGAAAATTTTGGTACAAATGTTGTTTAATATTGCTTATAGGAATGACCTAAAAAGGGGTGGCAAGTTAGCTTAAACCAAGCCTGCATTTTGCCACACAGTCAGGGAACACGGGCGTGCCTTGTGGCCATGTATGCAAAGTAGTAACCTCTTAAGATCACACGGTTAAGAGACATGGGTATGTTATATGGCCGTGTGCTTAAGTTAGTAATCAGCTAAGTATCACACGGTCGTGTCTGTTAGCTGTGTGTAAAAGTCAGTATATATACTCTATTATGGCATGGCTGGATCACATGGGCATGTCTGGTGCCCATGAAAGGCACACGGGCGTGTGACCTCAACAGAATTGGAAAAATTTTTCTATGTTTTGAAAATTCTGAATGTGTTCGTTTTAGTCCCAACCTCTTCTAAAAGTATGTCTTAGGTCTTGGAGACCTCCATAAGAGATGAATTGTTGTTTTGGTTATTCATTAATATTATGTGATATCTGTGATTTGTATTGATCTGTAAGGTTCTGTCTATATGGTAAGGCCCCTTACCTATTCCGACGACGATTACGGGATAGCTGTGACAGCCCAAAATTGACCCTAGTCGGAAAGTGGTTTCGAGACCGCTAAACTGAGTCACTGAAATGTTTGAACGTAATATTTATTGTCTAGAATATGTAATTATGAATGTGTGAAAATTTCAAGCTTCGATTTAGTCGATTGCATGTGAATTCAATTAGTAGGACTTGTGTGACACTTTTGAAATGTGATAGGCTAATCTATAAGGACCTAATAGTGCATGTAATCAAAAGAGAGGACTTGTATGTCAAATTCCCCCCCTAATTGATAGTGGCCGGCCATGACAAAGGATTATGGGCAAAACATGTCATAGACATGTTATGTTGGTGCATCATGGGAGGAAAAAAATAAATTAATGAGTATGGGTAATAAAGAAATGGAAAACAAAAAAAAAGAAAGAATGTGTGAGTGTTACCCCCCATTTTTGCCGTGAGCTGAAGAAAAAAAAGAAAAAAAAAAATTGTTGTTCATCCTTTTTCATTTCTTTGAGCCGAAAATTCTAAGGAAGAAGGAAGGAGTTCTTGCTTCATGCTTGGTTTGGAAGAGGATTAGGAGGAGGTTTGGCCATACTTGTATCTAGATTAAGGTATGTTTGAGGTTGTGCCATGAGATTCATGCATGTTTTTAGTTGTTAGCTTGAGTTCTAATTAGCCCATGGTTCAAATCTTTGCTATGTCATGGGGATGATATTCAGCCAAGGTGGATTTTGTGTTAATGCCATTGCATGCTAAATATGAAGCTTGTTAATGATATATGTGATGGTGGGTTGATGATTCTTGGATTTTCTTTTTAGCATTTTTGAGTGAGACATTAAGTTCTTTGTTTAACCATGACCAAAATTGAAATGGTATGGTGTTGTGATGTATTCAGCCATGGTATATCCATAAGTATGATTTATGCTTATTGCATGGTAGGTAATATTTGTGTTTTGGATATATGTTTATATTTGGTTATAAACAACTTGAGATTCGGCCCTTGCACCTATATGTATATATGTTTGCACATGATGTATTGGTATGACATATATACTATCTCAAGGTATATATTTACTTATGATGATGTTTCGGTTATGAAGTAAATGATAGATGCGTATTGAGCTACAATATGTAATGCATTAGTTAGTAAAATGTATGCCATTTATGTGTGGTATTAAATATGTAATTGGCCTCAACATCAACATGCATATTCGCCACATGAGATGGATTGGTGTGCATGCATTCGGTTAGAGGCAAGCATATTGATGCCTTTATCTTGGTTAGGACAATCGGCTAAAAAGGGAGTGTTGGTTAATATCTTGAGTTGATGCATGATTTCACATGTATGTGACTTTAATATCTAATGTATAAATGTGGGCTAAGTGCCTTGTGTTCCTCTTTTCGATGCTCAAATGATTAAGTCGATTTATTTATTTAATTAAGCTCAAGAGCAAAGGGGATCTAAATCCGATAAAGGGAAGGAAAAAGTGGTCGAATAGCCATCGAAATCGTTCGACAACATCCGAGGTAAGTTCTTGAGTAATAGAGCTTAAATTATGATTTGATTAGATCATGTTTTAAGCAAATCAAATCATGCCCTTTGTGTGTGGATATTGAGCGAAATTTGCAAGTGTGATAAGTGTCTTGTGTTTGAGTTTTGCTAATGAAAATGAAATCTGAATGTGTCATGATTTAGTGTTAAATGTGCATGGTTATTGAATGATGTCCGGCTAAGTCCCAGAAGGCTTTGTGCTAAGTGACCATATCCGGACTAAGATCCGAAGGCATTTGTGCGAGTTCCCAAATCCGGGTTAAGTCCGAAGGCATTTGTGCGAGCTATTATAACCGGCTAAGTCCGAAGGCTTTTGAGCGAGTCGCTATATCCGGATAAAATCCAAGGTACGTGATTCGGGAATGAGCAATCTTGCTGTGTAAAATTTCAGTTAATACGCTTGCAAAATTCCAGCAATGAGGTATGTTTCAGTATGTGCTTTGAATTAGTTGAGCCCTTACAATAAGTATTATTTCGGTTGATAAGCGAGCTACCGCCTTTGGGAGACTTTAACTAATAAACTGTACTAATTGGCCGACCAAAATTCTTGAAAAACATTTGTAGATGTATATATGAGTCTAGTTTGAGGGAAAAATCACGAAACTGATTTTGAGTTGTGGAACTCAAGATATGATTTTAAGGTGACGGTGATACGATTAGCCGGTGGCTGGAAATTTTTAAATGGATTGTGAAAATAAATATATTTATGTCATTAGCACTTCGTGTTCGACTCGGTGACGGACTCGGGTGTGGTGTTACAATTTTATCGGTATCGAGCTACGGTTTAGTCGATTCTAGGACTACCGTAATGCGTTTGGGTCTAGCTATACATGCCATTTTATGTGATTATTTGATAGTGTGGTGATTTTGACAATTGCAAATGTGTTTATTTATAGTGATGGATCCCGATCCGACCGAAGCGGTGGTGATGATCTTGAGAGTGTAGCGCTGCTCCAAGACAAGGGACGGCGCTGCGGACTCTCAACCTAATGCTAGTAATCCAAATGATGAAGCTAGACAAGCTTTCTATAGCGTGATGAATGATTGGTTCAACCAATACATTTGAACTAATACGGCTGTTCCACAACCTCCATTCCCAACAAACACAACCCCCGCACCTACAATGCCTCCGATGGCCGACCAAATAAGGTCAAATAAGCCCCAGATTGATGAATCGAAAACATGGGGCTACTGAATTTAAAGCTATGGATAGCAAATATGTCGAGCAAGCTGAATTTTGGTTGGACAACACTATCCGGGTACTCAATGAGCTATCTTGTACACCCGATGAATGCCTAAAGTGTACTATCTCCTTGCTACGTGATTACGCCTACTATTGGTGGAGTACTCGACTTACATTGTGCCCGAGAGCAAGTAACTTGGGAGTTTTTCCAAACCGAGTTTGGAAAAAGTATATCGGTCGAGATTTGTTGATCAAAAACGGAAGGAATTTCTTGAGCTTAAGCAAGGTTCTATGTCAGTTACTGATTACAAGCGAAAATTTGTTAGACTTAGTAGATACGCTCGGGAATGTATTTCGTCCGAGGCTATCATGTGTAAACGCTTCGAGGATGGGCTGAATGAAGATATAAAATGTTCGTTGGCATTCTTGAAATCGAGAGTTCGTAGTACTTGTCGAGCGAGCTTGTAAAGTCGAAGAGCTTAGAAAAGAAAAACAAAAAGTTGATGTGGGAGCTGGAGAGTTTCGTAAAAGATCCTCGGAAAGTCTCTTCAACAGCATCGAAGAAATTTCGTGATGATGTGGGCGGTCTAGAGGCACCGGGCCTTTTAGGCGAGATCGTGATCGACCCACAATGGGTACACGAGGCACTTGATGCCGCCATCTTGGGAATGAGCGTCGAGACGAGCGAGTGTCGACATTGTGGCAAATGGCATTCTGGAAGTTGTAGATTCCATGACCGCTCCTGTTACAAGTGTGGATCAGTTGACCACTTCATTAAAGATTGCCCGAGGTTGCCTGAACAGAATGTAAATCAGAGTAAGAAACTGGGCGCTACCACTACTCGAGGTAGACCATCTAGAAATATGGGTAATGCTAGTGGTGGTCAGAGAGGATCTAGAGATGCTACGACCAGATCCGAGGCTCGCGCTCTTGCTAGGGCTTATGCAATACGCGCACGCGAGGATGCTTCCTCGCCCGATGTTATTACGGGTACTTTCACTCTCTTTGATTCTAATGTGATTGCTTTGATTGACCCTGGTTCTACTCATTCTTATATATCGAAACCTTAGCATCCAAAGAAGACTTTACCTATTGAGTCTCTCGAGTTCGTAATTCGGTGTCAAATCCCTTGGGTCGTTCGTGCTTGTTGACAAAGTGTGTAAGAAATGCCCTTAGTAATTCGAGGTTCTGTTTTTCGGCGGACTTGATGCTTTTGCCGTTCGGCGAATTTGATGTTATCCTCGGTTTAGATTGGTTGACCGTGCATGATGCGGTTGTGAATTGCAAAGGCAAGACTATTGATTTGAGATGCACAAATAACGAGATAATCCGAGTTGAGTCTCTGAGACTTAAAGGGTTGCCGGTGTAATATCGCAATGTTGGCCCGAAATATGTAAGAAAGGGTGCGAAGCATACCTTGCGTATGTACTTGATGATAAGGAGTTAGAAATAAAACCGAATATGTGCGATGGTTTGTGAATACCGGATGTTTTCGGAAGAATTCTGGGTTTGCCACCTATTCGGAGATAGAGTTTGGTATTGAGCTTGTACTTGGGACTACGCCGATTTCGATAGCTCCGTATCGTATGGCACCAACCGAGTTAAAAGAGTTGAAAGCTTCGGTTGCAAGAATTGACGGACAAAGGTTTCGCTCGACCAAGTTTCTCACCTTGGGGTGCACCAAGTATTGTTTGTGAAAAGAAGGACGGAACCATGAGGTTGTGCATTGACTATCGTCAATTTGAATAAAGTGACGATAAAGAATAAATATCCGTTACAGCGTCTTGATGATTTGTTTGATCAACTAAAGGGAGCCTCGGTGTTTTCAAAGATAGATTTGAGATCGGGCTATTATCGATTCTTGGATTCGAGATTCGGATGTACCCAAAGCGCTTTCGAGCGAGGTACGATCACTACGAGTTCTTAGTAATGCCGTTCGGGCTCACTAATGCCCTGCGGTATTTATGGATTTGATGAATCGGATCTTGATGAGATTTGGACGGTTCGTAGTTGTGTTCATTGATGACATCTTGGTCTATTCAAGAGATGAGACCGAACATCTTGAACACACGAGATTAGTGTTGCAAATTTTACGGGATAAGCGGTTATATGCTAAGTTCAACAAGTGTGAGTTACGGTTAAGAGAGGTTAGCTTCTTGGGTCATGTGGTATGCGATCGAATTTTCGAGTCGACCGAGCAAAATTTCAGCCATACTTAGCTCGGAAGCCTCAGAAATATTCTTGAGGTTCGAGCTTTTTGGGACTTGTCGGTTACTACCGACGGTTTGTAAAGGTTTCGATGATAGCCACACCCATGACGGCTACTTCAAAAGATGTTAAGTTGAATGGACGAAAAATGTCGAAAAGTTTTGATCAACTGAAAACTTATTTGACGGAAGCTCAATTTTAGTGCGGCCGAATCGGGCAAAGAGTTTGTCATCTATAGTGACGCCTCCCTACTTGGGTTAGGTTGCGTATTGATGCAAGAAGGTCGAGTTGTGGCCTATCGTCGAGACAATTAAAGCCACATGAGAAAAATTATCCGACTCATGATCTCGAATTAGTTGCCATCGTATTTGCTTTGAAAATATGGCGACATTATTTATTTGGCGAGAAGTGCCATGTGTATTCGGATCACAAAAGTCTCAAATATTTGATGACTCAAAGAGACTTAAATCTGCGACAAAGGCGTTGGCTCGAGTGTTAAAGGATTATGAGCTTGTCATTGACTATCACTCGAGAAAGGCTAATGTGGTTGCGGATGCCTTAAGTCGTAAATCCTTTATTCGTTTCTGACGATGAGCGTACACTTGTCTGTTCTACCCGACAATGTGTTAGTAGCTAAATTAAAAGCCAAACCATTATTGATTCATCAAATTCGTGAGGCTCAGAAAGTCGATGATGAATTGGTTGCAAAACGGGCTGAATGTGCTCCGAATGTGGAATCAGAGTTTCAAGTTGATGATGATGATTGTTTGAGGTTCAGAAGTCGTTTGTGTGTTCCAAGGAATTCAGAACTCATTTTGATGATTCTGAACGAAGCCCATTGTAGCCGAATGTCAATTCACCCGGGGAGTATGAAGATGTACAACGATTTGAAACGTCGGTTTTGGTGGCATGGTATGAAACGAGACATCTCTAACTTTGTTTCGAGATGTTTAATATGTCAACAAGTGAAAGCGGAACATCAAGTGCCTTCAGGATTACTTCAGCCGATCACGATACCCGAGTGGAAATGGGATCAAGTCACAATGGAATTTGTGTCCGGACTGCCATTGTCAACAAGTAAGAAGGATGCAATTTGGGTTGTTGTTGATAGACTGACTAAGTCGGCTCACTTTATCCCCGTGCGTACGGATTTTTCATTGGATAAACTAGCTGAATTGTACGTTTTTCAGATTGTGAGATTACACGGGTACCGATTTACATTGTGTCGGATAGAGATCCGAGATTCACCTCGCGATTTTGGAAGAAATTGCAAGAAGCTTTGGGTACCAAGTTGCATTTTAGCACCGCTTTTCATCCACAAACCGATGGTCAATCTAAGCGGGTAATTCGGATACTTGAGAATATGTTGAGATGTTGCGTCCTTGAGTTTAATGGTTCATGGGAGCGATATTTACCTTTGATTGAATTCGCTTACAACAATAGTTTTCAATCAAGTATTAAGATGGCACCTTACGAGGCTTTGTACGGCGTAAATGCCGTACACCATTGTTTTGGACCGAGCTCGGTGAAAGCAAAATTTTGAGTGGATTTGATTAAAGATCTGAATAGAAAGTAAAAGTAATCCGTGAAAATCAAGATAGCCTCCGATCGTCGAGAAGTCGACGCGAATCAAACGAAAAGACATTGAGTATCGGTGGGAGATAAAGTGTTTCTTAAAGTTTCGCTTGGAAAAAGATACTCGATTTGGCCGTAAAGGCAAATTGAGTCCGAGGTTCATCGAGCCATATGAAGTATCCGAACGAGTCGGTCCAGTTGCATATCGATTGATTTTTCCTCCTGAACTTGAAAAGATTCACGACGTCTTTCATGTTTCGATGCTTCGACGTTATAGATCTGATCCATCGCACATAATTAGTCCATCAGAGGTCGAAATTCAAGCCGATATGAGTTATGAAGAAGAACCGATTCGTATCCTAGCTCGTGAAGTGAAGGAGTTGCGAAACAAAAGGGTTCTGTTAGTAAAAGTGTCATGGCTCAAACACGGGATGGAAGAAGCTACTTGGGAACCCGAGAACTCTATGAAAGAGCGTTACCCAAACCTATTTACCGGTAAGATTGACCCTAGTCGGGAAGTGGTTTCGAGACCGCTAAACCGAGTCACCGAAATGTTTGAACGTAATATTTATTGTCTAGAATATGTAATTATGAATGTGTGAAAATTTCAAGCTTCGATTTTGTCGATTGCATGTGAATTCAGTTAGTAGGACTTGTGTGACACTTTTGAAATGTGATAGGCTAATCTATAAGGACCTAATAGTGCATGTAATCAAAAGGGAGGACTTGCATGTCAAATTTCCCCCCCTAATTGATAGTGGTCGGCCATGACAAAGGATTATGGGCAAAACATGTCATAGACATGTTATGTTGGTTCATCATGGGAGGAAAAAAATAAATTAATGAGTATGGGTAATAAAGAAATGGAAAAGAAAAAAAAAAGAAAGAATGTGTGAGTGTTACCCCCATTTTGCCGTGAGTTGAAGAAAAAAAAGAAAAAATTGTTGTTCATCCTTTTCATTTCTTTGAGCGAAAATTCTAAGGAAGAAGGAAGGAGTTCTTGCTTCATGCTTGGTTTGGAAGAGGATTAGGAGGAGGTTTGGCCATACTTGTATCTAGATTAAGGTATGTTTGAGGTTGTGCCATGAGATTCATGCATGTTTTAGTTGCTAGCTTGAGTTCTAATTAGCCCATGGTTCAAATCTTTGCTATGTCATGATGATGATATTCGCCAAGGTGGATTTTGTGTTAATGCCATTGCATGCTAAATATGAAGCTTGTTAATGATATATGTGATGGTGGGTTGATGACTCTTGGATTTTCTTTTTAGCATTTTTGAGTGAGACATTAAGTTCTTTGTTTAACCATGACCAAAATTGAAATGGTATGGTGTTGTGATGTATTCGCCATGGTATATCCATAAGTATGATTTATGCTTATTGCATGGTAGGTAAGATTTGTGTTTTGGATATATGTTTATATTTGGTTATAAACAACTTGAGATTCGCCCTTGCACCTATATGTATATATGTTTGCACATGATGTATTGGTATGACATATATACTATCTCAAGGTATATATTTACTTATGATGATGTTTCGGTTATGAAGTAAATGATAGATGCGTATTGAGCTACAATATGTAATGCATTAGTTAGTAAAATGTATGCCATTTATGTGTGGTATTAAATATGTAATTGGCCTCAACATCAACATGCATATTCGGCCACATGAGATGGATTGGTGTGCATGCATTCGGTTAGAGGCAAGCATATTGATGCCTTTATCTTGGTTAGGACAATCGGCTAAAAAGGGAGTGTTGGTTAATATCTTGAGTTGATGCATGATTTCACATGTATGTGACTTTAATGTCTAATGTATAAATGTGGGCTAAGTGCCTTGTGTTCCTCTTTTCGATGCTCAAATGATTAAGTCGATTTATTTATTTAATTAAGCTCAAGAGCAAAGGGGATCTAAATCCGATAAAGGGAAGGAAAAAGTGGTCGAATAGCCATCGAAATCGTTCGACAACATCCGAGGTAAGTTCTTGAGTAATAGAGCTTAAATTATGATTTGATTAGATCATGTTTTAAGCAAATCGAAATCATGCTCTTTGTGTGTGGATATTGAGCCGAAATTTGCAAGTGTGATAAGTGTCTTGTGTTTGAGTTTTGCTAATGAAAATGAAATACGAATGTGTCATGATTTAGTGTTAAATGTGCATGGTTTTTCGAATGATGTCCGGGCTAAGTCCCGAAGGCTTTGTGCTAAGTGACCATATCCGGACTAAGATCCGAAGGCATTTGTGCGAGTTCCCAAATCCGGGTTAAGTCCCGAAGGCATTTGTGCGAGCTATTATAACCGGGCTAAGTCCCGAAGGCTTTTGAGCGAGTCGCTATATCCGGATAAAATCAGAAGGTACGTGATTCGGGAATGAGCAATCTTGCTGTAAAAATTTCAGTTAATACGCTTGCAAAATTCCAGCAATGAGGTATGTTTCGTATGTGCTTTGAATTAGTTGAGCCCTTACAATAAGTATTCGCTCAGTTGATAAACGAGCTACCGGCCTTTGGCTAAGTTGATCTTTTGTGTATGAACATAAGGGTTGGTAATGTGAAATAAGTATGATATTGAGAATGTGTGCATATGAAATTATCCGTTTAGCTATATGAATGCTATGCTTTTGTTGTCTTGGAATCCTTGCTCAAAACTTACTAAGCAAGCAAATTGCTTACTCCGTTTCTTTGTTCTCTGTTTTATAGATTTTGGCTCGTCAGCTATCGGACTCGGGATTTTTGGAAGTCGAAGTCTCCCACACTATCAAAGCCCCCTTTTGGTACAAATTTTGGTTGAACATTGAAATGGCATGTATAGGACTACTCTTTCGTTTGTTGGTCATAGACCCTTTGATTTTGTATAAATTTGGATAGCCATGCGAAAATGGCTTATATACACTTTGGCATGGTATCATAATCATTTTGTATGTTGTTCATTAAGAGATGTGGAAATGTTTGGAATCGATTAGCCCTTGGAATGGTTAACCGTGATCATCTTTTGTGCCATGTATGCAAAAAGGGCTAGTTGAATCAAGGAAATTATGAAGTAGGTAAAATCTACCTTAAAGACAGAGGTTGACAGCTGCAGTGATGTGGATGTGAAAAATCACTAAAAATAGTAGGAATGGAATTAAATAGTGAATAAATTGTGTAAATGAACCTTGATGAATCTATTTTCATAGGAAAGTAATGAAACAATCATATGAACAGTATGTTAAGAGATATTGAAGTTTTCGTGAGACAGGGTCAGAACGGTTTCTGGATTCCATGTTCCGACTTTGGAAATTCATTGTAAATTAACCAGAGATAATTAGGAGTCATGCCATATATGTATAGATTCCTCTTTGAGTCTAGTTTCTATAGAAACAAACGATACCAGTATTGAAGCCCTGTACAGGGAGATATCCAAGTTGAAATGCGCGAAGGTCAGTGTAGTTGATCCCTGTAACATGGGAGACTTTAACTAATAAACTGTACTAATTGGCCCAACCAAAAATTCTAGAAAAAAATTTGTAGATGCATATATGAGTCTAGTTTCAGGAAAAAATTACGAAACTGATTTTGAAGTTGTGGAACTCAAGATATGATTTTTAAGGTGAAAGTGACACAGTTAGCCAGCTGGCTGGAAATTTTTAAATGGACTGTGAAAATAAATATATTTATGTCTGTTAGCACTTCGTGTTCGACTCCGGTGACGGACTCGGGTACGGGGTGTTATAATAGCGGTGCTACACAACTAGTCCCTATCCTAGTAGGATCTTCTAATCTTCCATTAACATAACAATTCAGCAAGAATTACTTATCTTACAACCTCACAGTCCAGACTAGCTTGGGTTAAAGGTGTTCACAAATGGGCAATACCAATTTTGGGTTAACTCCAACCTTGATAACTTCCCAGGGTTGTCATGCCTAGGTTTGTTTCACGTTCTTCCTTTTCTAAATAGTTGATCCATTAAGAACCCCTACAAAACATTTAAGAGATCATGTCTCCACTTAATAATCCCCCATAGAAGGATTAGTTACTCATGGCTTTCATAAACAACATGGAAAGAATGGAAGAATTAATCATAGGGAATGTATTGAAATAGAGAGTTTAAAAAAGCCTGATTGATATTGATGAATAGAATGAATCCACAGAAATTGGTCTTATTTAAAATCAGATCTCTTGAAGAAAAAGAATAAACTAAAATTATAAAAACCTAAGGAAGCAAGAGAATAAATCTAAACCTAAAGAATTAATCTAAGCTAATGGAATGGTATCCATACTGTGTGCCATAGAGATCTATTTATAGCCTTTAGGTAGCCGTCGTCCATAGCCTTAGGGTAGCTGACGCTTTCAAGCTTTAGGTTCAATTTTGTAGACCAAAATGCCTCTACTTTATGTTTTAATCTCTTCATAGAATCAATTTCACAACACACCAGGTCCTGCATCACAACATAGCAACCAGTATGCTCGTCTGCAATCATCTTTAGGGGTATGTCACAACTCCCTCAACCTGTGTCATGACATTGAAGGCAATTTCTCACTTTCTCTATTCTGCTATCTATGTTGCGGCATTAGCTCCCCCATGTTGCGACATAGCATCCATTATTGAGCCGAAATGCCCTCTAATGTTCTCCTGCACACTCACAAAGGATTTACCTTTCCCTTAGGCCTCATTCGGCCCTTAAGGTTAATAAAAGACTCGATGTGCACATTTTATTGAATGTAAACAAAACTAAAGAAACTTAATTAAAACATAACAAAAATGCTTGTATTCAAGCTCCTTAAATGTAAAAACAATTTTAATCTGCTACACTAGATTATAGCAGATCATAAATACTCACATAGGTTTAACAAATTAAACTTGTACGTTTTAAACAACAGTTAACAAATATCATAAATTCATAAAAATAGATTAATTAAGCATATCAAATAACATGTATCTCATACAACTGCATCGACCAATAAATTTAATCCTAAATATGTATTGTACAAGTGGCTATGATACCACAGTTGGATCGTTGGTATGCCCTATAGTGCAGCGGAAAAAATTATTCCAGCGATCGTCAACCAAGGATCCATGTACGAGGAATGAATCAAGTTGAAATAAAGGTAAAAAATATACCTTTCAAAAACTATAAAGCAATGAATGACGTTGTTGATGGGATCCTTTTCAGAGATGTCGATTCCAAACCGCAACAATAAGTCTTGGCCTCTGCGTAATCCACCCAATCAAAGAACAAATAAAATAATTTGTCTTGAACTTTTTATAGAGAATTTTCAAGAACGACATCTAGACCACTTTATTTTGTTTTCTTGGTAACCTTGACACCAACGGATTCATTTCCTTTTATTTAATCTAATATAATATATTAGAAAATAAAACGGGATTATTTCCTTATTATTAGAGAATAGAAATTTAGGAAAATGATTATATTTTTCCAAAAGAATATCACTTTCCATGTTCTTTTATATTTTGACCGAAATTATTATAATTGTTTAATTTAAAATTTCAGTAAAATATATATAATTAATATTTTGTATGAATCAAATTCATATATTAATTTTATCTATGTTCTCTATTTTGTACAACAAGTTTGTACATATAATGTGTTTAATATTAAACTATCAAATTAAATTAATTCAATAATTAATTTAATTCATGTGACAGTTAAATACAACACCAGATGTATTTGGATTCTATTCGCTTCAACTATAGGGTGTAACCTTGTAGCCTATTGTAATGTTGGTAGTAATACTAGAACGTTTCTAACATTACAAGTAATGAGTGGCACCTAGCAATGCATCATTGCTACCCAAGTTACAAGAAGTCATGATTCGACATAACCTTTTTGTGATAATCTTTCCATGTATTATATCAATTTATCCTTAATATCTAGATTGGACACAAGTTATGGAATAGTCACACTTGTACTGTCCAATCTCATATTGCTTGATTTTTCTGAGTAGAGTATAATAAACAAATAAGTGTGCTATCTCATATCAACTTATTCGAGTATGACCATGCATTTCTAGTCTTACTCCATCAAAAGGACTAAGATATTGCTCCCATTATGTAGGTATGACCATGCATTTCTAGTCTTACTCTATCAAGAGGACTAAGATATTGCTCCCATTATGTAGGAGGATAAATCCTATCTTAATCAACTATATCCCATTACATGGATTGTAGATATCCAACATCAGTCTTTATTGTACAACTTGTTACAGTATACATTTGACTATATCAAAATATATGACTCACGATGTTGAGAAATGATGATCTCAAGTCTGAGGATCAAATACATTGTTATCACTATGAGTAATATTTGTGACTATTACATAATAATCCAAGAAACATACTCATCACAGTTTAGCCCAATATGTTGTGCTCTAACACATACTCATGTATTGATTTTGACATTCCTATGCTAATAACAACACTTTGTCATCAATCAACTATACATTAATCTCAATGCATATCATTGTCCAAGGCCACAATAATACTTGACTACAGACCTTTCTAAGAATAATCATATTATTCATAGGACTTTATTATTGACCAATTTATTTATACACACAGGAAAGAAACAGAAATAACAATGGTGATGCCCTATATTAACAAACAAGGTAAAACAAGTATGTGATTTTAATAATCTCATGATTGGTCTTTGGGCGTACTCTATCATTTCCCTATGACCACTAGGGCATTAGTTTGACAAACAAAATTGGAAAACATTTCTGACTACTACCAAATCTACCAATTCAAGAGTACGTCCCCTATTTAGACACTTAATATGCTTGTTAGCAATCTGGTTGTGAGAACAAACAAATTTTGCGGGAAAAGACCAGGATATGGGGAAACAAAACCCACTCTCCAATTTCCAAGTGACTCGTATAAATTTCCCTTTTTTTTCCAGTGCAAGTTGGAAAAGCTATTTTGAATGATAGGTCGAAAGGCAGAACGAATGTCGAAGTGGGAAGAACCGACGCCAACCCCTTCACTACTAACTTTTAGTTTGTACAACCTTTCAAAGACTCCCAAGAGTAGAGGCTCATTTCATTTGTAGTAATCTAAGAAATAAGAAATAAGAAATAATCGTCCACTAAGATAAGATTGATTGTTGCCTTGGTGCGATGTCGTAAACCAACAACACAGAACATAAAAATAGATGTAAAAGTAAATGGGAACCAACCTCTAACAAAATCAAGGGAAGGATAAACCCTTGAGAGTTGTCACTCAGATGGCTCCTCAAGGGTTTTTTTACATCATAAGCAAAGTTTGGATGGTGTATTTTGACATTGTAAGAAAAGTTAGGATGGTGGAAGCCTCATGCTGCTAGGAATCAATCTGCTTCCTCTTGGGTTGTACTACACTCAAATTTTGGGGTCGATATGTTTAGAGGAGTACTTTCGAAGTCTTGAGGACCGAAAAAGGTGGAATTTGTGGGAGATGAAGAGAGATTTCTTTAGTTACAACCATGAACATTCATATTGGACATTGTGAATTGAAATAAGAATAGAAAAGAAAAGCAAGAAGAAATGATATTTTCCCTTGAAAAACTAAGATTTACCTTTGAAGATTCTAAAAATTGAAGGAGATGAATGTTGTGAAAGAGAAAGTTTGGACAACTGTTAAAGAAAAGTTTGAAGGTTTAATAAAAGTGTAAGACAAAATTTCAAGGTTTTTTTTTTTTGTTTTTGTTTCAAAGATATAAACGTGCTCGAGAAAGCACTCCATGAAAACTCTTTAAATTCCCCAATGTAAGTTTGACACTTTTCATAAAGGGATGATTGTGATGTACCCGTACTTAAGTATTAACCATAAAAAATCTGATCCTAACAAAAGGACTAGTCTGATTATTTCTTTTCCTTTGACTTTGTAGGATGTATCTGTAACACCCCTAACCCGTATCCCTTGCCGGACTAGGGTTAAAAGGCATTACTGGACATATTGAAACATTTAGCATTCATTTCACAATCATCATAGCATCATAGGTCATACATTAATACAAAGTCCCTTACATAGGTCAATGAGACCTTAAACATGCTTTAGAAAGGGGTAGGGACTAAATCGAACGCATTCAAAATTTTTTGAAACTTAAACATTTTTCAAAGTTATAAAGGTTACACGCCCATGTAAGCAGGCCGTGTGCCTCGTACGACATTAGACATGCCTGTGTGTCTATGCCGTGGCAAAATAGGGCATGCATACTGACTTATCCACACGACCACATGACACGCCCATGTGTCTAGGCCGTGTCAAAACTGTAAGGTATACTGACTTAAAATCGTAGGGTACTCTAGGGGACACATGGCCGTGTAACATGACCGTGTGTCGCACACGGCTAAGACACATGCCCATGTCTCTACCCGTGTGGACAAAAATAGGTCATTTGAAAAGCCAAATTTGCCAACCTACAATCATGAACTCATAACAACCAATTTGGAATTATTTCCATACATTTATAGGGAGCCCAAAACATACCAAATCACACACATTTCATGTTATTTCATAGTCAACCATTTCATTACTCAATTCTACAACTAAAGCATACCAAATCAATGTACCAAAATCATCAGAACTTACATAAGTTCCAAATACATAAACTGAACATTATATCACATATTTCATACCACAAAACTTACCAATTCAACATTTCATATTCAAACCATCAAATAAGCATTATATACATCATATAACTTACTTATCAAACACCTCATTTAGGCCAACTTAAAAGGGCATACATAACAATATTTTAAAGCCAAATCTCATGGCTAGATATTCATATCACAAAACCTATCAAAATAACTTTAGCCTATACATGCCATATACCATATGTACAACTCTCAAAATGGTACCAAAAGAGATGTCCGATAGTGTGAATGAGTCACTGACGATTCTCAGATCCAAGCTATCTTTATAACACTATAAAATAGAGAACATTTCACACAGTAAGCTTTGAAGCTTAGTAAGTTCGCACCATATATAATAAACAGTTTATATAATACAAAACGTCAAATAATAAACACTTAGTAATTAATAAATCATCCATCAATTCTATTCCATCACATTTAATATGTTCATACAAATTCATCAAGCTTCAACACATAGTATCATCTACCATATAGGTATTGTACATACCTGAAATTTCCTGTATTTATTCGTTTCATGCTCACCTCTTGTTCAAATACATTAATTCATTCGGAAGACTTTTCAGGCTTTAAGAATTCGCACACTTAGTGCTTTAATGGTTAGCCAAAGCTGTAACAACCCCGCACACTTAGTGCCATCTCAAATAACTGATGTTATCTTGGTATCGTACACTTAGTGCCTCATATAGCCGAAGCTATTCCAATTCGCACACTTAGTGCTATTTATAGCCGAAGCTACTTCAAATCGCACACTTAGTGTTGAACATAGTCGATTTATCATCATGCTCAAACCATAGTCAAATATATACAATTTATGCACTATCAAAGCATTAAAACATACTTGTAACATCATTTATCACGTACGAACTCACCTCGTACTCGGAATTGAAATTCAGATCATTTACTCGATAACCTTCGATTTCCCTTGATCTAAATCCTAATTCTTCCTTTCTTGATCTATATGTATTCAAAATTAACATTTTATTCAACAAATCATTCAATTCAATACATATACACATATTTAGAGAATTTTACAAATTAGCCCTCACATTTTCACATTTTATCACTTTAGTCCCTA
Source organism: Gossypium arboreum (assembly GCF_025698485.1). NCBI lineage: Eukaryota > Viridiplantae > Streptophyta > Magnoliopsida > Malvales > Malvaceae > Gossypium > Gossypium arboreum. The sequence goes on along the minus strand of NC_069077.1, from coordinate 76,909,408 downwards.
ATTCATAAAATCACAAAATACACAAATTTCCCTTTTACACATGTTAGCCATAATATTCACTTAGCTTATACAAGCCCAGAAATTTCATTTATTTCACATTTTAGTCCCTCAAAATTTCATTTTCACAATTTAACCCAAATTACTCAAATTCATCAAAAATTCAAAAACAAAACATGTTAACCCAATGCATATCTTTCATTTACTATCATCAAACTTCATAAAACTCATAATTTCATAAATTGCTCAACTCAAAATCATCAACAATTTACAAAATTTAGACATGGGCTTGATAGAATAGAGTGCAACGATCACAAAAACATAGAAATTATCAAAAACCAATTAAAACATATACCTTAATTAGCCAATGTGAGTGTCGAACCCTAGAACTCTTATTTTCTCTTCTTTTTCTTTGTAATTTCGGCAAGGATGAATGAAAATTACCAATTTTCATGCTTTTGTTTTATTTTAATCAACATTAATGCCTATTTTTACCATTTTACCCTTAAATAAACCATTTAATATTACTTAAATAAGTGTCCATAAATGTCCACTAACATATATAAAGGCATAATTACCACATAAGGACCTATCAATTATAAAGACATATCAATTAAACCCTTTAACATTAGAAAGCCACTTCTACATTTTATGTGATTAGGTCCTTTTATCAAATTAAGTACACAAACGATCAAATTTTTATACGAAATCTTCACAACTATCAATTCACGTATAATGAGCACAGAAAATAATATTTCAATATTTTTCTGACTCAAATTTTTGGTCTCGAAACCACTATTCTTACTAGGGTCTAAATCAGGCTGTTACAGTATCCCAATAAGATGAAAAAAGGTGAAAGCCCATACATGTAGTCTTGTGCTATTGCAGATTTGTGTTTGGAGAAATTGACCTCAAATAGGAAAATTTTGGGGATGAAATTTCTTTAAGTCGAGGAGAGGGTAACACCCCAACTGGCGAAGCCTTAGTGACCGAATACTAATTAAGGAAAAATGATGGATAAGATAAGTCCTTATCGTGAATCGTATTAGAAATTTATGTTGAATTAGAATTTTTTGAACATGCCTACGAAACCTCGGTGTTGTAGAACATAAGGACTGGAGCATAGATAAAAAGAAAATATTTAAGAAGTAGTATTCTACCAAAGCCCTCTTGGAGTATAGAATAGGGGAACTCTAATATGGACATAATAGGATAAGGGTTTTATATCAGGTTTCTATGTCAAAATGAGTAGGACTTCTGGTTATATGAAATGACTTCTGATGTACGAGCTTACGACAGTAGTACAATGTACCCTATACTTATGGCTCTGTGTCAGTTAAGCTATAGGGTAAGCTACTTAGGTATTAACTAGACGTAAACCAACTTAGTTATAAAGAAAGAGAAAGCACTTAATTAAGTTCTCGAGAGTTGAAGACCTTGATAAGACAATTCAGTGAAAAGGTGACATTTGTTAGGTTTCAATAAGGTTGTTAGTTATATAAATAGATATACATGATAGGTGATAAATGATAAAGCTAATATATTTTAATCTTATTATTAATGCATGTTTGGAACATTATTTATGAAAATTGGTGAATTTGATGCTTCTAATCCCTTTAATTCATGTCACTACACTTAGGTGCACATTTGGAAGCAAAAGGAGCAAAAATCAGAGTAAAAAGAAAATTTTAGGAGCCACACAGGCTGGACACAAGCCCGTGTGCCAGCCCGTATCGATTTCACACCCTACATCTTAAATACGCTGAAAAACTCAATTTTTAAGGTTTCTGAGAATTATAAAGTCTTTAAATACCAAATAGAATAAGAGATATGGGACCCATCAGTGAAGATTGAAGAAAACACTCAAGGAACACCATTGGAACCACTTCCGAAGCAGATTTCCATCAAGATCAAAGACCTTCTTTTAATTTCTTCTGAAGTTTTTATGAGTTCCTTTGTTTCTTGTGGTTTTTCCAACTTTGAAATGTTTTATTTCAGAATTATGAACTAATTCCTTGATACCTAGGGAGGATGAAACCTATGAGAAGTTCTATTATTTAGTTTCTATTTTACATGATAAATATTTTATTCTTATTTTGAATTATGTGTGCTTATTTCTTGTTTTAATATTTTCTGGATATTAATTCATGTTTAATGTGCTTAATTCAGTGGAGAAAAAGTCTTTGTTTAAGAGTAGATCTAGCATAATTGAGTGGAGTTGCATGCAATCCTAGAAATAGAACAACAAAAATCTACCGAATTAGAATCAAATCTAATAGGGGAATCCATCGATTGAGTTAATGCGACAATAGGGGTTTTAATTAGAAAAAGATTTCAATTAATCAACCTAGAGTAAGTTTCTTTTAGTCTTGAAAGAGATAGTAGCATAATTGGGGGATTTCTACAAATGGGAATAAATCGTTTAAATCATATTAATATTAAAAGAAGCAGTCTAGGTGGATTCTTTCTTGGGTATTGTCTCTCTCATTGGTTATCTTTTGATTATTTGCCTGATTTGTTCTCTGTTGCTTTCTTAGTTAAATTAGTTTAGTAATTTTTAGTTTAAAACACATCACTCCAATTTGTTGGCTAAATAATAAGAAAATGATAATTATTAATACTTTTAGTCCTCATGGATATTATATCTATACTCACTATAGCTATACTATTGTTCGATAGGTGCGCTTACCTTGTTGTAAATTTTAGTTAATATAGAAAACATACATAAAATTTTTGGCGTTATTTCCAAGGACAAAAATATTAGGAATACTTGATTTTTATTAATTTAGCCATCTTTTTTTTATCATATTTTTGTTTTTAGTTTAATTTTTACATTTTATTTTTTCTTCCATTTTTTCCTATCAGGTTCCTTTAGTTTAAGACTAGAAGAAACCCGTCGGGAACATTACTTTACAACAGTGAAATTAAAATTGCAGCTCGTAGAAATCGTAGAGAAACAAGGCATAGTAGACAAAATTTAGTAGATGAACAAAAGGACATTATTATTACAGAGGAGATGGAGGATAATCAGAATATTCTACTACCTCCTGCAGCTCTTGCTCCTGTTCGTCGTACTATGTACAATTATGCGAAGCCTACTCTGACTAGGTTTGAATCGAGTATTCTGAGACCCACCATTGCTGCAAATAACTTCGAACTAAAGCTGAACACAATTCAGATGGTACAATAGTTTGCTCAGTTCGATGATTTGCAAGATGAAGATCCAAATACTCATTTGGCTAATTTTCTGGAAATCTACGAACAATTATGTCAAATTTCTTAAACTCTTAAAAAAAATACATATTAACTTACCATTTGTTGAAGCTCTTTTGTAGATGCCCAATTTTGTCGAAATTTTAAAGAAGCTATTGGCAAACAAAAAGAAGTTAGACGATTCGTCAACTGTGGAGCTCAATGCAGTTTGCTCGACCATCTTACAAAATAAACTGCCCAATAAACTGAAAGATCTAGAGAGTTTTACTACTCCTTGTTTAATTGGTAGTTTAAATATTGATAATGCTTTTGCTGATTTAGGGGCTAGTACTAATGTCATGCCCTATAAAATGTTTAAACAACTAGGTCTTGGGAAACCCAAACAAACTAGGATTAGTATTCAATTAGCAGATAGAACTATTAGAAATCCTAGGGGTATTATTGAGGATGTGCTTGTTAAAATCGATAAGTTCATATTCCTCGTTGACTTTGTTATGTTGGACATGGATGAAGGTAGTGAGGTAACTTTAATTTTAGGGCGACCTTTTTTAGCAACTGCTAGGACTATAATTGATGTTGGAACGTGTAACAACCCATTTTTAGAGAACTCAGAGCAGTGATTTCGGGACCACAAATTCGATTCCAGAAATAAAATTTATTTAACCGTTGTCGAACTCATCCGTAAAGTTAAATTCGTCCACACAATTTATCATAAAGTTCATGAAATATTAAAGCATTTAAATACAATTTTATTAAAGCTTATTTAACATACGAACTTACCTTGGTTACAAAAACCACTATTAGTTTGATTTAGTCCAAAACCTTGTTCTTTTCCCAGTCTAAACTCGAACTTTTTTTCCTTGATCTATAATATCAAATTTAACTTATTTAATCATCACATTATTCAATTAAGCCCTGAAACACACTATGGAAAAAATGACATTTTTGCCCCTAAGTTTTTGACATTTTACATTTTAGTCCCTAGGTTACAACCTAAGCCTAGCCAAACCTTCTTCATTCTTATGACAACCCACATTTTTCATTTATTCACATTTTTCTACCCATTTCATAGACTTTTACAAATAAGTCCCTATTTGACATTTTTACCGAAAATCACTTTACAAAAGTCATTTAACAAACAACAAACATGCAATTTCTACCATTAAACATCAAAATACATACATGTTCAACATGGGTAAAATTTTAAACTTCAACTTTCTTTCAAATTACTCCTTGAAATAGCTAAATTAAGTTACAATGATTTCAAAAATATAAAAATCATTAAAAATGAGACAAAGACGGACATATAATCGAGCTTGGAAGTTGGCCAAACCCTAGCTATGGCTTCGCCTTGTAAAATTCGGCTAAGGGGGACTAAATTGAACAAGATGGACACTTTTATTTGTTAATTTTTGTCTTTATTTACCGAATGACTAAAATTCCCTTAATGAAAAACTTCAAAATTTTGTCTAACCATGTCCATTTTTGCCATACCAAAATATAATGGTATAATTACCATTTAAGGACCTCTAATTTAAGAATTCGTAGCATTTAGGCACCTTTAACATGGAGAACACAAGTTTTGCACATATTGCAATTTAGTCCTTCTAGTCAAATTGGACACTCAATCGATAAAATTTCTTAACGAAATTTTCACACAATCATTCAATCATATTGTAAACCTTAAAATAATAACAAAATAAATATTTCTACTACTCAGATTTGTGGTCCTGAAACCACTGATCTAATTTGACTCGAAAATGGGCTATTACAACTCTCCCCCCTTTAGGGATTTTTGTCCCCGAAAATCATACCAGAAAAGTGGTTAGGGTACTATTTTCTCATAGCTTCCTCAAGTTCCCACGTAGCCTCTTCGACCCCGTGTCGTTGCAACAAAACTTTCACTAGAGCTATGCCTTTATTTCTCAACTGTTTAACTTCTCGAGCTAAAATCTTGATCGGTTCTTCACTATAAGTCATATCGAGTCTAATCTCAATCTCTATCGATGAGATTATGTACGAAGGATATGATTGATAATTGTGCAACATCGATACATGAAACACATTGTGAATCCTTTCCAATTCTGATGGCAAAGCTAATCGATATGCCACTAGCCCTATTCTTTTAATAATCTCACACGGCCCAATGAACCGCAGACTCAATTTGCCTTTGCGACAAAATCTAAGAATTTTCTTCCACGGTGATATCTTCAGAAGCACTTTATCACCAACCTAAAAATCAATATCCTTTCATTTCAAATCCGCATACGATTTCTGTCGATTTGAAACTGCTTTCAAACAATCACGAATTACTTTCACCTTTTTTTCGATTTCTCTAACCAAATCAACCCCATGAATCTGTTTCTTATCAAGCTCGATCTAATACAATGGAGTTCGGCATTTGCGGCCATACAATGCTTCAAACGGTGCCATCTTTATACTTGACTGATAATTGTTATTATAAGCAAATTCAACCAACGGTAGGTATTTCTCCCAACTACCTTCGAACTCTAAAACACAACAGCGAAGCATATCTTTCATGAATTTGAATCACTCTCTCAGATCAACCGTCTGTTTCCAGATGGAACGCAGTACTAAAATTTAACTTTGTACCTAACGCTTCTTGCAATTTCTTCCAAAATCACAATGTAAACCTCGGATCTCTATCCGAAATAATAGAATTAGGCACCCCTTGCAATCTACCAATCTCAGCAATGTACAATTCAGCTAGCTTGTCAAGTGAATAATCAGTACGTACCAGAATAAAATGAGCCGATTTCGTCAATGTATCAACAACGACCCATACGGCATCTTTCTTCTTCGGAGTCAAAGGTAACCCCAATATGAAACCTATCGTAACTCTATCCCATTTCCACTTGGGTATAGTCACTAGCTGAAGTAAACCCGAAGGTATTTGATGTTTGGCCTTTACTTGTTGACAAATCAAACATCTCGATACGAATTTAGAAATATCTCGTTTCATACTCGACCACCAATACAATTTCTTCAAATCATTATACATCTTCGTACTTCCTAGATGAACAGATAGACAACCATTGTGTGCCTCATGAAAAATTTTCTGAATCAACTCAGTATCTTTCGGTGCACAAATCCTACCTTGGAACATCAAACAATCATCGGCCCTAATCTGAAAATCTGAATCACTATTCGGTTCGCATTGAACTTTCTTAGATTGCAATTCACTGCCACATTTCTAAGCCTCGCAAATTTGCTGAAGAAATACCAATCTAGCTTTTAACTCAGCTAAAATAGATCCATCATCAGACGAAGTCAATCACGTATTCATTGCTCTCAAAGCAAACAAAGATTTCCTACTCAAAACATCAACGACTACATTCGCCTTCCCATGATGATAATCGATTACCAACTCATAGTCTTTCAATAACTCGAGCCATCTCCGTTGTCGCAAATTCAAATATTTTTTAGTCATCAAATATTTTAAACTCTTGTGATCAGTAAAGATGTGAAACTTCTTACCGAATAGATGTTGTCGCCAAATTTTTAAAGCAAACACAATGGCAGCCAATTCCAAGTCGTGCATCGAATAATTCCTTTCGTACGGTTTCAACTGTCTCAAGGTATAAGCTATCACTTTACCGTCTTGCATTAACACACAACCAAGACAGTTCAATGATGCGTTGTTGTAAATCAAAAAATCTTTTCCCGACTCAGGTTGCACTAATACTGGTGCCTCAATCAAAAATATTTTCAACTGTTCAAAACTCTTTTGACATTTCTCAGACCATTCAAACTTAACTTCTTTCTGTAACAATCTTGCCATAGGTGTAGTAATCATTGAGAATCCCTTGACAAAACGTCGATAATAACCAGCTAAGCCCAAGAAGCTTCTAACCTCGGATACATTCCTCAGCATTTTCCAATCAACAATTGTCAAAATCTTACTCGGATCAACCCTTATACCTTATGTTGAAACAATATGCTCCAAGAATCTAACTTCTCGGAGCCAAAACTAACTTTTATTGAATTTAGCAAATAATTTTTTATCTCTCAAAGTTTGCAATACAATTCTTAAATGTTCGGCATGCTCAGACTCATCTTATGAATAAAACAAAATGTCGTCAATAAAAAGAACCACAAACTTATCTAAATATGGTCTAAAGATTCGATTCATCAAGTCCATAAAAACTGTATGAGCATTAGTTAATCCAAAAGGCATAACAAGAAATTCATAATGCCTATACCTCATTCTGAATGCAGTCTTCAGCACATCCAAATCTTTAACTCTCAACTGATAATAGCCTGATCTCAAGTCTATCTTCGAGAACATTGTTTCCCCTTTCAACTGATCAAACAAATCATCAATTCTCGGTAAGTGATACTTGTTCTTTATCATAACCTTATTAAGTTGATGATAATCAATACAAAGTCTTATTGATATGTCTTTCTTCTTGACGAATAACACTGGTGCACCCCAGGGCGGAAAACTTGGTCTCATAAAACCCTTATCCGTCAGCTCTTACAACTAAGACTTTAATTCTTTCAATTCAGTTGGAACCATTCTATACGGAGCTATCGATATCGGTGAAGTCGTCGGTACCAAATCAATAGTAAACTCAATCTCTCTGATCAATGGTAATCCAGGCAACTCCTCTGGGAACACATCCGGATATTCACAAACTACCGGCACAGATTCAATCTTCAATTTAGACTCTTTCATAATCAGTACATATGCAAGATAAGCTTCACATCATTTTCTTACATATCTCTGAGCTGACATAGTCGAAATTACAATAGGCAACTCACCCAACTGATCCGGTTCAATCCGAAGAATTTCATTATTTTGACATTTCAATTTAATAATCTTTCATCTACAATTCACTATGACATCATGTAGAGTCAAACAATCCATTCCAAGAATTACATTAAACTCGTCAAACAGTAAAATCATTAAGTCAGCCAGAAAACAGTGACCCTGAATCATTAAAGGACAATTCTTGCAAACTTTATCAACTGGAACATATTTGCCTAAGGTTGCCTAAGGGGTTCGACACTTTAATCACATGCTCAGTAGACTTAATAAAAAAAATTCTTACTAGATACCAAATTCATACAAATATAAGAATTAGTCGATCTAGGATCAATTAATGCAACTACATTAGTATCATAGAGAGAAAATGTACCAGTGATAACATCAGGGGATGACACATCTTCGCGAGCGTGAATAGCATAAGTTCTAGCAGGTGCTCTGACCTCTGATCTCACAGTTAACTCTTTCGTCACACCTCTTCTACAGTTCCCACTCCCAATATTTCTCTGTGGCCTTCCTCTAGTGGCAGTGTTACTTGGCCTTGCATTCTAAAAATTATCTTTCTTAGTCATTTCAGGACAATCTCGAATGAAGTGATATTGGGCGCCACATTTAAAGCAAGCCTGGTTATTCATCCTACTATCATCGGGATGTCATCTACCACAGTATTGATATTCAGGTCGTAGACCTAGCAGTACCAACGCTCACTATTGGCGTAGTTTGGGCCTTAGAACCTGAATATTGCTTCCCGCAATCTCTGTTGGGGTACCCACCTGAAGCATTAGAACGAGTATACAAATCCCTTGACTTCTTTAACGGAGATTGAAATGACTTATTTATCAGTCTTTTTCTTGAGTCTCTAGCCTCAAACTCAGCCTTTCTCTTTTCTTTGCTCAACTCTTCAGCTTTGCAAGCTCTATCGACCAGCACAACAAATTCCTTCAACTCTAAAATCCCAACTAACAGTCTGATATCCTCATTCAGCCTATCTTCGAATCTTTTGAACATGATAGCCTCGGTAGAAACACAATCCCGAGCATACTTACTAAACCTAACAAACTCTCGCTCGTATTCATTCACAAACATACGACCCTGTTTCAGCTTTAAGAACTCTTTACGTTTCTGATCAATGAACCATTGACTGATATATTTCTTTCTGAACTCATCTTGAAAGAATTTCCATGTAACTCTTTCCCTCAGCACCACGGATACAAGAGTATCCCACTACTGATACATTGTGTCTCTCAAAAGTAATATAACACATTTCAAGCACTCATCTAGTGTGCAAGAAAGCTCATCAAATACCCTGTTACAGTTCTTAAGCCAAAACTCTGCTCTCTCGGGATCATCGTCAATATTAGCTCTAAATTCTTCAGCCCCTTGTTTTCAAATCTTATCAACTAGAGGCTTGTTCGATCCTACCAATTCCAAACCTTGGGGAGCTATAGGAATCAGTTAGGGGTTAGGTTGGGGTGAATGATTTTGGGCAGCTGGATTTGTTCAAACAAACTCGGCAAACCACCCATTCATCCTTTGGAAGAAGAATTCTCTAGCCTTTCCTCTCTAACTAACTATTACTGGTCTACTATTAGATAGCGTTGTCCCTTCAGTGAGAGCCGGAGCATTACTTTCAACATCGTCAGCTACCTCTTAGTTGGGATCTATTTTACTATATAAAATCACAATTTAAATTGTCAGGAGTCGTCACACTATCACAAATTAAATATGGCATGTATAGCTAGACTCTCACTCACGCTACGCTAGTCTGAGAATTGACTAAACCATAGCTCTGATACCACTAAATGTAACACCCCTTACTTGTATTGTGACAACCCTAAAGTGACCCTAGTCGGAAAGCAGTTTCGGGACCGCTAAACCGAGTCACCAAATTATTTGAATGTGATATTTATTGTCTAAAATATGTGATTATGAATGTGTGGAAGTTTTAGGCTTCGATTTAGTAAATTGCATGTGAATTTAGTCAAAAGGACTTATGGGTGACATTTTTGAAATGTGATAGGCTAATCTACAAGGACCTAATAGTGCATGTAATCAAAAGGGGGGGAACTTGCATGTCAATTTCCCCTAATATGTATGTGGTAGGCCAAGAGCATGGGTGGACAAGATGTTATGGCTAAAAACATGTCATAAACATGTTGGGGTAGTGCATTATGTAAGGATTAATAAAATAAAGAGCATGGGCAATAGAATATTAGTGTTAGTAGGATGAGAAACAAAAAAAAAAAAGGAAAAGGATGTGTGATTGTTCCCCCATTTTGCCGTGAGTTGAAGAAAAAAATTTGTTCATCCTTTTCATTTCTTTGGGCGAAAATTCTAAGGAAGAAGGAAGGAGTTCTTGCTTCATGTTTGGTTTGGAAGAGGATTAGGAGGAGGTTTGGCCATACTTGTATCTAGATTAAGGTATGTTTGAGGTTGTGCCATGAGATTCATGCATGTTTTTAGTTGCTAGCTTGAGTTCTAATTAGCCCATGGTTCAAAACTTTGCTATGTCATGGGGATGATATTCGCCAAGTTGGATTTTGTGTTAATGCCATTGCATGCTAAATATGAAGCTTGTTAATGATACATGTGATGGTGGATTGATGACTCTTGGATTTTCTTTTTAGCATTTTTGAGTGAGACATTAAGTTCTTTGTTTAACCATGACCAAAATTGAAATGGTATGGTGTTGTGATGTATTCGCCATGGTATATCCATAAGTATGATTTATGCTTATTGCATGGTAGGTAAGATTTGTGTTTTGGATTTATGTTCATGTTTAGTTATAATCAACTTTGAGATTGGCTCTTGCACATATATATATATATATATATATATATATATATATGTTTGCACATAACTAATTGGTATGACATATACAATATCTCAAGGTATATATTTACATATGATGGTGTTTCGGTTATGGAGTACATGATGGATGCGTATTGAGTTATAATATGTAATGCATTAGTTAGTAAAAGGTATGCCATTTGTGTGTGGTATTGAGTATATAATTGGCCTCAACATAGACATGCATAATCAGCCACATGAATGAGTACATAGGTTGATGTGTTGTTCAGCCATAGGTAAGCATATTGAAGGCTTTATCTTGACTTAGAAAATTCGGCTAAGGAGAGTATTAACTAATGTGTTGAGTTTGATTCATGATTCCGTACATATGTGACTTTAATGTCTAATGAATATATGTGGGCTAAGTACCTTGAGTTCCTCTTTTCGATGCTCAAATGATTAAATCAATTTATTTGTTAAATTAAGCTCAAGAGCAAAGGGAACTAAATCCGATAAAGGGAAGGAAAAAGTGGTCGAATAGCCATCGAATCGTTCGACAACATCCGAGGTAAGTTTTGAGTAATGGAACTTAAATTATGATTCGGTTAGATTATGTTTTAAGTAAATCAAAATCATGCTCTTGTATGTGGCTATTGAGCCGAAATTGTAAATGCGATAAGTGTCTTGTGTTTGAGCTTTGGTAATGAAAATGAAATATGAATGTGTCATGATTTATTGATATATGAGCATGGTTACTCGAATGATCTCGGGCTAAGTCCGAAGGCTTTTGTGCTAGCGACTACATCCGGACTAAGATCCGAAGGCATTTGTGCTAGTAACTATATCCGGGCTAAGTCCCGAAGGCATTTATACTAGTGACCATATCCGGGCTAAGACCCGAAGGCCTTGTGCAAGTGGTTATATCCGGCTAAACCCCAAAGATGCTTGATTTGGGAATGAGCGATCTTCTGTAAAATTTAAATTAAATTTCGTAAAATCCAGTGATGAGGTATGTTTCGTGTGTGCTTTGAATTAGTTGATCTTTTGTGTATGAACATAAGGGTTGGTAATGTGAAGTAAGTATGATATTGAGAATTTGTGCATATGAAATTATCCGTTTAGCTATATGAATGCTATACTTTTGTTGTGTCTGGAATCCTTGCTCAAAACTTACTAAGCATAAATTGCTTACTCCGTTTCTTTGTTTCTCTGTTTTATAGATTTTGGCTCGTCACCATCGGACTCGGATTTTTGGAAGTCGAAGTCTCCCACACTATCAAAGCCCCCTTTTGGTACAATTTTGGTCGAACTTTGAAATGGCATGTATATGACTACCCTTTTTGTTGTTGGTCATGTACCCATGGATTTTGTGTAAATTTGGATAGCCATGCGAAAATGGCTTATTTACGTTTTAGCATAGTACTATAATCGTTTTGTATGTTGATCATTAAGAGGTATGGAAATGTTTGGAAATGATTAGCCATTGGAATGGTTAATCATGATCATACTTTGTGCTATGTATGCAAAAAGGGCTAATTGAATCATGGAAATTATGAAATAGGCAAAGTCTACCTCAAAGGCAGATGCTGACAGTAGCAGTGATGTGGATGTGAAAAATCACTAAAAATAGTAGAAATGGAATTAAATAGTGAATAAATTATTGAAATTAACCTTGATTAATCTACTTTCATATGGAAGAAATGAAACGGTCATATGAGTTGTATGTTAAGAGATATTTAGGTTTTCGTGAAACAGGACCAGAACAGTTTCTGGATTCTCTGTTCCGACTTTGGAAATTCATTATAAATTAACCAGAGATAATTATAAGTCATTCCATATATGTATAGATTACTCTTTGAGTCTAGTTTCTATAGAAACAAATGGCATCAGTATTGAAGCCCTGTACAGGGAGATATCCAAGTCGTAATGCATGAAGGTCATTGTAGTCGAACCCTGAAACAGGGGAGACTTTAACTAATAAACTGTACTAATTAGCTTGACCAAAAATTCTAGAAAAAAATATGTAGATGGACATATGAGTCTAGTTTCAGGGAAAAATTACAAAACTGATTTTCGAGTTTTGAAACTCAAGATATGATTTTTAAGGCGAAAGTGAAGCAGTAACCAGCTTGTCTGGAAATTTTTAAATGGACTGTGAAAATAATTAAGTTAAGTCTGTACGCACCTTGTGTTCGACTCCGGTAACGGACTCGAGTACGGGGTGTTACATGTATTCAATGCCAGAACAGGATACAAGGTATTATCGGACTCACATTACAAACAAACATACAATTCTGAGTCATAAATTTGCATCCAAATTAAAAACATTTCCATTCAACCATAAGGTCCCTAATACGAACCTATGAGGCCCAAAACATGATTTGGAAGTGGTCCGGGACTAAATCGAGCACCTCGTAAATTTTTACAAAACTTAGAAAAAAATTTCTATGAACAGGGGTCACACGCCCATTTGGCTTGGGACACGCCTGTGTGGGAAGGCCATGTGGTCACACACGCTCGTGGCCCTAACCCGTGTAACTCTTTGTTTTGCAATGCATGAATAAACTGATGTCACATGGCCAAGTCACATGCCCATGTGCTAGGCCGTGTGGTAAATTATATTTTCACAAAATAGATGCAGACTTCACACGGTCGGGACACATGTCTGTGCTTGAGGCTGTGTCTCTCACATGGCTGAGACACATGCTCGTGTCTTTGCCCGTATGCTCAATTTTGAGCATTCTATTTCTAAAAATTAACGTACAGGGGACACACAACTAGAACTCATGCCCATGGGCCAAACCATGTGTCACACACGGCCTAGACACGTGCTCATGTGTCTACCCATATGGACAAAATAAAGGTTGTCTACAAAGTCATTTGTCACCCTTATTTACACCTACACACACAAGTTCAATGGCATAATTCATGGTATGTTTAAGCAACCAAAACATCCATAATCAAGGCTAAATCATATCATTCATTAGCAACACTTACATATTTACTATAGCATAATTTACCAATTCAATTCATACCAAACTCACATTCACAAGTATCAACATGAATAATTTCATCATGCATAATTCTACGTAGATTTCCTAGCACACCAAAGGGCCCATCTCATCCATTTCACAACAAGTCATTTTACCATAATAAACACATAGCAACCCATTACAAAACTGAAAGACAAGAAGGCATTAACACATATACTTATATAAATGGGCTTACAATCATTTAGCCAAAATAAGCCAATTACATGGCTAAATACCAAATCACCTTAAACAAATACAAGCCAATACATTTGGCAAAATCAAATGACAAATATAACAAAATGACCAAGTCCCTATACATGCCATACTCTCAAAATGTTTTAAAATCATTGGTACCCAAAAGACAATTTGATAGTGTGGTGTGGCTTCCGACTATCTCCAATCCCAAGCTAGCTTGGTGATACTATAAAACATTGAAAATAAACTGGAGTAAGCTATATAGCTTAGTAAGTTCGTATGAAGATATAAGCAACCTTACCATACATTAATCATGCAAGTAATATAACATAAGGTGACATAATTTACCATATTCTCATGATCATAATTCACTTCTAACACAACTTACCTTAAAATCGTCATTTCACGAATTAATATTCCTAAGCTTCGAGTACATACCTATACCATCTAGTAACGAATTTACACTTATTCTCATCTTTGACAACCCATGAACCACTCAGAATAATAATGTCGGATACTTCAAAATCTTGCATGCTAAGTGCCACATATGTAGCCAATGCTACCTCAATCTTATATCGCATAATTGCTCCCTATCGAGCTAATCAACGGGCCTGCTCACACAAGCTATCAGTCAAGACATAACTATTCGGTGTTGTTCACACAAGCTGTCAATAACCGCAATATATGCTGGTATACTCAGCCACTGATAGGACATATGAGAGTAGCACCCGGATCACATAAGCACATAACACATGGTAACCCTAGTGACATGTCACTTGTATCCTAATTTATTCCTAAGGTTCAAATGAGATTTCTTGCTTATCGAGCTGTTGTCGAACTCATCCGTAAAGTTAAATTCATCCACACAATTTATCATAAAGTTCATGAAATATTAAAGCATTTAAATATAATTATATTAATGCTTATTTAACAGACGAACTCACCTCGGTTACAAAAACCGCTATTAGTTTGATTTAGTCCACAACCTTGTTCTTTTCCCGGTCTAAACTCGAACTTTATTTTTCTTGATCTATAATATCAAATTTAACTTATTTAATCATAAAATTATTCAATTTAGCCCAGAAACACACTATGGGAAAAATGACATTTTTGCCCCTAAACTTTTAACATTTTACATTTTAGTCTCTAGGCTCGTAAAATGAATTTCTTTCTATTTTCTTACAACCTAAGCCTAGCCAAACATTTTTCATGCTTATGACAGCCCACATTTTTCATTTATTGACATTTTTCTACCTCTTTTATAGACTTTTACAAATAAGTCCCTATTTTTCATTTTTACCAAAAATCACTTTGCAAAAGTCATTTAACAAACAAAAAAACATGCAATTTCTACCATCAGACATCAAAATACATACATGTTCAACATGGGTAAAATTTTAAACTTCACCTTTCTTTCAAATTAGTCCTTGAAATAGCGAAATCAAGTTACAACGATCTCAAAAATATAAAAATCGTTAAAAATGGGACAAAGACGGACTTACAATCAAGCTTGGAAGTTGGCCAAACCCTAGCTATGGCT
This sequence comes from Gossypium arboreum, assembly GCF_025698485.1. Lineage (NCBI taxonomy): Eukaryota > Viridiplantae > Streptophyta > Magnoliopsida > Malvales > Malvaceae > Gossypium > Gossypium arboreum. The sequence continues at coordinate 76,893,852 of NC_069077.1, read as the reverse complement.
TCTCCTTGTAAAATTCGACTAGGGAAACTAAATTGAAGAAGATGGAGGCTTTTATTTGTTAATTTTTGTCTTTATTTACCAAATGACTAAAATGCCCTTAATGAAAAACTTCAAAATTTTGCCTAACCATGTCCATTTTTTTCATAAAATATAATGGTCTAATTACCATTTAAGGACATCTAGTTTAAGAATTCATAGCAATTAGGCACCTTTAACATGGAGAACTCAAGTTTTTCACCTATTGCAATTTAGTCCTTCCAGTCAAATTGGACACTCAATCGATAAAATTTCTTAATGAAATTTTTACACAATCATTCAATCATAGTGTAGACCTTAAAATAATAACAAAATAAATATTTCTACTCCGAATTTGTGATCCCAAAACCACTATTCTAATTTGACCCGAAAAGGGCTGTTACATGGGTAGAGACATGGGCGTGTGTCTCAACCGTGTGGGTAACATGGCCTATCACATAGGCGTATGACTTGGCTGTGTGATGCAAGTCAGGGAGTTACACGGGGTAGGACACGGCTTGATGTACGGGCGTGTCATAGGATCACACAAGCGTGTCCCTTGGCCACACGGGCATGTGAGCCCTGCATCTAGGAAAAATGTCGAAATTTCATAAAAAAAAATTTTGAGATCTTGATTAAGTCCTGATTTGATTCTAACATTTATATTAGGCCTCAAGGAGCTCTTTCAAGGGACAATATGATTAGTATCGGACATGAATAGTAAATGTTGTGAAATATCTGTAATTATTCTATAAACTTTGGTAATGCTCTGTAACCGTGTTTCGGTGAAAGATACGAGTTAATGGTGTTACATTTATTAGTATTAGAGCTACGATTTAGCTGGTTCTCAGACTGAACATAGCATATGTGAAGTTTAGAAATACATGCCATTATATAACCTGTGATAGTGTGATATCTCCCGACTCTGATGAGAATTGTTTCACAAATAGATAGAGATGCTTTCCAATCGAGCTAATTCTGATAATTCGAAAAGAGATACTCAAGTACCTAAGTAAAATGTTACTTATGATGAAACAAAATTTGAAAAGGTAAAGATAAATGTTTTATAGTACATGAGAATGATAAATGTTGCGTTATATGAGTATATACATGAAAGTTAAATTGTGAGTGTAACACCCTTAACCCGTATCCATCGCCAGAGTAGGGTTACGAGGTATTACTGATCAATATACATCATTTAACATAAATAACGCCTACATTTATGCATTAATACTTAAATACCATTTAATCACAAACACATTGTCCCTTATAAGGGCCTACGAGGTCTTAAACATGCTTTAGAAGTGATTCGGGACTAAACCGATAACATATAAAAATTTTGGAAACTTAGAAAAATTTCAACCATACAAGGGTCACACGTCCGTGTGAACAGGCCGTGTGCCTCACACAGCTACAGACACGCTCGTGTCTCAAGCCGTGTGGAAACAGGCCATACATAGTAACTTGTATCACACGACTAAGGACGCGCCCGTGTGCCAAGTTGTGTGAAAACTGGAGGGCATACTGACTTATGCAACATGGCCAAGTCACATGCCCGTGTGCTTGTAACAGCCCCATTTTATTTAAATTAGAATAGTGGTTTTGAAACCATAAATCTGAGGTCAGAAAATTATTTTAATATTACTTTATGTGTTTACAACATGATAGCATGTATGTGTGAAAGTTTCATGATTTAATTTTACCGATTGGATACTTAATTTAATAAAAGGACTAAATAGCATAAAATGAAAAAGTTACATTCTACTTGGTAAAGTGCTTTAATTGCCATGAAATTTAAATGTGTACGTCCTTATGTGGTTATTTGACATTTGGTTAATGGGATGGACAAATATAGTCATCCATTAAGTGATTTTTAACATTATAATATAAGGTTAAAATAGTAATTAGTGAAATAAGGTTAATTAAATTAAAACAAACCATAATGGTGGCCATTTTATCATCTTTTATGGCTGAATGAAGCAAAGAAGAAAGATAAAATAGAGCTTTTATTTTCAACACTTGCATAGCTTGATTGAGGTATGTTTTGAGCTCGGTTTTTTATGATTTCTATGTTTTTGTGATCGTTGCTTTGAGTACTAGCTAGCCCGTGTCTTAATTTTTGAAATTGTTACAGGTTTTGAGATTTTCAATTAATGATTTATTGTGTTCTTTGTTATTTGATGATGAAATATAAATTTTTTATGATAGATTATCATGTTTTGTAAAGTGATTTTTAGTGAAATTGCATAAAAGGGGTTAATTTGTGAAAGGACTTTTGCTCCTCTACATAAGCACATCAAATCATGAATTAATACCCGGAATATTAACCCAAGCATTAAAAACACATAATTAAGAAAAAATCAAGTATTTATCATATAGTTCAGATAATAATAACAAGATCCATCATAGGTTTCAACCCCCTTAGGTATCTAAGGGGTTTAGTTCATAATAAAATAAGAGTACATCTCAAAAATATGAAAATAACAAAACATAAAGAAAACTCTAAAACCTTTGAAGGAATTCTGAGAGAGATCTTCAGTCTTGGAGTAGCTTCAGCTTTTGGGATGGATCGTCTGGCTTTCTTCAAGTAATTCCCGGCATATGGTTCTGTACTCCAGAAAAGTTCTGGAGAGAGCCCCCCTTTCTAGGTCATACTTAGGGTGTGGATTGACTTTCTTCCTTCCTAAGTATCCTTTTCCGTGTAAAATACAACTCTTTGAAAAAGGGACACGCCCGTGTACCACGGCCGTGTGACGTGATTGCCAGGCCGTGTTCGATCTGTTAAATTACACACGGCTGTGTGGGTCAATGGCCAGGCCGTGTGAATCATGAAATCCTTAGTCGACACCCTCGAAAGGCACGGACGTGTGAGTTTCCCGTGTGGCAAGGCTTAGGCCGTGTCATCTTCTCGATTTGGTCTGTTTTGTCCCTTTTTGGCTCATTTTTGGCTCTTTTTGACTCTCGGTGCTCTTCTAAGTACAAAAGATGAAATAACCGGATTAAGAGCACCAAAATCCATAAATCTAGTAATAAACTTCCATAAATATGCTAGGTATTTAGGGTATAAATATGTATAATTTGGCGTTTATCAAATACCCCCACACTTTAGCATTTGCTTGTCCTCCAGGAAAACTCTCCTTTACTGCTAGAATTCATTCCTTTCAATCACATAATCATTACTGATAATGTTACAAGTTACTCCACAGAAAATCATACAGTGAGAATTCAACTATAGGGGCATTAAAAGCCTCAAGCAATCTAAATCGAATATTTGATAATAAAATCATAGGAAGTCTCCTTCCTCTAAGTAATTAACTTTAGTCCTAAATATACAAGATATGACATACTTACTAAAGATTCACTCAAATCACTCAAAGTGTTTAAGGTTCAAGATTAAGCACTCGATTGTCTAACATGAGAAGTTTTTACTATAGGCTTGCATGAAAATCAAATCTCCACCACTTGTAAATGATATGATACACAAATCAAAAGGTCTTTGCATAGTTGTAATGGGGTTTAGGTTACGAGTATGGATACAAGCTGAAGAGACAAAGGTTAGAATCGAGATAATTTCAATATATTACCCCACTATCAAAAACTTAATTACTAAATCACAAACAAATATCTAGAACTATATTACATGAGCTCATGACAACTTTAGCTTGTTGAGAATTACAATAATAATACTAAGTTTTTTTTAAAGAACAAATCAAGTCAATATAATATAGAAATCATACTTCCTGATTCAGTAACAAAAAATGGTGAACATAGTGAGGTAACAATATTAAAAATAATCCCGATAAAAAAGGGTAAATTAAGTAAGAGGATTTCAACAATAATGGGTTAATGGGTTAATGATGAGGGTTAATTAATAAAAAGGGTTAATAGGCTCAAGGGGGTTTACTAAGGGTTTAATTATGTGGGAAGGCTTTTTATGGAGTAAGTGGGTTAAATCCTAAGTACCTTTATCATCTCAGTATATCAAATCATACGTGTGATCTCGACATGTATAATTGAAGCAAGTTCTAGAATAACAGTTCAATGTTGACACTCTCAAACCACAAAAGAAATGAGCAAGAAAGAAAGCAATATGCTCAAAAGGCTCAAAAATCTCACCAAAAATTTGTGTTTTTATGTCCTTCCTCTATACTTAAGATTTCAAGGTAATTCCTCAATTTAGGAAAATAATCTAAAAATTTTAGTTCTCAAAATATCAATTTATCATGCTCGATTCTCTAATGTCCTATAATCAAATAATCATGCATAATTCCCATGGTCTAATTCATGACATATCAACAATAATTATAGATCAATCAGAATTCATTCGATCAATATTATGAGAAAATCACTTAAGCACAAGATCAAATTCAGGGATTTAAGAATAATGAAAAAAGTTAGGCATCATGTTCATGTTCACCTCCCCACACTTAAGATGTACATTGCCCTCAATGTACAAAGATAGATTATTCAAAATAAAGAAAATCATAAGAGGGAAAGAGGTGAAACTCTATGTGATATGGATGTGAAGCTTGATTCTGAGGCTGGAGTGTTCGGAGAAAGTGGTAGTTGCCACTGTTCTTAGCTAGATGAAGAAATTGGGTCATTGAACATGGCACTCGTGAGGTATTTTTTCCCATTTGTTTCCTTATTCCTTAAAATATTCCTAGCAGCTTTGCTTGGAAGTCTGTAGAATCATGAAGAGCTTATTAAGAGTTGGTGTGGAAGAGAGTGTAGTGGGATTACTTGTTAGAGATACCAGAGAAATGAAGAAAGTAAAATTTACTAATATAGATATGTCTTTCAAAAGGAATAATAAAATTGAAATGAAACTAAAAATAAAAAAAAAGATAAATATAAAAATAAAAAGATAAGAGGATTCAATGATCTCAGGTGATGGCACTGGAGTGGCGATGTGGAAGTGCTGGCACAGCTACTGCATCATGGCCCATGTTGTCCATCTGTCTATCACATCACCGATCTTGCTTGTGAATGATCTTGAACTGTGTAGGTCAATACTGCTCGAAGTGAGCGAGTCAGTCGAAAAGGTGTGCCAATGAAGCAGCCGCATGAACTGGTCGCTCCCTAGGTGGCGTGGTAGAAGGCTCCTCATGCTGTGGGGGGATATCATCAAGAATGTCCTCTAGATCCTTCTCGTCAATGGCATGAGTGAGACGGTACTAAGGAGGATTGGTCCCACAGCGGCACTCAATCATCCTCATGTGTAACATAGTCGTGATGCCCTGTGGGGACATCTGACCTATCAGTGTAAGTACTGATGACTGGGCCACGGTGTTGAGGAGGCCGAAGTGTCTGGCAAGGGACGTCACGTAGGGGCCGATAGAGATTACTCCCTTCCGATGCCGCTCAGTCTGATGGCGAATGGCGAAAGCGATGAAGTAAGCCAAGTCAGTCACGCCTGCATTTGCCATGCACCATAAATAGTAGGCGTCGTGAGTGTTGAAGACGCCGGTGCTCTCTCTCCTTCTGGTCAAAGTAGATATGGCATGTAGATAGCATAGGGAAGGGGCGAGAACTGTGGCCTTCGAGCGGCTGGGGTCGTAGGTGGAAGAGAGTGGTGCCAAAGCTTTCCAGCACGAGGAGAGCGAAATGTGGATATTGCGTGGTAGTGCATTCATGTCCTCCTCCTCCATAAACTCACAGGTGTAAAGTCCCAGAGCGACTCCAAACTTTGGGACACTCATCGCGCAAACTAGACCTCCTAATCGGAAGTGAATGGTGCCGGGGTCATCATTGTTCGTCATCACCACCTGTAAATGAAAAGTAGAGCATGATTTTAAAGTTAGCTATAAATAAATGGGTTCGGTAATAGCAAAAAACCGTTCCCATGGGTCTGTGGATAGGAGGGCGTAGATGGCATCAGCTAGCTGGACTTGCTCTATGGCATCCCAGTCGATTCAGCAACATGTAGTGAGGGGTCGAGCGCGTAGTATCTGAAATAGCTCCTCCTGCAAAGTTTTCAGAAACTCAAGGAATGGGTGTCGAACTTTGGCTGTAGCACGTACCGAGAAAGAACCCAGTCCCCTAGTCTCTTTAAGGATGGGACCGTGGCCTTCTTAGCTCTCGATGATGACATAATGTACCTGAAAATGTATGAGCATTGATATAGTAGGTCCAAGATGTGTTAACATTTAACTATATCAAGCGAGAGGTGAAAATTTTATATGATTATTCAGAAGCATTTACTGGAATCAAAGATGTATCATCAGTTAAGCAAGAATCCTAAAACTAGCATATGCTATTTAGTAGTTTAAAAAATTCAAATATAAAAAATATTAAAGCCAATTCCTAAAGTATTCAGGTTGAGAAAGTGAACCAAAAGCTGTTGTAGGGTGGCACACGGGCGTGTTGGTGGTGAGCACGGGCGTGTGGCGTGGGTGTACAGCCATGTGGAGGAAAAATGGAGGGAAAAGAGAGGGGAAATTGAGGATTAATTCAGGGGGAGTGGATTTTAGGGTGGTTTAAGGGTTGGGGAAGTGAGAATCTAGGTAATGGTGGCCGAAATAGGGATTAGGGAGTGGGGAAGGGAAGATTTCGGCTAGGGTTTTTAAAGGAAGAAGAAAATGAATAGTGGTTTGCTTATATAGGGGGAAGCCATACGGCCTAGGGCCACGCATGTGTACTATGAAAGTGAGCCCGTGTTTTTCGAATTTTGCAATTTTAGGTCGTGCCGAACTACTATCCCAAGCCCATGTGTCTTGGGCGTGTGTGGCCCACGGCCATATCGTACGGCCGTGCCTAGCTTTGTTCGCTTCTCCCACGCCCGTGTGTTAGGGTACCACGCCCGTGTATTGTTGTCCACGACTTATAGGCACGGGCGTATCTCACGCCCGTGTCGAAGAAATAGAATCAAGCCTTGCCCCTGGCACGCCCGTGTTTTTCTATTCCCACGCCCGTGTTCACCTATCAAGTTCACCCGTGTTTTGAGGAAATCATGTCCTGCTTCGACACAGCCGTATCGCACGGCCGTGTTTCTTCCCCTGCTTGGCCACGGTCTAGGCACGCCCGTGTGCCTGGCCGTGTGTGCTGAACAACTTTGCAATTCAAAGATAAATCTAATTATTTAAAGTGTTAGAAATAAAAAAAATAAAAAATAAAGAAATAAAAATATGTTAGTGCTCAAGTTGCCTCCTGAGAAGCGCTTATTTATAGTCTAAGCTCGACTTACCTCTCTAGTGAATGGTTAGGGTGGTTCGAGGAGTTTATACTCCTCATTGTTGCTATCAAATCATCAAAATAGGGTTTTAATCGGGTGTTATTTACCTTAAAAGTGTCGAACTTGGGGTAACTCACCTCCACCGTACCGAATGGAAAAATACTGAGTACCGTAAGAGAGATTTCCTCATTCAGTGTGGTAGTGACAATGTGAGGATCTGCGGCATCTAAGACTTTATCGCCAACCTTAAGTTGATTAGGAGAGGTATCGGGCTTGTTTTGGCGTAGTTTTGGTTTATCATGTGTTCTCGGTTTGTGTTCTCGCCATTCGTGTAGCTCCTCTACCCGTAGTCTTCATTCTTCATGAATGTGTCCTCTATCATTTCTGGAACATGGCTCGTGAAATTCTTTGAAGCTTAATTTCTGCAAAGTCATATTGTCAGTTTTAGTAGATTGGTGTGGACTATTACCTTCAATGTTCGATGTGATGCCAGAATTACGAGCTTGAAGGGTGATCGTTTCTTCTCCCACACGAAGTGTAAGCTCACCTATACCAACATCAATAATTGTTTTAGCAGTTGCTAAAAAGGGCCTCCCTAAAATCAAAGGGGTGTTATTATCCTCTTCTATGTCTAGAACAACGAAATCAACAGGAAATATGAACTTATCTACTTTTTCTAGTACATCTTCAATAATACCCCTAGGAAATCTTATAGTTTTATCTGTCAATTGAATGCTAATCTTAGTTTGTTTAGGTTTCCCAAGACCTAATTGCTTAAGCATTTTGTAAGGCATGACATTAATACTAGCTCCTAAATCAGCTAATGCATGACATATATGTAAACTACCAATTAAGCAAGGAATTGTAAAACTTCCTAGATCTTTCAATTTGTGGGGTAGCTTATTCTGTAGAATAGCTGAGCATACTGCATTTAGCTCCACATGCGATGCTTCGTCCAACTTCCGCTTATTTACTAAAAGCTCTTTTAAAAATTTCATTACATTTGGCATCTACGACAAAGCTTCAATAAACGGTAAGTTAATATGTACTTTTTTCAAAAGTTTAAGGAATTTACCGAATTATTCATCTGAGCGGTCTTTCCTGGTCGCATTAGGGTATGGCATATGAGGTTTATATTCGACTATCACTGGTTTGTTTGTAGTTTGACCTATCTCATCTCTCTATTTGCTTGCCACAGTTTCTTGCCTCGGTTCTAGTTCAGGCTCAACGACTCTTTCGTCATCTTGAGTATTAATTGCGTTGAGTTATTCCTTTGGGTTAGGTTCGGTATTACTTGCCAAACTACCTTATGGTCGTTCAGAGATCAATTTAGAAAGCTGGCCTATCTGAGTTTCGAGTCCTTAGATCGATGCTTGTTGATTTTTAAGTACTGTCTCGGTATTTTGGAAACGGGTTTCTGACACTAATATGACCTTTGAGAGCATTTCTTCAAGATTTGGCTTATTTTCCTGTTGGTAGGGTGGCTGTTGAAAACCCTGAGGATTTTGTGGCTTTTGATTCTCTTGAACACCCCAGGAGAAATTTGGGTGGTTCCTCCAACCTGCATTATAAGCATTACTGTATGGGTTATTTTGAGATCTAAAGTTATTGTTACCCATATAGTTGACTTGTTCCTCTTCGGTTGTGGGATTGAAGGATTGATACTCTGTATGCACACCTCCTCTGCTTGAGTCACACCTCATTACCGCATGTACTTGCATAGAACTAAGAAAACCATCAATATTTTTATTGAGAAGTTCTACCTGATTTGACAGCAAAGTAACTTAGTCGACGTTATAAATGCCAGCTGTTTTTGTTGGCTTATTCCTCATGACTTTCCACTGATAGTTATTCAGTGACATTTCTTCAATGAATTCATAAGTCTCTTCAGGTGTTTTATTGTTGATGGTTCCGTCAACAGCTGCGTCAACCATTTGCCGAGTCAAAGGATTCAAACCATTGTGGAATGTTAGTACTTGCAGCCAAATTGGTAACCCATGGTGAGGGCACCTTCTCAGTAAGTCCTTCTATCTCTCCCATGCATCGTAAAGTGTTTCTAAATCTATCTGCACAAAAGAAGAAATACCATTACGTAACTTAGCCGTTTTAGCCGTCAGAAAGTATTTTAGTAAATTTTTTCGGTCATTTGTTCCCAAGTAGTAATTGACCCTCGTGGTAACGAGTTCAACCCCTGTTTAGCTTTTTTCCTTAATGAAAAAGGAAATAACCAAAGACGAATGGCATCATCAGAAACGACATTGATTTTAAATGCATCGCAAAATTCCAGAAAGTTTGCTAAGTGAGTGTTGGGATCTTCATCCTACAAACCATCAACCTGAACAAATTGTTGTATCATTTGAATTGTGTTAGGTTTCAGTTCAAAAGTATTTGCAGCTATAGCCGGTCTAACTATGCTAGACTCAATTCCTGTTAAAGAAGGTTTAGCATAATCATACTTAGTGCGTAGAGCAGGATTTTGATTAGCCGCAATTGCAGGAGGTAGCTGATTGCCTTGGTTTTCAGCCATCCATTCGGTTGGGGGTTGAGTATTGTCTTCTTGCTCGTTCTCCGTGTATCTTAAGACGCGCCTTATTTATCTTTGATTTCTACGAACTTTACGATCGATTTCTTCGTCAAAAAGTAATGGTCCCGACGGGTTTCTTCTAGTCATAAACTATAAAAATCTGCCAAGAGAAAGAAAAAAGTAAATTAATAAATAATAATAATAATTAAATTAAATTAAATTGCAAGAAAAATAAATGGCTAAAGTAATAAAAATTGAGCGTTCCTACTATTTTAGTTCCCCGGCAACGGCGCCAAAAACTTGATCGCGTGATTCGTAACAAGTAATAAATATTTATAATGAAGATCAAACCTAAACTATTATTGTGACAGCCCTAATATCGCCCTAGTCGAAAAGTGGTTTCGAGACCACAAAACCGAGTCCCGAAAATAATTAAATGTTATATTCTGTGTTTATTTCATGTGAAATTGCATGTGCGAAAATTTCATGCTTTGATTTTGCCATTTGTGAATGAAATTATAAAATAGGACTTATGTGAAAATTTCTGAAAATGCTATAGGCTAATTTGTAGTGGCCAAATAATTTGTAGAGCAAAATAGAAGGATTTGCATGTCAAGCCTCCCACTTTTATGTGTAGTGGCCGACCACCTTGTTAATGGTAGACAACATGTGCAATTTTTTTATTGAAGTTATGGCATAAGTATGGCACAATTAATATATGTCAGCTATGTGTCATAAAAGGTTAAATAATAATAATAACAAAAGGATGGAAAAGGACAAAGTTTGTCCATCTTTGTTCATCATAGCCGAAAATAGGAGAGCAAGAGAGGAGGAAGCTTTTGAAAAATTCGGTCACTTGGGGGAAGAAGATGCAAGGTAAGTTCATGGTAGTTTGCTTCTATCTTGATGTTCATGAGTTCTTCTTGATTCTACCTTAACCCATGAAGCATATTTTGATTTTTGGTTGTGTTGTGAGCATTCGGTCATGAATTGAAATGAGGGAAATGGTTGTTGTTTCATGTTCTTTTGATGAAAAATGGAAGATAGGTGAAGTTGAGCCAAGCAAATAAGCATGCATGTGCCTTAGATGCTAAGGGGGAAAATCGACTAACATGTTGTGTGTATTATGGCCGAATGTGAACTTGGACAATATTGAGTAATGTTTGTGCTTTAAAATGATGAAATGTATATTATGCTTAAGTGAAGTTATAGGTATGTGATGATTGATTTGTGATATGCATGTTTAAATAACATGCATGCAAGTTATGTGTGAAAGAGTGAATTGGTAATAATTCTGCTTGGAACAGCAGCAGTAATGTGATTTTGGAAAATCACCATAAATTTTGGGAGATGATTTATAAGCTGAATAAATTACGTAATTAAAGCTTAATGAGTCTAGTTTCTTATAAAAGAAACCGTGTAAGCAAAAGAATTTCCGATAATGAGATATTTGAAGTGATGTGGGACAGGGTCAAAATGACTTCTAAATCCCCTGTTCTGTTTTTATAAAATCATTATAAATTGTAAAAAAAATGGTTATAAGATGAAATTTATATTCATAGACTCCTTAATGAGTCTAGTTACAAATGAAATAAACGAGAACATATTTTGAATTCTGTACAATAAGAAATTTGATTCGTAGTGAAGAGTGGTCAGATTAGTCAAACAGTGAAACAAGGGAAACTTTAAGAAAAATTTGGTATTTATTTGCCAAACAAAAAATTCTGAAAATTTTATGGATAAAATATATATGAGTCTATTTTTAATGAAAATTAACGACACTTGATTTGGAGTTTCGTAGCTCCAGTTATAAATGATTTAGTGACTATTGCTCAGGAAGACTGCTTGCAGTGAAATTATGATTATGTGGTAAACATTGACAAAAATTTGTTAATGAGTTGCTTATTGATTTCTTATAAGCTTACTATGATCAGTAAGTGTGAAAGTCGAATATATATATATTATATTTTTGAAAGTGATGCTTGAATAGTCAAATAATGACTAGTTTAAAATCTTTGAATTTAAGCTTAAGAGCATAGAGGGGCAAATTCGGATAAGGGAAAAGAAAAAATAATCGAATAGCCGTTGTAATCGTTCGGCAACATTCGAGGTAAGTTCTTAAGTGTTTAAGCTTGATTCCTTTTTATATGCCTAAGAGTTAAATTAATATGGCAAATAGAATGTAAATTTTATTTAGTTAATGTGCCGAATATGTAATGATTTAAGGCTATAAGCCGATTATGGCTATTATGCTTAAGCTAAATTGGATTTGGAAATTTGATGCACTAAATGAGTGTTACAATGAATAAACTATGTTGTATATGTGCTACTAGAGATATCACGTTTGTGATTATTAAATATCTAAAGGAAACCATGATGTGTATAAAATTATTATTATTAGTCCTTTGTGGTAGCCGAATGTGGCTTGGTACTAAAGTGATTAAATGTGAACTTCGATGAGGTAACTGTTAGTGATCGATGATATAAGTTATGCATTATAATATATATTCGGGTTTCAAACCTAGCAGGCGTAATGCCGGTGAAATGACATCAGACTTAAAGGTCTAGCAGGCTTGTGGCTGGTAATGAAATCAGGTTATTACCTAGCAGGCAAATTGCCGGTAAACTATTAAAAGTGTGGTGCTATAAGACTATGGGCTAATACGATATGTGGATTCATTCCGTAAAGTAAATTATTCAGGTACGAACAACCTAATTAAGTACATGTGAATTAAATGAATTTGATGATTGATGTGAATCGAACATATAAGAAATGGTTTCATGTTTATGTTCAACTATGAGACCTTGTGTTAAATTGACAATCGATTTTGTTCAATACATTAAGTTGGTCAGGTATGCGATATGTACTTATGCATGTTAAATCGATTGGAATTGAATCATGAATGTGAATTGAGAAGCATAGGTAAAAATGCCTATGTCATATATGTGAGTAAGGGTAAAACCATCGTAAATTATCGATAAGGATGGGCTATGTGCGGAACCATCTTATAATTGCTAATTTGAAAGGTTGTGTGCGAACCAAAGATAATTTGAATTTAAGCTTAAGAGCATAGATGATGCTTCAGTGAAAATATACATATGTTCTTTGTGTTGAATGAATATTAAATTAAAGTTATGAGTCGTATGTGACTAGCATATCTAGTCGAATTTGATACTATTAACTGATGGTGTAAATCTTTGTTCATAGATATGTGTTTCAGTTATACATGATTGAAGTATAAGTTATGAAAGTGGGAAAGAACAGGTGAATTGTTTATCGAAATATGATATCGGGCTTCGGGCCTAGCAGGCTATGATGCCGGTGAAATATTATTCGGCCTTTGAGCCTAGCAGTGCTATAATTGGTGAAATGAAATGTTATGTGAATTCGGTGTTCCTTGTAAGATAGGGATTTAGCCGAATGTTAAAGATGAAATGATAGTGTATTGTATCATGCTTGTATGGCCTAATGGCAAGCATAACATGTTGGTAAATATGCAATGTGCTTTTATAATCGAATGATAAGTTTGAAATGAATGTGAGTGAAATGTTATGCATAAGCTATCAAATGCTAAGTGTGAAAATGAGATGAAAGAAAAGTGTTTGAGATGTATAATTATATACGTTAGAATGATGTTAGTACTTAATTGATATGAACATGTTATATGGAACTTGTTGATTTGATTATTCGGGCCTTTGAGCCTAGCAGGCTATAATGCCGGTGAAATGTTATTCGGGCCTTTGAGCCTAGCAGGCTATAATGCCGGTGAAATGTTATTCGGGCCTTTGAGCCTAGCAGGCTATAATGCCGGTGAAATGTTATTCAGGCTTTTGAGCCTAGCAGGCTATAATGACGGTGAAATGTTATTCAGGGCTTTGAGCCTAGCAGGCTATAATGCCGGTGAAATGTTATTCCGGCCTTTGAGCCTAGCAGGCTATAATGCCGGTGAAAAGTTATTCCGGCCTTTGAGCATAGCAGGCTATAATGCCGGTGAAATGTTATTCGGGCCTTTGAGCCTAGCAGGCTATAATGCCGGTGAAATGTTATTCGAGCCTTTGAGCCTAGTAGGTATAATGCCGGTGAAATGTTATTCAGGCCTTTGAGCCTAGCAGGCTATAATGCCTGTGAGATATTATTCGGGCCTTTGAGCCTAGCAGGCTATAATGTTGGTGAGATACTATTCGGGCTTTCGAGCCTAACAGACTATAATGCCGGTGAAATGATATCGGGCCTCGAGCCTAGCAGGAGAAATGCCGGTGATTTGAGAAAAGTTTAAGACTAAGGTACCTCGTGTTAGATTGACAAATGAATATATTCAATACGTTAAGTGGGCCAGGTACACATTATGTACTCATATGTGAGTTTGATTTGAAGTGAATCATAAGTGTGTAATGTGATACATATGTGAACAAATGTTATAACTATATCTATGATCATGATACATTTGGTCAAGGTGTGTAAGTATGTGAAGGTATTTGATTTATTTATGTTATATGAATTTAGATTAAGTGTTATAAGAATGCTGATTGTGCATTATTTGCATGTGTATATTCGGCCAGATGGCAACATACCTAGAATATGGCCGCTTGAGAAATTGAATAATCGAAGTATATTTGCGTTTATTTGTTTGCATTGCTTAAAACTTACTAAGCTTATGAAAGCTTACTCCATTGTTACATTCCTCTATTTTATAGATTGTTGACTCCAGTTACCTGCTTGGGTTGGAGTTCGCCGGAGATATTATCACACTATCGAGCTCACGCTATTGGTGTAAGTAAATCCTAGTATTTCAAGTCTATGGCATGTATTGTAAGTAAATCCTAGTATTTCAAGTCTATGGCATGTATAGGGTTTGAATGTTGAGTATGTGATATTATAATTTAGCCAAAGGTGTTGGCTTGTATTGATAAAGTGTTTTGGCCATGTGAATTGGCCTATGTTGGCTAGTGATGATTTGGGCCTCGTAAGCCCATATATGGGACAGATTGCATGTGAAAAGAAAAGTTTTAAATTGATTGAAATTTTTTGGCACGGTTTTTGTGTGATTAACTAAGTTTAAGTCGGGTAACACCTCGAACCCTGTTCCGGCGAGGGATTCGGGCGAGGGGTGTTACAATTATCACGACGAAAAGGCAAGCGCACCTATCGAACAATAGTATTGTAATGGCAAGACCGGAATATCATACCCAAGGGAACCAAAAGTACTAGTAATAACTATATTTTTATTATTTAACCTAGAAATAAGGAGGGGATGTTTGTAACACCCCGTACCCGAGACCGTTGCCGGAGTCGGACACGAGGGGTTAACGGGCTTAATCCACTTATTTTCACAGTCCATTTGAAAATTTTCCAGACAAGCTGGTTACTGCGTCACTGTCGCCTTAAAAATCATATCTTGAGTTTCAGAACTCGAAAACCAGTTTCGTAAATTTTTCCTGAAACTAGACTCATATGTTCATCTACAAATTTTTTTTCTAGAATTTTTGATCGATCCAATTAGTACAGTTTATTAGTTAAAGTCTCCCCTATTTCAGGGTTCGACTACACTGACCTTTGCGCATTACAACTTGGATATCTCCCTATACAGGGTTTCAATACTGATATTGTTTGTTTCTATAGAAACTAGACTCGAAAAGGAATCTATACATATATGGCATGACTTCTAATTACCTCTGGTTAATTTATAATGAATTTCCAAAGTCGGAACAGGGAATCCAGAAACCGTTCTGGCCCTGTCTCACAAAAACTTAAATATCTCATAATATACTGTTCATATGATCGTTTCGTTACTTTCCTATGAAAATAGATTCATCAAGGTTCGATAACATAATTTATTCACTATTTAATTCCATTCCTACTATTTTTAGTGATTTTTCACATTCACATCACTGCTGCTATCAACATCTATTTTTAAGGTAGACTTTACCTATTACATAGTTTCCATGATTCAACTAGCCCTTTTGCATAAATAGCACAAAATATGATCATGATTAACCATTCCAATGGCTAATCGTTCCCAAACATTTCCATACCTCTTAATGAACATCATACAAGATGATTATAAAATTAAGCTCAAAGTGTATATAAGCCATTTTCGCATGGCTATCCAAATTTATACAAAACCAAAGGGTCCATGACCAACACCAAAAAGGGTAGTCCTATACATGCCATTTCAAAGTTCAACCAAAAGTGTACCAAAAGGGGGTTTGATAGTGTGGGCGACTTCGACTTCGACACTCCTGAGTCCGATAGCTGACGAACCAAAATCTATAAAACAGAGATTCAAAGAAACGGAGTAAGCATTTAATGCTTAGTAAGTTTTGAGCAATGGAATTAGGCTCAACTGAAGTATAGCATTCATATAACTAAACGGATAATTTCATATACACATATATTCTCAAAAATCAGTCCTACTTCACATTTCCAACCCTTATATTCATACATAAGGGATCAACTTAACCAAAACCGAAGCTCCTTAATCGATCGAGCGAATGCTATTTAAGGGGAATCAATTAATCCAATGCATGTACAACACATACCTCGTTGTTGAGATTTTAAGAGCGTATTAATTGAAATTATTACAGCAGATCGCTCATTCCCAAACTCAAGAAATCTTCAGGATTTAGCCGAATATAACTACTTGCACAAGTCCTTCGGGTCTTAGCCCGGATGTGGTCACTAGCATAAATGCCTTCGGGACTTAGCCCGGATATAGTCGCTAGCACAAATGCCTTCGGGTTTTAGCCCGGATATAATCGCTAGCACAAAAGCCTTCGGGTCTTAGCCCGGATATAGCAACTCGCACGAATGCCTTCGGATCTTAGTCCGGTTATAGTCACCTAGCACAAAAGCCTTCGGGACTTAGCCCGGATATCATTCGAATAACCATGCACATATAACAATAATTCATGACACATCCATATTTCATTTTCATTACCAAAGCTCAAACACAAAACACTTATCACACTTACAAATTTCGGCTCAATAGCCACATACAAAGAGCATGATTTTGATTTACTTAAGACGTAATCTAATCGAGTCATAAGCTAAGCTCCATTACTCGAAAACTTACCTCGGATGTTGTCGAACGATTTCGGCGGCTATTCGATCACTTTTTCCTTTCCCTTATCCAAATTTGGTCCTCTAAGCTCTTGAGCTAATTCAAACAAATTTAACTTATTAAAGTCTCATTATGCTAGCTTATGGCCGAACATGACAATGAATTTGATGGGTCATATGGCCACCTTTAGCTCAAATACAAAATGGTCATACGCATTTTTAATCACATTAAGCAATTTAATACAATTCGTTCGAACATCAAAAGAGAAGCTCAAGGTACTTAGCCCATATACACATTAGACATTAGAGTCACATATGTACGAAATCACGAATCGAATTCAGCATATTAGCTAATATTCCCTTAGCGAATTTTCTAAGTCAAGATAAAGCCATCAATATGCTTACCTATGGCGAACATACACATCAACTTATGTACTCATTCATGTGGCCGAACATGCATGTCTATGTTGAGGCCGATTGCAACACTTAATACATTCTACAAGTATGGTCACTTGTATTGACTAAACACCATTTTGTTTCAAGTTCAAAACTTGGCCAATACACATATATACACTAGTAAATCAAACACTAACATTTGCACTTCACCTTACTACCATTTCTCATCCAAATAACGTGAACAACAACCATATTTCTCTTCTACTTCCTACCATGGCCGAATGCATCACAACACCATACCATTTCAACTTTGGTCATGGTTAAACAAAGAACTTAATGTCTCACTCAAAAATGCTAAAAAGAAGATTCAAGAATCATCAATCCACCATCACATGCATCATTACAAAGCTTCACTTTTAGCAAGCAAATGACATCAACACAAATCCACCTTAGTTGAATATCATCTCCAAGACATAGTAAAGATTTGAACCATGGGCTAGTTAGAACTCAAGCTAACTACTAAAATATACATGAATCTCATGGAGCAACCTCAAACATACCTTAGCCTAGTTACATGCATGGCCGAACCTCTTCAACCTTTCTTCTTCCTTTCTCCTTAAAGTTTTTACCAAAGATGTTCAAGGATGAACACTTTTTTTTTGTTTTCTTTCCTTCAACTCACGGCAATGGGGGGGGAACAATCACACACATTCTTTCTTTTTTTTTTTTCTCATCCTACTAACACTAATACTTTATTGCCCATGCTCTTTATTTTATTATTCCTTACGTGAAGCATTAACCCAACATGTTTATGACATGTTTTAGCCATAACATTTTGTCCACCCTCATGCTCATGGCCAGCCACTACTAATTAGGGGGGAAAATTGACATGCAAGTCCTCCCTTTTGATTACATGCACTATTAGATCCTTATAGATTAGCCTATCACATTTCAAAAGTGTCACACAAGTCCTATGTACTACATTCACATGCAATTAACTAAATCGAAGCTTAAAATTTTTGCACATTCATATTCACATATTTTAGACCATAAATATCACATTCAAATAATTTGGTGACTCGGTTTAGCGGTCCCGAAACCGCTTTCCGACTAGGGTCACTATAAGGCTGTCAGAACTCTCCCCCACTTAAGAAATTTTCGTCCCCGAAAATCTTATCGGTAAATAGGTTTGGGTATCGTTCTTTCATGGCATTCTTGGTTTCCCAAGTAGCTTCTTCAATCCTGTGTTTGAGCCATAACACTTTCACTAACGGAACCCTTTTGTCTCGCAACTCTTTCACTTCACGAGCTAGGATAGAATCGGTTCTTCTTCATAACTCATATCGGCTTGAATTTCGACCTCGGAGGGGTTTATTATGTGCGAAAGATCGGATCTGTAACGTCGAAGCATCGAAACATGAAAAACGTTGTGGATCCTTTCGAGTTCAGGGGGTAAAAGCAACCTATATGCAACTGGGCCAACTCGTTCAGAGATCTCATACGGCCCAATGAATCTCGGACTCAATTTTCCCTTACGGCCAAATCTGAGTATCTTTTTCCAAGGCGATACCTTAAGAAACACTTTGTTTCCCACCTGATACTCAATATCTCTTCGTTTTAAATCCGCGTACGACTTCTAACGATCTGATGCTGCCTTCAGACTTTCACGAATTATTTTTACTTTCTGTTCAACATCTTTAATCAAATCCACTCCGAAAATTTTGCTTTCACCGAGCTCGGTCCAAAACAATGGCGTACGGCATTTACGCCCGTACAAAGCCTCGTAAGGTGCCATCTTAGTACTTGATTGAAAACTATTGTTGTAAGCGAATTTAGTCAAAGGTAAATACCGTTCCCATGAACCACTAAACTCGAGTATGCAACATCTCAACTTATCCTCAAGTATCTGAATTATCCGCTCGGATTGACCATCGGTTTGTGGATGAAAAGCAGTGCTAAAATGCAGCTTGGTACCCAAAGCTTCTTGCAATTTCTTCCAAAATCGCGAGGTGAATCTCGGATCTCTATTCGACACGATAGAAATAGGTACCCCGTGTAATCTCACAATCTGAGAAACATACAATTCCACTAGTCTATCCAATGAAAAATCCGTACGTACGGGGATAAAGTGAGCCGACTTAGTCAGTCTATCCACAACAACCCAAATCGCATCTTTCTTAATTGCCGATACTGGCAACCCAGATACGAAATCCATCGTGACTAGATCCCATTTCCATTCAGGTATCATGATTGGCTGGAGTAAACCCGTAAACCCAGATACGAAATGTCTCGTTTCATACCATGCCACCAAAACTGACGTCTCAGGTCGTTGTACATTTTCGTACTCCCCGGGTGAATTGACATTCGGCTACAATGAGCTTCGTTCAGAATCATCGAAATGAGTTCTGAATTTCTTGGAACACACAAATGACTTCTGAACCTCAAACAATCGTCATCATCAATTTGAAACTCTGATTCCATATTCGGAACACATTCAGCCCGTTTTGCAACCAATTCATCATCGACTTTCTGAGCTTCACGAATTTGATGAATCAACAATGGTTTGGCCTTTAATTCGCCACTAACACATTGTCGGATAGAATGCATAAGTGTACATTCATCGTCAGAAGTAAAACAAAGTGATTTACGACTTAAGGCATCCGCAACCACATTAGCCTTTCCCGGGTGATAGTCAATGACAAGTTCATAATCTTTCAACAACTCAAGCCAACGCCTTTGTCGCAGATTCAAGTCTCTTTGAGTCATCAAATATTTGAGACTTTTGTGATTCGAAAATACATGGCACTTCTCCCCAAATAAGTAGTGTTGCCATATTTTCAAAGCGAATACAATGGCAGCTAGTTCGAGATCATGGGTCGGATAATTTTTCTCATGTGGCTTCAGTTGTCTCGACGCATAGGCCACAACTCGACCTTCTTGCATCAATACGCAACCCAACCCAAGTAGGGAGGCATCACTATAAATGACAAACTCTTTGCCTGATTCGAGCTGCACTAGAATTGGAGCTTGTCAAATAAGTTTTCAGTTGATCAAAACTTTTCTGACATTTTTCCATCCATTCGAACTTAACATCTTTTTGAAGTAGCTTCGTCATTGGTGTGGCTATCATCGAGAAACCTTTACAAACCGTCGGTAGTAAAGTAAGTCCCAAAAAGCTCGAACCTCGATAATATTTCTGAGGCTTCCAGTTAAGTATGGCTAAAATTTTGCTCGGGTCAACTCGAATACCCGATCGCGGATACCACATGACCCAAGAAGCTAACCTCTCTTAACCGTAACTCACACTTCATCGAACTTAGCATATAACCGCTTATCCCGTAAAATTTGCAACACTAATCTCGGGTGCTCAAAGATGTTCGGCCTCATCTCTTGAATAGACCAAGATGTCATCAATGAACACAACTACGAACCGGTCCAAATACTGTCTGAAGATTCGATTCATCAAACCCATAAATACCGTCGGGGCATTAGTGAGCCCAAACGGCATCACTAAGAACTCATAGTGACCGTATCTCGTTCTGAAAGCAGTTTTGGGTATATCCGAATCTCAAATTCCCAACTGGTAATAACCCGATCTCAAATCTATCTTTGAAAACACTGAGGCTCCCTTTAGTTGATCAAACAAATCGTCAATACGTGCCATTGGATATTTATTCTTTATTGTCACCTTATTCAGCTGACGATAGTCGATGCACAACCTCATGGTTCCGTCCTTCTTTTTCACAAACAATACTGGTGCACCCCAAGGTGAGAAACTTTGTCGAGCGAAACCTCTATCCGTCAATTCTTGCAACTGAGCTTTCAACTCTTTTAACTCGGTTGGTGCCATACGATACGGAGCTATCGAAATCGGCGTAGTCCCAGGTACAAGCTCAATACCAAACTCTACCTCCCAAACAGGTGGTAAACCCGATAATTCCTCGGGAAAAACATCCGGGTATTCACAAACCACCGACACAGATTCGGGTCTCTTTTCTAACTCTTTTTCATCAAGTACATACGCAAGGTATGCTTCGCACCCCTTTCTTACATATTTCTGAGCCGACATTGATGATATTACAGCTGGCAACCCCTTTAAGTCCGTAGATTCAACTCGGATCATCTCGTTATTTGCGCACCTTAAATCAATAGTCTTGCTTTTGCAAGTCACAACCGCATCATGCACGGTCAACCAATCCAAACCAAGAATAACATCAAATTCATCAAACGGCAAAAGCATCAAGTCCGCCGGAAAACAGGAACCTCGAATTACTAGGGGACATTTCTTACACACTTTGTCGACAAGCACGTAACGACCCAAGGGATTTGACACCCGAATTACGAACTCAGTAGACTCAATAGGTAAAGTCTTACTGGATGCTAAGGTTTCACATATATAAGAATGAGTAGAACCAGGGTCAAACAAAGCAATCACATTAGTATCAAAGAGAGTAAAAGTACCGGTAATAACATCTGGCGAGGAAGCATCCTCGCGTGCGTGTATAGCATAAGCCCTAGTAGGAGCACGAGCCTCAGATCTGGTCGTAGCATCCCTAGATCCTCTCTGACCACCACTAGCATTGCCCGTATTTCTAGATGGTCTACCTCGAGCAGTGGTAGCACCCGGTTTCCCACTCTGATTTGCATTCTGTTCAGACAACCTCGGGCAATCTTTAATGAAGTGGTCAACTGACCCACACTTGTAACAGGAGCGGTCATGGAATCTACAACTCCCCGAGTGCCATTTACCACAATCATCGACACTCGCTCGTCTCAACGATCATTTCCAACACTGGCGACCGAAGTGACTCGTGCACTCACAGGGGGTCGATCGCGATCTCGTCTAGATAAGCCCGAAGTGTCTCTAGATCGGCCTAAGCCATCTCGAAATTTCTTCGATGACTGTGAGAAGGGCTTCCCCGAAGACCTCTTACGAAACTCCTTTGCTTCCACCTCAGCTTTTCTTTTCTCCATAATGAGCTCCTCGGCTTTGCAAGCCCGCTCGACAAGTGCCACAAATTCTCGGATTTCCAAAATGCCAACATACAACTTTATATCATCATTCAGCCCATCCTCAAACGTTTACACATCACGGCTTCAAGAAATGCATTCCGCTGCATCGCTAAGCCTTACAAATTTTTGTTCATAGTCAGAACCGACATGGAACCTTGTTTAAGTTCAAGAAATTCCTTCCGCTTTTGATCAATGAATCTCGATCGATATACTTCTTTTGAAACTCGGTTTGGATAAACTCCCAAGTTACTTGCTCTCGGGCACTGTGAAGTCAACGTATTCCACCAATAGTAGGCGTAATCACGTAGCAAGGAGATAGTACACTTTAGGCACTCATCGGTGTGCAAGATAGCTCATCGAAAGTACCGGATAGTGTTGTCCAACCAAAATTCCGCTTGCTCAAGATCATCGCTGTCCGTAGCTTTAAATTCATAGCCCCGTGTTTTCGGATTCATCAACTGGGGCTTATTCGACCTTATTTGGTCGGGATTCGGAGGTATTGTAGGTGCAGGGTGGTATTAGTCGGGAATGGAGGTTGTGGAACACCAGATTAGTTCGAATGTATTGGTTGAACCAATCATTCATCACGCTATAAAAAGCTTGTCTAGCTTCATCATTCGGATTACTAGCATTAGGTTGAGAGTCCGCCGCGCGGTCCCTTGTCTTGAGCAGCGCTACACTCTCAAGATCATCACCACACTTCGGTTGGGATCGGGATCCATTACTATAAATAAACACATTTGCAATGTCAAAAATCACCACACTATCAAATATTCACATAAAATGGCATGTATAGCTAGACCCAAACGCATTACGGTAGTCCTAGAATCGACTAAACCGTAGCTCTGATACCAATAAAATTGTAACACCCCGTACCCGAGACCGTTGCTGGAGTCGGACACGAGGGGTTAACGAGCTTAATCCACTTATTTTCACAGTCCATTTGAAAATTTTCCAGACAAGCTGGTTACTGCATCACTGTCGCCTTAAAAATCATATCTTGAGTTTCAGAACTCGAAAACCAGTTTCGTAAATTTTTCCTGAAACTAGACTCATATGTTCATCTACAAATTTTTTTTCTAGAATTTTTGATCGAGCCAATTAGTACAGTTTATTAGTTAAAATCTCCCCTGTTTCAGGGTTCGACTACACTGACCTTTGCGCATTACAACTTGGATATCTCCCTGTACAGGGTTTCAATACTGATGTCGTTTGTTTCTATAGAAACTAGACTCGAAAAGGAATCTATACATATATGGCATGACTTCTAATTACCTCTGGTTAATTTATAATGAATTTCCAAAGTCGGAACAGGGAATCCAGAAACCGTTCTGGCCCTGTCTCACGAAAACTTAAATATCTCATAATATACTGTTCATATGATCGTTTCGTTACTTTCCTATGAAAATAGATTCATCAAGGTTCGATAACATAATTTATTCACTATTTAATTCCATTCCTACTATTTTTAGTGATTTTCACATTCACATCACTGCTGCTATCAACATCTATTTTTAAGGTAGACTTTACCTATTACATAGTTTCCATGATTCAACTAGCCCTTTTGCATAAATAGCACAAAATATGATCATGATTAACCATTCCAATGGCTAATCGTTCCCAAACATTTCCATACCTCTTAATGAACATCATACAAGACGATTATAAAATTAAGCTCAAAGTGTATATAAGCCATTTTCGCATGGCTATCCAAATTTATACAAAACCAAAGGGTCCATGACCAACAACAAAAAGGGTAGTCCTATACATGCCATTTCATAGTTCAACCAAAAGTGTACCAAAAGGGGGTTTGATAGTGTGGGCGACTTTGACTTCGACACTCCCGATTCCGATAGCTGACGAACCAAAATCTATAAAACAGAGATTCAAAGAAACGGAGTAAGCATTTAATGCTTAGTAAGTTTTGAGCAATGGAATTAGGCTCAATTGAAGTATAGCATTCATATAACTAAACGGATAATTTCATATACACATATATTCTCAAAAATCAGTCCTACTTCACATTTCCAACGCTTATATTCATACATAAGGGATCAACTTAACCAAAAACCGGAAGCTCCTTAATCGACTGAGCGAATGCTATTTAAGGGGAATCAATTAATCCAATGCATGTACAACACATACCTCGTTGTTGAGATTTTACGAGCGTATTAATTGAAATTATTACAGCAGATCGCTCATTCCCAAACTCAAGTAATCTTCGGGATTTAGCCGGATATAACTACTTGCACAAGGCCTTCGGGTCTTAGCCCGGATGTGGTCACTAGCATAAATGCCTTCGGACTTAGCCCGGATATAGTCGCTAGCATTAAATGCCTTGGGCTTTAGCCCGGATATAATCGCTAGCACAAATGCCTTCGGTCTTAGCTCGGATATAGCAACTCGCATCGAATGCCTTCGGATCTTAGTCCGGTTATAGTCACCTAGCACAAAAGCCTTCGGGACTTAGCCCAGATATCATTCAATAACCATGCACATATAACAATAATTCATGACACATCCATATTTCATTTTCATTACCAAAGCTCAAACACAAAACACTTATCACACTTACAAATTTCGCTCAATAGCCACATACAAAGAGCATGATTTTGATTTACTTAAGACATAATCTAATCGAATCATAAGCTAAGCTCCATTACTCAAAACTTACCTCGGATGTTGTCGAACGATTTTGGCTATTCGATCACTTTTTCCTTTCCCTTATCCAACCTTGGTCCTCTAAGCTCTTAAGCTAATTCAAACAAATTTAACTTATTAAAGTCTCATTATGCTAGCTTATGGCCGAACATGACAATGAATTTGATGGGTCATATGGCCACCTTTAGCTCAAATACAAAATGGTCATACGCATTTTTAATCACATTAAGCAATTTAATACAATTCGTTCGAACATCAAAAGAGAAGCTCAAGGTACTTAGCCCATATATACATTAGACATTAGAGTCACATATGTAGGAAATCACGAATCGAATTCAACATATTAGCTAATATTCCCCTTAGCCGAATTTTCTAAGTCAAGATAAAGCCATCAATATGCTTACCTATGGTCGAACATACACATCAACTTATGTACTCATTCATGTGGCCGAACATGCATGTCTATGTTGAGGCCGATTGCAACACTTAATACATTCTACAAGTATGGTCACTTGTATTGACTAAACACCATTTTGTTTCAAGTTCAAAACTTGGCCAATACACATATATACACTAGTAAATCAAACACTAACATTTGCACTTCACCTTACTACCATTTCTCATCCAAATAACGTGAACAACAACCATATTTCTCTTCTACTTCCTACCATGGCCGAATGCATTACAACACCATACCATTTCAACTTTAACCGAATGCATCACAACACCATACCATTTCAAATTTGGTCATGGTTAAACAAAGAACTTAATGTCTCACTCAAAAATGCTAAAAAGAAGATTCAAGAATCATCAATCCACCATCACATGCATCATTACAAAGCTTCACTTTTAGCATGCAAATGACATCAACACAAATCCACCTTAGCCGAATATCATCTCCATGACATAGTAAAGATTTGAAACATGGGCTAGTTAGAACTCAAGCTAACTACTAAAATATACATGAATCTCATGGAGCAACCTCAAACATACCTTAGCCTAGTTACATGCATGGCCGAACCTCTTCAACCTTTCTTCTTCCTTTCTCCTTAAAGTTTTTACCAAAGATGTTCAAGGATGAACACTTTTTTTTGTTTTCTTTCCTTCAACTCACGGCAATGGGGGAAACAATCACACACATTCTTTCTTTTTTTTTCTCATCCTACTAACACTAATACTTTATTGCCCATGCTCTTTATTTTATTATTCCTTACATGAAGCATTAACCCAACATGTTTATGACATGTTTTAGCCATAACATTTTGTCCACCCTCATGCTCATGGCGGCCACTACTAATTAGGGGAAAATTGACATGCAAGTCCTCCCTTTTGATTACATGCACTATTAGATCCTTATAGATTAGCCTATCACATTTCAAAAGTGTCACACAAGTCTTATGTACTACATTCACATGCAATTAACTAAATCGAAGCTTAAAATTTTCGCACATTCATATTCACATATTTTAGACCATAAATATCACATTCAAATAATTTGGTGACTCGGTTTAGCGGTCCCGAAACCGCTTTCCGAGTAGGGTCACTATAGGGCTGTCACACTGTTTATTAAACTAATTAACTAAACATAATTAACTAATTAAACTAAAGCAAAGAGACAATTTGGAAAAAGGCTTGAAGAAAAGATTGATAAACACGACACCCAAGGGTGAATCCACCTAGATTTCACTTGTTATCTGACTCTGAACCAGACGATTTATTCACTTGACTTGATCCATGAGACTCCCTAACCTATATTATTATCTCTTTCGAGACTATTAACATCTAACCCTCAGTTGAATTAATCAAAATCTCTTTCTTAATTAAAACCCTTAGGGAAGCAGTAAATCGATCTATGGACTCCAATATTAGGTTTCACCCTAATCTGGCAAAATCTCGTAACCCTATTTCTAGGCGTTCGATCAACTCCTCTTAATTATGCTAAATCTACTCTTAGACAGGGACTTTTGCTCCTCTGCATAAGCACATCAAATCATGAATTAATACCCGAAATATTAACCCAAGAATTAAAAACACATAATTAAGAACAAATCAAGTATTTATCATACAGTTCAGATAATAATAACAATATCCATCATAGGTTTCAACCCCCTTTGGTATCTAAGGGGTTTAGTTCATAATAAAATAAGAGTACATCTCAAAAGTATGAAAATAACAAAACATAAAGAAAACTCTAAAACCCCTGAAGGAATTCTGAGAGAGATCTTCAATCTTGGAGTAGCTCTGGCTTTTGGGATAGATCGTCTGGCTTTCTTCAAGTAATTCCCGGTGTGTGGTTTTGTACTCCAGAAAAATTCTGGAGTGAGCCCCTCCTTTCTAAGTCATACTTAGGGTGTTTATATAGGCTTTGGATTGACTTTCTTCCTCCCTAAGTATCCTTTTCCGTGTAAAATACAACTCTTTGAAAAAGGGACACACCCGTGTGCCACGGCCATGTGACGTGATTGCCAGGCCGTGTTCGATCCGTTAAATTGCACATGGCCGTATGGGTCAATGGCCAAGCCATGTGAATCATGGAAGCCTTAGTTGACACCCTCGAAAGGCACGGGCATGTGAGCTGCCCGAGTGGCAAGGCATAGGCCGTGTCATCTTCTCGATTTGGTCCGTTTTGTCCCTTTTTGGCTCGTTTTTGGCTCCTTTTTACTCTTGGTGCTCTCCTGAGTACAAAAGATGAAATAACCAGATTAAGAGCACCAAAATCCATAAATCTAGTAATAAACATCCATAAATATGCTAGGTATTTGGGGTAATAATATGTATAATTTGGCGTTTATCAGTAACCCCTCTAGATTTCCCACGGCCAAGGCACATGGGCGTGTCTCTGGCCGTATGGTGCAAGCCAATATGTATGCCCTATTTTCACATGGCCTGTTCACACGGGCGTGTGACCCTTTAATGTTTGAAAATTTTCTAAGTTACCCAAATTTTACAAATGTTGTCGATTTAGTCTTGAACCTCTTCCAAGCATGTTTTAAGGTCTCAAAGGGCCTTATAAGGGACAATGTGAATGTGTTTAATGGATTTTGATTATGAATTCTTAAATGTATGTGTATTATTTGGTAATACCTCGTATCCTTATTCTTGCAACAGATACGGGTTAGGGGTGTTACAGTGCTAGGTCGTGTGCCAATTAGGGGGTATATTGGCTTGTACCACACAGCCAGCCACACACATATGTGTGAGATCGTGTGGAGCATACTGACTTCAATCCAATTTCAACACCAAGGGACACACGACTGTGTAACATGAATGTGTGTCACACACGGCTGAGACACACGCCCATGTCTCTACCCGTGTGGACAAAAATAGGCCATTTGTAAGGCCAATTTGCCACCCCAACATCAATGTACCTGCACAAGGCAAAATGGTACCATTTCATAATACAATTAGGCAACCAAAATCATTAACCAAATGCACAATTCATACCATTATAATTTCATCTATTCCAATTCTCAAATCACTACCATTTACTTAGCCAAATACATGCCAAAACAATATCAAACAATATGGATCATTTATCATAATTCACATAATAACCATTTTAACTTCCATAATGTCTTGGTTATAAACATGGCAAAACAAACCAAAATAAGTCATCACTCATGGCTATATATACAAACCAAAACATATACATTTACAAGCCATTTCTAATAGCCAAAAACACACATCAATATTAACATCATTTACAAGACAAATCTTATGGCTATAATCACCACCAAAATACCACATCTAGCCTATACAAGCCATATACCATAAATGTATAATTCAAAAGTACCAACTTAGATGTTTGATAGTGTGATGATAATCCCGACGACTCCTGGATCTGAGCTAGCTGATTCACTATAAAACATAGAAAAATAACACGAAGTAAGCTTCATAGCTTAGTAAGCTCGTATGTGGATAACTTAATTCATTGAATCAATGCAAATCAACCAATTACACATGATAAAACCATATGCACATTAACTACAAACCTTTCTCATGTCTCAAAACATGATGTAATACCATCTCATCGAACTTTCACTATTTAATACTCGAATAGGTTCTGTATATACCTATATCACCTCGTACTAACTTCTTCCTCAACTACATCGTTCGTTCACCCGTTGAACCGTTTGGAATAGAAATCGGATACTCAAGAGTCTTGTACAATAAGTACCTATACCATGAACCGTAGCTAAATTAAGGTAACTTATTTGAAGAACTATTATCATGGCCCGAAGCCAAATCGGTATAACTCGAATCCGAAGTGCTAATATCATGGCCCAAAGCCAACTCAACTTATCATCTAATAACATAACACCAGTATCCAAATCAATTCCTAAAGTTCAATCGGGATTTCTAACTTGTCAATTCTATCGTTGAATGTATTCGTAGATCGTATTTACAATTCATACATTAATGAAAACCTCATAATCACATTTTAGGCAATATCAAAGTATTTAACATACACTTATAATGAAATCATCACATACGAACTTACCTCGTATTCGGAATTGACGAATCAAGTCAACTACTCGATAACCTTGGTTTTGCCCCGATCTAAATCCGAATTCTTTCTTTCTTGATCTATATGAATTCAAAATTAACTTATTTATTCATTTACTCATTCAATTAATCCAAAAATAAACATTTGGGCATTTTTACACATTAGCCCCTAAACTTTCACATTTAATCAATTTAGTCTCTATTTCACAAATATACAAAATTCACACAATTCAACAAAACCCATGCTTGGAAAAATTATATATAGGTCCCTAGGAGCCCAAAAATTTCATTTATTTCACATTTCAACCACACAATTTGCACATTTCAAAATTTCATCACTATTATGCATTTTCATCAAAAATCACTCTACAAAACATGAAAATCTATCATCAAGCTTTCATATTTCATTTTCAAACACCAAAGAACACATAGATTCAACAATGGCAATTCTCAAAATCTTTAATAGTTTCAAAATTAAAGGTACGGGCAAGCTAGATTAAACTGAAATGATTACAAAAACATAGAAATCATAAAAAATCGAGCTAAAACCGTACCTTAATCAAGCTAGGAGTGTGTCGAACCCTAAAACACAACAAGATTTTTTCTTATTCTTCAATATTTGGCCGAAAAGATGAATGGAGAAAGAAATTTGGTTTTGTTTTATTAATATTAACATTATTTATCAAATACCAAAATTAACCTTTAAATTATAACATTTAAAATCACTTAATGATGTCCATAAAAGTCCATAAACATTTAAAATGGTCTGATTACCATTTAAGGCCATCATAGTTAAAATCCAAAGCTATTTGAAACCTTTAACTAATAGAACATACATTTTACATTTTACGCGATTTAGCCCTTTTTATCAAATTAACCAACCAATCGATAATATTAGCTCACGAAATTTTCATATATAGCACATAACATGCTTTAAATGCAAAAAATAAAATTAAAATAATTTTTTGACATTGAATTTGTGGTTTCAAAATCACTGTTCTGATTTAGCTAAAAACGAGTTGTTACAATGAGGCTTTACAACTCCACCCCCTTATTACAAAAGTTATAGGTGATGAAATTCATAATATTTGTATTGCTTTAGTTTAGAAGTGTGGAACTGAAGAGTTCAGTGGCTAAATGATAAATAAAGTAGTTAAAACTGAGAATGAGTTAGTAAATAAAGATAGGTTCTTAAAAGAGATAACAAACTTTTCTGAAAACTATTTGGGATATGCAATGCCACTATTAAAGAAAGAAATTGTTTATGAGAAATCGATTTATTCAGATATGGTATCTACAGAATGGGTTAACTGAAAATTTCTTCTGAATAAGCTTTGTGAGTGAACTAGATGATGTGAGATTATTGATGACTATATATGTTATGGACTAGTTATGAAATTGCAAAAATATTTGAATACAGCTATTATAATTGGGTATATTGCATCAATCTCTTCTGGTATTTTATATGAGTATTCTATATGTACTGTTATTCTTAGAGATATATGTAACTTATTTACTCATTTACTCTTTCAATTAATCCAAAAATACACATTTGGGCATTTTTAGACATTAGCCCCTAAACTTTCACATTTAATCAATTTAGTCCTTATTTCACAAATACACAAAATTCACACAATTCAACAAAACCCATGCTTGGAAAAATTATATATAGGTCCCTAGGAGCCCAAAACTTTCATTTATTTCACATTTCAACCATACAATTTGCACATTTCAAAATTTAATCCCTATTATGCATTTTCATCAAAAATCACTTTACAAAATATGGAAATCTATCATCAAGCTTTCATATTTCATTTTCAAACACCAAAGAACACATAGATTCAACAATGGCAATTCTCAAAATCTTTAATAGTTTCGAAATTAAAGGTACGGGCTAGCAAGATTGAACTGAAACGATTACAAAAACATAGAAATCATAAAAAATCGAGCTAAAACCGTACCTTAATCGAGCTAAGAGTGTGTCGAACCCTAAAACACAACAAGAAGCTTTCTTATTCTTCAATATTTGGCCAAAAAGATGAATGGAGAAAGAAATTTGGTTTTGTTTTATTAATATTAACATTATTTATCAAATACCAAAATTAACCTTTAACTTATAACATTTAAAATCACTTAATGATGTCCATAAAAGTCCATAAACATTTAAAATAGTCTGATTACCATTTAAGGCCATCATATTTTAAAGCCAAAGCTATTTGAAACCTTTAACTAATAGAACATACATTTTACATTTTACGTGATTTAGCCCTTTTTTATCAAATTAACCAACCAATCGATAAAATTAGCTCACGAAATTTTCACACATATCACATAACATGCTTTAAATGCAAAAAATAAAATTAAAATAATTTTTTGACATCGAATTTGTGGTTTCAAAATCACTGTTCTGATTTAGCTAAAAACGGGCTGTTACAATGAGGCTTTACAACTCCACCCCCTTTATTACAATAGTTATAGGTGATAAAATTCATAATATTTATATTGATTTAGTTTACAAGTGTGGAACTGAAGAGTTCAGTGGCTGAATGATAAATGAAGTAGTTAAAACTGAGAATGGGTTAGCAAATAAAGATAGGTTCTGAAAAGAGATAACAAATATTTCTGAAAACTATTTGGGATATGCAATGCCACTATTAAAGAAAGAAATTGTTTATGAGAAATCGATTTATTCAGATATGGTATCTACAGAATGGGTTAACTAAAAATTTCTTTCGAATAAGCTTTGTGAGTGATGTAACACCCCTAGCCTGAGTCCGATCACTGGTTTAGGCTATGAGGTATTACCGAGCTAAACATTTAATTTTTCATTCACATAATCTATCAAAAAAAGTAGAAATCGAGCTGAATACATACTGATCTTTGAGTTATAATTGCCATTTTCATATGGCCAAAATATTTACAGTTACAAAACATATTTTGTTAACAGACTAACCTATACATGCCATATCGTGACCAAAATATAACTGTACCAACAAGATCGATAGTATGATGAACTGCTGACGATCCCCGAGTCGGTGGCCAAAATCAACAATCTATAAAACAGAGAAATAAGAAACAGAGTAAGCTTTCGAGGCTTAGTAAGTTTTAAGCATTTAATACAATTAAAGCTTGTCATTTAAAGCGAACATTGAGTATCACAAAACTCGAATTCTAATTGTAATTCACTTGGCCGAATATACACAAGTACATTAGTTATATAGCCTATTAGCCAAATATATATATGAATACACAAGAAATTTCCAGCACATATTTCACTATACTATATGGCTCATACAATTACTATAAGTCACATTGTAACATCGTGATTTTTGGGTTTTTCGTGATTTTTGAGATTTTGGTAAAGTTTTTAAAATTTGGCATTTGGTTGTGAAATTCATAATTGGAGGGTGTAAATGGGCTTATGGAAGGCCCATGTGTTGGCCAAAGCCCCGTAGAATTTTTGAATTTTCGACTTAAGAAGTTGGGGGCATTGGATAGGTGGTCTTATTAAAAATTGTGGGTAAAATGTTTTGCAAAAGAGCCTCTGTTAAAGTTTAAGTGACGCCACTAGGGAGCTATAAAGGTGGCGTGTAAGTGGTTGGGAGAAGACCTGGGTTCGATTCCCTGTGATGGCAAAGGTGATGTTAATTTTTATGCTTTGAGCAGGCAGGAGTTGTAGCCGAATAGAACTCTGTGGGAGAGAGTTTGAATCAGTCAAATGCATGGATTAAGGAGGGATAAGGGGAGAGATTATAGGGATTTTAGAGGGGGATAGAGTTAGCCTATTTGAGGGGATTAGAGAGGGGATTTCGGCAGAGGGGTATTAGGTTAGAATTTTCGGCATTAGGGATTAGGTTGTGCCGTTTTCTTCTTTTGGTTTAGTCTTTTTTCTCTATTTTTCTTTTCCGGCCGAATCTATCACCTTTCCCTTCATCTTTTCTTCCTTTTCTTTTTCAAAAACTAGCCCACTACTCCCCTCCATTCATCTATTGTTTCTTTCCCTTATCTCCACTTTTGCTGAAAAACTGCAAAAGCCGAAACCTGTGAAGCTAGGTGGTGTCAAAATCTTGTTGACCAACAGCTCTCTATTTTCCTTCACTTTTTGGTGGCCAATCCCTTTATTTTCTAAGCTTTACATGAATTCAAGAAGAGAGACTATGGTAAGTATTCGTACTCTGAAACGATTTCAATAGTAACTGTTGACAAAAGCTGAAACCCTTATTGTCTAGGGAGGTGGCCAAATGTGGGTATAGGCCTTATTGGGTTTCTTCTTTTAATCTTTTATGGTTTGTATAGTGGAGGAGCAGCAAGGCGTAAGGTCGACTTGGATTAGCTTGGATCATCGGAGTGACTAAATCTAGTCATCAATTTCGACAAAGGTATGGGTTCTAAGGCCATTATGGATGGTGGCTGAATATGTAAAGTGTTGATAATAGGTAGTCTTCGATTTGGTTTAATTATTAACGTGCTCTAATCTATAAGCGGTTGATTATAGGAGAAAACGCGTAGGAGATCTTGTCAAGGAATATCGCAACTCAGGTGTGTAACGAACCCTCTTTCGTAGCTTGAGTCAATAAATGCCGAAAAGCTGAAATGCTGAAATTCTGGCATTTCGAGGACTTGTGAGCAAGCGAACGCTCATTGGTTAGTTAGATTCGCTAAGTTGATGATCGGGAATGTTGGAAAAGGTAAGAGCATGATTTTTGGCATCATGGTAAGTTGGGCCTCGAGGGGTTGAAATCGGGCCCAATGGGCTTCTAGGCCCATTTGGGTAAGTTTGGTAGAAAATGGAATCATGTCAGATTGCGCATTAATACGGCTTAGACCATTATGGAAATGGGATAAATAGGCATAGATGACTAAATCGGCTATGTAGGGCCCATTAGGGGTTTTTGGCCCAATAACTCGGTTTCGCTAAGAATGGGCCAGAATCACTGTTTAAACACATGAATTGTTAGTAACTGATAATGAACATGGAAAACCCTAATATTTGGTAAAATTATGAAATTACCCTTATAATATGAAAATAATTGTTTTGCCCCTAGGTAAAATGACCATTATACCCCTAGGGTTTAATTATGAATTTGATACATGGGATTTTAATATACATGATATGCATGATATGCACATGATATGTATGATATGCACATGATATGTATGATATGCACATGATGTATTCATAATGCATTGGGTTAGGCTTATATGGATGGAGGAAGTGCAAAAGGGCTTTTGCCCCAGTTTATCAAAAGGGCTTTGCCCCAGTTATTAAAAGAGGCTAGGCCTCCAGTTATATGATAAAGCAGCTAAGCTGCCAGTGGACAGTTTTGGTTGGGTGGATTGAGTTATTCCCCACATGGAGAGCTTGGTTGGTACGGGTGGAGAGTAGCAGATGGTAGGTCGAGTAGTCTCCCCAAATGGGCTTGCATTCTTTCATTGACATTACATGTGATGTTGAAATGGGCCTATGGGCCATACCGTTTACAGTAAAGGCTTCGGCCCAGTGTTATGAAATTTGAAATATGAAAAGGCTTCGGCCCAGTATATGTTGAGATTGAATTTTGGGCTTAGGCCCAGCAGGCTGATATTGTTTTGGGCTCTAAATGGGGCTTGTTACATACTGAGTTTCCAAACTCACCCCTTCCTTAACCTTGCAGGTGGGCCTTGATGTGGGGACTTGGAGCAGGAGGGGGTTCAGAGTGGCCACGGTGAGCGGTTTTGGGCTTTTGAAATAAGTGATTGGTTTCTTTAGTTTACCTTAGTTATTATTTATTTTTGGGTTGTAATAAGGCCATTTTAACTTTATTTTTTTCTGGGATTACATTATTTCTTTTTTATAACTTTAAACTGGTTGATAATAATTCAAATTGGCTAGACTTAGGACGCGTTTTTAAAACGATACTTGTTTTCAAAATAACACAATATCACGATTATTCGATTTATCAAAGAAATTTTAACTCGTTATAACCAAGTGTGGCAATGGTTGTGGGCATGTCTAGGATTGGATCCAATCGAAGAGCTAGGTACTTAAGCAGCCTTCATGGCTCACCTTCTCTGATACAGATACCTACCTTGTGCCTAGCTTCCATTCACTTTGTTAGCCTAACAAAAGTCGGTTTCTAAACACTAAAACGAAACATGGATTTTTATCTTCAATGTGACACATCGGATTCAGCCATACTGTCTGGGCCGAGTTTGGGGTGTTACATTTAGTGGTATCAGAGCCAGGTTGCAACAACTCGGCTGTGGATCGGGTCCAAAAATTTTTTTGAAAACTTAGGCCTAAGAAGGGTATTTTTGGAAATGGTATTGGGAAGTTCTTTTCAAAGATGTTTTAC
Source organism: Gossypium arboreum (assembly GCF_025698485.1). Classification (NCBI taxonomy): domain Eukaryota; kingdom Viridiplantae; phylum Streptophyta; class Magnoliopsida; order Malvales; family Malvaceae; genus Gossypium; species Gossypium arboreum. Next base: position 76,858,168 of record NC_069077.1, on the reverse strand, counting down.
AAGGTATACATGTTAAAATGGTTCAAGTTTTTCTGGTTTTTAAAAAAGGGGCTAAAATCAAGAGTTTCAAAACAAGGGTGTTCCAAATCAAAATTTTAAATTTCTATTTTCTGATCAAAATACATGGTTTTTGAGTTTTAAATGGATTGGAGAAAGAAGTGGCGCACTGAATCCCCGGAACCAAGTCTGTAAGTATACTCTCTTTACGTTATGTGATAATGATATGAGGCTATGAATAGAACTGAGACCCTACTATGATACTTTAGATAGGGTAGAGTTGTAAACCGGTAGGAATGAGACTGTAGCTAGGCTACGACGTTGCGAAAACAATCCTTGAACTGCTATATTTCTGTAAGACATCCCGTAATAAACAATTGAACATTATACTAATATCATAAAATTCATAATCAGATAAGTTGATATGAGTACAAGAGGAACTAGTGGACGAGGCCGCGGACGTGGTCGCGGAAGGGTGCAAGCGGAATCTTCATCCTCAGGGCATAGGCCAGCTGAGGAGGCTTCCGTACACGTGCAATCGAGACCGGTCTTATGATCGGGTCATGGGGATGATGCTTTGTCCCAAGCAATGTTAAGGGTTTTAGAATGAGTTGTGGAGCTAGCACCGTGACAAGTAAATAGGGATCCATCTCGAGCGACTCCGGCTAACGGAGCGTAAGTTTTAGGGCGATTCAAGTAGCCCCAAATGTGGCAGAATATTGGGTAGAGGCAACAGAGCAGATTATGGACGATTTAGAATGCTCTGTGGAGCAAAAGTTGAAGGGGGCCGTGTCGTTGCTACGAGACGAGGCATACCGATGGTGGATCACCGTGAGGGAGAGTACCCCGATTGAACGAGTAACCTGGGAATTGTTCAAAACTGCTTTTAAGAGGAGGTATGTTGGAGCTAGTTATGTGGATGCTCGTCGAAAGGAATTTTTGAATCTGACTCAGGGTAATAAGACTGTCGCGGAGTAAGAGGCAGAATTCTTGAGGCTGAGTCGATATGCCAGCAGGATAGTTGCGACTGAATATGAGCGCAGTGTTCGATTTGAGGATGGCCTCCGTGATGAGCTTAGGATACTGGTAGCTCCTCAAAGGGAGCGTGATTTCGCTGCGTTGGTAGAAAAGGCTAAGATAGCTGAGGAAGTTAAGAGAACTGAACGACAGAATCGTGAGAAGGATTGACCCAGACTTAGAAGGGATTCTACACCCTCGAGTGCTGCAAGTAGGTATGTTAAAGGAGCTAGAATGGAGGGACCAGTTCGAGCAGTTCCAGTGAATACTTTTAGACCGCAGACTTGCAGGGACTGTGATAAGGTACATATGGGGGAGTGCTGGAAGCGTACTAGAGCATGTTTTCAATGTGGGTCAAAGGAGCATAAGTTCAGAGAATGTCCTCAGAGAGCAGCTTAGGAACTAGCTGCGGAACAAAGGGATTTTCAACCACAGCGAGGGGGAGCACCGCCACAGAGAGGTCGTGGGCAAGGTAGAGGTGGCAATGGAAATGGACAAGGATGTGGGGCACCCGACAAGGGTGCTGGACATGCTGAAGCTCGACAGCCGGCGTTGGTTTATGCTGCACGACATCGTAAGGAGGGTGACGCTCCTGATGTTATAACCAGTACATTCTTCATTCATAGCACGCCTTACACTACTTTGATTGATGTAGGTTCCACTCACCCGTATATTGCTTGTGATGTATCTGGGCTTTAGGAGTGCTTTTCGGGGAGACGGTGAGTGGGGTATCGGTGATAAACCCTTTAGGACACTCGGTTAAGGTAGATAAACTCTTTAAGGCGGTGCCTTTAGAGACACAAGATAAGATATTTGTAGGAGATTTGATGGAGCTGCCATTTGGGGATTTTGATCTTATCTTGGGAATGGACTGGCTAGCTAAGCATAGGGCGACGTTGGATTATACTGCTAAGAGAATGGTACTAAGAACTGCCGAAGATGAGGAGATAATGGTCATAGGGGAACGAAGGAATTATTTGTCCAATGTTGTTTCGGCTTTAAGAGCCGAGAAGTTGATTCGGAAAGGTTGTGAGGCGTACTTGGCATTTGTAAGTCAAGTTGAACCTGAAGGGATAACTGTGGAGTCGGTTAGGACCATTAAAGAGTTTCAAGATGTATTTCCGGAGGAACTTCCTAGATTACCTCCGAATAGAGAAGTCGAGTTTGGAATCGACTTGTTACCTGGAACGGGTCCTGTGTCCATTGCGCCTTATAGGATGGCACCAAAGGAGTTGGTAGAATTGAAAGCTCAGATTTAGGAACTGTTGGATAGAGGGTTTATAAGACCAAGTGTTTCCCCGTGGGGTGCACCAGTTTTACTCCTAAAGAAGAAAGATGGGACCATGCGAATGTGTATTGACTATCAACAGTTGAATAAACTGACAATCAAGAACAAGTATCCTCTGTGAAGAATCGACGATTTGTTCAACCAATTAAGAGGAGCCTCGGTATTTTCTAAAATCGACCTTCGATCAAGATATCATCAGTTGAGAGTCAAAGAAGTGGATATTCATAAGACGGCATTCAGGACTCGATCTGGTCATTACGAGTTTCTGGTTATGCCCTTTGGTTTGACTAATGCACTGACACCATTCATGGATTTAATGAATCGGGTGTTTCAGCCGTCCTTGGATTGGTTTGTGGTCATATTTATTGATGATATCTTGGTGTATTTGAAAGCGAAAGAGAAGCATGATGAGCATCTTCGTGTTGTGCTGTAAGTGCTAAGGGAAAAGCAACTTTATGCAAACTTTAGTAAGTGCGAGTTTTGGCTGAAGGAAGTCACTTTCTTAGGGCATGTTGTGTCCACTGAGGGAATCAAGGTGGACCCTCAAAAGATTGAGGCAATTTTTAATAGAAGCCACCGAGGTCAGTAACAGAAATCTAAAGTTTTCTGGGGTTGGCAGGTTATTATCAGAGATTTGTGGAAGGATTTTCTGGGTTGGCAGCACCATTAACGAAACTTATTAGGAAGGGAGCACCTTTTTTTTTGGACGAATAAGCAGCAAGAGGTTTTTGAGAAGCTGAAGAAGGTTTTGACAGAAGCCCCAATGTTGATTCAGCTGGAGTCTGGTAAGGATTTCACTGTGTACAGCTACGCGTCACATGTAGGTTTAGGCTGCATGTTGATGCAAGAGGGTAAAGTGGTCGCTTATGCTTCACGACAGCTTAAGCCTCACGAAGTAAACTATCCTACACATGACTTGGAGTTAGCAGCGGTGATTTTTGTGCTTAAGATATGGAGGCATTACTTGTATGGGGAGAGATGCACTATCTATACGGATCACAAAAGTCTTAAGTACTTGCTGATTCAAAAGGAGCTGAATCTTAGACAGCGCAGGTGGATAGAGTTGTTAAAGGACTATTACTGTTCGATTGAGTACCATTCAAGTAAGGCAAATGTTGTGGCTGATGCGTTAAGTTGAAGGACTGTGGCAAAATTGAAGGCAATGTTTGCTCGTTTAAGTTTGTATGACGATGGAAGCTTATTGGTAGAGTTACAAGTGAGATCGACTTGGGTGGAGTAGATTAAGAAGCAACAGTTGGAGGATGAGTCGTTGGTTTCTCGGTTTCAGCAAGTTGAGAAGGGGGAGAATCCAGATTTTGGGTTAAATAATGATGGGGTTCTTTGTTTTCGAGGAAAAATTTGTATGCCGAGGGACTCTGACTTAAGATCAATGATTTTAAAAGAGGCACATAATGGACCTTGTGCTATGCATCCAGGAGGGAGTAAGTTGTATCGAGACTTGCGGGAGCTATATTGGTGGCCTGGACTTAAGCGAGAAGTGACCGAATTTGTGGGGAAATGTTTGACGTGTCAACAAGTAATGGCCGAGCATCAACTGCCTTCAGGATTGTTACAGCTAGTAAAGATACCACTTTGGAAGTGGGAAAAGGGTAACTATGGATTTTGTAAGTGGGTTGCCATTGACACCTTCTAAGAAAGATTCAATTTGGGTAATTGTGGATAGGCTCACGAAATCTGCCCATTTCATACCTGTCCAAACCGACTACTCACTTCAAAAGCTGGCCAAGTTGTATGTGGCGGAGATAGTGTGGTTGCATGGGGTGCCAGTATCGATAATTTCTGACCGAGACCCAAGGTTTACATCTCGGTTTTTGCAGAAATTACATGAGGCGTTGGGAACGTGATTGGATTTCAGTATAGCTTTTCACCCTCAATCAGATGGGCAGTCAGAGAGGGTCATTCAGATTCTAGAAGACATGTTGAGAGGTTGTGTTATTGAATTTAGGGGCAGTTGAGAGGACTATTTGCCATTGGCGGAGTTCGCGTATAACAACAGTTACCAAGCAAGTATTCAGATGGCTCCTTATGAGGCACTATAAGGGCGAAGGTGTCGTTTGCCTACTTGTTGGGCAGAGTTGGGGGAAAGGCAAGTACTTGGGCCAGAGTTGGTAACAGATACTGAAGACAAGATTAAGGTGATCATGAATCGGTTAAAGGAGGCAGCGTATTGCCAAAAATCTTATGCTGATCTGAATCGTAAGGATATTGAATATGCGGTTGGGGACATGGTCTTATTCAAAGTTTCACCTTGGAAGAAGATATTGAGATTTGGTAAGAAGGGCAAGTTGAGTCTGCAGTTTATTGAGCCTTATCGAATTATTAAGCAGATAGGGCTGGTGGCTTATTAGCTAGAGTTACCTCCAGAGCTGGATCGTATTCACGACATTTTTTATGTGTCCATGCTAAGGCGATATCGTTCTAACCCAACTCATATCGTGCCAGTTGCAGAAATCCAAGTATAGTCAGATTTGACCTTCGAAGAAGAACCTGTGCAAATACTTGATCACGACGTCAAGGTGCTGAGAAGGAAGTCAGTTCCATTAGTGAAGGTACTTTGGAGAAACCATGGCAAAGAAGAAGCTACTTGGGAAACCGAGGAAGCAATGTGTCAGCAATACCCTCAACTGTTTTGATCAGGTAAAATTTCGAGGCCGAAATTTCTTTAAAGAGGGTAAAATTGTAACATCATGGTTTTCAAGTTTTTCGTGATTTTCGAGATTTTGGTAAAGTTTTTAAAATTTGGCATTTGGTTGTGAAATTCATAATTGGAGGCTGTAAATGGGCTTATGGAAGGCCCATGTTTTGGCCAAAACCCCGTACAATTTTTGAATTTTGGACTTAAGAAGTTAGGGACGTTGGATAGGTGGTCTTATTAAAAATTATGGGTAAAAAGTTTCGCAAAAGAGCCTCTGGTAAAGTGGCTAAGTGACACCACTAGGGAGCTATAAAGGTGGCGTGTAAGTGGTTGGGGGAAGACCTGGGTTCGATTCCCTGTGATGGCAAAGGTGATGTTAATATTTATGCTTTGTGCAGGCAGGAGTTGTAGCCGAATAGAACTCTGTGGGAGAGAGTTTGAATCAGTCAAATGCATGGATTAAGGAGGGATAAGGGGAGAGATTTTAGGGATTTGAGAGGGGGATAGAGTTAGCCGATTTGAGGGGATTAGAGAGGGGATTTCGGCAGAGGGGTATTAGGTTAGAATTTTTGGCATTAGGGACTAGGTTGAGCCATTTCTTCTTTTGGTTTAGTCTTTTTTCTCTCTTTTTCTTTTCCAGCCGAATCTATCACCTTTCCCTTCATCTTTTCTCCCTTTTCTTTTTCAAAAACCAGCCCACTACTCCCCTCCATTCATCTGTTGTTTCTTTCCCTTACATCCACTTCTACCGAAAAACCGCAAAAGCCGAAACCTGTGAAGCTAGGTGGTGTTGAAATCTTGTTGACCAGCAACTCTCTATTTTCCTTCACTTTTTGGTGGCCAATCCCTTTATTTTCTAAGCTTTACACGGATTCAAGAAGAGAGACTGTGGTAAGTATTCGTACTCTAAAATGATTTCAATAGTAACTGTTGACAAAAGATGAAACCCCTATAGTTTAGGGAGGTGGCCGAATGTGGGTATAGGCCTTATTGGGTTTCTTCTTTTAATCTTTTATGGTTTGTATAGTGGAGGAGCAGCAAGGCGTAGGGTCGACTTGGATTAGCTTGGATCATTGGAGTGACTAAATCTAGTCATCAATTTCGGCAAAGGTATGGGTTCTAAGGCCAGTATGGATGGTGGCCGAATATGTAAAGTGTTGATAATAGGTAGTCTTCAATTTGGTTTAATTATTAACGTGCTTTAATCTATAAGCGGTTGATTATAGGAGAAAACGCGTAGGAGATCTTGTCAAGGAATATCGCAACTCAAGTGTGTAATGACCCCTCTTTCGTAGCTTGAGTCAATAAATGCCGAAAAGCCGAAATGCCAAAATTCTGGCATTTCGAGGACTTCTGAGCAAGCGAACGCTCATTGGTTAGTTAGATTCATTAAGTTGATGATCGGGAACGTTGGAAAAGGTAAGAGCATGATTTTTGGCATCACGGTAAGTTGGGCCTCGAGGGGCTGAAGTCAGGCCCAATAGGCTTCCGGCCCATTTGGGTATGTTTGGTAGAAAATGGAATCATGTCAGATTGCGCGTTAATACGGCTTAGACCGTTATGGAAATGGGCTAAATGGGCCTAGATGACTAAATCAGCTATGTAGGGCCCATTAGGGGTTTTTGGCCCAATAACTCGGTTTCGCTAAGAATGGGCCAGAATCACTGTTTAAACACATGAATTGTTAGTAACTGATAATGAACATGGAAAACCCTAATATTTGGTAAAATTATGAAATTACCCTTATAATATAAAAATGACTGTTTTGCCCTTAGGTAAAATGACCATTATACCCCTAGGGTTTAATTATGAATTTGATACATGGGATTTTGATATACACGATATGCATGATATGCACATGATATGTATGATATGCACATGATATGTACGATATGCACATGATGTATTCATAATGCATTGGTTTGGGCTTATATGGATGGAGGAAGTGCAAAAGGGCTTTTGCCCCAGTTTATCAAAAGGGCTTTTGCCCTAGTTTATCAAAAGGGCTTTGCCCCAGTTATTAAAAGGGGCTAGGCCTCCAGTTATATGATAAAGCAGCTAAGCTGCCAGTGGACAGTTTTGGTTGGGTTGGTTGAGTTATTCCCCACATGGAGAACTTGGTTGGTACGGGTGGAGAGTAGCGGATGGTGGGTCGAGTAGTCTCCCCAAATGGGCTTGCATTCTTTCATTGACATTACATGTGATGTTGAAATGGGCCTATGGGCCATACCGTTTACAGTAAAGGCTTCGGCCCAGTGATATGAAATATGAAAAGGCTTCGGCCCAGTGTTATGAAATATGAAATATGAGAAGGCTTCGGCCCAGTATATGCTGAAATTGAATTTTGGGCTTAGGCCCAGCAGGCTGATATTGTTTTGGGCTCTAAAAGGGGCTTGTTGCACACTGAGTTTCCAAACTCACCCCTTCCTTAACCTTGCAGGTGGGCCTTGATGTGGGGACTTGGAGCCGGAGGGGATTCAGAGTGGCCACGGTGATCACTTTTGGGCTTTTGAAATAAGTGATTGGTTTCTTTAGTTTACCTTAGTTATTATTTATTTTTGGGTTGTAATAAGGCCATTTTAACTTTATTTTTTTCTGGGATTACTTTATTTCTTTTTTATAACTTTAAACTAGTTGATAATAATTCAAATCGGCTAGATTAGGACGCGTTTTTAAAACAATACTTGTTTTCAAAATAACACGACGTCATGATTATTCGATTTATCAAAGAAATTTCAACTCCTTATAACCAAGTGTGGCAATGGTTGTGGGCATGTCTAGGATTGGATCCAATCGAAGAGCTTGGTACTTAAGCAGCCTTCATGGCTCATCTCCTCTGATACAGATACCTACCTGGTGCCTAGCTTCTATTCACTTTGTTAGCCTAACAAAAGTCAGTTTCTAAACACTAAAACGAAACATGGATTTTTATCTTCAATGTGGCACGTCGGATTCGGCCATAACGTCTGGGCCGGGTTTGGGGTGTTACACACATACTTTCATATAATGTCATATATTGACCGAATGGGTCATTCTCTTATTCTTAAATATTGTATTCATTCACACACATATATATATCGCTCTTTGATACTAATAATTCACTTTGAAATCATTTCACATGTGAGTACATAATACGTACCTTAACATGTAAAATATATATAGTACTTACTTGACGATGGTTACCGCGGATATTCAATGTCGTAATCTTACTTAACTTACTGGCATCAGCCCTGTCAAGTCTTAGAACTCGATACACATTTCTAGCGCAAGCCTACGGGTCTTTAACCCGGATACCATTCCAGCACGAAGCCTGCGGGTCTTTATGCTCAGATACAATTCCAGCATATAGCCTGCAGGCCTTTAAGCCCGGATACAATTCCAGCATATAGCCTATGGGTCTTTAAGCCCGGATACACTTCCAGCATATAGCCTGCGGGTCTTTATACCTGGATACCACATCAAATATCATACCTCTTTAATCATATACTAACACATATTATGGAACATTTCATATTAGTAGCCATTTGCTACATTCGGACATAAGCTTCATATGAACACCATCATTTTCATTTCGGCTTAACAATCATACATAAATATCACATATACCTTTCATCAATCAAGCTTAACCCGAATTGATCAGTCAACTATAGGTCATATACTTAGATTACTTACCACACAACTAAATTCAACTAGAACAAAAAGAGATCAAAATTCATCTAGTATATATATATCAAGGCATCATCTATTTCATACTATAGACAATTACTCAAAACTTACCTCGGATGTTTTGAATAGTTGCGGATAGGCTACTCTATTGCTTTCTCCTTTCCCCTATCTGATTTAGTTCCTCTTTGCTCTTGAGCTTTAAATTTAAACAAATGAATTTGTTTAATTACTTAACTTTGATTCTTTAATAGTCACATTTGGCAAACATATAACTTCAATGCATATTATGTTTTATAAAATGTGCCATGACTCGATTTCATGCTTATTATATCAATATCTAATTCGCATACACAAACAAAGATTCACATAACTTACCATGCTTTCCTATACACGAATTTAACTATATATAATATATATATGTATATTCAAATGTCTCTATGTCACAAGGTACATATATAAGGTATATATATATTTATACCTATGTGTGACTATCACAATTCAATTGATTACTCGATCATGCACAACCATGTATACACCTATATTTAATTATAGCATGCCTTAATATCTTATATACCCTATTCGGCCCTAACCACTCAAACTTAGCTTTCATATACAATTTCCATTTCATGATCAAATGTAGCAAATTGCACATAGGTTTCATTCTTGCCAAACAATGACCGAATATGCATATCAAATAAATAGTTTACTTAACACATAACTCACATAGCCAAAGTACATATAACCCTAATGTCCAAATATGTATATCACCCAAAATTCTTATGACTTAACCTTTAACCCCTTTTTTTTGCCGAATATCCATTAAATATCTAGCTCACATACACAAACACAAACACTATAAAATTTTTCTTTAACTAAACATATATTCGGCAATGACCACAACAATTTAACAAATCTTAGAAACAATCTTTAACATTTTAAATTCAACTTATCCCCCCCATGACCGAATGTGCATATATATATAAAAAAAACTCAATTAACAACAAAATTTTCTTTCCAAAATGCATATATATACATACGGCAATTTCAATTCATACCTTTCAACCATGAATTCAACTTTTACAACCATCATTTAAGCTACTTAACATATAACTAACATCTTCCCAAAAACATATCAAAATAACACAAATTTAGCACTTGCCGAATGGATACTTGTTCATTGATTCATGAATTTAAACTATGGGTTAACTATGCTATGTATTTATCAATTTAATTTCATAATCAATTACAAAAAAAAAATTACATTACATACCTTTAAATGGAGATAACCATGGCGAATGCCTTGGCTTCTTCTTCAATATTTTTCTTTCTCAAATTAACAATGAAGAAAGAAAGATGAACATCCATTATTTTATCATCTTTTCTCATTTTACTAATTATTATTATTTCAAAAATAAAGCCATTACTAATTATAATACTTAAATAAAACATATATTATCCATCAACCATCATTATGGCCGGCCACTAAACTAAAATTGGTCCATTTGACATGCAAGTCCCCCATGTCAATAATTCATGCATTATTTGGCACTTTAAAATTTACCTATCGCATTTTCAAGTCTTATCACATGAGTCCTATCTTATAAATTTCACATACAAATGACAAAATCAAAGCATGAAGCTTTCACACATGGATTTACACATATAATAAACGTAGAATATAACGGTTATTTATTTTTATGGCTCGATTCTATGGTCTCGAAACCACTTTTCGACTAGGGTCAAATTAGGCTGTCACAACTCTCCCCCACATAAGGAATTTTCATCCCCGAAATTCTTACCAGTGAATAAGTTAGGATATCGATCTTTCATAGAGTCTTCAGGTTCCCATGTAGCTTCTTCAACCCCATGCTTAAGCTACAGTACCTTCACTAATGAAATTTTCTTATTTCATAGTTCTTTTACTTCACGAGCCAAAATACGAGCCGATTCTTCTTCATAACTCAAATCAGATTGAATCTCAACCTCAGATGGATTAATTATGTGCGATGGATCGGATCTATAACGTCGAAGCATCGAAACATGAAAAATGTTGTGAATCTTTTCAAGCTCAGGGGGTAAAATCAATCTGTATGCGACTGGCCCAACTCGTTCAGATATTTCATACGGCCTGATGAACCTCGGACTCAATTTGCCCTTACGGCCAAATCTGAGCACCTTTTTCCAATGTGAAACTTTAAGAATCACTTTGTCTCCAACCTGATATTTAATGTCTTTTCATTTTAAATCCGCATACGACTTCTGACAATCTGAAGCTGCTCCCAGACTTTCACGGATCACTTTTACTTTTTGCTCAGCATCTTTAATCAAATCAACCTGGAAGATTTTACTTTCACTAAGCTTAGTCCAAAACAACGGTGTATGGCATTTACGACCGTACAAAGCCTCGTAAGGTGCCATCTTAATGCTTGATTGAAAACTATTGTTGTAAGTGAATTCAATCAAAGGCAAATACCGTTCCCATGAACCACTAAACTCAAGGATGCAGCATCTCAACATATCCTCAAGTATTTGAATTATCCGCTCGGATTGACCATCAATCTAGGGATGAAAAGCGGTGCTAAAATGCAACTTGGTACCCAATGCTTCTTGCAATTTCTTCCAAAATCGCGATGTGAATCTCGAATCTCTATCCGACACAATAGAAATAGGTACCCCATGCAACTTTGTCAAGTGAATAATCCGCTAGCTTGTCAAGTGAATAATCCGCACGTATGGGAATAAAATGAGCTGACTTTGTAAGTTTATCAATAACAATCCAGATCGCATCTTTCTTGCTTGACTACAATGGCAACCCAGATACAAAATCCATCGTGACTCGATCCCATTTCCATTCAGGTATCATGATCGACTGAAGTAATACCGAAGGCACTTGATGTTCCACTTTCACTTGTTGACATATCAAACACTTCGAAACAAAGTCAGAAATGTCTCGTTTCATACCAGGCCACCAAAACTGACGTTTCAGATCATTGTACATTTTCGTACTACCCAGGTGGACTGACATTCGACTACTATGAGCCTCGCTCAAAATCATCTAAATAAGTTCTGAATTTCTTGGAACACACAATCGACTTCTGAACTTCAAACAATCGTTGTCGTTAATTTGAAACTCTGATTCCACATCTGAAACACATTCAGCTCGTTTAGCAACCAATTCATCGTCGACTTTCTAGGTTTCACGTATCTGATGAATCAATAATGGTTTGGCCTTTAATTCTGCTACTAACACATTATCGGATGAAACGGACAGATGTACATTCATTGCTCACAAAGTAAATAGTGATTTATGACTTAAAGCATCAGCAACCACGTTAGCATTTCCCGGGTGATAGTCAATGACGAGCTCATAATCTTTCAACAACTCAAGCCAACGTCTTTGTCGCAGATTCAAATCTCTTTGAGTCATCAAATATTTGAGGCTTTTGTGATCAGAATATACATGACGCCTCTCTCCAAATAAGTAGTGTCACCATATTTTCAAAGCGAATATGATGGTAGCTAATTCGAGATCATGGGTCGGATAGTTTTTCTCATGCGGCTTTAATTGCCTCGACGCATAAGCTACAACTCGACCTTCTTGCATCAACACATAACCCAGCCCAAGTAAGGATGCATCACTGTAAATGACAAACTCTTTACTGGATTCGGGCTGCACTAGCACTGGAGCTTTAGTCAAATAAGTTTTTAATTGATCGAAACTTTTCTGACATTTTTCAGACCATTCAAACTTAACATCTTTCTCAAGTAGTTTCGTCATTGGTGTGGCCATCGAGAAACCCTTTACAAACCGTCTGTAGTAACTGGCAAGTCCCAAAAAGCTCCGAACTTCAGTAACATTTCTCGGAGGTTTCCAATCGAGTATGGCCGAAATTTTGCTCGGATCAACACGAATACCCGATGCGGATACCACATGTCCCAAAAAGCTAACTTCTCTCAACCAGAACTCACATTTACTGAATTTCGCGTATAACTGCTTGTCTCGTAAAATCTGTAATACCAATTTCAGATGCTCGGCATGTTCAGATTCATCGCGCGAATAAATCAAGATGTCATCTATAAACACCACTACAAATCGGTCCAAATATTGTCTAAAGATTCGATTCATCAAGTCCATAAATACCGCAAGGGCATTAGTGAGCCCAAACGGCATTACTAAGAACTCGTAGTGACCGTATCTCGTTCTGAAAGCAGTTTTAGGTATATCTGAGTCTCGAACTCGCAACAGATAATAACCCGATCTCAAATCTATCTTTGAAAACACTGAGGCTCCCTTCAGCTGATCAAACAAATCATCAATACACGGTAACGGATATTTATTCTTTATTGTCACTTTATTTAATTGACGATAGTCGATGCACATCCTCATGGTTCTGTCTTTCTTTTTCATGAATAATACTGGTGCACCCCAAGGTAAGAAACTCAGTCGAGCAAAACCTCTATCCGTCAACTCTTGCAACTGAGTTTTCAATTCCTTCAATTCCGTCGGTGCCATACAATACGGAGCTATCAAAATTGATGTGGTACCAGGTACAAGTTCGATGTCGAATTCTACCTCTCGAACGGGTGGTAATCCTGGTAACTCCTCAGGAAAAACATCTGAATACTCACAAACCATTGGCACTGTTTCAAGTTTCTTTTCTAACTCTTTGCTATCAAGTACGTACGCAAGATATGCTTCACACCCCTTTCTTACATATTTCTGAGCAAACATCAAGGATATTATTGCTGGCAATCCGTTCAAGTCAGTAGGCTCAACTCGGACTATCTCATTATTTGCACACCTCAAATCAATGGTCTTTCTTTTACAATTCACAACTACATCATGTACGATCAACCAATCCATACCGAGAATAATATCAAATTCATCAAATGGTAAAAGTATCAAATCGGCCGGAAAACAGGAACCTCAGATTATTAGGGGGCATTTCTTACACACTTTGTCGACAAGTACATATCGACCCAAGGGATTCAACACTCGAATTACGAACTTAGTAGACTCAACAGGTAGAGTCTTACTAGATGCTAAAGTCTCACATACATATGAATGAGTAAAACCAGGGTCAATCAATACAATCACATTAGTATCAAAGAGAGTGAAAGTACCGATAATAACATCTGGCGAAGAAGTATTCTCGCATGCGCGTATAGCATAAGCTCTAGCAGGAGCACGAGCTTCAGATCTAGTCGTAGCATCTCTAGACCTTCTCTGACTGCCACTAGCATTTCCCGTATTTCTAGAGGGTCTACCTCGTGCTGTAGTAGTACCCGATTTCCCACTCTGATTCACATTCTATTCAGACAGTCTCGGGCAATCCTTGATAAAGTGGTCAGCTGATCCACACTTATAACAGGAGCGGTCATGAAATCTACAACTTCCCGAATGCCATTTCCCACAATACTTGCACTCGGTCCTATCCCGACGATCGTTTCCAACACTGGCAACTAAAGTGACTCGCGTACTCACAGGGGGTCGATCATGGTCTCCTCTGGAAAAGCCCGAAGTGTCTTTAGATCGGCCTGAATCATCTCAAAATTTCTTCGGTGACTGCCGAAAGGGCTTTCCCGAAGATCTCTTACGGAACTCTCTTGCTCCCACTTCAGCTTTTCTTTTTTCTTTACTGAGTTCTTCGGCTTTGCAAGCTAGCTCGACAAGTATTACAAATTTTTTGATTTCAAGAATGCCAACATACAGTTTTATATCTTCGTTCAATCCATATTCGAAATGTTTACACATTATAGCTTCTGAAGAAACACATTCTCGAGCATACCGGCTAAGTCTCACAAATTTTCGTTCATAGTCAGTAACCGACATGGAACCTTGTTTAAGTTCAAGGAATTCTTTCCGTTTCTGATCAATGAATCTCTGGCTGATATACTTTTTCCGAAACTTGGTTTGGAAGAACTCCCAAGTCACTCGCTCTCTGGGCACAACAAAGATCAACGTATTCCACCAATAGTAGGCAGAATCACGTAGCAAAGATATAGCACATTTTAAGCATTCATCGGGTGTGCAGGATAATTCATCAAACACTCGAATAGTGTTGTCCAACCAAAATTCAGCTTGTTCAGCATCATCACTATCTGTAGCCTTAAATTCAGCAGGCCCGTGCTTTCTGATTCTGTCAATCGGGGGCTTATTTAACCTCGTCTGATCAATTATCGAAGGTATTGTAGGTACAGGGGGCGTATTATTCAGGAGTGGGGGTTGTGGAACAGCCATATTAGTTCGAATGTATTGGTTGAACCAATCATTCATCACACTATAAAAAGCCTGTCTAGCCTCATCATTCTGATTGCTTGCAATAGGTTGAGAGTCCATCGGCGCTGTCCCATGCACGGGAATAGGCGCTACACTCTCAACATCATCAGCTACCACTCGATTGGGATCGGGATCCATTACTATACGAAAATACATTTTTAACTGTCAGAATTCATCATACTATCGTATTAATACTATATGGCATGTATAGCTAGACTCAAACACTCTACGTTAGTCCTAGAATTGACTAAACCGTAGCTCTGATACCAATAAAATGTAACACCCCTAGCCCGAGTCTGATCGCCGGTTTAGGCTATGAGGTATTACCGAGCTAAACATTTAATTTTTCATTCATAGAATCTATCAACAAAAGCAGAAATCGAGCTGAATACATACTGATCTTTGAGTTATAAATGCCATTTTCATATGGCCAAAATATTTACAATTACAAAACATATTTTGTCAACAGCCTAACCTATACATGCCATATCGAGACCAAAATATAATTGTACCAACAAGATCGATAGTATGATGAACTGCTGAAGATCCCCGAGTCGGTGGCCAAAATTAACAATCTATAAAATAGAGAAATAAGAAACAGAGTAAGCTTTCAAGGCTTAGTAAGTTTTAAGCATTTCATACAATTAAAGCTTGTCATTTAAATCGAACATTGAGTATCACAAAACTCGTATTCTAATTGTAATTCACTTGGCCGAATATACACAAGTATATTAGTTCAATAGGCTATTAGCCGAATATATATATATGAATACACAAGAAATTTCTAGCACATATTTCACTATCCTATATGGCTCATACAATTACTATAAGTCACATATTTTCATATAATGACATATATTCACCGAATAAGTCATTCTCTTATTCTTAAAGATTGTATTCATTCACACACATATATATATCGCTCTTTGATACTAATAATTCACTTTGAAATCATTTCACATGTGAGTACATAATACGTACCTTAACTTGTAAAATATATATAGTACTTACTCGATGATGGTTACCACGGATATTCAATGTCGTAATCTTACTTAACTTACTGGCATCAGTCCTGTCAAGTCTTAGAACTTGAAACACATTTCTAGCGCAAGCCTACGGGTCTTTAACCCGGATACCATTCCAGCACGAAGCCTGCGGGTCTTTATGCCCGGATACAATTCCAGCATATAGCCTGCGGGTCTTTAAGCCCAGATACAATTCTAGCATATAGCCTGCGGGTCTTTAAGCTCGGATACACTTCCAGCATATAGCCTGCGGGTTTTTATACCCGTATACCACATCAAATATCATACCTCTTTAATCATATACTAACACATATTATGGAACATTTCACATTAGTAGCCATTTGCTACATTCGGACAAAAGCTTCATATGAACACCATCATTTTCATTTCAGCTTAACAATCATACATAAATATCACATATACCTTTCATCAATCAAGCTTAACCCGAATTGATCATTCAACTATAGGTCATATACTTAGATTATTTACCACACAACTAAATTCAACTAGAACCAAAAGAGATCAAAATTCATCTAGTATATATATATCAAGGCATCATCAATTTCATACTATAGACGATTACTCAAAACTTACCTTGTGACAGCCCAAAATTGACCCTAGTCGGGAAGTGGTTTCGGGACCGCTAAATCGAGTCACCGAAATGTTTGAACGTAATATTTATTGTCTAGAATATGTATTTATGAATGTGTGAAAATTTCAAGCTTCGATTTAGTCGATTGCATGTGAATTCAATTATTAGGACTTGTGTGACACTTTTGAAAGGTGATAGGCTAATCTATAAGGACCTAATAGTGCATGTAATCAAAAGGGAGGACTTGCATGTCAAATTCCCCCCCTAATAGCTAGTGGGCGGCCATGACAAGGGATTATGGGCAAAACATGTCATGAAACATGTTGTGTAAGTGTTTTATGTTGGAATAAATAAAATAAGGTGTATGGGTAATAAAAAAATGAAAAAAAAATGTGTGTGTGAAGGCTTCTCCCCCTCCCCATTGCCGTGAGTTGAAGAAAAGAGAAAAAAAAATTTGTTCATCCTTTCATTCTCTCTTGGCCGAAAATTCTAAGGAAAAAGGGAGGGAGTTTTTGCTTCATGTTTGGTTTGGAAGAGGATTAGGAAGAGGTTTGGCTATACTTGTATCAAGATTAAGGTCTGTTTGAGGTTGTGCCATGAGATTCATGCATGTTTTTAGTTGCTAGCTTGATGTTCTTATTAGCCCATGGCTCAAATATTTGCTATGTCATGGGAATGATGTTCGGCCAAGGTGGATTTTGTGTTAATGCCATTGCATGCTAAATATGAAGCTTGTTGATGATATATGTGATGGTGGGTTGATGACCCTTGGATTTTCTTTTAGCATTTTTGAGTGAGACATTAAGTTCTTTGTTTAACCATGACCAAAATTGAAACGGTATGGTGTTGTGGTGTATTCGGCCATGGTATATCCATAAGTATGATTTATGCATGTTGCATGGTAGGTAAGATTTGAGCTTTGGATATATGTTTATATTTGGTTATAAGCAACTTGAGATTCGGCCCTTGCACCTACATGTATATATGTTTGCACATGATGTGACATCCCTAAATTGACCCTCGTCAGAAAGTGGTTTCGGGACCACTAAACCGAGTCATAATAATAATTAACCATCATAATTGATGATCATTATATGTATATATGCATGTGTGAAAATTTCATGTTTGGATTTTGTTAATTGTAAGTGAATTTTTATCAAATAGGACTTATGTGAGAAAATTTAGAAATGTGCTAGGCAAATGTAAGGTGGCCTATTAATACATGTGGGAAAGTGTTGTCCTTGCATGTCAAATTAGCCAAAATGAAGCATGATGGCGGCCATGCTATGGGTGGAAACATGTCTCCAACATGTTAGACTAGTGATGCATGTAGGAAACAATAAAATAAGAAAGTTAGCATTAAAGAAATGGAAAAGAAAATGATGATAACAAAAAAAAGAGAGTGTGGATGCTTCCCCTTGCCGTACATGAGAGAAACAAAAACAAAGAAAGAAAGAAAAAAAAAAGTGTTCATTCTCTCATTTTCTCCTTGCTTGGCCGAATGTACTAAGAAGAAAGGGGGGGAAAGCTTGAGAAAATCAGTCATGGGAGTTTGCTAGATTAAGGTATGTTGATGTTATCCATGAGATTTATGCATGTTTTTAGTTGATAGTTTGAGTTCCACCTAACCCATGGTCTAAACCTTTACCATGAAATGGGGATGATATTCGGCCATGGGTGTTGTCTTCTTGGTATCATTGATGTTTGATGTTTGATGTTGTGGTGGTGAGGCATGAAGATGAGTTAAGGTTCAACTAAGGTGGATTTGTGGATGTTATTTGCATGCTAAAAGTAAAGCTTGTAATGATGCATGGTATGGTGTTGTATGGCATTTGGCCATGGTAGGAAATAAAAGGAAACTATGTTCGTTGTTCATGTCATTTCAATGAGAAGTGCTAGTAAGGTGAAGTACAAATGTTAGTGTTTGATTTACTAGTGTATATATGCATACTAGCCTAGTTGTGAACTTGAATCAAATTGGTGTTAAGTCGATACAAGTGACCTTACTTGTTGAATGTATCAAGTGTGGAAATCGGCCTTAACATGGATGTGTATGTTCGCCACATGAACGAATACATATGTTGATGTGTATATTCGCCTTAGGTAGCCTATTGATGGCCTTAGCTTTTCCCTGATGCTTGAATGAATTGTATTGAATTGCTTGATGTAATATAAAATGTGCATGACCAATGTGTATCCAAGCAAAAGGGTGGCCATATGACCATTTAAACTCCTTGTCATATTCGCCATAAGCTAGCATAATGAGGTTTTAATAAGTTAAATTTGTGTGAACTAGCTCAAGAACTCAAAGGACCAAAGTTGGACAAGGGAAAGACAAAGTAATTGAATAGCCATTGAAAACGCATGCGACAACATCCGAGGTAAGTCATTAAGCATATATTTGGTATTGATTTAAATGATCATAATATATATGCAATTGTGTTTAATGAATTGATGTGTAAATGAAAATGTATGTGTATGGAATGATGCCATTGTTGAATGTATAAAGGCAGCAAAATGCATAAGGTATTGGTCACGGCACTAAGTGTGCGGGTATAAATGGACACGGTGACAAGATT
This sequence comes from Gossypium arboreum, assembly GCF_025698485.1. Taxonomy (NCBI): domain Eukaryota; kingdom Viridiplantae; phylum Streptophyta; class Magnoliopsida; order Malvales; family Malvaceae; genus Gossypium; species Gossypium arboreum. The sequence continues at coordinate 76,839,068 of NC_069077.1, read as the reverse complement.
GGCACTAAGTGTGCGGGTTTAAAATTGTACAGCACTAAGTGTGCGAGTTTGATTCTATAGCACTAAGTGTGCGAGCTGAAAATATATAGCACTAAGTGTGCGGATTCACTATATGCTCTTGTATTACAATTGGCACCGAGTGTGGGACATTATCGAGTTAATCCCGGACAGCGAATCGGGTAAGTACCTTGAGCTCATGACGAATAGGCAATATGTTCATGCTCGGGTTGAGCTTGGTAAGCTTTAAATCTATGTGATGATTGCAATTGTGTGATTGTGGTGAAAATGAGTTAGTGTGTGAAAATGCCTCAAATATCTTATCGTATAAATATGAAATGTGGATGTATGGCTTGGTATGAGATTGAACCGAAAGGTCCAAGGAATTATGGTATAGTTCGATATGGATGAAGTACCTAGCCTTGTTTCATTGTTTCACTTTGTGATGAATTTAGCTAATGGATAATTGTAAAGTGCTTATGACTTACTGAGTTATAAACTCACTCGGTGTTTTCTTGTCACCCATTTTAGGTCTCTTGGACTCGTCTCTTGTGTACTCGGAACCGTCGTCAAGTCATCACACCGCGAACAATCTTTTGGTATTGTCTCCTTAGTCGATCTAGGAGAACATTTGGCATGTATAGGCTATTTTGTTTTGTAGAATTTTGGGTTGTAAACTTTAAGCCATGCGAAAATGGCCTATGTGGTCGGTTGAGTGTGATTCTAAAACATATAGTCACAAGTCTTAGAAACCTTAATTTTGATAAGGTGGCCATAGCTTGTGTTATGTATGATGAATTATAGTTGGCCATGGAAGAATTATGAAATAGTCATTGTTTGCTTTAGTAACAGATGCTGCCAGCAGCAGTGAGGTGAGATTGAAAAATCACTAAAAATAGTAGAAGTAGAATTAAATAGTGAATAAATTATGAAATTGAACCTTGATGAATCTATTTTTATATGGACGAAACGAAACGACCATATGAGCAGTATACTGAGAGATATTAAAGTTCTCGTGAGACAGGGCCGGAACGGTTTCTGGGTCCCCTGTCGCGACTTTGAAAATTTACTATAAATTATCCAGAAAGAATTAGAAGTCATGCCTTATATGTGCAGATTCCATTTTGAGTCTAGTTTCATTAGAAATAACCGGAACCAGTATTAAAGCCCTGTACAGAGAGATATTCAAGTTGTAACGCATGAAGGTCAGTGTAGTCGACCCCTGTAACATGGGTGACTTTAACTAATAAACTGTACCAATTGGCCCGACCAAAAATTTTAGAAATAAATCCATGGATGGATATATGAGTCTAAATTCAGGGAAAATTCACGGAATCAGTTTCCGAGTTTTGGAACTCGAGATATGATTTTTAAGGCGACAGTGACGCAGTTTTCCAGCCTGTCTGGAAATGCCAAATTGGTTGGTACTTTGAGAGGATTTGGCCCGTTAACCCTCGTGTCAGACACCGGCGACGGTCACGGGTTCGGGGTGTTACACATGATGTATTGGTATGACATATATACTATCTCAAGGTATATATTTACATATGATGATGTTTCGGTTATGGAGTAAATGATAGATGTGTATTGAGCTACAATATGTAATGCATTAGTTAGTAAAATGTATGCCATTCATGTGTGGTATTAAACATGTAATTAGCCTCAACATCAACATGCATATTCGCCACATGATTGAGTACATAGGTTGATGTGTTGTTCGCCATAAGTAAGCATGTTGAAGGCTTTATCTTGACTTAGAAAATTCGCCAAGGAGAGTACTAACTAATGTGTTGAGCTTGATTCATGATATCCGTACATATGTGACTTTAATGTCTAATGAATATATATGGGCTAAGTACCTTGAATTCTCTTCGATGCTCAAATGATTAAATCAACTTATTTGTTAAATTAAGCTCAAGAGCAAAGGGAGCTAAATCCGATAAAGGAAAGGAAAAGTGGTCGAATAGCCATCGAATCATTCGACAACATCCGAGGTAAGTTTTCGAGTAATGGAACTTAGATTATGATTTGATTAGATCTTGTGTTAAGCAAATTGAAATCATGCTCTTTGTGTGTGGCTATTGAGCCGAAATTGTAAATATGATAAGTAACTTGTGTTGGAGCTTTGGTAATGAGAATGTAATAATGAATGTGTTATGATTTGTTGATATATGTGCTTGGTTATTCGAATGGTATCCGGCTAAGTCCCAAGGCTTTTGTGCTAAGTGACTAAATCCGGTCAATTTCAAGGCATTTGTGCGAAGTTACCAAAACCGGTTAAGTCCCAAGGCATTTGTGCGAGCTATTATAACCGGCTATATCCCAAGGCTTTTGAGTGAGTCGCTATATCCGGATAAAATCCGAAGGTACGTGATTCGGGAATGAGCAATCTTGCTGTAAAAATTTCAGTTAATACGCTTGCAAAAATTCCAGCAACGAGGTATGTTCGTATGTGCTTGAATTAGTTGAACCCTTACAAGTAAGTATTCGCCGCTTGATAAACGAGCTACCGCCTTTGGCTAAGTTGATCTTTGTGTATGAACATAAGGGTTGGTAATGTGAAGTAAGTATGATATTGAGAATGTGTGCATATGAAATTATCCGCTTAGCTATATGAATGATATGCTTTTGTTGTGCTGGAATCCTTGCCCAAAACTTACTAAGCATAAATTGCTTACTCCGTTTCTTTGTTCTCTGCTTTATAGATTTTGGCTCGTCACTATCGGACTCGGGATTTTTGGAAGTCAAGTCTCCCACACTATCAAAGCCCCTTTGGTACAAATTTTGGTTGAACTTTGAAATGGCATGTATAGGACTACTCTTTCGCTTGTTGGTCATAGACCCTTTGATTTTGTATAAATTGGGTAGCCATGCGAAAATGGCTTATATACACTTTGGCATGGTATCATAATAATTTTGTATGTTGTTCATTAAGAGATGTGGAAATGTTTGGAATCGATTAGCCCTTGGAATGGTTAACCGTGATCATCTTTTGTGCCATGTATGCTAAAAGGGCTAGTTGAAACAAGGAAATTATGAAGTAGGTAAAATCTACCTTAAAGACAGAGGTTCACAGCTGCAGTGATGTGAATGTTAAAAATCACTAAAAATAGTAGGGATGGAATTAAATAGTGATTAAATTATGTAAATGAACCTTGGTGAATCTAATTTCATATGGAAGAAACAAAATGGTCATATGAGTTATATGTTAAGAGATATTTAGGTTTTCGTGGGACAGGGCCAGAACGGTTTCTGGATTCTCTGTTCCGACTTTGGAAATTCATTTTAAATTAACCAGAGATAATTAGGAGTCATGCCATATATGTATAGATTCCTCTTTGAATCTAGTTTCTATAGAAACAAACAGCATCAGTATTTAAGCCATGTACAGGGAGATATTCAAGTTGTAACGCGCGAAGGTCAGTGTAGTCGACCCCTGTAACATGGGAGACTTTAACTAATAAACTGTACTAATTGGCTAGACCAAAAATTCTATAAATGAATCTGTAGATGGACATATGAGTCTAATTTCAGGGAAAATTACAAAACTGATTTTCGAGTTTTGAAACTCAAGATATGATTTTTAAGGCGATAAGTGATGCAAGAACCAGCTTGTCTGAAATTTTTTTATGGATGTGAAAACAATTAAGTCTGTGTGCACCTTGTGTTCGACTCCGGTAACGGACTCGGGTACGGGGTGTTACATACCTTGGATGTTTTGAACAGTTGCGGATAGGCTACTCGATTGCTTTCTCCTTTCCCCTATCTGATTTAGTTCCTCTTTGCTCTTGAGCTTTAAATTTAAACAAATGAATTTGTTTAATTACTTAACTTTGATTCTTTAATAGTCACATTTGGCAAACATATAACTTCAATGCATATTATGTTTTATAAAATGTGCCATGACTCGATTTCATGCCTATTATATCAATATCTAATTAGCATACACAAACAAAGATTCACATAACTTACCATGCTTTCCTATACACGAATTTAACTATATATAATATATATATATGTATATCTGAATGTCTCTATGTCACAAGGTACATACATAAGGTATATATATATTTATACCTATGTGTGACTATCACAATTTAATCGATTACTTGATCATGCACAACCACGTATACACCTATATATAATTATAGCATGCCTTAATATCTTATATACCCCATTCGGCCCTAACCACTCAAACTTAGCTTTCATATACAATTTCCATTTCATGATCAAATGTAGCAAATTGCACATAGGTTTTATTCTTTCCAAACAATGACCGAATATGCATATCAAATAAATAGTTTACTTAACACATAACTCACATAGCCAAAGTACATATAACCCTAATGTCCAAATATGTATATCACCCAAAATTCTTATGACTTAACCTTTAACCCCTTTTTTTTTTTTTGCCGAATATCCATTAAATATCTAGTTCACATACACAAACACAAACACTATAAATTTTTTCTTTAACTAAACATATATTCGTCAATGACCACAATAATTTAATCAATCTTAGAAACAATCTTTAACATTTTAAATTCATCTTATCCCCCCCATGACCGAATGTGCATATATATATAAAAAAACTCAATTCACAACAAAATTTTCTTTCCAAAATGCATATACATACATACGACAATTTCAATTCATACCTTTCAACCATGAATTCAACTTTTACAACCATCATTTAAGCTACTTAACATATAACTAACATCTTCCCAAAAACTTATCAAAATAACACAAATTTAGCACTTGCCGAATGGATACTTGTTCATTGATTCATGAATTTAAACCATGGGTTAACTATGCTATGTATTTATCAATTTAATTTCATAATCAATTACAAAAAAAAAAATTACATTACATACCTTTAAATGGAGATAACCATGGCCGAATGCCTTGGCTTCTTCTTCAATATTTTTCTTTCTCAAATTCGACAATGAAGAAAGAAAGATGAACATCCATTATTTTATCATCTTTTCTTATTTTACTAATTATTATTATTTCAAAAATAAAGCCATTACTAATTATAATACTTAAATAAAACATATATTATCCATCAACCATCATTATGGCCGACCACTAAACTAAAATTGGTCCATTTGACATGCAAGTCCCCCATGTCAATAATTCATGCATTATTTGGCACTTTAAAATTTACCTATCACATTTTCAAGTCTTATCACATGAGTCCTATCTTATAAATTTCACATACAAATGACAAAATCAAAGCATGAAACTTTCACACATGCATTTACACAGATAATAAACGTAGAATATAACGGTTAATTATTTTTATGACTCGGTTCTGTTGTCCCGAAACCACTTTTCGACTAGGGTCAAATTAGGGCTGTCACAAGTGAACTGGATGATGTGAAATTATTGATGACTATATATGTTAGTGGACTAGTGATGAAATTGCAAAAATATTTGAATACAGCTATTATAATAGGGTATATTGCATCAATCTCTTTTGGTATTTTATATGAGTATTCTATATGTACTATTATTCTTAGAGATATATGTAACTGTTCATGTTCGGATGCTATAATCATTATATGGAAAGGTTGGCTAAACATGGTAATAGACGGAAATTATTGCAAGTCTGATTGATTTACGAGTGGTATTGCTTTACTTTTCTTTGGTTTTCCAAGCCATTATAGGTGATAGAAGACTTGATGATAAGGTTTGTATGATACTATTTTCTACTTATGTTGGTTGACGTTTTGAATGGAAAACGTGCAAGTTACACTGTCTCTATTATGACTATTTATAGTGTAAATGTTCAATATTACTCTTCTGGACTTTCTATGAGATGTCATCAATATTTTTATTATTAAACATGGATTATCTTCTGGGAAATTCAGTATAGCTTTGCAATTTGGATTTCGTTATCTTGGTTTTCTTGTTATTTTATGGTTTGACTGAAAAAAGATATTCATTGGTCAGTGGTAATTATACTTACTACTATTATGAATTTTGAATTGATCATGGGAATTCGGTAATATGGATCACAAATTATAGAGACTGTATTATTGTACTGGTTGATATTGAAGCCACCCTCAGTTTTCCTCTTCTATTTGAAAAATATTATTGAAGTTGAGGTATTGTTCCATTTATATTGTTAAAAACATTAGATCTATTATAGTATAATGGTTTTAACCTATATGATGACTATGGCCTCGGAATAATTTAAAGCTTCAATATCCTTTTTAATTTTTGTGAATGTGTTTTCTATGATAGCTACATTAATAATATGGATATTACAGAAAGATGTAAGACTTCAATGGACTGATAAATGTTAGTAAAGTTTTGACCAGGTGGAAGCCCTGATGACCAAAGCATCAGTTCTGGCTCAGTCTGAATCGGGTAAGGAATTTATTATTATGATGATACATCATTAAATGGATTAGACTGTATTTTAATGATGGTTTATACTAACCAGCCAGATAACGTTACAGGAAAATAATTACCTGATATATGATCTTAAATTGACAATTATTGTGTTTGCACTGAGAATTTAGTAATAGTATCTATATGGTGAAATAATTACTGATTCAGGATATCAGATTTGAATTTGATGATTGTCTATTATTCTGAGATAGAGCCTGTGTACTGAAGAATTTAAAGCTTGTACAGAAAATTTTATATGGAACTCACAATGGTAATATATCTGTCATCCAGGAAGTATGATAAATTGAAAAAGATGTATTGGTAAACCAGAATGAAATGTGATGTGTCTGGAATTATGTTTAAATGTTTAATATATCAGTAGATTAAATTTGAATATCAGGTACTGATACTTTTAGAATTGTTATACCTAGTGATGATACTGGAACGGAAATGGGATAAAGTTATTATGAATTTTATATCGGGATTACCCCTATCTCAGAAAAGTAAAGATGTTATTTGGGTAATCACCAATTGTTTGACAAAGTTCATACATTTTAATCTCAGTAGGAATGGATTATTCACATGATAGATTGAATGAGATAAAAGTTTCTAAAATTGTCAAACTATATGGAGTGTTAGTCTTGTAACGCCCCAACAATCTAAGTATTTGTTTTATATGTTGTGTTGCATAAATGTATGTCTGCTTCAGTGGTTGAGTGTCCTGGGGAGTATTGGAGAAGTCCTAAGTTCAAGCTTTGGCTTGTACAATATTTTTTTTTTACTTGAATTAAACTTGTCTCTGGTCAGTAGGCCTCTTAAATAAATTTGGGTAAAGTATGATAAAAAGGGCTTGCTGGTCCAAAGGTAAGTGGCATGTCATTGCTGCTAAAGGTCTTGAGTTAAAGTATTATGGAGTACAAGGAGTATTTATTTTGCTGATGTGTCGTGTAAGAAGTTGTATGTCAGTGGGTTTCTGATACTTATGGGCGGTTGGAGTGTTTGAGGGGTGAGGGGAAGTGTATAGTCGAATTTGAGGAGGATATTGTGGAGAAAATCGTGGAAAGTGAGGGGAGAGGGAGTAGTGTGCTGAATTTGAATTGTGGCACTCTTGAGTTTCAGCTGTGGCAAGTTGAAGTACTCTATTTCGTTTAGGGAGTGATTTTGGTTATTCTTTTTCTTTTGTTCTTTAAAAATTGAATAGTGATAGGGTGTTTTGGGTTAGTTTCTTCTCGACATTTTTGGCTTGAGTGTGTACTTCATCTCTTCTTGGGGCTGAGCATAGCAAAAGACCATTCGGCTATCTACTCTTCTATTTTTGGCAATCTTATTCTTTCTTTTTGGTTCTGTGACCGAATGCTCTCTACCTCTCCCCCTCTCAAACTTTGACCTATTACTTTTGTTGTCCTTCCCACTCTTCATCTTGGTTTGTTGTGGCCGAATATCCCCTTTCTCTCCTCATCTCTATTCCTTCGGCTTTTGTCAAGTTTCCCTTCATGCTTTGTCTAAACCGTATACATCTACCCTTCCCCATTTCTGTCTTCACTCACAACTCTTTCTTCTTTCCAACTAGGGATCAAGCCGAATACTTCTCCTTCTACTCTTTCGGTTCTGGGCTATTATTTTTCGACTTGTGTGGGTAAGTGGTCATTTTTCCTCTCTTTTAGTCACACTAATAGTTCTATATAACACCTTCCAGTATTGATGTTTTCTGATTAAGGTACAACCATTCCGTTTTGCCTCTATTATCTTATGCATTCGGCTCTTGTGTGGTTTAGGCCGATTACTCCTATCATCTATTCTTAGTTTACGTGGTGGTAAGTTCTTGATATTTTCGTTAAAATTATTTGCATTCATGGTGAAAGTTAATAAAACTAAGATGCAAGGGAGATTCTGTCAAGGTTTTGGAAGTCAATTGAGATCACTAGTTTAAAGAGGGAGTAAACCATATTTCCTCAAACAAGGTAGGTAACATGTATTATTGAGGATTAAATGCTTGTAAGGGGGCATTTAACCTTAATGGTTTAAGGACTGACATTGGGTCGTGTTTGATTCTAGGTTGGTGTTCGTGGGGATTGCACTCTTTTTGCAAACAGGTGTGTAATTACACTACTTTAAGCGTAGATCAGCAAAAGCTAGAAAAGTACGACCAGTGATGCTACACAAGTGTACGCTCACTCGTCTAGTGGTTCGAACGTATAGAACGTGGACATTCGGACGTAAAGGCCCTATGAACGATTTTAGGGGCTTAGGCCAATCTAGGCCATATTAGGCCGTGTGGGCCCCACGGGCTCATGGGCCCCATACGGGTAAACCACACGAACGTGTTGAGATTATTGGGCCAGGCTGTGTAGCTCACACGACCAAGGTCATTTTTGGACTTTATGGGCCACACGAGCCTGTGGCCCCACATGGGTCGAATTATGGGCTTGGGCCCATTTTCACTTTTTGACTGTTAAGGTTACACGGGTCACTCGAGACGATTGTGGGCCTACTGTTGGTCGATAAGTATACCTAAACCCTAATCTAATGAAATGACTGTTATACACCTATGAGGTAAATGACTAATATACCCCTATGTAATGTATGACTGTTTGAGCATGCCATTTTTACTGTAAATACATTTATATTATGTTGCGTTGCATGGGGGGATATATGATATTGGAGGAAGTGTACTGAAAGGCTATAAGCTTATTACTGGCAGCTCTGCTGTAAATACTGTTTTAGTGCCGCAACCGGTGCTGTATTTTTTAGTGTAGGGATGAGTGGGTCGATTTTATCCCCACATGGAGTGTAGGGCTGGACGGAGTGAAGTGTAGAGGATGGATGGGCAGGATTTTCTAATTGCATTTCTATTACTGTTACTAAGATGTTACTGTTTTGGGCTAAGGCCCTAACTGAGATTGAACTACTACTGAAACGGGCTTAGGCCCAGATTATATCTGCTTACTGTACGATTGTTTGTTGAAAAGGATTATACACTGAGTTTTCATAAACTCACCCTTTAGCTTTCCTGTGCAGGTAATCCCTAGGTGGGTCAGTGCTGTGAGGGACTCGACGGGGGCCACACTACTGCTTTTGCTATTGTTTTAAATTTTCATTCTTTAAGCTTTTTAATTTGGGTTTCAGTTATGTAATAAGGCCTCTTAAAGTTTTTCCTTCGTTCAGGATTTTATTTACTTTAAATCATATCTGTTAGAAGTAGGCCGCAGTTTTTCTAAAAATATATATATGCTTTCAAATCATCATGCTATTGCAATATTTTCCACAAGCTTCTGCAAACAGACATGGTTTTAGAAGTTTAAAAACAACCTAAAATGAGTAACACTTTGCTATATCAACTTGGGCTTTTAACAACGAACAAGAAATTATAGATTTCCACCACAACGAGGTTTTTTTTAAAGATCAGATTTTTTCAACAGAACCACGTTTTTCAAAATCCACTTCAGTGTGACATCGCAGATTTGGCCATAACGTCTAGGCTGGGTTTGGGGTGTTACATTTAGTGGTGTCAGAGCCAAGTTGCAAAACTTGGCTGTGGATTTGGGTTTTTCTTTAAAATTTAAAACTCTAAAAAGAACTGTTTCAAACGGTTTAAAAATATTCAAAAGTGTTTTACTGAATGTGTGGGACACCGAGTTTCCGACTCTGACTTGTAATTTCTCTGAAACTACAACTTGTTTAGATTGAAATACTAAGACTAGGTAGTAGACTGTACTAAAATACTCTGTTTAGGGTAAACTGAGACTGTAGTGGAACTGCGATCTGCAAAACCAAGAAAACACTGAATTATTGATACTTTTTCATTAAAAAATCCATTAATAAACACTGGAACTATGAAACTGATGTATAAAATTGTTAATACAGATAAACACATAATAGATAATGAGCACCAGAGGTACTCGTGAAAGGGGTACAAGAGGCCGCGACGGAGGTCGTGGAGGTGCTTAGGCTGGGTCGTCGGCATTGGGTCATATGCCTAACAATGAAGCTAGAGAGGCACTAGCTTCATCTGTGACTGAGACTGGGTCACATGATCATGCGGCTGGGGATGACGCACTGTCTCAAGCTATGTTGCAAATTTTGGAAAGGGTCGTTGGGCCCAATATTGGTACTGTAGGTCGTAGGTCGGTGATAGAACGACTCAGGTCTAATGGGGCTGAGATTTTTAGGGGAATAGCTAGAGTTTCCCCTAATGTGGTTGAATATTGGATTGAGGCTACAGAGTGGACCATGGATGACCTCGACTACACCGCAAAGCAAAAATTAAAAGGTGCAACGTCGTTACTACGAAATAAAGCCTATCAGTGGTGGCTTACAGTTAAAGAGGGTACTCAGCCTAACCGGTTGACTTGGGAATTATTCAAAACTTCATTCCAAGGGAAATGTGTGGGCCCTAGTTATGTGGATGCCCGAAGGAGAGAGTTTCTGAATTTGACACAATGGGATAAGTCAGTAGTTTAGTATGAGTCTAAGTTTTTACAACTTAGCCGCTGTGTACGTGAGATGGTGGCACCAGAATATGAACGTTGTGTTTGTTTTGAGGATGACTTCAGAGATGATCTACGAGTTTTGATAACTCCACAGAAGGAGTGAGATTTTGTTGTGTTGGTGGAAAAGGTAAAAATCGCCAAGGATGTGAAGTGAATTGAGCACCAGAATCGTAAGACGGACAAGGGTAGGAGCAAGAGGGTTTGGGATCCCTCAAGTTCAATTGTGAGGCCTAAGAAAAAGGCCAGAGTTGATGGGTCAGTCAGAGTTGGGGCCCATGTTGCTGCTTTTGGGTCACATCCTTGTGATTGTGGGAGACACCATCAGGGTGAGTGTTGGAAACGGATAGGGGCATGAGGTGCTGATCTTTGGATCATCACATCAGAGTTATCCACGGAGGCCCGATTAGATGCAAGCTACTGGTATGGGTACTATTCAGCCGTTAAGAGGTGTTTAGCAGCCACCGAGAGGCTGTGGTCAGGCCAGAGGTGGAAATGGTTTAGGTCATGGTCGTGGAATACCGGGTAGAGGTGTTGGCCATACTGAGGCAAGGTAGCCGGTACTGGTTTATGCTGTACATTGCCGAGAGGATGGAGATGCCCCAAATGTTATTACGGGTACGTTATTTATCCATAATGTACCTTATACTGCATTGATTGATGTTGGATCTACGCACTCTTATATAGCATGTATTGTATCTGAGACTTTGGGTGTGATCGTTGAAAAACACTACGAGTGAGGTTGCTGTGTTGAGTTTGTTAAGGCAGTCAGTGAGAGTGAATAAACTGTTAAGGATGTACCTTTGGAGGTTCAAGGAATGACCTTTTTAGCAGATTTAATGGAACTTCCTTTTGGAGAATTTGACTTAATATTGGGCATGGACTGGCTGATTAAGCATTAGGTGAATTTGGACTGTGCTGCAAAGCAGGTGGTACTGAAAACTAAAAAGGATGATGAGGTGGTTGTGATTGGAGAGCGTTTGAATTATTTGTCAAATGTGATTTCTGCACTTAGAACTGAGAAGTTGGTTCGTAAGGGTTGTGAGGCGTATCTAGCCTATATCAGTGCATCGAGTTCTAAGGCTCCGTCTGTTAAAGATATCAAAACAGTTAAGCATTTTCCTAACGTCTTTCCCAATGAGTTACCTGGGCTACCTCCAAATCGTGAACTTGAGTTTGGGATTGAGCTCCTGTCGGGTACAACTCCGTGTCCATCGCCCCTTATAGGATGGCACCGAAGGAGCTTGAGGAGCTTAAAGCTCAGATTCAAGAGTTACTAGATCAAGGGTTCATTCACCCTAGTGTGTCTCCATAGGGAGCATCGGTATTATTTGTAGAAAAGAAGGATGGATCCATGCATATATGCATCGACTACTGGAAACTGAGTAAATTAACTATTAAGAATAAGTACCCATTACCGAGGATTGACGATCTATTCGACCAGTTCTGAGGAGCTTCGATTTTCTCTAAGATAGATATTCAATCTGGATACCATCAACTAAGATTCAAGGAGACTAATGTGCATAAGACGGCATTTAGGACTCAATACAGTCATTATGAGTTCTTGGTGATGCCGTTTGGAGTGACGAATGAACTAGCATTTTTATGGATCTGATGAACTGCGTGTTCCAACCCTATCTGGACCAGTTCGTGGTAGTATTATTGATGATATTCTGGTGTATTCTAAGACTGAGATTGAGCATGATGAACTTCTCCGAGTGGTTTTACAGATTTGAGAAAGAAGCAATTGTATGCTAAGTTCATCAAGTGTGAATTCTGGCTACGAGAGGTAACATTTTTGGGACATGTGGTATCTACCGAGGGGATTACGGTTGATCTTCAAAAAATTAAAGTTGTTCTAGATTAGAAGCAGCCTAAGTCGGTATCTAAAATTTGAAGTTTTCTGGATCAGGTAAGGTATTATAGACGGATTGTTGAGGGGTTTTCATTGATTTCTACGCCTCTAACTAAGTTGTTACGTAAAGGGGTACCGTTTGATTGGACTGATAAGTTGCAAGAAAGCTTTGAGAGGCATAAGAACGTTCTGACTGAGACCCCTATCTTGATTCAGCCAGAGTTTGGGATAGATTTTACTGTCTACAGTGATACATCATAGGTTGGTTTAGGATGTGTGTTCATGCAAGAGGGTAAGGTTGTGGCTTATACGTCTCGTCAGCTTAAGACACATGAAGCAAACTATCCGACACATGACTTGGAATTAGCCGCGGTGGTATTCGCACTGAAAATTTGGAGGCATTACTTGTATGGTGAGGAGTGTTTCATTTACACGGATCACAAGAGCCTCAAGTATCTACTTACTCAAAAGGAGCTAAACCGTAGGCAGCGGTGATGGATTGACTTGCTTAAGGATTATGACTGTTCGATTGAATACCATCTGGGTAAGGCTAATGTGGTAGCCTACGTTTTGAGCCGTAGAGCTGTGACTGATCTGAGGGTGATGTTTGCTCGTCTCACGTTGTTCGATGATGGTAGTCTGTTGGCTGAACTACAGGTTAAATTAGACTAAACAAATTAAGGGTAAAAAGTTGGAGGATGAGTCATTGGGTCCTTGATTCTGACATGTAAAGAGTGGGGAAGCTTCAGATTTTGGGCTGAATAGAGTCTGTGTACCGCAGGATACTGATTTGAGGCAGTCGATTCTGCAGAAGGAACATAGTAGTCCTTATGCTATGCATCTTGGCGGGAATAAGATGTACAAAGACTTTCGTGAGTTATATTGGTGGTCGGGTCTTAAGCGAAAGGTTACCAACTTTGTGAGTAAATTCCTTACTTGCCAACAAGTTAAGGCTGAGCATCAGTTACCTTCAGGGTTCCTTTAGCCAGTTAAGATTCCACTGTGGAAGTGGGAGAGAGTGAATATGGACTTTGTTAGTGGGCTGCCCTTAACACCTACTAAGAACGATTCAGTATGGGTTATAGTAGATCGATTGACTAAATCTGCACATTTCATACCAGTTCGTACTGATTACTCACTGCAAAAACTGGCTAAGTTGTATGTGTCTGAGATAGTACGACTGCATGGGGTACCAGTTTCCATTATATCTGATAGAGATCCTCGCTTCATGTCTTGGTTCTGGAAGAAGTTACATGAGGCATTGGGTACAAGGTTGGACTTCAGTACCGCATTCCATCCTCAGACAGATGGTCAGTTGGAGAGGGTGATTCAGATACTGGAGGACATGTAAGGAGTTGTGTGATTGACTTCCGGGGTAGTTGGGAGGATTACTTGCCGTTGGTAGAGTTTGCATACAATAATAGCTACCAATCTAGTATACAGATGGCACCTTACGAGGCATTTTATGGTCGTAGGTGTCGTACTCCTTCGTGTTGGACTGAGTCAGGTGAGTGGCAAGTTCTGGGTTCTGAATTGATCTCTGATACTGAGAATAAGGTTGAACTAATTCGGGATCAACTAAAGGTAGCATCAGACATACAGAAGTCGTACGCAGATCTGAAGTGTAAGGAGATTGAGTATTCTGTGGGGAACTTAGTATTTCTCAGGGTATCGCCATGGAAGAAGGTACTGAGGTATGGTCAGAAGGGCAAGTTAAGCCTTAGGTTCATTGGACCTTACCGCATACTAAAGCGTATGGGACCGATTGCCTATCAACTTGAGTTACCTCCCGAGTTAAACTAGATTCATGATGTGTTCCATGTCTCTATGTTGAGGCGATATCGCTCTTATCTTGAATACATCGTCTTGACTAAGGAGATTGAGGTTAGTCCAGATCTGACCTTTGAGGAGGAACCGGTTCAGATTTTAGATCGTGATGTGAAGGTACTGAAGAGGAAATCTATTCTATTGGTTAGGGTACTATGGCATAATCACAGTTCTAGGGAAGCCACATGGGAACCCGATGAGACGTTGCGACAATAATACCCTCATCTGTTTTGATCAGGTAAATTTTGAGGCTGAAATTTCTTTTAGGGGGTAGAGTTGTAACGCCCCAAAAATCTAAGTATTTGTTTTATATGTTGTGTTGCATAAATGTATGTCTGCTTCAGTGGTTGAGTGTTCTGGGGAGTATTGGAGAAGTCCTAAGTTCAAGCTTCGGCTTGTACAATATTTTGTTTTTACTTGAATTAAACCTGTCTTTAGTCAGTAGGCCTCTTAAATAAATTTGGGTAAAGTACGACAAAAGGGGCATGCTGGTCCATAGGTAAGTGGCGTGTCATTGCTGCTAAAAGTCTTGAGTTCAAGTCCTGTCGAGCGTAAGGAGTATTTATTTTGCTAATGTGCTGTGTAAGAAGTTGTACATCAGTGGGTTTCTAATACTTATGGGCAGTTAGAGTGATTGAGGGGTGAGGGGAAGTCTATACCCAAATTTGAGGAGGATATTGTTGAGAAAATCGTGAGAAGTGAGGGGAGAGGGAGTAGTGTTCCGAATTTGAATTGTGGCACTCTTGAGTTTCAACTGTGGCAAGTTGAAGTACTTTATTTCGTTTAGAGAGTGGTTTTGGTTCTTTTTCTTTTGTTCTCTAAAAATTGATTAGTGATTGGGTGTTTTGGGTTAGTTTCTTCTCGGCATTTTTGGTTTGGCTGTGTACTTCTTCTCTTCTTGGGGCCGAGCATAGCAAAAGACCATTCGGGTATCTCCTCTTCTATTTTTGGCAATCTTATTCTTTCTTTTTGGTTTTGTGACTGAATGCTCTCTACCTCTCCCCCTCTCAAACTTTGACCTATTACTTTTCTCTTTTCATCTTGGTTTGTTGTGGCCGAATATCCCCTTTCTCTCCTCATCTCTATTCCTTCAACTTTTGTCAAGTTTCACCTCTTGTTTTGTCTAAACCCTATACATCTACTCTTCCCCATTTCTGTCTTCCCTCACAACTCTTTCTTCATTGCAACTATGGGTCAAGCCGAATACTTCTCCTTCTACTCTTTTGGTTCTAGGCTATTTTTTTCAACTTGTGTGGGTAATTGGTAATTCTTCCTCTCTTTCGGTCACACTAATAGTTTCATCTAACACCTTCCGGTATTGATGTTTCTGGATTAAGGTACAACCATTCTATTTTGCCTCTGTTATCTTGTGAATTCGGCTCTTATGTGGTTTAGGCCGATTACTCATATCATCCATTCTTAGTTTACATGGTGGTAAGTTCTTGATATTTTGGTTATAATTATTTGCGTTCATGGTGAAAGTTAATAAAACTAAGATGCAAGGCAGATTCTATCAAGGTTTTGGAAGTCAATTGAGATCACTGGTTTAAAGGGGGAGTAAACCGTATTTGCTCAAACAAGGTAGGTAACGTGTATTATTGAGGATTAAGTGCTTGCAAGAAGGTGTTTAACCTTAATAGTTTAAGGACTGACATTGGGCCCTGTTTGATTCTAGGTTGGTGTTCGTAGGGATTGAGCTCTTTTCACAAACAGGTGTGTAATTACACTACTTTAAACGTAGATCGGCAAAAGCCAAAAAAGTATGACCAGTGACGCTACACAGGTGTACACTCGCTTGTGTGGTGGTTCGAACACATAGAACTTGGACGTTTGAACGTAAAGGCCCCATGAGCAATTTTAGGGGCTTAGGCCGATCTGGGCCATGTTGGGCCAAAATGGGTGATGTGGGCCCTACGAGTAAACCACACGAACTTGGACCGAAATGGGTGATGTGGGCCCTATGAGTAAACCACACGAACGTATGGAGTTTATTGGGCCAAACTGTGTAACTCACATGGCCAAGGTCATTTTTGGGCTTTATGGGCCACACGAGCCTGTTGCCCCACATGGGCTGAATTATGGGCTTGGGCCCAATTTTACTGTTTGACTGTTAAGGTTGCACGGGTCGCCCAAGACAATTGTGGGCTACTGTTGGGTCTGTAAGTATACCTAGACCCTAATCTAATGAAATGACTGTTATACCCCTATGAGGTAAACGACTGATATACTCCTATGTGATGTATAACTATTTAAGCATGTCATTTTTACTATAAATACATTTATATTATGTTGCATTGCATGGGGGGATATATGATATTGGAGGAAGTGTACTGAATGGCTATAAGCCTATTACTGGCAGCTCTGCTGCAAATACTGTTTTAGTGCCGCAACCGGTGCTGTATTTTTTAGTGTAGGGATGGGTGGGTCGATTTTATCCCCATATGGAGTATAGGGCTGGACAGAGTGGAGTGTAGAGGATGGATGGGTAGGATTTTCTGATTGTATTTCTGTTACTGTTACTGAGATGGGCTAAGGCCCACATTGATACTGTTACTGTTTTGGGCTAAGGCCCTAACTGATATTGAACTGCTACTGAAACGAGCTTAGGCCCAGATTGTATCTACTTACTGTACAATTGTTTGTTGATAAAGGATTATACACTGAGTTTTCATAAGCTCACCCTTCAGCTTTCCTTTGTAGGTAATCCTTAGGCGGGTCGGTGCTGTGAGGGACTCGACGGGGGCCACACGACTGCTTTTGCTACTGTTTTGAATTTTCATTCTTTAAGCTTTTTAATTTGGGTTTCAGTTATGTAATAAGGCCTCTTAAAGTTTTTCCTTAGCTCAGGATTTTATTTACTTTAAATCATATTTGTTAGAAGTAGGCCGAGTTTTTCTAAAAAAATATATATGCTTTCAAATCACCACGCTATTTCAATATTTTCCACAAGCTTCCGTAAAGAGACATGGTTTTAAAAGTTCAACAACAACCTAAAATGAGTAACACTTTACTATATTAACTTGGGCTTTTAACAATGAACAAGAAATTATAGATTTTCACCACAACGAGGTTCTTTTTAAAGATCAAATTTTTTCAATGAAACCACGTTTCTCAAAATCCACTTCAGTGTGACATCACAAATTTGGCCATAACGTCTAGGCTGGGTTTGGGGTGTTACAAGTCTTCAATATGTTTGATAGAGATTGACAGTTTACGATTCACTTTCTACTTTTGGAATAATTTATAAGAAGCTCTGGGTAAGCAGTTACAAATTTTTGATACCGCATTTCGTTTTTAGACTGATGGTAGTCCGAATGTGTTATTCTGATTCTTGAAGATATGTTTTGATGATGTATTTTAAAATTTGAAGGCAAACGGAAAAGAAATAATTGTTGTTAGTCGAAACTACATATTATTGGACTAAGCTTGGTAAGAAAAGATACATAGAATTGATATGATTCGTGAAACTGAAGAAAATGTGGAAGAGATCCAAGATAGGTTTAAAACAGCTTCTGATTGATAGAAATTTTTGTGAATTTTAAATGAAAAGAAATAGAATTTCAAGCTGGTGACAAAGTGTTTCTGAAAAATTTGCTATGGAAGAAAGTTTTTCGGTTTGACTGTAAAGGCAAATTAAGTTCTTAATTCATTGAATTACATGAAATTTACTAAAAGAGTTGGAAGTGTTGCTTATCGGATGGTATTAATCAGATATATTATCAGTTATTCCTCTTATCAATATTGAAATTCATCTTGACATGAGTTATTGTGAAGAATTGGTCAGAATTCTGATGCATGAAGTGAGAAAACTAAGAAATAAAAAGGTAGGTTCGGTAAAAGTTTTCTAATAATGATATGATATAGAGAAAGCTACCTGGGAAAATAAGAAGAAAACATGATAAAGTAATATCCAAATCTCTTTACTGTTATAAGTTTTCGAGGACAAAAATTTTAAGGGGGAGAGTTGTAGCAACCCATTTTTAGAAATCGGAACAGTGGTTTCTGGACCACAAATCCGATTCCAAAAATAAATTTTATTTTAATATTATTTTATGGTCTATAATATGATAATAATGATGTGTGAAATTTTCGTAAAGAAATTTTATCGATTGCATGCTTAAATTGAAAAAGGACCAAATTGCACAATGTGCAAAAGTTGAGTTCTAATAGCTAAAGAGATTAAACAGCTATAGAACTTTAAATTGGAGGTCCTTATATGGTAGTTAGACTATTAAAAATGCTTAGTCATTAAGGATGACGATTCATCCAAGGAAAATAAAATTAATGAAAAGGACAAAATTGGAAGAATAAAAAAAAAAATAAAAGATGAAAATATCATCATTTATCATCATCTTCCCCAAATATTTTGCATGAAAACCCTCAGAAAGTGAAAGCAAGCTTTCTTGGTCAAATTAGGTAAGTATTCAGGCCCCGTTTTTAGTAATTTTTATATTTTTGAGATCGGAGTAACTTAATTTATTTATTTTGGGGATCAATTTGAAAAGATATCGAAGTATAGAATTTTTACCATGGATGAATATGATGAAATTATGAATTTTATGGTAGAAAATGAAAGGTTATTGATAAAAACAACTTTAACAAAGTGAATGTTGGTAGATAAAAAACTTTTACAAAGAGCTAATGCTACACTCAATGAACCAGATGAATGGCGAACACATGTCAAGGAGAACCAAAAAAGCATGATAAAGAGCCAAAGCGACGCCATGATGAGCAAGTGAATGGAACGAACAAAATTAAGGTTGGGGACAAGGTACTGCTAGACAAAATGGATCGACAAATGTTATTTTAAAGCTTGAGGAAAACAGATCAAACCCATTTACACTACTGAACGTCTTCCCCTACAATACAGTCGAGATAACTCATTCTGAATTCGGCACATTTAAGTTAAGCATGTAACAGCTCGATTTAAGGCCTAGTCGGAATAGTGGTCTCAGGACCACAAATCCGGAGTTGCATAAATTATTTTATAATTTCTTAGATGTTATAGCATGTTTTTAGGAGTGCATGAAAAATTTAGTGAGTTAATTGTGACATTTGTGAACCCGATTGTGAAAAAGGACTAAATCACATAAAATGCAAAAGTCCTATTTTGATTTCTAAAAGTTCCAAATAGCAAGAGAACCTAAATTGGGGGTCTTTAAAGGGCTAGGCCCTTTAGGGAGGCATGGCTGGCCATAGGAGACAAGGTGGTCAAATTTTCAAAATTTGGTAGGTTAGGTGGCTTGTTTTGACTAAAATAGGAGAAATTAAAAGAAAGATGATATCATCCATTTTTTTCATCTTCTTTCTCCACTGAAAATTAGCCATTGAAGGGGGTTTGAAAGCTTAAAAATTTTAGCAACTTTAAGCCTTCACAAGTAAGTGATTTTCCAACCCTTTGTTGAATATTTTTGTACTTTTGAGACCCTTGAAGCATGAGCATTCAAATGAGGGTACTATTTTGCAAAATTATTAAGAGTGTAAGGTTTTACCATGAAAGGGTTTGTAATGTTTTCTGAGTTTTTATGGAAGAAAATAAGTCTTGGGTGTATTATGAACAATTTTTTGTGAAAAATGTTAGCATGAAAATACCTAAAAAGGCTATATTGCATAAGTTGAAAAATAGATGTTAAGTATGTGAAATAGTGGGAATTTGGAGTTGCTATAAGAGTAAAAAGGGTTCGCTAGGCTTAAGATGCAAAGAAATTCGACAAAAATTTATTTTCAAGCTTAGAGGTAAAATGATCGTTTTGCAAAAGTCTAGGGGCAAATTGGTCATTTTATCCAATTATGAATTGTAAAGTGCCTAGATTGATAAAGTGACTAAATAAGTGCATTTTTTTATTATAGATCAATAAATACCAAATCCGAACCTAGACCGGGGAGCCAAGCAAATCGACTAAATTGACTAGTCGCCACATTTTGTAATCCGTGGTAAGTTGTATGTAAATAATACAACTGCATTGATAATATATGCATTTGAATTGTATTGAAATTATTATAGTATGAATTGCTTGATTATGGAAATAAGAGAATATGATAAGAATAGAGATAGTAGAATTCCCGAATGAACCTTAGGAAATAAATCGGATATTCAAGTTATGATGTTTGGGTCACTTGCGTGAGCTAATGTAAGACATGTCTGAGACATGAAACGGCCACATTATGAGAGCCAGTGTAAGACCATGTCTGGGATATGGCATTGGCATTGAGACGAATGCTAATGTAAGACATGTCTAGGACATGCATCGGCCTCGAGACGTAAGCCAGTATAAAACATGTCTGGGACATGCATCAACTACTAGATGTGTTAGTGTAAGACCATGTCTAGGACATGGAATCGGCACAAATATGCTAGAGCTTGTGTAAGACCATGTCTGGGACATGGCATCGGCATCTGCACCCATGTTTAAGGCTAAATGAGTATCCGATAATGTCTCAAATGGTTCAACGGTGAAAGTATATTTCAAGTTAACAAGGAAAGTATAACCGTGTTGTGAGTGGTACATGTACCTATATGATATGTATGAAATGTGAGCTCAATATATGCTATATGAGGTGTATTGAATATTGATGAGTAAGTTTTGCTTATGCCACTTGTGTATTATGATGCTTGTTGATGAATGATAAAGTTATGTTGTATATTTATTTATGTACAACTGACTAAGCTTTATGCTTACTCCCTTTCCTTTTTCATTTTCTTACAGTGCCACCTATCTAGCTCAGGGACCAGAGGAAGTCAGAGATATCAATCACACTATCAATCGAAGTTTTTGGTATAGTTTGATTTATATTTTCGAATATGGCATGTATAGGGAACTAGACTTATGTTTTGTGTCTTTATAAGTTTGGCCAAATGTGTTGGTTTGGGATAAATCCCTCATTTTGTATTAAGCCTTGAATGATGGCTAACATTCATTTTGATTTATATACAAATATGTTATTTTCATAGATGAGTAAAATGCACACATGGAATGTTGTTTAATGTGGCTAAATTGGTTGCACGAGATACCTTTGTGTTGGTTTTGGTTCCTAATGTGTAGGCTGTGTAAATAAGGGTGGAAAAGAGGCTAGGTAAATAGCCTTATATTGTCCATACGGGTGTGTGTCTAGGCTGTTTGTGACACACGGTCTTCCCTATGGGCGTGTGGTCCGGCCATGTGTCCCTTGCACGTAAAAATTCCAAGTTAGTATGCATGATAGTAAACACACAGGCAGAGACATAACCGTGTGTCTCAGCCGTGTGATAGACACGACCTAGTACATGGGCATGTGCATCAGTCGTGTGATATTTTGGGGATGCTGACGTCAGAAATAGAATGTCCATGTTTTTGCACAAGGGCTAGGACACGAACGTGTCATGGCCATGTGTAAACCCCTGTAGGTGTGCATTTAGAATTAATTCCACACAGGTGGAGGACACAGGCGTGTCTTTACTTTACCTAGGCCATATAAGCCACACGAGCCATCAACATGACCATGTTGAAATAGCCCACGGGCATGTTGCCCTTCTACACGGGCTTATGCCCTGTTTCAAAGTCAAATTTTATATAGATGGTTTAAGAACCCGAGTTGATCCCGAATAGTTTTCAATGGTCGATTTCGGGCTCCTAGGCCCATAATAAGAAGTTTTAAGTAGAAATTGAAAAATTTCTAATTTGGATCAAGTCTCGGTGACTTGGTGAACGTTTGTGCATATGAGATCAAGTTAAGTAATACCTCGTATTCCGCTCAGACGTGGTTTACGAGTATGGGGAGTTACAAAGTAGTACTAGACTCAAACCTTATCTTGGTAGAATAATTGATAACGAGAAAAAGGAGCTTCGACTTTGCAAACCACCATGACCGCACATGCACAAGGTAAGCCGAGCTTAGACTCTAAATAAGCACTTTTAGGGAGGCAACCCAAATGATTAACTTTTTCTAGTTCTTTTCATTCCATTGCATGATAATTTAAAATCTTAAATTAAAATAATTAAATAAAAGCACATGTTTTTGACCTACACGGCCTAGACACATGGGCATGTCCAAGGCCATGTGCATCATGGGGCATTCGATAGTGAGTTACACGACCATGAGACACGATCGTGTGGCATACACAGTCTGGACACACGAGTGTGTATTTGGTCGTGTAAGTCCTTGGACTTAATTTTTCCAAAATTTTACATTTACACGGACTAAGATAGTCTGCATGGCTGTGTGATTATACCATATGTATGAAGCTAGATTATGCATGATTTTGGTGTCTAGTTATGGCTTGTATATATGTGCATTTTTTGTTGTAGGTATATGCCTTGATTGGTGAGAAAAATGGCTTGTAAAATGGCCTATTTTCGTCCACACGGGCATGTCTCAACTATGTGTGACATATGGCTAGGTGACACGACCGTGTGTCCCCTATAGCTTTCAAAGGGTTGCAAGTTTGACTGTTACATGGCCTGCACACAGGCATGTGAGGTTACTTTGAAGGGTACACGGCCTAGCACACGGGCATGTGGCTTGGCCTTGTAACCCAAGTTAGTGAGTTACACGGACATGGACATGGGCTAGGACATGGTCGTGTGTCCTTACTTCGAATGCCCACATGGCCTCAGATACAGGCATGTCTCATGGTCATGTGAGTCACACGGCCTGGCTACATAGCCGTGTGACCCTGCTGTAATAGCCCAATTTAGGGCCAAGTCAGAATAGCGGTCTCGAGACCACAAATTTAGATCCAAATAAATTATTTTATAATTATTTTGATGTTATAGCATGATTATATGAATGCATGGAAAATTTGGTGAGTTAATTTTGACATTCGTGAGCTCAATTGAGAAAAAAAAAAGGCTAAATCGCATAAAATGCAAAAGTCCTATTTTGATAGCTAGAAGTGTCAAATAGCTACAGAACCTAAATTAGGGGTCTTTAAAGGGCAATTAGACCCTAAGATTGTGCATGGCCAGCCATAGGAGGTAATTTGGTCAAAAAGTCCAAGTTTAGTAGGTTTGGTGTCTAATTTGACTAAAATAGAAATAAAATAAAAGAAATATGATATCATCCTATTTCCCATCTTTTTCTCCATCGATTGTTTAGTCATTTTTGGGGGTATTGAGCTTCAAAAATTTCAGCAACTTTAAGTCTTCACAAGTAAGTGATTTTAATGGCTTTTCTTGAATATTTTTGTACTTTTGAGACCCTTGAAGTATGAGCTTTCAAATGAGGGTACTATTTTGCAAAATGATCAAGAGTGTAGGGCTTTTCCATGAAAGGATTTGTAATGTTTGCTGAGTTGTTATGGGAGAAAATGAGTCTTGGGTGGCTTATAACCAACTTTTGTGAAAGGTGTTAGCATGAAAACACCTAAAAGTGCTATTTTGCATAAGTTGTAAAATAGATTATAAGTGTGTGAAATAGTGATAATTTGGAGTTGCTATAAGAGTAGAAAGGGTTCGGCTAGGCTTAAGATATGAAGAAAATCGATAAAAATTAATTTTTGGGCCTAGGGGCAAAATGGTCATTTTGTTAAAGTCAGGGGCAAAATGGTCATTTTACCAAATATATAAATTTTCAATTTCTTAATTTTATTTCGTGACTAAATAAGTGCATTTTGCGATTATAGATCAAGATTCACTAAATCCGAACTTAAGCCAGGGGAAAGCCAAACAAATCGATTAAATCGACTAGTCGCCATATTTTGTAATCCGAGGTAAGTTGTATGTAAATAAAACAACTACATTGATAATGTATGTGATTGAATTGTATTGAAATTATTATAGCATGAATTGTTTGATTATGGAAATGAGATAATTTGATGAGAATAAAGATAAAAAAATTTCCTGAACAAACTTCAGGAAATAAATCAGATATTCATGCTATAACATTTGGATCACTTATGCGAGCTAGTGTAAGACATGTCTGGGACATGCATCGGCCACATTATGAGAGCTAATGTAAGACCATGTCTGGGACCTGGCATCAGCATTAAGACGAGCGCTAGTGTAAGATATGTCTGGGACATGCATTGGCTACAAGATGTATCAGTGCAAGACCATGTCTAGGGCATGGCATCGGTACAGATATACTAGAGCTTGTGTAAGACCATGTCTGGGACATGGCATCAGCATTTGACCCCATGATTGAGGCTAAATAAGTATCCGACAAAGTTCAAATGGTTCAACGGTGAAAGTATGATTTCAAGTTAACAAGGAAAGTATAACCATATTGTGAGTGGTACAGGTACTTATATGGTATGTATGAACTGTGAGCTCGATATATGCTATATGAGGTGTATTGAATATTGTTGAGTAAGTTGTGCTTAGGCCACTTGTGTATTATGATACTTGTTAATGAATGGTAAAGTTATGTTGTATATTTATTTATGTGCAACTTACTAAGCTTTATGCTTACTCCCTCTCCTTTTTCATTTTCTTATAGTGTCACCTATCTAGCTCAAGGATCAACGGAAGTCAGAGATATCGATCACACTATCAATCAAAGCTTTTGGTATTGTTTGATTTATATTTTTGATTATGGCATGTATAGGGAACTAGACTTGTGGTTTGTGTCATTGAGAGTTGGTCAATTGTATTGGCTTGGATTGGAAACCCTTAATTTTGTATTAAGCCTTAAATGTTGGCTATTATTCATTTTGATTTATAGGAAAAGATGTTATTTTCATGGATGAGTAAAATCCACTAATGGAATGTTGTTTATTGTGGCTGATTTGGATGCATGAGATAGCCTTGTATTGGTTTTGGTTGCTTATGTGTAGGTTGTGTATATAAGGGTGGTAATGAGGCTTGGTAAATAGCCTTATATTGTCCACACGGATAGACATACGAGTGTGTGTAGACCGTGTGTGACACACGGCTTGCCCTACAGGCGTGTGGTCCGGCTGTGTGTCCCCTGGACATAAAAGTTTCAAGTCAGTATGCATGGTAGTAAACACACGGGCAGTGTAACAGCCTGATTTTGGGTCTAGTCAAAACAGTGGTTTCGGGACCACAAATCTAACATAGAAAAATGTGTTTTTATTATCTTTTTATGATCTACATTTTTATGGAATTATTTTGTAAAAATTTTGTTAGAAAATTTTGACATTTGGGCACTCAATTTAGTCAAAATGACTAAATTGTAAAAAGTGCAAAAGTTGAGTTCTCCATGTTAGAGGTGTCCAATTGTTATGAAATTTTAAATCGGAGGTCCTTATATGGTAATTAGACCATTGGTTAAGTTGGTGGACAAAAATGGACATGGTTAGGCATGTTTCCAAAGTTTTTCATTAAAGGCATTTTGGTCATTTAGTTATTAAAATGAATTAAAAACAAAATTAAAAGCCAATTTTTGTCCATCTTCAACCCCTTAGCCGAATTTCACATGAGGAAGACATAGCTAGGGTTTTTTCAAACTTCCAAGCTCGATTGTAAGTCTGTTTTAGCTCCGTTTTTAATGTTCTTTACATTTTTGAAGTCCTCGCAGCTCGGTTGACCTATTTCTACCAATTTTTTGAGCTAGGGTTTATATTTAAAATTTTACCCATGGATGACATGCATGTATTTTGATGTTTTATGGAAGAATATGAATGTTTGGAGTGTGATAAACAACTTTTACTAAGTGATTTTTATTGAAATTGCATAAATGACTTGTTTGTAAAAAAGTGTAAAATGTGTGTAAGTGTGTGATTTAACGATAATTGTGAACTACTATAGTTATGAAAATGGTTTGACTAAGCCTAAAATACAAGCAACTTGAATAAAAATTATTTCCCGAACCTAGAGGAACAATCATAATTTTGTGAAACTTTAGGGGCAAAATTATAAATTTTGCCATAGGATGTTTTTGGGTTAACTTGAATAATATGAGCATTTTAATAAGTCTAATGTGTTATTATAGACCAAGAAAGACGTGGAATCGACCTTGATCGGGGAAAGGAAAAGATTATGGACTAAATTGCAAAATTTCTATATTTTGCGCCAAGGTAAGTTTGTTAATAAATCATTAAAAATTGTACAAAAAAATTATGGGTCATAATTTGCATGCTTAAAATCCTTATTGATTCTATTTTCAAGAGGAATTGACGGGGATAGCATCCGAGATCTGTACCATGAGATAAATAATTTTTAGTGAAGAAAGATCGGATCTGTCAGACAGTGAAACAGGGGTATCTTTAATGAATAAACCGTACTAATTCGCTAAACCAAAAATTTTGAAAATTTTATGGTAAGAATATATGTGAGTCTAGTTTTGGGGAAAATTAGTGGTTCTTAATTTGGAGTCCCGTACCATGAGTTAAATAATTTTTAGTGAAGAGAGGTCGGACCTATTGGACAGTGAAATAAGGGTAAATTTAATGAATAAACTATATTAATTGGCTAAATAAAAAATTCTTAAAATTTTATGGTAAGAATATATGTGAGTTTGGTTTCTTGAAAAATTAGTGGTTCTTAATTTGGAGTCCTGTACCATGAGATAAATAATATTTAGTGAAGAGAGGTCGAAACTTTTGGACAATGAAACAAGGGTATCTTTAATGAATAAACTGTATTAATTGGCTAAACTAAAAATTCTAAAAATTTTATGGTAAGAATATATGTGAGTCTAGTTTCTAAGAAAATTAATGGATCTTAATTTGGAGTTCCGTAGCTCCAGCTATAAATAATTTAGTGACTGTGACTCAAGAAAATAGCTTAACCTGAAATTGAGTAATTATACAATTATGATTGTTTTACCTTGAGAATCATGTTGAAAAATTATTTATTATTTATGTACTTACTTACTAAGCTTTATGCTTACTCTCTTTCCTTTCCTTTGTCTTATAGTATCACCAAGCCAGCTCGGGGTTCGGAGATCGTTGGAGATCCATTCACACTATCAACACTCTTTTGGTATTTTGAAAATAATATTTTGGATTATGCCATGTATGGAGGACTTAGTTATTTTGTTTTATGTCATAATTAATTTGGCCTAAAATGTTAGCCTTCAATATTTGATAGCTCATTTTGTATATGACCATTGATATTAATTAATATCATTCAAGCTATAAGGTATGAGGTTGCATGATTAAGTATGAAATTTGAATTGTTTTAACTTGGATTTATAAAAAACAAATATCTACGTCATGGTTTCGTACGATTGCATGTGTTATGTTCTAGTAATGTCTCGCAACCTACTCCGCTGTAGAACACAGGTAAGGGGCATTACAGGCAGAGACACGGTTGTGCATATCAGCCGTGTGAAGGACACGGGCGTGTGCCTTGGCCATGTGACATTTAGGGGTTGCTAACGTCAGAAACAGAATGTCCAGGTTTTTGCACACCGGATTGTCATGGTCATGTGAAGGACACGGGCGTGTGCCAGTCGTGTAAAATCCCCTGTAGGTGTGCATTTAGAATTAATTCCACATGGGTGGAGGACACAGACGTGTCCCTATATTGCCTAGGTCGTGTAAGCCACACAGGCCATCAACACGACCATGTTGAAATGGCCACAAGGGTGTGTTGCCCTTTCATACGAACGTGTGCCCCTATGTCAAGTGATATATTTCTATAGTTGGTAAAAGAACTCGAGTTGGTTCCGAGTGATTTGCGATGTGTGTCTTGGGCCTCAAAGGCCCTTATTAAGGACATGTTGATAAGTTTGAGAAAGTTTTAAATTTGTCCAAGTCTTGGAGACTCGAAAATGGTTGTAAGCACGAGTTTTAGTGAGGTAATGCCTCGTATTTCACTCCAGTGTGGGTTACGGGTATAGGATGTTACATTTAATAGTATCAGAGATATGGTTTAGTCGGTTCTAGGACTAACCTAGCAAGAGTACAGGTCTACCTATACATGCCATAACAGTATATTGATAGTGTGACGACTTTTGATTATTATAAATTTTATTTTTATATAGTAAATGGATCCTGATAGAGCTACGGTGGATGACATAGAGAGTAATACGCCAACTCCTGCCGAAGGGACTACGCTAGTTGAGAGTGAGCCCGTGACTATGGGCCAAGGCAGAGGGGCTAGAGAAGCCTATGTCTGAATAATGGACGTTTGGTACACGGAGTTTGTTCGCATGAATCAAACACTCAACTGCCCCCACCTCCTCCGATTCCTCAGTATGCCCCGACAGCTCCGCAAGGTATGGGTATAATTAGGAGAGAGAAGCCTCCGATAGACAAGATTCAGAAAGGCTGAGGAATTTCGGGCTAACATAGATGACGACCCAAGAAAGTAGATTTTTGGTTAGAGAATACCATCAGGGAATTTGATGAACTGTCGTGCACGCCTAAGGAGTTTGTGAAGTGTGCCATATCACTCTTGAGAATTTGGCCTACCAGTGGTGGAACACACTCGTGTCTGTAGTACCAAGAGAGAGAATAATGTGGGAATTTTTCTAAGAGTTCCAAAAGAAGTACATTAGCCAAAGGTTCATAGACCAGAAAAGGAAGGAATTTCTAGAGTTGAAACAAGGTAATAGAATTGTGATGGAATATGAACGAGAGCTTGTGAAACTCAGCAAATACGTGTGGGAGTGCGTGTCCTCAGAAGCCGCTATGTGCAAAAGGTTTGAGGATGGTATAAATGAGGATATACGAGTATTTGTTGCCATTTTAAAGCTAAGAGAATTTGAGGTGCTCGTTAAGAGAGCATGCAAGGCAGAAGAGTTGGTTAAAGAAAGGAGGAATGCAGCTATTGAGTCACAGGACTCAGAGAAGAGACAGATGGGGAAATTACATCAGACCTCATCCAAGAGATCGAAGGAATTCACTACCCGATCAAATATTTCAGTAGGGTTTTCTAATAGGAACAAGAACTGACAGAACGCAACTTCTAGAGCCCAGACCACTTCTATTGCGAGCATCGGTAGTGCTCAGCCAAATAGGCCAGAATGTTCCCAATGTAGTAGATGCCATTTCGGTGAGTGCCGAATTAAAGAGGGAGAGAAAAAGCAAGAAGTAAAGGCAAGTAGTACTCCATTGAAGGGTAACCACAAAAGAACCCGGGAAGCGGGGCTACTAGCAAAGGTACGCCAAGAGATTCTGCAGTGAGGTCCAAGGGTAGAGCACCTATAAGGACTTACGTTATTCATGCCCGTAAAGAGGCAGAGTCTCCCGACGTGATCATGGGTACCTTTTCTATTCATGATATATTTGTTGTTGCTTTAGTTGACCTAGGGTCTACCCACTCCTATATTTGTATGGGATTTATACCTCGCATGAGCATTATAGTAGATTCAATTGAATTTGTGATAAAAGTGTCCAACCTCTTAGGAAAACATGTGCTTGTAGACCAATTGTGTAGAAATTGTCCTTTGACAATTAAAGGTCATTGTTTTCCGGCTAACTTGATGTTATTGTTGTTTAATGAATTTGATATAATCCTTGGGATGGATTGGTTGACTTCTCATAGTATTGTAGTGGACTGTGGGAGGAAAATTATTGAGTTGAAATGTGCAGATGGGAATGTCCTTCAGGTTGGACTAGATGAACCGAATAAATCGCCTAAAGTAATATCATCTTTGGTTCCTGAAAAATATTTGAGGAAAAGATATGAGGCTTATCTCGCTTTTGTGTTGAATAATCAAGTGTTTGAGTCGAAGATTGAATCGGTACCAGTGGTTTGTGAGTTTATATATGTGTTCCCGAAGAGTTACCCGATTACCTCCAACTGGGGTAGTTGAATTTGGTATCGATTTGGTCCCTGGTACGGCACCTATCTCGATCGTTCCATATAGAATGGCCCCAACAGAGTTGAAATAGTTGAAAGTACAGCTGAAGAGTTAACGGATAAAGGTTTTGCGAGACCTAGTTATTCACCGTGGGGCGCACCAGTGTTGTTTGTGAAAAAGAAAGACGGGTCGATGAGGTTATGTATCAACTACAGACAGCTTAATAAGGTAACTGTGAAGAACAAGTATCCTTTGCCAAGGATTGATGATATATTCAATCAGTTGAAGGGAGCCACGGTGTTTTCCAAGATAGACTTAAGGTTTGATTATTATCAGTTAAGGGTTAAGGAGCAAGATGTATTGAAAATCGCATTTAGGATGAGGTATGGGCACTATGAGTTTCTTGTTATACCTTTTGGTTTAAAAAATGCTCCTGCGGTGTTTATAGATTTAATGAACCGCATTTTTTGGTCATATTTGGATAAGTTCATGGTGGTCTTTATCGACGACATATTGATTTACTTAAATAATGAGGGTGAACACGAAGAGCATTTGAGAACGGCTCTACAAACTTTGACAGATAAGCATCTTTATGCCAAGTTCAGCAAGAGCAAATTTTGGCTTAAAGAGGTTGGATTTCTAGGACACATTGTGTCAGGTGATGAGATTAGAGTTGACCCAAGCAAGATCTCGGCTATTGTTGAGTGGAAACCACTGAAGAATGTGACTGAGGTTCGAAGCTTTTTGGGTTTGGATGGATATTATAGACGATTTGTAAATGGATTCTCTATGATAGCTACACCGATGACAAGGCTGTTGCAAAAAGATGTCAAGTTCAGATGGACAAAAAAGTGGCAACAGAGTTTAGAGAAATTAATGGCTTTGTTGACCGAAGCCCTAGTTTTAGTGCAACCGGAGTCAGGCAAGTAGTTTGTGATATATAGCGATGCCTCCTTGAATGATTTGGGATGTGTGCTTATACAAGAAGGCAAGGTTATAGCCTATGCCTCAAGACAACTTAAGCCACATGAGAGAAATTACCCGACCTATGACTTGGAACTAGCAGCTATAGTGTTCGCATTAAAGATTTGGAGACACCATTTGTATGGTGAGAAATGTCGGGTATTCACTAATCACAAGAGTCTTAAGTACTTGAAGACTCAGGCAACGACGATGGTTAGAGCTAATAAAGGATTATGAGTTGACTATCGAGTACCACCCGGGAAAGGCAAACGTGGTCGCTGATGTATTGAGTAGAAAATTGTTATTTGCATTGACAGCAATGAACGCGAATCTGGCTTTGTCTGAGGATGGTTCAGTTCAAGCAAATTTGAGAGCTAGACTAATGTTTCTACAAGAGATTCGGGAAACTCAAAATAACGAGAGTGATTTGCAAGCCAAGAGAACTCAGTGTGAGTCGGGCATCGAGTCAGATTTTTGTATTGGTACTGATTGATGTATAATGTGTAAAGATAGAGTTTTTGTACCTAAGCGCAGCGAGCTTATTCAGAAGATTCTACAATAGGTGCATAGTGGTTGGTTGTCCATCCACCTGGGTAGTGTGAAAATGTATAACGACCTTAAGAAAATGTACTAGTGGTTGGGAATGGAAAGGGACATTTCAAAGTTCGTTTCTAGGTGTCTAGTGTGTCAGCAAGTGAAAGCCAAACACCAAGTACCTTCGGGTCTACTTTAGCCTATCACGATTCCCGAGTGGAAGCGGGATTAGGATTAGATTGCTATGAATTTCATGACGGGTTTTCCATTAACCTCGAAAAAAAGGATGCTATTTTGGTTATTGTGGATAAGCTAACAAAGTCGGCACATTTTATACCAGTGCGTACCGACTACTCCTTAAAAGATTGGTCGACTTTACGTATCCGAGATCGTGAGGCTTTATGGAGTGCCACTATTGATTATTTCAGATCAGGACTCGAGATTTACCTCGAGGTTTTGGAAAAAGTTACAAGAGGCATTGGGAATAAAGTTGAGTTTCAGCATGGCATTTCACCCGCAAACCAAAAGTCAGTCGGAAAAAGTGATTCAGATTTTAGAAGACATGTTGTGATGTTGTGTTCTCGAATTTCAAGGTAGTTGGGAAAGGTACATGCCATTGGTTGAATTTGCCTACAACAACAGTTATCAGTCAGGTCTTAAAATGGTGCCTTATGAGGCTTTGTATGGGCGAAAGTTCCAAGCGCCCTTATATTGGACTAAACTAAGAGAAAGTCAAATTCATGAGGTCGTTTTAGTCAAAGAGACCGAGGAGAAAGTTAAAGTAATTCGTAACTGTTTGAAAACCGCCTCAGATAGGCAGAAATCCTATGCGGATTTAAAATGGAAAGAGGTCAAATTCCAAGTTGGTGATCGAGTGTTTTTGAAAGTATCCCCGTGGAGGAAAATTCTCAGGTTTGGTAGAAGGGGCAAGTTGAGTCCTCGTTTCATAGGACCCTATGAGGTTACCGAGAGAGTAGGGCCAGTTGCCTATCAATTGGTTTTGTGGCTAAAATTGGAAAGGATTCACGATGTGTTTCTTGTGTCCATGCTACGCTGATATATATTAGACCCTTCGCATATGATTGCGCCAACAAAGGAAGAGGTTTATATGGACATGACTTATGGCGAAGAGCCAGTCAAGATTTTGGCTCGGGAGGTCAAACAATTAAGAAATAAGAGTATTGCACTCGTGAAAGTTTTGTGGCATAGACATGGAGTCGAGGAAGCCACATGGGAACCCGAGGAGACTATGAGAGATCAGTGCCCGAACTTATTCGTCGGTAAGATTTTCGGGGACAAAATCACTGAGGGGGAGAAATGTAACAGCTCGATTCAGGGCCTAGTAGGAATAGTGGTCTCAGGACCAGAAATCCAAAGTCGAATAAATTATTTTATAATTATTTTGATGTTAGAGCATGATTATATGAATGCATGGAAAATTTGGTGAGTTAATTTTGACGTTCGTAAGCTCAGTTGAGAAAAAAAAAGACTAAATCGCATAAAATGCAAAAGTCCTAATTTGATAGCTAAAAGTGCCAAATAGCTACAGAACTTAAATTGGGGGTCTTTAAAGGGCAATCAGACCCTAAGATTGTGCATGGCCGGCCATAGGAGGTAACTTGGTCAAAAAGTCCAAGTTTGGTGGGTTTGATGGCTAATTTGACTAAAATAGAAATAAAATAAAAGAAAGATGATATCATCCTATTTTCCATTTTCTTCTCCACCGATTTCTCAGCCATTTTTGGGGGTTTTGAGCATCAAAAATTTCATCAACTTTAAGTCTTCACAAGTAAGTGATTTTAATGGCTTTTCTTGATTATTTTTGTACTTTTGAGACCATTGAAGCATGAGCTTTCAAATGAGGGTACTATTTTGCAAAATGATCAAGAGTGTAGGGCTCTGCCATGAAAGGATTTGTAATGTTGGCTGAGTTTTTATGGGAGAAAATGAGTCTTGGGTGTCTTATAACCAACTTTTGTGAAAGGTGTTAGCATGAAAACACCTAAAAAGACTATTTTGCATAAGTTGTAAAATAGATGATAAATGTGTGAAATAGTTGGAATTTGGAGTTGCTTTAAGAGTAGAAAGGATTCAGCTAGGCTTAAGATATGAAGAAATTCAATAGAAATCTATTTTCGGCTTAGGGGTAAAATGGTCATTTTGTCAAAGTCTAAGGGCAAAATGGTCATTTTATTAAAGATATGAATTTTCAATTTCTTAATTTTATTTAGTGACTAAATAAGTGCATTTTTCGATTATAGATCAAGATTCACCAAATCCGAACTTAAGCCGAGGGAAAGCCAAGCAAATCAATTAAATTGACTGGTCGCCACATTTTATAATCCGAGGTAAGTTGTATGTAAATAATACAACTACATTGATAATGTATGTGAATGAATTGTATTGAAATTATTATAGCATTAATTGCTTGATTGTGAAAATAAGAGAATGTGATAAGAATAGAGATAGAAAAATTCCAGAATGAACCTTAGGAAATAAATCGGATATTCATGCTATGACTTTTGGGTCACTGTGTGAGCTAGTTCATTCGGTTTAATTTTAGTTCATTTATATATGTATTACATGAACTTAATTGCGTAATGTTGGATTATATTGATGTGTATGATTGGAAATGGAAATAGTGAATTGAAATGACATCGATCACTGGTTGAGATATTATGAGTCGTTATAGCAAATCAATCCTGTAAGTTGTGCAATTATTTAAGCTTCTACTGATCTTTATATTCCTTGTTAATATACTATTATTGAATGTTATATTATATATCGAATGAAGTTCAACGAGCGATGTCCATCGATATATTGAACAAAGCTCAAATGAGCTTACCTACTAAATGAACTGAAATGTATCCGCTATCGAGCCATACCTACTGATTCTATTGAAAGTTGCTCAAATGAGCATTACTCATTGAACATACTAAAATACTATTCAGATTGTTGCTTCTCATACGAAGGATACAATTTACGAAAATTTCATTACTTAATTTTAAATTGATTACTATGTTCTGTTGGAAAGGCTTACCGATTTATTAAATGAACTTACTAGCTTTATTCGCTTACCGATTTATTAAGTGAACTTACTAGCTTATTCAAGCATACCTGTATTTGTTTCATTTTGTAGATTACGTTTTGAGGGATCGAAAAATAGGATCTGTAATAGCCCAGTTTTGGCTAAATTAGAACAGTGGTTTCGGAACCACAAATTCAATGTCAGAAAATTTATTTCAATATTATTTTTGGTATTTACAGCATGTTATTTGATATGTGTGAAAATTTTGTGAGTTAATTTTATTGATTGGTTGGTTAATTTGATAAAAAGGATTAAATCGCGTAAAATGAAAAAGTTGCATTCTACTTGCTAAAGGTGTGAAATAGCTTTGGTTTTTAAATACGGTGACATTAAATGGTAATTAAACCATTTGAATGGTGAGTGGACAATTTTGGACAACCATTAAGTGATTTTTATGTTATATAATTAAGGTTAATTTTGGTATTTGATAAATAATGTTAATATGAATAAAAAACAAGGAAATTTTGTTCATATTATAATCTTTCCAACCGAAAGTAAAAGGAAAAAGAAATCCATTTTAGGGCTTGAGATACTCGGCCAACTCTTAGCTTGATTAAGGTAAGGTTTTAGCTCGATTTTTGATGATTTCTATGTTTTTGTAATCGTTACAGCTCAATCTAGCTAGCCCGTACCTTTAATTTCAAAACTGTTAAAGATTTTAAGGGTTTCCATTGTTGAATCTATGAGTTCTTTGATGTTTAATGTTGAAATATGAAAACTTGATGATAGTTTTACATGTTTTGTTAAGTGATTTTTGATAAAAATGCATAATAGGGATTAAATTGTAAAATGTGCAAATTGAGTGGTTGAAATGTGAAATAAATGAAAGTTTTGAGCTACTAGGGAACCATATATAATTCGACCAAGCATGGGTTTGGTTGAATTATGTGAATTTTGTGTTCTGTGAAATAAGGACTAAATTGTTAAAAGTGTAAAAGTTTAGGGGCTAATGCAAATAAGCTTAAATGTATGTTTTGGACTAAACTGAATGAATAGATGATTAAATATGTTAATTTTGAATATATTTAAATCAAGAAAAGCGAAATACGGACTTGAATCGGGGAAAAGATAAAGTTATCGACCTGTTTTCACATCCGAGGTAAGTTCGTATGTATTAAGCATTGTAATAATTATGCTTTTAGTGCTTTGATATTGTATAAATTGTATATACGGGACTATAGATATGTTCAACTACAAATCGGTTATTTGTGGCACTTAGTATGCGATACGACATAGCTTCGGCTATATATGGCACTTAGTGTGTGATTCAACATAGCTTTGGCTATGTACGACACTTAGTGTGCGAGATATCGAGTATGACACTTAGTGTGTGAGACATTGAGTATTCAACAGCATTCCGTGTATGTATGAACTCGTTATGGATTGGTACAGGTATGTACATGTATGTTATGATCTTAAAATCGAAGAAGTTACAAAGTTTGTATATAAGCTTATGAACAAAAAGTTGAAAGCTTTGTTAGTAATCATAAAGTACATGATAATATGTTTAGATTGATGAATGTTGTATTTGTGATTAGTTAAGTTTATATCAAACAAGCTAACTAAGCTTATTAACTTACTTTGTGTATTTTTCGTGTTTTATAGTGATATTGAAGCTAGCTCAGACTTGGGGATCGTCGGAGACTATGTCACACTATCCAACCATCATTTTGGTACTTTTGGACTTATAGTTTGGTCATATGGCATGTATAGGGACTTTGGTCATTTTGGCTATGTTTTGGTATTGATATTGGCCATTTGGAATGGCTTGTAAATGTTTATGTTTTAGTTTGTATATATATATTTTCATGTGAGTTGGTTTTGGATGGTGAATTTGATGATATATATAAGTATGCAAATGACTTTTGTTTTGATTTGGTAATTGACCTATGTTGTGTGATTGAGGTGGATTCATGATACTCATTTATATTAAAAAATTTTGAATGTCAATAGGTGATGAATTGGGAGTTGGTATGTTTGTGGAATTGAGCATAATAATGCATATTTCGTATATGGTCATTTTGATATTTTGAGAAGATAAGGATTAGCATGAAATTAGATAGCAATATGTGGTATTTGTGGCTTGTATTGGTTGGTGTTGGAGTTGGTATAAATCATGCTTGATAGGAATTGAAATATATGCCTATTGATGTTATATTGTATGCTATTTGAGAGGTGTAGGTGTATCTAAACTTGGGTGGAAAATGGCTTAGTAAATTGTGACATCCCAAAATTGACCCTAGTCGGAAAGTGGTTTCGGGACCACTAAACCGAGTCATAATAATAATTAACCATCATAATTGATGCTCATTATATGCATATATGCATGTGTGAAAATTTCATGTTTGGATTTTGTTAATTGTAAGTGAATTTTTATCAAATAGGACTTATGTGAGAAAATTTAGAAATGTGCTAGGCAAATGTAAGGTGGCCTATTAATACATGTGGGAAAGTGTTGTCCTTGCATGTCAAATTAGCCAAAATGAAGCATGATGGCGGCCATGCTATGAGTGGAAACATGTTGCCAACATGTTTAGTTAGTGGATTATGTAGGAAGAATAAAGAAATGAAAAAAAAGAGAATATGAAGAAAAACAAAGAAAAGAAAAAAAAAGTGTTCATTCTCTCATTTTCTCCTTGCTTGGCCGAATGTACTAAGAAGAAAGGGGGAAGCTTGAGAAAATCAGCCATGGGAGTTTGCTAGACTAAGGTATGTTGATGTTATCCATGAGACTCATGCATGTTTTTAGTTGATAGTTTGAATCCCACCTAAACCATGGTCTAAAACTTTACCATGAAATGGGGATGATATTCGGCCATGGGTGTTGTCTTCTTGGTATCATTGATGTTTGATATTTGATGTTGTGGTGGTGAGGCATGAAGATGAGTTAAGTTTCGCTAAGGTGGGTTTGTGTGGATGTCATTTGCATGCTAAGTGTCAAGCTTAGTAATGATATATGTGTATGGTGTCTTTGATGTTGTGAATGGAAGTAGAAGAAAAGTAAAAGAAATTTATGTAGAAATGTGATGTATGTGGATTCATAGGATGTTACAAATAGGTGTGAAGCTATGCTAGAAGAGAAAAGAAATTCGGCCAAGTGTTCATGGGAGGAAAACTAAGTGTTTGAAAGAATAAAAAAAAATGATGCCATAATTGATAGTATGGGTATTCGCCATTTAATCAAGTGTGTAGGTGATGTTAGATCAATTTTAGCACATTCGGCTATAGATAGGCATGTTGATAATCTCATTTAGACAATTAGACATAAAAGGGTGGTAATGAGGTTGAAAATTGTTGAATGGCTAGTTGGGTAATGAATGAAGCATTCGCCATATGGGGTAAAAATGGGTCATATGCTTTTGAGATAAAATTTTGTGAATTGATGTATTAATGATGATAATTTAGTTGATGTCATGTGTATATGTATAAATATTTGGCAAGACGGTTAAACTAGTTAATTTATTGACTAAGCTCAAGAAGCTCGAGGTGGAGAAACAAGCAAAGGCAAAGGAAAGAACATCGAGTAGCCGAGTTGGAACCATTTTGCCCAACACAAGGTAAGTCATCAAGCACATATGTTTGATATTGCTTAAATGATTGTAAAATCTATGCAATTGTGTTTAATGGGATGCTATATATATATAAATGAAATTGTATGTGTATGGAGTGATGACAATTGTTGAATGTAAAAGAAATAGTGAAATGTGTAGAAAGTTTGCTTTCGGCACTAAGTGTGCGGGCAATACGTGTGTACGGTGACGAGATTGGCACTAAGTGTGCGTGCTGGAAATATATGGCACTAAGTGTGGATGCTGGAAATATATGGCACTAAGTGTGCATGCTGGAAAAAAATACGGCCTTTGGGTGTGCGAGCTCGAAGGGTATGGCACTATGTGTGCAGGCTTAAATCGCGTGGCACTAAGTGTGCGAAATCGAGTATTAAGCACTGTGTGTGCGTACTCTATATATATGGAGGGTGTGTCTCCATCGAATTGAGTATGGACAGCGGATCGGGTAAGTACCTTGAGCTCATGACGAATAGAAAATACGTTCATGCTCGGGGTTGAATTTGGTAAGCCTTAAATCTATGTGATGATTGAAATTGTATGATTGTGGTGGAAATGAGTTAGTGTGTGAAAATGCTTCAAATATCTTGTTGTGTAGAATATGAAATGTGGATGTATGACTTGGTATGAGATTGGACCAAAAGGTCCGAGGAATTATGGTATAGATTCGATATGGATGAGTACCTAACCTCGTTTATTGTTCATGTTGTAGTAACTTTATTAGTGGATTGATGAATGCTTATGACTTACTGAGTTATAAACTCACTCGGTGTTTTCTTGTCACCCATTTTAGGTCTCTCGGACTCGTATTGTTTGCGTGATCGGAACCGTCGTTGAAGTCATCACACCGGCTGAAATATTTTGGTATTGTCTTCGTTGTTGAAGAACATTTGGCATGTATAGGCTATTATATTTTGTTGAACTGTGGGTTGTAAACTTTAAGCCATATGAAAATGGCCTATGCGGTTGTCGAGTGGGATGCTAGAACCTATAGCCACGAGTCTTAGAAACTTTAAATTTTGATAAGGTGGCCATAATTTGTGTCATGTATGATGGATGATTAAGGCCAAGGAAAGATTCATGAAATTGGCATAGTCTACTGCAGTAACTGTTGCGGACAGCAGCAGTGAGATGAGATTGAAAAATCACTAAAAATAGTATAAGTAGAATTAAATAGTGAGTAAATTATGAAATTGAACCTTGATGAATCTATTTTTATATGGACGAAACGAAACGACCATATGAGCAGTATACTGAGAAATATTAAAGTTCTCGTGAGACAGGGCCAGAATGGTTTCTGGGTCCCCTGTCGTGACTTTGAAAATTTACTATAAATTATCCAGAAAGAATTAGAAGTCATGCCTTATATGTACAGATTCCATTTTGAGTCTAGTTTCATTAGAAACAAACGGCACCAGTATTAAATCCCTGTACAGAGAGATATTCAAGTTTTAACGTGCGAAGGTCAGTATAGTCGACTCCTGTAACATTGGTGACTTTAACTAATAAACTGTACCAATTGGCCCGACCAAAAATTCTAGAAATAAATCCATGGATAGATATATGAGTCTAAATTCAGGGAAAATTTACGGAATCAGTTTCCGAGTTTTGAAACTCGAGATATGATTTTTAAGGCGACAGTGACGCAGTTAGCTAGCCTGCCTAGAACAGCAATCAGATTTCACAAAGAGAGAAATAAGGGAAGTAAGCCCGGTAACACCACGTGTTCAAATCCGGTGACGGTCACGGGTTTGGGGTGTTACATAAATGGCCTATTTTTGTCCACACGGACAGAGACACGGGTGTGTGTCTCAGCCCACACAGTCGTGTTGCACGGCCGTGTGTCCCCTGGTGTTGTAATTAAAATGAAGTCAGTATACCCTATAATTGACACACGGCCTAGCACACGGGCGTGTGACTTGGCCATGTTTCATAAGTTAGTATACCCTACAGGTTTGGCACGACCTAGCACACGGTCTGACACACGGGCGTGTGTGGCCACTTCGAAGGGCACACGGGCTAGACACACGGGCATGTGGTTGGCTGTGCGACCCAAGTCAGTGTGTATGACCTGTTTCCACATGGCCTGAGACATGGACATGTCTGGAGCCATGTGAGACACACGACCTGTTCACACGGGCGTGTGATCTCTGTATGGTTGAAATTTTTCTAAGTTTCCAAAAGTTTCATATGCTATCGGTTTAGTCTTGAACCACTTCTAAAGCATGTTTAAGGCCTCGTAGGCCCTTATAAGGGACAATGTGATTGTGTTGAATGATTTATAAGAATGAATGATTTATATTTGATAAATGTATGCTATTGCTATGAATTAATCGGTAATACCTCGTAGCCCTACTTCGGTGATGGATACGGGTTAGGGGTGTTACAAGATCAGCAAAAGAAATCACACTATCTGGGAAATCTTTGGTAGAATTTGATTTTAGTTGGTATATATGGCATGTATTAGGACCATTTTGTATGTATAATATTGGTTCTTAGTTTTGAGCAAGTTTTACTTGAACTTGTGTTCTATGATTGGAAAACAAATGGAATTAGGCATGTTTTACTAAGATAGGCTTGTTGATTTAGAATGAAAATATTGACATTATGATGAACTATGGTTGAAATGGAAATTGATGTTTTGATGTGTAAATTATAACTTGTATATGTAACTTAAAGGTGTAATGTCATGAAATGCATTGTGGTGTCAATGATAGCACATTGGTTAGGTAAGTTAGGATGTTTGAAATGACATATTTAAGTGTGTTTGAATGATGTTTAAAGTCATTGAATGAGTGCCCAAAATGAAATGGTTAGTTATGCATGATTTGGCCTTAAAATGACTTGGTTTTAGGTAAATTTTTGGGTTCACACGGCCTGGACACAGACTGTCACATTGCCGTGTGTCATTTTGAAATTTCTTAGTGTTCCAAGTCAGTGAATTACACGGCCTAGCACACGGGCATGTTGGGCAACTCAATGAGTTACACGGATGATGACACGGGCTGAGACATGGCTGTGTGTCCCTTGTCCGAATGTTACACGGCCTAGGGTGAAGTCATACGGCCGTGTGACCCCTGTTTTCACATTTTTGCATTTTTTTCTTAAAACTATTATTTTGTTTCAAATTAGTCTCAATTTGCTTCTAAGCTATTTTTAGAGCTTCGAAAACTCAATTTAAGACTCAAAATCAAACGATTTATTTTATATTGAATATTACTTGTAATTATGGAATTGAATTTATTATTGAATGTAAATCGTATTAATTGTTCCAGCTTGATTAGTAACATTCGGTATCCTATTCCGGCAATAGAAACGGGATATGGGTGTTACAACACACAGAATTAATTTATGTTTTTTTGAGTTAATAATAATTCTCTCTGAGTTTTTCTTCAAGAATTGCTCTTAAGTTTCTTTTAAAAGCTATTTTAACAATATTTCAGGTTGTGGGAATCGTCTTCAAGTTTTTTCTTGCCAAGATCTCTTTCCTGGAGGGGGAATTAGAGCCATTAAAAGGAGTTGTGGATTCTTAATGTTTCCAGGGCTTCTTAGGACGTCATATTCTATTTTCTATCCTTAATTTATCGTTTCTTGCTTATTTAAGTTGGTTCTTGTTGTTTTGGCTTGCTGATTTAATTTATTTTCATTCTATGTTAAAGTTGCTTCAAGAAAGACATTCCCCTATCTTGTTCCATTAATAAACACATTAAATAGTTTTAATATTTTGTTGTTGTTTCAAACATTCTTATGCAAAACAATTTGCTTTTATCTTTAAAATCACTTCTAACGAATCTCTTTGTGTTTTGTTTTTCCGGATCTAGTTGGGGCATTTTCTTGTGGTCCAAGGACGGTTTCTTTTCATTTAAGAAACCTTAATTCGTTCTCTTTTGGACTCTTTACCAGCCGATTCATCTTTCTTTTGACTCTACTTTGTGGCAACTAATATGTTTTTGTTGTTTCTCATTTCAGTTTATGTTTATCTAGAGATCTAAGATATATCCGGGACTTTGACAAGCCTTACGATCCGCTTTCGCATTCATTTGTCTCATTCCTTATCACCAAGGCACGTTCTAATGTTCTCTCTTGTTCATTGAGGGCCATTTGGCTTGACAAGATTGGCCTTATTACATGGAAGAGACTCAAGTCCCATCTACTTGGATCCTTGCTATACTGTAAACATTATATTTTACCAGGGTAATTATTGTAAATCCTAACAGATAAACATCTATAGAATTTAAAATTCTTAGGACTCTCTTATTATAGATGTGAACTAATCTCAGCCACTGATGTAAATCAATTTGTACTGTTGGACTTAAAAGAGCTCAACTATAGATAGAGCTCTCCCATTCATTTGTATCCATTCCATTTTTAAGTTAAAAAACTGTTGATTTCTTACTCTTTGTTTTTTTATTTCTTAGTTTCTTTTTCCTTTGCCTTGGTGCCTTAGAAAATATGTGCTTAAATTTTATTTTTTCGACAACAAACTTAAGAAAAATTTAAACCCAATAAACCGATTAAAATCACGAAATTTACCGGACTAAACTTAAAATTTTTTTCTCTAAAATGCAGGTCGCAGTGAGTGATTTAACACAAACATGTCCGAAAGCATAGTGCCTTCCTCACCTTTTCCAATTGCTACTATAATAATACAAATTCCTTATTATTTTATAATTTCAACCCACAGAAAGAAATTAGTTTTGATAAAATAACAATTCAATTATTATTATGTTACTAACTCTCTCTGTGTTAAATAAAAGAGCCAGGCCATCAGAAGAGACAATGGGAACAGAGCCTGTTTAGTATCATTTCCTTTTGCACTTTCTTGAAATTATAAGTGTAAACTTATTTGATTACATCACCTTTTTTTTTTTTTAATAAAATTCTTAGAACTGAATGAAAATGAAAATAATAATTGCACCCTTTGATTATTATATGTATTTGAAAGTTCTCTCTTATTTAAGTCCTACATCCAAAGCCGAAAAGCCAAGCAAAATTTCACTATCTACCATTTTGGCATATATGTTTTTAAGTTAGTACTTGGCTCTTCTTTTGTTCGGAACTCTGTTTTTTTTAGTGAAGTAACATCTCTTGTTCATTAAGAAAGAAAATAAGGTTGTGTTCGTTCTTTGAAGTTTGAAGAATCAAGGAGAGTGCTTTGTGGGTGAGAAAATGTATGCAGAAACAGGGTTGTTTTTCCCTTACATGCAGAAATTTTCTGAAGATTTTCAGCAGTTCATAGATTACTGTAAAACCCAGAAACCCAATGCTTCCACGGTACTGATTATCTTAACCTTTGTCTCT
Organism: Gossypium arboreum; assembly: GCF_025698485.1. Lineage (NCBI taxonomy): Eukaryota > Viridiplantae > Streptophyta > Magnoliopsida > Malvales > Malvaceae > Gossypium > Gossypium arboreum. The sequence goes on along the minus strand of NC_069077.1, from coordinate 76,795,415 downwards.
GATTTATTTTTCTCACTTTTGCTTTGTTTTCTTGGTGATCTGCATTTTTTGGATTGAGTCTGGTTTTGAAGCTGGTTTTAGCTTTGATTTGCCTCTATCTGATGAATTTGGGGCTCTTTGATCCTTCAGTAATTCTGTTTTTCCTTTTAAAATGGAGTATATAAATGGCGAATTTTTTGGTTTGTTTCAGTTAAAATTTCAAGTTTTATAGTGATTTCATAGTGGAACTTCATTTCCCCCATTATACAGATTTCAATATTTGGGAAACTTTTTGTTCCATGTCCTCCCCTAATGATAAAAAAAAAAGTGAGGAAAAAAAACTGTAATTTTGAAGCTTCAGTCTTGATGTTCTATGCCTTTTGGGTTCTCATGGGGGGTGGCTTTAATCAGTTTATTCTCTTGGGACATTGTCTCAGAAATCAAACAAGGCTGAAATGGGGAAAAAATGAAAGCATGTTTACATGCTGCATCAGGAAAAAGGAAAGAAAACAAAGAAAAGTTTGAATATAATTGGAAAATGATTTCCATGTCACGACTTCCGTGTTCTTGAAGATTTCCTCCATTTTCTTTGAACTTTTTGGTGTGAACTGGTTTTTGGGTCACTTTTTAAGCCACTTATGCATACAGATTAAAATAGAAAAAAAGCCACTAATTATTGTTCTTTGGTTTTGGATTTCTTTTTAGTGTTAAAAAAAGTTTGGGAAGTACAAGAGGTTTATTTTATCTTTATTTTAGTTGGTGTCAAAAGTAAAAAATTTTAGTTATGGGAAAAGTAAGAGAAAAAAAAAAAAAAAGCTCCTCGTACATGGTGTTGTAGATCCTTTCTTAGTGTAATAAGGGTTAGTTTTTTATAAATATTTATCCAATTACACTAAGAAACATGATTTTTTTTTTATAAAGAAGGGTTTTGTATTTGATTATTAGTGTGTGTGATTGCTAGTAGTAATTTGTTTGTCTTAAACTATGAACTATTTCTGTGTTCATACTGAAGCATAGAAAGAAGCGTCATCAGAAATTTATCATTTCCTTTGGCTCTAATCATCTTAGTGTCAATCCTACAAGCAACTACCAGAGTTTGGTATTGTATAGCACAACCGTGATCAAGGTTTAGTAAGTTATCTCTAAAACGAAATATTTAGATCGATTCGTTCAACAATCCAATATTTGAATTTGGTTGTACTCCTATACTGGTTTCTGTGGATCGCCAGGAAAGAAGAGGCACATCATAAGCTAAGTTGGTCATCGGTTGATGACAGTTACACTAAAATCTTCCGGCTTGGGTTTGACATGTTTGATGTAGGGCAATCTTTTGTAAAAGAATCAATTAATAATGACTGTTTATCAGGAGAAAAAAAAAACAATATGTAATGAACTGAACTCATATGTTGGGGCTAGTCAAAATTGTATTCTTTTGTTTTATGGATTTGATAATTATTATGCTAAATAATTATTTTAGCCTCCCTTATTTTTGTTTCATTCAGCAAAAGATGTTATTCAACAGTTAATAATATTAGTATGTTAACTTCCTTTTATTCATTCATGCCTAATGTAGAACAACCTTGTTCAGATTTCCACAATATCCGAGTATGACCTTGGAGGAGAAGGTGATCTGTTCAAAGCTCCAGAGCCAATCATTGAAGAACCAAATCTGGGGCTTGATCCCATGACTGCTGCCATCTCATTAATCTCATGTGGTGAAGATGTCATTACTTCCCAAGGACTTAAGGCTGCTGATATTGAATCAATCCAAAATGAGCAACTTTTAGAGGTTCTCTATGAGTGTGAAAAGGATATGATGGCAAAAGCAGCTATGGAAACACCACTGTCCCAGGTCCTTGATATCAAGATTCCTGTTGTGAAGATCAATGAAAACCAAAATCTTGAAAACAAAGTGCTCTCTGATATCCCATTTCAGAAAAGTGTCAGCTCGAGTTGCTTAAGCTCAATGGAGTGGGTGCAAGGAGCTGTAATCAAGCCTAACTTTCTGGATTTTCCTGGAATGGATTTTGGTTCTGTTTATGGAATGAGGAGAGCTTTTAGTGAAGGAGATATACAGGTTAGTCTTAATTGCTTGGTTTTATACGATTTTACCTGTGCAGTGGCAGATACTAATGCTGTCAACTTTTCTGTTGGCGTTTATGTGAAATACCATTTCTTTTCTTAAAAATAATCCGATTTAGAACTTATTTCTACAGCAAATGCACCATATTTTAAGATGTTAGGAGCCTCTCCCTTGAATTACCTCGACCTTGGCTAATTAGAGGAGTATCTTTCCATCCATGAGTTTCCTGCTCTTCACTGCTGGAGCCCAAAAGTGACCTTAGCACAAACCATTTAGATTAGTTTGCAACTATGTTGTCTTATCAACATATGAACACAACATTCTTTATCCCATTTCAAAATCGCACTAGGAAGCGATGTTGATCCTCTTTTCTTTTCTACTGATATCTAAAATTCAGACATGTTCTCTCTTTTGTCTGGAAAAGGAAACCAGCAGAATCAAGTGACACATCAAATTATAGTCGTGCACCGAGCATGTTTGCCATTGTAATGACTGAGAAACTTTTAGATGTTTGTGGCCATTGCCACAGGATGAGCTGGGTCATTGATACTGAATTTTTATGACAGACTCTTGGCAATGGGAATGCGAGTGTCATCTGTTCTCCTCTTGAGCGACCAATAATGATCAGCTGCTGTTCTACTGAAGATCGAAGGGAAAAGCTTTCCAGATACAGGAATAAGAAGACCAAGAGGAACTTTGGAAGGAAAATCAAGGTATTTCAATTTCCATGCATTTTACAATCAAACAAGTAAAGACTCCATGGTTATTTTTGTGATCCTTTGTTGGACTTGGGTATTGAAACTTATAATATGGTTCACTTCGTCCAGTACGCTTGCAGGAAGGCTCTTGCTGACAGTCAACCAAGGATCCGTGGAAGGTTTGCAAAGACTGAAGAATCTGACAACTCCAAGAGGCAGTAATTGTTGACTAATTCCAAAGTAAAACAGGAATGAAGTAGCTAGACCCTAGAGGTGATGGATAATATATATATGTATATATATCTCAGTAGTGTCAACTTGGCGCGCACACACATATATCTATATATATAAACCTTTGTGGAAATCTTATACAGAGTTGATGCTAAATAAACCAGAACGTAGATCCTGAGAAATAATTCTATCTTATTTGCTGTAATAACCTCCTCTCCTCTCCAAGTAGGATGTACATAGTGTTTGTTCAATAAAATGATGGCAAAGCAGAAATTTGCACTTGTTCATACAGGTTATATAAAACGATGATGAATGTTTAAGATTTTTCAACACTCCATCATGAGCTCATCCATGGATCTATTTGATTGCATTTCATTGGACAACAATGGGCCAATAAGCTTGTCCAGGCCAACTCAAGGGTTTTGGATTTTTGTGTGGTGGCACAGAAGTATATACCTTTCAAGGAAGTGTTTCTTTTTTATTAGGTGTTGATGTGTCAGGGAATTCGGTTTTCAATGCCGGGATGATTTCCCAAAACTTCCAATAATTTTGTCAAATTATGTATTATTAGTTTTACCTTGGGAGTTTAATTCCAACCATTGGTTGCTACAATAATTCTCACATGTGGACAAACACAACAATAATTTCATTTGTGGTAAATAAATATCATTTCTTAATAGTAGTAAGCTACGCCAACAGGCTCTTGTTGGTATATCGGAGTCCCCAACATGACATTAATCAAAATTACAGGATACTATAAACATGTACACCCACTCTGTGATAAAAAATTCTTTTAAAAGAAAATGGTTAGTTTATAAATAATAAGTGACAGATTTATAAAGAAAGTTGGTAGAATTTTTTTTCTTTTAATTAATGTATAGGACTAACCTTAATGTTATTATTTTAAAATTAATATATTTTTTTAAAATCCTAAAATTCCTATTGTAAACTCAATATCCAGATATCGCATGTCACATCATCGGTTTGAAAATTTATTTATATAATACATAGTAAAATGTTTGAATATATAGATATATCTATTTATATAATAATATTTATAACAACTACAAAAATTATAACTATTACTCAAATTACTATTGAAACTTAATTTTGTAACCAAATACTCAAAATCTTATTGGAAATTTAATTTTGTAATTTTTTTAAAAAATATAAAATTTATAATGGCAAAAACATAATTATATAGTTTTTACGAATTTCACAATTTTAATTAACAATTTTTATAAAGTATTTAGTTACAACATTGGGTTTCCAATAGAAATTTTAGTAGATTTTTGCGATTTTTTAAAATCTTGTTATATAAATAATAGATTTTGGAACAAATATCATGGCATGTTGACCCTATTAATAGATCAATGTCGGTCAACTTAGTCAACTTTGATCTTTCATGAGTTTGGAAACCACGTTAGGTCCTTTCGGAATTTTTTACTTAGTAAATATGCATTTTACTGATCCTTATTTACTAAGTATTCTTAGAATTCGTGTGAGGTAACAGGGACGTGTTAGGTTTGAAACAATTTAATCACACAAATCTAAAAACTATGCAGATAACAAAGCTTGGTTAGAGTTGTTATGTAACCTACAATTTAATCGGGTTAGGATCTAAATTGAGCATGCACGTTTCAATTATATACCCAGTAGCCATCGTCTGGTTAGGATCGCTCAACTAATTCAGGTGCATTTCAATCACGTATGAACGAAATACAGACTTGATTTTAATTGAAAATATGATTGATTGAGGCACAAACATTATAAGCATGAATCAAATAAATATTATTTAATCAAAGCAATCATCCTAGCTTAAATAAAATTAAGCTAACATTGTTGTAAATAAGAACAAAGAACAAATAGCAAACATTTTTAGATTGAATTAAAGAAAAGAAAGATTAAACCCAAAGCAGAGTGGTTGTCACCCAAGACTCTGACCGACGAGGGTTCTTCACTCTTTCGCTTTGCTCCTTTGCTGATGGCTCTCCAAGGGGGCCGACCAAGGGCTCTTTAAGAGGCTTAATTGCTAAAATCTCTATGAAAAGATGATGCTAGGCGTGGGGAATGGAAAACGCTAAAGAGAATTGAGAGAGAAGAGAGAATGATGAGGGATGATGGATGATTGATGAGGGATCAAATGAGGCCTTATTTATAGGTGAAGAAAGGAGGGTAGTTTGCTAAAAATAGAAAGGTTTAGTCTCTTCAAGCTTTTCCAATGAGTGGTCGGCCATGCTTAGTGGATTTTGAGTTGAATTTTGCTTGATTTTTAAGCAATTGAAATGCCATAACAACTCAGGACTAAGACTCGGCCAAATGTAAATCTTCGGGCAAATCTCTAATTTCTTCAACATTGCAAGGACCTTGTGTAATTAAACCAAAAAGTGGTCTATGTGGACAACCATGTGTAGCCGAAATTGGGTTGACTTGGTCTTCAATTTTGACGGTTTTTGTAATCCAACAAAGCTATCAGACCTGTCTAAAATAAATCAATAAATTAAAGGACTAAAAAATAAAATAATTAATTAATTAAAACCCAGTTATTAATGAAATATTTTAAAATGAATTATTAAATATAATTTTATATTTTATTATTTAATTTAATCATGCATGGCTTATTTTATGTCTTAAAAATATAATATGTTCAAATAAATAAAAATAAGCCATTTTATGCATGGAAACTATATAATAAAGCATAAGATCACATTTTAATAATTTCCATGTCCTAATTTCATATTTTCACATATTTCATTAATTTATTAAACGATTACTTAATTTTAACAACGAATTTAAGTAAAAAGGTGATAAATTGCATAGGAAAAATCTTATATATTTTTCAGTTTACACACCCCCAAACTTAAATCATTGCTTGTCCCGAGTAATGTTTATGCACAGCAACAGGTCTTGCTAAGGCAAAATTGCTAACTGCTTAAGCAACATCAATCTTTGTCCCATAATCATGCATTAATAACTTCATGTTCATAGATCTTCTTTATTAACAAGTAATTCATAGGCAAACATTTTTAGAGTTTCATACTAAGTTTCAAAATATGCCAACATTAAGCATAGTTTGTATGTACGTCACAACCATAGATAACATTCTTCAGTCAATGTAAATTCTTATAAATCAAGCAAACAATCATAAGGCTTATTTATGATCTTCATATGTTGAACTTAGTACTTCCTCTCCACTAATTTAGGTGACATAATCATCAAATCAATAGGTCTTTTTTAAGATTGTAATGGCTCAGTTAAAGGTAGGGATTTTAAGAGATGAGACATTTTGGTTGCAAAATCTTAACCTTTAACTTTGTCTTGGATTTATCTGAAATACAGCCTTGTTCTTTAAATGAACCTTTGGAACACCCTCAAACTTATTTTGAACTCAAGTTCATACATTTTTCTTTTTGGAGACTGAGCAAACTTTTCTTCGCTCTTTCTTTATCTCAATTTTTTTTAGCATGAGCACATACATCTTTTTGAAAATTTCCTCAAATGTTGATTACCAAGACAACTTTAGTTAAGATGGGTGCACAAAATTAGGATAACTTAAAAGATGGTAATGTGGCTTATAGTGTAGGTTCATTACAATAAACAAGCCTTTAAGTTCAAAAATTACAGTTTTAAGGGTCTGATGTCATAGGGTTGGCTTGAAAAGGCTCAGACGATCCAAAGAAATAGTGCCTATATCATTTTAGATTTTTATGTCTCCTAGGATTTCGCTTCAAGAAAGTTACTAAGTTAATTCTAAAGATATAACCTTTCATGCATGTCTAATCTCAAGAGAAACTAAGTTTTCATCGCAAACATTACTAAGGCTAAAATCATACAAGCATTCCATTCTTCATGATAACATACTTTCACTCAGATAAAATCATCATTCATACTTTCATACAAACTATCTCATTAACAAAAAATGTCTCTAAACATTCATTTATTAAAACATACTTATGAAAGAAATGGTTGAAAAATACTTGAAAAATTTTAAAATTTGAGCAATTTTATTGCCTTACCCCCTTTTAAAAAGAAGCAATGTCCTCATTGTGAGAACAAAGTAATGAATGAAAATTGAACACCAGGTAGGGTTGTAAAGAAAGAGAGGTGAGTCATTAAGACTGCTTAAATACCAAGTCTTTCCTAATAACTAATCCTAGACATGTTCATTCCCATTACCACATCACTTAGTCTTATTCTTTCTAAAAAAGTGTTAAGTTTATTCATGCTTGTTATGCTTTATTCTGTAGAAATTAAATCCTAATTACAAAAGAAATAAATTCCTGAAGACCTAAAAATAATTAAATAAATAACAAGACAAGAATCCCCTTTTTATTTTTTTGACTCATTCCCCTTGTCTTTTTCAGCTAGATCTCCACTTGCATAATCAGTATCTTCCATCCATATCTCAAAGATTGCATCTGGGAACTCAGGAACAAAAGTATTAGAGATATTTTAAAAGTATTCCGAATTGAGTCATCTCTAATTTTTGCATATTTCCAGTAAGTTTGTTGTTGATTGTGCATGAACTTGCACATATCCATCATAATTTGACAACTCCGATTTCTTTGAAGCGCTTGCAGATGTCAGCATTGGAGTTGTAGATTCAGGTTCAACACTTAGCTTGACTGTTTCTTTTTCTGGCTCAACCTCTAGTTCAGGGGTTGCAGATCCTTCAACTGGTTTAGGACTGTTCGATTCCTTGTCAGATTTTTCTTCTTCAGTGTCTTTAATTGAATTAGCTTCAGTTTCAGTTTCATTTGTTGACTCCTCGGTATCTGGCTCAGTTGGCTCTTCTTGCTCGCCTTGATTCAGCTCATGCACCTTCTCTACTAACCTTTCAAGATCATGATTTGTAATGCACCCTTGAACATATTGCCCCTTCAGATTTGCTTGTGTTTTAACATGGGTGGTTAAGCAAAGTGAAGTGACTAATAATGGAAAATAAGCACTTCTATCTTCTTTTTAGCATAATCATGAATCTCCTTGAGAATAAATTTCCCAACATTAATGGACTTCTCTATCAAAATTACATATAACAAGAGCATCCGTTCCATCAAGATGGTGGAACTATGTGAGATAGGCATAAAATTGTAGCAAACGAAATAAAACCATACCTTTGCTACTGGTTTTAGGTATTCCTTTCGGCAAGAATGGCTCCCAAACTTTCTTATAATCCATTGGGATCTCGGATTTGTCACAACATCAAGCACTTGTTGAAGAAAATCCCAATTGATATTGTTCATCATAGGGTAGTACCCATCTTCTTGAACATCAGATAAGTTAAACAAATCATTGATGGACTTAGAAATAAGAGGTACCTTTTTCTTTCGAACGATGACCTTAGTAGCTCTTGCATAGTCAAACTAGCATAGAATTCTTGAACTAGTTCATCATCGAAAAGTGAACGAGCATCACAAAATCGTTCCCACTTAAGAGCATTGATTTTCTATTTAATAGGTATAGGAACAACCATCAAATCATGACTCTTCAAGTTAAAACCTATTTACGGCATCATAGGTTGATGCTTGAAGATTGAATCAAATCTCTCTTTCACTTCTTCATCGATCAAAATCGAGTTTTCAAGAGTAGTCTTTGAAGATCTAGTTCTTTTGCGAGACATGGTGTCTTTTCTTGAGAATTTGGAAAAGTTTCTGCACAAGGGGGAAAAGAGAAATCGACAAGGTGGGTAAGGACTTTCTACGACAAAAATCTTGCGACGGCAAGGATGGTGTGGCAGCAGCGATAGCAACGGCAGTGTGTGACAGTGACAATAGCGATGTGCGACAGCAACGTTGGTGCTTCGGCAATCTTCTTGCGACAGCAGTAGGTGATTTCGAAAAAAAAGGAAGAGAGACTAGGGTTTCTTTCAGGACTTGAGGCTAGCGATACAAAAGGGAGATTTAGGGATTTTTAGGGTTAAGCAAATTGCTTTGAGGGATATGAAAAATAGTAGAATGAAGAGGAGTTTATATAGGGAAGAATTAGGGCAACATGTAGCGAAAATTTAGCTACATTAGGCAAGTAATGGGAGTAGCGGAAAAGTATGGATTTTTCCCTCTTTTTTGTTGTCTTAGACCTCAAACTCAGACTGTATTTACAAACTTACTAAAAAAAAACTGATTAATACTTGGGCCAAATTTGACCCCCTTTATTAACTTAAATTTTAAAATTTAAACAAAACAAATGAAACATAAAAATTTTAAATCTTAATTAGAAAATTTCTTCGTAACAAATTACATTAAATTAATTCCCAAGAAAGGTTGGAGGGGTCACAGTGGTCCCGCTTAAGTTCCAATCTCTTTAGACAGAATTAATTAAATGTAATAAGTTAAGAAATAAGTTTTAATTATTTATGTATTTACAAAATGAGTTCATGAAAAATCAAGGGTCTGTTAATTTGAATGAGGATCTAACTCGCTCAACTTCACCATCCCAGTAGTGTTTGAGACGTTGACCATTAACTTTAAACGTACCTCCGTAATTGTTGTATAATTCAATAACTCCATAAGGATAAACTCAGTAGATGGTATAGGGTCCTTTCCATCGGGATTTAAGCTTCCTAGGAAATAACTTCAACCTTGAATTAAACAATAAAACCTTCTAACCTTCTTTAAACTCGCAAGGTTGTATATGAATATCATGCCATCTCTTTGATCTTTCTTTACACATTTTTGTATTCTCATAGGAAAACAACCTCAGCTCTTCCAACTCATCAAGTTATAACATCCTTCTCTCACCGGCTTGCTTAAGATCAAAGTTTAACTGCTTCAAAGCCCAGTGAGCTCTATTCTCCAACTCTAATGGCAAATGACATGCATTTCCAAAGACTAACTGATAAGGACTCATTCCTATCAGTGTCTTAAATGTTGTTCGATAGGCCCATAATGCATCATCGAGCCTTCGAGACCAATCTTTTCTGCTAGGGCGTACTACCCTTTCAAGAATACCTTTGATTTCATGGTTCACTCTTTCAACTTGCCCATTAGACTGGGGGTGATAAGAAGTAGCAATTTTATGCTTCACATCATATTTTTCAAGCAACCACTTAAGCCACAAAGTGAGAACCTTCATCACTAATAATAGCTCTTGGTTTCCCAAATCGTGTAAATACATGCTTATGTAGGAATCGTATGACTATCTTAGCATCATTTGTAGGGTATGCTTCAGCTTCAACCCACTTGGATACATAGTCTACAACAACTAAGATGTATTTGTTCCCATACGAAAAATATAACAGTCTGATTTAGACTCTAGTTAGAACAGTGGTTTCGAAACCACGTAACTGATTCTGAAAAAAATATTTTAATATTATTTTCTATGTCTGTGATATGTGAATTTATATCTGCGAAGTTTCTGTGATTAATTTGCAAAAGGGACCTAATCACGTAAAGTGTAAAAGTTGTGTGCTAGATGTTAAAAGTACCAATTTGATTTGGCTTATTTAAGTGATAGTCCTTGCATGTCAAATTTACCATTTGTTTTAATGGTGGACAAATATGGACATTAGTTGGTGGATTTTAAAATGAAATAGTTAAGGTTAAAATAGTCATTTGTGTAATAATATGTTTTATAATAAAGAAAACATAAAATTGCTAGGCATTTTCACCTTTTTTGGCTGATTATTTGAAAGAAAAAGAATAGAAAATATCAAGCTAGGTTTCGACTAGCTTAATCCTTGATTAAGGTATGAATTTTCGTCTGTTTTTGATAATTTCTACGTTTCTGTGATCGTTGCTTCGTGTTCTTCAAAACCCATGTCTGAATTAGAATTTCTATTGAAGGTTATGAAATGTGCCATTGATGTTTATATGAGCTTTGTAATGTTTTTATATGGATTATGAAAGATATATGTGAGATTATCATACTTTGTTCTTGAATTTTTGATGGACTAGAGCTATTTGGGCTAATTTCTAAAAATGAGGCTTTGAAGGACTAAATTGTGAATTAAATATGTTATTTGGGCTTGTATGGAAGCTATGTATACTCGGCCAAGCTATAGTCTTGGTGAATTTTTCATATGTGTGATTTTGTGAAAAATGGACTAAATTGTCAAAGTGTGAAAATGTATGGGTTAAAATGCAAAGTTCCCTAAATATGTGTTCATGGATTATTTTGATGCAAAGTTCCCTAAATATGTGTTCATGGATTATTTTGAATGAAATGAATGATTGAATGGTTGAATTTGAATTGTAATAGATCAAGAACAGAGAAAATCAGACTTAGATCGAGGGAAGTCCAAAATAGTTGAATAGTTAACTCGTTTCCGTCCGAAATTCATACGAGGTAAGTCAAATTACAATTACGTGTTAAATTGACTAAATTCTATGCATACAAACTATAATATGTGTTGGAAGACCTTGAGAGCCTGATGAATAAATTTTGAGTAAACTCCAATAATATGCTAGTATCTGAAAAGCTCTGTATGTTTCTAAAAGAACGTTGACATTGATCTGAGATATCGTGTAAGACCGTGTCTAGGACACAGGCCTCGATTTGAGATTTACGTGTAAGACCATGTCAGGGACATAGGCATCGTATTTAATTTTGTGTAAGACCCTGTCTGGGACAGAGGCATCGAAGCTGAATTACATGTAAGACCACGTCCGGGACATCAGCATTGTACCCATTTATGAGTGTCTGTATCGTTTCTGAATCATCTGATGATAGAATACGAGATATGGGAATGAATATATAAAATGTATGATCTATACAGGTACGTTTGTATCATACTAAATTTCTGAATATGAAAGACTCTGTTTCTGTGAAATAATGAATGGGAAGTAGTATGAAATCATGGAAATGAAATATGACATATATACAAGCAAATGAGCATGGTTAGGCTTATGAACCATTCTGTGAAATGGTTATGAATTCTTGCTGTAGATTTTTACTTTATATGATTTAATAGTTAAACCAATTGAATTTGGCTTACTAAGCTCTTTGTAGCTTACTTTGTATAATTTCTGTCTGTTTTACAGTTATTGTAACTACTAAAGGCTCGGGGATAGTCGAGGATTGTCACCACTTTATCGAACTCATTTTGGTACTTTTGAAGGTGTAAATATTTTAAGTATGGCATGTATAGCCTGGAATATCTATGTATTTAAGTTTTGATATGTATATATGTTATGCCATGAGAGTTGGCTAGCAAATGATATGTTTGTGCTTAGTTTTGGTATGGATTTGAATAAGTTATTGAATGATGATGATTAGTTATAGTAAAGCATGTTTTGAGCATGGAATTGGCTGAAAATTTTTGTATAAATGTTGTTTAATGTTACTTGTAGGAATAACCCAAAAAGGGGTGGCAATTTGGCTTAAACCAAGCCTACATTGTGCCACACGGCCAGGGCACACAGGCGTGCCTTGTGGCCGTGTATGCAAAGCAGTAACCTCCTAAGACCATACAATTAAGACACATGAGCATGTCATATGGCCGTGGGGTTAAGTCAGTAGCTAGCTAAGTATCACACCGCCATAGCACACGGGCATGTCTGTTGGCCGTGGGTGAAAGTCAGTATGTATGCCTTGTTTTGGCATGGCCTGGTCACATGGGCATGTGACATCAACAGAATTGAAAATTTTTCTGAGTTCTGAAATTTATGAATGTGCTCGGTTTAGTCCTGACTGTCCTTAAAAATATGATTTAGGTCTCGTAGACCTTCATAAGAGATGGATTGTAGATGATTGCCTATGTATTAATTTTATGTGATATTTGTGATTTTGAATTGGTCTGAAATATTCTATCTGTTTGGTAATGCATCGTAACCCTAATTCGATGACGGTTACGAGTTAGGGGTGTTATAAAGAAGGAAACGGGCCTAAGAAGTTAATGTCCCATACATTGAATAATTCAATCTCCAAAATGTTTGTTAAGGGCATCTCATTCCTCCTTGATATATTTCTGATCCTTTGGCATTTATCACAGTTCTTCACATAAGCATAAGCATCTTTAAATAGTGTAGGCCAAACGAAACCTACTTGCAAAATCTTAGCTATAATACGTGAACCACCAAAGTGTCCCCCACTTGGAGATGAATGTAAATGATACAAGATCTCAGCAATCTCACTTTCAGCTACACGCTTTCAGATTATATTATCTGCCCACTGTTTAAACAAAAACGAATCCTCCTAAAAATAATACCGACTATTATGAAGGAATTTTTTCCTTTATTGGTATGTCATTTCTCGAGGAATTATTCCACATGCAAGATAATTGGCAAAATCAGCAAACCAAGGTGTTTCATGAATTCGTCTTATCTCAAATAAGTGTTCATCTGGGAAATTCTCGTTGATAGGCACACATGATCGAATTACCTCATCTTGCTCCAACCTCGACAGATGATCATCTATTTGATTTTTAACTCCTTTTTTATTTTGGATCTCAAGGTCAAATTCTTGGAGTAAAAGTATCCAACGAATTAGCCTCGATTTCGCATCTTTCTTCGTGAGCAAGTATTTAATGGCTGCATGGTTAGTAAATACTGTAACTTTGGTACCTATAAGATATGAGTGCAATTTTCCAAAAGCAAAAACTATGGCAAAAAGTTCCTTTTTAGTTACCATATAATTAAGTTGGGCTCTCGTCAAAGTTCTACTTGTATAGTAAATAGGGTGAAACACTTTGTTTTTTCTTTGACCCATCACAGCTCCAACGACATAATCACTTGTATCGCACATCAACTTAAAAGGTGAGCTCCAATCAGGTGTAATGATTATTGGGGTTGAGATTAACCATTTTTTTAGATCTTCGAAAGCTTCCAAACATGCTTTGTTGAAATCAAACAATGTATCTTTCTTTAACAACAAACACAACGGTTTAGAAATTTTTGAGAAATCTTTGATAAACCTTCGGTAAAAATTGGCATGACCTAAGAAACTTTTGACTCATTTCACATTAATTGGGGCTGGTAATCTTTCAATTACGTCCACCTTGGCTTTATCGAATTCAATTCATTTCTTTGAGATTTTATGCCCTAAGACAATCCCTTCCTTAACCATAAAATGGTATTTTTCCCAAGTAAGGACAAGATTCGTCTCTTCGCATCTCTTCAGTACCTTAGCCAAATTACTCAAACAAATATCATAAGTTTTACCAAAAACAGAAAAATCATCCATGAAAACCTCAACAAAATTTTCAACCATATCAGTGAATATTGCCATCATGCATCGTTGAAATGTTATAGGTGCATGCATAAACCAAAAGCCATTTCACCTAAAAGAAAATGTATCGTATGAACAAGTAAAGGTTGTTTTATGTTGGTCCTCTAGAGCTACAACTATTTGGTTATATCCCGAGTAGCCATCTAAAAAAAATAAAATTGATTACCTGCCGGTCGATCTAACATCTGATCCATAAAAGGCAACGAAAAATGGTCCTTCCGAGTGGCTTTATTCAATTTTCTATAATCAATATAGATTCTTCAACCAGTAATAGTTCTCATTGAAATCAACTCGTTATGCTCATTTTCAGCAATCGTGATTCTACTTTTCTTCGGCACACACTGCACTGGACTTACCCACGAACTATCTGAAATAGGATAGATGATTCCTGCATCTAACCATTTGATCACTTCCTTTCTCACAACTTCTTTCATAATAGGATTGAGTCTCCTTTACCCATCAATTCTAGCTCTTTCGCCTTCTTCAAAAATAATTTTATGCATGCAAAAAGAAGGGTTTATACCTCGAATATCAGCTATGGTCCAACCAATTGCTTTCTTAAATTTCTTTAGAACAACAATTAGTTGCTCCTCTTGATCTTTCGTCAGTTCTGCTGAAATAATCATTGCCAAAGTGGAATAGTCACCTAAATACACGAATTTTAAATGGGAAGGAAGTACTTTTAGTTCGAGTTTAGGTGGTTCTTCAATTGACAACTTGGGTTGCACAAATTCTCTGAATTCTATCTCCAGTGGTTCAAACCATGTGGATTGAATAAAATTTCTCATATTGGTTTCCATCAAAGCCATGTTTTCTTCACTTTCTTCATCCTCCAAAGGGTTAAGATCTAAGGCTTTCTCCAATGGATATTCTTCAAAATTGCTTTCCATAAAAACCAAGGTTTCTATCTTTTCCATAACTAAACACTCTTCTATCAGACCGGGAAATTTCATTGCTTTAAGAATGTTAAAAGTTACTTGATTTCACCTTTCTGCACATCAATTAACGTTCTTCTCATGGCTAAGAAAGGTCTCCCAAGGATGATCGACACTTCCTTATCTGCTTCAAAATCTAAGACAATGAAATTAGCAGGAAAAATAAATTTATCGACTCTTACCAAAACATCCTCGATCTTTCCCTAGGGATATGCTAAAGATCGGTTTGCTAGCTAAAGCGTCACAGTTGTAGGTCTTACTTCACCTATCCCTAGCATCTTGAAAAGTGACTTAGGCATCAAGTTGATACTCGCTCCTAAATCACACAAAGCTTTACCACAATAAGATTCACCAATGTTACAGGGTATATAGTAAAGCTTCCTGGGTCTTTCAATTTCGGTCGCAGTTTGTTCTGCAAGAACGCACTGCACTCATTTGTTAAGGCAACAGTCTCATACTCACTCAGCCATTTCTTCTTGGACAGTATATCCTTCATAAACTTCACATAATTTGGCATTTTTTCTAAAGCTTCCACCAACGGAATATTGATGTGTAACTGCTTCAGAACATCCAAAACCTTCTTGAATTGCACCTCCTATTTCTGCTTGTGTTGCTACAATCTTTACGAATATGGGGAGATGGAACTTTTGATTGATTTGAACAACTCTTTTGAGTAGGTAAATTTGTATCCAAAGAAGATGTTAAAGTATCTGAATTCACTAAGTTAAGATTTTCCTTATCAGTCTTTGTAGATTTTGACTCTTTTGATGTAGGAATTTCAACAGCTAGTTGATTCTTCTCAACGGGCTTATCTTTGACATCAATCAATCGGGGTTCCATAATTGTGCCACTTCTTGGATATGTTCTTTGATATGTTCTTTACCCAAATTTCTTGGATTCTTAGTATTGCTCGATAAGGTTCCTTGCGGTCTATTACAAAGCTCCGTAGCTAACTGACCTATTTGGTTTTCCAAATTTTTCAATGTTGCTGCTTGGCTTTGGATCAAAGCGTCATTTTTTACCATGTACGCTTTCAACAAGTTCTCCAAACTGTTTGATGCCTCAAGTTGAGGTGGTTTTGGAGCTTGCTGATTAAACCCTTGAGATTGGTTGGGTCTATGCTGCAATAGGCTGTTGTTCGGTCCATTTCCTTGGTTGCTCCAAGAAAAATTAGAATGATTACGCCATGAAGGATTGTAGAAGTTGGACTAGGGACTTTGTCCACTTTTATTTTGATTTTGGTTCCCCACATAGTACACTAACTCAGGATTTGATGAACAATTCTTAAAAGAATGACCTTCTCCACTGTACTTACAATAGACTACTTCAAATGAACTTAGTGGCTGAGTTGTAGAATTATTAGCACTATTAGCGGCAAACTATTTTAACATAGAGGAAATAGATGATACCTGAGCTAATAACGAAGTGATGGCATCAACTTCATGAGCTCCGGCTACACGTCTTCCTGAAGCTGTTCGATTTGTTGGCCATTGATAGTTATTACTCGCAATCCTCTCAATAATCTTACAAGCCTCATTATAAGACTTAAACAAAATTCCACCATTCGCAGAAGCATTTACCATCGATCTTGTATGTGCAGTGAGACCATTATAGCATGTCTCCAACTTGATACAATGAGGAATCCTGTAACATCCTGATTTTGGGCCTAGTCAGAATAGTAGTTTTGAGACCACAAATTCAAAGTAGAAAAATATTTTTTTTTATGATTGTTTTGAGGTCCATGATATGTTTGCATGATTGTGTGAAAGTTTCATAAAGAAATTTTATGAGTAAGTGTCCAACTCAACTTTTAGGACTAAATTGAAAAAGTTGCAAAATGTGAGTTCTAGAAGTTTTAAGAATGAAATTGGCATGGATTATTAATTAGAGGTCCTTAAATAGAAATTTTCCCAATTTCTATTTTTATGGACAAAAATGGGCATGGGTATGTAAAATTTCAAAGAAATGTCTTAAGAGAATTTTTGTCATTTGGTTAATAAAAGAATAAAAAAGGGAAAATAAGTCAAAAATTGTGTCCATCTTCCTTTCCTATTGCTGAAATTTCTAAGGAGCCATAGCTAGGGTTTTGTTCATCCTTTCAAGCTCAATAGTAAGTGCATCCTGGCCCCATTTTTAATGTTTGTTGTATTTTTGAAGTTGCCATCAATCGATCTAGCTATTTCTACCATTTATTTAAGCTAGGGTTCATGTTAAAAAATCTACCCATGTGTGACATGGATGTATGTTGATGTTTCATGGTAGATTATGAAAGTTTGATGTGTGTTTAACATCTTTTACTAAGTGATTTTTGATGGAAATGCATAAAAAGGACTTATTTGTAAAAGATGTAAAAATGTGTAGTAAAAATCTAATTTTGATGAAAAATATGGGCTAATATGAGCGTGTGTGTGGGTCGGCTAGGCTTGAGTAATAAAGAAAATGAGTTCATTTCATTTTACGGGCCTAAGGACTAATTTGTAAATATGTGAAAGATTAGAGGTAAAAAGGTAGTTTTGTCAAAGTATAAGTTATGGACTGAATTGAATAATGTGTGTATTAAATAATGTGTGTATTAAATAAGCTAAATTTGGTATTATAGAGCACGGAAAATGAAGAACAAACCTTGATCAGGGGAAAAACAAGGTGTACGACGATTAGATTCGTTTTTACTATTTTTGGTACCAATGAAAATTCATGTGTAAATAATGCAATGTTGTATCATGTTTTAATGCTTTATTTATGTATGAATTCCCATGTTTAATTGTTATAATGAGTGTATGAATGACATTATGGTCAATGAGAATAACATTGTGAAAGAGTTCGACGAAGATGTGACATTGAGAAAATCCCATTTGAACTTTAGGAATAGATTGGGATTCGAGTGACATGTCACTAGGAACTGTGTGATTATGAGCTCATGAGATTATGTGATGTATGTAATGTGATCCGGGTGCTGGTCTTGTACGTCTACCGGTGGCTGGGTAGCCCGGCATGTGTTGCTAGTACCTGTCAGCTTGTATGAGCAGCCCGAGTAGTTACGTCCTGACTGTCAACTTGTGTGAGCAGGCCCGTGATTAGCTTGAGACCAAGCGATGTGTGATATGTGATATGAGGTAGCATGTGGCTACATATGAAGCATTATGTGCAAGCTTTCCGTGTATCTGATAGTATTCTAAGTGTTCAACGGGTAAATCAGTGGGTTATTTGACAAGTAAGTCAATGATGAGGAAATATGAGGATGTGTTACGAGTTGGTACAGGTATGTATGAAAAACTCATATGAATAAGCTCGATATGTGATGAACTTTTGGTAAGATTGAAAATGAGTAAGTTATGCCTATGAAACTATGATGACATATATGTAAATTATGTTAAGTTAATTGTATAATATTCATGATTATGTTGCTATTTATTTGCATGTGAACTTACTAAGCTATATGCTTACTCTCCTCTCTTTCCCATTTCTTATAGTATTGCAAAGCTAGCTCGGGGATTGAAGGACGTCGGAGACTCGATCACACTATTAATTGGACATTTAGGTATAGTTAGTCTTAACATTTTAAGTATGACATGTATAGGGACTTGGTCTTTTTGTTATATGTCATATTGGTTTAGCCAAATGTGTTGGCTCATGATGATATTTGATTCATTTTGTGTATGGCCATGAGGTATGGCTTATAATGATTATTGGGTTGTAAGCCTATTTATTCAAGCATGCATGTACTTATGCAATTGTGATGTGGTTAGTGGTTGTGTGTATGTGATGAGATGTGTTGTGGCTATGAATGATTATAAATTTAATTGGGATTTTTTTAATATGATGATAACCATGACTTAAGTGAGAATTGGTAAGATGGGCTTGATAAAGTATGGTGTCTTATGCATGTATAAGCTAACATGATAATGCCATAATCATGTTTTTTTGTGTATGTTTAAGTGCTTAATTATGCCACGTCAAGTTCCCTTGAAGTTATGTATGTGTTTGTGCAAATAAATGTGGCAATTGGCTCGGAAAGTAGCCTTAAAGTTGTCCAAACGGGTAGACACACGGGCATGTGTCTAGGCCATGTGTGACACACGGTTTGCCACATAGGCGTGTGATCCGGTCGTGTGTCCCCTACACCCTAATTAGGTAAAACAAAATTCTCAATAGCAAACACAAGGGCAGAGACACGACCGTGTGAAGGACACGACCTCAGGACATAGACGTGTGCCCTAGCCATGTGAAGTCTGCATCTGATTTTTGGAATTTAATTCGCCACACGGCCTAAGCACATGGTTGTGTGTCTTGGCTGTGTGACCCTATTTTGTTGATGATGTCATAAACAGAGAGTTACACGGGCTGAGGACATGGGCATGTCCTAAGCCACACGGGCGTGGGTGACCACAGGCCTACCCACACAGGCGTGTAACCCTCCAACATAAGAAAATTTCTAAGTGTTGTATAAGTTCTGAAAGTTTTCGATTTAGTCCCAAACCACACCCAATGTATGTTTTAAGCCTCATGGGCCCATATAAGAGACGTTACGTATGTTAATGAATGGTTTTAATTTAGGCAAAATTTTATGGCCCGGTTTTGTATGAAAGTTTATGTTTGAGTCTGACAACTTCTCGGACCCTATCCTGGTGTCAAATATGGGTAAGGGGTGTTACAAATCCCATGATGAGGACACTTATGAAGTAACTCCTTGAATCGCTCCTAAGCCTCATACAAAGACTCGTTATCCAATTGTTGGAAAGTTGTGATCTCATTCCTCAAATTAGCGTTTTTGCTAGGCGGGAAATACTTAACCAAAAATCTCTCTAATTATTCTTACCATGCAGATATGGAACTTGGTGGCAATGAATTGAGCCGTGCTCATGCTCGATCTAGTAACGAGTACGGAAACAACTTCTGTAACAGTCCGATTTAGACCCTAGTCAAAATAATGGTTTCGGGACCACATATCCGAGTTAGAAAATATTTTAATATTATTTTTTATGCTTATAATATGTGAATTTATGTCCCTGAATGTTTCGTATGAAAATTTGATTGTTTGTGTGTTTAATTTTAAAAAAGGACCTAATCACATAAAATGTAAAAGTGGTCATCTAATTGTTAAAGGGCTTATTTGATATGTCTTTATAATTGAGAGGTCCTTATGTTGTTATTTGACCATTGAACATATGAGTGGACATCAATGGCCTTGATTTTAATGTTTATTAAAGTTTTAATGTAAGGGAAAAATGGTGAACAAAGTATTAATGTTTATTAATTAAACAAAACATGATATTTGTTTCATTCTTTCATCATATGGCTGAATATATCAAAGAAAATAAGAGAGAAAAACAAATTAGGGTTTCAGCACTTTGATTGGTGATTAAGGTATGGATTTTGTTCGGTTTTTTATAATTTCTACGTTTTTGTAATCGTTGCTTAGTAATCTATCAAGCCCATGCCCTAATTTCTGATTTTATTGATGATTTTGAGTTATTCAATTGTTGATAATGTGCGATTTATGAAGTTTTATGATAGTAAATGAAAGATATGTGTCAGATTACAAAGTTTTGTCTTTGAATTTTTGATGAAATTGAGTAAAATGGGCTAAATTATGAGATTTGTAATTTGAGGGACCAAAATGTGAAATAAATGAAATATATGGGTTTGTATGAATATCGGCTAAGCTTGTGTAAAAGGAAAATTTGTGTATTTTGTGATTTTTTTGGAATAGGGACTAAATTGTCAAAATATGAAAATATCAGGGCTAATTTGTAAACTGCCCTAAATGTGTGTTTGTGGATTGATTTGAACGATTTGGTAAATAAAACAGTTAAATTTGAATTTATATAGATCAAGAATTAAAGAAAACAAAATTAGATTGGGGAAAGTCGAAAGTTGTCGAGTAGCCGATTCCGTCTATCTGAATCCGTACGAGGTAAGTCTATATACAAATAAATGTATTTTAAATGGTTTATTTATGCTTATATGTTATTGAACAATAATGAATGGCTTTATGCTTTGAATATGAGACATCCGAGAAAGTTTTGACAAAGTTCCGACGTCTGAAAAGCCCCGTACGAACCTTAGGAATAGTTAGGATACATATGTCATGACATAGGATCTGATATGTGTTATCATGTAAGACCATGTCTGGGACATTGGCATCATACTTGATTTCGTGTAAGACCCTGTTTGGGACTTGGCAACGATATTTTATTACAATAAGACCACGTCTGGGACGTTGGCATTGTACGAGCTTTCTGAGTTATCCGCGTATCCTTATGATTCCGAACGCTTCAACGGGCATTCTGAGAAATGAATGATAATATGAAATGTGTATCCGATTCAGGTACATTTGAGGTTGTATATCATATTTGATGTTGAAAGGTAAGTATATGTATCTTTATGATCAAGTGATTATATGTGACAAAAGTATAAGAAAATATGCATTATGTGCAAATGAATGGAGAATATGTGAAATGTATTTGAGCTATGTGTTTTGTAATAGCATGTGGTTAAAGATTATATGTATATTATGATGTTTATATGTTTATATTGTTAAGTTTATTTGTATATGGCTTACTAAGCTTTTGAAAGCTTACTTTGTGTGTGCTTGCATTGTTTGATGGATATCGTAGCTATCGGGAGCTCAAGGATCATCGAGGATCATCACCACACTATCTAACTCTATTTTGGTAGATTTTGAAAGTGTAAATAATGGAGTATGGCATGTATAGGCTAGAAGTACTTTGATTATGTTTTTTGATGTATATATCTAGCCATGTGATTTGGTTTGATTATGGTTGTGTATATGAATGAGTTCTTGGTATAAAGTATGTGATGTAATATGATCAATATGATGTGTTTTATATGACTATAGAAATTGGTCATTTTGGTAAGTATTGGTATATGTTTATTTGAGAAAGTGGTAAGTTTTGGTCATGAGATTGAATGATGTAAATTTGAAGTATTGAAACATATGCTTTGGTATGATTTTGGGTTAGATTTGGTATGATTTAGATGGTGAATTGAGAATGGAATTTGTTGATAATGTAATGGCATGAATGATGTATGATTTGGTTATAAAATGGTTGAGAATTTGGTATAAAATGTTGTGAATTTGATGCTAGTAGGGAGGACCCTTAATGGGTGGCAAATTGGCCTTGTAAATGGCATATTTTTGCCCACACAGGCAAAGACACGGGCTTGTGTCTCAGCCATGTTGCTCGAGAGCCATTTTGAAATGAGCTTGGGTAGACCACACGATTGTACACATAAGTGTGTACTAGGCCGTGTGGCCAAGTCAGTTTTGACCACGGGCTAGACACACGGGCGTGTGATTGGCCGTGTGATCCAAGTCAATAGCCTCCCTGATTTTCACACGGCCTAGTACACAAGCGTGTCTTGTGGCCATGTAGACAAGTCAGTATGTATGCCCTGTTTTGACACAACTTAGACACACAGGCGTGTCTAAAGCCGTGTGAGTCACACGGCCTGTTCACACGGGTGTGTGACCTGTACAACTTTGAAAAATGTTTAAGTTATCCAAAAATTTTGTATGAGCTCAGTTTAGTCCCGACCTCTTCTTAATGCATGTTTTTGGTCTCGATGACCTATATAAGAGACTTCATTGTGATGTATGACTATGATTTTGAATGAAGTTTATGAATTGTTTGTAAAATGTTCCAATTAGTTTGGTAACGCCTTTAACCCTAGTCCGGCGACAGATATGGGTTAGGGGTGTTACATTTGGTTGGTATCAGAGCTATGGTTTAGTTGATTCTAGGACTAACGTAGCGTACGTGAGTCTTGCTATACATGCCATATTTATGAATTGTGATAGTGTGATGAATCTTGACATTGAAATGTGCTTTTATATAGCAGATGGATCCCAAACCAGCCATAGTTGATGATGTCGAAAGTAATGCACCTGCTCCCGTGCAAGGGATAGCACCATCCAATTCTAGACCGGCTACGAGTAGCCATGATGGAGAGGCTAGACAAGCCTTCTATCAAATGATGAATGATTGGTTCAGTCAATACATTAGAACTAATCCGGCTGTTCAACAACCCCCAACTCCGGCTAATCCTCCAAGTCCCTTCTATGTCACAAGCCAATCTAAATCAGTTGATTAAGCCTCTGGTTGATAAGACTAGAAAATATAGGGCCGAAGAGTTCTGAGCTACCACTAGTGATGATGCTAAGAGAGCCGAGTTCTGGTTAGAGAATACGATACGAGTGTTTGAAGAATTATCATTGACTCCAGAAAAATGTTTAAAATATGCCATTTCACTTTTGAGAGATACGGTGTATCATTGGTGGAAGATACTAATATCTGTGGTCCCGAGGGAATGAGTCACCTTGGATTTCTTCCAAGCTGAATTCTGAAAGAAATATATCAGTCAGATATTTATCGACCAGAAACGTAAAGAGTTTCTTAAGCTTAAACAAGGCTGTATGTTATAGAATACAAGCGAGAATTAGTGAGAATGAGTCAGTATGCTAGAGAATGTGTTTTGACTGAAGCTATAATATACAAGAGATTCGAGGATGGCTTGAATGAGGATATCCGTTTGTTAGTTAGGATTCTTGAGATCAAAGAATTCATTGTGCTTGTTGAATAAGCATGTAAAGTCGAAGAACTTGGAAAAGAGAAAATTAGAAAGGAGAAAAGAAAAGTTGATTCAGAAGCTAGAGAAGTGCGAAAGAGATCATAGAGCAAGTCATTTCAGTCTATATCAAAGAAATTCCTAGATGATTATAGCCATTCAAAAGGTAATGTGGGACATTCGAGTAGAGATCGTGCAAGATCAGACTCGAACTTCAGAGCTCCAGCTACATCTATTGCCAGTGTTGGAAATATTCGATCTGATTGACCCGGGTGTAAACATTGTGGTAAAAGACATCCCAGCAATTGTAGACTGTATGATCGGACTTGTTTCAAATGTGGATCATTAGACCATTTTATCTATGATTACCCCGAGTTTGTTTAGCAAGAAATTGCACAAAATTTGAGGCCAAGTGGCAATACATCTCGTGGTAGACCTCCTAGAAGTATGGGAAATGTGAGTGGTAGTTAAAGAGGGACTAAAGATTCTGCTGTTAGATTCGAGGGTCGTGCACCTGCCAGAGCCTATGCCATCCGAGCTCGTGAAGAAGCTTCGTCTCCTGATGTTATAACTAGTATTTTCACACTTTATGATACTTCTGTGATTGCTTTGATAGATCCTGGATCATCGCATTTGTATATATGCATGAATTTAGTATCCAGTAAGACTTTTCTTGTAGAGTCTACTGAATTTGTGATTAGAGTATCAAACCCTATAGGTAAAAGTGTTTTAGTTGACAAAGTTTGCAAGAACTGTCTGTTAATGTTTCAAGACATTTATTTTTTGACTGATTTGATGTTATTGCCCTTTGACGAGTTTGATATAATTTGGGTTTGGATTGGCTAATTTTGCATGATGCTATTGTGAATTGTAAAAAGAAAACTGTTGATTTAGATACAAGAATGATGAAATAGTTCGAATTGAATCTAGTGATTGAAATGGATTGACTGCTGTGATATCTTCAATAAAAGCTCTGAGTATTGTGAAAAACGGTTGTGAAGCTTACTTTGCCTATGTGATTGAGTCGAAAGTGTCTAAAAAGAGAGTTGAATCAGTGCCTGTTGTCTGTGAATTCCCTGATGTGTTTATTGAAGAACTTCCAGGATTACCTCTGATTTGAGAAGTTGAATTTGGCATTGAGTTAGTACCGGGAACTACTCCAATTTTGATAGCTCTGTATAGAATGGCTCCGACTGAACTAAAAGAATTAAAGTCTCAGTTGCAAGAGTTGACCGATAGAGGGTTTGCTAGACTGAGTTTCTCACCTTGGAGTGCACAAGTTTTGTTTGTGAAAAAGAACGACGGTACGATGAGAATGTGTATTGATTATCATCAGTTGTAAAGTGACTATCAAGAATAAATACCCTTTGCCCTAAATTGATGATTTATTTGATCAATTGAAAGGAGCAACAGTATTTTCGAAGATAGATCTGAGATCAGGCTATTATCAGTTGCGAGTAAAAGACTAAGACATTTCGAAAATTGCATTCAAAACGAGGTACGGTCACTATGAGTTCTTAGTTATGCCTTTCAGATTAACTAATGCACGTGCTATCTTTATGGATTTGATGAACAAATTTTCAGACCGTATTTAGATCGATTTGTTGTTGTATGTATTGATGACATATTGATTTATTCGCATGATGAATTCGAGCATGCCGAACATCTGAGAATAGTGCTACAGACTTTGAGAGATAAACAATTGCATGTGAAGTTCAGTAAATGTGAACTCTGTTTACGAGAAGTCAGTTTTCTGGGTCATATTGTATCAGGATCAGGTATCCAAGTTGATCCGAGCAAAATTTCAGCTATTTTGGATTGGAAGCCTTCGAGAAATGTTTCTGAAGTCCGCAGTTTTTTGGGACTGGTTGGTTATTATCGAAGGTTCGTAAAAGGCTTTTCGATGATTGCGAATCCGTTGACAAAGTTACTTTAGAAAGATGTGAAATTTGAATGGTTTGAAAAATGTCAGAAAAGCTTTGATCAGTTGAAGGCCCTATTGACTGAATCTCCAATTTTAGTACAACCTGAACTGGGTAAAGAATTTGTGATCTATTGTGATGCTTCGTTGAACGGTCTGGGATGCGTTTTGATGTAGGAAGGCAAAGTCATTGCTTATTCTTCGAGACGGTTAAAGCCACATGAAAAGAAGTACCCGACGTACGACCTTAAGTTAGCTACGATTGTATTTAGTTTGAAGATTTGGCATCACTATCTGTTTGGTGAAAAATATCACATATATTCTGACAATAAGAGTTTGAAATATCTGATGACTCAGAAAGATTTGACTCTGCGATAGATAAGATGGTTAGAACTGTTAAAAGACTACGAGCTTGTGATTGATTATCATCTGGGAAAAGCAAA
Source organism: Gossypium arboreum (assembly GCF_025698485.1). Taxonomy (NCBI): domain Eukaryota; kingdom Viridiplantae; phylum Streptophyta; class Magnoliopsida; order Malvales; family Malvaceae; genus Gossypium; species Gossypium arboreum. The sequence goes on along the minus strand of NC_069077.1, from coordinate 76,769,373 downwards.
TGTTGTTGCTGATGCTTTGAGTCAAAAATCACTATTTGCTCTACGTGCGATCAATGGTCATTTGGTTATTTCTGATGATGGTTCAGTTTTAGCTGAACTAAAAGCAAGACCATTATTCGTTCAATAGATTACAGAAGCTCAAAAGGTTGATAATGAGATAATAGCAAAACAAGCTCAACGTGATTTGAATTCTGATTCTGAATTTCAAGTTGATAATAATGATTGTTTGAGATTTCGAGATCGAATTTGTGTTCCAAGAAATGCAGAATTAATTCAGATGATTTTGAACGAATCTCACAATAGTCGTTTATTTGTGCATCTGGGTAGTACAAAAATGTATAACAATTTAAAACAACATTATTGGTGGTCTGAATGAAAAGAGATATCTCTGACTTTGTTTCTAAATGTTTAATATGTTAGCAAATTAAAGCTGAACACCAAGTGCCTTTTGGTTTGTTACAACCAATTATGATTCCAGAGTGGAAATGGGATAGAGTGATGATGGATTTTGTTTCGGGTTTGCCCCTATCTCCGAGAAAGAAAGATGCAATCTGGGTTGTAGTTGATCAATTGATGAAATCAACCCATTTTATTCCAATAAAATCTGATTACTTATTAGTTGAGTTACACATTTCTGATATTGTGAGATTCCATGGTGTGCTATTATCTATTTTGTCAAACAAAGATCTTAGATTCACATTGCGATTTTGGAAGAAATTGCAAGATGCTTTGGGTACGAAATTGCACTTTAGTACTGCTTTTCACCCACAGACGGATGGTCAATCCGAGCGGATTATTCAGATACTCGAGGATATGTTGAGATGTTGCATTCTTGAGTTTGAAGGTACGTGGGAACAATATTTATCTTTGATTGAATTCGCTTACAATAATAGTTTTCAATCGAGTATTAAAATGGTACCATACGAAGCCTTATATGGTCACAAATGCCATACACCTTTGTATTTTGACAGCAATAATAAGATTCAAGGGATTGATTTGATAAAAGAGACTGAACAGAAAGTAAAAATGATCTGAGATAGTCTGAAAGCAGCTTTCAATCGATAGAAATCTTATGCAGATTTGAAAAGAAAAGACATTGAATTTGAGATTGGCGACAAAGTGTTTTTGAAAGTCTCATCATGGAAGAATGTACTTTGATTTGGCAGAAACGGAAAATTGAGTCCGAGGTTTATCGGACCATATGAGATTATCGAGTGTATTGGACCAGTTGCATATAGATTGTCGTTGCCACCAGCTAGAAAAGATTCACAATGTATTTCACATTTCGATGCTTCGACGATATAGATCTGATCCTTCGCATGTGATTTCTCTGTCTGAGATTGAGATTCAGTCTGATATGACTTATGAAGAAAAACCAATTCATATTTTAGCTCGCGAGATTAAAGAACTGCAGAATAAGAAAATTTCATTAGTAAAAGTATTGTGGCATCGACACGGTGTTGAAGAGACTACGTGGGAGCCTGAAGATATTATGAGACAGCAATATCCAAATCTGTTCAACGGTAAGATTTTCGAGGATGAAAATCCCTAAGGGGGGAGAATTGTAATAGTTTAGTTTAGACCCCAGTGAGAATAGTGGTTTCGAGACCACAAATTCAAGTCAAAAAAATATTTTAATATTATTTTTTGTGCTTATAATATGTGAATTTATGTCCGTGAAAGTTTCGTATGAAAATTTGATTGTTTGTGTGTTTAATTTTGAAAAAGGACCTAATCGCGTAAAATGTAAAAGTGGCCATCTAATTGATAAATTTCTTATTTGATATGTCTTTATAATTGAGAGGTCCTTATGTTCTTATTTGACCATTGAACATATGAGTGGACATTAATGGCCTTGATATTACTGTTTATTAATGTTTTAATGTAAGGGCAAAATGGTAAACTAAGTATTAATGTTTATTAATTAAACAAAACATGATATTTTTTCATTCTTTCATCATATGGCCTAATATATCAAAGAAAATAAGAGAGAAAAAACAAGTTAGGGTTTCGGCACTTTGATTGGTGATTAAGGTATGGATTTTGTTTGGTTTTTGATAATTTCTACGTTTTTGTAATCATTGCTTAGTAATCTATCAAACCATGCCCTAATTTCTAATTTTGTTGATGATTTTGAGTTATGCCATTGTTGATAATGTGAGCTTTATGAATTTTGATGATAGTAAATGAAAGATATGTCTTAGATTAATAAGTTTTGTCTTTGAATTTTGGATGAATTTTAGTAAAATAGGCTAAATTGTGAGATTTGTAAATTGAGGGACTAAAATGTAAAATAAATGAAATATGTGGGTTTGTATGAATACTATGTATATTCGGCTAAGCTTGTGTAAAAGGAAAATTTGTGTATTTTGTGGAATAGGGACTAAATTGTAAAAATATAAAAATATGAGGGTTAATATGTAAAATGCCCTAAATGTGTGTCTGTGGATTGATTTGAATGATTTGGTAAATAAAAGTGTTAAATTTGAATTTATATAGATCAAGAATTAAAGAAAACAGAATTAGATTGGAGAAATTCGAAAGTCGTCGAGTAGCCAATTCCGTCTATCTAAATTCGTACGAGGTAAGTCTATATACAAATAAATGTATTTAAAATGGTTTATTTATGCTTATTGCTATTGAACAATAATGGTTTATTTATGATTTGAATGGCTTTATGCTTTGAATATGAGACATCCAAGAAAGTATTGACAAAGTTCCGACATCCAAAAAGCCCCGTACGAACCTTAGGAATAGTTAGGATACATATGTCATGACATAGGATCCGATATATGTTATCGTGTAAGACCATGTCTAGGACATTGGCATCATACTTGATTTCGTGTAAGACCCTGTTTGGGACTTGGCAACGATATTTGATTACGTATAAGACCACGTCTGGGACGTTGGCATTGTACGAGCTTTCTGAGTTATCCGCGTATCCTTATGATTCTGAACGGTTCAACGGGTATTTTGAGAAATGAATGATAATATGAAATGTGTATCCGATTCAGGTACATTTGAAGTTGTATATCATATTTGATGTTGAAAGGCAAGTATATATATCTTTATGACCAAGTGATTATATGTGACAAAAGTATAAGAAAATATGCATTATGTGCAAATGAATGGAGAATATGTGAAATGTATTTGAGCTATGTGTTTTGTAATAGCATGTGGTTAAAGTTTATATGTATATTATGATGCTTATATGTTTATATTGTTAAGTTTATTTATATATGGCTTACTAAGCTTTTGAAAGCTTACTTTGTGTGTGTTTGCATTGTTTATGGATATCGTAGCTATCAGGAGCTCGGGGATCGTTGAGGATCGTCACCACACTATCGAACTCTATTTTGGTAGATTTTGAAAGTGTAAATATTGGAGTATGGCATGTATAGGCTAGAAGTACTTTGATTATTTTTTCTGATGTTGGAACAACGGAAATGTGCAAGTGTACACAATCGCAGCAAGTAATAAAGTGACAAGTAAATTTTGAGTTATAATTGCCATAGGGACTGCCAAAAGAATTATTTATGAATGCTATTTAAAACACTTTGGTGAAGAAAAATATTTTGTTTGAAGAGGGTGATTAAAAACTAAGATTTTAAGCTGAGTAAACTAAAGAAATAAATCTCAAATGCATGGTTTCAAAATATGATTTAATCAAGATGACATAATTGTGTTGATTTAATTACATTTCTTTAACTTAGAATTATTAAACTTATGTCTATGTTGTTACGAATAAATTCACGACAACTCGATAAATTGCTAACTTATGAATAGATTCACCTACACAAATCCATTCATCTCTTAACATATCCCTATGTTAATTCAAACGATTAAACATATTTTAATAAGCAAACATGTTATGGCACATACATACTCATTAAAATGAACTAATCTCTTGCGTATCCCTATGTCAATTCAAATGATTAATTAAATCTAATAAGCACATAAAAGACTATGTAAGGTAACAAGGTATCCTTACCTTGATACAATTTAATCACAATAATCTTGCAAGTTATGCTAGGCAAGCGTATCGCCAGATACATTGCTAATTTAACCTTCAGCTACCTTAGAAGAATGAACATGCACTGATTAAGTATTGTGTCAATTAATTACAATTTCAATCCGTTTAAATAATTAATTCATTAGCTACCTCACAATTGTAATGCAAGAATAATTTAGGCATGATTTTACTTAATCAAGCATTTTACCACAGCCTATAATAACATAAACACAATTTTAATAATTTAAATAGATGAAATGCAATCAAACCAACACGAATTAAATTCAAGCTAAGCTAATTAAGTTAACCATTCCAACAACATAAATATTCATAGATATGTTCATCATAACAAAAATAAAAATTAAAGAGATAGGGAACAAAAATCAAATCCGGTGATTTTTTGTGGCTTGACTAGGTTGCTTCGTTCTTCCTTCTTTGTTGTCCTTGCCTATCAAGGCTCTCTGAACACTGAACTGCTGCTCCAAAATGGCTGATGAAGAACCCTTTCTCAAGGGGAGAAATCGGCACAAGAGCAAGGAACTTGGAATGGGAAAATGAGAGGAGAAAGTGAGAGAGGAGAGAACAGATGTGAATGAATGAGGGATGATTTGAATGATCAGCCAAGGGGGGTTTTTATAGCTAAATGTGGCAGCTAAAATTTTCAAAAAATAGCAGCCAAAGAGCCACCCCTTGGCTGGCCATCTATGTGGCAAAGTTGATGGCTCCAACTTTGCTAAATTTGGCTTGGGGCAAATCTTCAAAGCCATCAATTGTGGAGCGGCTGGTTTGCAATTTGCACAAGTCTTCAAGGGCTTCTTTGCAGCTTAAATAATCAGCTAATGAGTTGAATTGGGTCAGGACTTGGACGGTTTTGCGCTGTCCTCTCATTGGCCAGTTCGGTTCACTCGGTTTGGTTCAATCAGACCATGTTTTCATAATTAATTAATAATAATTTATTAGACCATATTAAATTGGATATAAATTAAAAATAATTAAATTATGAATTAATACACATAATTTTGGACCATCTTAGGCTGAAAATTAATTCACCTCAATACTTCAAATTGCTTCTCGGTTTTGTGCTTCTGGCAATGTCTGCTGAGCCATTTTTCACCCTTTGTGCAAATCTGTCGAAAATAACCAAAATTCATAAAAAATAATTATAAAATTAACTAAACTTCAACATGTTCATATTTTAAGTGCAAATTAATTATTTTATAAAAATTAATTATTTTTTGATAAGAATTTAACCGAATTCACATGAATTTAAGTTAAAAAGGGTATGAAAAAGTGTGCAAAATTTTGTGTTTCCACACCCCCAACTTAATTCATTGCTCGTCCCGAGTAATGCACATTTTGAAAAGAATTTATTGGAAACACCTTTGAAAAATTCCTTTAGAACAACATTTTTATCAAAATTATGAATTTAATATACTTATGCTCAAAGACAAGAAATTTTATAGTTATGCTACTTAAGTATATATATCGTTCAAATTAATCTCAACAACTATTATGATAGCAAAAAATAGACTAAATGCTTCCTAATAAAGTCACGTTAAACCTTACCAATGTAATTTTATTCCCTTTATTCAAGATTAAGTTGCAATCATTAAGTTTAACTTATGTCTTCATATGTTGTACGTAGCAATTTCTCTCCACTAATGTAGGTAGCATTGGAACTTTGAATCAATAGGTCTTTAACAAGGTTGTAACGTGGCTGGCTTAGGGGTAGGTAAAAGATAGATAAATTTAGGCTTTTAAACCCTAGACTCAGCTTGTATTGGACCTTCGAAATAATTACCTTCAATACATCAACTTTCTTTGCTTTCACATGCTTTTTAGTTCATCTTATTTTAAGAACTCATGCTCTCTCTCTTTTTTTTTTGAATTCGATTATTTTGCTGAATGTACTACAATTTTAGAGCATTCGATACTTCCTTTCAAATCCCCCAAACTTATTTTTAAAAAATACTTTGAATAGTACTGAGTCTAGTGTTTGGGACAATTTTAAGATAGTTAAAAGAGAAGTGATGGCTAAATTTGGAAGGGTTCAAATAAAATTAGGCCATATAGTCTCAAAGTTGGGTTTCAAAGGATAAAAATTTCATCATGGTTGGCTTGAAAGGCTCAAACAGTCCAAACAAAAGTTGCCTAAATCATTTTCAATGTTCCATGCTTCCTAGGATTTTGCCTCAAGAAAATACTAAGTCAATTCTAAAGACTTAAACTTTCATGCATGCCTAACTTTCATAAGGAGCTAAAAATTTATGGTACGATTTGCATGCTTTATTAAAAATACATTCATATCAATATTAAGCTAACATAATAATTTATTGAAATAATAGAACTTTATTTATAGTGAAGTTTAGCATACTTATCAAAATTTCAAATTATTGAACAAAATATATCCTAATCATAATTAAAATAAAAATTTATTCTGAGTGGAAATAATTCAAATTCAACTTTTGATCCCCCTACTTAAGATGAACAATGTCCTCATTGTTTAAAATGAATAGATACTATACACGAGGTAGGATTCTAGAAAAGAGGAGGTGAGTCAAATTGACTGCTTAAGTACCAAGCCCTCTCTAGATCCAATCCTAGACATGTATATACCTATTGCCACACTTTATACTTTGTGACTTGTTCATTATTCATGATTTCCATCTCTTGCTTTATTATGCGGAAAATAAAAATTCCTAACTAAACTTAATCCTAAAATGACCTAAGAACAAAAATAAAAAAAGGTTAAGATCCCCCTTTTATTTATTTGCAGACCCTTCCGAATTTGACTCATCTTTTGTTCCATCATTATTGCCTTTGCATGAATCGCTTCGCTCCTTCTTTGATAATAGACTACATGGTTCAAATATAAAATCTGGAAATTCAGGCACAAAAATAAATGGGTCATTGTAAATTTTCTTAAGAGCACTTCTCATCGAGTCATCCCTTATTTTTGAGTATCTCTAGTAAGCTGGTTGCTGCCATTGCATATTCTGCATTATGTCCATCAACTTTGAGAGCTCATCTCGAAGATCTGGGCTAGGCAGTTGAGCTCTGAACATTGAAGTTTCGCCATTAGGTTCAACTTCTGGTTCCAGTGGTTCCACCTTATCAAGGACTTTAGCCGATTGCATTGGTTCGATCTCTGTGGGATCTTCTTCCTCTTCTTCAGGATCCTTACTTTCTTCAATTCGTTGCTGTAGAACAGAATCTCCAGCTATTCAGTAGAGGTCCCAATCTGTGATTGTACCTTGGCTATAGCATGTCTTCTTTACGTTTGCAAGAATTTTAACTTTCAAGCACATAATTGTTATCATAAAAGGAAAGTAGGCTGGGCCAGAACGACTAACGACACAATTCCGCATTTCTCTCAAGATGATTTTTCCCACATCAATAGTCTTTCCAATTAAAATTGAGTATAATAAGACCATTCGCTCTAATGAAATTGTAGTTCCATGTGAACTAGGCATAAGGCTGAAATGGATGAAATAGAACCATACTTTTGTAAGTGGTGTCAAATATTCTCTTTGACAAGTGTGGATTCCTTGCTTTGACACAAGCCACTTAGAACCTGGAACTGTTAGTTCCTCGAGAATTTCTTGCAAATTTTTAGGATTTATATTGCTCATCAAGGAAGAATAATCATTGTTTTCGAAATTAGGCAATTCAAAGAACTCATTAATAGCGTTTGAAGTTATTGGTACCTTGATTCCGTGAACTAGAACTTCTGTCAACTTGCTTGAGGTTAAATTCGCATAGAATTAGTGAATTAGTTCCTCATCCACACGAGGTCTCTTCTCACAAAACAATTCCCAATTGAGGGTCACAGTAACTTGATGAATACGTGCCATAAAGCCTTTGTAAGTGTTCTCTTCCAATGTAAAGCCTTTCTCTTGATGCATTTGTTGATTTTTGCAGATACTTTTGTATCTTGCTTTGGCTTCTTCACAATGGAACTTGTTTTGTGTTTCATCAATTTAGGCGCAAACACGAGTTCTCTTGCAAGGCATGATTAACTTGAAAAAGATAGGAAATTTTTTTTTCAAAAATTTAATTAAATAAAAATTATTAATGATTCAACAAATTGAAAAATTAAATAATTAAATAAAATTAAAATTTAGGAGAAAAAAAATTGCCTTACCACCCTTTCTATAAAAATTAAGAACTCCTAAAAATAATTAATGAACAAAAGAGGTCAATTTAGGGTAGGTTGGAGGGTTATCGGCTAAGGATATTGGTGCAGGGCTAGTACGAGTAATGGGGCTGATGTGCTGCATGAATGCTAGCCAGCAAGCAGACTCGTTGAGCAGAAGCAAGGAGCGGCACAACTTGGCGTGATGAGCTGCACGGGCAACAAGCTGCAACATGGGCATGCATGAATTGGAGCGAGGAGTAGGTACGTCGCCAAGGTGCGGGCCTAGCGAGTGTTGGAGCTGGACGTTTGTAGGTGCAGTGACAAGGAGCGGCTGCTAGGTGCACATGGTGTGAGCTACTGCCCGAATGGCTATCGGGCGGTGTAGTGGTGAGGGGGCTTGTGGCACTAGGTGATTGGGTATTTGGTGGGAATGAAGTTTGAGTGGTGAATGAAGGAATTAGAGTAGAATTCTTAATATAACTTAACTAATTAAAAAAATACAATTCTAATTCTACTCAAAGTAAACAACAATTAATAACCAAATATATGAGTATTAAATTATTAACGCTATTAATTTATTTAAACAAAAATGAAATATGATTAAAACTAATCCTAATTCTATGCTAACTTGATAAAAATTAATATATAAATTATAATAGATATAATTATATATTAAAGGTTACCATATTATTATTATTATTTGAAAAAACTTATCAAATAAAATATGATTAAATTAACACTAATCCTAACTCTATATAAAGTTGATAATAATTAATATATATTATAATGGATATAATCATATATTAATAATTATAAATCTTTTATTAAAATGAAAATATTTATTCTAGAAGCCTTTTGAAAATATTTACAAAAGAGGCATCTAATTTTTATTATTTACAAAAGAGCAACAAAATTTTAAAATAATTCAATTAAGTCCCTAGACTTAATGAAAATTTGAAATTGAGTTGCAATTTAAAACTTGGATCAAAATTGACCCTTTTATTTAAAAAACAAAAAAAAATATTTTGCCATTTAGGGAATAATTTCTCGGAGAATTATGTAAAAATCAATTCCTAGGAAAGATTGGAGGGGTCACAAGCGGTCCCGCTTAAGTTACAATCTCCTAGACAGAATTTATTTAAACATACTAATCCCGAAAATATACTCTAAATCATTTATTAAAAAAAGAAAGTAAGAGATTTTAAACATCTGATAAAATGAACGATATTTGATTCCGTTCAGTCTTATCTCCCCAGTAATGTTCCAGACACTGAGCATTAACTTGAAAATTACCTCCCTTACCTTGGAGTTCAACAACTCCGTATGATAAACGCGATGAATTGTAAATGGACTGGACCAATGTGATTTTAGTTTACCTGGAAAGAACCTTAATTTGGAATTAAATAACAAGACTTGCTGACCTGCTTCAAATTCTCGAACTCGAATGTGCTTGTCATGCCATTTCTTAAGTCTCTCCTTAAATAATTTGGTATTTCTGTATGAGAACATTCGAAATTCCTATAGCTCATTCGAAATCCATAAACAATGGGCTCCTTAAATAATTTGGTATTTCTCTCCTATAGCTATGAGAACATCCGTTTCCCTTTAGCAAGCTTAAGATCCAAGTTGAGTTGTCGAAGGGCAATAAGCTTTGTGCTCTAACTCCAAGGGGAGATGACAGGCTTTCCCAAAGACCAGCCTATAGGGTGACATCACTAAAGGTGTCTTGTATGTTGTTCTGTAAGCCCATAAAACATCATCCAGTCATCAGTTCGGGTAAACTACCTTCTCAAGTATGCCTTTGATCTCCTTGTTCTCCAGTTCAGCTTGCCCATTCGTTTGCGGATGGTAGGCTGAAGCGACCTTGTGTTTCACTCCATGTTTATCTAATAAGAATTTCAACCACTTGTTCACAAAATGGGACCCTTCATCGCTGATAATAGCTCTTGGGGTTCCAAACCTTGTGAACACGTGTTACTACAAAAACTTTATCATAACCCCCACATCATTTGTCGGATAAACCTCAGCCTTGACCCATTTAGACACATAGTCTACAACTACCAATACATACTAGTGACCAAAGGACGGAGGGAAAGGACCAAGAAAGTCAATACCGCATACATCGAACAATTCTGTCTCAATGATGTTTGTTCGACGCATTTCATTTCTACTGGTGACATTTCAAACCCTTTGACATCGATCACAACTCTTTACGTAAGCATGTGTCTTTGAATAGTGTTAGCCAAAAGAATCCGGCTTGCAATACTTTGGCTGCAGTACGAGTACCTCCGAAGTGTCCCCCACTCAGAGCTGAGTGACAATGGTATAAAATATTTTGTACTTCTTCTTCTGCCACGCATCTCCTGGTCATTTGATCTGCGTACTTTTTAAACAAATATGGCTCTTCTTAGAAATAGTACTTCACATCGTGAAGAAACTTTTTCCTTTGATGATATGTCTTATCAATCGGCATCAAACCACAAGCTAAATAGTTGACAATATCAGCAAACCAAGGGGTATTATGGACATGATTTACCTTCAGCATGTGTTCATCTGGAAACGTCATGAAACATCTCTCAAATTGGTATAAGAGGAGAGTTTCCTTCTTGCGGCTCCAATCTAGACAAGTGGTCTGCTACTTGGTTTTCCACTCCCTTTTGATCTTAAATTTCTATATCAAACTCTTGAAGTAGAAGTACCCATCAGATCAATTTCGAGAAAGTTCGAGATTATGGACTAAATTGGAATAGTTGGCCGTAATTGCATTCGAGGTAAGTTCATGTGATAATAATAATGCAATGTTATACTTGAATTGTAATGTTAAATTACTATTAAATGAGTTGTACCCGACGGGGATTCGACAAGTAAGTTCATGTAACACGAATGTATACTTTTAATATTTAAAATGTATGCTCTTTGATATTATGAAAAATTGATATTCATGGTATAATAATTCATGCTATATGAATGTAATGATGAAAAGAGGACTAAAATTCCCGGTTGAAAGAAAAGGATGTCTGATGGATTTCCCTAAAAAGGAATTGACGGTAAAAGAGGATCTAGCCCAAACGGGTGTTCCTTAGGTGATCTAGCCTCCCGAAGAATTTGTGTTTAAATGGATTTAGCCTGGATGGGTAATCCGAACTAGGATCTGAATTTCGTCCGGATTGGTAATTCAAATCCGAGCTCATTAGAGTAATTGCCGTTACAGGGGATTTTGCCTGGACTGGTAATCCCGACATTGCTCTATGAGTTTATACTACCGAGGATTTAGCCTGGATTGGTAGTCCCACCGTAAGGATTAAGGTTCGCAGGGGTACGTTCATTGAAAAGGTCACTAACATGAATTGATGAAAAATGAGCTAGTACGCTATAAGTGTACTATGGAATATCCATAAAAAATTCGAGGAATTCAACGGGATTAATATGAGAAATGAAATTGGAATGCTTGTAAATTTGAGATCATCTAAGACTATTATTATCATGTATTGTTATGTGACTAACTTGTATGATTAAGTATGCCATGAGAATTAACAACGTTTGTCGAAACCATTTTTAAATCGAGTTTTGGAAAATGGGAATCGACTTTAAGGAAAACAAAAACGGGAGTCGCCACCAATCTTTTTAGGTGTGATTGGATCACCTTATAAAATGTTTTGTTTTAAAACATTAATTTTGGTCTACGAAAGTCGAGAAAACGGATTCGGGAGTCGGTTACGTACGAGGAAGGGTTAGCATCCTCGTAACGCCCAAAATTGGTACCTAATTGATTATCAAGTGTCTTTATTGTCGGAAATTTAAAAGTTTTAAGATGAAATCCTCTTTAAAATATTTTAGTTTTTTAAAATTAGGGTTCACTTGTATCAAATGAATCAAAACATTACATCCAATAAGTTAGGAAGCAATATTTTTAAGACATTCGAAGCTAAACTAGCCCTTTTAGAAAATCCCTACCTTACAGCGACAAGACGCCATATCCAGTAAGTTAGGACACAACGCTTTGAAGTTCCAAGAAAGTTGCTCATATTTTGAAAACCTTAAAAACTTAGAAGGATGCTTGACTATTCAAACTCAATGAGAAAAGTTGCAACCCAATAAGTTAGGGCACTACTTTTCTCAAAATTTCCAAACACCAAGCATTGCCTTTATTTTTGAAAACTTTAGAGTCTCGTTTTTAAAATCGATGCATGAAGGAGCATATTATCATAACATACGAGATAACATGTTATAATAATAAGTAAATAAAAGCACAATAGCATAAATATCATATATTAACTAACATATATATAAGAAATAAAACATGGCAAATTTTAAATAAGTAAAATATACATAAAACACAATATATATTTAAGAAGAATAGGTAAAACAGATAAACATGTAATCCAACGTATATTTAAACATATTAATAAAATGACGCATGATATACAATTTGACACATTTACATATAAAAATAATATGCCAAACACTCAACATTTAATTATGAGACCAACATTTAATAGATTAACATAATATACAAAAAAGGGTTGAATATATATATTAAAATATAAATAAAGGAGTAATTTTAAAAATGTGTGAATTAAAACCAAATTTTGGCAATGTAATGATAATATAGTGTACATAATAACTTTAATTTTAGGATTATAATAAAATAATAAAATATAAATACTATGATATTGTACTATGTAGATAATAAACATATTTAATAATATATGAAAACATAGTAACGATAATGAATTTTGAAATAGTATAATAATATATAAAATACTAATTTTATAGTTTTGGATAAAAATATACATAGGTTTAAAATATAAAGGAAATAATTAATGAAATATTTAATATCAATTATGAAAATAATAATGTGAATAATATACCTAAGAAATATATATAATAGATAATAAGTAATGATATATGTTAAATTATATATTAATATGATAATAGAATAATATGAAGTAATAATATAATAAAATATAAGTAAATAATTATAAAATATATATAATACGTATATTCATATTAAAATATAATAATATATGTATAAAGTTTAAAATAAATAGGTTATAAATAAGTTAAGGGACTCAAATTGAACATAAATAAAAGTCAGTGGCTAATTTAATGTATAAAAAAACTGAGACCGGGCCTAATTGAAACGGCCACTAAAACCCTAGGGATTCATCGGGCAATTTTCCTTTGTCCCTAAACGTCATCGTTTCGTTATAGGCCTTAGAGTGGTTTTCGTTGGTACTAAATTCAAACAGTGATAAAATTTTGGGTCGGATTTAAAGGTAAAATAAACCTAATTAAAAAAGAAAAATTGCGGAAGGACTAAAGGGATAAATATCCCAATAGTTAGAAACACGCGAATCCTTCGGGTCAGATTTTAGGCCTTATATAAACCCTTTTAACCCCCAAAAATTCATTTTAAACTACCGCTTTTTAAAAAAACCAAAAAAATCTCTGAAGAGTCCTTTGAGCTCCGACCAAGGGCTGTCACAGCTCTGGTCATCGGACCTTCTCACGCGCCACCGTCTGGGCCACCGTACACAGTGGCTAGGGGAAAAAATCCTCCTTTCCTTCGCCAATCGATAGGTAATCTCTTATTCCCTTTGTTTTCTTTAGTTATTTTAAAAAAAAATTGTATATACATGCAAGAAGACGAACAGATGAGTAAAAAAAAAGCAAACAAAAACGATTTGATTACCTCAAAAATAGGAAACTGCCCCTTTTTTATTTCTCTGTTTCAAATGAATACAACTTTTCTCATTCTGAGTGTGTAAATCTATGTATCTCTTTTTTTTTTTGTTTTTCTCTGTTTCTGTATGCAAGCCTTTATCAATGTACTTTGTGTATCTTTCTTTTTTTCTTTTAGCGTGAGTCCGTGTAAGTCCATTTTAAAGAGGGGCTTTATAGCCTTAGACTTTTACAATTTTAGGAAAGAAATCAAAGATTTCTTTCCATTTTTATTTTTATTCTCTACTGTTTGTTTCTTGCCTTTTTCTACTGGTTTCCTTTTTTTGCTTGTAGGTATCAGACTCTTTCGATAGAACAAGTGTTAATTTGGCCTCAACTACGGCCTGATCCTGGAATCACGGTGTCGATGGTGGGAAACTGAAGCGTCATGATTGGGATGATACACTGAAAAGTCGCTGAAGAAGCACTGATGGGGGCATGATCGATGGTGGCCTCGATTCGGGAGCTGGACAGACGCTCCCTGAACCTTCTAGAATCAGTGGCGGCTCGAGGAGAAAGAAGGCAGAAACCCTAGGGTTTCCTGCCTTGGTGTAATAGTTTGGGCCAGTTGGGCCACTTTAGTCCTGGGTCTGTTTGGGTCCTTAAGTTTTAGGTTAAGGTTGTAACTGGTATAGGGTAATTTAATTTGAGTTACGGGTTAGTATCAAGGGTAGGGTGTAAATGGGCTACATGCTGAGGGTGTAACTGGTTTGCTGGGGATTTTGGGTTAACAGTTTTGTATGTGGGCTACCAGTGTTTCCTGTAAATGGGCTATAAACAATACTCAGTTTGGGCTATGTATATGAGCTTTCAATTTGGACTTTGTAAAAGGACTTTTTAATAGATATTTTAAATAAATAAATATTTATTTATTTAATTCTTTTATTCTATTTTCAGCCGGGTCAAATTTGGGCTACTACAGCTGCCCCTCTTTGCTCATTTCTGTGTAACAGGAATTGAGCAAAGACTCATACAAAGACCAAATTTGCTCGGCCTTATCGGATCATGGTCCTCAATCTACTTCTTGTAAACTTATGACTGTCATGTTGATATCTTCGATCTGCTCTCCGCCAAACACAGAGACGCCAAATCTGCTTCTTCAATTTGTTCTCTGCCAATACAAAGATGCCAACTCATCTTAGATTTGTTTCAGCGTAAGCACGCGAAAACCAAATCAGCTATGTCTTCGATTTGCTCCTTGTAAGCACAAGGATACCAAACCATCTTGGATCTGCTTCAGTCTAATCATCTAAAGGTTAGATCTGCTATGTGTCTGCCCTCCGTCGAATATGGAGACGCCAAATTTTGATTTGTTCTCTGACAATACAGAGATGCCAAATCATCTTAGACTTGCTTCAGGGTAAGCACGCGAAAACCAAATCAGCTATGTCTTCGATTTGCTCCTTGTAAGCACAAGGATACCAAACCATCTTGGATCTGCTTTAGTCTAATCATCAGAAGGTTAGATCTGCTATGTGTCTGCCCTCCGTCGAATATGGAGACGCCAAACTTCGATTTGTTCTCTGACAATACAGAGATGCCAAATCATCTTAGACTTGCTTCAGCGTAAGCACGCGAAAACCAAATCAGCTATGTCTTCGATTTGCTCCTTGTAAGCACAAGGATACCAAACCATCTTGGATCTGCTTCAGTCTAATCATCTGAAGGTTAGATCTGCTATGTGTCTGCCCTCCATCGAATATGGAGACGCCAAACTTCTATTTGTTCTCTGACAATACAGAGATGCCAAATCATCTTAGACTTGCTTCAGCGTAAGCATGTGAAAACCAAATCAGCTATGTCTTCGATTTGTTCCTTGTAAACACAAGGATGCCAAATCATCTTGGATCTGCTTCAGTATAAACATCTGAAGGCCAGATCTGCTATGTGTCTACTCTCCGTCAAATATGGAGATGCCAAACTTCAATTTGTTCTCTGACAATACAGAGATGCCAAATCATCTTAGATTTGCTTCAGCGTAAGCACGCGAAAACCAAATCAGCTATGTCTTCGATTTGCTCATTGTAAGCACAAGGATACCAAACCATCTTGGATCTGCTTCAGTCTAATCATCTAAAGGTTAGATCTGCTATGTGTCTACCCTCCGTCGAATATGGAGATGCCAAACTTCAATTTGTTCTCTAACAATACAGAGATGCCAAATCATCTTAGACTTGCTTCAGCATAAGCACGCGAAAACCAAATCAGCTATGTCTTCGATTTGCTCCTTATAAGCACAAGGATACCAAACCATCTTGGATCTGCTTCAGTCTAATCATCTGAAGGTTAGATCTGCTATGTGTCTGCCCTCCATCGAATATGGAGACGCCAAACTTCGATTTGTTCTCTGACAATACAGAGATGCCAAATCATCTTAGATTTGCTTCAGCGTAAGCACGCGAAAACCAAATCAGCTATGTCTTTGATTTCCTCCTTGTAAGCACAAGGATACCAAACCATCTTGGATCTACTTCAGTCTAATCATCTGAAGGTTAGATCTGCTATGTGTCTGCCCTCCATCGAATATGGAGACACCAAACTTCGATTTGTTCTCTGACAATACAGAGATGCCAAATCATCTTAGACATGCTTCAGCCTAAGCACGCGAAAACCAAATCAGCTATGTCTTCGATTTGCTCCTTGTAAGCACAAGGATACCAAACCATCTTGGATCCGCGGTCTAATCATCGAAGGTTCGATCGCTATGTGTGCGCCTCCGTCGAATATGGAGACGCCAAACTTCGATTTGTTCTCTGACAATACAGAGATGCCAAATCATCTTAGACTTGCTTCAGCGTAAGCACGCGAAAACCAAATCAGCTATGTCTTCGATTTGTTCCTTGTAAACACAAGGATGCCAAATCATCTTGGATTTGCTTCAGTATAAACATCTGAAGGCCAGATCTGCTATGTATCTGCTCTCCGTCGAACATGGAGACGCCAAACTTCGATTTGTTCTCTGACAATACAAAGATGCCAAATCATCTTAGATTTGCTTCATCGTACGCACGTGAAAGCCAAATCAGCTATGTCTTCGATTTGTTCCTTGTAAGCACAAGGATGCCAAACCATCTTGGATCTTGCTTCAGCCAAATCTGCTATGCTGCGGCCTATTACCCTATAGGCACGTCGTCTGTGATAACCTGTAGAATGATTATGCCTGATGATTAGGATGCTATGATCGAAGTGAGTCGAATGTTCCTAACTTAACATGTTATGATGCAAAATGTTGTGAACATGACCCCTATCCTAGACGTCACCACTCATTCCTTCATTTGTCTTTTCTTTTCTCAAAGTATTATTCTTGCTCAGCCTGTAGGCCTGTACCCTTCCTCAAAATGCTACGATCCACTGAAGATGTCTGTAAGATAATCTTTCCTTAGAATTGAATCGTTGGTTTTGTCTATTTTCCTTTTGGACTAGAAGAAAGAAATTCATCGAGTTCCTTCATCCCTTATATGAATTTCTCGAACAATTGTCCTGTTTTAGCCTCTTGTATCATCTAGAAATTCCAGAGTAATACGCAAAACTTTGTTTGTGAACATTTTTAGTTCATCTATCATTATTTAAATGTAACATACTTAAAGAGTAATGGGAGGTAAATAATCTCTATGAATAATTGGATTTGAATTATCGGAAAAGATACAAAGGAAATTAATCTGAAAGCCTATCTTTGAGAAGAAAAAGAATCTAAAGATATCAAACAGGAAAAAAGTTAGATGCCCTAGATATTGCCGCTTGAGCACTTATACATCAACTTCATGAAGGCATGTGTTTAGAAGATTCAAAGTACTCTGTCGATGCCCCAGTATGCAACGTTTTTCGTTCTTTGTTGAGCAAGATTACCGGATGCTTCAAAATTTAAGTTGCCCTTTCGGGTTTTCAACTCAAAACCCTTTTGGTCACAAGGTGCCCTCTGCGGGTTTTCACCTTGGCCTCTCTATTTTTTTTTGAAATCTCAAGGCGCCCTTTGCGGGTTTTCACCTTGGATTCTCCTTCTTTAGACAAAGTATTTTTTGACTGAGTTCGAATTCACTAGATTGGGGAAATTTTTCCCATCCATTTCCATTAAGATCAATGCACTGCCAGAGAAAGCTTTCTTTACGACATATGGCCCCTCCCAGTTCAGCATCCATTTCCCCTTAAAGTCCTTTTGAATAGGAAGGATCTTTTTCAGTACAAAGTCTCCCTCGTGGAACTCTCTTGGTTGAACTTTCTTGTCATAAGGTCGTATCATTCGCTTCTGATACATATGACTATGTCAAATGGCTCTTAGCCTCTTTTCCTCAATCAAGTTCAACTAGTCATATCGGGATTGAACCCATTCAGCTTCATCTAACCTTATCTCCGTCAAAATTTGAAGAGAAGGTATATCTACTTCAATAGGTAACATTGCTTCCATCCCATATACTAACGAGAATGGGGTTGCCCCAGTAGAGGTTCTGACAGATGTTCGATAGGCCAGGAGTGCAAACGGTAGCTTCTCATGCCAATCTCTATAGGTCTCAGCCATCTTCCCCACTATTTTCTTAATGTTCTTGTTGGCGGCCTCCACTGCCCCATTCATTTTTGGACGATAGGGAGAAGAATTGTGATGCTTGATCTTGAACTGGTAGCAAACCTCTGCTATCGTTTTGTTGCTCAAGTTCAATGCATTGTCAGATATGATTTTCTCAGGCATTCCATACCGACAATGATCTCCTTCTTCAAGAATTGGCTCACAGCCGACTTAGTAACATTCGCATAAGAAGCGGCCTCTACCCATTTTGTAAAGTAGTCAATTACCACGAAGATAAACCGATGTCCATTCGAAGCTTTCGGTGATATTGGTCCAATGACATCCATGCCCCACATGGAGAAGGGCCATGGAGAAGTCATAACATGCAAAGGTGAAGGTGGTATATGAATTTTGTCCCCATGAATCTGACACTTATGGCATTTCTTGGCATAGTTGATATAATCCCCTTCCATCGTGGCCCAATAATAGACAAACCTCATGATTTGCCTTGCCATCGTGAACCCATTTGCATGCGCCCCACATACACCTTCATAAACTTCTTCTAAAATTAGCTTAGCTTCCACAGCATCGACACATCTCAAAAGTACTTGGTCTTTCCTTCTCTTGTACAGGATATCCCTGTCCAAGATATAGTTGCAAGCTAACCTTCTCAAAGTTCGTTTGTCATTTTTATTGGCCTGTTCAGGGTATTTATGATCTTTCACATATCGTAATATATCCTTATACCAAGGGTTATCGTCCTTTTCTTCCTTCTCAATGTTACAACAATGAGCTGGAACCTCATAGACACTCATTTGAATTGGTCTCATCTCTTCCTCTTTATTCGCCTTAATCATTGAGGCCAATGTTGCTAAAGCATCTGCCATTTGATTTTCATCTCGTGGGAGATAATTGAAGGTGATGTCATCAAACTCCTTAAGTAACCTCAAAACTATCTTTCAATAATTGATCAATGTAGGGTCCCTTATCTCCCATTCACCTCTAAGCTGATAAATTACCAACGCAGAATCTCCATATACTTTTAGGGTTTTTATACCTCGCTCTATAGCTGCTTGAAGTCCCATGATGCATGCTTCATACTCAGCCATATTATTCGTGCAATCAAAGTCCAACTTGCACGTAAACGGGTAATAATCGCCATTCAGGGATACCAAGACTGCCCCAATTCCATTTCCGACTGGATTAGAAGCCCCATCAAAATTTAGCTTCCAAGGAGAATCTTTGGTCGTTGCTATACACATTAACTCCTCATTTGGAAAATCAAAGTTCAATGGCTCATAATCCTCTAGAGCCCTACTAGCCAAGAAGTCTACTATCGCACTTCCTTTTATAGCCTTCTGACTTATGTAGACTATATCAAACTTTAAAAGTAAAATTTGCCATCTCGCCATTCTCCCATTTAGAGCCGTTGACTGCATCATGTATTTCAATGGATCAAGCTTTGAGATAAGCCAAGTGGTATGGTATAGCATGTATTGTCTTAATCTCTGAGTTGTCCAAATCAGTGCACAGCACAACTTTTCAATTGGTGGATATCTCATTTCACAGTCAGTGAATTTCTTACTGAGATAATAAATTGCTTTTTCCTTTTTCCCTGACTCGTCATGCTGACCAAGCACACATCCCATAGAATTACTGAACACTGACAAGTACAGTATTAACGGTTTATCTGGGCTAGGTGGAGATAATACCAGAGCATTCAACAAATACTGCTTGACCTTTTCAAAAGCATTCTCGCACTCCTCATCCCAAGTACCATGATTGTGCTTTCTGAGGAGGCGAAAGATAGGATCACATTTCTCAGTTAGTTGTGAAATGAACCGAGCGATGTAATTCAACCTTTCTAGGAATCCTTGAACTTCTTTTTGAGTTTGTGGTGGAGGCAATTCTCATATTGCTCTGACTTTGTCTGAATTAACTTCTATTCCCTTTTCACTGACTATGACACCCAATAGCTTTCCCGATCTATCTCCGAAGGTGCACTTTGCCAAATTGAGCTTTAATTGAAACTTCTTCAACCTCAAGAATAGTCTTCTCAAAACTTCAATATGCTCTTTCTCTGTTCGAGACTTAGCAATCATGTCATCAACATATACTTCAATGTCCCTATGCATCATGTCATGAAATAAGTTCACCATGGCCCGCTGGTAGGTTGTCCCTGCGTTCTTCAATCCAAACGATATTACTTTGTAGCAAAAAGTGCCCCACAAGGTTATGAAGGTGGTTTTATCCATGTCCTCTAGATGCATCTTTATCTGATTGTACCCCGAGAAACCATCTATAAAGGAAAACAATGAATGTCCCGTCGTGTTGTCTACCAAAATGTCGATGTGCAGCAAAGGAAAGTTGTCTTTTGGGCTAGCTTTATTCAAATCTCTGTAATCAACACACATTTGTACCTTCCCGTCCTTCTTAGGGACCGGCACAATATTAGCTACCCATTCGGAGTACTTGACTTCTTGTAAGAATCTTGCATCGAACTGCTTCTTAACCTCATCTTTTATTTTTAGAACAATGTCTGGCCACATTTTCCGCAACTTCTGTTGGACTGGTTTGCAATCCTGTTTTATCGGAAGACAATGTACTACAATGTCGGTATTCAATCCAGGCATATCCTGATATGACCATGCGAAGATATCCTTGAACTCCTAGAGCAACTCAACCAGATCATGCCTTGTGTCCTCGGTAGTCAGTGTTCCAATTTTCAACTCCTTCCCTTCCTCTAAGGCTACATTTTCTATTGCTTCTTTCTCATGCGGCATAATTTGTTTTTCCTCCTGTTTTACCATTCTTAACAGATCAAGAGACACATCACAATCTTGAACATCAGAATCATGAGATTCCTCTAAACACATGTCTTGTCGCAAGAGAAATCAGGAGTTGCAGTATCATTGCTCATATTGTTGATATCTAGAGACCTGTGGAGGGTATGAAAGAATATACAAAGAATGAATGAATCCTAGAATGATTGTTTATGTGCTATGAAAGAATGAAAATTGCACAAGTTTAACGAAATATTGATTGATAAAAAGAAACCATATTCGTCCAAATTGATAATATACTTATGTTTTTATTAAAATAATAGATGATCATAAGCCTTTTTGACAAATGTAATCTTACTACTCCTAGGCCCTAGAGTAACAGACATGTTTCGAGAATTACTCTGAAAAATTCCTAAAGACTACAGGAAGGTCGTCCGTAGTCCAATTATTCAGAGAGCTCCCCGATTCGTAAGGGCGAATGCCCTCGAGGCTTCCTTGCTCCAATCCCTCATTGTATACAGCATTAATCTGATGACTTTCTTCTACCAGTAACCCTCCTGATTTAAAGGATTTGGATATGGATGGGAATGTCATGAGTTCCCACTCCACTTCTCCTCCGTTCAAATGCGTCTTTCTTCTCGCCTGGCACTTCTCAATCTCTTGCCTCCCGTGCTTATGGTCTGGCTTGAAGCCCAAACCAAAGCAATCTTTCTTCTCAATCAGTTTTGGGATTTGAACCCCTTCTTGCAACTGTCTTCCTAGTCCCTTTCCTGGCAATGCTCCCTTCCCCATCATCATTTGCAGGGCCATCCTTGTGGCCCTAGACATTTTGGGTACCAGCACCTCACTTCCTTCCAGAATGAAGGTTCCATTGATGATTTCTAAAGAGCAGAAAGAACACTCAATAGCCTCTTCATTCACATCGACATAAGGGGCCTTGCTAGTGACTGCTGCTATAATGTCTTCCTCCGCATTGATGGTTATTCACCGTCCATCTGTCACTGACTTCAATTTTTGGTGCAATGAGGAGGGCACCGCTCCTACCGAGTGTATCCATGGTCTCCCCAATAAACAATTATAGGAGGGCTTGATATCAATTACCAAGAAATCAACTTCATATGTATACATATGTATTTGCCCAATTTCCAAAGGGATGTCAATTCGTCCCATCACTTTCCTTTCGGTTCCATCGAAGGCTCTTACCACGTTGTGACACGTTTTCATATGTGAATTGTCAATGGGTAATCTGTTTAATATGGATAATGGAAGGATGTTCAAAGCAGACCCGTTATCAATAAGTACACTTGGAAGCATGTATCCCTTACACCAAGTAGTGATGTGCAAGGCCTTGGTTGACCCTATGCCCCCAGGTGGAATTTCATCATCATTGAAGTAGATGAAATTGTCAGCATTGATGTTATTTATCAACTGGTCTAATTTGTTAACGGATATGTCGTGTGTGACATATGTTTCGTTGAGCACTTTCATTAATGCATCCCTATATACTTCAGAACTCAGAAGTAGGGCTAATATTGATATACGCACTGGCTGCTTACGCAACTGCTCGACCACACTATACTTGCTATGCTTAAGGAACTTTAGAAACTCCTTAGCCTCCTCCTCCTTTACCGACTCATCGATGGGTGCTTCGGTCTCTTTCTCCTTCTCAACGTCAACATCTTTTGTTTTCGTGGGCTCCATTCTGATGCCCCCTCATCATAACGCTTCCCACTTCGTGTATGGGAACCTTCATTTTGCATGCCCCTAGACGCACTGGCTATACTCTCTCCTTCAGGTATTGTTACACTACAGTCATAGCTCCATGACACCCTCTTATCATCCTTGTAAGGGAAAGGAGTGGGTTTATGGATGACGACCTTGGGCCTGGTTTACGCCCCCACTTCATTATTTCCTGGCAAGGAAATAATAATTCTTGGTCGGCTGGTTCCTTGTCGTTCATTTTCCAGCACACATATTTTTCTTTTGCAAGAACTACCCTAAAAAATCTGTAGCTCTTTATTGACCATAAGGCCTTGCACCATGGCCTTGAACTCCTCACAATTTTGGACCATATGACCCACCTCTCCATGGAATTGACAATAGTTCCCTATTCTTTCTCTACCTTTTCCAGAGGTCAACATACCTCTCTTTACCATCTCCTCTTGTATTACTTTCATGGGTGTCTTCACTTTAGCAACATCTTCCTTGATTCTTCCTTCCATAGTTTCATCAATGGCATTCACTCCTTGATTGCCATGATCTGGTAACGGATTTTCAGCATTAGGGGTACTGTCGAATTTCACAACCCCATCTTGATAAGCCTCTCCACGACTTTCTTGAATCCAGTGCAATTTTCAATCGAATGCCCCGGTAGTCCCGCATGATATTCACATTTAGCATTTGCATCATACCATTTAGGGTATGGTGGCTGTAGCAATTTCAAGTGAAATGGTGCAATAACATGTGCATCGTACAAGCTTTGCTAAAGCTCACGATACGTCACAAGGATAGGCGTGAATTGTATCCTTTCCGAATTCTGTCTTGTGCCCGATTCCTATCTTTAAGTACTTTGTTACTCGACCACAGCTACTTTGGGTTGACCAACTGTGATTGTTCTCGAGTTGAAACTATTCATGTTATTCACCTCGTTGTCCTTTCTCCTTGGGGCCGATCTTTTAGCCGTTTCCCCTTATGGCGTTTTCAATCATCTCTCCTACCATAACTATATCTGCGAAACTTTTCGTGGTGCTTCCAATCATGTGAGTGATGAACATCGCCTTCAAAGTGTTGATGAACAACATGGTGGTCTCCTTTTCTAACAATGGTGGTTGTACTTGCATTGCCACCTCTCTCCACCGTTGTACGTATTGCCTAAAACTTTCATTAGGCTTTTTCTCCATGTTTTGAAGCGTGATCCTGTCTGGCGTCATATCAGTCACATGGCTGTACTGTTGCATGAAAGCTTGTGCAAAATCCCTCCATGAACCGATTCTCGCACGGCTCAACTGATTGTACCACCTAGCCGCTGCTCCTACTAAGCTGTCTTGAAAATAATGGATCAATAGTTGATCATTGTTCACATACCCAGTCATTCTCCTACAAAACATTATTATGTGTGCCTCTGGGCAAGTAGTCCCATTGTACTTTTCAAACTCCGGCATCTTGAATTTGTGATGAAGTACCAAGTCTGGAACCAAACTTAAGCCTTTGGCATCAATCCCATGATGATTGCCAGCACCTTCCAAAACCCTAAATTTCTCTTCCAACCACTTGCAATGATCCTCCAACTGTTTTGAAGATTCGGTTGCCATTCTTTCTTTCTCCATCGTATCCAGATCAGGAGTAATAGGGTTGATCGGGCTATCGGCCAAATTAATTCCCGACCCAGATGGGAAATTCACAGGGATTCCAGCATCAACCGGTCTATGTTGAGGCCTTACAGTGACAGATGGCCTTTTAAAAGATGCCTCGATTTGCGATGACACATGAGACAGAATAATACCCGGAGGATGATCCTCACCCTCCTCACCAGTGATAGCCATGGGGGCTTTCCCTTTATTAGTGACCTTTAGAAGCTGAGCCATTTCGGCCATCATATTCCTCTGAGCCTCTATCATTTGCTCCCTCATATCATTTTGAATCTTGGCCAACTGCTCTTCCAATTGGTCTTGCATATCCTTTTGCAATTGTTCGAACCTTTGATCCATACTCTTAGTTTTTGCTCGAGATCCGTATGGATGCGTGATTTCCAGATTTTCCCTTTTCTACCTCTCTGGAAGTAAACTTTAACTAATTAGGGTCTTTCTATAACTTTGAATGCATATGATGTGATGTAATGCAAATGCATAAATGTAAAAAGGCATCAATCTCGATTCAATCTCATTTAGAAAACTTTATTTAGAAAAAGAATATCTTTACATATAAATGGACTACATATACGCCTTTGCCCTAATGCCCAAAGATCTAACTTTATCGAATAAAAAGGCTAACTCTCGACCTTTATCAGACACTGACTCATACATCATACTCAACGCATCGGCTCGTGCTGCTAAGTCTTAAACATATTCAGTAACCTCTCGAATCTGGGCTAAGGCTTCACTAATGACGTGAACCCTTTCTCTGACCTGTCCTCTAGACTGCTGAAGCTCTCCTTTTAGATAATCTTCTCATGCCTCGAGCTGCTCAATCCGAAGTTCACCATCATGCAATCCCACTTCCAAATCTTCAACCTTACTTTTTAGCTCTTTTAACTCGACCGTAGGATCATGGTTTCGATGCCAACGAAGGGATCTTCCAAGCTCAGTTACCTTGGTCTTCAACCCTTTATTCTCTTCCTCTAATGCCAAATTCTGCACCGCATCTCTTGGAACTTCCTCTCCCAATACTCGGCTCTAGCTTTTTCCTCTTGGACCTCTTTCTACAACTGATCTGAAGACCCTCCTACTCTCGCTCTCCTCAAGGATACTTGTGCCTTTTTGTAATGCTCCTTTAGATCATCTCGATCTTCCTCAATCTTTCTCTTTTTCGTTTCTCTCTTTCTCGACCTCCATCCTTTGAACGTCGACATCTAAGCTCAAGTACATCTTTTCTCCTTCAAGCTTTGCTATCCTTTTTTCAAGCTCCAAGTTCTTTCTCTCGAACTCTTGCTTCATAATTTCTAACTCCGAGGGCATCACTTGCAAATATTCCTCTATCGGTCGAGCTCCTTCCACTCTTGGCTTAGGGATGTTATCATTAATCCTTCTGCCTCTCCATTCAACATACTCTGGAGTAGTAGCAGGGCTAATAGCTACTCCTTTTAATCGACAAGTCTTATTCCAAGCACTAGAGATCTCACTGACATACCTCTTGTAGTCAGCTCCTCTATACACGAACTCACTTTGAGCCAGCCCATGAGTTGCTGGTACGAACTGTCTCAATCCAAGCTGCCTCAACACAAGCAAATGGGCATAACCAATGGCACCCCAAATTCCCAACAGAGGAACCCAATCAAAACTGTCGCATCGGTAAAGAATCTCACCAGGAATCATCCACGAAGCCCTCCACTCAACATCTTTTGATTGAAGGTTCTGAAGTGGCTCTATCCAATTCTCTTCTGGCACATCCACTTTCCTAGATTAGACTACTATATCTTTCAACGGTGAGTAATCCTTGAAGAAGACCCGACAAACCACTTTGTCTATCAATCGGAAGTGACTGTAGAACCAAGCTAAAAGTAACTGAGCACAACCAACAAACCTGCCTGCATTGGGCCTCCTATATGCATTCAAGGACCTAAATGTCTCTGCCAAGATTGCAGGAACAGAAGTGATCTATTTGCTAAGTCGATGGAAGAGATTCATGGTCGCCTCGTCTACATATCCCAAGGCCCTAGGGAAAACCATCAATCCGTATAAGCTTAAGGCAAAAATGTCTACCCTCTTCTCCTCGTCTGGATGCGTCTGGATCAGTTCTTTCAGAGCCCCCCATGGAATGCACTTACTCTCACCCTTTTCTTTGATTCTAGCCATGATCCACAGCTCACTCATCCCCGTAATGGTCATTAGCTTCTTACCAAAGGCTGGGACACAAGCAGCTCGAGAATAAATCCTATCACACTGAAATCTAAGACACCGAAATAAGGTGGTATACTCCTCCACAGTAGGCACTAAATCCACCTTCCCAAAGGTAAAACAACTGTATGGAGGGTTCCAAAACTGAGCGAGAGCTCGAAACAAGTGCTCATCAATCTGAATATCAAGTAAGTGAGGTAAATCTCCGTAATTACCGTAGAATGACTGTTTAGTCTCATTGCCCCATTGATCCCAAATCTCCTTAAGCTCCTGCAGATTATTCTGTGTGACACTGATGCGAGTGTAGTCTGACAGCTCCGACATATACCCACAGCTATACTATCCCCCTTTTCTAGTTGAGTTTGCTCAGACTATCTATGGACGTTAGAGTTGCCCTCCACTCTATCAAGAAGTCCGTTCTCCATAATAAAACTTCCTAACTTAGAAACTGAGCGTGAATCGATACCTTTGTAAATGCAAAATGACATGCAAACAAAAGAAAAGAAATAGTCAGTATCACATGATATCAATAAATCTCAACGATAGTTTATAAGGGTAATATCTAAAGTTTAACTCTAACTAAGTTGGGCACTTACGGTTTTTTGATATGAGGTTGGTTCTAAAGTTTGCGGTACCCGAACTAGCAGATTCCTCGATTTTCACCCATTATAGGCTCAATTGAATCGAGTTCAGTTCAGGGGAATACATTTCCTTATGGTTACACGGAGATGAAAATCTCACGAAACCATAGGTACGGATGTATCCCAAAAGTGATCCACTATCCTGCACGGAGGTGAAAACCTCACAAAGGCGTAGTTTCTCACTCCCACTTAAGGGTGTGACCACAACGGTCATGCAAATACAATGCGTATCAGAATATAGCAACACATGTAATAATACAAACACATGTAATGCAAAGAGGATTAAACTTTAAAATTTTTAATTTTCGACATTAAGACAAGAGATAATCAATTACAAGGCTTGACTCTCTTATTCATCCCCAGCGGAGTCGCCAAGCTGTCGAAATCATTTTTAAATTGGGTTTTGGAAAATGGGAATCAACTTTATGGAAAACAAAAACGGGAGTCGCCACAATCTTTTTAGGTGTGATTGGATCACCTTATAAAATGTTTTGTTTTAAAACATTAATTTTGGTCTACGAAAGTTGAGAAAACGGATTCGGGAGTTGGTTACGTATGAGGAAGGGTTAGCATCCTCGTAACGCCCAAAATTGGTACCTAATTGATTATCAAGTGTCTTTAATGTCGGAAATTTAAAAGTTTTAAGATGCAATCCTCTTTAAAATATTTTAGTTTTTTAAAATTAGGGTTCACTTGTATCAAATGAATCAAAACATTATATCCAATAAGTTAGAAAGCAATATTTTTAAGACATTCGAAGCTAAACTAGACCTTTTAGAAAATCCCTACCTTACAACAATAAGACGCCATATCCAGTAAGTTAGGACACAATGCTTTGAAGTTCCAAGACAGTTGCTCATATTTTGAAAACCTTAAAAACTTAGAAGGATGCTTGACTGTTCAAACTCAACAAGAAAAGTTGCAACCCAATAAGTTAGGGCACTACTTTCCTCGAAATTTCCAAACACCAAGCATTGCCTTTATTTTTGAAAACTTTAGAGTCTCGTTTTTAAAATCGATGCATGAAGGAGCATATTATCATAACATACGAGATAACATGTTATAATAATAAGTAAATAAAAGCACAATAACATAAATATCATACATTAACTAGCATATATATAAGAAATAAAGCATGAAAAATTTTAAATAAGTAAAATATACATAAAACACAATATATATTTAAGATGAATAGGTAAAAACACATAAACATGTAATTCAACGTATATTTAAACATATTAATAAAAATGACCTTTGATACACAATTTGACATATTTACTTATAAAAATAATATGCCAAACACTCAACATTTAATTATGAGACCAACATTTAATAGATTAACATAATATACAAAAAGGGGTTGTGTATATATATTAAAATATAAATAAAGGGAGTAATTTTAAATATGTGTGAATTAAAACCAAATTTTGGCAATGTAATGATAATATAGTGTACATAATAACTTTAGTTTTAGGATTATAATAAAATAATAAAATATAAATACTATGATATTGTACTATGTAGATAATAAACATATTTAATAATATATGAAAACATAGTAAGCGATAATGAATTTTGAAATAGTATAATAATATATAAAATACTAATTTTATAGTTTTGGATAAAAATATACATAGGTTTAAAATATAAAGGAAATAATTAATGAAATATTTAATATCAATTATGAAAATAATAATGTGAATAATATACCTAAGAAATATATATAATAGATAATAATATGAAATAATATATGGTTAAAATGTACAATAATATAATAATATAAAAATATATAAATATTATGTGATAAAAATATAATATAATAGATAATAAGTAATGATATATGTTAAATTATATATTAATATGATAATAGAAAATATGAAGTTATAATATAATAAAATATAAGTAAATAATTATAAAATATATATAATACGTATATTCATATTAAAATATAATAATATATGTATAAAGTTTAAAATAAATAGGTTATAAATAAGTTAAGGGACTAAAATTGAACATAAATAAAAGTCGGTGGCTAATTTAATATATAAAAAAGCGAGACCAGGCCTAATTGAAAGCGACCACTAAAACCCTAGGATTCATCGGGCAATTTTCCTTGTCCCTAAACGGCATCGTTTAGTTATAGGCCTTAGAGTGGTTTTCGTTGGGACTAAATTGAAACAGTGATAAAATTTTGGGTCAGATTTAAAGGTAAAATAAACCTAATTAAAAAAGAAAAATTGCGGGAGGACTAAAGGGATAAATATCCCAATAGTTAGAAACACGCGGATCCTTCGGGTCGAATTGGGTCGGATTTCGGGCCTTATATAAACCCTTTTAACCCCCAAAATTTCATTTTAAACTGCCTCTTTTTAGAAAAACCAAAAAAATCTCTGAAGAGTCCTCTGAGCTCCGACCAAGGGCCGTCACAGCTCTGGTCATCGGACCTTCTCACGCGCCACCGTCTGGGCCACCGTACACAGTGGCTAGGGGAAAAAATCCTCCTTTCCTTCGCCAATCGATAGGTAATCTCTTATTCCCTTTGTTTTCTTTAGTTATTTTAAAAAAAAAATTGTATATACATGCAAGCAGACGAACAGATGAGTAAAAAAAAAGCAAACAAAAACGATTCGATTACCTCAAAAATAGGAAACTGCCCCTTTTTTATTTCTCTGTTTCAAATGAATACAACTTTTCTCATTCTGAGTGTGTAAATCTATGTATCTCTTTTTTTTTTTTTGTTTTTCTCTGTTTCTGTATGCAAGCCTTTATCAATGTACTTTGTGTATCTTTCTTTTTTTCTTTTAGCGTGAGTCCGTGTAAGTCTATTTTAAAGAGGGGCTTTATAGCCTCAGACTTTTACAATTATTTTTATTTTTATTCTCTACTGTTTGTTTCTTGCCTTTTTCTACTGGTTTCCTTTTTTTGCTTGTAGGCATCGAACTCTTTCGACAGAACAAGCCTTAATTTGACTTCAACTACGGCCTGATCTGAGGTCTGGAACCACGGCGTCGATGGTGGGCAGCTGAAGCGTCGTGATTGGGATGATACACTGAAAAGTCGCTGAAGAAGCATTGATGGGGGCATGATCGATGGTGGCCTCAATTCGGGAGCTGGACAGACGCTCCTTGAACCTTCCAGAATCAGTGGCGGCTCGAGGAGAAAGAAGGCAGAAACCCTAGGGTTTCCTGCCTTGGTGTAATAGTTTGGGCCAGTTGGGCAACTTGAGTCCTGGGTCTGTTTGGGTCCATAAGTTTTGGGTTAAGGTTGTAACTGGTATAGGGTAATGTAGTTGGGTTACGGGTTAGTATCAAGGGGTAGGGTGTAAATGGGCTACAGGCTGAGGGTGTAACTGGTTTGCTGGGGATTTTAGGTTAACAGTTTCGTATGTGGGCTACCAGTATTTCTTGTAAATGGGCCATAAACAATACTCAGTTTGGGCTATGTATATGAGCTTTCAATTTGGACTTTGTAAAAGGACTTTTTAATGGACATTTTAAATAAATAAATACTTATTTATTTAATTCTTTTACTCTGTTTTCAGCTCGGTCAAATTTGGGCTACTACAATGTTTATATTAAGCTCTATTGTGTAATCGAGTATGGGATCCATGAAATGGTGAGTTCATGATTAGTTGAAAATGATCTTATGATAGTGATCGTTATATTGCACTAAAATAGTTTTGACAGCAGTAGTTGTCCAAATTTGAAAATCCACAAAAAATGGTGGAAATAAAATTATAGATTGATTAAATATTAAATTAAAGCTTATTGAGTCTAGTTTCATATAAAGGAAACTTTGTAAGCAAAATAATTTTATATTATGATATATTTGAAGTTTTGTGAGACAGAGTCAGAATGAGTTCGGAATCCCTGGTTCTGACTTTGAAAAATCAATAGAAATTGTAAAAAAAATAATTATGAGTTAAAATTCATAATTCTAAGTGCTTAATAAGTCTATTTTCAAGATAAATAGATGAGAATATTATCTGAACCCCGTACTAAGAGATAAAAATATTTTAGTGAAGAAAGGTTGAAGTTGTGACATAGTGAAACATGGACGAATTTAAAGAATAAACTATACTTATTGACTGGACCAAAAATTCTGAAAATTTTATGATAAGAAGATATGTGAGTCTAGTTTCAGGAAAAATTTGCGTATCTTAATTTAGATTTTCGTAGCCATAGTTATAAATAATTTAGTTATAACACCCCGAATTTGGGCCTAGAAGTATTAGGCCTTGAGTGCGGGTCCGTAAGGAGGTTGTATATAGGTATTTAATTGTGCAATGAAATAACACAATTAAATGTCTGCTTTGGTGGTTAATGGCCCTGAGAAGTGTTAGAGAAATCTTGGGTTCAAACTTGGGCTTTAGCAAAAATTTTGGTATTAAGTGAAAAAAAAACCTGGATGCTTGGATGAGGGTTTTTAAATTATTGTGTTAAGTAAATGACACAAGGAAGCTTGTAGTCTAGTGGTTGTGGCGTCAGTAAGGTTGTATGGGAGCCTGGGTTCAAGCCTTGGCTCTTGCAATTTATTTTGGATTTTTTTTTAAGGGAACCTGGACTTTGGCCTTTAGACCTTATAATTAATTGGGGATAAAATATGACACAAAAAGCCTTGTGGCTTAGTGGCAAGTAGCTTGTAGAGCATTTGAGGGGAGGCATGGGTTCGAATCCCATGGCAAGCAAAAAGCATTTATTTTGCTAACAAGGGGCGGCAAGAGTTGGTGTTGAATTTAAACTCTGATGTTGGAGGGATCCCACATCGGGAAGCTAACATAAGAGTGGTTGCGAAGCTGGCTTTAAATAGAGGGAACCATGAGGAGAGTAAAGGTACCTTTTCTTGGCTGATCCCTTTCGTTGTATAGCGTGCTCGTTTGGGTTGGGCGTCGGCTAAGAGTGCTCAGAGCGTAGATTAACTCCAGTCTCCTATCAGGTGTGTATTTTCTCGCTACTCTAGCTGTAGGATGGCTACTTCGGGCCGCGATGGGCCGAAAGGGGTCATGTGGGCCTATTGGCCTACGAGCCCAATTGGATAAGTTGTTTGATTGTGTAGTAAATATTGGACTAGGCTAGGTGAATCTTATATTTGTGGCTAGATTTGGGCTAAAAGGACCACACGAGCGTGTGGGCCCATTTGGGCCGAGAATAGGCTTTAGGCCCATTCGTATTGTTATCCTTATTTAGAATACTTTAGTTTACCAAATTACTGAAATGCCCTTGATTTGTAGAATTACCATTTTACCCTTGATTTGTAGAATTACCGTTTCACCCTCGATTTACAAAATTACCGTTTTACCCTCGATTTATAGAATTACCATTTTACCCTCGATTTACAGAATTACCGTTTTACCCTCGATTTAAAAAATTACCATTTTACCCTCAGTTTACAAAATTATCGTTTTACCCTCGATTGTGAAATTACTAAAATACCCCTGTAGGATAAAATTACCAAAATACCCCTAGTTTGTAAAATTACCAAAATACCCCTAGTTTGTAAAATTACCGAAATACCACTGGTTTGTGAAATTATCGAAATACCCTCAATTTGTAAAATTACCAAAATACCCCTGATTTACAAAATTACAGAAATACCCTTGACTTTCTAAAAATTATGGAAATACCATTGGTTTATAAAATTACTGAAATATCCTTGGTTTGTAGATTTACCAAAACACCCTTGTAGGATGAAATGACTAAAATACCCCTAATAGGGAAAAAGACCGTAAAGGCCCTGTAGGGTAAAGTGACGTAATACCCTTGTATGGTAAAATGACGAATATGCCCTTATGTTCCGTATGACTGATGTGCTTACGAATATGCCCTTATGTGGTTATCGTAGGTGATTGATTATGGAAACGTTTCAACTTCAACCCATAACAGGTGTGTACTAACCCTCATAGTAGCTTAGATTAATATCTGCTGAGAAGCCGAAATGCTAAAATACCGACATTTCGGGAACTTGTAATGTTGCGTGTGGCTATAGATGCTATAAATACGATAAGATCGGTGTTTGGATCAATGGAACAGGTAAGAACTCAATTTTATGCACGATGGTAAGTTGGGCCTCAATGGGCAGGAATTGGGCCAAATGGGCTTTTGGGCCCATTTGGGTAAAATTGATAGAAAATGGAATTTGGAAAAGTTGCATGTTAACACAGTTAGTATTGTTGTAAAATTTGGGTTAAGCAGGCTTAGTGGGCTAAATCAGCATTTGTAGGGCCCATTAGGGGTTTTGGGCCCAAAAACCCGAATTTGATAAGTGGGTTAAAGATCATTGTTTAAACACTCGGAAATAATTGAAAATTGTAATGAACATGGAAAACCCTGATTTTTGGTAAAATTACGAAAATACCCTTATAATATGAAAAATAATTATTTTGCCTTTGTGGGCAAGTGACTGACTTGGACTGTGTGGTTGATGGATTTGATTGTGAATATATGTTGGTGATATGAATGACTTGACAGTGATTGTTTGATTCAAATATGGTCATAACATTCTGCATACATGACATATTGCATGGGATATGGGTTATATTGATGGAGGAAGTGCTAAAAGGGCTCTGCCCTAGTTTACCGAAAATGGCTTTGCCCCAGTTTATCAAAAAGGGCTTTGCCCTAGTTATTAAAGGAGGCTAGGCCTCCAGTTATATGATAAAGCAGCTATGCTACCAGTGGAGAGTTTGATTGGGTGGGTTGACTTATTCCCCACATGGAGAGCTTAGTTGGTATGGGTGGAGAGTAGCGGATGGTGGGTCGAGTAGTCTCCCCAAATGGGCTTGCATACATTCATTGACATTACATGTGATATTGAAATGGGCTTGCATACATTCATTGACATTACATGTGATATTGAAATGGTCTTGCATACATCCATTGACATTACATGTGATATTGACATGGGCTTAAGGGCCATACCGTTTACAGTAAAGGTTTCGGCCCAGTGATATGATTTATGAAAAGGCTTCGACCCAGTGATATGATTTATGAAAAGGCTTTGGCCCAGTGATATGATTTATGGGAAGGCTTCGGCCCAGTATATGTCAAGACTAAATAGGCCTTTGGCCTAGATTTTACTGATACCGTGTTATTTGCTGTTTGTTTGTTATTGCGGTTACACACTGAGTTTTCGTAAACTCACCTCATTTCTAAATGTGCAGGTAATCCCTAAGCTTAGATGGTTTGGAGCTGCGAGGGACTCGGAGATGGCCACACTACTGTTTCTGATTCTTTTAATTGCAATAAGCAGCCGATTTATTTCTTTATAAGTTTTATCTTATTAATATTATTATTTGGTTTTGGGTTGTAATAAGGCCATTTTAATTATTCTTCTGGGATTATTTTATCTTATACCTTATATTTTTCTGATAACAATCTGAGTTAGACCTATGGCGCGTTTCCAAAATGATAATTATTTTCAAAATAATGCAACGATACAATTAATCGGTTTATAAAAAATATCTACTTAAATGAATTCCAACTCGTTTTTCTCCAAACCTAACCTAGCACCAAAGTGTGGCAATGGTTGTGGGCATGTCTAGGATTGGATCCAATCAAGAGCTTGGTACTTAAGCGACCTTCTAGGCTCACCTCCTCTGTTTCGGATACCTACCGGTGCATGACTTCCATTCACTTTATTAACTTAGCAAAGACTATCTTTTAAAACACTAAGAAGGACATTGAAAGAGGCATGGGTTTTCTTAAAAACTTTAATATGACACGTCGGATCCGGCCATAACGCCTGGGTCGGGTTTGGGGTGTTACATTATTAACTATGACACGACAAAATAACATGACCAGAATATAAGT
This sequence comes from Gossypium arboreum, assembly GCF_025698485.1. NCBI lineage: Eukaryota > Viridiplantae > Streptophyta > Magnoliopsida > Malvales > Malvaceae > Gossypium > Gossypium arboreum. The sequence continues at coordinate 76,734,217 of NC_069077.1, read as the reverse complement.
AAAAGTGTAATTATGGTTGTATTACCTTGAGAAGCATGTTGCCATAGTGCTTATTATTTTCATATGGACTTACTAAGCGTAAAGTATACTCCCTCCTCTCCATTTCTTTAGTGTTGTTAGGTCGGCTTAGGGTTGGAAATCATCGGAGGTAGCATCACACTATCGAGTCATCATTTTGGAGGTGTCAACTTATATATATATATATATATATATATATATATATGTTAAGCTTTTACAAGTGAGTATCATGTACAAAGACTTAGTTTTTATGTTAGATAATATCATGAGTAGCCAAAAGTAGTGGCTTATGTTGATTCATTGTATATAGCCATTGGATGTGGCTTATAATGTTTTGGCTTATAAGCCTAATTATCTTTACTATTTGTTAATACCTTATAATGTGATTATAATTGTTTACTATGAATGAATAGTATAACATATGTGCATGAGAACGCCTTAGGGCCATTCAGGGTGATGATGGCTATGGAAAAAACGTGTAAATTGGCATTAAGTTGATAATGATTGAACATGGACATTTGTTGAATAAGTAGAGATTAATTATTGGGTAATATGTTTGTTATGGTTGATTGTTAAAAACGTACCTTAGGGAGGCATGCTAAATCATTAAAATGATGCTATGATATGTGTCTTTAAAGTGGTTAAGTTTGTGAAAGATTTAGGCAACAAAAAGGCTTGGAAAATAGCCTAAGTGCTAGCCACACGGGCAGAGACACGATCTTGTGTCTCAGTCGTGTGGAGGACACGGCCTAGCACACTGGTGTGTGGCCTGGCCGTGTGGTTCAATTTGTTTTGCTGACATCTTAAATAGAGAGTTACATGACCTAAGGACACGGGCATGTTGAAGACACACCGGCGTGTCTCTGTGTCCATACGAGCGTGTGACCCTGTTTCATGAAAATTTTTCTAAGTTGTCCCAAACCTTTCCAAAGTTCTCGGTTTAGTCCCAAACTGCCTTTAATGCATGTTTAGAGCCTTGGTAGCACGTGTAAGGGACACTATGCATGTGATTGAATTTTTTAATTTAAATGAAATTTTGTGGCTCTATTTTTATGAAATGGTGTACGTTTAAGTCTGGTAACGCCTTGAACCTTGTCCCGGCAGCGGATAAGGGTAAGAGGTGTTACATTTGTGGTATCAGAGCTATGGTTTGTCGGTTCTCAGACTAACCTAGCGTGAATGAGAGTCTAGCTATACCAGCCACCAATTTGTGACAATGTGATGTCTCTCGACGCGAATGAGAACCATCTTGCTTGGACAGAGGTACTCTCCAACCGAGTTACACCGACCATGTTAAATGTGATGCTAAGGTATTCAGGTAAAGTATAGTCATGATAAGGCTGGACTCAAAAAATTATGAATAAAAGTTCATTATAAACGTGATAACATGTGAGATGGAAATTCATATTGCGATGAATACTTATGCTGGTTTGATGCTCATATAATGTTGTACACTTGACTTACTTGATTAAGTGAATGTGATAAATAGAAATCCACAAAGGTATCAATAAAGGATTATATTATGATGAGTTTACCTATGTTTAATCGATAATTCCATAATGTATATGATTGATTTATTTGAACGAATGCATGTGTTTGAGCAACTTGTAACGCCCCGAATTTGGGTCTAGAAGTATTGGGCCTTGAGTATGGGTCCCTAAGAAGGTTGTATATAAGTATTTAGTTGTGCAAGGAAATGACACAATTAATTTAATGGCCCTAAGAAGTGTTGGAGAAATCTTGGGTTCAAACCTGGGCTTTAGCAAAAATTTTGATTTTAAGTGAATAAAACCTTGGATGCTCGAAAGTAAGCCTGTAACACCCCGTACCCGAGTCCGTTACCGGAGTCGAACACAAGGTGCACACAAACTTGACTTAATCATTTTCACAGTCCATTTAAAATTTTCCAGACAAGCTGGTTACTGCATCACTGTCGCCTTAAAAATCATATCTTGAGTTTCAAAGCTCAAAAATCAGTTTCGTAATTTTTCCCTGAAATTAGACTCATATGTCCATCCAAAAATTTTTTTCTAGAATTTTTGGTATGGCCAATTAGTACAGTTTATTAGTTAAAGTCTCCCCAGTTACAGGGATCGATTACACTGACCTTTGCGCATTACAACTTGGATATCTCCCTGTACAGGGATTCAATACTGATGCCGTTTGTTTCTTTAGAAACTAGACTCAAAGAGGAATCTATAAATATATGGTATGACTCCTAATTATCTCTGGTTAATTTATAATGAATTTCCAAAGTCGGAACAGAGACTCTAGAAACCGTTCTGGCCTAGTCTCACAAAAACTTAAATATCTCTTAACATACAACTCATATGACCGTTTAGTTTCTTCCATATGAAAGTAGATTCATCAAGGTTCATTTACATAGTTTATTCACTATTTAATTCCATTCCTACTATTTTTAGTGATTTTTCACATCCACATTACTGCTGCTGACAGCATCTGCCTTTAAGGTAGACTTTACCTATTTCATAGTTTCCATAATTCAATTGGCCCTTTTTGCATACAAAGCACAAAGTGTGATCATGATTAACCATTCCAATGGCTAATCATTTCAAAACAATTCCATACCTCATAATGATCAACATACAAAACGATTATAGCACTATGCTAAAACATTATATAAGCCATTTCGCATGGCTATCCAAGTTTACACAAAACCGAAAGGTACATGACCTACAACAAAAGGGTAGTCCTATACATGCCATATCCAGAGTTCAACTAAAAGAATACCAAAAGGGCTTTGATAGTGTGGATGACTTGACTTGATGATCCCGAATCCGATAGCTAACGAGCAAAATCTATAAAACAGAGAGCCAAAGCAACGGGTAAGCATTTTAATGCTTAGTAAGTCTCAAGTAATGAAATCAGCTTTGACTAAAGTATTACATTCACATAGCTAAATGAATCACTTTATTAATACACATTCTCATAATCATACTTACTTCACACTTCATCAACATATACACACACAAGGTATCAACCTATCTAAGAGCCGAAAGTTCGTTAGTCGATTGAACGAATACGATTTCAAACGGATCGACTTTTTCGATGCACATGCAAACATACCTTATCGTTTGGGTTTTTCGAGCGTATTAATTGAATTTATTGCAGCACAAAACGCTCACCTTCAAACCAAGTTTCTTGAATTTAGCGGATATAACCACAAGCACAATTGCCTTGGTCTTAACCCGGATTTGGTAACTTGCACAAATGCCTTGGTCTTAGCCGGATATAACAACTTCATACGAATGCCTTGGTCTTAGCCGGATATAATCACTAGCATAAATGCCTTGGGCTTAGCCGTGTATCATTCAATTGCTCACGCACACATATATCAATAATCACGACACATCCATATTTCATTTTCGTTACTAAGGCTCAAACACA